>NC_060110.1:22980000-24209109 GCF_021155765.1 Diprion similis
CATGCTCAAGTAATTCTAATTTATACTTAATGTACGCAGGATCCAAACTTATATTGAGAGGAATAAGCGGACAGTTCCGATCTGGAGAGTTAACTGCGATTATGGGCCCATCGGGAGCCGGGAAATCAACTCTGCTCAACATCCTCGCCGGTTACAAGTGAGTCTGCCATTTTTAATCCTGGACGATTTTTCTACTCCAAAGGAAAGGAGGAAAACCGGGATTTTCACTTTCGATGTTGCAATTCTCGTATTCGTGATTCATTAGCTCGTTTTTCTCATAATAATTTGCTTCCGCAGTTCGCGTGAACAACAATTTACGAGTCTGTCTGTTCGCCGTGAAAACGGAATGATGTCACTTTAGTACTAGATGCCCGAATTTGAAATTCCAACGACGTGGTCAGTATACATTAAGCGACCCTAGTTTAATGAGGCCAATGAAATTCTACAGTTGAAAAAGAGGTTTTGACATTGCGAAACACCCATGCGAAACTATTATTCTGGTCATTTTATGCTGTGTCAATTTCGCATTACTAGATTGGCGGTGAATTTTGATTTTCTACACTGTTCATGGACGTCAAGAATGAGACACAAACTATGTACTTTGAAATGGTGAAATTTCTTTCCTAAAATTCTTCCCGACGAAATTATGAATATTTAAAATTTCCGTCACGTTGGGTCAGAAGCTGAAACGAGAAAGTATAATTAAGCTATTCACTGAGCAACATAGTAAGCGATTTTTCGCGAGCTTCGTAACTTTGGAAACAACGTTTGGTTTTATATACATATATTATCAGCGAGAAGTGTTTCGGTCAGAAAACTAACTCTAAATGCAATCTGATGTTTGTCTTGATTTACAGACATGCCGGAGCGAGTGGGCAGATCAACATAAACGGTCAGCCGAGGAATATTCGCAAGTTTAAAAAAATGACCTGTTACATTATGCAGGACGATCTTAACCAGCCCCAAATAACAGTTCACGAAGCCATGTGCTTCGCGGCAGACCTCAAACTCGGAAGTCAAGTTGAACGGCGCGAAAAACTTTCCACGGTAAGTGATTCACCTTGTTTTTATTCGCGATGTGAACTTCGCTAAAGTATCTCCATAAATAAAACTGTCAAATCATGTCTCTTAGCGTGACCTTGATCTCTGAATCGTGATGATGATACATGAGATGCCCGTTACCTTTGGAACATGAAACATAATTAAATGAATTCCGACAAACGATTTAATACTTATTCATCGACATATGCATCCCTGCAATGTTTCTTTACAGATAGATGAAATCCTAGAGACGTTAAGACTGACCAAAGCTAAGGACACGGTCACCGAAAGATTGTCCGGCGGGGAAATGAAGAGGCTTTCCATCGCCCTGGAACTAGTCAATAATCCTCCGGTCATTTTCCTCGACGAACCAACCACGTAATTATCAAACCTGGACCAGGATGTCTTCCCATCTCAATCCTCACACGTCTGACCCCTTTTTTCTTGTTTGCATTCGCAGAGGTCTCGACGACTTGTCGACCGTCCAGTGCATCGACCTTCTACGAAGTGTCGCCTGCGGTGGAAGAACGGTCATTTGTTCAATCCACACCCCAAGTGCCAGTAACTTCGCGAAGTTTCATCAGATCTACGTCATCGCGGCTGGTCAGTGCGTCTATCGAGGTTTGGCCAATGGAGTTGTGCCGTTTCTTCGACACGTGGGAACCGACTGCCCGAAGCACTACAACCCGGCAGATTTTGGTCCGCATTTAGTAGTCGAAGTGTATAAATGATCGGAGATTTTTAATCCCAATAAGTCATCGGGGCTGAAGTTCACCCAAAATATTTTTCAAACTTCTGGTAGAATCCCTTAGTCGTAGAAATTGGCCTCATTATTTGCACTTTTTTTTTTAACTCTGGCGATGTTTTACCGTATTTAAACAATCAATTTTGGTTAGTAAAGCCGAGAGAGCTTTTCTGCGATCCTTAAACGATACCTAAATGTTGTTGTTGAATTTTTAAAACTCATTTTTGAAGGAAAATATAACATTTGGGGTGAATTTCTGGGGTCTTGTTGGGATCAAATCAGGCCAAATAAAATATCGATGAATTTTTTTTCGTTTTACAGTTATCGAAGTCTCGTCGGGAGAATACGGAGCTGAATATGTTGAACGGATGGCGAATCTCGTGGAAATGCAGATGCCGATAGTCCCGATCACCCGTAAATCGATCAACGATACGCAGTTCGAAGATGAAATTCACAGACCGACGTGGTGGGATCAGTTCTCGGCTCTGTTCAAGAGGATGATGCTTCAATTCTACAGAAACCGGGTAATCATCGTTTCGCGAATGACTGTCGAACCTCGTAGAAATAAAATGAATAATCACGTTATAAACTCTTTCAGAATTACATGTACCTGAAGATATCGCTCCACATATTCCTCGGATTCATCGTCGGCGGTATTTTCCTGGACATTGGTTCCGACGGCTCGAAGACTCTCTTCAACTTTGGTTTCTGCTTCTGTTGCCTCGTAGTCTTTCTGTACCTCCCGATGCTGCCTGTGCTAATGCATTGTAAGTCGTATCCAGAGTACACCTATACACTGACGAAAGGCAAAAACGTGGCGAAAAAGCGCAAAGTCATATAGACGTGACATTCCATTCGTTACCGTGACGCGGTAACATTCCATAGCTGGTCATTGAGGTGCAAAAAGACGTGATGAGCTTGCGGTATCGATTCATCCAAGTGTCCAAGACTGTCGCTAATGTTCGAATGGAAGCTGAATCACGTCGTCTTCTTCCTATACCGTTGACGAGGTAATAAGATGAAGTTTTCATTTCCAGTTCCAGTCGAGGTGCGGCTTTTGAAACGTGAATATTTCAACCGATGGTACGACTTGAGTCCCTACTTTTTCGCCAAGACACTATCGACCATTCCTCCGCAGGTATAATAGTTTGACGATAAAAGTGAAAAGTTCTAGTCCAGAGGCGACATCAACCATCGAATCTGCGAATCCTTCACCCTGTCCACAGATCTTACTCGGAACAATATACGTCTCAATGGTTTACCCGCTCACTGGACAGCCGTTGGAAGCTTGGCGAGTCGCCCAATTCTTCGCCATCTGTTATCTGTGCTCTTTCATAGGAGAGAGTATAGGTCTGGCGATCGGAACATCGCTGAGCATTGTGGTGAGTGATCGTTTGGATTTTGCGCCCCAGGAATCAGCGTCACGAAAACGAGATTGCCGCGTTAACGACTTCGTCTATTTTTCAGAACGGGATGTTTGTCGGACCAGCATCCTCGGTTCCTCTCATGCTGGTTGCGATCCAAGGCATGGGTAGTCCTGAACCTCTTCCGCTTTACAGAACGCTGGTGATGTACTCCAGCTACATCAGGTACGGCCTCGAGGGACTTATCGTCTCGTCGTACGGTAAAGGGAGAACGAAATTACCTTGTCCACCGGAGGAGAAATACTGCCAGTACAGATATCCCATAGAACTGCTAAAAGTTATGGGTAAGATAAAGCGTGCGATTTTTTTTTTCGCACGTGTTTCCATGTTTTGTAGATTTTTACGTCACGGGTCATGGCTTCGAGCTTTTCTGGTCCCTTTTGAAAAGTGTGCGTCACGTGTCCTGATTGCGGATCGAATGTACTATTGGAAACGAAAGCCGAGAATTTTTTTTATTCAAAAAATTCAGTTTTTTTTTTTTTTTTTTTTCATACTTATTTCTAGATTATTACTATGCACGCGCAGTTTACACGCCGATTACGCTGTCTGCAGGTGTGACGAATTGAATTTCAAGCTTTGTTAACGCTCATCCGTCTTCGTTATCTTTTCCTGAGGAATCGGTCTCTAAACTTTCTTCACGGACTTTTTTCACGGAAGTCCATCCTTACATGAAACAGTTTTTCACTCTAACTCTCGAGTGACAACCAAGGCGAATTTTTTAATTTACATTTACAATATCGCTGTGTATAAATTTTTAAGCACAATCTATCCGCGGATAAGAAATCAGATGTCTATAGCAAAACTGTGATTGCCGCATGGATTTTCATCATTTTTCTTTCAATTTTTCCTCCGTTTCCACTCGGTTTTCTTCTCCTCTTCGGTGAATGTGTGGTGTGGCAAAAAATGTACGTAAATGGCACAACTACGCTGCAAAGCTATGACGGAAAGAGCGAGTCAAGGTGATCAAGTCCAAATTAATCAAAGCTAAAACGCTGCTGGTTTGTTTAATAGAAGACTGAAAAATAAAAAAAAAAAAAATAAAAAAATACATTTGCAGTGTGAAAATTCTGCTTCGACTGATTCATAGAGATGTTTTGATTATAAATACAGGTTAATTGGCTGTAGTTGCGTTTTATAGTTTATTTCCATTGTTTATGCCAAACTGTAGACGCTAAGCGCATCGTTTAACGTTTTTAACTGGTACTTGCATTTCAGGTATGGAGGAGTCCATGTTTTGGCGGGATTTGATCGCCCTCATCATAATAAATATGATATTCAAGGCGGTCATCTTTTACCTACTCCGGCAGAGACTTCGACCGAATAAAACGTTTCAAGCCCTTCACGTTATCGGCGGATTTGTTAAAGGCTATATAAGTTCAAGATGAGTGAAGAGATATTTTCTGCTCCTATTTATTTATTTTACATTCATGTTTTTTATGCTCTTGTGTATGTATGCGTTTATTTGGTATTAAAACGCAGGGAAATTGAGGAAACAGGAATTTGGACTCCTGGCTCAAACCGCTCGTCCCGACGAAATTCAATTTCGATAATATTGAATCGTAAATTTACATTAGACGGTCAGTTTAATTGGCATTAAATTCCACCGGCATTAGAAGTCTATCGAGCAATGACATCTTTCGTTATATAATCAAACTTCTATACCCATTGTTCTGATGACTCGTCTAAAATAGATCAAAACTTATCTTATCGGCCTTATATATATATGTATATATAAGGTGTAGATATATATTTAGTGCCTTAAGCCTTACTTAAATCTTGTGATATTGTTGCATGATAAACGTATTTTCAAAAATTGACTCATGAAAGAATTGAATATTTATCACAATTCAATTTTTTACCTGCATAATATATTACACAATTTATAATTTTATCAAAAGCGTCGTCAGCTTCCGCATATTCGGTAAAAATTAGCAACTGTGCAAGCATGCTATTCAAGGTTATTATACTGTGTCTTTTTGTTTAATCAGCCGGTCGCTTAGAAACATAAAATAATGTTGTAGATCAATATAATAAGGATCAGATAAATTTTCGTTAAAACGATAATTGTGATTCCATGTTAAGAAAAATCAAAAGAGACTAACTAACCACCAACAACATGTGGCTCTACGTTATCTTGATTGCTTTTTATTCACATATTTTTCATTCTACGTATTTTGATTTCTAATATAATTCACTTGTCGATTTATAACTTTGAAAATCGCGAAGCCGATAATTCAGCAACGTAATATCGACGAGTTGTGACGATATCAGTAGTTTTCAAATTTTTAACTGAGCTAGTTATATTAAAATACCGGAAACGTGTGGTATTCATTGATTTCAGTGGACGAAATAATTTCTTACAAAATCCAGTCTAATTACAACGGTCTCAAGTTTATTCCTTTGTAATTTCAATCATATATTATTCTTCTCACAGATTTAACAACGTCAAGTTTTATTCTTTTCTCGAATTTCTGTGCTAATATTTGTGCAAAGAAAAAGAAAAGGCTTGGATATCAATGCTTCGTTTCAAATCAATTGAAAATTGTTAGAAATCTAGTAGGATTCGTTCGTTTTTTTTCTACGACGGCTCATTTTATTCGAAAGATCATTTCCCTCAAAGTCTGCACTGGAGTTGATTTTTTGTTTCGAATCGTCAATCAAATATTTTCACTTATCGATCACAATAAATATTTGTTCAATGTCGTAAACATGAATGTTGAACGACGCCAGTATGATAAAAAAAAAAGTGTCCCAGTAAGTTTTCTAAAAAATAGTCTTCTGCAATGAGTAAAATGGGCTGAAATCGAACAAATCTACGAAATCTTTAATCCAACCATAAGCTTAAAGTTAATTAAAAATGAAGCATCGATATATCCTAATATCGTTTCATTTACAATTCCTTGGAATCTCACGTGTAAATGAAGTTAATGAAAACGATTTCACTGACGTTCGTTCGTCAGGTGAGTGAAAATATTTTTCAACAATAAATAACCGCCGTAGTAACATGTAATAATAATCACAAAAAAATTCATCCAGTGTTAGTTAACACCATTATTCTGATAAGTCTAATCATCGATCGAAGTAAGAACTCGGGGGTAGGAGAGACAAAAATGTACACGTATATTGCCCTCATCGACGTTGAAGCTAGATCTTTATCGCACACTTATAAGCCGGCCTTTATTGCCGCTGGATATCAGTTGACGTTGGTCGAACGAGCGAAGTGGCAATGATAGCGGCTACGAAATGTCTGCATCAGCCGGCGCGATAATTTGCCAAAGCTGAATCTCGGCAAAATGAATGAAAATCAATTACCGTCGATCCAGCGATACTCGATTATCGCCATTTGCCGCAGGATACGCAGGATCTGAATTATCCTCGGAAATATTCTTCAAGGTGTACTTTTCTTTCTTTTTTTTTTGTTGTTTTTTTTTCAAATTATTTGTTATATTTCCTTCGCACGTGTTATATTCTTAAGTGAAAGAATAATAAAATGAAGTGTTGAGTGGAACCATGAGGATATTCGCGAGTGAATATAATGATAACGATTGTGGTGGAAACGATGCTGGGAATACTTTGAAATATGGTAAGTATAATCGACGTTTCTCGATAAAGAATTTACCGTACTTTTACGAATCGATCAAATTCCATCGGCTTTTGTCCGCAGTTGATATAAAAAACGATGACTCGCTGTGTATATATGTACTTTGATTACTTTTTTTTCTTTGTTTAAAAACACGCACTTCTTGGAATAAAAGATAAACTCTCGCTCATAAATTCTATCCACATTATACAATAATTGATCTTCAATTATTCGCGTGTATGTACAATTACTTAAAGACAATGGTAATATTGGTCCAGCATATTCGATACATTGATAATCACCGTCTCAAGTGTTGAAAAAATTATTTTCGTATGAGTTACTCGGTTCCAAGAGATCCTCAAAACAGATATAGAAGAAGTTGAGTTCGAAGACATTGCTAATTGCTTGTTATCATTGTTATTCGTTGAATCTCGTTTAGCTTATCTCACGAGATAACTAGTTCTGTTCTGCAATGCTTATGCGTAGATATTGAACATAATGAATTCCGTGAAAACGGAATTTTCTCAATTCTTATGGAATAACAGCAGCTTGCTAAACAAGTTCTTCAATTACCTTGACGTGTTTTCAAAATTATCTATAGCATACATCGGCGACGTCTTCACCGGATTCCGTTACTCGTATTATGCCAGTGCAATAAAGATATTAGCGACTAATTAGCAGCCTAGCGGTGCAGTTTTGGAGTTCTGACATCGCCGATTCGCACACTTCTCATTGCAGCTTGTTTGATTTCCCTCGTACAGTGTCGGACTGCTAAAGTGCAATTCTCAAGGCTTGAAAACGATAGAAAATTATCGTCGTAACGTTCGTCAATATCTTCTAACTAGGGATAAAAATCCAATAACTGGTGGTGCTATCCGAAAATATATTCTCGTGTCAAAGTTGCCTGTTTGTTAACAACCAGGAATAACGATTTGCTTAAATTATTTACACATCTTGATTCGATCAAGTTTTCTTAACTGCTTTGCTGTGCCTCGGACTGGAATCTTGTTTGCACAGTGAGCAAATGAGTGTAGAACCATCTTGATAAGAGAAGAGGGAGATAAATAAATTAACGGCGCAATAGTCCGACTATTCGACTTCCGAATGTAAATTACATTCGCCAATTATTCACCTCTGCAGACCTACAGCCGCAGAGACACGCGGATCTAACGTCGTCACGTTTATAGTAAATAGCAGCCAGGTATGCATACTGTGTGGAGCGGAAATGTAAACGAGCCTCGGATCTTGTTTCAGGTAACATCGAGCAGGCAACAGCGCTGAGGTATAAAGTACAAATCGTCAACATATTAAGCCAGAAGAAATCTAAATGGATACTCTGCTTGATCGTGTGCAATTCACTTGTCGTTTACGAACTTCGCGAGTGGGCCAATTCCACGAACAGTTTGGGTGAGTTTCAGGCGTAAGTAATCTTAAACCGGATGAGCCGAAGTTTCGAGTCAGACATCCTCCCTATTTCCCAATTTTACAATCTAAAACGTCGCTCTGTTGATGGTGTGCAAATCATTTTAATTGATAAATAAATCCAACGTTGTAAATACTGCGTTGTATTTCGTTTGAATCAGGCACTCTTTGGCCGTGACTCAAACCTGTTGAGTGTAAGCGATACCATCAAACGTCACTCCGAGACACATCGAGCCTGAGCGATAAGACTCGATATCTTGATAGCTTGCTGCGAGAGCCACATGTCGCGTTTTCGCGGACCCGATTAGGCGAAAAGAAAGAAAGAAAACACAAACCTGCCGAGTAAGGTGGCTCAAAAAAACCGACTATTTTTTTTTTTTTTGAGTCTTACGTGACGAAATGTTAGTTTTTGATCTTTTAAGAGCCCAGTCCAAAGGACAGCTCAGGAAAAAAAATTTTAAGAGGTCGCTCCAAATTTTTTTAAAAGTAAAAAATCGTCAAAACATTAAATTAAAAAAATTGTATTTTCAGTATTTTGTTTGATTTTTAATTCACGTCGTGGTGTATTGTTATCGATTCTTTCTTACTATATTGAAAAAAAAAATTTATGAAATTTTAATACGAATATTAAAAGGTCGCTCAAAAAGATCTAAAGAAATGCACCAAAAAATTGAAAAAAAAATTATGAGCGACCTTTCAAATTCAAATTTTGAACTGAAACTTTCGGAAACTTATTTTTTTTTTTTACTATAAAATTATACCGTAACGAGAAAAAATTAAAAAAAAAAAAAAAAATCGATTTTT
The DNA here is from genome assembly GCF_021155765.1 of Diprion similis. Lineage (NCBI taxonomy): Eukaryota > Metazoa > Arthropoda > Insecta > Hymenoptera > Diprionidae > Diprion > Diprion similis. The sequence goes on from NC_060110.1 coordinate 22,989,017, forward strand.
GACGATTTCTGACGTTTTAAAAAATGTGGAGTAACCTCTTAAAAATTTTTTTTTTGAACCGTCCTTTGTAGCGGGCTCTTAAAACATCAAAAACTAACATTTTGTCACACGAGACTCAAAAAAAGAAAAACAATAGTCGTTTTTTTTGCGCCACCCTACTGCCGAGTATTACTAACTCGCGAAAAATGTCCCCGAATTCCAGCTCTGAGGGCGTACGCGAACACCATCGCCTTCAACGTCTTCGCTCTGTTCGTGTGTCTAGTCTCCGTTTGGGTGAGCCAAAACGCTTCTTCCGCAACACCGAAGGACCTTTCGTTGGCGAAGAAGCCACTCCAAAATCACACGCGATCGTTCTCCGGCTCCGGTTATCCACATTACAAGAAAAACTTGGCCTTCCATTTCCCGAGGCACTCCATATCCGGCCCGTGTCTTCTGCAGGACGTCGAAGTCCAACAAGAGGACCTGAAGGTCCCCGCTGTGTCCTCGCTGTCGATTCTTGGCCTTGAAAAGTACGAGGTCCTTGCCCTCCTCGTATCCTCTTGCCTCGCTCTAGCCGCGGCCTCCTTCATTGCTGTCGAAGCCTTCGGAAGGATCAAGGATCAACCGACAATTCACACGTGAGTATAAACGAGATCAAGATCTTCAACCGAGGGTATGAACCCGAGTAGATTTTAGCGCCTTTATTTAACACTACCAAGGTTCATGTAAACCTACTTTGAAGGATACTGAACCTAGAAATACTACATTGATCCTCCGACTCCTAAAAATTAAAGCACCAAAATCTACTTTGAAATTCTCAGTAAATGATTGAATCTATTTTGATACTACTTTATTCAACGTTGTTACGAATAAAAAAACCGTTTTAACGGAGCCGGCTTTAGTTAATATAGATACAAGATTTCAAAATTTATTTATAAACCCTACTTTGAGGCCAAATTTAATAAATCAGGAAATTTTTGAATTTTTAACGTTAAAGTAGGATCTAATATTGCATTGAAATAGAATCTACTTTCCTATCTTTAAAGTAGGCGTTAAATTTCTACTCGGGAAAGTATCGAGTGCTTTGAGACTACCGCATAACGGTGAGGTTTGGAAGTCATTTGAACCGAGAATACTTCCAATAAATTAAAAGGAACCACAACATGGCCTCGTAATCATCGGTTATAGACTGACAAAAATCTACGAACCGTCAAAAGCCTGAGATAAAAGCTCCTCTAAAAACTGACGGTGAAACGTGGCAGACTTCTATATCGAGGTAATCAAATCACGTCACGTCACACCGATATTGTCCTTGTCTATATCGCTGTCATCGTTATCTCCATGTTTCTTTAATACGTAGCCGTGTAGTGAAGTCAACCGAGTCCACCGTTGATAATAATTCAGTACAGATTAGATTAGGAATATTAGATGTATTTTCACATATCGATGCTGGAGTATGGTTGTTTCGATTTTAAATGCCTACCTGCTCGATCTCTGGCTGCAAGTGAAAATTGACGCAATAACAGTACTGTGAGAGTCTTTGTCACCGAAATGCCCTCATTGCCTGTTAGAATATCCCATAGGGATGAGAATTGGGTCGAGATAAGTGTTGATTCGTATCTCGTAATTCATTATAGATGACAATAACTGTATTCGCACGACCAAGAACGGTCTCTTTATCGTCTCAAGTGATATGTTTTTTTTTTTTCTTTTTGTGGCTGGATTTGAAGACACTAACCAATCACTAACGTTAGCTACTAAGCCACGAGAATGAATGGGCATAAAATGATGTAATCATTTGGTCTAGCTGTTGCTACCTGACCGTTGATTAGAGGATAAAAAGAGGTGATGTATGTTTAATTTACGTCAGATATAAAACTCTGTAATTAACTGCAAGCAGATACGTTATGTGCCTAAAATATTTTCGAGATTCACTTTTCGTAATCCAGTAGCTAATTAGACTGCGTGCAAGCTCACGTCTCGTGAGTCAGTCCATCGAACGACACAATCATCATCATCATCATCATCATCATCATCATCATCATCGAATTGCTGATAAGCGAAAACTGATCATCTCGCTCTTCCTTCAAACTAGAACAAAGCACTGTAGCGTCCCTTCACTATTCAGTCCATAAAAATCTGTATTGCATGAGATTCGTTCATACTTATTAATTCCAACGCGAACCATCATAAGACTATCTCGTACAGATTATCTTGGCATTGCCATTCTCGCTCTTCACACATGCAGATGCGTTCCGGAGGATTCAAAGGTCCATCGAAGCTGTCGGACGATGGCCTCGAAGCAACGACATACGTAGGTACTCCTAACGAAGTCTGCTCGCGATAGGATGAGTGTGACGATGGGTTCAAAGGTCGGTCCACTTCCTACATTCTCACAACGTCATGGTTATCGCTCGCCTGGGGTCATAGTTCGCCAAATATTTACTCTTCGTTGCGATTATCGACGCAGAATAGGTACAAAGATTTCTGCGCCGTGTGTCGATCGTGCTTTTCGCCATTGGTCCGAGATAAGGGGGCAGAAATAAGATTTCATTCTCTTGAATTAATTTAACAATATAGTTGGTGCGTGTAATTGATCCAAGGAAAACGCTGATAGCGCTAAAGCTGCAGAGCGTTTAGCTTGGTTAGCACTTTCCGAAGCAAGGTCGACCCGCTTTGCCAATACTGATTTACTCCCCCTGATTCTCTTGAGTTCATGGTCGCCGCTCCCGTTTCGCTTCGACTACCCCAGAGATTTGTCGGTCCACCCTCAATTTCCGGTCCTTCCTACGGTACCACAGTTTCTCTCGAACTTTCGATCACTTCCGGTAACTGATGAAAATTGCTTGTACGAGCAATCGAGTTTTCAGAAAAGTACTCGGACCCGGAAGGAGGGTCGGTAATGCTTCACGTACACCACTTACACTACATTTATACGTAGGTACTTTATAATAATATGTAAGAGGCTTTCGGCGAGCAAAAATAAGTGCTCAAGCTACGCGGTCTGATAGCCTCAGCTGAGGGGTAGCTAATCAACTGATCGATAAGCACGATCAGCGGTTATTGGTTGTAAGTATATCGGCTTGGTGAAACTACATGAAGCGTGTAATATGTAATATATGTAGATTAGGGTGGCGCAAAAAAAAAGACTTTTTTTTTTTTTTTTTTTTTTTCCAGTCTCGTGTGACAAAATGTTAGTTTTTGATATTTTAAGAGCCCACTCCAAAGGACAACTCAAAAAAAAAAATTTTAAGAGGTCGCTCCACATTTTTTAAAACTTCAGAGATCGTCTAAAATCGATTTTTTTTTTTTATTATTTTTTTCTCGTTGCGGTATAATTTTATACACAAAAAAAAAAAAAGTTTCCGAAAGCTTCAGTTCAAAATTTGAATTTTGAAAGGTCACTCATGATTTTTTTTCAATTTTTTGGTGCATTTCTTTAGATATTTTCGAGCGACCTTTTAATATTCATATTAAAATTTCATACATTTTTTTTCTCTAATTTAGTAAGAAAGAATCGATAACAATACACCACGACATGAATTAAAAATCAAACAAAATACTGAAAATATAATTTTTTTAATTTAACTTTTTGATGATTTTTGACTTTTAAAAAAATTTGGAATGACCTCTGAATTTTTTTTTTTTTTTTGAGCTGTCCTTTAGAGTGGGCTCTTAAAAGATCAAAAACTAACATTTTGTCACACGAGACTCGAAAAAAAAAAAAAAAAGTCGGTTTTTTTGTGCCACCCTAATGTAGATATACGCACACGCGTCGTGAACCTGCAATGAAATGGACGAGTGAAGTCGATGTGAAGATTTCTTTATCAGATCAATGAACATCAATCAAAGCTTTCAAGCACGCAATTGTTCTAATCAGCTCAACTCCGGCGATGATCTAGCCTGACCTAAAACTTTTTGAGTGTCTATTACCTTCTATAGATCTATAGTAAAATCAACATTCTGGGCCACTGATAATTTTCTGACGTAAATAAATAAATCTAATCAAATGTCATCTGCACGACGATGAAAAACTTACATTCTTAGAATATCGTCTGCGACTCTGAGTCAGCCCTGAACCATGAGGTTCACTCTGTAATTAGGATCAGAACACCACAGTAATTACCATTTTCATGAACTCGCTGCAACGATGTTGTGTTCAATTTTACTTCTGCCGATTCGATCCGATTTTAACTAGAGACACCAAACGCGAAGTAATTGAAATCACCAAAAACTTCACAGACGACATTAGGGATTGGTTACTTTTCTGGATCGATAAAAAGTTAGTTGCGTGCGAGGACGAAGGAGATGTTGAGTTTCCTGTGTCTGGTGATCATCCTGATCTATCGGTTTCAGAACGAAGGCACTATATACAGTAAATGAACATTTCCATGCACTTTTTGCAACGTCGACAATTCATTTTGGTTAAATGATACGTATAAATAAAAAAATTCAATTCAATTGTACTTTTTACTATATAAATGAAGCAGACTTTCCCTCCACACAGTGGTTTTCACTGTTTCCAAAGTAAATTCAGCATCTCACGGAACATATTCTACGGCAAAAACAAACTCTGACATTTCCCTCGTTTCCTCCAGTTTTTAGTAGAATCTGTTCGTTCCTTCTCTTCCTGAACACTTTGAAATATTCCACAGAGGACGCCTGGGGCTTGGCTTTCTTTTGGGTATCGTGACGCACGTGATAACGGTTTACAGTTACCGAGATGCTGCGTTGGATCACGTCGTTTGCAGGGCTCTGCCCTGCCCAACGCTGAGGGGCTACAATCCTATTTTTGGCGGCAACGTTTTGGGCGCAGCGATTCTCTGCGGAACTCACCTCCTCATCCATTACTGGTAACACACTCACGTCTCTCGTAAACACGGTTATTTGTCAGTCTGAGAAAAGAGGATCACTATCCCGGGCTCTCGAAATGTAAAGCGAAAAGGGGAACAGCGTTCGGTGAATCCTGTGATATCCTGGCCTACTTTCTCCTTCCATCCTTCACCTTATCCCTGTTTTTTATTTACTCGATTAACCCTTTCTTCATGCACTTGCATGATTCAGGTGAGATTTGGGCAGGGTTGAAATTCCGAATTTGAAAAGTTCCGAAAGCGCCAAAGTCTGTTTTTTTTTCTTGGCGAAAGTTAAAATCTAGAAATCAAACTTTTACGAAACATCAAAATTCCGAAAGTGCCAAGATGAGAAAATTCAAATACCTGAAACACTGAAATTCGAAATAATCGAATATTTCCAGTTCCCTTGAACTTTTGGCTTCGTAAGATTTCGCCACTTTGATCTTTCTTTGTTTTTGATTTTCGATAGTTTTACTTTCGGAATCCTGGTCATTCTGATTTTTGGGTTTTCTGGATTTTCAGACCCACTTGTTGAGTAAATTACGCTGTGTGAGTATATTTTAATTTTCAGAATTTTACTCTATCGAAACTTGAATTTTAGGAATCTTTCACTTCGGAACTCTTTGAACCATTGGGATTCCGACCATTCAAAATTTTCTTGTTTCGTAAATGTTTGATTTTTCACTTCAAATTTCGCCGCCAAAAAATTCGAAACTCTGTGCTTTTGGTACTTTTAAAATTTGAAACTTCAACCCCGCTCCTTAAGAATTCTTAGACTACAATTTCATTCCAATTTCGTTTCACTCAACGCCCATTATTAAATTTCTTTATGTTTCCTCATTTTCAGGGACATATTCGTCGTGGACACTGCTGCCACCTTGGTCCTCGTTGGACTCGTGGCTACGTCCATGTTGCCATTGGCTTTTTACACAGCCAGCATAATATTGCAGGTAGATAAGCGAGGTCATTATTTTTCTATCAATTTTACGGACAGCCCATTTCCTCTTCTACCATTTATCGTTCCCGCAGAAACTTCCTCATTACATGGGTCAGCAACTGGACAAATGTCTTCGAGAAGCTCTGAATATCGACGGTGTTCTCGAATTTAGGAATGAGAGATTCTGGACTCAATCTTTCGGGAAACTCGTGAGTATAATAAATCATGATAGTATAGTAGCTTATAAAAATGATTTCGCGGATATTGTTGGAGAATCAACGAGGCCTAAAAGACGTCCTAAGTTTATCGTACTCGAAGAAACAGAGAAGAAACGAACTAACTGTAGAATGATAATAGCAACTCGAGTGAAAGCAAAAACACAGCACAAAAAATTTTTCCTGCAATTTCAAACTAACTCATGCACGAGCTGATGAAATCATTCGAGCGAAAGTGCACTCATTGTTCTACGTCAAATAAATGTCGTTTTTTGTGTATTCAACCCGCTTCGTTTTATCCACCACCGTATAAAATTTCGGTTTTTCCAATTTGATTTCCGTGCAGTGAAACGCGAATGAAAAACCAATGAAATATCGTTACTCCGTGTCCCCGCAGCACAAAACCCTCGGAGAAACAGGTATGGAGGTATCCGTTTTGTAGAATAGGAGTAATATTTCGCGGAGAAAGAGAGAGAGAAAGAGAGAGGGACAATTTCCGGCTGGCATCGAATCCGGGTGGATATTGTGCGACGACTTTACGGCACTCGAAAATTCCCGGCGTATCGCAAGAGGGATCGTTACGATCCGCTTACCTTGTACACAGCAACTGCAGTGCGAACATTAGTCTGAAATTACAAAACAATTTCACGGCACGTCGCCTCTCGCCGCCGCTACCCTCCACCCCTTTCGCCGGTAGTCAAGCCCAAGCGGAACCGGAAACGCGAATCAGGTGCGAATACTGCGGCAGTTGCAATGGATAATCTGAATTCTGCATTCTAGATGCATCGCGGTATTATCCGTGTTAATCCCAATTTGGCAAACACACCCTGATTGTCAAATTCACTCCGTATCGCGTCGAGATAAAAATGGTTATTCGAGGGTGAATGAAGCTAAGAATGATAAAAAATAATCGATTATTTTTCAAAATCGATTAATCGACCCACTAGATTATTTTTCCTTACAATCGATTTTCGTTTTTTACTCCCATAATTTATGTGATCAAATAAGTGAAGGGTAAATGAATATTTTTACCCAAAATTGGAAAATATTGTTAATGAAGCTATAGATTATCAAAAAAAATTTCCGCTCGTAAGACTACATACTGAAATTTATGAAATTTTGGGTTCACGTGCACCATTTAACAAAAAATACGAAACAATCGATTAATCGATTCATTTTTATCGATTCAATTGCGTCTGTTTGACTGCTTTTTCGGGCTCGATTAATCGATGCATCGATTATTTTCAGCTTAGTTCTAGGCCGACCGAAACGTCTAACAAATCGAAACTGACAATCAGAAACGAAGATAAAGACATTTGCGCAGATGATATAACGAACACAAATGAAAAAATATTCCTACGAACTAATACAAGCGAATTCGAGCGGACTTGAATATAACGCATGCTATGATATCAATTTAATAATATCTGAATAAGAAGTGCTTTAATTGAAGCGTTCAAGAAGATTAAACTCTGCTGACTTTGATTTCATTCTGATTGGTTTGTTTACAAACAATTTATATCTCCAGAGTGGATTAAAAAAGATTTGCATGAACGTGGTAGAACAGATGTTCGTCAACAATTATAATTGAGAATGTTTGCCGGACAATAGCGAGCATCTAATCTGCGAGAAAAATGAGCCCAAAAACATTAGAATCAGCTCAAAAACACGAGGGTTGTGTCATTTTTAACGTTCTAATCATAAAATCGTTTCTCTAATTATTCTTGACATCTCATAATTAGCTTCTTTTATTTGAACTCGCTCAGATTCATTTCTGTTGCACAGCAATGACGTTCTTTCATTTAAGTAAATAACATTGCTGGTGATTTTTTGAACGGTTGTTTATAAGACGTCGTCAAAGTTGAGTTAAAAATTTGTTTTGCGAGGTGGTAGCAGATTTCTACACCCTTTGTCTTAAAGTTTTGTAAAATTGATCGTCTCCGATTACAGGCAGCAAAGTTCAGTAAATTTCTGTTTCATCAATTCCGATTTTCTATAAATGCGCAAAAAACAAAACTCTGATTCAATTTTTGCACGTTTTATGCACTGCTCTTTCCCGTCCAATCCCAGAAAACCAATTTACTCTGTGATCGATGCACTATCTGTGCATCTGGAAGCAATAATCGGATTACAAGTTTGAATTCGTGTTATCATATGAGTTTTAGATCGTAAGAACGGCTTACGCGTTACGTTGATTTATGTCACGAAGCCCGCAACCGCACCGACCGACCTTATAATCTAGAAATATCAAAGTCTGTCATAAATTATTCGGCATTATCATTATCGCCACTTTAGCACACGCCGCTGCATGTTTATAGATATATTATAAATTTTACTGCCCTCGTCGACACGTTATGACGTCAAACGCAATCGCTCAATTTCCGAATCACCCGTTCCTTGAGCATGACGAAGAGATAATCTTACGCAAATAGAGGATAGAACGTCACTAAGTTTTGTTGCCGGAACAACCAATTAACCGACTAATTGGTAATGGATCATACATTATATGTACAGGAAAAAAAGTAAACAAACTGCTGCTAGATCATATTGTATGTACATTATCGAGGGTCGCTGAATCCAAGTCTAAAAGACGAATTGAAAAATTCAATACCAGGGATTCAAAATGGCGGCTGCAAATACCGGTAATCACGACTAAGCCCGAGCATCCTTGCACCAAAAAGTCAAAAAGTGGAATAACTTTTTTGGAACTTGTTACTTGGAGGTTTTCAGGAACGCTGACGATAAATCCGTTACCAGAATTGAAGAATTGCAATGAATTAAGGATCCAAAATGGCGACGGCAATACTTGAAATTTGAGTAAAACAACTGAGTTAATCTTAAAATAATTATTCAGGGATTTTTGGGTCGGTGACTACTAATCCAAAAGATTAAGCAAAATATGCATAGAGTGATAACAACTCAGCTACAGTCTAAATAAAACTGCATATCTAAATCCATATCTGAAAGTAAAACTAGCCAACTAATCAGCCTGATGCCAATATAAAATAAAGAGTAAAGTAAATTTACGACTAGTCTCTTGATATGCTGGCATTTATTTTTCACCCTCAGGGGATGGTAGAATCAAAAAATAACTACTGAAACGAAATCAGGAACCTAAAACAATCCCGGGTACCAATTTTTGCAAGAAAACTGAAAACACTAGCAACAGTCAAACAGTTCACCTTCTCTTCTGTCAATGAAAGTTTATCAATTCCCGATCGATATGTGCGATGAAAGTTGAAAGCACGTAGGTTTCGTAAGCTTTTCAATCATCATGACTAATCCAGTGAATTAAATTCGAACGGGACCTTAATCCTCATATGAATCATGAAAAAATTATTTCACACTCGTATAATATCGTAATCAGGCATTTCGAATGAATTTCATCACTAATTCGACATCACGTCACGATCAGATATAATTGTCTTCCTATAATTGCACAATTTCGATCGTATGTATCATAGAATTTTCAATCTTTTAAAAAATCCGCTGATTGATACCGAATATTCAAAGTCCGAATTTTTTTGCGAAAAGTATGTTTCGAGATTTCAAGATCATTTGGATAATCGGTTCAATCAGCTGGCAAGCTTGCGGCAATTAATATGTATAAGTGATATTTTCTCTCTCTGTTCACAGGCAGGAACGGTGCAAGTTCGCATTCGAAGAGACGCGAACGAGAGTCACGTGCTGGAGCGAGTTGTGGAGGGACTCTCGCGAATAGTGACGACATTGACGGTCCAGGAGTTCCGTGAAACACCACAGGCGAAAATCGAGGCCCAGAATTGCGCTGAGTACTACATAAACGAACTGCTGCCAAACGCGGTCGGTGAAAGGAAGAAAGTGAATCCGTCGAAAAAACGGAGCGAAGCCGAGGACGTGGAGACCGTTTCCATCGACGACATACTCGGCGTCGAAAAGGAGCCGGTCAGGACCTTTTCCAGTCCCGGAAAATCGGAAGCCAACGTCATTTCGAAACCGAAGACGATCACCATTTACCAGAACAAGAATGTCGAGGCGCAGAAGAATTACTTGTTCAACCCTCACAGAACCAACGAAAACGCTCTCATTCTCGGCTCGAACGTCGACGAGGACAGATTCGCTGGTTGCACTATCGGCTTCGTTGGATAGGAGCGAGACAAGGCTGAAGAAAAATATTGCGTACCGATTTTCTTGCGGATTGTGTCTTTATTGAACAATATATTGTGCAAGGAAAAATATTAATTACGCAAAAAATGGAGAAGAAATTTTTGTCTGGACATTTGCGTATAATTTTATACGCCACAATTTATACTGCAGGTTAACTGCGTCGCGAGTATATCTATATGCATAATTGTAAATAAATATTTATTGTCTAATTGAATTGCGGAGCGTCAAATAACGCCGTTTAATTGATGTCTTCTTTTCGTCGCTTAAAAACCAGTCCTGGTATTCCAAATCTGAGGGAAAAGCCTGCGAGGTTGGGGATAAGGATTTGATCGAATGAAAACAGGATTTAGAAATCGTAAAGAAATCCTATCGATTTTATGCAATACAATGAAATTACTTTGCGTTACGGGAATAAATGTGACAAGCATTTCCTGCGTGGATTTATAAGTAATCCCTGAATTTTGTGTCCGATGAAATCAAATCGAAATTCATCGTTTTGCTAACTTACTTTAAGGGGAATATTTTCTTTTATCTAAAATAGATTTCAATCTTCATAACTACCTGATTTCCGGAGAATCTGTGAAACAGGGTTTTGAAAATTGGAAAGCTTTCGTTTCAAATTTTACAATTCAACATTCTTGCGCATTCGTGCAGATACGAGATTTAATCTGGGGAACGTTTTATTCGTTTGAACTCGCCAACGGAAGTGCGCTGATAAATTTATATTTCCCAAATACTCACGGGGAGGAAAGCCCTCGCTTTTAATTAATAAAAGAGCGCCGGAAAATGCGTGTTTTACGACCACAACCTGACCTTCTAGCCCTCGACGATCAATCTTCTACGGCTTCTAATGTTACACGGACGTCTCTTCAATTGACAGCCGAAAGGCCATCCGTAAAGTTAATGCTTACAAGGAGAGTATCAGACCTTCCAGGGTTGTTTATTTGCCACAAAATATGCAGTTTCATTCATCGGGCCGATCTTATTAGCAGCTTAGTGAGTGGAATGGTCTAATAACCAAAACCTGTGGTGTATTTTTGCCTGAAATATTAATTTTCATTCTCCTATTTCGAAGTTTCAATCACAGGTTCTCATAGATTCTACTGCTATGATTTTTCACAGAAACATTTCGTATTGTTTAATACAAAATTGGAAATATGCATAGTTTTTCTTTAAGAATTGTTAATTTTCGTTAAAAATTGTAGTATCTTCTAGATTTCTTTACTAAAACGATTTAAATTTTTATGAGACTCTATGCAGATTTACAATTTTGCACGAAAACATTTTTTTCTACAAAATTCTAGGAACTGTCATGACTAAGTATAAATTGCGAATTCTCGATAAAAGGCTCAACGGTTCGAGCTACACATCAGAAGTTCCATACTTTAGGCCGAATAAACACCCTAGAAGTTTCACCAAAATCTGTTGACCGTAGGTCTGATGCTCTCCTTGTTAGGTAGACGAGTTTCTTCTTCTCTTCGAAATCATTATCCAAGTGATTCAGCAATTGCGGTGTAATTATACCTACTTGAGTGAATATCGAAAGCGGGGCAGGATTTTGCATCCTCAGTTTCTACTCAGCTGCAGCGGGGACAAAAAAATTTTACGCTTTGTTACGAGACTTCACCAATCGTGCGGAAGTGCGCGAATGATGTATAAATAAATAGCTTCATCCTTTCTGAACAGTGAACCGACGCAGTTTCTCTGAATAACGCGAATCATTGAGTGTAATAATCCATCATGCAGTCGTAACTTGCCACGCAAATTGTAACTTTCACGTAATTTCATTCCATCAATTTCACGCTCTGCCGGTTGGGTATCCGATGGAAATTTGTCACCTCGCTGAATTACGAGATCAGGATTTAAACGGCTAATCACGCGTTTTCATTTTCAGGCCTAATTGTAAGAAATTCGAGATTCACGGCAACGCCTGCAATGCGACAACGCCTGCAATGCGGCAACTCGACTAACACGAGTGTACGACAATTCGTAGAAAATCAGGCGCTTTTATCGTATTTATAGCTAAAAGAAACGTGTGTGAGTCAAAAACAGTTTAAAGGCAGACTCGTTTCTGGTGAAAAAAAGGCGATCATTTTTCACAGTTTGTGAATTCAGATTGAGGTTCATTTTCCTAGTGAAAAGAAATTTTTTTATAAAATGTCATCTACTCGTATGACCGATCACGGGGTTAATCAAGTATTATAATGCCAGCTTCATTAGTAAGAAAATTATTACTGAACATTAATTCGCCCATAAGATATGCGAATGGGAAAAGTTTCATACTGTGAAATTGATTACCAAAAAGTGGTAAAAAACTGAATTCAAGACTTGGTTAGTAATGATCATTGATCAAAGGTAAGATATTTGCCTAACAAATTTGTCTCCCCAATGAGAATTTTAACCTTTTTTTTTTCTTTCTCTCTAACTTTCTATATCCAACTGCTTACGTTGTGTGTAACGAAAACCTGTCGAGAGACAAATTTGCAATAAGATATCATTCCGGGTAATACGCGGTGAGTATAAGCCGTTCACAAATCTTTACTTACAGGAAACTTTTGCCTTCATCTTATATTCCTGTGTTCTATAAATGGTCCTAGTCCAACTTTCCTAACGTGAATATTTTCGTTTCAGTTTAGCAATATCGACCACCGAAGTAAGAGATTCAAATTTATCACGTGTTATTATCATTGTTCGCTCAAAAACCGATCCAATTTTTTTCACCAAAATTTAAAAATTTTTTTTAGCCGCTCCTCGTTATAGTTGAGGATCAGCCACTTGACGTGTAAAAAGCGGGAATTTTGGGTTTATTAGCCCACGATCTGAGTTCGTTATAACGATAGAAATTAATACAGAAATTGAGCACCAATTTTCGAGTGACGTTATATTGGTACGTTTGTTCAAAAAACGTACAATTGATAATCTCTAAAATTGACTTTTTTATCAAATATTATCTCGTCAAAAAATCCCGAAGTACTTTTCGGATTTGATCAGTTTTCTACAAACAGCCGAGAACAGGTATTGAGTGAGATTAATCGAAGTTTCAGGTCCATGAAATCGGGATCACGAAGCTTCGAGTTCCAGGTCTCAATTTGAGGGTGGAAGTTACTCGAGGAACAGGAAGCGCCGGCACGAAATGTTAAAATGCCTCGAGTGTTTCCGAGCACGATCCATGTGTACATAAAGCTGTCGGAGTAGAAGAAGAGGATCCCGCGAAGCGAAGGTCCCCGCGTGTACCAATTTCACTGCCCATTCACGGCATTTCATTGTAAAACGCGATATGAAAGCGTTTTTTCCCCGGGACGGAGGGCCTTGAAGTGGGATCTTCGTCTTCCTATAGTCAGGCGAATGAGCTCCGCCGGTCGTTTTAGAAAGCATAAATACTCCAAAAAAGAAAAACGAGAACTCAGCGAGCCTCTGTAATCATTTCGCATGTATTGGAACACGATGAGAACTGGAGTTCAAAATTACCTTTTAGTAGTTCACGAAGTGGTATTGATTCTGAGTAGAAAGCGATAGTCGAGATGGGATCTAGCGTACCTACTTAGATCACTCTCGGTGATCCGTAGAACACCGCGATACCGTTGGGCCTTAACAGCCTGCCTCAACCAGCGACGACATAACCTCTTAAGGTGCTTATAACGACGCGTTGTACACCTCGAAAACGCGGGGATGCAAAACTCCTATACCGCTCAAGCGATTAGAGTGAAACTTGGGCAGGTAATGCCTTATTTTGGCAAAAAGTGGAGCGTATTTTTAATTTTTCAAAATTTGGGAAAAAAATTTACAGATTCGTTATCACCCACAGAAATTGGCCAAATTTTCACAGTTGCACTTAATGGATCGAACTCTCCAGTATCATGCCACTCGACGGTGATGGAACACACATTTTCAGCACAGTCCCATGAGATTTGATTGTGAAATGCCGAAATGAAGAATTTGATAACCGTGAAGCTAAAATAATTGGAAGCAAATCCCACTAAAATTATTCTCGCTTTCACAAGTATTGCATTTCTTTTCAAAAGTATATTCGCCAAGTACTGTTGAATACTTTCTCATATCCTTTCCTCCGCCTTCTGTATGCGTAATTGATCTTGAGCTACTGATGGATACTTTGTAGGAGCGACTTAAATCCGTTGGTGAGGCGTCGGTACCGATATAATTGACCCTGCAGCCCGTCGGTCGATTGTTGCCGAACGATTTTACGACCACTTTAAGCAGCCCGAAACACGTCTCCGCGTCTCCATTGCGAAGGTACTCAACCCGGATTGCTTTTACACCAAAGACTTGTGTATATCATCAGTATAAAGGTAATTTCGCAGCGTCGCTTTCTATCGGTGTCAGAAATGGATGAGAAATAGAAAAAAAAAAAGAAATGGAAATTAATGGAGATGACGAAAAACTAGATGGTCCCGAAAATCACGTTGCAGTGCAGATACCGAGATAAATGGCGTTGCTGTTTTCCAGATCCTTTTGACCACGTTTCCCGGATAAGTTAGAGGCGTTTTTATGCTCCGCTGCAGCGGAGCAAAGGAGGAAAGAAAGATCCAATCAGAATGTGTCACGGTGGGGAACGGAGCGTTACCAAGCCGACAAATTAAGTCGAGGAGACTGACGGCGAGTTTCGGTGCCTCACAGCTATCGTCGAGACAAACCGCGAGGACCAAAGACGTAAGGATCCGAGAGGATGGGAGGAGGAAAGGCGCGTTAGGACTTGTTTACGACCCTCGGGAATTACTCAATAATTAATTTTCTCAGTCACGACTCGCCCCGGGCGTTTCGTAAGAAGAAGAAGCCGCGCACCACCTCCTGGCAAAAAGCCACTCCAGCACAGGCCGACCCCCGGCCATAATACACCCCCTTAAGTATGTTCTGTTATAATTTTCGACCCACTTCCGGCTCCGACGATATTATACGCGTTGAGTTGAACCCTTGAATTGAGGTCTCGCTCCTATCTTCCGGATAATTTTCATCCTGTACTTTGGGTCAAAGTTTGACGAAATGACATATCCTTTTTGTTTGTATCGTGATAAGGGATGCTGACGTAGTGGCAAAAATTTTCAACTTTTCTTCGACACTCTTCGAGATACAAGCATCAATGAATGATTAACAAACGACGAATTTACAAGTACAATTCACCTGACTTCGCAGGCCTTCGTTAAATTGTTATTATCGTTGGATATACTGTGCAGCAAGTTGTAAACTACGTTGTATAATTATACGTCCCACTGTTATAATAATTTCTCCGTAAAATTCTCAGACGAGTCTATACATATAAAGAACGGGTCGCTTCTTCTTATACGCTTCACTCACTTTCCACAATCGCATTACGAATGGGAACCGTTCATTTGCGTTCACTTTCGAGATCCAAGAGCAAAAAGTGGCTGCACAGAAACGTCCGGTGAAAATTTTTCACGAACGAATGGAAGCTGGCTGCACATAGACTGTGCTAAATATGCATATTATATATTTATATGTGTGTACGTTATACGTTATATGCGAGTATCGAACCGGCGTGCAATTAGCCGCTTCCTTTTCATGCTGCTGAATATTTTCTCTGTATCTTTATCTCTCCGCTGGCCCGTTTCTTCAACTTTCCCCAATTCCGTCGTCCGTCTTTTTCTGGGTTCACCGTCTCTACGGTATTTAAGGACCTGCGCAAATTAGATCTTCGTTAATGCTGCTGCTACATTGCGTTGAAAAAGCGGAAGTCGCGGGCAATAATCCACTTGAGAATCTGGCAAAGCCGAGTCAATATGTTGTTGCAAAGGGTGAAAGCACCCCCCCCCCCCCTTCTAATGTTCCAGTAGTCATCATAGATAAAAAAAAGCTCTAATATGTGATAAAATGAATAAGGTTGCTGCGTCGACCAACATTATTGTAAAAGCAGTCCTGTTTCAGACTTTAAACTGCTAACACGTTTCGCTATAGAACGCATTTTTGTGTCTGTTAAGGGGGCACACTGAATAAAATATTTTACAGGTCGCCTTTCTTTTTATTCGCGTTTCTGAAAGTTTGAAGTATGAAGAATGTTGTGTGTAAATTGCACGATGAAATCTGGAGAATTGTACTAATTGCGGCCGATTCGCCGAACTTTAAACTCGATTATCTCGAAACTACGTTTCTGAGTCCGTGCCTTGGATACCTCAAAAACGAGAGGACCAATTTTTACGAAATTTGGACACATTGTTTTTGTACATTTTGTCTCGTTTGCTGCGTATGGGTTTTTAATTTAATTATTTATTTTCTTATGGTCCAAAACGGGTGTTAAATTTAGGCCCAAAAACAAAAGTTGAAGTCGGAACGTTCACCGTTTCGTTAATAATAAAAAAATCTACGCAGTGAATAGCTAAATTTTTAGATCAACGAACTGTCTAAAATCCTAGGCATCGCAAACCGTGTCAGTACGGAACATATTTTACACCGACCACTGTAACAACGCTACGAGAGGATAAATTTTGATGAAAAAATTACTGAATATACCTGAATCTATAAACTTTGAAATAAAAAAAAAACGGATGGTTTATAAAAATGTTACAATAGAGATCTGAGTCTCTCAGTATTTATTATTTCCTTTTTTTTATTTTTATTAATATTCGAGAATGTAGTGACGAGAGAAATCCGTTACAAGCCTAAATAGAAAAACCAAGACTTTTTAGAATCGTTAATATATCCTCGAATCTTCTGTGGAATGGATTTGTGAAGCAAGCGAAATAATTTCAGAATTTTGAATAAACGAATTTTTAAATTGCATTTCGTTTTACTTTCAAAGCGTGGGACAACTTCGTCGTGTAATACACCGAGCTTTTTTCATCCATCGATCAAAACCCTCCAATATTTGCAAGTCGGCTGCAAACACCCCGTGGAAACCAAAAGTTCCTTCACCACGCCCCGTGATGGATGCAGCCTAAAAACGAAAGGGTTAAGTGGAAGGTAACCATTGAAACCACGAGGGATTTTGAGTAATTGTCACGACTATCAGCAGGAAACTGTGATCATCGGTCATACATTTTTTCTTTTACTCAGGTTCGAGACAGTTTTCTGAAGGAATTTTTGATTAAGGGATTTTCCCAAATTCAAGGTTAGTATCAATTTCACAAATTAATATATTTGTACAAGTATGAACATTTTTAAGATTCGAACAAGTGCTTCAAAACGTAGAAAATATGGAGTATTCCTGGCAGATAGGATCTCGTTTCACAGTGTGACTTATTGTACTTACGTAAATTCAACGTAAAAAATTTAATTTTTTCCACAGTCGTATCGTATATTTACATTTTTTCGAACAATAATGAAGTGTCTACAGTGTGATTTTGAACACTGCAGATATTCAACGATAGCAGCGTGATAAAGAGAAAATTAAATGTTTAATCGAAGGGACCTTCTGTAAGGGATCTACTGTAAACTTGCAACTATTTGAGATAGCGAGTTAGGAGTGTAACTATATTTGATAGTTTATATTATAGATATACAATTTTCCAGTCCTACAATTTAGAATAAATCATAGTACCTAGCTTACGAATCTAAACGGTAAAAATATTCCACAGTGGACTTGTATACATAAACTACGATTTTATGTCAATTCCACACTATTCGTGTCCGTAAAACACTATCTGGCGCTAAATTTCAAAAAATTGGTCCACACCTTTCAATTTTTCCACAAATTTTTTTACAGTAATGTATAAAACCTATGAATGACCCTACCGCAATCGATTTTTGATTATATTTGAGTATAATCGATTATTTTTCCTCACAATCGGCAATCGGTTTTTGTTTTTTACTCCCAATTCATGTGATTAATTAAAGTATCAATTACGATTATTGTCTCACTTATACTAAATATCTATTTAATATAATAAGCAAAAGACAAATAAACATTTTCACCTGAAATTAAAAAATATTTTCACCAAAATAAGAAATTATCGAAAAAAATTTACAAAAATCAGATTTCATATTCACCGTTACAAAAAAAAAAAAAATACAAAACACTCAATTAATCGATTAATTTGTACATATCCAATCAAGTCATGCTCAATAATTCCTCCAGACTAAATCAACCCATGCATCAATTATCCCCACCTCACTAACCATCGCAAAATTTCGCAAACCCATCAAACCCGAAACGTGCAACCAAAAATACATGATCAATAATTTCAATGACGTATCATAACAAAAAAATACAAACAATTGTGCGTGTAAAAAAACCTCAAGACTATTTCAATCCAGAAGCCAAGAAACCACCCCGTAAGTGCTATGGTTTTCCACCGGCTGGCGTAAAGCTCTGGGTGGGGGTAGAGGGAGTTCCAATCGATGACCGCGCGTCGCGACGCCAAAGATCTCGCGCCCTTTCGCGTTGCGGGGGGGGGGGGGGGGGGGGGGGATCGAGATACTGCGGCGGCGCTTCGATCAGCGCCACCGACGGCAAAACGGGGAACTAAAAGACGTCGAGGGGCAGTCTCGGGTCTCGGCGAGAGACTAGAGAGGCAAACGAACGAACGAACGAACGGCGCAGGCAGGAGAGCGAGAGGCGAAGAGAGACTGCGTTTGTCGGATCCGCGGGTGGCGTTGAATTGGCGGACATTCAGTTTCAGTATGGCTTCAGCTTTTGACAGGGCTGGTTATTGGCGGCTCGTAGCGACCGTTTGAGTAGCCTCGATGAAAACCGGCGTCGCATTGTAGCCGTCATCGTCGTCGTCGTCGTCGTCGTCGTCAGTAGCACGTTGTTGTCATCCATCGTTGCAGTGTGAATTATCTCTCGGCTTTGTAAATACGACGTCGTCGTCGTCGTCGTCACGTGTGTCACGGGTGTTGTAAACGGTGGTGCGACCTTCCCCTCTTTCTCCCCTTTTTCCACTCCTACGTCAATCCCACGATTTTCTATCGTTCTTTTTCACGTTTAGCGGGAGCGGCGTGATTCTTTTTTTGTTTTTTTTGGGGGGGGGTTTTTTTTTTTTTTTTGTTCTTTAGTTTGTTCAATTTTGTTTTCCTATCACTTTTCCTCTTCTCGTTATTCCGTGAATAAACTTTTACTAAAATTTATCACATCTCGTCGTGGAGAGTATCGATGCCGGTAAATAAGCCGGTTAAACAAAGTTCAGTGTGATTCGAGCCCTTTTTCGAATATTCGATTACCAGTTTTATTTCAATTCACGTCAAAACCCCGTCGAGTTGTCACGCTGACAGCCAAGGAGTCAACCAGGAACGACATGAGGCGGAATGTGAAGATTGTTATACTCCTGTCATGCGCTTGGATGTCCGCCTTTGTTTACTACTATCACACCACCAGGGATACCAAGGTTAGTGAGTTGTTCGCCAATTGTTATGCATATATACCGATACGTCTCTTTTATTTACCATCGCGGAAAAAAATTTCCTGCGTTCTTTTCTTTTCGCTGATTGTGAGTATTCTTTCGTTGGTAAGCGTGTAGAGCGAGTGCTTCTCTTTTGTTTTCAATATCGTTATGTTTTGTTTTGATATATCGCATATTTGTTGATTACGTGCGATTACGAATCGAGACGAAGATCAAGTTTGTATAAAAAATCGTTGATTCGGAACTAGAGATTTTTTTTCGCTTTTCAAATTCACTTGAAACCGTATCAACTCACGTTATTTCAAAATCAAATTCTCCCAAGTCGTTAAATAGATTTGCGAGACAGTCGAATACTTTTCGATGTTCACATCACTCCTTACAGCGTTACTAACTTCAACTTGGTCAATCAATGGCGCCACTTTTGAACAGATTAATGCATCGATGAGTATCGAGTCGCCCCACGTGCTCGATTCTGTTAGATACTTTCAGTAATTGTTACACGAACACATTGCCTTTGTTTACTACTTTGTTTAACGGTTTATCACACTGTGATAATTATACTCGTGCTCTGAATATAAACGAAGTAAATTATACATGTACTTTAATGCGATGAAACTCGTCAGGCAATGTCTGATTACAGAGGCTCAAGATGTTCGTTCTTATCAGCTCATTTCCCGCAGCTCAGGGCTCTCAGCATTGCGTCAGTTTCCTCGTTGTTATATTATTATTCTTTCTTACGTTAGTTTTCATCGTGAAACGAGAAGACGATAGACTAAATTGATGGTAATATCGCGGATTTATTTATGACGATGCGAGTCGTGCGGCGTCAGTTAATTTGGGTACACATATATGTATATTCCCAGAATTTATAATGTGTCTCGTATATACAGAATGTATATTGTATACGCATGTATAATTCCATACCTATATAAATACACACACTCACACGCATATTTATATATATATATATATAGGCTAAATCATTATATTGTGCGGAGAAAGCAGCGCGTGATATAATTATTGTCGCAACGGCTGCGAACTGCATTGCAGTGAGAAAGAAAAAACTGGCTTGAAATATTAAACTTTCAAACGCGTGTATAAGTTGAAATTGAAATTGAAATTAACTTCTTGACCGATTGAGAAAAAAATTTAATGTAAAGGATAAACGTTAAATCAAGGCAAATATATATACATTAACACAGAGTCATTAAATTCGTAACTCCGTTTTTCACTTTCGTTCCTTAATACATATATGTATACTGTCAAGAATAAAAGCGAAAAAACGAAGTACAACGTACACGGTAAAGAGGAGAAAAAATCGCTGTCATTATATTACATTCGGGACAATAATCACAGTGCGTACAATGAACGAATTTTTGTTTTTTCTTTTTTCTTTTTTTTTTTTATCATACTCTACGGTCTTGAACGTGTACGGAATAAAACTGGCCATAATGACATATTTATACACGTGTTTATATATATATATATCGTTCCGAAAGAGAAATAACGATATGATATTCAACGATATCGAGCGAATGAAAAATCTGTGTCGATATTTAAAAATCTTAACACGAGTCACGATGCGTAAGTTGCGTCATATTTTTTTTAGTTTGTTTGGTTTTTTTTCTATCGTTGTCGTCTCTTTATATTGGCACGTATATTGTAGAATTCGTTGACTTCTGGTTTTCTAGAAGTGAGTGAACGAAGAGACGAGTTCAGTATTTATTTATTTATTTATTTATTTATTTACGAGGCTGATGGAAGTTGTCTAGGAAAGAAGTTAATGGATAAGGAAGAAACGTATGAGAAATGAAATCTCTTACGTCATTTCGTAGAATTTTAATGACGTAGTGGTTGAATTAGCAAATTGTATAACATATATACAAATTACAAATATTCGTTGACAATTGTCAAAACTTTTTTTTATTCACCCTTTTTTCTCTTCTTCAAATCCCATTCGAACGTACAGAAATCTTATTTGAAAATTTTCAACTAGTCTGAAGTTAGTCAGTAACGTCAGCGTAACGAAACATTGGAGAAAAGAAAAGAAAAAGAAAAGAAAAGAAGAAAAAAAAACTCACTATCTTGCAATAATTGCAGTGAGTTTGAAGAAGTGGGCAAGAATTTTTAAAATATAAATTTATTCTTTCTTATTAAAATTAACTGCGTTTAAGAGATTCTTGTAATTACGAAATAACGACTCTTTTTTTCCGAAACATGAATCATTGCAATAACGTATAGCTAACTTTAGTCTAACAATTAAAAAAAAAAAAAAAATCAAAATCGTAATACACTTTCCCCTACTGTACATTCGATTCACTGAACCGTATTAACGGCTGCACACACAATAGAAAAAAATCAATACTCGTACATTATATTATTCAGAATGAGCAGTGATAATTGGACCCAAGCCGATTAACCGTGTTAAATTTACACCTTTAGATTCATTGATAAATTGCTCGGGATAAATTGCGTCTCTCTTTCTCTCTCTCTGTGCATAACTACATATATATATATATATATATATATATATATATATATATATATATATATATATATATAAATATATAGTAAGACGCCGCCTGCGAGCATTCATATTATAATAGTTTTTTTTATTTTTTTTTTCTGTACTTTTTATCTCAACGATTGCGGATAAAGTCGGCGTCTCCATCCCTTCTTCGTAACCCTCGCATAGGGCTTCGAACCCTTTTTATCGTTGCGTCGTCGTCGCGCTGACCTTGTCGTTACAGTGAAGGGTTTGAGTCGTTCGCGAATCCGTCCTAGTCGTGCTGTACTTGATAATAAATTATCGAATGCTGTTCGATGCATTTACATGTATTCAAAAATTTCCTTATCTGATATATAGCTACTCCGATTTTAAATCTTGCGATTTGCATTATATTTTATATAATCTCGTATTTTATTAACAATTGAATTGGGTAATTGGGATTCAATTATTTTGACTAATTCTACTATTATTATTATTATTATTATTATTATTATTGTTGTTGTTGTTGTCGTTATTGCTGTTATTATTATCACCGCGTACGTTGGATTGAATATATTTGCACGTCATACTTTTCATCAACCGTCCACATTCGCTGTTTTAATCACTTTCTGTCCGGAGTGTTGATATATGGATTTATCTTTAAAATTACAAATTTAATTATCATACTTTGTATAATTATAGAAGTTATACTTTCTCGCGATAATTATAATTATTTATCGCAGGATGCGATTTCACGAGCTGCGATGCATACGCACAACATGCATGAACATGATATAAAGAAATATGAAAAACGTTAAAAAAAAAAAAGTTTGCAACCACGAGTTTTGGAGTCGAAATAAAGTTTTTGCCATTTAACTTTTTTCAGTTGTTCTTTTTTTCTTTCATCACCCCTCCTCTCTACAGACCTACTATAGGCCGCAGCTGGACATTTATTGCGATAAATTAGTCGAGCGGAAATTTTCCTATTACGTTATTTATTGCCACAAGTTTGTCAAAGCGTGATTGCGGCTTTTTACTCTAAAATTGAACCTGCCGATCATTCGCACGGAATTTTATATTATACGCCTCGGTTGGATTATATATTGGCAATTCGCATCTGTCATATATTATGTATACATATATAAATGTGTGCTTGTGAGTGTGTGTGTGTGTTTAATATTATACATATAAATATGCAGGAATCAGCGATTGCTCGTAAATAATATAGTATAATAAAATATCGTATCTCGGTTCACGATATTTTTTGTTATATAAAAACAAACAAAAAAATTGTCCGTTTTTTTTTATCTCTGTCAATATATTTGTACTCTACAATTTATAATCCAGCCATTTAAATGAAATTATTTTTAAAATTTTCTAAAGAAATTTTAAGAGGGTTCGTCCTGCAAAAACTCGTTATATCTGTACGTATATAACTCGAAATTTATGTTTTATATGTAGATATTATTTATTAAAATATTCGTCGCGGTTTTAACGTTCGGTGATTGAACGATATCGACGAATCAAATCGTATCTAATGGGTGAGAATATTTTTACCGTACTCTTTACCTTTTAGGTAGATATATATATATATATATATATATGTATATGCAGGGCGTGAATCGCTATTGCAATCACTGTTATTACATATACGTACATAGTAGTCAGAGCGAATCCTAGACTTTGTGCAGACGTAGATACGCTTGCATACTCCGCAGAGCTTAGATCTATGCAGATATCGCAACGTTCATTGTTCGTCTAGTCTTTCGGTGCTGCTGCTGCAGCAGCTGATCGATATTTGGCGAATTGCCATTTTCTTTACACCACACCGTCATTCACCTCCTCTTGTCAGCAGCGAAGAGTATCTAAAGTTAACGTCTAGATCTAACGTCTAGATCTATGTATATATATATATATATATATATATATATATATATACATATACGTAGGTATATATATATATATATAACGCTTGAGAAATATATTGAAAATTCTTTAAAACGTGCAGCGGTGATTACAAATCGATGGACATATTTTCAAAACTATAATAATATAATTCATTCTTTACGCATTCTCGAAAACATTCCTTTTTTTCTACTAATTTTATTTTATCTTCTTTTCTTTCCTCTGATCTACAGGTTATATTATACGTTTTTCACAAGTAACGAAATTAATCAAATTACTATTATTATTATTATTGTTGTTGTTGTTATCAAGCCGAGAATTAAAACAATCCGTTTTTCATAATTCACATCGTGTAAAAATTTTCCGATTATCACTTGTATCATTATATATATATATATATATATATATATATATATATATATATATATATATAATGTACAGGATTTACCTTGCGACGATTAGCTTTGAGTATGCATTTGAGTTGTGCTGTGCAGTGTCTCCAATGTTCTGCTCTGCGTTTAATACCCCCCCCCCCCCCCCCCCCCGCTCCCTCCCTGCAGATTAATCTCTGTATTTATTCTGGCACAGTTATAAGAGTCCGCTGACCTGCAACAACAACCGTGCACTTAGCGATAACAGATGCTCGTATCTTGTACCTATGTTACATATATGTTATATATAGATGTATTATATTCATATATATATATATATATATATATATAGTAGCGGATGGTAATCAGTGATCATTACCGCTGTCGACCAATATGATTACAGTAATCGTAGATCGCATCCTTGTCGCACAGTTCGTTGGAAAATTCTTCTTCCAACGGTGAAATGCATTTGAAAATTTTTGTTGTTTTTTTTTTTTCCCTTTTTATATTTGATGTGTATGATTTGTATATAGATAAAGCTAGTGTTGACTGACCTGATTGATTGCAGAATTTTATAAAAATATTATCTCACGTATTGCGAAATGTAAGGTAAGTTTAGGAAAAAAAAAAAAAAAAAAAAAAAAAATTTGTTTAATTTTTTTCTTAATATTTTTTCGATTTGATTTCTGATATGAAATCAAGCTTCCGAGTGATGATTTATAAGTCGATAATTTGACTGTACAGTTTGAGTTTAGGTTGTGTATATAGGGAATAGACGAAGAGGGAAATTCGGGAAAGCCAAAGTTCTGTTCCTCTGCTTCTCTCTCTCTCTCTCTCTCTCTCTCTCTACCCTTATGCATAGAGTATTCATATAGTATACCTGAAAGGCAGTCCGTCTGAACTTCACTCGGATAAATCTTCAATGAGTAGCTTCGTCAAACGTAGTTTTAGGCTCCTCTTCTAACGATGATCGCGTACCAAAGGAAAGTCTCTCAATTTGCTCGAATAAAAGAGGGAGGAACGAGAAGAAAAAAAGGAATGAAAAAAAAAAAATCTCTTTTCTTTTCTTTTCTTTTCTTTTCTTTTCGTTTCTTTGCTTTGCTTTCCCATTCAAATCACAGAGACGGTAATGACTTGACTCGGGAAAGAAGATATATATATATACGAGAACTGGAAAATACAATGAGTTGCTTTTTCAGTTACCCACAAATATTAAGTAAGAAGTGAAAAAAAATATCTTAAACTTAACAAATATGGGAGGAAAAATGTTTTACTAGTTGAATTCAATTTCGTTACACTTGACAAATAAATAATTAAACAAATATTTGCATTCCGATGACTTTTTTTATTACTGTTTTTTCTTTCTTTGTTTTTTTTTTTTTTTTTTTTCTTTTTCTCGACTAATCGAATGACATTTCATTGAATCAAGAAAATAGGAATAATTCAACTCTTCTCTACATTTTCATCAGTATGAAAAATCGAAACTTCGTCTAAATGGTAATCGAATTTCTAAGCAGTGAGAAAACGTGGAATGGATAGAATTCTCAAATTTTATATTGCTTTTGTAGTATATTCGAAATTTTCTGAGATGATGAATTATATAATTTGGAGTTCTCATCGTTTGTTCATGATTATGATGATCCTATGACGACCTTTCACTTCAACTTATATAGTCTCAAGATTTTGGCAATCAAAATCGAAAAAAATGTCTTTTACTACCACATTACACCGCCATTTTCAAAAATCTGAATAAAAATCGTTTATCTGTATAAACCACAAATTCGCTCGTGTTTTAAGCCACTTCTAGCCTTCCATCGTGTAAAACAACGTGACGAAAGGTTGTCGAAAGATTTTCACCGCTGAATGAGGCTAAAAAATGGCGCCATAATTCTGATACCGTTTCCTATTAACAATCCAAAGCGTCCTTCGTTTTGCCTTGGGTCTAAGGAACTGCTACTAACAATAAGGGTGCAATCACTGGAATGGGACCAAAAACTGTGCACCGCTGATAATGCAGATTCCGCTGATACCGACCCGCTTATCCGAGTCTCGTAAAAGGATATAGTATCTGTTAGTCTTGCAGGACTGTAAGTACAGTCAAGCACAGCTGCAAGGCGGCCAGAACTTCCTGCTTCGTGTTCCGCGGTTGTCCGAACCGGAAATGGGACTCGATTCTCCCTTATTCACCCTCGCTATTCACAGATTCCGCTTCCGGATTCGCTTTTCGGTAAGTTTCGCAAGTTGATCTGGCAGGCAAGACGCCATTTTCGCCAAACCTCGTTCTATGTGGATTAAATCGTGGATTAAAATCGAGAATATTTTCAGGAATAGATTATTTTATTTTATCCCTTAATTTGAATTGCCGCAGTGCAGTTTTTCAACTTTCATATGCGCTGTAGAATATTCTGGGAGGTAGGTACTGTATGGACAAAATGTTTCGGAAATCGTAACCCAGAAAAAATAACAACTCGTGACAAAAACTATCATCTACATTTGAAAGTTAATTTCATTTAATGATATGTCAATTTTTCATCAATTTTTTGCTGTCAGTTATTTTTTATTTTAAAGTTTGAGCTACTAATATTAATATTAAGAGGTGCTTATTTGCGATTTTCCATTTCCCGTTTGAATGACACAGGAAATTCTTTTTTTTTTTTTTTTTTTTTTTTTTTTTAAGTTTAGTTTGCAGTTTTATTACTCAACAACGAATTGGTGTATCGTAATGAGCAATACATATTTCTGTAGGAAATTGAACGATCTAGAAAAAAGTTCTCGAGCGGTTTTTTCGTAAATCTACTGGTTCATAATTTATTTAAGGTTAAAAATTAGTTTTGTCAAATGTTACGATCTTTTTCATTTTCACTATGAATGAAATAATGGTTGAAAAATGAAAAATATACAATATTTCTTAAAGTTCATATTACCTTCTTAACCGAGACATCAAATTTTTCTCGAAATTTCCGATTATTCAATAAGAAATAAATTTTTATAACGTAAACTATCGTACAAAATTTATATTTTTATCAACTTTCGAACCAGTCAAGTTACTTTTTTTCCTATTAAATAAAACTGTGCTTCATAATGCGTTCAACACGCCAAATACGAAGCTCACGAATTTTATCCGCTCATTCTCCGACAAACGTATAATAAAGAGAGGTGAGAAAAGGTGAGAAGGAATCGGCAAAAGCCACGGTGCAAAAATGAGAAACACCCGCGAACACTAGAGAAGCGCGGGGCGGGGCGGGGGGGGGGGGGGTCGCTTTTGTTTTTGAAACGAGAATGCTGCCTTTTGTATAATATTGTTATACCGCGGGAGGAGGAGGAGGAGGAGAAGGAGGAGGAGGAGGAAGAGAATGAGCAAAGTGAGGAAAGTGAGAAAGAGATGCAGAGCGAAGAAGTATCTAGACATGGTGGTTGGGCAAGTGAAGGGGGGGGGGGGGGGGGGGGGATAACAGCGCTTTTTGTCCGGTTTTTCCCAACTTACTCGTTTCTCTCTCACTCTCTCTCTCTCTCGCTCTCTCTCTCCCTTTCTCTTTTCATCTTACCCTCTGCACTCTTTGTACGCAATTAACATATTCCGCCAGCAAACGGGGGTTGTGACTTTGCAATAATGGGATCATTGAACTTGCGGGACGAGATACGTGACTGCGATGCAAAATGTCTGCTAAGCCTGTCTACCGCATATATGCAGTATGCGTGTAGTATTATACCTAAAATACATACACACATGCATGTGTGCATATAGCATATATATATATATATATATATATATATATACATATAGATGGCGGAGATTTTAATCCTCGATATCATTCATCCCGTCACGCTCGCTCGACCCTTTTCACGGTTTGACGGTCATTTTATCGCATACCTAATTGTTCATATATGTATACATGCGGGGATTCTTGTTTTTTTTTTTTGTTTTGTTTTTTGTTGTTTTTTTTTTTGTTTTTTTGTCAAAAACACATGAGTAACGTTTGTGAATTTTTAGCCAGAACGGCTTCGTTGATGAATTTATTTAAAACTTTATACTTTTTTTTTCTTTAGATTGCTTGTTTTCTTTTTCCCTCTTGCGTTTTTTTTTTTCTTCTTTTTTTTTCACTCTTTGTACGAAATTTTAATCCCCGAGTCGAGCCAACGATTGACGATTTTTCAAATCGCTATAATCGTCCCGTTGGTTTTCATTACACGTTACACTGTACTGCGTAAAGCTATAGTTATGTGAAATTCTCTTACAATGCCGGGATTTGATAAGATATAATTTTCCCCACGTTCGCCAAAGCTTGTATACACACATTTCTGTAATTTACAATTTATTATACATACATACATTTAATTGTACAATGTATAATATATAGGTAAGTCTTGTACAAACGTCGAGAGGGCAGATTGGTCTTTATTTAGAGCTTTTGCCGTTTGGTAAAAAACATTCGTTCCTTAATTAGAAATTCCCTTAGCGATGTAATGCAAAAAGATTGCTATACGTAGCTATATTATACATATATATACATATATATATCTGCGCCATAAGCAAGAAAGAAAAACACCATTTCTTATAATCTTTTCCTCTAATTCCTTTCTCATGCACCTCACAGAAATTTTAACTTCGACTCTTGTTACTAAAAAACAATAACAAAAAAAAAAAAAAAACAAAGAATAATCGTTCCATCTGAGTTGGAATAAATTGCGTTTCAAGTTTTTTTTTTAAAAAGAATAAAGAAATTATAACACTCGCGTATTCGTAGTTTTACTTCAAGTCGTTGAGTTATAATTCGCAAAAATCTGTGGGTAACGTTAATCGCTGCACGTGTGATAAAGAAATGATTGAAAAAAAAAAAACTAGTAAATAAATGGAGGTAAAAAAAAAAAAAAAAAAACAGCAACTAATTTCTTTGT
The DNA here is from genome assembly GCF_021155765.1 of Diprion similis. Classification (NCBI taxonomy): domain Eukaryota; kingdom Metazoa; phylum Arthropoda; class Insecta; order Hymenoptera; family Diprionidae; genus Diprion; species Diprion similis. The sequence continues at coordinate 23,018,115 of NC_060110.1, forward strand.
GAAAATTGGAGAAAACTAGAATTTTGCTCAGTATAAGTTCGAATTTTACGTGCAAAGTTGCTGCTGCTTATTGCAGAGCACTCTTGTAACTTAACTTTTAAACTCTTCTTTTCTCGTTCTTCTTTCTTATCATCTCGAGATTTTCTTAGAGTTTTCAAACAAAGTCTGCTGCTGCTGCTACTGCTGCTGTTGCTGCTGCTGCCCACAGTTTTATGGCTAATTTGAGATTAATTTACGTATAAGAGAAAATAATACCTTGAAAGTAATCACTCCACGAGTCCGCAACGCTGCAGATGAAAGAATGAATGCTTCAAGCCTTGAAATAATTATCAAATTATGCCCACGAGTCGGCATCGTTTACATTATATATATATGTGAATTTGTTTTTTCATTTTTTTTTTCTTCTTCTCCTTCACTATATGTATAATCTTTTCGTTGTGCCCCAGTTTTTATTATACAATACATTTTTCAAGTTGATTCGTTTTGATCGATTTCTGCTGGCCTCATATTTTCTGAATATATTGTACTTTTGAATAACGTCGCAACGATTATGGTATGGAAAAATTAATAATTCATGCTTTTCCAAAATATTGATCGAAAGGTTGAAGTTTCGAAAGCGTCTGTTTTTGAATTATTTGGTGGCAAAAGTTGAAGCAAAGAAATCAAACTTTTACGAAACAACAAAGTTTTGAATGGTCCAAAACCCAACGGCTCAAAGTTCTTGAACGAAAGATTCCGAAAATTCAAGTTACGATAGAGCAAAGTTCCGAAACGTAAAATATCGATGGAATAAAATTCCGAAAGTTAAAATATATTCATACAGCCTAGTGTACTCAACGAATGGGTGTAAAAAATGTGAAAAATCGAAAATCAGAATGACCGCAGGATTCTGAACGTAAAAATATCGAAAATCCAAAACAAAGAAAGATCAAAGTGGCGAAATTACACCAAGACAAAAATTTATGGAATCAAAAAGCTTCGATCAGTCGCAATTTCGATATTTCAGATGTTTAAACTTTCTCATTATCGCACTTTCGGAACTTTGAGCTTCGGGTTTCGGGCCATTCTCTACTTTGATGTTTCGTCAAAGTTTCTCAACCAAAAAATTCATTATTTGATGCTCTCGTAACTTTTTAAACTCCGCACTTCAACCCTCACCCTGGAAATATCAATCGATTACAAATTCTGTTGGGTTGTTATCGTGTTGCTTGTCGTTTATTTGGACTTCCTAACATTTCTACACCCCGGTTGAATATGTGTAATATAAAATACGTGTGCGACCGGGTGGGGGAAACTCGGCAATATTCAAGGGATGATAAATCACTCGCGAACACACAACATTTGGGGAATTGCAAAGGTCGAAAAGTCCGGATTAGGGGCTTGAAGAAACCGCGCCGAAGACCGAAGGGGACTCCAGCGATTAGCCGTCGCTCTTTTCTTCATCCCTCCCTTTGCTTATTATACACGTTAATACACGTGTAATCCATACTTTCTACACGACGCACTTCATCCCCAGGCATCAGGATGACGAATATTATTGATTTTTACCCTGCTGGAATTCCGTTCCCTTGAATCGCGTTCTCTTGGTGCTTTATATGTACAACATATATACAGTAGGGTGGCGCAAAAAAACCGACTATTTTTTTTTTTTTTCTGAGTGTTGTGTGACAAAATGTTAGTTTTTGATGTTTTAAGAGTCCACTTCAAAGGACAGCTCAAAAAAAAAATTTTAAGAGGTCGCTTCAAATTTTAAAAAATGTCAAAAAACGTTAATAAATTAAATTAAAAAAATTATATTTTCAGTATTTTGTTTGATTTTTAATTCATGTCGTGGTGTATTGTTACCGATTCTTTCTTACTAAATAAAAGAAGAAAAATTTATGAAAATTTAATATTAATATTAAAAGGTCGCTAGAAAAGATCTAAAGAAATGCACCAAAAAATTGAAAAAAAATTATGAGCGACCTTTCAAAATTCAAATTTTGAACTGAAACTTTCGGAAATTTATATATTTTTTTTTTTTGTCTATAAAATTATATCGTAACGAGAAAAAAAATTTAAAAAGAAATCGATTTTTGACGATTTCTGACGTTTTAAAAAATGTGGAGCGACCTCTTGAAAATGTTTTTTTGAACTGTCCTTTGGAGTGGGCTCTTAAAACATCAAAAACTAACATTTTGTCACACGAGACTCAAAAAAAAAAAGTTGTTGGTTCTTTTGCGCCACCCTAATATACAGGGTGAGTCAAAAGAAAGAAACGCCGAGAATGGGAGGAGCCTAGTTGTGTTCATGTCAAAGTAAGTTTCTTGTGTAAAAACAGTAACGACGGGACAAATTTGATTTTGCAATTATTTTCACAAGTTAAAATTGCCACGATTACCAACGTTTTCAACGGTGCGGAAGTTTCACGAATACTCGATGCTCCCGACCTCTATAAACGCGTGTTATTACACCTTAGGGTTGAAAATTTCAATTTCTGTCACTCAACTTATAGGATTTATATCTACGCGTGTTTACACACGCATGTAAATATGGATAATACGAAATCGTATGTAGCTGCGTGTATATTCGTATCAGAATACGTACGGGACCGAGTATATCGAAAGCAAGGTTGACATTGAAGTGAAATGAAATACGGTGTGCGAAAAATACGCAAAGTCCGGTCGACGTTTTATAATAAACGTGTTCGAATGCCTCTGTGATTGACGTTACTTCCAAGAAGGATTTTCGTTCGTACGGATAAATGCGTTACTTTTTTGGATTTTCCTTCTACTCTCCTGAAGACCGATATGTGCAAATATTCGCTGAAGACATTCATATCCATACGTATTATGCGATGTATATAGGGTAGTCGAAATGAACTGTGTATAAGTACTTCGAAAACACAATGAATGTAAAATAGTCAAATTTTGTCGTTTTTTTTTTTATTTTGCATTCTCTTCAAAAACTGCTGTCGATAGATGAAAAATGACTTGACCATTGTGTAGAGCGGAAAATTTTACATCGAAGTATGTTCTCACATGTCGGAAAATGAGTCGGATTAACAAATTAAAAAAATAGAAATTCTACTTATCGACGGTATCTAGGGAATTTTTTTGTGAAATAATTTCTGTCTTCTTTTTTAATTCGTTAATCCGACTCCGTTTCCGACATGTGAGGACATAATTCGATGTAGAATTTTCCGTTCTACACGATGGTCAAGTCATTTTTCATCTCTCGACAGCAGTTTTTGAGAAAAATGCAAAAAACTTCAAATTTGAATGTTTTCTCGAAGCCCCGGCTACGCAGCTCAAATATGACTTCAGATTTGAGTTAGAGAGGGTCGATAACCTCCGTAAATCAAAACCTAGCCACGAGCCGAATATTTTTAATTCAGATCAATTTTGACTAAACTATAACGAGCATGCGTTTTCACATCTGGTGGGAAATTTCAACGACTGCTATCAATTTTAAACGCCATCTGTAGCAGATCATTTTGCTCACAGATATTTGCAAGAAATGCAAAATCTTGGCTATGCGAGTCGCGGCGTTCTTATTAGTATACATATATAATAATATCATAACAGTAATAACAACAATAATAATAATAATAATAATGATGATGATGATGATACAAATTTGTACAGCAACGGAAATAGCCTGGCTGGCTGACGTGCGAGATTCGCAATCCAGCGGATCAAGGAAGGAAAGGAAGAGGAATTAGAAAGCCGTGATCCGATCCGGCGCCTTCTTTCACACACGCAGACCATTCCTTACGCCGTAGTCTTTTACAATTTGGTATAATTCTCCCGTCTTTCAGTTACCTCACTTAATTTACATTTCCTTTCTTAGATCTCGGTTTCGTTTCCTCCTACGTTGTCGTATTATTATTATTATTATTATTATTATTATTATCATCATCATTATCATGCTTCTTATTTTTTTATCCTTTTATGAAAAGCTGATGACTATATTGGAAAAAGAAAAGAAAAAAAAAAAAAAAACATTATATATAAACGCATAATTTCGTCACCCTTTTACTTTTTTTTTTTTTTTTCTTTCAGACACGTTAGCATCCTGCTTCGTATATTAGCACCAATTATTGTTCTCTGTTCTTTCTTTGTTATCCTTGACTTTAACCCGCTGTCTTGAATTTGAGTACAAACATATTATTCATTCATTTATGTATTGATTTTTATTAATTTTTTTTTTTTTTTTTTGTAACAAGTTACTAATGAACATATATTCACAAACTTCAGTAGGAATTAGCGATGATCGAGTTTTTTTTCAATTAGTTGCAAGCTGTTGCATTCATTTCTTACTAATTTTGAATGCAGAAATTGAAGCTTATTTATTTCTTGAATGAATGAATTGAATGAATTGAACTATATATAACTTAATTTTTAACACTCATACTTATGCAGTAACTGGAAGAAAATACCACCCATGACAGCACACGGCGACTTCATAACGAGTACCAAATTACCGGATTGAATTATTATGATCTAACTAGCTGCGCCTTAATCTGCAATTATGATTTATTGTAACTTTAAATCACTCGAAATTGGCGTCATTACAGCTTCATTAAAAGTCCACGGTACGTAGGCAACATCCTTACGTTTAGTTTGTTTGTTCAATATATATTGTATATATATAACATATATAAAAAAAAACCTCCTTAACGCTGATCAAAAAACGTTTAACCCTTTTTTCGCTTTTTGGGATCGGTGATTACGAATCTGAAGTCAGATTTCAAGAATTCAAGATGGACGATCCAATATGACAAAAAAAAATTTTTGATTTCATCGAATACGGTCAAAAGAACCTTTATTTTTTTTTTTTACTTTTTACCTTTACCCGCAAGAATTTTCGCGTTTGCTGATTGGATTAGCCATATCAAATTTTCAAAATCTGATTTCAGATTCGTAATCAGCGATCCCGAAAACTCCTGAGAGAGAGTTTTTGTCTACAGATTTAATATGAAATTTGAAATTTTGGTCCGCCATATTACTTTTTTTTTTTTTTATTATTTCGGGATCGGTTTTGGCAAATTTAGACGATTTTCGCGAAACCAGCGACGTTGCACGAGGCAAAACTGGGTTATTATTTATGTTATGGGGTCCCTTCGCGTTATCTCGACTTTCGTCTTCTTCGCTTTCGTTGGATCCGATACCGATGCATGTTGCTCATCGCGACCCAATTAAGTCTCTGGGGAAACGAGACGTTCAAGTTTTCAATCATTAACTCTGCCTCGATCGTTTGCGGAACACGCTGCTACTCGAGTGTCTGGAACTTGAGTAAAATATGGGAAAAGAAGATCCCTGCCTTTTTACAGCGCAAAAATAATTGAAAAACTTTGCTTGAAGGATAAAAAAAAAGAACTAAAAAAAAAAAAAAAAAAAAAAAAAAAATAGTGCACGATTTATTTTTTCTGTAAATAATTGATATTCAATTTTAACGGACAATCCTTAGAGGGGGATTTAAAAAAAAGAGGCTTTAAGTGCGTGTAATAAAAAATTTATTTAAACTATGAAAAACTGTGTTTGTTTTTCGCTGGATAATTATTTTTTTGTTTTTTCAAGTTTTCTTTTAGAAAAAAATGCCACAGCTTTTTTTTCAATTCTCCTTCTTTATTGTTATTGATTATAAACGTAACTGCGTTGTTTATTATACGTCTCTACAGTTTTTTTTGTTTACATTTTCTACCCAATTTCAATACCATATCTGTCAGATACATATACATACAGGTATAAAATTGTTTAAATTTAACGGTGTCTGGCAGCGTTAGAGAAAAAAAGAAGTGGATTGTTAATACACAAAGAAATCATCAAATAACAATTCACGGTGAATATAGTCGAAATAACGAGAATACAAACGGAGCTGCGAGTTCTTCGTCGCCTTTGATCGATTCCCGATATCACATTATAGATTATAAATTATAGATTATAGATTATAGATTATAGATTGTATAGGTAACCAGTGTATCTAACGTGAAAATTTGTACAGCGTAAAGCAGTTGTTGAGCTGATCTCGAGTCCTCTTCGCCTCGAATGTTTGTTCCACCCTCGGGGCGTTTCCCCTATACATGTATTGCATATATATAGACAAGGTAAGGGATGTGCACGATTTGAGAAATGAAGATGGAAACGGCAAACAACTTCCGAAACGAACAACGACGAACTTTTCTCCACTGTTGCAGCAAACAGCAAACAGCAAACAGCAAACACTGCAAGGGTTCTTACCTGCCTGTAGATAAATAGACAAAGAAGAAAATTACCGCGCGTTTGTGTGCATCCGCAATATTTTTTGCGAACTGCGAACGAACGAGATTCTGCAGTGCGGAATTTTTGTTTTATAAAAAGCGAATCTGAACATACGTTTATATTAAATTGGCAGAATTTTTTTTCATAGACTTTTAACGACCCATTTAGATAAGAAATTCTTTTCGCAATTGTATTCGTTTTTTCAATTACTTCTATAATTACTTTTCAATTTATCAATTGCTCTTTTCTTTATTTTGATTGTTTAATGAATTTCGCGAAAATTCAAAGGCGTTTTTCCACTTTTTCCCCTCAATCAGAATTGCTACTCATTATTTTGTATGTTTAAAAAATGAACAAACTCAAGTTATCTTTGAAATATATATATATATAGTAGGGTGGTTGTTGAATGTTTTTTTTGACGGGGGGATTTCAATGTTGGATTGTCGTAGATCGGCTTTAAATGTAAAAAAAAAAAAAACAAATAAACTAATTCCTAATTTTTTTCAGTTTAAAAATTTGAAAATATCAGAAAAAAATTTTCTACGTTTGAAACCAATTTATGACCATCCAACATGTTTTCCATTTAACAATCCTCTATGTTACGCGTGTGTATATATACAATTATATTCACTGATGGAGAATGAATTTTTTTTCTTTTCTGAGAGAAAGTTTTTCGAAAAATCTATCCTGGAAAAGGTCCCGGGAAAGACTTTTTGTAGTTTATTCGTTGATTTTATATCGGAGGCCCTTTCCTCGTTCGTCCTCCTCGTCGCTCGATTACGTCACGATGATAATCTAAACGGAATGCTGGAAACTTTTGACAATTTTGACGCCACACCCGCATGGAATTGTCCCATTCACGGTCCGCTTGGCAGCCTCTATATTAACCAGTAGACGTATAGAATAATGTCGAGGCTTCGAATCTCCCCTAATTTAAACAACGCCTCATTTTCACCGCGGGTAATCAATCCAATTTATATACATAGGTATATACAAGGATACGCGTCGGGACGGTTATACAGTCAGGTTCAAAAGACGTCGGAAGCAAAATGTGATGATTGGATTTAATTTAACTTTGGAAATTTTTCAATCATTTGAATATGTATTTAGATTATCATTTGAAAAATATTCAAAGACCAAAACCCGTTGAACATGTTATTATATATATTAGGATGGCGCAAAAAAATCGGCTATTTTTTTTTTTTTTTTTTTTTCGAGTCTTGTGTGAAAAAATGTTAGTTTTTACATGTTTTAAGAGCCCACTCCAAAGAACAGTTCAAAAAAAAATTTGTAAGAGGTGGCTCCACATTTTTTAAAACGTCAGAAATCGTCAAAAATCGATTGAACAAAAAAAAAAAAATTCTTTCTCGTTACGGTATAATTTTATAGACAAAAAAAAAAAAAGTTTCCCAAAGTTTCAGTTCAAAATTTGAATTTTGAAAGGTCGCTCATAATTTTTTTTCAATCTTTTGGTGCATTTCTTTAGATCTTTTCGATCGACCTTTTAATATTCATATTAAAACTTCATAAATTTTTTTTTCTTCAATTTAGTAAGAAAGATCGATAACAATACACCACGACATGAATTAAAAATCAAAAAAAATACTGAAAATTTAATTTTTTTAATTTAATTTTTGGACGATTTTTGACATTTTTTTAAATTTGGAGCGACTTCTTAAAAATTTTTTTTGAGCTGTCCTTTGGAGTGGGCTTTTAAAACATCAAAAACTAACATTTTGTCACACGAGAGTCAAAAAAAAAAAATAGTCGGTTTTTTTGCGCCACCCTAATATATATATATATATATATATATATTACATATAATATATATACTCGATTCCGAACTTCTTTTCTTTCCGATTATAATTTATTCATCGAAATTGAATCGACAAGTTAAAAGTTTATAACTCTTTAATCATTTTTTACTACACGTTGTTTTGCAGAAATTACATATCAGACAAATATTACTCGCACATTTGTTATTACATATTTTAAAATAAAAAAATAGCCAGGTTCGTGGTACATATTTTATTACGCCTGATTAAATAATACCGAGCATCAGTTCGTGGTTTTTTCTCTTTCTGGTATGCGTTGTGGGTTTGTTTAAAGTTTCATATCTGCGGTAAACTGCGGTGATATTATTTTGTAATTGTATAGCGTAAAAAAAAAAACTTTCCGTTATACAGATATTCGTGTATTTTGTTGAAGTACACGAATATTATAGATTTCTTTAAACATAATACTTAATCTGTTGTTAATATTTATAATAGAACGGTAACTAAACGATTGAAAAATTGTTTAAACTACAATTTCGAGATGTAAAAAATATTCTTCACTATATTTAATTAAACTGACAAAATTAAGGAGAAACGATTTCTTCGTCATCGACGCCTGTTTAAAGCCTTAAATGAAATTTGGAGCAGCGAATGTTCCTGCTAAATTTAAACGACACCGGATACAATATCGCATAGCCGCTAAATTGCAAATTAACTTTCGCTGTTTTCCGCGCGAGCCTCCGGACTTCGTATCCGGTGGGCGGATATGATGTATGAATTTCTAACTTCGCGCAATTAGAAAGCCCCCCCCCCCCCCCCCCCCCCCCGAAAATCTCCGGACACTTACCTTCGCGATGATGATAATTAAATGATAATAATAATGATGATAATAATAATAATAATAATAATAATAACAAGAACAATAATAACAACAACGATATATATATTTATTGTGCCTTTAAATAACCAGTGATGGTACAAATTTCGTTTCAATGAGTTGGGAAAAATCCGGTTTTATACTGTACATATTTTTTTTGTTTTTTTTTTGTTTTTTTTTTTTTTGCCCCTGCTCTTTTGAACGATGATTTTTACACGACTATACGCGTGGATGGGGGATATTTTTTAATTCAATCGAAAGCAATTCCACATAAATCAGGCGCAGGTGCAGCGTACATGTGTGAAAAGTAAGGAAATAAAAAGTAAGAATACCGGTAAACAAAATTAATTGAAAATTATATTATATTATATCATGCTCGTGGTTGTAAGCTCGAATGCGAAATCGATTTATGTATCCTTATTTACTTTTTTACTTTCTTTCTTTCTTTCTTTCTTTCATTCTTTTTGTACCAAGAACATTATTTACGTGTTTACAACATGTGAAGTATACATATACATTCTATAATTGCTTCACGAAAATAATTTTCAAAATGATGAATAAATTATACACTCTTTGGTGTATTTATGCAATCTGTACATATCTGCATGTATACACATCTGTATATTATACATATTTATTATATATACTGTATCGCGATTAATTAACGCTGATAAATTTATAATCCAAGGTTTAAAAGTTCAACATTTTTGTGTACAATATGAATATAGATATTTATATATATATATATATGTATATATAGTATATATTTTCTTTTGATATTTTAAATTATTATTCAATTAACAAAAAATAGTCAAACGTTTCTATACACAAATCATGATCCGCAAAAACGTGGAGGAAAGTTTCTCCTCCTACTTCTTCAACAATCAATTTTTCCTTACATAAGCTTATGTATTTTACATAAATATATAATTACAAAGTTTTACTTTTTTCGTCGATCCTTATCACGTCGTCTAAGGTTCTTAATTAATTAATGTTATAAAACTTTTTTTTTCGCTATTCTGCGTGTGTTCAATTTATCGTTTATATTATATTATATACACACACACATATATATGTATATACATATATTAGGGTGGCGCAAAAAAAAAAACAGCTATTTTTTTTTTTTGAGCCACGTTTGACAAGATGTTAGTTTTTGATGTTTTAAGAGCCCACTCCAAAGGACGGCTGAAAAAAAAAATTTTAAGAGGTCACTCCAAATTTTTTTAAATGTCAGAAATCGTCAAAAAATTAAATTAAAAGATTTATATTTTCAGTATTTTGTTTCATTTTTAATTCATGTCGGGGTGTATTGTTATCGATTCTTTCTTACTAAATTGAAGAAAAAAAATGTATGAAATTTGAATATGAACATTAAAAGGTCGCTCGAAAAGATCTAAAGAAATGCACCAAAAAATTGAAAAGAATTTATTAGCGACCTTCGAAAATTCAAATTTTGAACTGAAACTTTCGGAAACTTATTTTTTTTTTTTGTGTCTATAAAATTATACCCTAACGAGAAATTAAAAAAAAAAAAAACTCGATTTTTGACGATTTCTGACGTTTTAAAAAATGTGGAGTGAACTCTTAAAAAAAAATTTCTGAACTGTCCTTTGGAGTGGGCTCTTAAAACATCAAAAACTAACATTTCGTCACACGAGACTCTAATAAAAAAAAATAGTCGGTTTTTTTGCGCCACCCTGATAAAAAAAAAAAAAAAAAAAAAAAAAACGTTAAAAATAAATCAAGCCAAAGGGTTTTCTTTCTCTTTCTTCTCTCTCTCCGCGATACATTAACGCCGCGTTCCGAGTTCCGTTCATTTCCTCCGTCTCGTTCATCCCGCTTTGATCCCGTTTATCCCATATCCAGCTGGGTAACGCGGCTCGCCTATAAGTTCCTGAAAAGTAAGGGTTGCAGGAGGCCGGCGTCTGTAACGCACAGGCACTTGGTTACGCCACACGCCGCGGGGGATGAAGACATTCATCACTCTCTCTCCCTCCCTCCCTCTCTCTCCTCTCTCGCTCTCCTTTTTCTTATAAAAGAGGAGGAAGCGCATTGTTTATCCAAAAAAGCAATTTATTCCTAGAGTAAATATTTATTTATTATATTATATACGTATATATATATATATATATATATATATATATATATATATATACGTATATATGCTGCGGGCTGCATGTCGGTATTCCGCTGATAGGTAATTTATAACCAGCACGAGGGGCCGTGTCAAGTATAATGATAAACGTGCATTCTCCACGCGTGTAACAATCCACCTATGCATACATACGTGGTACATCTATACGTTTTTTTTTTTTTATTTAACACACAGGATTTATCAAACTTTGCTCATCTCCTTCTTCTCATCCCTTCCGGCCCTCCGTCAATTCATTATCCTATTTACCCTGTAACTCTTCTTCTCCTCCTCCTCTTCCTCCTCCTTCCTCACCCTTATATCACGGATTTTTTTTTTTAAAACCGTTATTGTCGTTCGTTATCATATATTGTTTAATTCAAATATATGTATACCTACATGTGTATACATGCCTGTTATTGCTGATGTTCGGATTACATCCAGTTTTAACATTGCTGAGAGAATGGAAATGAAAAAAAAAAGAACAGATTATATTCAAATACTAATTGCCTGTTGGATACATATATATATACATGTATCTATATCTATATATATTCTTATATCTAAATATTAATATATGTGTTATTGGATTTTGTCTGATCTACGCATAACGAAATAACGTTTCTCTTTCTCTATTCTCTGTTACAGGTAATTCAAATTCATCATTATAATTTTCTCTCGTATTAACGATGCGAGAAACTACCGATCGAGAGTGATAAAACTGATGAGGGAAATAGATACGCGCGGTAGCCACGTGAAAATATCCCATCTGTATTCAAATTTTAAGGTAAGATGTACGAAGAACAATGGAACGAATGAATACAACCTGCATAATAAACGAATTCTTCGTTATTCAAATATTGAAAGAAAGTTCCGGAGGGACGGTCTTCCGGTCGGACGAGTCCGTCTTCTTCCGGTCGCTCCTGCTGCGGGGAGAGACGTGCGTACCTCGTATTTATATTATGAATGATTGAAAGGGAATTCGAAGTAAAGATAAGTGGCGCGGTGGAAAAAAGAAAGAAGAAGAAGAGGTAAAAAAAAATAATAATAAAAAACTAAAAAACTAAAAAACTAAAAAGGAATTACAACTCGATGAAAAAAACAAATTAATTAACAAACAAAACAAAATCGATCGAGAAAATAAGTAGGTATGTGTACCACTTTCCCCGGGAGAAACTCGATCCTCTGGATGAAGTCGTTTGTGTATATATAATATATACATATATATTGTACATAACATCGCCAATTTGTATAAAGTTTTCAAATTTGTAAAAAATTTTCGTAACTTACAAAACACAAAGTATGTCCAGTAATTAATATTAGTGCGTGTGAAAATTATTTTTTTTTTTTAGAATAAATTTATAATTTAGATAGAAACGATGAATAAGTAAAAATTATATATATACATATATCCTGATGAACAAAAGGGATGAGATATTTGTAATTTTTAATATCATAGTTACACTCTGTTCAAAGTTTAGGTTAAAGATTATTTTCTTGTGTTATATAGATCGCTGATATTGATGTTCGGTTTTCGCGATTACTTTTCTCAGTTTTTTTGTCGCGTTTTTTTTTTTTTTTTTCCTCTTATCTTCTTCTATTTATTTATTTTCATTTTTTTTTACCTTATCTCTGCTCTTTTCCTGTTCGTCGAGGAGAAGGAAAAACGAATTTGAAAAGCTTAACGTCTGTCTTCGGTGACAGACAAGGTAATGGAAGTGAATATCTTCGACGTTTCGGGTCACAGGTGAGGATTTTTCAGATATCCTCGCGAGATATCGCCTGACGTTTCAATCTCACGGAGATCGAAAGTGGAAAAAGTTGGATCCAAAGCCAAAGGCAAGGAGAGAATGTAAAACGTAACTCTGCTGTTTACTTTTTATCTACTGTTATTATATAATCAATCTAATATGATCTAGATATCGAGACTAGAATTGTTTGAGTAGAAAAAAAGAAAAAAAACTCAAACGTTTCACACTTATTCGAGATTAATTTGGCAAATCCATTTTACTTCCTACATCTGTTCATCAAAAAACGAAAATAAATAAATAAATAAATAAATAAATAAATAACCACGATTGAAAAAAAAAATGTTTCCGTTTCATTAATTTTCGCGATTTAGAAGCCAGAAACCATTTTGATCGGCTTAATTTTTGACCGATTTCAACTTAACCTGAAACAAACCTGTCGGACGAAAATTTATTTACCCGGCCAACCTTTTCGCGAGAAGCCTTTTATCGCGGGTGTGTATACCTGTATTTCTGTATTTACGTCGTCCTGTCGCGCGAACCGAAGCCTCTGCAGAGAATCCTTACGGCTCTTATAGTCCTGCCGCCACGCCGCGCCGCGCCCCCTGGAGGCGGCTGCTTCTGCCCCACTGGTTCGGAAAATGATTAACTAATACCCGGGAAAATGCGCCGCCACGTCGAGGGTAAAACGAGACAAGCCAACCAAAATCTAATGCCGCAGGACTCCGTCTGCAGGATGGAAGGAGAGAAGGATGTTGTGCATCCTGTGCACAGATGCGTTTATACGTTATACCAGTTATTGTTATTAATTCCGTGTTCAATCTGTACAGCGCACGTTTCATTTGTACCATCGTATCGTTAAAAGGTTTGTAAATCCTTTCGCTTTGAACTTTATCTGAAACGGTATGTATTATATATACGTTTTAATCCTGAGATGAAATCGTTTTTTTTTCTCTCTTTTTTTTTTTTCCTTTTTTTGTGATCCTTCGTTTTTCATGGTTACGATTTAATCACAAGTCTCTAATTTATATTTCTAAAGTTAAAAAGGGATCCAGTGTTTTCTGTTTTAATTTATTTTATTTTATTTCGCATGTTTTTGCATTATTTTCTCTTCCTTGTGTTCATGATAATTTCATTCTTTACCTAATCGGTGTTTTTTGAATTTTATGTTTGTTTGAAATACGGTCGATCGTTTATTTATCCTATACGAAGAAAACGGATGTATAATAATAATATGTGACGACGAAAATGGCCGTGTTTACTTTTTACTTTATATCTTTACGGTTGGAAAACGACGGCGGATGCTTCAGGGGCTTGTTGAAAATATTCCGAAAGTTTTATTCAGCGGATCAAACATATCGTGTATAATGTTAATATAACGTGAATTTTCGTAGATATATATTTTTATAAATCGTTATATTTATCGTTCTTTTTTCCTTTCTTTCTCGCTTTTCTCGTACAATTTTTTAAACCCTTCAACAAGCACGTAATAATATTTTATGATTTTATTATTCAGCCCGTTCTGTATAACGAAAATATCAAATTAATTCGACAGAACTCTCCTTTCCTCTCTCTCTCTCTCTCTCTCCGCCTGCTCACCTGTTATACTCTCCCTACCATACTCTTAACGTTTACAAACAATTGTAATAAATAAAGATTACTTTCTATATTTATATGGAAAATTGGCTCGCTCCGGTTTCTAGTTTAAAAATTTTTTATATCTGACGCAGGATTTGTCTTTGTATAAATAAATATTGCATATTATGAACAATTTTCGGCATGCTGCATGCAGATTCAGATCTGCAGATACAACTCGCGTTATCTAATGGCCGCCGCAATCAAAAGCTTCGAAAATGCACCATCGAAATGAATAATAGCGAACAGATAGCTTCCTGCCTAATCGATGTGTGCGTTCATTTTGTACTGCACGTATCCTGCAAAGAGAGAGAGAGAGAGAGGAAGAGGAATTGCGAACCGAAAAGGAGGGGGATGAGGCATAATGAGTGAGTGAATTGTTGCACCCTTAACGATAGGATAATTGCAATGGAAAATGTAAATTGAGCGAATAAGCGTAATATTATTGCGTATTTCGTTTATGCATATTCACAAATTTTTTTTCATCGTATTATAATAGTTTTGTATCGACGGTGCAAAGGTAAAGAAAAAGAAAATTAATAAAATACAAAGAAAAATTGCACAAATTGTAAATCTGTAGAAAATTAACGGGGTTACTTTTTTTTTTATCGAGTATTTCGGGAGCGATTTTCAACCTTAATTGTTGTTTCAAACATCGTATTTATTTGGCTTTACGACGAACCGCACGTTTCACTTACAAACTCTCAACTCTTGGGTGGTGATAAAATGGCTTATTTATTCGTCGATCTTCGAAAGAGATTGAACTCGAGAGCAGTTTTAACTGCAGGTTCTACGACGCAAGGATACTAAAGTAGCATCCTTGAGTACGACGCACTTGTGCATCATCTGTTCGATGGAATCCTGACTGAACAGGACGATACTGTTTCAACAAGTTTCACTTACGCTCGTTTATATTGCTGTCGTTAAATTCCCTTCGCCTTAAGGATAAACCTTTTACTCCAGGGTACAATTGGTAACAAGTATCTTGGCTTCACTCCTGAAAATTCTTTCTATCATCATCTATCCTCGCAATTTTATGTACATGAATCTTCACCATGTGTCATTTGCTACTATCACCATCATCATCGTCATTATTGTACTGTACTCGAAAATTGTGAAAAATTTATCTGACGATTGATTAACTGTCTGAAATGTCATATGAGATGCGAAAAGATTCGAGCTAGTCAAGCGTGTATCTATCGTTATTTAATTAAATCTCGTGAGAAAAGCCGAAGGATGATTATGCGATTATACGGTATACGTAGACAAACTTCAAAAGCGTTTGTTCTATCGTTGTTATAATTACTGTAAAATACACCAAGCCTTCGGGCTTTAGTTAGAGTTGAAGTTTATCGCACGAGAGGTAAAATACAACAAAGTGAAGACGATACCAAAGTGCGGTATGAAGGGATGTTATTTCATACCCGTGAAATCAAATCATCTGCTAGACAAAGTCGACAAACTTAATGAGAAAAATCTATAATCTACAATCTACCGTATGAAATAATAGACGCGAGATGCAGTGACACGTGTTCTTGAGTTCTCTCGTCGCGTCGTTGCGACCTCAGGATTAATGCCGAACCGCAGAAAATAATCCTCGACATCGAATTTCCTCCTGATTCATTGTTTCTTTCATCATCTATTCATTCATCTACAAACCGCATTGAGCTTCAACCACTTGTCGTATCGTTTATCCTTTTTAATACTCCACCTGTGATACACCTTGATCCATAACGTCCTTGGCCCCCTTTTCTTGAGGATTAACCGCAGTTATGGTCAACAAGTGTTCACATTTTTCAATAGAAAATCCAGTTTCTGTTACCATTCTTTTTTTTATGTATATATACTTATACCACGTATGGTTGCTTATATGTACGGTATTCTGTTTATGGAACCCATGAAATTGATGATAATGAAAGTTAAACAAACAACTTCCAATACTGCAAAGATCAGAAAATATAATATATTTACAATTATAAAGATTATTAGATGGAATAGTTTCCGATGACGATTCTATTGTCAGATTTTCTTCTACCTAATTGGAACACCATAATTCGAACACGTTTATATACTGATTCTAGTATAATTTCATACGTTGCTTAATTTTATTCTAATTAATGTTATTGTCATTTCTTTACAGTCACCCACCATTTTCTCTTTCTTAATCGTCTCTTAAGGAATCGATTCTTGGCCTTTGCTTGGTACCAGAGTTGGTCAAGGTGCCAAGTTAGCACGCGTGCAATCGAGCCAAGAATTACACTCTAATGAATGATTTCGAGTGTTGTTACCAATCGTTGAAACCAATCTGACTAGCAGTCCCAAATTCGAGTAGGTTGTAGTCACCTTATACTTGTGTCAGGGTCGACTGTTGCCGATGAAAGACCGAGAGGTATGGCGAAAAAAGTTAATAATAATGAAATATATATATGTAATATTAAAGTGTTTCAAAAAAAAAAAGTGAAAAAAATTAAATGACCGCGATCTCTTCGCAGAATCTTTTATTTAACCAAAAAAAAAAAAAAACTTTTAGGCGGTAGACACGCTTGCTAATTTTCCTTCCGCTCGTCTTTGACGTCACTTCCATATCACCCGGTGTGTTTAATTTCAGTGTATTATACAAACGGTTCAAAGAACACCGAAGCGAAGCGTCCCTATACGCGGAGAGAAATTCCTGTGTGAATTTAATATCATACACATTATACGTTTCTCTGACTGTCGTTGTTGTTGTTGTTGTTGTTGTTATTAATTCGTTCAAGCTTCTAGATTTGTTTCTTTCCTTTGTCCTTTATAACGTTCTGCTGTCATGACTTTTTTTTTTTTAAATACTCCTCTGTCAGTGTATTTAAACTGATTTATAATATTACAATATTACGAATTTCCCAGGAAACCCGGAAAATCTGCTTTGCTTGCCAAGCCCTTAAAATTTTCTCTAGGATTGTTTTATTGCTAGCAATAACGATTCCAACCTTCGTGATAAAGTTAATCTTGCCTATCTAGTTTCTCCAAACTCGCGTAACTAATCTCAATAAACTGTCGTTTACGCTGCGGTATACATTATGTGATATATATATATATGAGGCATTCCATGCCAACACAGCCTATCATCGAAATTGACATTTTTTATTTCGTCTCAATTGTTTTTATCCAGCCATTCGCAAGATATGAATTTTTCCAGTTTCAGATGTTTTTTTTTTTCTTTTTGAATGCTCAGAACTTTTTCAAAAATTGTTTGTTTTTCAATGAATTGTTGAAAAATTTGATGCGAAAAAATATCACAAAATTATTTACTAGATGCTTTTCGATGCATGTGTGTTTGTTTTTCAAAAACTGCTCTTGCGAGGAGAAAATCAAATCAAAGTAGTAAGATCGAGAGAAGGGAAGAAATCAAGGTGTGAACAAAGTATGCAATTGATTATTATTATTACAGCTGCCATTTCAAAGTGAAAAATAGGATGCGTGGAGAATTAAAAATCTCGTGGATGACTATAGCGATCAAAAAGAGTCGTGTACTCAATTATAAGAAGAAAATGGAATTTCAAGTGACGGGAAAGTTCTCTTCCTTTCCTGCCGGTCATTATACGGATACGCTACAAAGGAATTCGTTGTCGCAAAAGAAATTTCAGAGAATGAAAATTTTCATTGTTAAAATTAATGCATTCTTGCGTATTTTGCATACCGATGAGGGACACTGAGAATGAAACTCGATTTTTTTACGTAAATCTGTTAGATCGTATAATAAAAGCGTGGAAACGAAATTACGTATCAATACTCACTGATAAGAAGATAATATCGATCAGTGAAATTTTCGGCTTCAAGTTTTTGGTTTTCGATAAATTACAACCGAACTGCTTAGTTTATTCTTCGAAACTTGGAATATATATGAATATTAAGAGTGGAAATGTATTATCGTTATGAAATTTTTATCTTATGTTTGAATTTCGATATTATCGATAGACTTTTACCGATCTATAATAAAAATTGATTGAGGTGATTACTGATATAAATGAAACTCGACAGGTTTTTCGTTTGTCTTATCATGTTCAATGAATCTTAATTGAACGAAACGTTCCATTGATTTTGAGTCAAACTCGTCGACGAGGACCAAGCCGCTGAATTTTCGTTTACCCATCTCCTCTCTTGCGTGAATTTGTATACCCAGGGTGTCCAGTATTCATGGAAATTATGGAATCAGGGAATTCTCAGGGAATTTGATAACCCCTGGAAAAAAAATTGGAAATCTCAGGATATCTCATGTCGTATCTGGAATATAATAATTTTCATCCTAGGTTCATAAAAATTTACCCATTTTGTGAGAAAAAACAAATTTTTTTTTCATCTTCCAGGCAATTGGTGATCAACCCTGACTTCTCAAAAATAGTACTTGCTAGTGAATTCTTACAAATTCCCCTCGCAATCAGCTGTACTTTAGTAAAATATAAAATATTCTTTTCAGATTCTTGTTTGGAAAAACTGGAATTCTCAGGAAATTTTTTTTCAAAAATAACTGGACACCCTGTATACCTATAGGGCGAGGCTCGTGTAAAGGGTGCCGGGGATTTGGGCGAGGGTCACAACTGGACCCTTATTCCTCCGCAGACTTCTCGTCGCCGTCGCCGCAGATTCTGGGCTTTTAGGTTTCGGGTTTTGGGTTTTAGGCTCTGGGTTAGGCCGGCACAGGGTGGCAGCAATGTCACCGGTTGAATGCCAATTAGTTTCGTGACGGTACAGGGACACTCATCTCTCTCTCTCTCTCTATCTTTTCTCTCTTCTCTTGTTCCTTCATTCGCCGAGTTTTTGCTTCACCCCGACAAGCCATAATTTGCATGTGGTTCAATGTTGTAATAATTGAAGGCTGGTCAGTGTCAGAAAATGAGTGAAAAAATAAGTAAGTGGATAATTGACAAGTGTGTTCGATATTCATTTTTTCAACGGAAAAATTCAGCATCTCTATCATTCGAACGATATTTCATTAGCCTCCGAAATTTTTTATAACAGACTTCCTTGCAGTCGTTATTTATTTACCGTTCTTGAAAACATCTTAAAATATTTTACCTGCCTATAAAACGAGAGAATTTATTGGACAGTATTTATTATTGAAATTCAGTGTTTTACTATTTCTTCCGAATCATGGGTAATTTTTTTTTTTTTTTTTTTTTCATTGGACGAAAGTTTATCAGCTTCGTTAGCACCTTTTTTAAACACTTATTTTAAGCCGCGCTATCGTTTCGACACATTTTTCATTTTTTTAAAATAATTAAAATATATGCGCAATCGAAAGAAAAACAATTTTTCATACGATTCTACGGTTTCCAAAAAGCTGTTCTAATTTTTTCAGCATTTTAAAATATGCCAATTTTCTGAAAATATTCAGGAGTGCTTTTTCGAGACCGTAGAAAAGTGTGAAAAATCGTTAAACGAATCGAACATAGTGAGGGAAAATCATTGCTCTGAATTGACACGGAATGTACCATATATTTGTTATTTGTTGCATGAAATTATCGTTGTGCAATGTGAACGTTATTTATGATCCGAGAGTTGGGTTAGATTCAGTTGAAAGTGTATAAAATCTACTCGTTTCACAAATTGTTTTACATATGACGCATTCCAAGTGAAATCGAGGAGTCATTTGTCTCATGTCATCAGCTTCTTGCATAACTTTTATTTTTCACATTGATTCCACTTCAAATGAAGTCTAATTTTTTCTAAGAATTTTCTCGCTACTTCTTCAGGTGGCGCGAAAATTCGCGTTTTTGTGTAAAAGTCAAGATGGCGGATTCAATATGGAGCACGAAAAATTTTAAATCCGGAAAAAAAATTCTGTCCAGAGGTTTTCGCTGTCGCTGATTATGATTCTGAAAGCAGATTTTGAAAATCCGATATATCGAAACGAATTGAAATTTTCATCCGTTATGTTGGATCCGCCATCTTGAATTCTTGAACTCTTATTTCAGATTCGTAACCAACAACGACACTAAAAATCATTGGACACTATCTTGTCATAGAAGTTTATTCGGCAGAATAACGCGTGACTCAAAGGTTAACGTAACGGTTCACTTTCGCTCTCGACCAAGTTCCGGCTGCCCACT
Source organism: Diprion similis (assembly GCF_021155765.1). Classification (NCBI taxonomy): domain Eukaryota; kingdom Metazoa; phylum Arthropoda; class Insecta; order Hymenoptera; family Diprionidae; genus Diprion; species Diprion similis. The sequence goes on from NC_060110.1 coordinate 23,038,612, forward strand.
ATTTTGTGCAATCATTCGAACCGCGCAACTCGATGATGCCGCGTAAAGGCGCATGGCGGCATAATTCATCCACACACACACACACACATAACCACACACACATACACGGTGAGAAGAGAGTGTAAAAGCGTCGGCTTCGAGCTGGCCTAAGTAGATCAACGGGTCCGTTACGAATGTCCAAACTGGCCGTTAAAACGCGGCCTGGAAGTTGTCTTGTCTGCTCTCGGATCGTACGCGGCAAAGAAATTCCGGCAAATTCCATCGCTGCTTATAACGTTTGGCTGTTTTTGTTCCTGGTCTTTAAGTATTATCTGTAACTAACAATAAGTGTGACAAGGACGAAAGATGAAAGAATTGAACAGCTTCTGAAATAGTTTGTCTATTCGTGAGGATCAAGTTTGATCTACGTTACTGTAACGATGCATGTTTGCAGGAATAATTGCTTCTTCTATTATAAGTTATGATTAAGTAGATATTTACAAGCAAAACGTATTCTTATTTTGAAAAATGAATTTTTATTTTCGGAAGATGAGATTATTTTATCAAAATTTTATCATACCGATTATCGTATCGAAATTATAGAGGAGAAAGTTTTAATGAAAATTACGATTGAAAAATTGTTAAAAAAAACTCAATAAATTCGTTGGATTTCACTCTGCGATTTTTATTCGTAAGGTTTCATATTTTTTTTTTTTTTTTTTTCCTCTTCGTATAACAATTACACTAATAATAAGACGCTTGTTTTCGTTAATTCGATAGCGTTAAAACGTTTAACTCTTCAAGATTGCACTGATATTTTGTTAACTGTTAAAACAAAAGAAAAGAATTTCTGTTGTAACGAATTTTTAAAGAAATACTTTTTACAATGCAAAAAATACGCGGCGTATCATGTGAAAAACGAAATCGTCCGAATCTGTTATCAAAAAGTCAACATCGGAGCTCTCTTTAGTAATTTTTCTTCACTTTATTATCATCGAAAGAACTTATCGAACACGATTTCTATTTTACTCGATCAATGATTCCGATACGTTCAGATTCTATGATAACTTCTCAGATCCATTACAGGTACGATAATTACTGTAAAACATATGATAAGCATAAAATGAAATAACCATCGAAAAAGTAGGGAAGAAGAAGAGAAAAAGAAGAGGAAAAAAATGATTTGAAAAATTAGGTAATAAGCCAATAACGTAGAGTGTAAAATCCCTCGGGAATAAATGGGCATCGATGGTCGCAGCCGGGATCGCCGGTGAATTGAAACACCCCCGCCAGGATACTTTGGCCTGGCACGATATAAACCGGAAACCCGTACGAGCGGCGTGTCAGCCACTCGACCGCCGAATTCCGGGGTTATAGGTAGGTATATAGATATCCTGCATCGTATGCCGTCGCCTCGTATCGTCCTGGTTAAATTAAACCGCCTGCAAAGGTTCGATTGCCCGCCACGATCAATTAACGTGCCATGAATGTAACGGCCAGTTAATTAATCAAGCATCTAACCAACGGTATACCTATATGTATATGTATATGTATATATGGTGGATTTGCGGCTGTATAATAATTTATACATATATATATGTATATTAGGGTGGCGCAAAAAAAAAAAAAAAACCGACTATTTTTTTTTTTTTTTTTTTTTTTTTGAGTCTCGTGTGACAAAATGTTAGTTTTTCATGTTTTAAGAGCCCACTCCGAAGGACAGTTCAAAAAAAATGTTTAAGAGGTCGCTCCACATTTTTTTAAAAGTCTTTTTTTTTTTTTTTAATTTTTTTTCTCGTTACGGTATAATTTTATAGACAAAAAAAAATAAGTTTCCGAAAGTTTTAGTTCAAAATTTGAATTTTGAAAGGTTGCTCATAATTTTTTTTTCAATTTTTTCGTGCATTTCTTTAGATCTTTTCGAGCGACCTTTTAGGAATTTGAAATTTTCGTTTGCCATGTTGGATTCGCAATTTTTTTGAATTTGTAATATGCGAATTCGAATTAAATAATCTCACTTCTTATTTTTATCCAGACCGATAGAATACCTGAAGATTATTAATTGAATTCACACTAAATCTAAGTTTGTTGATTCTGTATTAGATATTATTAACGGTATATTCCAAATATCGTAGTAATTCTAAAGTTGAAAAATAACAAAATTTTTCCAAATATGCATCGTTACAATAACGTTACAAATTTCGTGTGGTTTTAGTTTCGAGGCCAAAGTTGGATGAACTCGAGTCCGGGTTTCGATTCCTCGATCTTCCGGGATCCCTCTCATTATTTCTCTCCACCCTCCAGATTCTCATCCCTCTTATTGTTAGTTTCCCAGCATCATCCGGTTTTCGAACCCCTCCGCGGCGTGCAATCTGCATACGTATCTTCGGTCGGCTACGCAACATTTCCTCCTTCCCCTTCGGATCACGGAAACGTCGTCGAGAGGGGGGGCGAAGAGGTGAAGCATAAAGTTCTGCACCGAAGAAGCATAAACGACGGAAAGAGAGCGCCGGGTGAAATCGGAATACGTATGGCCGCGATTTCACCGCTCAAACTACCCGCCGCACCGCCGTCGAAGACCTTCTTCTTCTCATATTACTTCTTGTATTATCTTCTTCCTCTCGATGTTTTCTTCGGCTCTCTTCCGAAGAGATAGAAAATGAAAATGAAATAGGCTTGGACCCCAGGCTCTCTCTCTCTCCTGTATCTTCTATCATTTTCAGTTCTTTCTCTCTTTCTCTCTCTCTCTCTCTTTCTCTCTGGGATCCCTTAGTATTCAAAAGGAACATAACGCAGATTCGGTGCAGGATATTATTGGGGAAAGGGCGACGAAGTTTCAGATTCATGAAACTTTCGGTCGGTATCGAAGAAACTTTTCATCTCCTACACGGTGTTCTTATCTTTATAATGATTTCTTCTTCTAGTCTTTTCTTCTTTTCTCTTTCATTTAATTTTTCTTCCACGTTTTTGTTATATTGTTTTTTTTTTTTTTTTTTTTTTTTTCTTTCATGATGCAGTTTCGTTCCGCTTTTCCACGTCGACTCGACAACGTTTTCACCTCATAATTTTTTTTTAATTCGTTTGAAAATTTCTCGCCACTGAAACCTACAATTTTTTACTTTTTCATCGAATTCGTACAATGAAACAACCATAGACTTGTAAATGTTCATGCATTTTTGTAAGGCCAACATTATTTTTTTATTTTTTTTTTTTTTACTCTAAAAAATTTTATTCGTCGTTTCGATCATTTTGAAATCGATTTCACGATGGAATAATTTGTATTACTATTATTATTAATATTATTATCATCATTATTTTAGCCCCCTACCATTTTTTATTGCATTGTTTATTAAATCGTAAAATACAACAAAGTGTGGATAATTGTTATAATTTCATCCCGTTTTTTTCGTGGCAAAGCTATTTGCAGTCTGAATGCTTGCGCATCAAGTATAAATAAATACATCTACGAATCGTAAATATAAAACGAGATTAAAAAAAAACGTGAAAACAAAGTCAGCTTTGCAGCAACTTCATATGAAGAAAGAGGTAAAAAAAACTTTTCCAATAGTTTTAGTAATTGTCATTAGACTGCTATTATTATATAGCTTGAAAAATAATCTATTTCAACAGTTGCATAGTTGCGAAATTAATATTTCAATTGGTTAACATATTATTTGCATCTGCATTATATGCAAGTAACGAGTTTGCAAATGGTTGCGAAAAATATTATATCTTTCCCACATTGATAGGCGATGATCGATTTTCACGTGTGTCTCTCTTTATGATTGGTAAACTTTACACGAATCAAGATTGCGAAAATAATATGAACACAGACGATAAGTAAAAACTCGAAATTTTGAAAATATGTGAAACGATTTTCAGCTCAAAATTCACGGCTTTGAAATTCTAAAGCGTATCCAAAATTCTTGGGAGAAGTTATTAAATTTTGTTTACTCAACTCCGCAGCAGCCGGCTCGAATAATAAGAATTGTTTGACGATATTTTGATAATACAATGCGGAAAAACCAGGTCAAGAAATTCCTCGCTTTTTCTCTCTCTCTCTCTCTCTCCCTCTCACGTTTCACGTTCGTTGATGCGGAAATAAAAAGACGATTTTCCGTTATGCTATAGCGAGTAACGCGTAAATGCGATCAATTTTCGCTCTCATCTCGCATCGAGAAGCACGCCAAATGCATAGCGATTGCCTAATATTCGTAGAATCATCTGCTACACCCTTAAACTTCTTCTTAAACCTGATTGACTTGAAATTTGATCTTCATCCACGCAAACTCGAATTATTTTCACCTACAAATCGTTATTCAAAAACTTGAAAATTATTTCTACATATTCATTCATGTATCAAGATATTTTTGAAAAATTGAAGTTTGAAAAAAAAAACAAAATAAACAAATGGCACGAATGGGACGACGATTCGGACATGTTTTTTCTTCTCTCTCTCTCTCTCTCTGTTTCTCATATACATTTTTATCGTCATCAATTTGAGGTGTTAAAATTATCGAGCATCGTTTTGTACATAGAATAAAAAAATAAGACTTTTTTTTTTTGACGTTATGGATATCGTTATCCTATCGAACAATCATATTGGAATACTTTTCACCCACATCACGGGACGGCATATCTATCTGCAGGCATCAAAATGAAATGACATTCATTTCATTCCATGCAACATACGATATTGAAACCATCAAACGTGTACCCACAGTTGTTTCATCCCCGATACTTTAATTGGCTAACGACTCGACTGAAGTATTCTGATGTTTGTTTGTTGATTACTTTGGTTTTAGTCCTATTTATCCTGCTGTGGCATTGCACTCGTCGAAAAGCTGGCGGTACTACATTGGCTTGTATGATCTCGACAGTACCTAAATGGAAATACCAAATTGCAAATTCCAAATTCCAAATTCTTTCTCGATGAGAATATGAAGCGATGAATCCACAATGTAACAAGCTATCTTGATTGTTGAAGAGTCTTTGATGAAGAAAAACTTGACCAAATGACGGTTTTAAAGGGCGTCACTGAACCTAACCTCTAATACTTACATCTGCTTGATTGACATTCAACGAGTTGCAAGCGTTGACTTTTTCACTCTTTGATTCAGGCTTAACATTTGGACAACTTCAGTCCCAGTTTTCGAACTTTTGTTCAGCCAAGCACTCGTTTTTATACCAAACTGACTTCCATTCGTCGAAAACTGCAGAGAAGTCAGTCAGCCCCATGCAGACGTTTCAAAAACCGTGATTTCCCTCTTGAGTCAGTCAGCAGGGATCGGTTACCCGATTTTGGTCTTACGAATCACGTATAATCGTCGGGTAAATTCCTAGACGACGCGACGCAACCTGGCGAGTCGGGACCGTTTTGACATTCACCGCAACGAGGCAGCCATGCACACGAGTTTTAAATTTCCCTTGTCGTTTCACGATCGGGTGGGTATCAGATGGGGCCGTAATGTCGGGAGAAATCCAATATCATATTCAATAAGCCCCCCCCTCCTCCTCCTCCTCCTCTCCTAGTCTAAGGGGTAGAAATTCGCGCGCAAGGAGCCAAAGGAGACGATCTTCCTTCTCCTTCTTCTCCTCCTTCTTCTCGATGAGCTTCGTTCCTTTCTTTCCTTGAGCAATACTGCGGCGTCCTCCACCTCATCGAGGAACCAACCGAGAAATGATCTTTGCGGTTCCCTCCTTCCTTCAACCCCCCTAGACACCAATGCACGGCTTTATTAACCTCCCCCTCTGGTGCTGATGACTTATTGGTGGCACCGTTTGGTTATTGGAAATCACTTAGCGCAAATGAAGTCCTCTTTCGAAAGGCAAATGAGAGACACGTACATCTATGTCGTATATTTATACGATCACGATGAAGGGCTCCCATCATCGGTACCGACGTCAGGGACATTACCCGGCAAACGACGGGACATCAGCGACGACCTCGAAGCCAGACACTCTGAGGAAAGAAGCAAAAGGACGTGGAGGACACGCGTCGAAGGTGTCGTACGTCAAATCGGCCAACCCCCTGCCTCCAACGACCACCGATATTGCTTGGTAGTCGACCTTAGAACACCTCGTGACTTGTTGCGCAACACCCCGAGGTTTTCCAATTTTATCAAGCACTTGTTGTTCACGTCGTTAGTCTTCTCCTTTACTGTACAATCTGTGGTTGTCCTTTTTGAACAACCGCAGTTTAGATAAAGAGACAGAGAGAGAAAAGACTATCGATGATGGTGCAGAAGAGTAGTCTCGTTTTATTACTTCCTCGCAATTGATGGCCTTTCCAAGTTCTTAGGTACAACGATTACACGTCGAACGTAGATTAGCAAAAGTTCGTTCTGCTGTCTGGGATTCTCTTAGATTTTCAGATCTATCTTTAATTCTTGTCTGGTTTAGTAACTCTGACTGAGTAGCCAGTAGCTTTTCCAAAATTCGTCTGCTTGAACAATAGGACAAATAAACTGCCGTCTCGATGAGTTACATGATAGGAAACCATTTCTTCTCTCATGCCAGGGAATTCCTTATGTTTGCGAATAATCCTTTGACGTTAAACTCTCAAAAATCTCTTCTCAAGCGTGTGTGCATCCTGTAAGAAGCAACAAGATCGTTTGTTACGTACCTTAAAAAAAAAAAAAATGAAATTAAGTATTAACACGAGGCCCGTGCAACGACACCTTAGAGTGTGATTTTAGGTCTTGTTGAAGTTTTACTCACTCTCGACCTTTTTTCTCTTGCTGAATAATGAAAAGAAAAGACACAAAAATTACTCAAGTTACCATAAACTCTTGAGAGATACTGTTTGAAAAGAAAGTCTAGCATCAGAATTTTCAATATATGACTCACGTATACACACAATTGGCACCCAAAAAAGTACCTACACTTGATTAAAGTGTCTTACCCATATCTGACATCTGACCTTTTCACATTTCTCTGCAAATATTATCGCGCATCTTGTTTCGCGAATGTTCAGGATAAGAATACTGCCGCAAACTCAATTTCACGTCCATCGTTATCTGTTGACGGAAAAACCCGTCGATCTCGTCGCACGCGGAACACACAAATACATTTATATACTGGTATATATATACATATACGTGTGGAGTCACATACTTAATTTCGTTGGCTCGGCACTTATTAATATTATGACATATTTGCGGTACGTTGTGATTGATGGTGGCAACCGACGCGCCTTTAACAACTTACGAGGGGGGGATACGTATTACGTATAGCTACCCCATGTTGTTCCTGCGACTCTGCAAACCAGCGTGGCATCAAGATGCTGCTTCTGGCTGACGATGAGACGAAGAATTATTGTCCCTCGTCGCCTCGTTCTCACCACGAGGAAACGTTGAATGCATAATCAAGTTACACCAGCCACACCCTGTGGAGACTTCTCCTCCCTTATTCTCCAGGGTGTAGACCACCCCATGTAGAGGAAAAGAACCTGGTGTCAAATAATTGCGAAAGAACAGTCATTAATCATTGGCACGGAAATCACTCTGCGTGAAATCTCGGATGGGTGAAAAAAAAAAACTTGATAAAAAAAAAAGAAAACACCGATCATCCGTCATCTAAAAATCTTCTTGTACGATAAGATTTAAAGTGAAGAAGAAAAAAAAGAAATGCGAGAATCGTACAGAATTTTTTTTATTTTTTTTTTTATACATAACGGGTTATAGATACTCTGATACTATCGATGTAATTTGATAATTATAATCTATTAATCAATTGAACTCGGTTTAGTTTTACGGAGATTCGAGAAAACGAATTTACTTATTCACGTTCGTTTCATCATTTTCTATACAGTTTTTACGAGGCAAAAGATTAAATCCGAAACTCTCTTTAACATTTAAGCGATTTTTTTGTCACAATTATTATCTCGCGAAAATCTTATCGTTCCTGAAAGTTTAGAAAGCTGTATATAGGAATAATATATATATATATATACAAGTTGCCGAGTTATTTTCCCCGCATATTTTTTTTTTTTTTTTGCACAACATCGAAGCCTGCTCAACGGAGGTTGAAATTTGACGACACAAATTTTACACATATTTTCTCACGTCTCTTCGGTTGATATCAGTTCGGGCATTATAGGCTTCGTCGCGGGTCTGAAAACAAATCTTCCTTCTGCCAATCCTGTCGCAATCTGTTATCTGAGGTGTGAAGATGAGAAAGAGAGAGAGAGAGTGAGAGAGAGAGCGAGAGGGTGAGAGGGAGGTAAGTAGAGATAAAAAAAAATGATCATTGCGCTGAGTAAATGTGAGAAAGGATAAAGGATAAAGGATTCTACTGCTGCTGCTGGCTTCTTATCTCTGGAAACTGATGCGAAGATTTATAGTAACTTCCCTCCGTAAAACTTGTCCCCGAAATATAGGTATATGCATCTTATAACCAACGTGACTATCAAGAAACTATTTCTCGGATAAGACAAGGTTCAAGGACTCTCTGCACTTCTTTTATCCCCCCTCCCCCCGTCCCCCCTCCCCCATCCCCCATCCAAAGTTTAAGTGATAAACTTTTGATATGGCGAAAAGTTTGCGCGAGCATAGATCGCACTGCTTGCATCCAATTAAAATAAGCCTCGGTTCTGGATGTTGACTTTATGGTATCATCCACAACAACTCCTGATAATAATTCGTTGTGTATAGGTAGGTACATATATAGCCTCTGGAATATTCTTGGCAAATTGAATTTAAAGAGACTTTATTTAAGAAGGGGTGTAACTCATCACAGGTGTTTTACACGGATAATGATCAGTTGTTAAGGCTGTTAGAAAGAAAAAATATACAAACACGAAAGCGACGCTATTTTACTCGTGGAATGTTTTTTGATCCTTGATTCTTCATTCGATTCCGAAATTTCATATTTAAATTTGAAAATTTCTTTTCGCTCTCAAATATTCATTATAACTTTATTGACATCTCAAATTTCGGTCCAAAAATTTTTTTAAATATACTCTCGATGTATTTTACTTTTGAAATAAAAAATGAAAAAAAAATCGATTTATCCAACCCAAGTTACCAGACTACTACCTCAAAGCAGGTCGCTCGGAGCTCAAGCTCGATCTCAATATATCTGACTTCTCATAAAAATTTTCACCGATGAATGATGAAAGCTCGTAAAGAAGACTCGTGCGCCAATATTCAACCTAGAGATCACGTATTCCTGAACGGAACGGAACGGAACGGTCGGACACGCGAGTTAAATTTTCCGGGCCATCTTTTCTTCTCTTCCTTATTTTCCTTGCGAAAGAGAGAGAGAGAGAGAGAGAGACAGAGAGAAACGGGGGGTTGAAAATGAGCCAGCAATTGATCACGATTGACGCGCTAGTCCAAGAGATCGACGGATTTTTTTAGTCTACTAACCGCTGCACTTTTTACATCTTTCGCTCATTTTTCCTTCTCTTCTTTTTCTTGGTTTTTCCTGTTTTTTTTTTTTTTTTTTTTTTTTTGCTTTCTTTTCTTCGTCCTTGTAACCCACCAACGACCCTCCATCTTCCTCGTGTCCATCCACCACCTTCACTTTGCACGCCGAGTAATTTACTCATTGCTCCGTCACGAGTAAACCGAGACTCTCGCCCTTTTTTCCGAATTTTTTTTCGGTTTTCTCTTCTCTTCTCACCCTTTTTCCGTTCTTAATTCTCGCGCAGCACTTTTTTTTCCCGGTTTTGCTAAATTTCATCAATTATCTCATCTAATTGAGACATAAATACTTGACAATCTATCGTCAGCGTTTTACTCGAATTTCAGAATCTCGAGCGACTCTCGTTTTTTCAATTATATTACAGCTGGTGTAATTTTTTTTTTTTTTCAATTATTTTCCTGGTTTCGTTATATTTCATTAACGATTAACGTTTCAAAAAATATAACAGTCGAGGTTCGGTTTTATTTTTTTCGTTCCTCAGAGACGATCTCGTGCCAGAACTTACTTAAAAATATTTCATTTGTGTTATCAACTAACCGCAGACTTTACCTGTTGGAAATATCATTTTTAGAACATGTTTTTTTTTCTTTCTTTCTTTCCTTCTTTCTTTTTTTTACACACACCGTGCAAGCTGGACCGTTTCACCTAAAGCGGCAATCACCGCTCGTGCTTAAAGCTAGTTTTCCGGCGATATACCGAGTCGTACCCATTTCCCGACGGTAACCCGTGTGTTTAACCCTTTCCTTAACTCCTAAAATTTTTACCAAAGAAATATCCGCCGGAGAGAAGCGAAGTCGTTTAATTTAATTTGCAATCAACTCTGCAATTATACCTGCACAGGGGGGGGGGGGGAGGGGGGCAGAAGCGAGTACTTAACGAAATACTTAGTTTTCGACGACTCAAATATCGTTTTTTTTTTCCTTTTTCTTTTTTTTTTTTTTTTTATTATTAACCAAAGAAAACAAAAATGATTTTCAGATATCGGACTAAGCAAAAAAAAAAAAATTTGAAATTTTTTGAAATATCAAAATAATGCTGAATACAGTTTATAGAAGTCATTTTTGACCATTTAAAGAACGTTTTAAAAAACAAAATGTTTTATACAATTTTAAGGGTACCCCATTTTGCCCACCACTCCCATACATATATACAATATAAATCAAAAATTGACGCAAAATTATAAAAGTTGGTTTATTTGTGCACCGATTCATCCGCTGCAGAATCAAATTTGGAGCCAAGGGCTGCGGGCTGGTTTCGATGTTGTTTGCAGCGGAATTATGAAAAGGGTGAGGCTTAGTCCTCAACATCTGTTACGCCTATTATAACGTTATAACATCATAGCAGAGGCTGTACCTACCGAAGGGACAATGTGAAACAGGAGGAGAAGATCGTCGCCGAAAGGATAACGCCTCTCGTTTTCTAGCTAGTTTCTACGGTGCTTCTCCGAGACAATTTTCTCTCTCCCTCTCCCTTTCCCTCTTCCTCTTTCTCTCTCATCTGATTAGACGTTGACCAACCAACCGACTGACCGACCGACCTTAATATCATTAGATTTTTTCACATACTGTACAATCTCCCTCGACGTTTGTAAAGGTCCATCGACCTTTTAATTCTCCTATATTATACCACAAGAAGAATTGTTCTTGTTTAATGGCTCAAAGGCTCAAAGGATCAAATTATCATCGCTTATGTTACTCGTTTCTAATAACTGGTACCTACTAATTTTCACGATGTGATACGAAAAGTATGTAGATACTACGCGTTCTGAGCTAACGCCAAGTCACGTGTCCACTTATGATCTTTCAATTTAGACAATATTGGCTCAGATAATTATCGTCCAAGTGTTAATCAATTGGCGAAAACTGTGTCGCTGTCAACTAAGACGCATACATCGTCTTTATATATGTGCAGAAACCAGAGAGTAACCAGCCTCTTAAAGTCCAGGCAAACGCTTCTACAGGTGACCGAACCTAATCTACACCCTCAACTTCACGTCACTTCCTCTTCCGTCGTTCGTTCAATCTCTCGTTTATTATTCAACGAATCAAATACTTTGTTCACACTTGAAAAACAAAAAAAAAATCAGACAAAAAAGAAAGATATTGCTTATTGGCATTTGATCATGGCGATGATCGACCCTTTCGTCTCTTTCTTTACTCCAAACACATGAGGATGAAGTTGGTAACGTTACCGCGACGATGCATGTTTAGGAGAAATCGTTTTGATTATTTAGTAAACCATGATAAACAAAATATACTCATATTTTGAAAATCCCACTCCTTTAAAACCATTCTAAAATTGCGCAATAATAATAATAATTTTTTCAATGATATTTCGTTACGTTAACGTTACTAATTTCAGCCTCATCCAAATACTGGAACATCCTTTCTTTATCTATAACAAAATATATTCAAATGAAGAATGAAGCGTTTTAACAATTGGCGATTATACTAGCACGCCTTTCGTCGCTTTTGTTGGTAATGTTCCATCTCTCGGACGAACTTCACGTCAGTATCAGACATGCGACATGACCTCTTCATAGACAAGTTGAGCTACCGCCTGCAGACATCAGGCTTGGATCGTTTCACCATCGAGTTACACGCTTCCAGAGTCCAACTCCCAACGAAGACCAACCACGTGGACTCGTCGTGAAATTCGGAATCACACAGACGAAGGAGAATCCAACCAATTCACTATCCTTAATCCTCCTTCTCCTTCTCCTTCTCCACCCACCTGCAACTTTTAGAGAAGAGATTCAATCGTCCTTGACGATTCGTTGAAAAGCTTCGTTAATCGATTACTTCGATGGCTATCGACAATTACTGTGGTTGTGGGTAGTACGGTTCTACTGCACACTCTTAACTTGTTTTAGGAGTGAGTTGTACATCCATTACATCACAATGCTCGGGACTGTTCAGACCGCGTGAATCTCGTGTGGTTTTGTTCCCGATCATAGCTGGCCTTTCGGAACGACGCGACGGTTCCGTTATCGCGTGACCCTTTTACGGGCCCCTCTTTCCGACAATTCGAAAGGGCGAATGAACGAATTCACTCTTATAACTAACGCTCGTGCACTTTTCAACAGTTATCGACGAGCTATTCGTCGTGAACTGATTTTCACAAATTTCGGAATAATTTAGACAATTTTTTATTAAACTTAAGGTGCTTATAAAGACACGTTGTACACCTCGAAAACGCGGGGATGCAAAACTCTTATACCGCTTGAGCGATCAGAGTGAAACTTGGGCAGTTGATGCCTTATTTTGGCAAAAAGTGGAGCGTCTTTTTACTTTTTCAGAATCTGGAGAAAAAATTTACAGATTGGTTACCACCCACAGAAATTGGCCAAATTTTCACAGTTGCACTAAATGGATCGAACTATCCGGTATGATGCCACTCGGCGGTGATGAAACACACATTTTGCGTCCAGTCCCATGAGATTTGATGGTGAACTGACGAAATGGTAGCTGATCTGGTTTTCGATTACGAAGTACACCGAAATCTCATTTTGACGACATTTGTTACCGACATCACACGCATGCCGGTAATGTATGCGTGTAATGTCGGTAAAAAATTACCGACAAATGTCACTAAAATAAGATTTCGGTGTTTCTCATAATCGAAAACCAGATCAGCTGCCATTTCGTCACTTCACTATCAAATCTCATGGGACTGGACTCAAAATGTGTGTTTCATCACCGCCGAGTAGCATCATACCGGATAATTCGATGCATTCAGTCCAACTGTGAAAATTTGGCCAATTTATATGGATGGTAACCGATCTGTAAAATTTTTTTCCAAATTTTAAAAAAGTAAAAAGACGCTCCACTTTTTGCCAAAATAAGGCATTAACTGCCCAAGTTTCACTCTAATCGCTTAAGCGGTATAAGAGTTTTGCATCCCCGCGTTTTCGAGGTGTACAAGGCGTCTTTATAAGCACCTTAACGATCTGTTCTACTTCCGGTTTAAAAAGCACTCCATGCACTGTCGTATCTTTTGTTGATTGGGTAATTGACACGCGCGCCGAAAGAGTCTATGCGAAGGAATAATTCATCGTGTATTCGTGCATCAGTCGGTAGAATCATGGGGAAAAAATCTAAAAAAAAAAATAAAAAAAAAAAAATAAAAAACAGCAACAACAAGAATGATGGAGCGCTGCGAAGAGGATGCGATGTTTGAATACGTAACCAATACCTGTATAGGGAAAATCTCTGGAAGGCTATAAAGAATCCGGTCACTTGCCCGCACTTCCGGTTTCAAAACCTTCGAACCGCTAATTCTTTTTTTTTTTTTTTCTCTCCCTCTCTGCCTACCAGAGTTATGGGTACAGGGTTTGAGCTTGAAATATAGATTCTAAATTTACGATTTTCCATTATTCTTGATCCTCTCCGCGTGATTGTACGTCATGTTGAATGACTGCAGCGATTTGTTTCATTCCGCAGTTTATTTATTTATTTGTATTTATTTATTTATTTTTTTTTTGTGTAACTTGAAACTTCACTTTCTACGGTCATTCCGGCTAGACTGCTGCATAAATTACTATGATTTCGACGAATTCATCAAGTGTTCATAAATCATATGCTATCGTTATAGTATAAACGACACGCCCGTTTCATTTTAGTTTTTTTTTTTTTTTTTTCTCTCTTTTTTACGATAAAATTTACGCTACTACGTATGAAAGTATTAAACAATTAAGTTTTATGTACAATAATAGCCTCGAGAGCCAGTATTGCGTGTTTGAGAGGTAAAATTATTCTGATTTTTAACAGCACTTTTTATTCATATAAAATAATAAATACAGCACATGTACACGTTTGTAACAGAGCAATATATTGTCCCGATGTATATTTATAACAATATCGTGTTACTCTAGCACTTGTATGGTTGGACCTCGTGTCGGTCGCTCCACCTTTCTTTATCCTTCACGTCATTAATATGAATTAAACATTTGAAAGTTAAACATTCGTACGAGGTACTTTTCTGCTCTAGATTTTAGGATCTTACGATGATCACACACTAGCCGGTAAGCCGAGGCTTTATTCAGTCTTTCATACGAAATGAATTTAAAAAATAAACAAATAAATAAATAAATAAATAAATACGTAACGAAGCACGCGACGACAGATTGCGTGCAACTTCCAGGCCTCGCGCCTCGTTAAGACCTTCGACCCTGATCATCCGTCAATGTCCGAGGGTGAAAATTGTCCCACCGTTCAGAGGTAAGCCAGTTCAATCATCGGATCCTTGGTCAGGGTACAAATTAGTCTAATCAATGCGAGGAAAAACCATCGGCACCGAATGTTCGTCGTGACGTCACTGGTTGAATCCGCAGATATTGATTGTCGAACGACCCTGAATATTCAGCTGAAAGGAACTTTCTCGGATCTCGTTAAATCGCTTAAATTTCCGTTTTATCAGATTTTTATGAAATTTTTTGAATACTTTGAAAGAAACGTAAACACCTTGCGTGGGATTACTCGTCAATGGTATATATTTTGGCTTGAGTATTTCGCTAGGAATTCAAAGATTACTCAAGGGTAAAAGAAAAGTTCTCTTTTTCTACGTTTTTGGCCATATCAACGATACGCGAAGAATTTTTGCAATTTTTACCGCGCTAAATAAGTACGAACTTTATTTCTCTCTTTTCCTTTTCCCTTCGTCGTTTCTCTACGTATACCTATACGTATATATATATCTAACTTCTTTATTTCCTCTCATTCAGTCAGGGTTTTTTAATGAAGTCTGCTTTCAACTTCCGGCGTCGTCGCCATGGTTTCAAACGCGGTAAAATCCAGAGGCTGAGTGCAGCAGGACGAGAGTCGGGAGGTTGGTTCTCACACGTTCGTATAATGGAACGACTGATGAGCATATTTTGCATCTCGTATAACCGCGTAAACAAAGGAGAGCGCAACGGTTAAACAATATATGCGGCTATATGAATTTCCCCAAAATAAATAAATAAATAAACAAATAAATATTATAAAAGATTGCAACTTCGGTGTCAAAAACAAACAAAAAAAACAACAAAAACAAACAAAAACAGGTCTTTCATGAGGTGAAATAGAGGGTCGGATATGGGAATAAATAAAACCTCGGAACGCTTATCCATCCTAGAACTTATCCGCAGATTACTGCAGTCCGTATAATAAATCATAATGAAAGCGCTCAGGAGGAGGACTTCTATGGCCTTTCTTTGGTATATCAGCAGCCCCGTTGATCCATTCTTTTTTCTATCACGTCTCGCGGCTGATCGATTTTTTTTTTTTTTTTTTTTTTTTTTTTTTTTTTTTATCACACGCAACAACAAAGAAACGAAACAAAAAGAAAAACAAAACAAAACAAGATAGACGATAAATGATTCATGAAATGCAGACGGTTTTTTTTTGGTCTCTTCTTATTTCGTTGGATTCTTTTTTCCTTTCTTTTTTTCTTTCTTTTTTTGTTTTTTTTTTTTAAACAGAAATTTTTATTACCATAAAATGAAAGTGAAATCGACGACCCAATTCTTATGGGTTATTCATCGTCGGGTTAAAGTAAACAATAAGAAAAAAAAAAAAAAAAAAAAAGAAAGAAATGTCGTCCTTTATATGCAACGTGGGATCGAAGCATCGCGTGTTTGACCGCAGTCAGCTTTATATAGTATAACTGATACAGAAAAACAACGTTTTCACAAAGCAGGAGTTATAATTGAACAACAACGATAAGAAACATAGTAAGTAATTAGCATACCTTCGCGTTACACACACATATATATATATATATATATATATATATATATATATATATATATATATATATATATATATATGTATGTATGTATTTATAATAGTGGAGTATATCCAACCTATTCCCCTGCAATGCGGAAAATTAATTCTCGAATTAACTTTACTGTAATATATACATATATATATATATATGTATTGAAATCCTCGTCGAGCTCCGAATTCTCCATCGAAACTTATTTCTCGCTCAATATCGAGGTGTAATTCGAATTCATTATTTTCTTCCACTATAAAATATCTATAATGTGCATCGTGAGAATTTCTGAAAATTATCCGATCATGAGTTTTGTCATTATATAACCTAATATTCACGCGTTTATCCAGTCCTTTATTGCTGTCAGAAACAACAGCCTAAATACTAATCAGAATTAGTTTGTAGTTTTGGGCAGTTAATGTGACACTTCAAATCGGCAAACACTCAAAAACTCGACAAAACAAAAGACAAACATCTCTTGTCGGTTCTTGATTAGATCGGTGTAACGTACAGGTGGATTGTGATCGCCTCGAACCCTTTTCGCAATCTGGTTTCTCCTACATTTTCCCCCTTTTCCATCTACCATACTGCACCTACGACCCCATCATCATCGTCATCGTCGTCATCATCATCATCATCATCATCATCATCTCTCAGGCAGAATATCACGTTCCAAGGACGCCAAACGACTGGCAGGGCAGGTCAGGATACACTCAGGGTGATTTGCTAATTTCTGGATAGTGCTTCAGGGTTCCAGGTGCGAATGAGGCAGGCAGCACCTCTTTGGCACTTCGGGGTATAGTAACCGGTGATGAACTTTAGTCACGTATACTCGGCGAAGAGAAGAGAGTCGCCGGGGTTTTATCGCACGCATCACACGTATAGTAGGTGCTGGTAGAAAGGGACCGGGAAGAGAAACCATAAAATGTAGAACCACAACGCCTCTGCATGTCAGAACACCCGAGAAAAGTCAAATTTGGACGCGGGAATGTTCAACCCGCAGCTACCGTCTTCTTCTCCTCCTCCTCCTCCTCCTCATCCTCCTCATCCTCATCGTTCGCGACTTTCTTCGTCGCGCTCAATTTTACTCACGTTATATCCTTATTACTCTTCTCCTCGTCGTCTTGACTTTCTTTACTCCAGTTTAACGCAAACTCGTATGTGTATGCCATGTAGGTATGCCCGGATACTATATATATACTATCTATAGGTTCAAAGCGGATACCGACTTTCGCGTTGAATCACGCCACTTTATACTCTCAATTGGTACCCGAAGTTTCGGAAACTTGAGATCCTGATGATTCTTCGTCATATTCGACTTTTTCTTTTTTTGTCTTCATGTCATGTATAATCGGTTGCTTATATATATATATATAACCTACACGTATATATATATATATATATATATATATATGTATAAGTTCGACACTCCGATTCTTGAAATGTTAAAGCGATTGAGGCCACGTCTGCAACGTGTAACAGGATTAAACGCGGACAGTAAATCAGCGATCCATTATACCTGTTAAATACTGTAAACACACACATGCACATGGCGTGTAATATTGTAAAAACCCGTTTGACAGCCTGTTATTTTTAGATATATTATACGTTCGATCGTTATTCCAACGATATTCTATCTTATCGTGAAATTAGCGAAATGTCAAAAATAGCATCGTCTCAGAATTCATTGCTGACGGAAAGGTCACTGCGCGTGTGCAACATTATTATTATTATTATTATTATTATTATTATTCTTGCTCTCCATTTCCACGGATTAATTATTTAAAACTATTCCAACATCGCGTGAGTAGTTCAGATTTAAAACTGCACCAAAGCTTGCGGTGTGCGTTATACGGTGGTAATCATACTGTGTTGAAGTGAAACGCAAACAACTCGGCGCCACTTGATTGGCCTGTAAAAGGAATGCCAAATTTCACGGTCAAGTGGATAAATGAATGATAATTCTTTGACCAACCTGCGAATACCTGTACAAACCTTCTGACTGTGAGTGTACTTGAAGAAATTCTCATTCACTATAGCCAAGTGGATTCGCAGTCGCGTTTATCCTGTGGTATCTGGACGCGGATTCAATGGAATGGACTCTGGTCACTTGCAGCTATGTCAGGTGAGCTTGGAGTTGGAAGTTGAGTGTTTGTTTGGCAAGGCACTACGGAATGCCTGCGAGTGCAACCTGCCATTACCAATCTGTGAAACAGCTTATCAGACTTACCAAAGTCCTGCAACTTGTCCATTTCTGGGATCTCGGCTGACCACAAAAGAGTCTCAATAAAAGTAGCGTTGGTTACTGGACTCGATGATTTTCCACGAGATTTTATGCACTTTTTTTTTTTTTATCTTCGTAATCTTGTGATTTTGGTTTTCTTATCTTCTATCTCCTGCTGTCGATGGAGAGAGGGAATAACTTGATGGAAAGTCAAGAGTTTTTCTTACGAATTTAGAGTATTTGAGAAAAAGAAAACTCGGTTATTTCGCGTATCTCGTTGTTATCCCACCGCGAATCGACTTGTCGGCAAGCTCGTAGCTATCGGGAAAACCTTAGGGTTAGAAACTTTTCCAATTTAAGTGAAAGAAGAAAGGGGAAAGAACAAACTGAACCAGGAAGAGCTCCGTGTAAACGATTTAGCATTCGAAGACTCGACCGCTCTCCTTCAACTTTTTATACAACACTGACTAAGTGACCGTTGTAAACAAGAGTTGGGAAAACTCCTCCACCAGGGAGAGGTTTTACTTTTATTTATTCTCGTTTTTCCACTCGAAGAATCTCCCCCGAAAACGAAACGAAGTTTGCAAGAAATTTTTCAATGCAATATTTAATCACGTTTATTTACTCACTTTTCTCTCTCTGGCCTTTAACGAGGAGAGATTAAGGCTTTACCTTCCCTTTTCTCTCTCTCTCTCTCTCTCTCTCTCTTTCTCTCTCTGTGTCTTGTTCGTTTTGTCAAGCTTGCAAATATTCAACCAATCTGTACACGCGTATAAATATGGTTAACGAAACTAACAACTTCTTTGCCTAATTACTTCTGATTAAATCACATTCATGAATGCATAGATCGACGTCGTATGGTTCGTTGAATGACGGTAGAATCAAATACCGGAGCTAATCGGCATCCGGGTAATAGTGGATCAGGAGGAGCTCGATCTGTTCCATGCTTATTATGCCTGAACACGTTTCGGAAATCAGGGGAACAGCTTGAAACTCTAATATATGTCAGAGATAACGATAACGCGCCGGTGAAAACTATGTTTGGTAGAAATTTGAGTGACTCAAAATCGCAAACTGCTTCAGCAGCTCAAAATCGGTGCGCTCGGTTTACCAACAACTACGACTTTGCTAATTATACGCTTAACTATATCCTGTACAAAGTTTCTTCGTATGCAATAACAGGAGGCAGGAATTCAATGACGAGAATGCAAACGCGATTCGCTTGTTGTCGTGATTAAGTTTAATTCGGTGTTGTGGTATTGGTATAATTAATTCCGTCTTCCCTATATGGGTATTGCAAATTAGAAATTCCATAGTAACTTGGCAGCGGAATTACTGGAGTGGCAAAAAATTAGAACAACATCTCGTCGAACCGATTTCGTTGGATAAAATTCTTCTCCGTTCTTTGTGCGAAACAACCGGAGTGAAAAACACTGCAGATACCCACATGTGGTGCAATAAATATACTCTGGAATGGAATAAAAAAGAAAAAAAAAAAAAGAAGCAAAAACATTTACTCGGAACAAAAGTTTAAATTTGCTGGACCTGCCCAAAGTGTTAAATGGGAAGAATGAGGTGGACGAACGGAGTGGAACGAATGGCTTGCGATTGTTAAAAAAAGTTTCAAGGAAAAGTTCTTCTTCGGAAATAAGAAGAAGGAAAAGATGAAGATGAAGAAGGATGAAAAGAGGAGGCAGTAACAGCGATACAGAGCTTTGAAAAGTCTTCGGGGTTTCTGGACGCGTTTTTCAGGTACAAAACTTGTAATCATATTTAAAGTTTTCTAACGACCAACTAAACACTCTGCTGCTGCTGCTGCTGCTGCCGCTTGAATTGTATCGCACAATGGTTTGTTAAAAGTATTCAGTTAACTTATTCTTAATCAACTGTTTCCAAACTTTCTTGTATACGATATATAGGTATAGATTATATATTCCACTTTGCGAATATTATCGTTTATTTACGGCAATCTTCTTTTAGTTTCGCTATATACCTACTCGGCATCAACAATCACGATCCCCTTTTCATTATTCAGTTCCGTAAAAGCGAGCGAATAAATTTATTACGCAAAAATTCTGACTTTACCAATTGAGCTAAGGTTTGATCAAATGTTACTGGCAAATTTCACTTTCGTTTTGGAATTGATGAAACATCGATTCTTGCCGAAGTGTCTGGTGGTCAATGGAATGCATCAGATGTAACGTAAAGTCTGGTCAAAACGAAAGAATTACGGACCAAGAACTAAAATAATGCCGCAGTGACTAAGGCTAATCAAGTTGAATTAAGTCAAGACACAATAAGTTCTCCCCTCAGTATGCAATGGACGAACAAAAGGAGTCATGGATATGCTCGAAAAGAGTCCACTCGAATGAAACTACTTTCACAATTAACATGATGATATACTCAGCCTCAGAACGCATGGGATTCAGAGTAAGGTTGAAAAAGTGTTGTGGAAACTAAAATGTGGTGAAACAGAACTTCGAATAGCGTCACTGAAGCTAATTCCCACTTAAATTTAGCTATAAAAGTTTCCATGATTGGGAAGAAGATGTTGAAACACTCAAACTCGACTATATACACCTCGTTTGAAATTTTTTTCACTGGACTGTGTACCTGATAAAAATTTTATGATTTGGATGGAAGAGCTCGTGCAGCATTCAACTTCAATTTGCTTACCAGTTTGCGTCGATGATGACATCTATTAACGTTCGGCTATCATCCGGTGTTTCTGTAGGTATAAACGTGTTGACACGTGTCATAAATTAGCGGCGATTCATCAGCACGTAATATAACGACCATGCCTGAAGCACCGGTAGTTGTAATTGGAGGTCGCTAAGGTTCCCCACCCGTTGCTGCTATTGTCTCTGCACACTGGCTAAGCACCGGTTCTAACACACTTGTCCCCACGAGAAGAGGGAAATTTAAATACATAACAGTTAAACGCGAGTCGAGGACTCGTAACTACTTCCTCCGCATATTTGCAAACCCACTTCGTGTCAAGGGTCGGCGTTTGTTCGTTCGAAGGGCGCCCACGAAAAAATGCGGTTTTTTGTCCGGCGGCATGGAATTGACGTTTTTTTATTATCGGTGAAATTCCGAATTTGGAAAGCTACGAGAACGCCAATTTTCGATTTTATTGGTGCCGGAATTTGGAGTATGGAAGTCAAATTCGTGCGAAACTCGACGATCAAGGTTTCGAATGTGCGAAGTTCCTTCAAGTTAAAGTTCCGGAAGTGAGAAGGTTTTCAGTTCTCTGAATTTCTTGCTTGGTGAAGTTTAACCAATTTTAACTTCCTTTGTTTTAGATTTTCGATACTTTTACGTTGGGAATCCTGTTTCTTCTGATTTTCGTTTTTTTTTTTTTTTTTTTTTTTTTTTATCATTTACACCCACTCGAAAGTTGAAACTTTATTCTTTCGAATTTTTCTTCTATCAAAAGCTTACTTATCGGAATTTAAATTTTTGGAATCTTGGATTTCCGAGCTTTGCTTTTTGACCATTCGAAACTTTGTCGTTTCTTAAGAGTTGGATTTCATAACGTCGACTTTTAATATCAGCCGCCTTCGTGACTTTTCAAATTTGTTTTATTTCTCCTGTTGGTTACTCCGTTTTTTTCTCAGCTGCCGGCAATTTAAACCTGCAAACTGTGAATCAGTGTTCTCTCAACTTGTCAAAGTTAATTAATTGATACACAGTATCCGCATGATTTATGACGATCAATTAAGATGCGTTTGACCTGTGCCTACAATTCAACCAATGAATCAAACGTCAATGAAAAATCATCTTACGGATGTAATATTACAAAATACCTAGTTGCAATTCACATTCGCGAGGCGAATTCTTGAAGCGAGAAAGTCATTTTGACGTAATTGCTCGGTAACAGTGTAACTCTCGTAACGGATAATAATTTCCATGGAGTATAGCTGTCTACATATATACCCACATTCCTCGTGTGTGTCTGTCTCTATGTGTTGGACTACAGCATTGCTAAGATGAAGTCGTTCGCCGGTATCGCGCAATGAAGATAGCTCCGTGTAAACACACTGCCTGCAGGTATACGCGACGAAAGACGACGCGACGCGTCGCATCCAGATCTCCTCCTTAACGCCATGCCACTCCGGCCCATTACCTGCCATTACATGGAAAATGGGGAAAACTGTCGTGGCAAGAGAAAAAGCGAGAGAGAGAAATTAGCGGATATGAAAATCTGCACAAACTTTGGTTATTTGTCGTGGAATACTTGTGATAAAACGAAAGATTCGAGCAATTTTCTTTTTCTTTTTTTCTTACTTTTTTACTATTGCTTTTGTTGTTGATGTTGTTGTTTCCTCCATTCTTATATATAACAAGCAATCAAACTTATCTCGTACATTTCTAATTTTTATTTGTTGAATTTTTTCTCCTACTTTCCTGCACTTTGTTTGTTTGTTTGTTTGTTTGTTTTATTTACCTCTCTAAGTTTCTTTTCTCTCTCTCTCTCTTTTCCGTTTATTCGGGTCATAAACTTTTCGCAGTTTCGAGTATTTATCGTATGTATATATTCTCGATGATTTGCGAAATTATCGACAATTCACGTGTGTGTTGGTATTTTTTTTTATTTATCGTTTCTATTTCCTGTTTCTATTTCTTTTTTTTTCTTCTTTCTTTCATTTTTATAAATTAACACCGTGACGATTAGAATCTTGTGACATTAGCCGGCTGGTTCACGTCGTTGACCACTAACCATTCAAGTTGATATATATATATATACGTGACACAAATGTCAAGTATGTATATATCGGCACCGTTATACCTTTCAATATTGTTTAATATTCAAACGACGATTACTGCGGAGGCGAAGAAATCTAGTTCAATTCATTCCAAGCGTCGCGTTGATCGCTGGTCTCTGATCTACTTAAATAAAGAAAAAAAACTTGTTAAAAAAAATCAATTTTTCAATCGTTGCTAATTTTAATCTACGATTTTCTTATTTTTTACACGTCGTGAATAATCAAGTCTAACTAAAAATCTCCGTAATCAGGTGATTAATTTACTTTTAGATTTTTACCCCCTTTTTTTCATATTGTATATACTTGTTTTTTGTAACTCGTTCGTTGTAGGTATAAATTTCTATCTTTCACTGACTGACTGACTGCATCATGTGTGTGTATATATATATATATATCGTGACGCGAATGTGTTCCATATAGCCGGTAATTTGGAACTAACGCTTTGACCTACTGACACTACATGAACGAGCCTTTCCTCGTCTTTCCAAAATCCCAGCTTTTATGCCTCCTTCACGTAACGGGGGCGATGAAATAAATCCTATTCATACGAATTGAATTCGAGAAATTAAAGTCGCCGATGTAAATTTCACGGTTGTTTTCAACTCGGTCTTTCGACTCTTATGTCACATCGCACACTTCATTATAGCTATACAAGATTTATTGTTTATTATTAATTAATTATCGATGTAACTATATAATCGGGCTACACTTTTATTTGCAATTTTTTACTACAACGTAATTTTTTGTTTTCTGTCTTATACTTTTTTACACAAATTATGAACGTAAAGACAGTTCGATTTTTCATCCCCACCGCCAGACGATCGGTACACACGTGTTGATAATATAATGACCCAATAATTTCTCTCCGGGATTAATAAATTATGCAAATTTCCATTCGCATCGTTTCATTTTTATCTTACAACGCAGACACACTTCAGAACAGTTTAATTTATTCCCTAGCAATAAACAGATTTTTATTTTTTCTTATTATTTGTTTATTTATTTTATTTATTTATTTATTTTTTTGTTTCACCTCACCTCGCCGTCTAGATCTCACTGCAATTCTACTGCTAATATTATTACGTATACATATACGATGAATTCGAGACAACGATTTTCACGCACGATATTGAAAATTTTTCAAAATGACGAAGTTTTTTTGTTTGTTTGTTTTTTATTCGCAACGATCGAACGCGTATCTTCAATTTCCTACGTACCGTCAATTCTCTCCTTCGTCGTCGCAACGACGGTAACAATATCGTCACGTCGTGTTTTATTAGCCCATCGTAGTATTGCGAAGAAAATCGTAAATCCCGAGGACAAACGCCACCTGTAAAATCTGTAATTCAATATTATATAAGCGTATACACTGTTTTATTTATACTTCATCCGGTCTACAACTCTTCTCTAAATAACAGGTCAAATGTCTCGCAAAAAACTACGCAAATAGTATCCAATTATTTCTCACTACCCCCCCCCCCCCCCCCCCCTCCCCCGCAATAAAAAGTCTCACATATTTTTTCGCTTTTTCGATAATCGCTCTCAGGATAATTTCATTTTTTTTTCTTCGAAACATCAATGTCCAAACTTTTCTTTATACTTTTGAGTATCTTTTACTTTCATATTTTTGATTCAGTCTATTTTGAGTATCTTTTACTTTTATATTTTTTATTCAATCGATGTCTCAATTCACGACTTTGTCGTAATAAAATTATTTGCAAGAAGGAAAAAAGAAAAAAAAAAAAAAAAAAAAAAAAAAAAAGTACCCAATTTCGGCAAACCGACCTCTTTTCAAGCCGTTCTTACGTACGTTGTTGCGGCACTCGATAGAGCAACTCGAAATCTGAGTTGGCGTCTCCCCGCGTCAATCTGCTCATTTCTTTTGACCTTTCGGACGTTCGGTATAATGGACAGTGGCTTCGTAATTTCTAAATTAATGATGCTAATGACAATTCGATTCTCGCAATTTCAACACTCAGAGATGACACGACGTAATCTTCATTCCTGCAACTTCACGAGCAACCTTCTTAAGCCTTGATAATTAGACATGATTCGATCTCACGTTTCCACGTTTCACAATTTCAGTCTCGTCGTTGAGTATTGTTAAAAAAATGTGCCAGCCATCCCTCTCCCCCTGGTTTTTCCCGCCAATTTTTGCAGATTCTTGGACCGGTTGATCTCGAATTGTCCTCTTGTCTTTTTTGGGCAGCAAAAAGCATCTCCCATTCTTCTTCGCGAAACCAGCATCCATTCCCCTGAGCTTCTTCTATCCCGTTTCGTCGCTTCTTTCTCTTCACTGGCATGTGAAGTAGATGATCCAAGTTCGATCTCATTTTTCTACCAAATTTTCCTCTTCACTTTCTCTCTCACTGCGGATATTCTAGTGTCGGAAATTCTAAGCCAAGTATTATCATCACGTACCGCGTTTTTTGTCTGAAAAAAAATCCTCTGAAGTCCAATCACCCAACGAGTCGGATTTCATTTTTCTATATTTCTCTCTATCTCTTTCCTTGTTGAGGATGGTAACAAAATAGGATCTAAAAAACCGCAACTGGTATATGTACATTAGGGTGGCGCAAAAAAACCGACTATTTTTTTTTTTTATTAGTTTCGTGTGACAAAATGTTAGTTTTTGATGTTTTAAGAGCCCACTCCAAAGGACAGGTCAAAAAAAAAATGTTAAGAGGTCGGCCCAAATTTTAAAAAATGTCAAAAATCGTCAAAAAATTAAATTAAAAAAAATTATATTTTCAGTATTTTGTTTGATTTTTAATTCCTGTCGTGGTGTATTGTTATCGATTCTTTCTTTCTAAATTAAAGAAAAAAAATTTATGTAATTTTAAAATGAATATTAAAAGGTCGCTCGAAAAGATCTAAAGAAATGCACCAAAAAATTGAAAAAAAATTATGAGCGACCTTTCAAAATTCAAATTTTCAACTGAAACTTTCGGAAACTTATTTTTTTTTTTGTCTATAAAATTATACCGTAACGAGAAAAAAAATTAAAAAACAAAAAAATCGATTTTTGACGATTTCTGACGTTTGAAAAATTATGGAGCGATCTCTTAAAATTTTTTTTTTTAACTGTCCTTTGGAGTGGGCTCTTAAAACATCAAAAACTAACATTTTGTCACACGAGACTCAGAAAAAAAAAATAAAAATAGTCGGTTTTTTTGCGCCACTCTAATGTACATACATAAAGAAGAGTTTTCCCCCGAAACGACAATTCTCGTAAACATTTTCACCTCAACATCTTACCAAACCGGACTGCAAACTTTCGGCTGGAAAAGGAGAGATCAGCAAAGAACCCGAGGGGCTCGAAACTTTTTCGCCTCTGAGTATAAGTTTTTATATATGTATACATGTTTTCTTTCTTTTTTTTTTTCTCCTTCTTCTTTTTCCACTCATACATGTATGTTATACGTCCTATAAGTATATGTGCGACCCTTTTACAAGGAGCGAGTCCAGAGATGCAAGGAGACTTTCAAAGTTCAGTTGGGTCAACGCGCTACGCCGAACTTTTCCAACCTCTCTTCAAGTTTTCCATCCCGAGTATTTGTATGTATATATCATATATATCATATATATCATATATATATATACATACACAGAGCCGAAAAACTTTTACCCTTTGTACCTTATGCCTGAGCCGGTTTCTGTGTGCTATAAAATGATCGGGTTACCCTGACTCGCGATCAAGATGGTTCAAACGAACCTTCGAACTCACCCTCGAAACACAAAAAGTTATTCGAGGGGAAACTGTAGCGAATGTATCAACGTCGTTTCTTTTACGGCTTGTTCACGCGACGTTATTAAATACCGTTACTTGAACAAAACTCCTCGTTTCTTGACTTGTACTGAGAAATTTTTTTTTGATTTCAGTTGTTATACTTACGTTATACTAGAAAGATTTCCATAAAACTAGTATCGTTAGACGGGATGTTCGAATATCGTTGAAATTATAAGTAACTTTGGTATTTTAAAGTGTACTATATTTTTTTCTATCACGGTTGTTAATGTAGTATAGATTTTTTTTTTTTTTTTTTTTTTGTAATTAAAAAACGCAATGTCAGCTGGTTTTTTCAGTTTACTGTAGTTTTTTAGTTGAACGATAATAATTTATTCTTGCTCAGATATCTTGATTTTTGCAACAGTTACCATAATCGAAAAACTAATTTTCAATTTTTACCCGGAACTGTATTTTTTTAATGATGTAAAATATAAAAACAGTCAAAAAGCTGTGCAGTAACGACCGCAGCAGCTGACAATTTCTCTCGATGTTTTAAGATTTGCACTACGAGGTGACGAAATCAGAATCAAGTATTTACGGTTTATTTTGCGGACGATTTGTTTGTCAGGTTTGGAAGGCGTTGAGAACGAAAGAATCAAAACTCCCTCGGATATTTCACGCTAATTATTATCGCCATCACTCATCGTCTCCTCGCTTGTAATAAATCCATCAACTTTTCATTTCGCATAATAGTATTATTATTATTATTATTATTATTATTATTATTATTATTATTATTATGTACTTATACTCGTGTTCTGAAAATTAACGATGTAATGAAATTCCCGGTCGGGGGTCCGTGTATTATTATCACTTGATATTTATTACCTCTTATTATTCATACAACTTATACATCATGGTATATCGCAAAAAATTTGCCACCCATAGGTACCCATATCATCGTACAATAAATATTGCATATGCCACGAGTGCAGAAAAATGAACGTATGTATACATATATAACAGAAACGCACACTGGTATTTTTTTTTTTTTTTTCTTTTTTCACATATATTGGAAACGCATATATCAAGCTGAGTTATTCTGTGTGAAAAAAATCTTTTTGTCGGTATATACATATATATGTATATATATATATATATATGTGTGTGTGTGTCTGTGTATATATACATACGTATACATACGAACGGTTCGCCGCATTACTTTGAAAAGAAACTGAAAAAAGGGGTGAAAAGAGGGTGGAGGGGGGAAGGGGGGGGGGGGGGGTGGCACCCTCATGTATAATGTAACGTGGTCTAAAAAAAGGGAAGTCTTAGGCCTATATATCTCGTTGTCCGTGAATTGTTGAGTAGACGAAGAGCCGCCAGCCAACCGGATGAAGAATGAGTATAGAGGTAGGTACGAGCTGTAAAAGCGTGCGTGCACGATGCATGAGAAACTGTCTGTATAATGTAATGTGTATCGAATTTTCGAGAGAGAGAGAGAGAGAGAGAGAGAGAGAGAGAATGGAAGGGAAGAAGATTCTAAATAAATTACAGGGTGAATCGTGGGGTTTTTTTTTTTTTTTTTTCATTATTATTATTAGTATTATTATTTTTATCTCTGTTTTTTTTCTTGTTGTTTTTTTCCATCGCCCCGTCGTGCTTTTGTTTTCACGTTAAAATTGAATTGTCACATTTTTATTAATTAACACAGTCAACAAAAATTGATTTATTCTTTACGCAAAGTTCGTTTTACGTGAAACGATTTTTTTTTTTTGTTTTTGTGTCATTGTCGTTGTCTTTAGTTCGTTTCAATTGGTTGGAATAATTTTTATCGTAAGGATTTGAAAATAAGAAGAAGAAAAAAACATTGTCCGAGTATTTATGATCTGCGATTATCTGAATTTTGGAGAAAACAAAAAAAAAAAATAAATAAATGAATAGGTAAAAAAAAATTCACCAATTTGCTAATAACTTTGTCACAAAAAAGTGCGGTTCATTCCAATTTCCTTGTTACAAGAAGTTTATAATTTTTTTTTTTTTTCTATTCTTGATGTTTGCATGACACGAAAAAAACTTTGAGATTAAAGAATAAATTGATTTTGAACTTTCTTGTGGTCCAGGGAAAATAATTTAAAACCACACCGGAAAATGAGTGAAATAGGAATATTTTCACCCACAGGTGCGAATCCCGGAAATGATGAGAATATCATAAAGAGGATTTTAATAATATGCGGCGTTTCAATAAGCCGAGGGCCTCGTTAGCGATTCGTTGTTTAATTAAAGCGTCGTCGCTCGGACGTTGTGTGAATCGCACATCGCCTGCAGCCAACCCGAGTTTGTAACAATACGGCTGGCTGGCCGCTGCCGCCCTTGTCGTTAATTATTTTATATACAATACAACATAATGTCGTTAATCATCGTACATGAACACCGCCCTCAATCCCGGTTTATGCGCCACGTAATAAACTCCGATTTATAGTCGGTATATGTATATATATATATGCAGACTCTCGCAAGACTCGTTCGATCGATAACGCAACGCCCAACTTCCGGCACAGGGTCAATCTAGCCGCGCGTTTCGAACCTTTGTTCGAACGGATTTTCACTCGTCGGAAAAATCGATTCGAAACAAGTCACAAAAGTGCGTTGATGTAAATCCGAATTTTATGTTCTTACAATATTTTCTCATCAGTCAGGATTCAAGAGTTTCGAGATATCTAAAAAGCTCGGATTGTTAATATTTATTAACCACATCTAATTAGCTTTTCTTTTTCAAAGAACACGATCGATAAGTTTTCAAATCAATAGGAAAAATTCACTAAAAATGAGAAGAGAAAAATCCACTTGCCAATGTCAGAATTTGAAAATAACAAAACGAAACACGATTTCTTAATTTTACGCTACCTGGATATTAGAATTTCTGCACGTATCGAAAAAGCCAAACCATTCAAAAAAAAAAAAAAAAAAAAAAATATCTTGCCAAATTCCATTTTTTGCAAAACGAGTTTAAACTACTTTCTTCTCCTCAGAATTACAGGTTCGAAATGCCTGTGTTGATTTTAGTTCAAGCTCACGTTTATACTTGAACGAACTTCCTTCACAAACTAAAGAAAAAGTTGAGCATAAAAAGAGAAACAAAAAAAAAACAACAAAAATTACTATCTCTTGTCTCGAATTGGAGCAAAACTGAAATACTCTATTCAAAATATTCTTCGAAACAAATTTCAATTAGGTTATACAATCGGTTCCTTAATTCGAGATGTTAAAATTGGCGTTGAGGGCTTAGTGAAGCAGATAATAATAATCGGCGTGCCTGAATTGAGGAAAGAAGAGAGGAGTGGAGAGGAGAGGAGAGGAGAGAAGAGAAGAGGGTCGCTTAACCTAGTGTAGGTACGATTGTCCTTGAGATAATGCATGTTGATGGTAATTGCGTCCTCACGTTTTGCTGCACTAGCCAGCAGACTAACCGCGATCTAGTCGAAACGTTTTCAACACCCACAAACTCGCAGAACCGCAACGAGTTTGCAAGGGAAGATGTCTACCCCCATCTCAGTTTCGTCGTTTTACCTTCGAATGCCGGGCGGCGCGGCGTGACCGTCGACGTTAAGGACTCCGAGGTCCTTATCTGCGGAACAGAGTCCTAATGGAGTCCCGCTGGGACCCGGGACGTCCACCGGAGGAGGTAAACGCTCCCGTAAACGTGCCTGCAGGTGCCCCCAGTCCTAGTCGCTTCCTTCCTTCGCTCTCTCTCTCTTCTTCTCTATTTCTCTATCTCACTTCCCATTTTTCCTCCCCCTTCATCGCTCCCTGTTCCAGCTGTTTCCCGGTGCAATTATTTTTCCGGATAGCGAAGATCTCGCGTCACGATTCATGAACAATTCACGCAGACGTCACGAGTCGTGATGTGTACATGAATCCTTGGATACATTCAATTTGATAGAGAACTCTGCCAAGGTGGCAATTGTTAAGGAATTGTTAAGAATGGAATATTGTAAAATTCAAATGCATTACATTTTCTAATCAGTTTTTATACGAGAAGTAAATAAATTAATCAGTATTATTCAGTTTGGTTCAATGTTTAAATATGTATAATTTGTTTATAATATCCGAGCCTTGCTTTGGCGACTATAGAATTAGTTACATCGCGATGGTGCGTCTTTAGAATTTCATCTGAAAGCTCTGATAAACAAGAAAGAATAAGTTTCGAGTGTAGGTGGAACTTTGTGAACTGTGCAAAGTCACGAAATGATGAAGTTAAGGCTAACTATTCCAAGAATAGACGCCGAACAAGTTGAAATAATGTTGGAGTCTTTATTTTTTCAAGGTAATTCATCGAGTCGCCATGTTCTATAGCATCGTTATTTCGTTACGTATATTGAAGCATCGAAGCTTCATCATCGTTACTTCGAAAACTGATGTAATATACAATTACACATATAATCGTATTTTTTCCCCGATTTTTAGACAGTGGTATATATATATATTAGACTGTATCAAAAAAATGGACTATTTTTTTTTTAATGGTATACTGAAAATATTGTTCAAGATGACGAAAAAGAAATACCATAAAAATTTCAGATTTTAATATTGATATTTAGAGGTGCCTCATCGCGATTTTCTACTTTCCATAAGAATAACATGGCAAAAATGGTTCTTGCTCCTTGCGATTTTTATAACTAGATAACGACGGGTCGTACAAAAAATTCATAAACATGTTTTTGTAGGAAATTGAACGTTGTACAAAAAAGGTCTCTTGTCATTTTACGATAAATCTACTCCTTCAAAAGTTATTTGAGGTCCTTTGCTGATGTTTGACCTCAAATAACTTTTGAAGGAGTAGATATATATACATATATATGTATATATAATACATGTATCTACGACGTTACATCCTACTACTCTCGTTCCGAGTAGTTACACTTTGAGGAAACTTTATTTGATTCCAAGGCGCACAGCGTGGGACGCTAAGAAGAAATAGAGAGAAACGGTCCAGAGATTTTCCCTCCTCAGATACAAGGAGAGCAGCTGCTTTTGAATTTTGTCAGCATAACCGAGTAGCTTGAAGCTTCGGTTCAATTGCTTGGTAAAAAAAAATACAAAGCAAAAGAGAAACAACAAAAAAAAACAAAAAATAAAGTACCAACACACAGAAGGTTACCGATACCGATGTCTTGAGAGGAAAATGCAAAGCACACACAAAGAATGTGTGTAATGTGATATAATATTGTATAACATTTGTCAAGAGGCGAAACAAACATGACGAAAGCACTCGCTTCATTCACAGAAGTGAAGGAGATCAGCTGGAAATGTTGTTGCAAGGTGGAAGGAAAGAGGCTCGGATCGTTGGGGCAAATGGTTAACGTTCGTGTCAAGAATGGTGAAAAGGTAGCCAACAATTCCAACGTGAGAAAGTCCTCGTCGTTGGTTCTCGGGTTATTGGAACGCACTTTGTACGTGAATTGCGAGTGAAACAGGTAAAATGTCACGTGTTTCCTCCTTCAAGACGAAGGTGAGCTGTCTGTCCCATTCGCTCGGTGCTTTTCACCATGTTTCCTCTGACGTGACGTCGTATTGGCACAGACGTCGAGTGTCACGCTTCGATTCTCTCCTTCTCTTCTTCTCTCTCCTTCTCTCTCTTTCTCTCTATCTCTCTGTAGGTATAAACTATAAACCATCCACGGTTCAGCCTAAGTTCGGTGTGTGCATTACATCAGAGTAGCAAATACCCTACCATGCTGGCTGACACCGGCATTGAAATTCTATACCTTGGGTCTCAGTCTACACACAGTGTAGAGTAACTACAAACTCTAGGTGCCATGACACCTTAATGACCGAGAACACATTTAAACCCGGTTCTTCGTCTGTCTATTGTGCCTGATAGAAGTAAGCTTGTCAGAAATTCGAGGAAATGGAAGTGAGCTTTTCGCGATATCGTTTAGTATCGGCATTCGTCATTGTTTCATCTGCAGTACTTGATGAATATAATGTACAATACAAGGTAACTTTGAATAGATGATAAACTCAGTATAGACAAGATTTCGGTTGTTCCATCCATGCAAGGATTCTCAGTATTGTGGAAAAGTTTGAACGTTTTTTTACCCCATTTACTTACTTAGACTGAAATCCAAGCGGCAATTAAGGTGCTTATAAAGACACGTTGTACACCTCGAAAACGCGGGGATGCAAAACTCTTATACCGCTTGAGCGATCAGAGTGAAACTTGGGCAGTTAATGCCTTATTTTGGCAAAAAGTGGAGCGTCTTTTTAATTTTTCAAAATTTGGAATAAAAATTTTACAGATTGGTTACCACCCACAGAAATTGGCCAAATTTTCACAGTTGCACTGAATGGATCGGACTATCCGGTATGATGCCACTCGGCGGTGATGAAACATACATTTTGAGCCCAGTCCCATGAGATTTGATGGTGAAATGACGAAATGGCAGCTGATCTGGTTTTCGATTACGAAGTACACCGAAATCTCATTTTGGCAACATTTGTTACCGACATCACGCGTATGCCGGTAATGTATGCGTGTAATGTCGGTAAAAAATTACCGACATGTGTGAACGGTCGGTAACAAATGTCGCCAAAATGAGATTTTTTCCAAATTTTGAAAAATTAAAAATACGCTTCACTTTTTGCCAAAATAAGGCATTAACTGCCTAAGTTTCACTCTGATCGCGTCTTTATAAGCACCTCAACGGTCAAATGTTATAGTATCGAGTTGAAAAATATTGCTTTGGTGAAAACCAAATTCAATGGACTACAGTGAGTGAACTCGATTAAATGAATATACGATATGGATGTTCATATATGTCACATCTACTCATAGTATGCATAGACTGTATAACAAAGTAACGAAGGCTGAGAAATTGAATCTCGCACTGTATTCGAAGCATAACCGTAAGATTTTTCAATTACGAGCCAGTGCTTCTCGCTGCAGGAAAAGGCTGGAATAGCAGTTGGATTTAATTCGTTCCAAGGAAGCGAAAGAGGGCACGTAATACCTATATCTATATATATATATATATATGTACGAAAGGTGTACAGTATAAGCGAAGAGAGGCGAATTCTCTTGCCTTGAATCGGAAAACTATCAAAGATTCTACTGGAAAGTTATGTGCTGTAAAGCTGTGCAGTCGTAGTTTAGTATACTTAAATTACTAACGAGGAAACCGGGGGAGGCTTTCAGAGAACAGCTGCAAACCGGAAATGGAAACTTAGAAAAGTATAGACATTTAAAATGGCGCGACCCCGGAGATTTCAGTCGAAAGTTATTTAAATTTCATTCCAAGGTGTAAGGATAAAAGCGGTTGGAAATCATCCGATGTAGCTTAAAGTATCAAAAACTTGACTCCGGTTTTTCTGATTCTAATCTTTCGGTTGAAATCGATTGTAGGTACATAGATTCCATCCGTTTGTACCT
The DNA here is from genome assembly GCF_021155765.1 of Diprion similis. NCBI lineage: Eukaryota > Metazoa > Arthropoda > Insecta > Hymenoptera > Diprionidae > Diprion > Diprion similis. The sequence continues at coordinate 23,072,931 of NC_060110.1, forward strand.
GAATGGAAAAAAGGGCAGCGTTTTCAAAGATCGCTTTTTCTAACCTCCAGTTTCTATGTTGTCGAAAAAAAAAAAAAAAAAGGAATTTGGTGGAATGATTGAAAATTTCACATTTTTTTTTTAACATGTTTGAGTAGTTCGTTTGTATCAATCTTTCCACTTTTAAACCTGAGGTTTATAATTCGACGATTATAATAATCCTCCGGAATTAACCGTGATTGTTATACTTTTCATAAATGATGTCTGAACTTTGCGAAAGCAGAGTTTGCGAACAATTGGATAATCCGTGGGTAATTTTCTACGAGGAGATGCGATTACCGCAGGACTGAGTCGCTTCATCGCTTTCCTTCATGCAAAACTCCAAAATAAACTTGGCAGTAACGCTGAGTGCACGCTTACGAGCTTTCGACGACTAAGTTACGGACCCCGCGTGGCATCTAACGCCGAAAACTGAAAGCAGACGATTTCCGTCTTGATGTTCTACCGAGAACCGGAACACGTGTGGGATTCCCCGACGAGTTTCTGCTTCCAGGCAATTTCCTCTTTGACGATCAACGTCTCTCGAATTTGCGAACCCTTTCCTCGCAGACTCCATTGTTCCAGAATCTGGTTGAGGATGTGACGGAGTGTACAGTCAGGGTGAAAAATTGTTTAAATAAATGTGTGCTGAAACAGAGCTTTGAATAGAGTCTGTCAAGCTAATCTATAGTCACATTCAACTATAAAATTTCCGTCATAGGGGGAAAAAATGTTAAAATACTGAAAGCTGACTAGAAACACCTTATTATTTCAATTACATCGTGGAAATTTGATTATTCTATTATTTTTTAACCAAAAAATTCATATTATTTACAAATAAATTCAGCTACTTTTCAATGAAAAATCAGGCAAACTCTATAAGTTTTTCGGTGAAAAAATATTGGAACAATGTGATTTCTTTAACTGTACTGATAACAAAGGGTTTACAATTGAAATTCAGTGTTTAAACGCTTTGATCCTCATCACAGATTAGATTTTCCTAAATCAGGTTCAAGTTGATCAGATTCAATTGCCTTTTCAACTTTCGTTTAGTTACGTTTTTGGTCATACAAATTTTTTACTGTAACGTGAACGCAATTTGTAAAATTAGGCGCAGTTGGTAAATTCGACTAAATCACTCTCTTCCTCGCCGACTAGAAAATTTCCATAGATTATACAACAAAATTTCACAGCTCGTGTATAATATGCGCACCTTCAAAGCGCGATTCAGCAGCCGGATGTTATCAAAGTAATTCACACTCGTTTTCAGTTAGCATCCGTTGAAAGTATAACACAAGAGAAAGGTACGTACATATAATATATGATAATTGCAGCTCTGTGCCGAAGAGGATGCGAGCAGTAATTTACGAGTTTGAAAGACGAAAGTCTGCCTTCAAACGATGAGAATATTATTTCTATTCACACGCTAACAAATTATATGCGTTTCTTTCTCTTTCGGTACAGATTTTTCTTCACTATTTAAAACGTATAGTGCGACGATTTTCTTTTTTCTCTCTCTATATATTTTCTCCTCTTTTATAAAATCTTCTTTTTCTCCCCGTAAATTTGTATAGTCTCGCGTATTCCTAATTGATTGCAAACACCAACTTTGCAAAGCAAAGCAAATCAGCGCAGAGCAAACGGCGGAATTTTAATTGTCATTTATTGCAGTTTGTTCTCCGTGCTTCTCCGCTGCGAACGAAAGACAATAAAATTCATTTCTACCTCGATGCTGGAGGATTGAGCAAACACAAAACAAATTTCTGAAAGACAAGACCAGTGTGTTATATATATATATACGTTATGAACAGCCCACCTACAACCTACAGCTTTTCGCAAGTAGAAGTGTGTGTGTGTGTGTATATATGTTGAATATATAGAATATATAGATATGTATTTGCAGTGTAGTCAAACATCGTCAGATATCGGAGTAGGTATCGGTTTTTTCTTAGATTCCCCGCCCCCCCCCCCCCCTTCTCGTTCTCTCTCTTTTTTCCTCTCTCGGCTCTTTATATATTTTATATGTATATCGGAGAAAAAACACGCCGTTGGCCTCCCACGACGAGCTTTGAGTCCCGTCGATAAGCGACGAAAGCAACATTTCTTTTAATGCGCTCAGCTTGCTGCTGGCTACCCCCCGTGAAACGGTGACAAGAAATCAAATTGACGGTTATACGTACCTGTGAAACGGTGATAATTGATACCTTTTGGTATTTAATCAATGCACTTTGATTATAATTTCTTTTTGCTTACTTGACCCTTTCTTTGTGTGTTTGTTCTTTTTCTTTTTTTTTTTTTTTTTTGATTCTTCTGAAGCAGAGAGAGAGAGATATCAAATTACTATTAGGAATTTCTTCGAAGAATATTATTTACCTATCGCTACTACTCGATGATCGATAATATAATTTTCTCCTATTTCTTGTCTCGAAAAACTGGAGTATAAAAATATAAAGACTATTTTATGGGGATAATATAAAATTTGATTTATGATCCTGCGTTAATTCTTCGTATTCACTAAAATTCAATGAATTTTTTTACTCTTACTCGTCCGTGAAGAAGTAATTTCGACACGACGGTGAATATATTTAAGCGATGTTCGATTATAGCACAAAACATTGTTCAGTACTGAGGGGATGAGGGTTAAATTGAATTACCCTTAACTGAATGAACGGGAAAGATAAATAAAGAGCAAAAAAAGTTTGAGATATTTTGAATGAACACTGGAATTGTTAAATATTATTTGTGTTTGATATATAATAATTCAGGGTGGTCCTTAAAAATGTCATTTTCGAATTTTGATCGGCTCGTCTCCCAAATCGACTCTACATAATTTAAAAACAATTCCCCAATTTTTTTTCAGATTTTTATCTCAACTCTAACCACATGTGCCCACAAGAGGATGGATTTCCCCATTCAACCCTTCAGGGGCACATTAAATCTATTCAACGGATTTCGATAAAATTTAGTATGAGAGGGTTTCTTAAGCCACTGATTACGAATTTGATCTCGAAATTTCGAAATTCGAAATGCCGGACCCAATATGGTGGAATAAAACCCCATAAGTCAATTGATATTGCCATATTCGATTCACCATTTTGAATTTTGTGATTTTCAGTTCAGATTCGTAATCAGCGACGATTTTATCGAAATCTGTTTCGTAGATTAATTTAATGTAGATTTCATGATAACCATGAAAGGGTTAAATGAGGAAATCCACCCTTTTTGGGGGACGGGTTAGAGTTGAGATAAAAATCTGAAAAAAATTGGGGAATTATTTTTGAATTATTTGGAACTGATTTGGGCAGGAGAGCTGGTCAAAAATCGAAAATTACCTTTTAACGACCACCTGGAATTATACGAGTATGTATATAGTCATGATCCGACCGAATTTGTCGTGCATCTCGCCCCAAGTTCGTGAAAAAGTAACCCTTCGTATCTACAAAATCTTTAAAAGCTTTAAACCACACCCTGCAGCGATTCTGTCAAATGTGATTATCTAACAATAAATATGATTCCCTTGTCCAAACAGGCTATTGGAATTAAATGGCTCTCAATTGAGCTGTTTAATTAATCCATCCTCACGTTTACAGATCGTGTTCACAGACTGAAATTGCGTTGAAATTAATTTATATCCATATTATTATTCTATTCCATTTTGATCAGTCGATGGAGAGAGGATTTGTATATATGAATGAATTATTCGAAGCGGTGTAGTTTTGAAAAAGATTTTCGTATCAATATGACGTGTTTATACTTTATGTATATATATACAAAATAAACTACATATATCGTGGATGATATCTTCTCTCCTCAAATTACTTCACGCGGTTTTCGCTCGAACTTGCTCCTTTTCCTTTCCCTCAATTATTCATTTTTTCATCCATCTCGGATCTTTCTTTTTGTTTTCTTTCCTGCGTTCATCCTCTTATCCTCACCTGCGCCGACTCTCACTTTCGCTCTCGGCACGACCCAGACGAGAAGGTGAGAATACACTTGTAGGCACGTGAAATGCGAATTAGTTTTACACCTGTATTCCGTTTTCCTTTTTCCTTTTACAACAACCCCAGCGTTCTGTAACTCCAAATCGCGTCTAATCACACTGGAAATTCATCTCAGAATTGCGCTGTGTGAAAAAACAAAAAATCCTACGAAATTGCCTAAAAATTTATCATCATGTATCACGAGTTACTTCGCGAGTTGGGAGAAAATTTTCAGTGTATATACGGTTGCTACGTCGGAGTTTGGAAATTCTTTTTTAACAAGAAATTGAAAAGTCGGAAACTGCGACTTTCCGTAAGCACAAAAATACATGAATAATTCAGCAATACCGCGTTTCTAAAACGTTGAAAGTGTAAAATTACGACTTTTACCTTCACTCGTGTAGGTATAGGTAGGTTCAAACCGAAGGGTCTCGGTCTGAAGTCAAAAAGGCTACAAGGACGATGGCGGTCTTTGATGGGGCTCGTTTGTCGGGTAGAAATCATCCCCCCCTTTCTTCCCTCTTTCCCGATAACCTAAATTCAACGGGTTGTTTTATAGGGGAATTTCGAGCGGATTCGAAACAGCTTGGTCGAGGGATTTTCGTTAGCGTTCTTATCCGAGGGTCGAAGGTTCAAAGGTTCAAAGGTCAGCCTCGATCGTTCCCTTTTTGCTGCTGTTTCTGGTGCATTGCGAGAGAGGAAAAGAAAATCCTCATAATATATGTACGCGTAATTTGAAAAGAGAAGAGTTTCAAGTAATCCCATGGTGACCACGTGACCCGTTTGTATTAATAATTATGCGGACTATATTATCGCCTGGAATATGAATTATTCCGTATCATGAGTTTCTGCAAAGGATCCACGTGTATACATATATTGAAACGCTAATATATATTGTAAAAAAAAAAAAAAAAAAAAAAAAAAAACTAAGAAAAATTTATCCTTGATTTTACGTGTATAATATACGTATCATGCTGTTTCGTTTTTCTTATTCCGTCGGGTGAATTGGTGCGTGGAGGCGAACGAAGAAAGTGGAAGTAAGAGAGAGAGAGAGAGATAGAAAATATATATGATATTAACGATCTTATCTCTTATAGCTGGTCGTGCTGCAATAAATCTCCCAAAGGCTTATAAAAACCTTTTTTTTTGCTATCCATATAATAAATTTTTCGTTTCTTTTTCTGCATTTTCTTTTCCTATTTCACTTCTTCTTTTTGTTCTCCACCCCTTCTTGCGTCTTCGTTTCTTTTGTTTTTGTTTTTGCAACGAGCCGCTATCGCGTGACACCCACCTGCGCCATATATACGTATGCATAATGTGACGTTAAGAGAAGAAAAAACGACAACGAATGGTTGTAAAAAAGAAAAAAAAAAAAAAAAAAAACGAATTATTGTAGTATACCGCATGCTCAAAGTACAATAAATAAAATTCATGCAAGACGGAAAAATCCCGTAATAATGACGTAGGTACGTGTGGCGAAGTTGGAGGTGCAAAATACGCGTATTAGACACGTTAAATTCAGTGCAGATCTGATAAAATTCACCGACGTGATTGTTATGTATTATTGAAACCAATTACAAAATTATACATGTAGATAAGCAACCGCAAGCCAGCGTCCTTGACATCCCGTAAGCACCTTTACACCAAGGACTTTCTATTATTCTTACTGTTATAACCGTTCAACGAGACAACAACGACCTCCGGAGAAATTCTGTAATAATTACATAAAGGAGCGACGACTGAGACAAATCGGATCTGCCTAATGCGGCTTTCTCTTCATTCAAGTTTACGTTAAACAGTTTCCAACCGTCTACGAATTTTAGTATTAATGACGTCGAAGAAATAATGCATCATGGAATTATATTGAATGTATATGTGTATATGCGCGATGACACGTGACTCGGTGAACAGTCGGTAAAGGGTCGGTAAAGGTCTCTGCACACTCTAAGTCTGACAATTTGTCTCCTGATTTATATTTGAATCATCATCTTAAATTCGAAAAATAATGTGTATATATATATACATAGTGCTAGTACATGAAAAAATGTCGTTACTTATGGTCTGTTTTTTTTTCGCCTGTTTCAGGTAAGAAGGAAGAAGCGCAGATGTCGCTGTAGCCACTCGACTCTTCTAACGGTCGGTTAATCACTCATTTCTGTGCTCTACTGTATTTGTTGTTATAGTATAATAAGGTACGGTCTGAATATTTATTTGCTTTTATATCTGTTTATTGATCGGTGATTTTACAAAAATTATCGTGAAATTTTTTTTTCAAAATTATCAAATTTATCTTGGATTTGGATAAAGTGCGTGGATATTTTATATACTTAGAAAAAATAATTGAATCGATGAAAATATAGGCGGAGAAGAAATTTACACGCTCTTTCAGATTATGAATATCTTTTTACATCGCTGTATAATATATGTGTATATAAGTATATACATATATAATAATACAACTCTGGTGAATGTTGAAATAATATATTAGTGCAGCAGAAAAAGAAATTTCATAGTTTCATATTTTGTCTAAGACTTCTTTCAAATGACTGGAATAGCTTTACATGTATGTTTATACAACCCGATTACGATTTTTCATCCCAAATTTATGCACGACGTGAAATTGATAATAATAATAAAAAACCGTCAACAGCCTTTCACGTGATTATTATCGTTGCGGAAAATACAATTTCCAGTTTGTTTTCTCGTTCGTATTCGGAGAAACAATATGTTTTTGTTTCTTTTACCCAAAATACTTATGCCTACAAGTTAAAACGGACAGACGACTGACCGCGTATTTTCTGCGGCCAAATTTTCGCGAAGAAACTGTAAAACCCTGAAAAAATTTGGTCAACGCACCGAGGAGTCGAACGCGATTCCACACTATCAACGACGTATTCAAAGCCTGAATTTCTCCAACCGGATGTGGAGTACCCACAGCGTGTAGTAGAATCGGGTAGCCGGAGGCGTAGAAATGATTGGTTCAAGTATAGACTCTGCAGACGGAGCGGTACGAAATAGCTTTTCCTTCATATTTTACGGCGAGCTTTCAATTTTCCGCTGACAATGGTTGGTCGCGGACCGGCTCAAAAGGCGAAAAGCTTCTCGAAGCGGGGCTGAATGTCCCGTTCCCAATTGTCCCTCCCTCCTTCTCTCTCTCCCTCTCTCTGATCCTCTCCCGTCTTTCGCAGACTCGAGCACCATTGCCCAAGGAGCATCATCTGTTGCAAGTTCTGGCCGTCTTATCCCCCGTTGGATACACACACGGAGAAACATTTTCCCGGAGTAGTAATTTACTCTCGGTTCGCTTCTTCCAATTCTCTCGTCGCCTTTTATGTCATCCCCCCTCCATGCATTCTCATCTCTCCGGTATGGCATTCGAAAAACGCGGTTTCTTTATCAAGGTTCATAACTAGTCCCTTCCAACGATCCCTGCGTCACAACAAGACTCAGGGGGATGCATTGAAAGCATCGACGATGACCTACACTTGGTAAAGACAAACATTCAAATCATCGAATATCCGCTGTTTCAATTTCTCTCACACACTATATAATGTTATAAATAATATATTTACATATATATCTTCTTTATTTCTTCTCCTCACCGATAGTTGGAACCTCGCTGTATCTAAAAACGTGCTGGAATAGATTGGTACAAGCAACATTTCCTCCGAAGTTATATTGAGTCACGAGTTATTGGGTCGAAGCTCGTCCGAGATGTATTTGTGTAGTCTGGAATATAAGGAGGGCAAATGGCTCGCGGCTATGCCATAATTATAGTTTTATAGTCAGGCATGCGGTACACCCTCCGGGTATTTTTATTTTTTCATTTTCGTTTTCTTCTTTCGTTTTTGTTTTTTTTTTTTTTTGTTTTTTTTTTTTTGCACCTCGCCTCTCTATTCCCGAGACTGTAAAAAAGTTAAGCACTTCAGCTTTGCGCACATAATCATAGCCAACTCCTTGTTCATTTGTTGTTTTATGCAGATGCCCCGAAGGGAAATACCGACCGCGGACTTGTAGCAACACACTGATTTTTTTGCCCGCGGAATTGGCGATGATTGATACCCGCTAATTGCTCAACTCGCGTTCAACATGCATTGCTACTCGAAGACGAGTTCAGGATAAACGACTTGACTTGATATAGAAGAAGAAGAAGAAGAAGAAGAAGAAGAAGAGAAAGAAAAAGAAAATGACGGAGAATCTTGAGTAATCATTGAAAGAAACAGGTGCAAATGGTGCAAGGATTCACGCACACTTCACTCGATCACGTGCCGACCTCCGTGAAAACACGTGAGAAAAGCAAGCAACGCGTATGATGTGCGAGGTGTTTTTCTTTCTTTTTCTTCTTCTTCTCCTACATCATCGTTTGAAATTGCACGTATGTGCGGCATGGCTTGTGAAAGTCTTCGAGATCTAAATTTCAACACGTATTCATGCGGTGTATTCATTATTCAACCTGTTCGGATCAAGTGTCTATATCTCGTGAATCAATTAACGAGGATCTGAAAGCATTCGTCTCACACTGCTCGCAGATATAACACGGCGATCAACTTTTATGTTCCGTAATATTTCATCTTGCAACTGTGCTTCAAACTTTCTTCTTCTTCTTATTCCTCTTCTTTTTCTCTTATATCCTCGCCGCAGATTCTACAATTCAATTTCACCGTCGCATCTTATTTTTTATTAAAAAATGCGATCTAACGAAGGGTAGAAGTTTCTAGAAACAAGAGAAAGAACTGCAGTGCATAAAAAGCACACCGCATATAGATTATCTGCCGCGCAGAGAAACTCTTCCAAGTTGCTAAACGGACACTGAGGCGAGTGGACATTTCGAATTCCTGGTGACGCCTGAAAGGTCTGGATATTCACCATCAGGATCCCATTCTCTTGTGACCCAAGGGCGAGCCTGGGACATTCATCGTTTAGCAGCACCTAGTGTCTTATTCTGGTTGTTGCTGGGTATGGATCGACGTGGTTAGTGAAAGGAACGATCGCGTGACTTCATCGCGTAAAGCATGCGAGTTTATTAACTCGCATATAGATATAAATGAAGCAAGTAATCACAACGCGAGCTTTCATTGGACTCGACCGAAAATCGGCCTCGACTACTTGCCTCGTGTTAGGTATGTTCTAGGGATGTTCCAAAAGCATCTTCCTGCAGCATGTTTGAAAATGACCGTGAAAGTGAGTTGGTGCGGGATCCATGTAATAGCTATTTATGTGGCATGCCCGTTAACCGCCTGTTTTTTTCGCAAGGATAAAGATTTCAGGACGAGCTGAAGGCGAGCCGGAAGCGAGTACTGAAATTATCCGAGCCAAAAAACGGTTCACGGGCATGCCATATACAATATTTTTTACGCTATGGGCATTGAAAAGCAAAACGAAGAGTCAGGTTATGTCGCGATCTGTTCGACGAAGTTACTTTATTCGCCAGTTTGGGATGCGCACTTCGAACTGCGCATCAAAACTGCGGAATAAAGACTTTATTCCGCAACTTTGTTCGCTGCTGTATAAAGCGTCACTTTACGGAACGAAAACTGCCACAAAAAGTGGTATTCGGGAAATGAATATTGCATTGTCTTTTCTCATAATCTTCCGTAACTGCACTGTCAAGTCGTGAATCAGAAATTCCACTCGTACCTCCGGAAGTTTGATCTTGGATTCCGAGAGGGTTAGATTCTTGGAATAATTACGTGATTAGACGCCTGATCCGAAACTTGACGAGATGAATAATCGATGTTAACACGTGACGCAGTGGAGCCAATCAAGAAACTCGCGATAGAATTTGCAAATTTGTAAAGCTCTCTTGGGGAAGTTTTATGTGTGTTTGTGGGGTTTGGGTGAAGCTTGGCCAGTTGAGTGGAATTTTCAACCTAATACCCTATCAGTGCAGTCGAGCTGAACGAAACTTACGAAAAGTTAGCCTTATACCTAACTTTGAAGTAAAAATTCACATACACCAGACCTTTTCCTTATTCTCTCGATTTTCTGCGGTCAACTTTTACCTGACTTTCATCCCTTTCATACCGCGTTGAAACTTTGCTAAAGGAAAGTCCGAAACTGGTCCATTTGCGAGGAGAAGAGAAAAGCCAGGTGCATCGACACTGTGACCTTTGGTGTCGAGGAGAAGCGTTGGATTTCCCTCGGCGCGATGCTAAAGGAAGCCTGCAATCGGGTCTGCGGATGAATCCTCCGAGCACGATATGTGAAACTGATTCAAGAGTTAGTAGTTCGTAAATCGACGAGTCACGCGGTGCCCTCAAGAGCCTTTCGATTGGAAACTAAACGCACAATCGCGTGCCCGTTCACTTATAATCTCGAGATCGAAACACACACATAAAACGAGAAGCAGAAGAAGAGAAGAGCCATCACATGCAAAGTAGCTTACCTACACTGATGGTGTGTGAAAATTCACGGATTAGCATCCTGCATAATGCGGGGTAAAGTGCCGACGATGATAGCCAAGTACCAAAGCAGTCACGTATTATTCATGGCCACATGCCTCGCCAGACTCTTATGGTGGTGGACATCTTTTACTTTAACTGGGACGATTGCAGCGGAATTATATGACTGCAGAGTTGATCTCTTGGGAAAGTCCGAGACTAGAGGGTATAAGCCAGGAGAGAAGACCGGTGAAGTGAAGAGGAGGATTTGCTCCAGATATCTCGCTGCTCTCGACAGAGAGAAAGAGAAAGAGCGAGTGAGAAAGAGAGACTCGTGAAAGGCCGCAGCTCTTCGATCATCATCCCGTTTAATTGCGATTCTCTATCCCCCCATGACTTCCATTGCGCAACTTTGTTCACCTTTTTCTGTAGTTACGGCATGACTCTCTGATCCACTTTATTTTATTACTCGCCGTGGCAGAATTATATATCACTTATATATCACCGTCCTTCGATTCGCTTTGCTTGGTACCTGGACCAAACCATTTATAGACGTTAAGACGACTTGGATTGCGGTTCGTTGCGTCTTCCCCGGAGCGTCGACGTTTCAACAAGGCGGATGGTGCAATGCCGTTTATTATTTGATCGCAATACGATCATAGAGACCAACCGACGAGCGAAAGCGAAAGTAAGCTGCTTGGGTGTACGATGCACTTTCGTCGACTGCTGCGTGTCTTCTTTGTATGCAACGTGTTTCTCCGCGAGGGAAATATGAATGCGGGCATCGTCGTTGCTTCCGCGATTGTTTCTCAAGCCTGTTCGTCGTCGTAACATTTAACGATCTCGTTTATAAGGTCGGGACAAAAAAAAAAGTGTTGAGACACAAATGTTAATAAAACGAATATTCAGATACATCTGTATTACCAAAAAAGAAGTATCTATCGATGAAAAATTTTTTGAAAATCATGTATTTCAACTCTGAACTGCACTTCGCTTTATTAACAATTTTAGAAGAATCACATTAAACTGAAAATTGAAGTGATGAATAATATTTTCCACAACTGAAACGCAAATCGTCAACCCATACTTGTCCGTTTCTATAACGACGAAATACGTGCACGCGATTTACAGATGCTTAAATATACGCAAGAAACTATTTTCGTCGTATAATCGTAAAATGTGTGGCCACATCAGCCAGACTTAAATGTGTCTGGCGGTACGAAACTTGCAAGTTCTTTTCTCGGTGTATACATATATCTTGAAAAACAACCTGTGTTTACGCGTTTGCTCTTCCCGGCGATCTTTCAGCTGTGCAGCGTTTTTTTTTCTTCTTCTTCTACTTCTTTTACTTCTTCTACTTTTTCCAAAGCTTAATTTCGCGAGGAGAGGAAACGACTGAAAAAGTTTGGTCTGGTCTAACGATTGACAAAAATGCTTTCTGTTTCTACTTTTGACTCACAAATTTTCTTGATTTCTTTCTCGATGTTTTTTTATTAAAAAAAAAAAATTATTTTTTTTCCCCCTTCAACGTAAATCGGTAACGACTTGCAAATTGGCCTCGTAAATGTCATCGACATACGAATCAAATCCTCTGCGGAAATTATTGCGTCTGTCTCTAACGTTAATCCATCTAGATTGCTTTGTTTGCGTGTTGCCGTAAGCCAGTCGACTAAGCCGCCGCTGCATAGCCGCAGTGCTCAATGGGTACGTAAATCAGGTGGTGAAACGCGCGAATTTCGTTCTAAACCACTTGCAATTTGCATGTAGAATTTTACGGATGCGTGTAGGTATATGGCAGCACCTCTGCACCCTTTTCGAAAAATAGGAAAGTTGAAGAGAGAAGCCTCACTGACTTAGCAAACAAATTTGAAATTGCACTCCAGATTCTTACGGTGCATCGACTGTTTTTCACACCGTTTATCTAATCGAAAACTTGCCACGACACCTCGTGTAACAAACGTTATGTTTACCAGGTGGACATTTAATGCCTTGCAGAAACTGCTCCGATTGCAAATTTGCTCTGGAATATGGGGAAAATAAAAGAGAGAATGAAAATTGAAGGAAATATGAATTTTTACTGCATTTTGGAAAGTCAGTTTTTATACTTTCGACGATTTTAATTTATTTTACTTCTCTTTAATTAACTTGAACCCCAAATTTTTAAAACAAACGTCATATTCGAATTTGTCTCTCAGTTATTCTCGTTTTAAACTTGCATTCTACTTTCAAAAGGCATCCTGAAGTGTGGAAAGTTACACTGGCAATAAATTTTTTTTCAAAAGTTGTTCAATTTTGTGAATTTTAAGTTTTTATTGTGTGGCAAAATTGTGTTAATATTTTTTTTTTATTTTTTGCCCTCGTACGTTTCTGTCGAGAAGGATTAGCAGTTCTTGAATGATGATAAAAACAAACTTGAGTTTGCATTCCCGTACTTTTTTTTTTGGATTAAAATTTTGCGCTGTAAATGGACGGAATCATACCGTCTGACCAAATCTATTTAAACCTTTAATTGCAGAGTTTCATATTGCTCCTAATAACGCGCAAAGTTGCCCGCCTAGATTAACGAATCATTAATCATTCCGCGGAGATAATTAGCTAGAAACTGTAATTATGACGCGTATTATACACAGCCAGTGTATCTTCAACCCGACTAAATCTACATCAACGCAGCTTAATTATTGTTTGAACAGTTTCACAAACCGCGCGAAGTTTTAATCGGTCTGCAGGAATTGTACCGAATTCGGGTACGTCAATAAAAAAAAAAAAAAAGAAAAAGAAAAAAAAAACTAATTTGACGGATCGCAACTTCCTCAAATGCGATAACGATATTGATAATAACAATGAAAATGAGTAAAAAAAATACGGATGTAAAATTTTTATATCCGACTTTACCTGTATACGGGATGATATTTATTATGCGATAAGGGAAGATAATAATTTTGAACGTTGAATATATATTCGCAAGGGTTGCCCAGCGGATTTCAGAGGTGGGTGTAGGTATAATATTTTTTTATTTTCCGTTATTTATTCACCCCGCTTCGCCGATCCTCCGGGACATCATGAGGGACGGAGGATCGGGATGAGGGGGCTAACAATAAAACGTTAACCCGGTAATCGCGGTTCTTTATTACGTCGTTAACCCCGGAAGACATGTCCTGCGGAGCCGAGGGAGCCGAACTAGGCAAATCCAAGATAAACTAATATCGGCGAAGCGGAATAAACGAGGGATGAGGAGCCTCGAAAATCTTTCGAGAAAATCCACGTTTGACTCTCTCTCTCTCTCTCTCTCCAATTTCTCCCGTCACACACGAGAGAGAAAGAGACAAAGAAATAGAGATATAGAGAGAGAAGGAGAGAAACAATTTTTACCCAAAGTTTACTTTTGGCGAAATAATTTGGGCTAAGTGGATAACCGTTGCGGCTAATTATCCTACCCTCGGTCTTGATTAGTAAACAGAAGTCTCTAAAACGCCTAACCTAATCCCATCTACCAACTCCAGAGTCTAAACTCCAGACGACGCGATGCTGCAGATTGTCCGATGAAAACTTTTCCTCTTAAGGACGTGTCCGACGTACAGTCTGGACGAAAATTTACCGACGCAAGACCGTGGCTAAATGAAGATTCAAAAAGTGCCAACGTTTGAGCTGATCAAGTTTAATCTAATCTTAAAAAAGTCACTTTGTTCTAGACAAAAATTACCAACGTCAAAAAAGTCGAATTATTCTCTTCCTTTTTGCTGAAATATTCATACAATTTGTTTCATTCTGGAGAAACTAAAGCTGTCAAATGATCCGCTTGTGTTAAGATTAATAGAAAAATTTTTAAAATTTCATTTTCGTACGTGGGAGAAATTTATGTATGGATATCTATGTACACGTAACTACTAACGGCATAACAAACTACATGTATTATTCAACTCGTGAAGAAGAACGATAAATATTTATGTACACAGGAACTTTACTGTAGAATTGAATAAATTCACTGCAGAGCCGCTGTTTGGACTTGGACAAATTTTATTCATTCAAATTTCCCTAAATTCGTTCATTCTCTCTAATAAACGCACAGTCGGTGATACGCTGATGGATATGGATATAGAGAGACATGAGAACTAGAATATCAATTCATTATACTCTTGATTATTTGAGAAATTTTTTTTCACAATTCAAACGTAAAAATGGGTGATTTTGACTGCCCGATGAAAATGAACAAAAGACGCCATTCTCAAAACAAATGACGTGCGCGTTGGAAAATAACGAACCATTTCACCACTAGTGGTAAAAAAAAAAAATAATTTTTACACACTAGTAGAGAAATAAGTTTTTTCGTTCTTTTTACAGCAGGCGAGCAAAATCAAAAGTTTTAAATTTTTTCACGCTCACTCGGAATCGTCAATTTTGCGCACTAGTTACACAATATGCTATTCATCTAAAAAAAAAGGAACAACTCAACAGCTCAAAAAAAAAAAAAAAAAAAACGGTCCTCCGGATCACGCGGAAAGGGTTGAAACATCCGCGTTACACGAGGTTTAAGAAACGCCTAATTTGAAGCCGTTTTCCCGGTGAACCATATCGGCACCTGCACCGTAGGCTGGAATATCTATGGAGGCGACCGCGGGATAATCCGGGATCAGGGATTCAAGGGACCGAGGAGACGGCCAGATACACGTGTCGCAATCCTCTTCTGGACAAATACAAGCGGGGTGCCAGTCTCCTCCAGTTTTCCTCAGTGAAAGGAAGGAAGGGAGAGACGGGAAACATCCGGGCACAATACCCTCCGAGTTTCCTTCCTCCTCGAACCGGTGTATTGGTCCAGGACTCGGGACGCCCAGCCAATCGAGAGAAAGCCAATTCCGATCACTTGGTTGAACTCGAACCCCCAATCGTGAATGGGGGATGCGAATCAGGCAACCGGAGCTCTTCCTTGAAAATTTACGCCATGATGTGACTGCTCTGCGCAATGCTTCGAAAGAAAATTAAAGGATCGACGAGTCCTTCCTTATATCTCATAACGAAAAGTTTTCATCTGTGATGTCATTCTTTCCCCTCTCTTTCGTTGATTTCATTTATTAATTTTTTTTTCTCTCTTTTTTCTTATATCCCTGCTTTGTACGGGAATTCTCAAAACAATTGCAACTTTGCAAGGTTTAAACTAACTCGTCATATTTTTAATCCTTCGTCGCTCTCTTTGATTTATAACTATTCTTGACTTTCTTTTTTGGTTACCTAATAATTGATGATTCACTTTGGCAAAAATTTTCGTCGAAATTTACAGACGTTACCTAAATTAATTTGGATCTCCACTTTTTTAATTCTTTCCACTTTGCATTGATTATAATTTTATTATATGTTAATCCTTTGTAAGAGGAATAAGAAAAATAAATACGCGTTTAACCGCGTATAATTAATTGATTGCAATATCACTTTGGTCCTGAAATTAATGCTAATTTGCAATTATTGAATGGTGTTATACATTATACGTGTACATTCGTGCGTTTGGCAGTTGACGAGCGCGAGTTTCGATATATTATATAATAACACAGCTTGGGAATATGGAAAGTGATGGTGAAACGTGAAAACGAGTTTAAAGTTTTTACACCAAAACTGGAATCGCAAAAATTTGCAGTACATACTTGCACAAAGCCTGCAGATGGTCACTTTTTTTCTCAGTTTTAAAGTGCTCTGCAGAAAATTAGTAAATTGAAAAATTTGAAGTAACAAGCCTCTCCACATGTTAGTACCCTTGTCTATTCGACGACTGCGTATTGTCCTCGGATAAAGGAAGGAAAACGAACGAAACGCTCAAGTGCAGACGAAATTTTACGCTTTTGGGCACCGCCGGAGTCAACTAAAGCAAAAAAACGAGAAACATCGAATCGTACAGGCACCATGCGAACATTTTTCCTTTATTCCTCCTTCCAGCTTTACTCTGGAACAACTTCGTTATCACGTATTTGCATTTGCAAAACGGAGTTTGAAGAATTACGAACAAACAAGGGTGGCTGAAAATATGTGTTGATACCTACTATATTTGTCTCAAATTGATTGGACTGAAACCATTGACGCGGGGCTATTCTGAAGAAGAACTAGTTCAGTTTAAGGATACATCAAAACAACATAACATTATAACAGGATATTAACAACGCTGTATGAAAAGCGGTAAAAAAAAAAGAAAGCAACGTGTCTCCATTTACATTTTTTATATTCATTATTCATGCATCATCGTGTGGGGGCGGTGGATCGATGAAATTAATTGTCAGAGAAGGGTAAATCTATCTTTCGCCGGAAGCTCTTCATCTCGGTTATCGATTAATTGTAGGTGATTACGGTTTCCCGGCGGTTTCTCTTCACGTATACAACCTATCTGTATGTCAAGTACCTATAACATCATCGCTCTGATCTCAGCTTCGACGATGAGCACCTCGTAACACATAAATATCTTCGACGTGAAATACCTACAAAACATGTACGTGATACAAAACTGGGCATCACCGTTATATATAGTCGTAATAAAAATAACGCCATCAACGTTATTCGTTATTTCGCTTGTAATATAACCACGGTCCGACCTGACCTAACGAATTTTGCAGACTTAGGGCAGGTCAGCCTTCACCTATATATACTCGGCTTAGTGTCCTAATGAAACCCAACGAGGGCGTGGTAATTAGATTTTACAAGGGTGCGAAATGAGCTACGGGGACGAAATTTTGTTCATCCATTTAGTTCTTGTGCGGTTTCTTGTTTCGTGCTTTTACTTTTCCCACACTGTTGGTAGTAACTTGACTCTTCGCCATTTTAACAACGAGGCTAAACAACTTAATGGCACATCTTGCGAACGTCTAGATAAACAGGATTCTCCGATGAGATATCTCGTTCACTTACTTACTTCGTTGGTCTGGGCAGGATCACGAATCCAACGGAGAACTCGACGGCAGCAGCCCTAACGCAATCGAGTCCCTGACTGGCCGACCTTAAGTTCCTAGTAAGCTCTCGATAGATCCCTGTCTTATCCTGCCGAATTATTTCTTAAACCCATCCGCCTCTTTTTCTTGCTATACAGCACAAACGGAAGGTCCCAAAAAGTTGTTTCTTTTTTTCTCGAGAAGATAGTGGTTATACCCGAACACTTGTTCGTTGGAATACATTCCTTCTTCTTCTTCTTCTTCTTCTTATTTCGACTATTTGAACAAATTCCAAAGCATGGATCACGCCAAATTTCTCGATAAAACGTGACCCGCAATCAGGATTCGATGTGTCTGTATCCCAAGAGTGGTTCAAATCTTTTTGTCAAACGAACAAGCAGGTATGATATCCTGGAACTTATTGTTAACCCGTGTGCTTGACTGATGTTGGGCTCAATAGTCCAGCAGTGACCGAGGTCCTTGCGTGTGGAGATTGAACCTTCTAAATTCGGTGTGTTTAACTAGAAGGCGGGAGCGGCGGGAGGGACGTGTGTACCAATCAATCTGCAGACCCGAAACCCGTCTATCAAATTGTCCGTTGGTGCTGCTTGTTTGCCCTTTCGCTCGCTTCCTGTTCCTTGCCTTCCTCTTCATTCATCCGTATGACGTTTAGCAATGAAATTAGCGGACATGATAAAAAGTAACACGAAGAAAAAGTGAAGTGAACGTCATACAGAATGCAGAGACAGGAAATAGCTTAAACCACGAAAATTTAGACGGAGAAATGATATTTTTAACAACATTTGATCCCGTGTTTCTCTCCGGGGATTTTTAGATTCAAGAATGGTGGACTGGAGCTGGAAGTGAAGAGTTTCTGAGAGGATTCAAAGACCATTCAAATACCACTCGGGGATGATTCGAAGGGGCGATTGAATAGTGGATGGTTAACTGAAATTGAATAAACATCAAGCGAATCCTCCAAAGCCCTGGAGGCGAAAGTATCAGCCAGGGTAGCCGTTTACTCGCGTGCGGTGCAGCTGCAGCACCAGCCAGCTAGACGGAGCACCGTATTATCATAAACAGCTCGAGCAGAAGGACTTCGTTTTTTGCTGTTTTTTTGCTTTCGGTTCATCGGTTTCGCGCAGCAGTGGATCCCTGGTTCGGCCGTACGTAAAAGAAAATGAACGATACAGAAGAGGATGAGGAAAAACGATGACCAGAAAGTAAAACAGTGCGGCAAAAGGGTCTTGAGGTGCACCTGAAATTAATTATGGAGGCTGTCGATTGCCGAACCCAATGAGAAAATTATAAATCGCGTGAAAATATGTCTGTGCAAGTTGAACTCTGGGAAAGACAGCTGGACCATCCATAACACTCGTCTATGTACCCATATTGCAGGCAATTTCCGAATTAATCTAATACGTTAACGATCGTTCTATTTCGGCGTTTTAATTACCTTGGAAAAGTACCAAAAACTGATTGATGGAACCAGATATGGTTAGAATTTTATCGATGAAATACTAGCCGAGCTCCAATCGAATGTTATAAACTGTCGAAATTGACCTCATGATCAGGTACGTAGACGCTTTTCGCTACAAACTGATAGCGCGATTCCAGCTTTCACAGGATAGCAGCAGTATATATGACAGATGGAAATGGTACGGGGAGGTTGTAAAATGGAATGGCCCGTGAGAAATGCTGATTAGAATCGTCAATGGCGTGCCAAAAATATCTCCGGATCACTGATTCCCGATACCCGGTCCCCTAATACGTCCGATGCTTGATTGCTAATTCACAATTCAACGTTCGTACGACGCCCCAACATTCCAATGATCGTAGACGCGTCGGCAACGGCGGCTTACCGAGTTCCTGAAACCCTGTATCGATCACCTTGCAATAAAGGGAGAAAAAGAAATAGAGGGAGAGAGAGAGAGTGATCCAGAGGGACGAAAAAGCACCTGCCAGCCAGAAGCTGACTTCCTAAGTCTGCGCAGCACAGCTAGAATCACAACTGAAAAAGGACACCCCGACCCTTTTTTGTGTGGAATACTCTTAAGGTCCGTAACGAAAAGCCAATACCTTTGAGTGGATGGAAATTCATCCCATCGCTTACGTGTCCTACAATTATTGGTGATGAAGAGAACACACTGGTGAGTGAAGTCGTACGCACGTTGATAGTCCAACACTAATAGAAAAAAATTGTTCTTCACTCAATATCAAGTTATGTCTTCGAAAGTGGTCTAAACTGATATCATGAATCGAGGATTAAAATCTCCGAAACTATGCATGTTTCATTTTTTGGGACCTACACTGGCGTTAATGCAGACTGTATTCGCGGGGATGATGTTAGTAACGTTACCCTAACGTCGCATGTTTAGGAAAAATCGTTACTTCGCACCTTTAGCAATGTCCGAAACGTAATAAACTATGATAAACAAAACGTATTTTTATTTTGAAAAACCAACTTCTTCAAAATCATTCTAAAATTGTGCAATAATAAATTTCTCTCTGATGTTTCGTTACGTTATAACGTTACCAACTTCAGCCCCATCTGTATTCGTCATTCTAATCCTATTTGGGAAATACTAAAACGAAAAAAAAACATATAAAATATTTTCAATTCCTGATACTGCGAAGAGAACACGAGCATATAACGTGTTTTTTTTTTTTTTTTTTTTTTTATTGCTTTTCTACCGGTCGCAATACCTGTAAAAGCGTTTCTCTTTCACGCTGTGCAATTTACCTGCCCCTTTTTGTTTTATACATTCAAATTTTTTTTTCGACATTAGGGAATGAAGTACAGGTCGAAAAGCTTTTCTCGTATCATCAGTCCCTTATCCGGGGCTTTGGTAATGTTTTTTGTTTTCTACCATCACCACAATCCCCCGATTGTTCGTTCGGTGGCAACATCATAATAATCCGCGGAAACAATGGAAGCTGCCCTTTCTGCGATCGCCGCCTCGCTTCTCCGGAATTACGCATTCGATGATATTTATCGAGCAATCAGGAGGGTCGGCAACGATGACGTGCGCAGACAACCGGTTTGTACTGCTGGTTCATTATATACGCAGTGATAAAAATTGCCCGCCATTGCCTCGTTCGGAATAGGTATCAGCAGATATATGATCTGTGGTATGAATAATTCTCATATTTGTATCCATTCATCAACGCTCCTCTCCTCAGTCAAGGTATCGATCGAGTATCGTGTCGTTAAGTAGTCCCATCACGCGATGGATTTTTACGTTTGATAAACGGATTTCTTTCTAATCTTCTTTGGTACACGTCCCTTGACCAGACGGTACCAATTCACGTATCGATCTGGTGAAATATTTGAAAGTGAAAATATTTTTGGTCATTTCTGATCACCTGCTGCAGCTGGATTCTTTCTCTTCTTGTAGTCTCGATATCGAATACCTACGAAATGATTATTGCAGAAGAGACTTGTTCACAGGCTTCTCAAGATCTTTATTCTGTTTGTTTAAAAGGTGACCTCTGAAAAGCACTATTAGCTTCTTTGTACCTGTATAATCGTATCTTTCAAGTCAAGTTTGCTCCAGGAACGACGAGTCCTGTGATCATTTCATGCTTCACTTGAAAGCAGTAAAAGAGGAAAGAGCTGGAATGAAAGCAGCAGAGGTGTATAAGAGCATTGACGACAATACATAAACTGAACGGCGGAAGCAGCAGTCGAGGAGTGCCGATTCAAATTACGCCATCCGATTTCTATCTCAACTCTCAAGCTTTTCGCTCGGAATGGAAAGCAGATGGTAACAACGAATGGACTCGAACTGCTCGGATGAACTCTCTCAGCTTGTTACGTAAGAATCAGGTTTTATGAGACCGTTCAATTGCTTTCTGCGAAGTACGCGTTTACGGTTTCAATCTACTCCGTCGGATTGCAGATTCTTACCGTTATATGGAAACACACAAAGCAATTCTGCACTCTTTATTCCATTCCTGTATAATACACACCAAACTCGACAGCTTAATGCATTGTCTTCGAATTGTTTATAAGCTCTAAATGCTGTTGGAAAATCGGCTCTTCCAAGAATCCCTATTCACTTTGGAACCCAATATCTAATACTGACTACCACTACTCTCTACCATTTTATTTAATACTATATGGTATTTGTATGAATGCAATTCACTCTCGAAACTGGAAAGCACCTGAGGCTTGACTACCAGCCTCTTTGAACTAAAACTGAATCTCGACTTCCTTTCGGTTGATTAAACCAACCTATCAAAACGGTGATAAGTTTTACTTAATCCGGTGTCCGGGCCACTCGTTCAATGAATCTGATAAAAATTTATATCCGATAGAAGGAACGTTGAAAAGGTTCGGAATCCCTCTCCTTCCACCGCATCGTAATTCTTAATCAATGGGCATTAACCTCATCACCAATTTCCAGCTCAGTCAAGATCTCTCAAGCGCGAATTTCAGATCGGACGTCTTTAATAAGCTCAAAGTACCGAGTGCAGCCAAGATTTACTGTCGCGTCCCGAACCCGTCAGGTCATATGCTTAAGATCCAATTACCCTTTCTTCCTGAGTCTGAGCTTACCTATCCATCCCGTTTTTCGTCTTGCACATCGTTCCACCAAAATTTGCTGGGATATCTGCGAGGTGCTCTACTTCTCTCTCCTTTACTTCTCGCAAAACCGAGGAGAAGAAATTCGCATAGATCTGTATTTCACGCCGGCCGTTGTGTCGCTGGTTTCGTCCAACCCCTGCCGACTTCGTCCCAGACTTTAAAGTACAATGAAATAAACTTGGCTTAGCTTGAAAGGAATCTCGCGTAATTTGCCCTCCACTGTGTTGTTTCAGTGTCGTTTTAGGATACATAGGAGGTACAGTCGGGCGAAAACTGTGTCCAAACAATGGTGACATGTGGTGAAGTCATGGTTTAAATAATTTTACTTCAACTTCTCGAATCAAATTTAATAGTCAAAAAGTCCCCATGATTCAGAGAAAAATATTCCTGTATCCTGGGGACTTTTTTTTGCGGTTGATCTTATCGAACCAACTTTAGTTACAGTTTCCAACGCATGTAGCCTGACTGTACGTCCTATACATTCTTGTTTTCGGGGATCCGACGGTGTAGCTATATTGAAAGGGATGCCTGAAAAACCTGAGCCTACTCAGATGTCTAGCATAAAAATTCTTCCGGGGGATTTAGAATTTGACTATCTTATAGGCTCTTCGTAAGCTCTCGCTTTGTCGGACACCTGAGTAGTTTTAATCAGTAATTACAAAACACGGACCATTATTGCCTTTTTCGCGACATCTTTCACGGGACTACATGCTTCGTGATCGTCGTCCTTTATCCTTGAATGAAATTACGTTGTCTTGCGATATATAGTACCAACGCCGATATGATCATCATTTATCATTTGGAAATGTCTCCTTTGCCTGATGATCGATCGAGATTAAAGAAACGGACGAATCAATATTATTTTTATACACAACCACTCTAACGATACATATATAGCGTTTGATTTCCCACAGTAATGCATAAAGCGGAAAATTCTACGGGATTTCACAAACTGAAAGCTGAAAGCTGAAAGCTGGAAGCTTCGCCGAAAACGGGTCGCATTCTGCCGCGGTCATCTGCATGGGACAGTCGTTGGGTGGCTAAAACCTGACGTCAACCGCAGGTTATACTCGTACTTTCTGCCTGACGTCATACCGCGTAGCTTTATGAACCGTTTCTAGTTCCTCGACTGGCTTAAAGTACCAAGAAAATATATTTTCATAGCAATTGAGATCCAATCGAAGGTTCAAGTCACTTGACAATCAATGCATGCCTCGCGTAGAAGACTAGAATTCCGCAGCGAGGAGACCCTCGAAGTGCAAACCTGATGGAAATCCGTGTCGCGTCGTTCGCCAAAGCTCTAATTGATCGATCGGAGAAGGCTGGATTCGCGTGCGCATAATTTTCCGTTCGCACAAGTTCAACCCGCCTCTGGGCATTCGTTCGCAGATTCCGTCACCCCGAGGCGTGGCTTCGACTCGACTCGACTCGACTCGACTCGACTCTGATCGATTACTCGACGATAATATCCCGCGAAGGAATGACCGACCATTACAGGATTTCCAGGGGGCGCCGGCTTTTAAGAGCTTAAGTTTCACCTCTTCGCCACCGCCTGCCTCTGCCATCCGATCCGAACCACCGCAAACACCTCGGAGAAAACCGCTAGTACATACACATGTGCGACATACACTTTGGCTGGCTGGTAACGACGTGTCTCCACTTGTTGTTCCTGTCTGTTACCGTGCTTTCCGAACAGTTCTCTGGGCGCCTGCATTGTCGTCCGCTTTTTCCTGAACAGTTGCCAACTCGTATATTCCACTTTAACAACTCATTGCCTGAACCATTATTTGTCTGACGAAAAATTTTGGTGCATGGCAGTCAAAATGTTGGCGAATCAAAGATCCATCAATAAGCAAGCAAGCTGCTACATTACATACATTAGGGTGGCGCAAAAACACCGACTATTTTTTTTTTTGAGTCTCGTGTGACAAAATGTTAGTTTTTGAGGTTTTGAGAGCCCACTCCAAAGGACAGTTCAAAAATAAAATTTTTAGAGGTCGCTCCGCAATTCTTAAAACGTCAGAAATCGTCAATAATCGAGTTTTTTTTTTTTTTTTTTTTTCTCGTTACGGTACAATTTTATAGACAAAAAAAAATAAGTTTCCGAAAGTTTCAGTTCAAAATTTGAATTTTGAAAGGTCGCTCATAATTTTTTTTCAATTTTTTGGTAGATTTCTTTAGATCTTTTCGAGCGACCTTTTAATATTCATATTAAAATTTCATAAATTTTTTTTCATTTATTTAGTAAGAAAGAATCGATAACAATACACCACGACGTGAATTAAAAATCAAACAAAATACTGAAAATATAATTTTTTAATTTAATTTTTTGCCGATTTTTGGCATTTTGAAAAATTTGGAGCGCCCTCTTAAAATTTTTTATTTTGAGCTGTCCTTTGAAGTGGGCTCTTAAAACATCAAAAACTAACATTTTGTCACACGAGACTCAAAAAAAAAAAATAGTCAGTTTTTTTGCGCCACCCTAATGCACATATTGATCAAAATTGGCTAATCCCGACTGCTACAACACAATTTTAGCGACCATTTCGTGAAGCTGACATTAGATAGTGTCACTCATTGGATTCGAATTATGTCCTACAGAATCCACGCCGAATTTTTATTCTTAAAGTGCTCACTCTGCATGTCTCTCTATAACTGTTACGAAAACATGATACCTTTAACACTTCGAGATGGGTTACCCGAAACTTGTAAAGGATGAGTGAGAGTCATCTTGCACGTTTGTTTGTACAGTCCTGTACAACATGAATTTCGGTACCAGTGCCGACGGGGTTTGTTTTGTTAGGCGGACTCGCGTAGGCTCGATTTCTGTCCGAATCATTTGACAAGATGATGATGATTTCGGTTTGACGAACGATTTGGCAAAGACAAGATGGACCCTCAAGACCTCACGGCTGTTCAAAGCTTCACGAACGTTTGCTTAGCCTAGACTTTGATTATTGCTTGAACTCTTGAGATATATATATATATATGCGTCAGGTTCACCTGCATCCTGAATTACTAACGAAGACCCAACGCAAACCTCATTGCCTGAGAGACGGTAATAGATTGATTACTCGTGGAGCCGCCTGTCACTTCTGATTGCCCTGAATTCGCGGGTTTGAGCAGCTCCAGACCCGTTCGACAAATTTAGGCTGCTCTAATCAGTCGTCGCAATATGTATTCTGTCTCACGTTCATCTTCCCGTCTGCATCGTTCATACCGCGTTTAACTTTCGTTCAGTTTCAGCGCTAATTATAGCTCAAGAAGAGCGACTGTGCGACTTTTTACCACCCGAGAAACGTCCGTAAACAAATTCGATGACGACGGTTTATCAAAGTTTGTTTTATATCGCCAGGAGGCGTAGCGGGCGAGGAATGAATAATAAACCGTGTTTCAGTATATTAAAGTTGCGCGTACCGAGTGGAAGAAGAAGAAAGAAAAAGAAAAGCAAAGTGAGTGGAGAGACCGTGACGGTATAATTTGATGAAAAGAAAGTACCACTCCATATCCGGGATGATTTTTTACCGTAACCGTGGCAAAGATTGTTCATATCTGAAAAAAGAAATT
Organism: Diprion similis; assembly: GCF_021155765.1. Taxonomy (NCBI): domain Eukaryota; kingdom Metazoa; phylum Arthropoda; class Insecta; order Hymenoptera; family Diprionidae; genus Diprion; species Diprion similis. Next base: position 23,098,366 of record NC_060110.1, read on the forward strand.
GGATTCTTGGTTGTAATAAATGAAACGTGTTAAAATGTTGTTTGTAAACCGTTGCTGGGTTATGCTTGGAGACAAGGATGCACAGTGTCCTGCAGGAAGATGGAAATGGGACGAGCTTTAGCAAAGTTTAAGCAAAGTAACTTGCCGGGCGATTAAGCAGTATTGATAGACCCCGCCTAAGTGATAAACTTCATGGGTTATATATATCTTTAAGTGATTATGTACCTGACAAAGAGAGGAGCCGGAAGCCACGCGGCTAATTTACAAAGTTAACTCGATCTACGGTCTAACCCATGCATAAGTTCCTGGGAGGATATCGATAATTCTCATGCACCTACTAACCGCGTATTCTTTTCCGTACTACATAAGATAATTTGATTTTATCTTGTTTTTGAATTCCTGTAAAATAAAAGGATCACTTTGAACCTTTTATTACACACATCTAGTCTAGTATGGTAAAAAAAAAAGAAGAGAGAAAATAACTTTACGATCGTATAATATAAACTTCTACAATCTCGATATTTCATTTACATTTTGTCATCCTCTTTCTCTCTATATCTATGTTTCTTTTTCTTCTCTTTTTATCGCCATCTCGGAATTCAGCACGCTTGTAAAATCCACTACGTGTTTCTTCCACCGTCTGGAAAGACGACATTTATTTATAGACATCGTATCAAAGTGTCTTTTTCGTTAACTCGTTTGTGTTTTTCTTCGTCGTGTTCACAAATCATAGTGAATAAAATTCACCGAATTAACGATAGTTCTGCAACGAACGATAGTCGATATTGAATTACTCACACTGCTGTTCATTAATTATTTATTGACGAAGTTATCATATCTAACGTTTTTCGTCACCAAATTCTAGAAACCGATGAAAATTATTTTCTCAACAAAGGGATATTACGTTTACGATAAAATCGCTGACGAATCTGACGAAAATCAATCCGACGACTATATATCACGGGCTGAAAAATTATTTCCAAACGAAGCATTGCTCGGCAAGTTAGAGCTAAGAGAGGAAAAATAGCTTAGCCAAAAATCCAACTTTATCAAGATAGCTTGCTCCTCACTGGAACAGTGAGATTTCGCTCCGAGGATTTCTGACCAAGAATTTTAGGAATAGAAGGACGAATCCACGTTGCGATAAGGCCCGGTGCCTAAAAGCCTAAACTTTCCTTCTTACGAAAGTAAAAAAGTTTCCGGTCTCGCTGATGGGCGGAAAAAAAGTGATGATGAAAAGTTTGAAATAGAAAAGAGCATGTAAGGAAGATAAAAAGCGTAAAAAAGGAAGGTTTAACACTCGACGTATAGATTCTTGTCTTTATATCCTTTTACCACTTTCTCCCTCCCCTTTCCTTTCAATCTTTTCCACGTATGAGACCAGACCGATTGCTTACTGTTATATATATATAATATTCGTAGATTCCCAAGGATAAAAGTCCTCGTCGTTATTGAATCCCGGTCTCGCGTAGATGCTGCAAGCTCTCAATGCAGGATTGAGAAACAATGCAGCACGAGATTCCCGTCGACGACCGTTGGTTCGTGAAACTCCCTCAGGTTCGTTAGGACTTCAAAGCGACCCTTGAGGAGGCAAAGAAATTGTCTGGGATTATGGTTAGACGGTTCAAACGCCGCTTGATTGTGAAATGAATAGATAGAAATGATGGCGGTGCAATTACACCTGCGGCTAATTGTAAGTGAGACTAGTCGCGCTACGAACGAGAGAGAAGAAAAGAACACAAGAGGAAGTGAGCGAGGGGGTCAGGAACCAAACGACGAACATCATCCCGAAGCTTAATCCGTCTGTTTAAGAAACCAGCTCGCGGGTTCCGCGTTTATTAATGGATCCACAGATGCTCTCCTTCTCTCTACGTGTGTGTGTGTGTGTGTGCGGATGTGTGGATGTGTACACCCACATCCACATCTTTTCCTCTCTATCTCGTCTTTCGCTTACCATCCGACCGCCGCAGCGAGAGGGGGGGGGGGGGCAATTAAACAGGCGGGAAAACGGAGGTGGGTGAGAAAAAAAAAAGAAAAAAGAAAAAAGAAGCGATTTTCCCTCTTTGTTTGCGAAGTCGTTCCTCGTAACCGCGGCTAATCATGCCCCCCGCTGATGCAGTCGTCCCGAGGGCGTCGCGGCGCTCACTCCCTTATTATACTTCTACTTCTACTTCTTCTTCTTCTTCTTCTTTTTTATATTCTTCTTTTGCTTTTGCTTTTTTGAGCTTCAGAAAGTTTCCGAGGTGACGCAGCGACTTCCTTCGACCCAATCGATTATACCTTATACCTAATGACGTTTTTAATAATGCACTCGTTATCTCTTATATACCCCGCCTTTACCCTATTGGCTAATGAGTTTGCAAACTATTTTATATACATTTATATATAATATATAGCGTGGATTGAAAGGAATCTTTTAGGATGAATTCCTAGCGGTGTGATGTTTGAAAATGGAATACAACGTAGATATTTATATCTACATTTTTATGCCTATTAATCTATTAGAAATTTCTTTTATACTATTTTCATATTTTCTTTGTAATAAAATAAAACTTTTTTTTCACTTTGTTGCAGGTAAGGACGAATTTTTTCGTACAAAACTTGAAGGATTCGAACAGCTTGACAGTGCAGGTACATAAAGATTGAAAGTTTTTAACCTTCTGAGTGATTTTATTGTAATTGTTATTATTTCATTATTTTATTTTTCTTCATCAAATTAACCACTCACATAATACTCGACGTTTCCAATAATTTCTTACAGTTAAATTAATACATAGTCAAAGAGAAGAATAAATTCTAACGATAAAGATGAGTGAGAATAATGACAATTGTGTGAGAAAAAAAAAATTGTAGCTTGTAATGGAATTTCGAGATCGAGAAATAAAAAGAAATGTAGACCATCAGCCAACAGTCGAAGCTCAGACGGCAGCGCTAACTTCGATATATATATAACGTTTGTCTGGAAGCAGCGTCTGTTATTAATACCCACTATCTCGAAACTTTTATTCGAGCTCCAATAACGGCTTTCACCAAACTGTCAATCCGGATGATGGTCCGAGTCGTTGCGGCTTTCTGCGCACTATTCGTTGGCCTCGGTGTCGCTAAAGACCAAAAAGTAACAATTCGCAGATGCTGGAAGCGTGGAGAAATAAAAAAAAAAACTGAAAAAGGTATAGAAAGACGAAAAGTAAACGGGTGACGATTTTTATTTAATTATTAATGTATCACTGTTTACAATTTTTTAAAATATGTAAAGTCGAAATTTTATAAAAATGTCGAAGTATTAAAAGTCAAACTTTAGAAATAAGCCAAAAAGAAAAATGTAGAATCGTCGGAATAAATATACGAATTTTATATAATTTTAACGAATCAGCTTTTCGATGTTTTCAAAATTCGACGTATATTTTGACCGTAAAACTTTGCGATAGCAGATTCTACTTTTTGACATATCTACTCAAAAGTTTTTGGTCTAAGGATATGAAAATATCGTTTTGAGCCGGGAGTTGTACGAGGAAAATTCAAATATTATATCAACGCTTAACCCGGAGCTCGAGTCTTTCTGTGCTGCAGTTGAAAAGCGAGAGATAGATAGAGAAGAAAGAAGTCCGCGAGACTCTCGGCGATGTCGAGGACTGTTATTATATTATCAGGGTGCCGTTTAAGATTTTTAATTAAATCCAGAGATGTGTAATTTATTATAGCTAGGCGCGAGCGCAGACATCTGCCGAGCATCTCAGCCTGCAGCCCTTTTCCCTTTTCCTTTTCCTTTTCCTTTTCTTTGCCTTTTCATCTTTCACCTCATTTCGAGATGCTGAATCGTCTTCTGCTTCCGAATAATCTGAATAATATTCTCCTTCTCTCTCGTTTCTATTTTTTTTAAATTTTGTTATATATTCTACACTTTATCTTGTAATCTTTGCTTTTTCCTTTATGCCAGAGGCATGCCATGGCATAATAAATGAATCATCATCATCATCATCATTATCATCTCTCTAAAAGAGACGTTACGTCATGTACTCTATTACCTATATATTGTCATTCCACCATATCTTTCTGTTCTAGCTTGATCAACAATATATCAGCTTATTGTTAACTTAATTCTTCGTGTATAATATTTTAATTTTTTTTTTGTACCGTAGGACTCTGTACAAGTCTAGGCAAATAAATCTCTCTCTCTCTCTCTCTCTCTCCCTTTCTCCCTCGTTTTCTCACCCTCCCGGCAATCCTGTAGGAAGCGTTCTTTATTTCAAGTACATCGAAAGAACCGTTTACAAGTTTCCAATCTCGATTCACGGTGCTCTCCCTCCTCCTTGTATCCCCCGAAAACCTACCCTTATATACATCCACCCGAGTGTTTAATCTCAAACGTATTTCTTTCCCACCTTTGAAAGGGACCGAACGGAAACTCTTTAACCGTTTTAAATCACCGTTCTGGAAAAGAAACTCAATTGCGAATGAAAGTAACATCTTACGCGTAGAAATTTTATACCCCCTCCCCCCCCCCCCCTACACCGTGTTAAAAACCATTTTTATTTTACCCCAGTTTCCGTAACCTGCAGAATTATCTTTCCGTGAAACGACAAAAGAGAGAGAGAGAGAGAGAAAAAAAAATCGGGGGAAAAATTTCGTTTTAGACGCCAAATATTTTTTGGTCGTCGAAAATATTTCAGTGATCGGGAATTTTTATTTTCTTTTTTTCTTTCACCTCCTTTTGTACGATGGATTTTTTTTTTTCGATTCAATCAAATTCAGTCGATGAATTTGATTCTTATTTGAAAAAATCTCGAGTTCACGCGTTGTAATTAAGCAGAAAATTGTTTGGCAAGAATTGGAAAATTTGGTGACAAAATTTTATGGTAATTATACGATGACCGTCTTTACGCAAAATTGAATTATCCGATCGTCTGCAGCTTCTAGTATATAGTTTAGTAGTTTCCTAATTTTCAGTCGTTCGGTCCGTTCGAATGGCGAGTAGGTTCAAGTAGACTTATCGGTTGAGTAATATTCGTAACACTAATTTGTAGCGGCATAAACAAAGCTTAGAATGATTCAGTAGGCATGCCGAAGTACGAATTCCTTGCCAATGATAACACCGACGTTAGAAACGTTGTCCTGCGAAAATGCGATCGAATTCGCAACTCGCGAAACGTAACTTGAACCCTTCCGACAGTGAAATTTGCCGAAACTATTTCGCCAATAATAATTGTTTGCGTCATTTGACTGTGAGAAAACTTTCATATCAAATTCCTCAAGTACGTTCGATATAATCCTGTGGAGGATTAAAAAAGTGAATGAAAAAAATTGAGGAAGAAAAAAAAAAGATCCATCCAGAAAAAATTCGGAAAGGAATTTTGTCAAGAAATTCTGCGGGATTTGAGATTGAAATATTTTAGCAAAGGTGCGGCGGCGGTGGAGTCGATATGTGTACCTTATCTACCTACTTGTGTAAAAAAAAAAGTGAACGAAACCAGAGGGCGTATATATATATATATATAGGCACGTATATTTATGCGTTTTTTCTCATTGAAATATATTCGAAGAAAATGAATTTCCGAATCAGCAGAGTCTTCGCCTCGAGTTTTCGGGCAGAGACAGACGAGCGCCGATACTTGGGTACATTAAGGATAAGGATGACAGCAATACAGGCGTGTATCCCACTTTCGGATATTAAATTCGAGAAGCTTTGATCCGCGCGTATAACATGGCGAAAAAAAAGTTTTCACGTACCTCTACCGTTTCTAGCGAAAAATTCTTGCGGCCCGATATTCAAAAAGCTATATTTAAGAAATGTAAGTTTTTTTTTTTTTTTGTTGTATGTTGTATTTATAATTGACAAAAAAATTTGATGCCAATTTTTTTTTTTTTTTTTTTTTCTTTTTTTTCGTCAGTAATGATTAATAAAAAAAATGTTACACTCTAATTAATATATATTATATATATTAATATATATATATATATATGTATATATACACTTATTTTTCGATCATCAATTGTAGCAAATGAAATAAAAATTTGAAAAAATAAATCAGCAGCCATCCACGTGTGTGTAAATTTGCGCCCAGGTTTTATTGTTAATGAAGACAGTAGACTGTACTGGCTATCGGTAATTAATGGATAACAACAATTAACCGATGATAATGGAATTTCCCGCACATGCATATAGCACACTCGAAATCGATGGTGCGAAAGAAGAGCTCGATTATCCGGTATCCTGGGAGAATTTTCCTCGTTTTCTCTCTCTCTCTCTCTCTCTCTCTCTCTCTCCTCTCTATCTCCGTTTTTATTATTATTTTTATTTTTTTTTTATTCTTCATACCAATTCCTTTCCCCTTTTTTCTTTTCATACATCCAGAATTTTATTATTTAGGTGAAATTAATCGGCCGAATCGGATTGATTACATAAGAACCGTGAGACTAATTATAAAACATTGCTAAAAACAGTTTTAATAGTCCGTGGAAATATTAATTAGAGATTCATTAAAGCGTAGAAATATTGAAGAAGCGCTCGAATCCCAAAGTCTAGACTCGTCTTATTTATTATATGTATAGACTGATTAGAAAATTTACGTCGGCTAAAATCGATCGCTGATACTTCCAACAAGATAAAAGAATTTGAAATAAAAATGGAAACTACAAAACTACATGCCAAAAACGTATTTATAAAAGAACTTTATCGAATCTCTGAAAAGATATTAAAAATAATTGTTGGAAAAAAGTGAAGTTTAAGCACAGAAAATTTACCAAATTTTTCATCAATCGATGACCTGGGAAGAAGATGAAATAGTCAAGTAATTTCTAAAATCTATGTGCCTTACAACATTGGCACATTTTCATTGATCCTCGGTTTGAAATTTTCCGGAAATTGAACTCCCGACAATATTCAATATTACAATATCGAGGCCTCGATTTATTTCAGATATATATGTCTTGCTTGTACAGTATCTTGTGTTTATCTAGGCTAGTATGCACAGGATTGTGTGCCTAGGTTCGTCGTTGCATAAACCTACGAGTATAATGAGCCGGTATCTAGCTACCTATAGAATCACATGGCCGAAAGTAATTACGCTTGCTTTGGGACAGAGCTTCGGGGTATTCGATGCCCTCCTCGTAGGAATTTCGGATATTAATTATATAGCGTTTGTGCGTTAAATCTGCGTTATAGATACTTCTGTGAAGTTGGAACACCATTTTGGGAAAAATGATTTTTCTTTTTTTTTTTTTTCTGGATAACTTTCGAAAATAATTCATGATGATTTTTCGAGAAAAATAATGAACAGTGAGAATTAAATGAAAAAAGAATCGCACTCCTGACGGAAAAAGAAAATTCGGTACATTCTTACGTTAGTAGTCTTCTCAGCTTTTCGAAGAATTGAATTTAAACCCGAGATCTGAATCATCGTAGAGGTCAAACGTCCACGCGAATTTACTCGAGAGACTTTTATTACTCATTTTTATGTTTCTTCCATTTTCTTTTACTACCCTTGATTTACAGCTACGCGTATTTTTTTATATCCTTATTTTTTTTTTTTCTCTCATTTACCCTCCGAATTCACGGTGGATTTACTTTTGTTTCTTAAGTCCAAGGAAAATTGTATGATTTAGGAAAGTGCTATTATATATTCTTTTTTTTTTTTTTTTTTTTTTTTTTCTACTATTATTATTCCGTTTCCTCGAGAATCTGTTGCAAATTTGAACATACATATGTATGTACGGTAGTAAAACACGCTTGCATGGTCGAATATTATTCTGCTTTCTTATTTCTTTCTCGTTGAAAAGATTTTCCGAGTATTTTTCCGCTTCTTTCAACGGGTTGTAAACAGTTAAAAATGTTCAAAAAATCGATTTCTTTTTTTATTTCATTTTCCTCGTGTACGTATATTGAAGTATACACACACACAGAAAATTTTTTGTCAATCCAGCAAATATTGACAACTCGATGTAAGTTGAAAAAAAACAAAAATTTTCCACTATACATGTAAAGTGCTTCTGATACTTGAAACGCGTTTTTCTCAAAACTGTGTTCTTAAAGACGGTGAACAAGATTTCTCGGAAACGGTTCGACCGATCAGTCTCAAATTTTGACACAAGCTTTGTAAGTATATTTTTTAGTAATTAATCAAAGGTTTTCTACTCAGTGATAAATATTTTCCATTTTATAAAGAATTTAAGGCCTAAAATTTTTGTCAGAAATCGATTTTTTTTTTTGCAAAGCCACCATCTTGTCAAAAATCACTATTCTGCTTATTCCTTCGATCAATTTCAAGATAATACATCATATTAACGAAACGTTTTCGGTTTAATATGTATACAAATTTTTACTTTAATAAATTAAAAGGTCTTCTCAAGAAAAATTCTTGAAAAATCGATTTTTTTTCGGACTCCTGACCGTATATAATAACTCCTTAAAAAAAATTTTCTCAATCGAATCAAGTGTAACAGATTTCGTTTACCGAATTAAAAATTTTTTCCAAATATAAGCGGTGTGATTAAATTTTCACCGAGTTTATTACCCCAGGAATTTTCATTCTCTCTCCCTTGATAACGACATGCGCACAATAACGGTCAGTTTTCTTTGCACACGATTTCCCAGTCTGATAGCTGCGCAACAATTATCAACACAAAGCCGCTGTCAAACCTGAAATTGTAAATTATACGTGTAGGTGTATGTGTATAGCACGCATATACATTATAACTATACCTATATATCTGTGTATACACAGGTCGAGTCCCCCGGTACTCGCTGTAATTAAAGTATCCAATTTCGGAAGGCGTGGCAGGCGTTTATTTTCCCGAATGTAAAAACTGAATCACCCACCCGTTATATCTCTCGTAGGTAGGTTGTGATTATTCCTCCTCCTCCTCCTCCTCACCCTCTTCTGTAAAACTGTCACAGAGGAACGTAAAAACGTCGTTATTCCGTCAATCGATAAACGTATGTACGAACATCATTTCCCTGCGGTAATTGATTTTCAACGCTTTCATTCGCATTGCGATGTTAAATCTTTTCTATTAATATTTTCACCTATTTTTCAATATTACTTATCACATTGAACTATGAGTCTGCGTCTATCTTTCACCTCGCGGAGGTCCTCAGGGATCTTTTGTACTAACAATAAAATCGAATACTTATACATACCCAGGTGAAACGTTAATCTAATTCACGTAAATTAAATTATAACATATATATGTATATAAGTATATACATTATTTTATTATTTTTTGTTAATCTGTTTATTTATTTTTCTGTTTATTTTGTTTCTTACGACGAGGAAAATAGACGAACGTCAAAAATTCTTTTCTCGCTGCCTCGGGTTGGATTATACACCCACACAAATACGTATACACGTGTACGTAATACAACGGGTGGCCCCATAAATTACGACTCATATTTCTCAGCGCGAAGCGCGCGGCTGGAGGGAAACGGCGCGGCGTTACTACGACGAGGCCGACGGAGACGGAGGAATACAATACGTCACGTATGGCCTGTATTAAGAAATGCCATCGCGTCCGTCGACACGCGAATTGTTCGCGAGAACGGAACGAACTCAAGACGGAATTGGCTCTTGTTCCCGCCGGTTGCCTCCCGAGAAATTTATCTTCCGAACGAAATTAGAAAAAGCATCCTTTGCAGTCTGTTCCTTCTCCTTTTTTTTTTTTTTTTTTTTTTTTTTTATTATTGTATTTTTTTTTTTTTTATTCAAAGTATTTTATTTGGTATGGAAAAGTAAGTCAGTGAATTCTGGCAAATACTTGGACAGCATTAGTTAAAAATTCTTCGAAATATGGTGTTGAATGCGTGCGATCTTTCAATTTTTGAATTATTTTGTTTGTGAGGACGATAATAATTATGTTAATTACATAAAACCAAAATCTTCGTATTTGCTGATACTTATAACTTTTTTTCTTTGTATCAACGAACTATTCAGTTTCCACATTTCCATTGAGAATACAAGTAAAAGCACTGATAAATTCAAATTGTATAAATGAATTGTACAAATTTTTTTGTAAAGAAAAATAAACATGAAATATACATAAATAACGACGATTCGCAGTGCGCTAGACGCTTGGCTTCTTTTCGCCCCTCGCGCCCTCCTTTCCTCTTATCTCGTCTTCTTCCCCTTCCGGTTTTCCCTCTCATCTTGAGAACGCAGACTGGAGTATAAGGTAGAAATAAAACGAGAACGTTAAACAGACAACTGCAACCCGCGTCCATTTCTCTCTTCTTCCTTTGCACTTCCTCCACACCCGAAACACCTTCAACTAGCATAAGATGAGAGTGTCTTGGAAGTTTTGCTTCGCATTTTGTATGATCTAGTTCCGAGTAGTTCTTAATAACGCCTCTCTGCACCTGCCGCTTCTTATTATTATTTCGCTTCACCCTTAATTCAAACTGCGAAGTCGTCATTAAATTTTTCTCCAGATTTTGTCCTTCGCATGATTATTGTTAGAGAATAAGTTTTTACCACCCTTTAAAATCTGCAAGTAGAAATTGAGGAATAAAAACTAAATTCGATTCTCTTATTCGACGAAAAGAAAATTTTCACCGTTCATTTTAAAACTAATCATTTTTCCGGGTCGAGATGATGAAAATAAGTATCTATATGCATAATAACTGAGATGAGAAACGAAGATGATATATTATCTATACCTACTTTGATTAAAGGAATAAAAGTGAAATGGGATTTTTTATAACTGTTCAATTACGGCCTATATATATATATATATACATATATATATACATATATATATATATATACATCACCCTGTATATAACATCCAGCGTGAAACTGTGAGAAGGGAATGAAACCAGAAGTGGCCCAAAAGCCGGGAAGATGTGATCACGCGATAATGGGTAGCCTTATTCCCTTTACCCTCTTCATCAACTCTTCTCATCTCTACGTAGGCGACGGGGTCGTTGCATATTTGATGGTGTCGTGGCGTCGTGCTCGAGCATACCCCGAAGGAGGAAGCCGGGAAGATTCCCTCGGAACAACTCCTAAGGGGTGAGTTCAAGCAGCAGCCGTCTGCAGGAAGAAAATGCTCGCGTGGTGGTTGAAATGGTCGCTGGATGAAAATCCCGCGGAGAGTTAATTCTCCTTTCATCGATCCATCCGTCGAAGGAAAGGAAAGCGTATAGTGTAAAAAACCGTCTCGCCATGTATCTAGTTTTTTTATATTTATTTTTTTTCTCTCTCTTTACGATCGATTTATTTTTTCATTTTCCCTCTACTCGCCAAATTCGTAAACGCGACGCGATCAGACGTAAAAATAACGCTGGAATTGACCTTCTCAACCTGCAGCTAAAAGATAGTGAAATAAAAGGGGGTGGGGGTGGAAAAAAGTGAGATTTGAGCAAAGAAACTGTTACATAATGGTTCTCGCTGGTTTACTTCGGTGCACCCTCGTCTCGTCCTCCTCCACGATTACGTTAGGCGAACCACGCTGGGCTCGGAAGCTTGCAAAAACGGGAACCAGCCAGCCCACCACATATGGGGTGGGAATATAGTCGAGCGGTGAACCCCGCGGCAGGAATTTCTAAGCAGGCTATATCTCAGTTCGATAAAACATTCCAGAGTCATTTTGAGAGGGGAAAGTTCACTCAAATTTCATCCAAAGTGACTAAAACGTCGATTTTATTACTTTGTCCCGAGCTTAGCAAAAGCTTGCCCTCAGGCGCATCGGTATCTTACTACCTTATCGGCTTGACACTAACCGTTGAGGATCGTGTTCCACCCATTATAATGTATATCCGAACCTCCCATGGACCAAGGTGCATTAACACTTCTTTTCATCTGATCCTTCTACTCGTTGATACGGGGTCATCGAAATGCTGCCATCGACATCCAAGTCCAGAAACACACCCCGTTACAACCAAATCGAAACTGGGTAAATACTCTAATGAATGATGAGTTGTTTTAAAGTCACTGTGTATACTTTATGGGTAAACTTTTCTGTAGCTTGTCGTTTACTGGTGGCTTCTCATTCATTGGCGTATAGTCTTCAAGTCTTGTCAAGTTTATTGGGGAACACGAACAGCGAATGTTGGTTGAAAGAAACGAACCACTATCAATTCTCAAATGCATTGATTACTCACCGTGGAACGTACTACATTGATCCGTGTACAGATTGATGACATAACGGAGCTGCTTGACGTACTGGAAAGCGTATTAGACAGCGATGGGTTCACAGACTGTGTATCTTTTATACCTTCAAGGTATTCCCGGGTGATGTTTTGCTGCATATACCCCCGAGCTTGTCGATCATTTATTTGATCTCGTTCGAGGGGATCAACTGATTGAGAATTATGATCTTACGTTCGAAACCCTCTGACGTCCATTTATATTAGTTACACTACACTGGAACGTCCGGGGTAAAAACCTCATCGGTGAGTCTTCAACCCCTACAGCAACTTCGGCAAAGCCGTTTGCCCAATCGTCGTCCTTCCTAACTTCACTTCACCTGCCGGGAGACCCATCAGTGAGCTTAAAACACTCTCCTCAAAAATTGCAGTAAAAACCGTCAACGATAAAATAGCGGAAAAACCATGAAAGGGTTGTTTTTCATGGGTCAACGTCAGGAAACTGGAAATTTCGACGTCCTTGTAGCATCCTTTCAAAAAGAAACTCCGTGAAAAGTATTGTACAAATGTCCTGCAGTAACGAGCTGACCCTCCGAATATATTTTGCTCTATTTCTTACCAGGAGAAGGTGGCGCATGGTCTATACCGGTGCTAGTTTTGCCACGAGCTTTTCGCAGCTGCCTCGACGAGTGCATAATGTATGTGGCTTACTCTCGGCTCCGTATCCCTTGTGGTAACCACAGAGCGCGTGTAATACTGGAGGAGGAAGTCTTGCGTGTATTCCGAGTCTGGCTGACGTCCAAGACCCATTTTCTAGGGTCGGTGGTTTGGCGAATGGTTAGCTGGTTACCCGGTCACCCGGTTGACGGTGATAAGCCCTAAGCTCCGTAGAAATAAATCCTCAACTCAACGAGCGAAGGTCTTATACACTGTGCTGGAATTCCGGAAGGGAAATAGCCATCATTGAATGATTTGCATTATAATCATTGCAGAAAGTGTAAAATTGCATAGTAAGTAAATTGCACTGTATAGATGCTGCTCGTTCAATTAGGTTGGTTTTTGCAACCGCCTTCGAAAGCTGAGTAAACCTTCTACGAAGAGGAATTGTTGCATATTCGATACGTGAATTCCATGATTGAAAGTCTGTGAAGGTGATGCGTTCATCGTTGAGGTTTCACAAGATATCATTGACTCGTCTTAATGATGTACTCATACCGTGTGATGAATTTAAACCAGCAGATCTGCCCTCGGGGCATTTGTCAAATTATCCAGAGGTGAAGATAAACCAGTTTGTAATCCCGTCACTCAAATCCAGTCGAGAGAGAACTTGACGACTTATCGTCAAAGGATTTAATACGGATTACAGATAATGCTTTCACTCATTATTCATCACGGCCATTTCCATCCTGGAGAATTGTGTCTTGACCGAAATTCATATAAAAAAAAATTTATATATATATTATATATACGTTTAATCGAAATTCGATTAAAGCTACTGTCTAAAAAATCCTAATTGCGATCATTGTAGCCATTTTAAAGATATAATGCAGGTGGAAAAGTGTGACAAATGTTGAGATTTGTGTTGTAAAAATAAAGATCCCGAACCGAGGTTCGTTTCGAATTTGTAAATGTGGTAGTAATTACGAATTATCCACATGAGAAATAGACGGTGATATTGTTATTTTTATACGTAACAGCGTTAATGTCTGCGTGCACGTACTGCATACAGAACTGAGAAACATGACGAATCTGTTGCTAATTAGTGAATAATTAACGTTCATAATTTCGCGCATCCTTAATTAGCAAAACTCGTAATTACAAGACTCGAAAGTTTGGTATCAGTGAAGCGGAGAGCAGATGACACGCGCTCAGTGGACGAGAGAGCGAGGTGAACTAGGTTTAGGAAGCAGAGATGGTGGTGCAGGGAGACAAGGTCTTGATTTGTAACTCCGCTATCTGATCCAAAGTTGCGACAGGTACTTAATCTGGCATCCTCTTGCAACCTGCTTAAAGTCAACCGCCACCGGAATCCTAGATGCTAATGTCCGCGATAATGAACCGAAGGTACTTGTACCAACACAACTCACCATGCAGGACTCGAGCGGAGTTAAGAAGTTTGAAGATCCGTCCGAAACTCGATCCACTTAACCATAGCGGCAAATTATCGTCGATTGGCGAATGCCAAAGCAATTGGTTTGGTCCGGGTGAGAGGAGGATTACGGCGCAGGACTATCGGCCTTCCTGTTATCCTGTTGACGTCTCTGTCCTCGGCATCCGAGTGTGATGGATTCACACGTGTCCACTCTATCGGAGAGGCCTACATCATCTGCACACAGGATGTTCCGTCGCTGAACATTCCACGACCGCTTCTCAAATTTAATTTTTGTAACCAAAACCATCTTCAATGGCGGTAAACATCGCAAAGGACATCCTGAATGGCAGGCTGATGTGTATCTGAGACACGTGTACTGGCGGAGGGTAGAGATGATGGGGAGTTGAGAACGTCAATGGATTCGAGAGCCTCTGTGTGGCCCGGATCAGTCGGACGGTAATCAAGGTAGTCGCAGATTCTATGCAATTGTCCTGGCAAATTGATCACGAGGACCCTATACCAGTATACTCGTCCTCTACTGTCGGCTCTTGCTTGCAATCGAACCGATATTCTGTTTCGGATTTTAGTGTGGATATGTGGGGTGACCTGGTGTAACGGGTTCGAATTTTTATTGTACCATCCAGGGTCGATCGATTTTAATCATGGATGATTGTTACTGATGGAAAATGGATGGTAGCCTGCACGCGAATGCCCATTTACCAAAATCACACCCTCCTGGCGCCTCGACGTGTTTTGTGCCCTTCTCTATTCTCCAATTTCCCCCGATTCCCGGAAACCGCGTTCATCTTCGTCCATTATTGGCTTAATGGAGGGCCCTTCTGTAGCCGAATCCATTCTGAACGTCATAACGCCATGTGACTATCAGGCTTGATTCTTTCTCGAGACAGAATTAGCACTTCAACGGTAATACTGGATCAATCATCGATCTGAACGATGAGTCAAGTCGGCTATGATCCACCACAATTATCCGTTGTCTCTTGTCCTTCTGGGCAACATCCTTGTAACCAGCGTTGGAGAATCGTAGAACAACGAGAACACGAAACTCGGTATCTCCTCTCACCCAAATTGTGGGTGACGTTCGAGTCGGGGGCAGAACTTGCTGCGGTACATTCACCAAAAACCGCGGTCCAAAGGCTCGGCCAAACCGCATCGTCTATATCCCAACCCGAACCCCGACCCAATCGTCTGTTTTTCCCAGGAACAGAATTTCGTCGATAGAAGTTGCTAACGCCCAAGCCACAGAAGTGCTTTATCTGCAGTGTACGGAATTGTACGAATACCGGTCCATCTTCCATTCTCCAAAAAGCCTCGATCACGCGAGTAACTGAGAAGAATTGAACCAGCAGTGAAATGAATCATCAGGCCAGCTTTCGTCTGGTGCATGTTATCTTGGAGGTGGAACCCAACGACATTGGCTTCAGCTAAGTGCACTTTCAGATCGGATTGATTTTGATAGATGGAGATTGGAGGGAAGTGCATTCCTCGCAGACTGTAGTCTCCGGCTATTAAGTTCGGCGAAGCTACAAACGCCACATTACAGAGAAGATGAGTCGTTCCGGATTAGACATTTGGTAGGCAATAACTTGGACGCCCAACGCCTAGAAGAAAGATCTTTAAGAGAGAAACTGTAGTTTGTATGTGATCAGAAGAAGTAATGAATGTGGTTACTGAATTGCCAATGATCAAGCAAGAGAGTATTCCCCAAAGAACCCTTCTCTTCGCTGACATAACGATCCGGAGGGGATGCTGGCTTTGGACTTCCTAATGAACACAGCAGCTCAATCATAACGCCTTCGGCATTCTGGGTCTTATTTGATCGCTGGTAACGACGGTCGATCAACAACTGAACTTCTATCAGATCTGATTCCCAAACGTATTAGTTGGACGAGACGATTGGGAAGTTTCCTAGATTCTCTTGGGGGTTTTGGGAACGGCAAATCACCTCCAAGGAAATGTTCGCCAAGGCATTCCATTTAGATTACCTTTTCCTCTGCGTGCACCTTGTACCCTCGGAAATTAATATCGACCTTCACAGTGTCTCGGAAATACATCCGATGCAAGGTGTGGAACGAAGTCGGCAACTCGTTGAAGAATTTAAATGACAGTGAAAGTTTATTTATGTAAGTGTTGCTCTTTCGTTGATCTAAACTCGCTGAAGAAGATGTTTGAAATTTAGGTTTCGGCTTCACCAGTCCTCCAGCTTATTTTAAACGTGCAATGTATGGAAATTGAGACGTAAAGTAAAGAACAAAGAGCTTCTGTGTGCCCAGTCTAATATACTCAAGCGTTATTCTTTGTTCCGAAGAAGCCAATCATCGGGGGGCAAACGCCTTATAGAGTGGCTGGATCCATAAAGTAGTCATAGCTGCTACGGATATCCAGCATAGCTTTGCAGAGCAGCTTTTTAACCTGCGTGTTTGGTATGAGAAATTCTGTTACAAACCGTAACAATCCTTATTGCTTAATTATATTACCTCGGGAATTATCTTCACATGGAAATATGCGGGAAACATACAGATTCCGTTCTGTCTCTAAAGAGAAACGTTATATTATCAGTATAATCGTATGTTCGTTACAAAGAGAACCTCGTTGTATGTATAAAGTGACTGAAAATCGCAAAGGTGCATGCACGAAATAACTTTTCCCTCATATAAACATGATTAAGTAAACCACAAGTAAAAATTCTCACCCCCAATTAACGCTGCCGAAATTATATTTTATCGGTTCTCCGCTCGTAAATCTGCCAGATCCTTATAACTTTTTGTCAATTGTGTTGCGTCATGATAATGATTCACATCAGATCGAAAGCATCCAGCAACAACACGGCTATCCGCGCTTTTACAGTTGAAATTTATCGACGGGAGATAATTTTTTCCGCATGATGTGATTCAGCGAAAACGTTTATGATCTTTTAATCATTTCCGCGGTAAGAAAGAAAAAAAAAAAAAAACGACCAGATTTCACGTTCCAAAACTGTTTAAATTTCTATACGATTTGTCACATCATTTCTTATCATTTCATTCTTTTTACACATTTCTTGATCGCGTGGTAGTAGTGGTGGTGGTGGTGGTGGTGGTAATGGAGAATTTTTTGCCAACTTTTTCGCGCGCGGTGTGGCAACTTCACTACGGCGGTCGGGGCTCGTGGTTCGCGGGTGATAGCCTCTGGCTTAACCGACGTTCCTGCACAGGTATGCTTGCATGTATACGTGTAACGTAAGTAGATTACTGCTGCATTAAATTACCAGCGTGGTTTTAGTCTGAAGCTGCCCACAATCAGGTGCAATTACCTTGGCCGACCGCAGTCCAGTTTCGCCTTTGGGATTGACCACGACATTTCCAGTCACGACCCTTTTTCTGTCAAATAAATGTCAAGCCTTTTTTCGAACCCAAGACTTTCGGGAGATGAGCCGTAGAATCTGAACCGGAAAAAACATAAATAAATAGCATGTAACTTGTCGTGGTTCAAATTTAACAGCAATGATATTATACGTGCGCAAAACTGACGATCTTGATAGGGAAATATGTTTTAGAAACAAAATAAATCACTAAATCAATGTGAAACTAATCGACAGCGTTTCGTTTTTTTTTTTTGTTTTTTTTTTCTGGATTTATCAAAACTTTCACTACACAAAATGGGAGTGAATCCTCCGTGAATTAAAACAGTTTGAAAAAAAAGGGAAAAAATTCTATTCAACATGGTGTAAAGTCATCTTGGAAGTACTTGAGATCCTGGAAATGTCCTTGAATTTTTCTTGTCGTTAAAAAGTCCTGGAAATATTCGATTTTTAAGGTGTGCTGCGAGTGATATATGAATTTCTGTTAACTGAGTAATTGTTTGAAAAAAAAGTAGATTCTCACCTCTTGAATCACGTTTCACCTTTTTCCCTACTAACAGCGTTGTAGCAGAAATAAATTACGTCTCGTACATCGCGCCGATTACGTACTACGTGTGTCATCTACCCTCTAAATTTGTGTATTTTTATTTACTTCGAAGGTCCTTGAATAACCTGAAAATTTCTTTGAATTTTTTACGGGTTTTTTACTCGACACCATGTCCAAGCAAAGGGAAATGAGATTCTTGAGTACCATGTGAAACAAGAAGCGGCGTATTTCATATCGCAAACGCGTTACAATTGAAGGGGGTTTGTCGATCGGATAAGGGTACGGAAATCGGGACACGACCTGACCGAGGACTCTACAGGAACAAGAGATAACCTGCAACCCGTGTGGGTTGTCGGCCCGCATGTAGTCTTCAGTAATAATCCGTATGTATGTATGTATGTATGTATGTATGTATGTATTATGTGCATGAATAAGTATACACCCCCGCATATATATATATATATATATACACACGTAAATGTGCGTCCGTATTACACTACATCTCCCGTATTCGGTCGCATTCGGGCTTATATTCAACCGTATTCAGAGATATTTGGGCAGCAGGCAGCTAGCAGTCAGATCTAATCGGGTGCCATGCCACCGGCATACCGACGTCGAATACGGAATTAGCAAAGGGCGCCATATGCGTGGACAAGTTCCAAAACTGGCGATACCCAACGCCACTCACTGAAAATTTAACAGGAAAATCCTCCCTCGCTCACGATTATACAAAGACATTCACCTTTGGTCCTGGCACGATTTTACGGAAGAATTTATGCAGTTTGTAAACGATGTCAAGGAGGAAAAAGAATTTTTTAATTTTTTTTTTTTTTTTCTTATTTAAACATTGCATCTTGATATTGGTTTTGGTAACCAATAAAAGTTTGCTAAGTGATATACGATCGATTGAAATACCGGTTCTGCCGTTTGTAATGATCGCAAATTGGATTTCAGGATTTTATTTTTATAGGATCTATACACTTGATTTCGTTTCTTCGACATTTTATGTTGTGCAAGATTGTCGTTGGATAAATTTGATGGACTTTGATATCGGCTAGTCTGTTAAACGATGTAGAAAGCACTGAACATTATTGGTGAAACTGGATCTATAAATATATATCGATGAAAGCAAACTTGTTTGTCAAAACACAATCAGTTATAGGCTTACAAGTGTTGAATATTCCAGAACTCAGGAAATGAAAATTTCGCTATACGAAGAAAAATGGAGTCTCAAAGATTTACTCCGTTTTCGCTATTCCTGCTCCGTGTAGTCGACCATTTCGTTTCCCATCCCGGAATTGGAAACAAAGCTTTAGTCTACGTTGCGAATTCATCAAGCAGGCGACACGTGGAAGACGGAAAACAGGACTGAAAGGCAATTTCGCCCTTCCCCCCCCCCCCCTCCCCTGCCGCTGGAAAAGAGTTGATAAACTCGCTTTAAAAAACACGAAAACCAACCCGTCTGAGGTCCGAGGACGATACCAAACGGAGAAACGCATTCAGAGGCTCCCGACGTTGAATTTTTCCATTTCCTCGTACATTCTAGTCCAGGGCGAATGTATTCTCGTGAGTTATGAGTACATTTGCATAGAAACCATCCCTGCGGTTCTGGCCCTGGTCCTTCTCCGGCTTGGCCCGGTAACCGAGGATGACTAGAGCCGAGAGGGTTTGGCTGGCTGTGCAAGGGAGCCTCGACATTACATTCAGACGCGACGGAGTCCCTCGTTTTCGTATTAAATCCGTGCCTCGAATCACTCGCGGGAATATTTAGGCTAATCTCTCTTGACCAGGTACCGCTCTGTATTAAATACAGAGAGGCGAAGTCCTGATCCTGAAGCTTGTGCTTATTATGTGAAAATTGAATTTGAAAATTAATCGAAACCCCGCTTGTCCCTGCATCAGCTTTTGAAAAGTCTAATTCATTCCCTGTGTGTTTGTTCTTTCGCCTTTGTTTAAGGCTTTCGTTTACTCTCCGTCGACGAATCGTTCGTCACTGAAAGGAGTAGGGAGGTGGAGGGAGTCTGCTGAACCTGAAGTACATACGAAATAATCGCTGAAGTCAAAACTGCGAAGTTCTAAATTTGAACGGTTTTTTTATTATTTCATTCGAATTTAGGCAGCTGAATTTGTTCTTGCGGTTTATTCGAGTCTAGGCTTAGTAAAGAATTTGAATCAAACATATCATAGAAGGAAAGTTGAAGCCGGAAACTGAAGCTGATCAAGTTGAATCAACACCGATTTCACTTCAATCTTAAGTTAAGTGAGTGAAAAACTGCATCCCTTGGAATCGCGTGAACTTTTCTTGTAACGCGTACCAGAGAGAAATTATCGGAGGAATATAATGAGCGAGGAAGAATTTATATTCACAGGTTGATTTGCATAGCAATTAAAATTTTTTGCTCGATTCGTTGGGAGAAAAGCAAACTAGTTTTACCGCCGAAGGCTGGATACCGCTAGGCGATAGGAAAAAGTGACCTTTTAAAATTCCAATGCAAGCGATGCGAACGTGGCCGCCGGGCTGATGCACCTTCGGAATTATAAATTGAGCGCAAGGTTAATATTTGCCACGCGAAATAACCTCGCTGTGTGGATCCAACGTAGTAGGTACGCGCTGGATATTCGCTCTCACCCTTAATCATCCTTGTCGTTTGATTTTCATTCCTGGTACGTATTAGTCTCAACTTTACTCGTTTAAGGGTGTATGAAAGAAAAAAAGTGCGAATATAAAACCAGTGATAAAATCAAGGCTTGAAAAGTGAATTAACCCCAAGTTAATTGACTCGATTCTTATTAAAGGACTGTTTAATTTCCAATGTGAAAGACATTGAATTTTAGAACAGTCGTGTTATTGATCTCTTATTTATTCATTTTTTTTTTTTTTTTTTTTTCACAATGCCAATATCGCATTATTCGTCCACTTCCGATGGCAGCAATTGCTTTTATAAGTTCTAACAATATATTCATAGTAAAATCGTTGCAGATAATAATAATGAACTTATGCTTTTCTGAAAAACGAAGTAGGTAACTGTATTTCAAATTCATTGGAGAATCTGTAATATATAAAGGATAATGTGATACTTAATACATTGTAATTTGGCAAAGAATGCAATTTTGAATTTTAAAAATAAAACAAAACAACAACGAGGAGTTATTAAATGTTCGTATATTCATTTCATACTAAAAAAAAAAAAAAAACATTTCTTCAATGAAATTCGTGACAATTATCAACTACTCGAATTTCACTTTTTGAAATCCTCGATATTATCATTCTTCCAATATAAACTGTACAACACAGTAAAATAATTCCTTAAATACTTTCCTTCCGAGGAAAAGGACTTTGATATTGATGTCGGTTTACTTTTTGTCAAGCGTAAATTGAGTAGCTTAGAATCCCGGCACCTCGTCTCTAAAGAATTACGTTTCTCGGATGATGAGGTCGTTTAAATAAATAACAAGGATAGAGAAACGAGGCATTAAAACCACCGTACGTATAAACGCATCATCCCTTAAGCGAATCGGAGCCGCAACATATGGGAAGACGAAATTACCACCCCCAAACCCATGGCCATGGCTTAATTACTATCAGCATCGAGTCTACATCCGGTTGTGTGTACAGGCTTGTTTCACAGGCCGTCAATTACACCCACACGCGCTCTAAAATCCGCAAATATAAACCGCGTGGCCGCAATTTCGCTACTCCGTTTCGCATGTGTGCGAACGCGCCTGCCGACGTTTCGCAGGTAAACATTTACCAATAAATTGACTTGCCTCTGGCTGATTGTTTGCCTCTCGGCCAACAGGCTCTGGCAGTGAGTTGACACAAGCGATGCAAAGGCCACAAGCGGATCCGTTTATTGGCCAGGTCGTTTCGCCAACGAAATTTCCACCTTAGACTCCTTTCCGTTCGGGGGCGAAGCGAATTCTTTCGCAGGTTTCTGCACTCTGCACTGCAGATCAGCCCACTCGACTTCCGCCGGATGAAACAGCTTGGCCCACATCGCCGCCGAATCGTTTCGAGTGGACTTCCGGTTCCAGAGCGCGTTTCTGCTCCGCGCCAATATTAATCCCCTCGAGCGCACAGCGTTATGAAGTTGCACTTTGACCGTCGTGCAGCGGTTACCAATTATTGCACAACGGTTATCACGAAATTTGCGATATTTTTGTCAGACTGAAGTTTGTTACGTTATATTTGGAAAAAGTCCTTATTTTGCAGCTTTAGGATTACTTGAAATTTAGTAAAATGTTAGTGTAGCCTCGACAAACTCTAATTTTCATTTTTTTTTTTTTTTTTTTTTTTTTCAACGTTTAGATACATTAACTTTTTGGGTTGGAGATCGAAGTCGGTATCTTACCGACGAGAGACAAAAAATCACTGTTTCTCAGCTGTGAAATGAATTTTACTCGAAGGAATTGAGTTTTAAACGAGGTTTGAGTATGTTTTTTCCAAATTTCTAAGCTTCTATTTAATTTCATTTTATGTAATTAGACAGATCGTGAATTTAAATTCGATTTACCGTATCGTTCTCTCTTAAACTACCTCCAATTCAATTCTTTAATCCCCAGAAATGCCGCGGTTCATAATTCTCTATCCACTATACTTCATCGACCTCGATGAAAGGCCAGACGGTTTCTGTCTCTTTCTCTTTCTCTTACTCTCTCATTTTTCTAAGAGTGAGGTGACGATTGTTGATATTTGAGCGATAGACAATGGGAAAGGAGTCGAATACACCTCAGTTTATCGGGGTTACTCTAACGGCAAACAATAAATTGAATAGTTGCCAAACTACAATGAACCAACATTGAAGTAGTCAGAGTTCAGCGGCAGACTCGAAACCGAATGACTGAGTCCGGACAGATACTGAGGTCGACAGTAGCGTCTTCTCGAAAGTCAAACAAGAGCCGAACAATCCGGTCCCAATATTCTCGGCTTGCGATGGTCGATTTTCCGATATCGCGAACGGGAATTGCGCAATCGGTTCGAAATAGAAGCGATAAGCAAGCTTCCAGAATCTCTTGCAGCCGTCGCAGCTTCCAATTTGGTGAATGTTATTTTTCCCTTAAGATTGGTATTATATTCAAGCCCCGCCGTGAATGATCGTTTATTCATGAATCGTGACCGATAATTTAACGACGGTATTAAGCTCCGAACAGGATCGGGGTTTCAGGATTTGCGGATTCCCCAGAGGCGAAAAAAGTGGTAAAGAAAGAGAAGGAGGAGGCGGAGGCGGAGGCTGCAATCAATCAAAATTTGAAAAAACAATAAAGCAATCCGATCGCTTGCCGCAAGGTGAGAAACTTTGATCCCGTCCTAACGATGATGAATTATAGATTTGCTGGGTTGCCCACCGGGCGAAACCGGGCGATTCATTTTTCAGACCGACGTTATTCCAAGCGTGAAAATCATCCCTGCCAGACGCTAAGACCGGTGGTTGCCTATTTATTTTCCAGAATGAGAACAGAGCGCTACGCCTGAAGGACCCCTCCTCGGTGGCCCTCAATTCCGGGGTCGCAAATTCGGCGTACGTTGATTCGGTCGGAACGGCGATTATCCTGTCTTCTGAGCTGCTGCCGGCACCGACTCCGGATCCCAGGGTTACCTGGAACTACTTCGACGAGCAGGGGTGAGTAGAATAATTCGCATTCCGTTTATAATAGAAATTTTGTGTTACTAGTGCGAAAAGTGCGTGATTTTCGACGAGTACGAAGTTGGCAGCGTGAGTCGCAAAGGCGAGCTCTGTAAACAAACGAGTCAAATATCAGGCACCTCGCGTAAGACGCTCATCGCCATGTTTTTTCAGTACTTGTGAAGGAAAGTTTAACTCGATAAGCAAAGTAATTGATAGTATAATTCAAAAGAAGTAGATCAAGGGTAGTCGAAAAGTCCGGAGGCACAGGCGTCGTGAATGATATTGGAGTCAGTAACGTTATCGTAACGATTGATACTGCGGAAAAAGCGTTATTTCGCGATTTTAGAATTATGTGAAATTCAGTAAACCGTTATAGAACAAAACACACTCGTATTTCGATATCTTAGTTCCTTAAAAATGATTGTAAAATTGAGAAAACAGTGATTTTTTCGTCAATGCTTCGTTGCGATAACGTTACCAACTTCAGACTCGTCGTCATGAAGCCAAATCTAAACGCGTAAACTTCAGGTTGATCAAGGTGAAATTGATTTATTAGTAATTGCGCATGCGCCAAGAAACAACTCCTAGTGCGTAAAAGTGAGAGTTTCAGCTGTGCGCATGCGCCAACATCGTTTTATCGCACTGTTAAGAAATTGCTCACTTTACGCACGCTTCAAAAGTTAAACTTTCCAATTGCAGTATTGGCGAAAAAATGTAAAACTAATTAACCAAAGGAAGTTGAAGCGCTGCTACACACTTCGGATCGTCATTAATTAAAATCTCTCGCTCTCTCTTTTCTGCCCCCCAGTTATGTTTCGCGGGGCGGTCTTAGAGCCGGCGAAGATCCTTACGCGAGGAATAAATTCAACCAGGAGGCTTCCGACGGACTGCCGAGCAACAGAGATATTCCAGATACCAGAAGCGCGATGTGAGTATAAATTGCACTAATAAGATATTCTTCTGCATACTTACCTGTAAAAATAAAAAAAATTTTTTAAAAACAACGGTTCAAACCATTCGTTTTTTGCCAAATGGAATCGGTCTCTTGCGGTATGGATGTTCGGATAAAAGTTTGCATCCAGTGTTCACCGAGCAAGTATCTCTCTCGCATTCTCAGTCTTATACTCGCTTGGGGAAAGTGTTGAGAGGCTCCAATTAAGTCTCAGAAACTCAATTAACGTTTGATGATTGCTTGCGATATTCTGCAGTCGCCGTGCTTGCCTCAACGATGTATGCAGGTCAACCAGTACAGTCAGGTCAAACAAGTTTTTAACCAAAAACGTGACGAGACGAAGGTGATACTTTGATCACCAGAGCTAACTTAGTTTTACATCTTATTAGAAAAGTGCCCGTCAAGTTTCACAAGTTTGAAAAAAAAAAAACTGGATTGGAACTCTGAACACCTCATCGTATCAACAACAGAGAAATGACATTATTTCATATTATTTTATACCCCTCGTCCCATTCTGATGAACAGTTACAAGTTAATTTTACTTGTAAATAAATTATTTTACGGAAAATCTTCCGAGTTTACAGATTTTTTATATAATTAATGAACTTCTTGCTGAATCGTACAAGTTTATTATCTGCACACCGTAACGATTCTGGTTATCGTATTTTTTAATCAACTAACAACTCAAAAAAAAAAAATGTAAAATCTGTCTCCAGACGATTCGTGGAGAATTGATTTACGAATAAATTGGCCCTTTTTTCATTAAACAAAACAAAAATGAAAGAATAATTTGATTTCTTTAACGTTGTTAATTAGCATATGTTCACAACTGAAATTGAGTAATTTACATTTTTATTCTGAATAACAAGGACTCTTTTGAATCAGATTTGACATACATAGCTTCTGCAGTTGCTTCGTTGCAAATCTTTATTTCGTCGTATTTTTATCTCCGAGAAATTAAAAATGAACGAGTTCGTCGCTCGGTCTGTTCGCGTAAAAAGTCGCCCTCTGACTTTGGCGATTTCTCTCGCAGTGCAGGTGAAATTAGTCAGAAAGCTTAAGTACGCACGACGGCGGCAGCACCTTCTACGGGATAACGTTATTCCCGAGTTTTTCTCAGGCATAGAAGAAGAAGAAGAAGAAGAAGAAGAAGAAGAAGAAGAAGAAAGATACGAAGATAAAGAAATAAATGAATTACGGGTTAATCGGCCAACAGGGATTCAGCTCGGCTGCCGAATGCCTGGACGCCAGAAAAAGTTCCTAAATCCTGATACTCGATTCCTTGAAGAACTGCTTTGCTGGGGACTTTTTTTTCCCGCTCACTTTCCTCACGCGTTTCAGCCAAAAATTGGCGGTCACTTGAATACTTGATCGCGAAATGGATACAAAGTAACTCTGATCGTAATCATCGAAGCAATTAATCTCGTAGCTTAGTTTAGCAAAATTTAACAAATGCTCCGAAAACGCGATGATTATTTTAATTTTTTTTTTTTTTTTTTTCCAAATAATGATCTAAGTTGATATTTTTTTTCAAGAAACAATCTGAGATTGTTAAATATTGAAAGAGCGAAACGCGGCGTTATTGTTTATCTTGATCCAAGAATAGGGATCAATTAGATACAACCACAAGATCTTTTCTTCTGATTCGATGAAAGTTTTTGAAACTGCTGTTGAATCAAAATCCCTTAAAACCGAAATCACGAGAGTTTTGACTACGAGAATTATAGTCGTCGTTGCGTAATAATATAGTACAATAATCGATAATAATTCATGCGTATTTTACTACCGCTCGTTCATTGTTATTCAATTACACCTGTTCAACCAGGCTATTGACGCGGCTTATATCTCTGACAGATAATAATTTGTCATCGCTTTCAGGTAATCGGTGATCAACTTCAACGTCTGTTTAACGATACATCCTGATTACACACGTGCGTGTGACTAGCCGCGATTTGGTAGATCGATAAAAGCCTTCACAATGCGAATTTTCTGTTATTCGTAACGCCGCCATTTTATAATATAGGATTGATAAAATTTTTCACTTTGCAAACATCTTAAGAAATTTTTCTACCGAAGAATAAAAGCGTGAAAATTACCAACTTGCTTTACGCGGAAACTGTGATACTTTAGCGTCGAACTTTTCAATCTTGGTTCTCTCTTCGTCATCAGCCTCCAATTTATAGGGCGAGAGCGATCAGATAGGCCGTTAATCACGTAAACTGCTTGTTGAACTCTGGGTTCCGCAAATTGAAAAAATCCACCTTACCCACCTCCCCCCTGGCAGGGGGTAAGAGCTTTTTTTATAATTGCATTATCGCGCCCCCCGAATCAAAAGGGGAGGGAAAAGCAAGTCCCTCGTATTCCCAACTGCCAGTAAGTGGAAGTCGGAGGTTTTTTTCACGGTTCACTGCAGCCCCGAGAGCATTTCTGTTCGGTTCGTCGTTTTAATCGAACGAGTCTTCCGATTCAAACACTCGTCTCACCCTCCCCCAGTAGAAAGGAACCTCTCCGAGTGTTTTACCTCATATCCTCCGCCAAAGAGAGAAGATAGGTATTTGATTCTGGGACGAACACTGAAGTGCCGATCCCTAATTAGCCAAGGGTAAAATTGAAAGCTTTCTCAAAACCGGGGTGAGCTTAAACTCTTCGTCAACATTCGCGAAATTGTAATACATGTACACTAGGGTGGCGCAAAAAAACCGACTATTTTTTTTTCTTTTTTTGAGTCTCGTGTGACAAAATGTTAGTTTTTGATGTTTTAAGAACCCACTCCAAAGGACAGCTCAAAAAAAAAATTTTTAGAGGTCGCTCCAAATTTTTTAAAATGACAAAAATCGTCAAAAAATTAAATTGAAAAAATTATATTTTCAGTATTTTGTTTGATTTTTAATTCATGTCGCGGTGTATTGTTATCGATTCTTTTCTTACTAAATTGGAGAAAAAAAATTTATGAAATTTTAATATGAATATTAAAAGGTCGCTCGAAAAAATCTAAAGAAATGCAGCAAAAAATTGAAAAAAAAATTATGAGCGACCTTTCAAAATTCAAATTTTGAACTCAAACCATCGGAAACTTATTTTTTGTAAACAACCCTTATTTTGGATAAATGAAGTGAAATGAAGCTTCGGTCGCAGGTAATTGGATAAAGTGAACAAAATCGTTTGTTCTTACGAATTATTGAGTTTTTCTTTTTATTGTTTTGTTTATCGTAAAACTTGAAATTATACGGTCGTTTAAATATAACCTGCGGGGGGTTACTGTTCCGGTTATATATCACAGGCAGTCCTCGCTTCTCCGTTTCCGGTTTACGCAGCTCGGTTCTGAAATGAACTTCGTACCCTCTGAGTTACAGGCGGCGACATCCTGCTGAGAAAAACAAATCGAGATTAGCCTCCTTTCCCTTGCTTTACCATCGAAAAACAACAACGATATTTGACAGGCAACATACGATCGACTTTCATGCTGTACGTTATGTCAAGCTCAGGAAAAGCTGTCGCAATTCTTCACTGGTGATTGCGAAAAATAAAACATGTGCATTTTTTTTTTTCTTGTGTTTTTGTTCTTCTTTTTGCAACCCTTAGCGCAGCTATTTTAGGGATGTTTTCGATGGATATGGGTAAATAAGTTTTTTCGGAAGCGAAGAACGTATTTTCAGGGTGAAAACATTTTTGACTTTCTCCTCGCCGTTTTTCCTTTCTTAACTTCGCGTTTCAATATCGTAAAAATTTATAACTGGAATCGTGAATGTTCGTTGACTTGACTCTTAGAAGGAATTTTTTTTTTTTTTCTCGTCACGATCCATTCGATATTCCCGAAATCTGTATGATGAGAACGATTGAAAATAAACGACCGGAAGTCGTTTATACACGCTGAAGATGCAGAGGGGTACGAAAGAAAGGGTGGGGGAGGGGGAGGGGGAGGGATGAGAGCCCGTTGAATTTCCTGTTTGTCCGAAAGAACCGCCGCGGTGAAAGCACATCGTACTACTTTTTCTTTCACTCCTTCTACCATGATCCTTACATGTTCGATTTTTTTCCCTCATTTATCTTTACGCTTCTTATCTCAAGCACCTCGTTCTCATTCAAATGACCTCGGTAAAAAAAAAAAAAAAACATTCTTCATCGTAGTTCCGGGATAAAAATTTTCTGAATCATGTTTGGAAGGATCTTGAGAAAGAGAACTGAGTAAAAGTGGTCTCTTCAAAGGAAGGGTTAAATATCTGAATTATGGTAATAATGGTGATAATTAAACGACGACGGTGTAAAGGATCGTGAAATGCGTACGATCCTGCATTCCATTACGACGATCTTGTACACGATAATCTCGTATAATTCGTTAAATCTGCGAAGAGACAGCTGAGGGAACAAAGTTCCGCGGTAAAGAGATCAAAGGTCGGTCTTACCATTAAGCACCGGGTCCTCTGAACTCGCAAACTCGATCTCACTCCGCTTCCTTGGACATAACCATTTCCGGTATCTCGGGTTCGGTGGCTCACCGACCTACATGCTGTGCGGGAAACAGTTTTATTTTCACTCCTTGGACCGGCAGGATTTGAAACGGATGTGTTGAACTCGATCGGGGTCAGGAGGAGTGATAAAAATGCTTGTACGTCGTATGGCTGGATTCTAAAGCCAAGTAGAAATTGGACTTTTTTATTACATCTCTCGACGGTGATGTCCTCGTCGTTGTTTTCACCATCGGACAGTGCAAGGTGGTCGTTTCTTCGTTCTCCCCTATTCAATCGCTTCGACTGACGTTTAATAACTGTAACAGGTTTGCTCAGTGCCTGTGTATGTATATTGTATACACACACCAACCGTGACTGCAGCAACAGCAACAACAGTAGGTACATCGGAACGAGGATCGTCCGGAAATTGCTTGAAGGGAGGAAATGAAGTTGTTTAGGTCAGGTTATCCTTTGGCGAATGGCAAACTTCGCTTCGCGAAATACCTTTACGTGCGAATTGCACTCTGATGTTGATATTCGTTAGGACGTTTGAAACGGCCCGTCATTTATCCCAAACATTTTATCAACTTACATCCTGACTTTGGCAGAGCATGAACGACAATATTGACAAAAATTTACCGCTTTGAATCGAGTCGATCTTGATCCGAATTGCCGATTGGCGTATCACCGAGCATCGGGTCAAACGCGTCTCAGCCTTCGAGAGGCCATGCTCTATCGATCAATCCCGCTGACGGGGATCGTCAGTAATCCCCGACTAATAGCATCTCGTTGAAATACCTCCGGGAGTTGATCGGGAGGCTGGAAACCCGGAACTCCGTTCAACCGGACCGGGAGCTGTAGGACACGAGGTGCATTATGGATGTCAATGTGGAATAATTGATCGGAATTTGATTTCCATGTGTGCCAATGCCGAGCGTCTGACCATGTAAGGCAATGGTAGATGCCTTCCGTTATCTCAGAAGTGAATAATGAACAGACGGACAGAAAGGAAGCGTACAGCATGAATTTGCCATCACCGTTTCACGTGCACCTTCCGGTCTCGCAAACTCGATGGTTCATTATTTACGTCCAGTGAAGTCGGAGGCTCGTTGGTCGAAGTTGATGCTTCCAGCTGATCACGTCCTCGGTTATGCAGCCCCACTTGATGTTCCTTGTATATTATTCACCGCCGGTGCAAGTGGAGTCGATGCAAACGTGGTATGAAAA
The DNA here is from genome assembly GCF_021155765.1 of Diprion similis. NCBI lineage: Eukaryota > Metazoa > Arthropoda > Insecta > Hymenoptera > Diprionidae > Diprion > Diprion similis. The sequence continues at coordinate 23,128,696 of NC_060110.1, forward strand.
ATGCATCATCCAATCGTTTCCACTTTTATCAGGGTATCTTGGAAAAACCATGGGCACTGTAATGGTCGACCAAGTGGTGGTTGGAGTTTGCCGAAAAATGGAACGGCTTTGAACCGTGTGAGAGGCCTGAAGTGAGAGGACTGATCGAAGTGGACCAAGGCTGTACTTCATCGTCTCATCCATCTCGCGACGAAGTAGATATTAGCGAGCTCACTGGGCGAACCGAGAGATACTTACCTACCAAGTTTCGAATACTACTGCAGGTCTATTCATCGCGGATCCCTAATCTCGGGGAAACCTGACGGAAGTGAAGTGCGTCCTTCGAACCTCTGCGACGACCCGTTTTCTATTGAAACGAACCCGGTACTTCTCTACCTCGAGGTATCGGGCTGCACTTAGTTTCCACAAAGAGATATCGTCCTCATTGGCAGCTCGGTGTATTGGCGAGTGGATGATAGTGGGTAATTCTATGAGAACTGCGCAGTCTCACTTCGGTTTCAGTTTATACTTAGGTACAAAACTTGACAGCTTAATCGAGTGCTCGGATTTATCTGAGAGCTCTTCTGATTCGAATTTCTCTTTTTGTACGTCAGTTAATCAATTATAACTTATTAAGATAACAATCTTTTTCTCGAAAGTCTTGTCCCGCCAATTTTAATCGTGGTTTTGGTTTTTCTCCGCGTAGTGTGGAGCAAAACGAAAAAGCTCGAACCGTTTGGTACTCCTCGAAGTGCAGAATGCTTTCATGAATTGTTGAACCCAGTCTTATTTCACGATCCTTTAACGGTCTGGGCACAGAAAAGAAACGGAGTGAAAAAAGAAGGAGCGAACTAAGTGGTTGTAGTTTCTTGTGTACACACAAACTCTCTGTAGTTGGCGAGAGAAAAGATTTCCTCTCCTCCATTCTTCGCCTCTTTGTTCACGACCAGTTTTCTCTCTCCTTGTTGCTCTCCTTTCATCCTCAAGGATGCAAAGCGATTCAGCAGTCAGTCGGCGAAGGTTAAAACCATCACGCCACTTTGCTCCTACACACCGTAAGAACTTGACACACCGAGCTCGTATGATCAGTTTCAATCGAACCCAAAAAAGTTACCCAATAACCGCGCAACTTCTCCGGAGTCCAAAGGGTGGGTAATGGGTCTCTGGCGTCGAAGGATCGTAAAGGTTATGACCGATAAACCAGTGAAACGCAGATCTCAAAGCAAGGTTTTTATCGGCCAACCGGCTGTCGTTACCGGCGAGACCGTCTTTGGCAGACCACGCAGTCGTTACTTGGTGCACCGCCAGACAACCAGAATTTCACACTTTCGATCCAGCTTCACATGCATCGTCCAACTCTCGACGTGGACCTAGACTTAAGGATCTATAAGAATATGTCCGAATCACAGAGACTTTTTCAATTGGACTCACCTCGATCGGCTTCAGTCAACGTTTGAGAAACCTTTGATTTGGCATATTTTTGACTTGACTGCAACCACGTCCCAAAAAGTTGTTAACCACGATTGGTCGTTGAAAAAACTTGATGACCCCCCCAAGTTTGAATTAGAAAATGAATTAGATTGCACGTTTGTGATGCAGGGGTTCGATAAAACCCGTTGCGGCATCATAACGGAGAGAACTGCTCCAGCAGAGCTCTTCCTCCCGCAATTTCCTCACAGTCACGTATTCGCAATCATACGTGTCGCCAACGCGATTTAAGTCCGACTTGGAGACGACCCGGTGCAGGTCGATGTGACAAATGCTTTGGCAATATCGCTTTTCGGATGAAATCGTGAGTTATAAGCTTTTGAGAGTATGGAGTGCCAAGTTTACGGACCAGAGTTAATCCAGCGGGTTATCCCTGGTCCGGTAGCTCTTGAATAGATTCGTGTATTCCCGAAGTAGTCATAACGCATCAGCGGGCAACGCCATGGAAAAGAAAAAAGAGAAAAGAGAAAATCGGGATATCCAGACAAGGCTTGGAGGATCGCTGAGTGAAGAGAGGAAAGCTCCACGTGAACTGGCCACGACGATAGGGAACCACCCGGATCCCGCAAAAATCCAGGACCGGGATTCCTGCCGCCGCAATCCGGGATAGCGGGATGGGGAAGAATAAGCAAGCGAATCGAGGGAGGAAGGGCAGGGTGGTAAGGGAAGCAGAAAAACCCTTAACCGAGAGTCGATCCTATTGTGAGGATTTCCGCGGAAGGATCTTTTGACGATATCGACCTCGCCAATTCTCTCTCTTATATCCGAGACTCCTTTTTCCCCCGCTTATGTGCCTTGCTTCGGTTACTTTTTAGTCCACTGACCTGCCCCGCGATGTGTATCACTTTTTGTAACCTTATCTTCGGACACGCTCCAGGGAACAGGCGTGAACTTTTTACCCTTCGCAGGGGGAAGTTCAAACCCTTAGGGTAGATGCGACGTTCCTAACCAACGGAGCGTCGTCTTTTGCCAGGCATGTAAACCGCGGTTTTAATAATAAATATCTGTTAATCAGATAATCGATTACAAAAACGCAACTTACTACGATTAAACACTTTTGTATCATTTTTGGTATTCATTAATGAATACGTACGGTACTAATGTGGCCAACTAATGATACCTACATCCGATTAAAAACTGTAAACAATTTCCTGTCAATCTAACAATATGATCCTGATATCAATCCAACACGATATGTTATTATTCTAAATTTACGAATGAAAAAGAAAAATTGTTGTAAACTAGTCCATGGTGGCCAATTTCAACCGTATATTTTTTACGGTCTACTCTATTCAATCCTCAGGGACTTCAACCCTGTGTAATCGTCCTTGGGGAGTAAAGCTGATGAAAAAGGGTGTAAAATCTTTGACTCTTCACATTTCGTGTTGCGTTGCATTAGTTACAGACTGAAAATTGACGGTGAGAGGATAGAGGAAACCAACTTGAGTAGTTTCACAGCCGAGTAACTCGATATATCAACAGATGTCATCGAGAAGGAGGGTGAAGGGAGGCACCAACGTCCCGATTCATTTTTCAGCCTTTCCTTTTCCACTCTTATCGATTTAACATGTTATGGATGTGCGCATCCTTCGACTATCCGTCGATGATCCTCCCTCGCCCACCCTCCATTCCACCCTTGTTTGATCGCTCGTCTATTACGTCGTAAAATAGACGTGAACTCTGCACATTTAGTGATCGTTCGATGCAGAGTTCCGAGAACGAATTTACAGCGGCGGTCTGATTAATCAAACGAATTTCAACCCCTCCCCCGAGAATAATCATCTTTCCGCCATTATTTCCCGGAACACAGAAGCGACAATCTCACTTCCTCGCTGATTGTTACCGTTAATTGCGTTTGTTTTTCATTCTGGTTCGTTATTTCTCAATAATCGCATATTTTCATCAATTTCACTCGTTTAATTTGTCGGAAAATTTTCAACCGATGCACCGTATATTTTCAGTAGAGTATAGTGTTCAGTAACACAACAGTGCACGTAGCTATCTACTGTTTATACCTTATTTTTTCAGCTTCCTCTATTCCAACTTCTCTAATTGAAAAACACACTGCAAACGAGCTGAAACTCAACACTTTTCATCCATCCTCGGTTCTATAATACTGCAAATATTGTCTCAGCTGCATTCGTTACATAAACACGACTCACATTCCGGTTTATGTTTTGAATTTTATAAATTCACAATCTCAGGCTACTGATTTGTACTCTAGAGAAAAACTTTTCGTGTATAGAAGAAAATTATACAGAAAATAGAAAGAAAGAAATAAAAGAAAATTTCTATTTCAACAAACTTATTTTCCCATCGTCAAAACTGAGTCTCATAAAACTGTACGAAATTTCTAAAGCTTATACAACAAATTTCTCGAATTAACTAACAAAAGTTGTTTCTTATTTTGACAAACAGTGACTTTGCTGCTCTATATTTTCGGTAGAATTTATTTTGCAGCGTGGCTATTCCTCGGTGTAACGATAACCGACAACAGCCGAGAAGAGGACTCGCCCTGGCGCTTGTATCAGAGGCGAATCCCTTTTCTCAGAGGGAGAAGAGATGCGCACTCGACTGTGATATTATTCAAACAAATATCTCTGGATTCGGTCCGCCGTGAAACTGAACGCTTCCGTCGACCGATGGGAGTTGTTACATTTTTCCAGGGCACCCTTAGTCAATCCCTGGCTTACCGGGGCTTGAAGTAAATAAAAATTCCTCCTCGAGCGTAATATCATGTGAACCGAAGTATACCGGAATATTCCCGGAGGATACTAACCGCGCGTCTATAATCGACGATGTATAAACGATAGATTATTCAAGACCAGAAAATACCGGAGAGTCTAGACAATATCTGCGATGGTAAACCACTCCCCGCACTCTACTTTACCGACAGATCAACTACGGCCCCTTAAAATTCCTCCTCGATTTTATTTTCACTTGTAATAGAAAAATCAGACTTTGGTAGTAAATTATCGCGTTTATTAATTATTATAATTGTGAAACAAGTTGCGATATGCGTTTCACTTCACCGTCCTCGTCTAATCGTCATCTCATAAATAACGATTACTCCGAACATTGGCGGAATATCATCATCATCATCATCATCATCATCATCATGCGTTTTTGAAACTTTCTTTGCTCCGTCATGAACTCAGCGTGAAACCTCCGGCACGACTAGAAATAAACATTCCTGCACGTGTGGGTAGTAACATAATTATCAGAGGAATAATTCACAATTTACTACAGATAAATCATCGGTGAAATTTTATCCTCAATTAAATTTCGCCACCGTAAATGTTCTTAAAAACAATAATATTCTTTATATTCAACGCGCGGGAGAATTAAATTAATAAATGAGCACTTTCCTTTCGCTTTGTGCGTCTTTTTTTTTTTGGTCCTATCCGTTCTGGCGCAGTTCTTTTTTCTTTTTATTTATTTATTATTTTATTTTTTTATTTTGTACTTGGCTCTTCTTCCTTATATCGGCTGATCCCTTCTCTTTTCCCATTCAATTTGCTCCTGGGAATAAAAGGCTAAGGTGTTACACAACTTCGATGATCTGAACTGAAATTAAATCGCGTTACATTATGCTTAGATTCTACTCTCGAAATTGACTTTCAGTTTTGTAATCGGCACTTGCGAAAGCGTAGGCGCGGTAATAATCTCATTGTCAGTCGAAGAGATCGTCAGAGTTTGCTTTTCGTGGATAGAAATAGCTCGTGAATGGGATTTGCACGCGTTGATCTTATCATCCTGAACTCCCAACAGCGCATTCGGTTTTAACGGCTGCACGCGACGTGAGTGGAAAAAGAAAACGTAAATAGATGAAATATTTCGGCATCAATCATTCTCTACGATTATCTTATTCCACGTATCAAAGAGGTAAAAGGAACTGAGAAAGAAAAATTTGACTACATGATTTAAAATTTCTATAGACAACCAGTATATATGCAACATCACACGACGTTTACCTATAATCAAGACTATAATTCGTCGCTTCAAGAAAAATTATACTGGATATATAGAATGGTAGTTGTGCCGAAATCGAGTTCTAAGAAATTTCTATCGCATGAATAATTATTATCGTATTTATAATAATCGCGCAACGTGTATACATATATATAGTATATCTATACTATTTCGATTTCTCTTTCACGGTGCATGCTGGAAATTATTCGTTTTTTTTTCTCACCCGCCGTAAAAAGGTAGCCTGAAATGAAAATAGTTATGAAATAAATTCTTCATTCAATTTTCGTATACAACGAGAGTGTCGGATGATTTGAATGTCGTAAAATTGAAATCGAAGCAGCATTTTCACAATCGTTTCACGTAAGGAAAAAAAAAAAAAAAAAAAAAAATGTCCAACCTGTCACATCTGATATAAATTGCATTATTTTAATCCTACAGATTATTATAACTATACCATAAATAATTTGTCATGTGGCTAATTTCCTATTTCTACAGAGCTTCTACAAGCTCAGGAAAAAGATGTATAATAATATTATGTACCTACTATATATAACATACGTCTGGGAAAAAAGTAAGTGAGATACTATACTAAGATGTTCAGTTTAGTGGCTTTAACCCTGTAAACTTGTCAGACTTTCGCCGCATACGAGCTTCTCTGAGAAATAGGAGAGAGAGAGAGAGAGAGAGAGAGAGAAAGAGGTGCATGAGCCTCAGCTTAGTGAAACGGCACGTGAAGGTGCAACACTTGTATTTATTGCTAAACACTTGGAAGCAATTACAGCAAGAAAATGCAAAGGATGTCATACCTATAAATATATCTACCTGTACGTATAGAGGGTGGCGTACGTGCCTGGCTAAAATTTATGCAAGTAGTTTCATTTTCGCGAAGACTTAGACTCCCCCCCCCCCCCCTCCTCCCACCCTTTCTCTTCTACTTCTAGTTCGTTGCACGTTGCACGCGTAATTTTAACACGTTGATGTAACGAATTTCACGTCACGAGCTTTTCCTTACCGACCTACGTGTTTTACCTTAAATTTTCCTGCGACACTCGCGTTTCTCAGTGGTTTCGACACGTTGTCGTCTGACAGAATTGTCACGCAATTTGGAAAACTGGAATTTTTAGTCAGGGAATTTGGATGAATTATGATAAAAACTTGAATTTCAATCGCAAACTTCAATATCATCCCAAATTCAAATCTTTCAGTGAAATAATTGGCATATCTTTGTATGCTTGACTTTTAAATTTTGAATGAGAAGAAAATAGAAAGTATATAAATGCTGAGTACAAAGTCTTGAAAATTTATTAAATACAATTTGTAACGATTGATTAAATTTTTTCATTCGCTATTGAGAAATTCGTAGCTAAAAAATAACTATTTTCGATCTCGAAAACCTAAAAAAATTAAAGAACTTACTGTACAAAATTATCGGCAATCCTGTTTAATTCAGGACGTGTTTAGCGCGGATTAGTAAATCCTGTATACAATTACGCAAGTGTTAAATTCGCAGGTTGTACAATAAACCGAGAACGAACGGAGGTAAAAGGTAAGCGTGTCATTGAAATTTCGTCACTTTTAAAAATTATCACGAATCGATGATGCGATGATGAGTTCAGGCATTGGCACATCTGCGGGCTCTGATTATTCTGCTCCAGGGTTAGGAATAAAATTTCACGCCAATTATGTCACGCGATGTATCGGCTTTGCTTCGTTAATACACGGCACGCCGTAACCTTCACTTTTTCAATTATCGTTACTGTATACAATCGTTAATGAGCAGTTTCAGTATTTAATCGACTCGATTATTGCCATTTACAGTGTCAAGCTCATTCAGATCGCGGTAATCGAATTTGTATTGTATAATTTTTGTATAATTAGTATAATTTTTAACAACCGATCACCGCGACTAGCTATTAAAAAATTATTTACACGCATGAGCTAGTGGATTAAATGATCACGCCAATTATTAAATTTATATTACAACGTTTTTGATCTTCGAGGAACGAAAAAAAGGTTGAAAAGCGATTCAATGTCCTCGTTGAAATACCTAATCACAGGAAAAAAATTCTACAAATAATCGACTCGTCGAGACTCGATCAGTTGCAGAGTTTTTTGTAACGGAAGATGATTAATTAACCGATTGTAATTAGCCGAAGACTGCGCGAGCAGTGATCATCTTTAAAGACATAACTGCGCCATTCAGGCCAAAGAAGTGGAAGTTGAAAGTTGTAACACGAGGCTAAGCTGTGAGGGGCTCGGTTTTGACTGAATAAAACATAAGCTGCGTTAAAAATCGAAAACTTTTTCGAGGCCCGGTATGCAGAGTGTGAATATGTAGCAACCACAGCTGGTAACACGACGCCCCCCTTCCCCTGGTCGTGTCGAAGAGGTGAAACGAAAGAAAAAACAAAAAACTTTGAATACAGAAATTTCGAAAAAATATATGCGCAGGTACCGTCTACTACCGAAGAACAAGCGTGTTTAGGCCAATTTTTACACTTTGTCCTGCGCCATCTGTTACGTAACTGAAATTACCATCCGCCCAGAACCTTTGAACCAACTTTTATACCCAAGTTAAAAACTAAAGCCCTTGCAAAAGGCTCGCAGCCTTTTCGCTCACATTAAAAGTTCCGAATTGAGGAACTAAATTGTTGTGTTTCAAGTTTTGGAAGGCTGAAAAAATTAAGAACAAAGTTTGAAATTATTCTTTATTTTGCCTCACTTTTCCCGATCCGCAAACGGTGTTCGGATGTTATTTCTCGGTTGATATTCAACTCGTGGGAAAAGATCTTCTGAAGCTGAAGTGAATTTGCTCGATATGAAAGTTTACACTCTGCACCTGCACGACGCTTCTTTAGATTTCTAATTATGGGCATAATGCATAGGTAGGTATAAGAAATAGTAGAAGCATCCAATTATGCACTTTCCGAGGTACATTCTGCAAGTAGACCGGATTTTCACTCCGAGCACGTGATCCATCCGTCTGCGGAATATTTTCTCATTTCCTACATGCGCCTGCGATGACATCGATTCAACGATGGAAATACACAACTCGTCTATTCCCATATCAGATTTCCATGGTAAAAGCCATCAGACTGCACTTTTCTCCGGAATTCGTATTTGCAATATACCAAAAACAATTTTAAAAAAACCAAAGAAAAGAAAAAGAAACATTTGTCACTTAAGAAAATTTAATTTCGTTGTTTATTTATCGAATTTTTCTTTCTTACAACAGTAAAAAGTGAAAAACACCGCGGTGTGTTATATAGCTGTATTAAATCGACTGATGATCTTAGGGAGAAAAATCGTGAATAAAAATCGTATGCGAGAAACGCAAGGAAATGAATGAACAAAAATCGACATCCGTGTATCAAATTCTCGAATAATCCTTCTTCCAAGCGTCGGTTTAAATCGGATAACCCGTCCAGGTATCTAAGGGGGTGAGAATGGGTTGGCGAATCCTCAACTTTCCCTCGGCTTGATCCACCCTCCAGTATCCAGTATCCATCGATCGATGCCCTCGACAACATCCGATTTTGTAGCTCAAAGCTGTGCCAAACTTTTCACTTCCTGCAAGGCTTAAATACCCTTCGGGAGAAGCCGGTGTAGAAGGTATCTACGTAACATTCCTGTGTCATACAAATTCGGAACTGTCAAATGAAAAGGATTAGCCGTGAAATCTCTACTTTAAAAGGGATGATAAAAATCAACAGAATCGACAATTTTCGAAAGTAAATCTGGAATGGTGAAATCAAGATAAACGAGACGACTGAAAAAAAAAACCACCAAACCCTTCACCCTTCACTTTGCGGTACGTGGAATTTTCCAAAGAATTTGTACGACAAGTCAAGAGAAATAACGACGTCACGGTGCTCGTGTAAAAAGGGGTGAAAGAAATGTCGAAACTTGGCCGTTCTTTCAAAGTTTATACGTAAAATTAGATTTCAAATTCCATTACCTTATATCTACCGCAGCAGCACCAGCAGGCGGTATAATTCGCACTCTATTTTCCTACCCTTCTACCATTCGTGGTTTCAAATTCTACCTTGGAATGGAAATGCATGGGACTTTCCGCGTTTAAGCCGAGGGATGCAGAGGCTCTCCTCTCCCTCTCTCTCTCCCTCTCCCCCTCTCTTGCTCCTGCTCTTCTTACCCACCCCAAACCAAGGACTTTGCTGCAAGAGTTACGCGTCTGCTGTAGTCTCCCAGCGCTCCACCCTTAAACCCAATTTCCCGTTTTGCGATGCCACCATATTAACCCAGAACTCGTCTCTTTTCCTCGCGTCTTCTTATAACCTCGACTATATATCTTGTGTCTGAGAATGTGCACGAGTGTGGAAAGTCCAATACATCAAGCATTTAAATTGTCGTCTCTGATTGTGAGAAGCAGGAATTTTTTCCTCCCCTTGAATTTAGTTAAAAATAAAATTAAGCGCAATAATTAAATAAGTCCAGATCAATTCAGCATCCGTTTTCCCATGCATAATAACGATTCGATTTGCGCATTGTTCATCAATTAGACACACCTGATAAATTTGGTAATATGGTGTGGAATTTAACTCTCATCGAATCCTATATACACTGGTTCATCCAGTTTATTACGGTGAATTTCGCGGTTTTTGGTGGTAATTGAATAAGGATAACACTGGGAAAGGTTCGATCAATTAATATCTTGAACAACGTTAATAACTGAAACTATTCTTCAAAGTAATAATAGGAAATTACATCTTTCAGTAAAACGAAACGATTTTGAAGACCGTACAATATTATCAGAATCTATACAGACAATTTTGAAAATGAATATCTTCATTTCAAAGAAAACGGTAGAATCGCTTAAAAAATCTTGCGCTTTCGAAAGTAACTTTTTGCCAACTATTACAATTATATGTCGATTATCCGTGTAGTAATCTGACCGTTGTAAAATTCAATGAGGTATAAAATTTGAAACGATATAATCGAAAGTGAAAGTAGCAGCATATAATTAATAATATATCAGCAATATGCGATCGAGTCATAATCTTGTTTCACGGTATATAATATAAATCGAGATGCTCTATGGTAATTTTTATTCAGACTCCAAGGTGAACCGCCAAAACACTGAGAGGATCAGGTTTCGTTTAATCTCTTCAACTTCGATCCTCTTTGTTGAATATTCATACCGAACATGTCTATAGAGGTCTACGTATTTATGTAGGAGATGAACTTAAGCAGAAAGTTCATCCTACACGCAGATCTCAGAGACGTGTACACGTCATGCAAGTGCACTGGAGCCGTAAAAAATATCGCCATTTTGTATTATACACAGTTTTTATCACCGTCGTTTTAAACATTAAAAAATCAACGGGAATCAAAAATCCACTAGATATCATATTTAAATATTTGCAAAACGATCATAGTTTATGCTTTCTTAATTTTAACTACATCTTACAGATCTAAGAAAAAGAAACTAAATTTGCGAAAGATAACTATTCTAATAACTAACTATATTTGCAGCTATAAAATTTACGACTACATACATATATTTGTAATTGATAATTCGATAATTCTAATACATGCTAATAATCGGTGTACACAAAATTTTATTCTCATTACACGATTTTTGCACTAATTATTGGGGCAACAAAAAAGGTGGGGGGGGGGGGGGGGGGGGATGACATTAATTTTTTTTCCAAATACTTGCGCAGTTCAATGAAAAATAATTGTCAAATGAACTCGGGACTTGATAAAGAGCTGAAATGCGGTCCCGTAAATTAAAACCACGTGACATTTATAACCATAGACTAGACGATCGGATAAACATAAGTTATTAGTTGTAAATATATCGAGTAATAAAATAAATTACTCACTGTGACTTGGCAGAATTTTGAAGAAGGCAAAATCGAAAGTTAGAAATTCCTCTACACTGTTCTTCGTTGTATGTACGTAAAAGTTGCTAATTTTAATTTTTACCGGTAATTGATAAAATCGTGTTTCTTTCTTTATTTCACCTTACAACGATATAATGCGCCGATAATACGGTTATAAATTTTTAAACTGTTCCACAGCGCAGGCTGAACATGGGATATTACCTCTGGCAATCAATACCCGCGTGCATGACCTCGATATTTTTAATCTTCAATCACCCCTCGTCAGCTATTTTACGTAAAATTTCTACCCTTTGAATATTTTGCTCCGATGTTTTCGAAATGAAAAAAAATTATCTTCTTTTTCTTCTTCAATTTAATAATTCCAATTTTTCAAACACACGTATACATACTATAATAATAATTTAAACAATTTTTAATCTTCTTAATTTTTTTAGTCTTGTATTATAATATTGAAAAAAGAAAAGAATTAAACGTGTATAGCTAAATATTTGATTTTTAAAATATTTGAAAGGGAGTGTAAAAGGCACACAGAGCGCACGTGACAATTGTACGAAATCCTGTAACGTTGCAGTGATATTCCTGCAGGATTTTAAATAATTTCCCCTCTTTCCTGTCGACTCACACCGTGCTATGATAATATCAAATTTCGTTCCAATTACTGGCCTGCGATAGCCAGGAAATAACAGCCGGCTGTCTGCGGTTATACCAACGGAATAGTTCACCGTCTCTCTGCACTCAATGAATTCAGCAATTTTCGAATACTCCGAAACTCTCGGTGAAATTCGCAACATAATAATATCTCTGCATGGAAATTTAACCGCGAACAGAAAATTATAACCGTTCCTTTTCTCTGTTTGTTTTACGCTGTTGATTTTCGACTAAATATTACGATACAGAGATAACAATTAACCTGCGTAAAATTTTCGAACGATCACAAGCTGAGTGGTATTTTTTATTGAAAATTACCGCAAAAATTAACAACGTTTTAGAGTAAAAGAAAATTTTCTCTAAATTCGATATATCACCTGTGAAATGAGACAGAAAAAAGCAGGAAAAGATCGATTCTTCTTCGTCGATTTAACGCTGAATCTTCGGGCTTGAAATTCGAGTTCGGTAATTCGCAGAACGAAAAATTGAATAATAAATAAAAACTTGAAATTGACCATTCGTTCAACCGTGTCTAAGTTAAGTGCTTTATTTTCAAACTTGTTCAACTTTCACCGAACGACGATAAGCTATAGTTTTCTGTTTCAAGGATCAGGTTTGATTTAAGGATTTTCGATATTACTTCTTTTTAAAGCCTAGAAGGCATTTTTTTTTCTTTCTAAACTTGTTATTTTTCACCTAATCGCCTTAATATCTGCGTAAAATCAGATAAAACCTTATCGCACTCCTCAATCAGAATAAAGAAATATGTGTAAAACCATAATATATGTATCGTCACCCTGTCTTAACGGTAAATTAAGACCAACTCAACCGTGTATATAGAAAATGACAATGGAAAATCAATGCCCACATATAATCCACAGGTTTAATTTTCTATGACTATTCCGATTGTCGATAATTTTGTAACGGAACGGAAAAGTTTCTCCACAATTTTACGCTCCGATAATCACAATTATCGCCATTATCGATCGCCCGTTTTCGAAAAATCGCGCATCCGTAAAATGACATGTTCATAGTTTCGAAATAAAAAGAAAAAATGGAACGATAATAACCGATGTTTTCAAAAAAAAAAAAAAAAAAAAAAACAGCACGTCTTATTTATTTTTGGATAAAATCTGTAATAACAAATCGATATTATATCTATCAGCGCAAAATCGTTCTAAATGTCTGCGAATTCGTTGGGCGTAGTAGTAACGGCTGTGATGTGGTTGACAATGACACGATTTCCGAAGTGGTTTTACAAGATTCCTCTCAAGGTGAACCGGTGTGCGTTCAACGTTTTACCTGCTTTCAAAACCTCCGCTGAACTTTAACTGTTACACGAGTATATAATCATAGACACAGCAACCACATTCAGCGCTAGGTATGTAAGTCAGCATTTCCTAGCCTAGGCCAACCGACCAGACCCGTTAACAAAAAATAGGCAAAAAGTCTTGCGGGTAACACAAGCCGAACGCATCGTTACAGTGGAAAACTCTCGTCTGAATCTCCACAGCAATGCGGAATATTCTTAATTGAATGGGAAAATTAAATTTTTTATTTTTTTTTTTTATTTTTATCATTATTCCGCGATTTTTACTCCGATACTTCCTTTTTCACATATATATATATTATCGTACGTGGTGAGTGGAAATTAATTCTGCCTGCAGGGAAAAAATCCACCAAATCGATTCTTTTCACGTTTATTAGAGAATCTTGTAACAACGATTATTACCGTCGTTATCGTCGAATTGTTATAATAATTGTGAATTTCTTTTTTATTCTAAGTTGATAATCAATCGTTTTTATGGAATAATGAATCTCATGATGAATGATGAAATAAAAAGTATATGCTAACTATAACTATCATTATATATATATGTATTTATTACAACATGTAACCTAAACGGATATTTTTTAAGAAGAAAATTGCGTGGAACGTATAATTTTAGAATACTAACGCACATCGAAATTTGTAGAGATCTTTGAAAATCGTCTCGAAATTGATTAATTAAGATGAATTTTGAAATTCGGTCTCATTTTGCTTTCAAGATAATTATAATTCTGTGCTAAGTCTAAATACCCGCAACTTTGGCCTTCGGGTTCATTGGAATTTCAAATGTATGGTGATTATCCACTCGCTTTCGTGTCGCTGAAGAAAGTGTCGTACATTTTCAAGAATACATAAGTACCTCCATACATCGAATACCTTAAATATATTTATTTATGTAAATCGTCAAGGTGGATGCCCGCAATATGTTTTAAACAAGTATTTGGCTTCAGCAATTATCTACGACGTTTTTCGGGATAAACTTACAGTTTAACGTGATCTGCTTCAAATCGAATTCCTCAAAAACTTTACGAGAAATCTTTTTTTCACTTATGAAGCATATGGAAATTTGATGTAGGCCAGAATTTATCACTAACCTAAGGTATTTTCAATTTCGAAAATGATAGTTATCTGAAAAAATTGAATTCAGAAATTCTTTTGTCGTACGATCTCATATGTTCGCATTTTTTTTGATTTTTTTTTTTTTTGCCTTCTTTAGGCTTGAGATGTTTCGAAATCTACAATTTGAATATTATTTTGTTTTTGTTACAGTTTTTTTTGGCGATTTCATAAAAATACAATAATGCAATAAAAAATTAGATATCTTGGATATTCATTTGTGGAAAAAAAAAATTCCTTCGACCATTGCAGAGATATCAAAACTGCAGCTTTAATTGCCTGCCGAATTGTCATTTCGAATTCTGTTTTTTCACCACACGTATTACGTGTTTATTTATGAGATAAATTGGCCGCAGCGAGGTTTTCCACCCATTGTCAGCTTACACTTAGTTATGTATTCTGGTACAACCGCGATCTTCCATCCTCGATACATCAGGTGGGAAAAGCTGCAAACGACGTTCTTTTGTTTTGCCTGTAAGCAAAAGCGGGCATTAGCTGCCTCCTACATTCTATTCATTATATTATACTTCTATTCACGTGTGTCCTGATCCTAAATTCAATTATCTGTACTGTACAAAAAGAGGCCGGATTTTTGGGGAACAAAGCGCGTTATAAAAAAAAAAAAAAAAAAAAAAAACAAAGCGATAACATAATGCGATCAAGTCCAGATGTGCGAAAATTCACCTCGACAAATTTGGCAAAAGAACAAAACCATGTGTTGGAAAAATGATTATTATTATTATTGTTATAAAAAAAAATCTTTTTTTATTCTTTCAATCGTTTTTTATTTCAAACTCTGGAATTTACGCGAATTGGAAATAAAATCCTCTGCTGGAAACCTTCTTTTCCGCAAAGGAACTTTTACATCTCAAGTGGCTGGTGTACTGCAGGAGAAACGGCGAAACCTGCATGCACTTAACTTTTATTTTATGCCCTTCTGTTTTGCGCTTTCCTATTTATTTGTGGCCTCCACTTTTTCGCCGCTGCTCAACACTAAAACTTTAAAACCCTAAAATATAGTGTTTTCATGTAAATGCCAAAATAAGCTTTAAGCTTGTCTGAAAAGTTGCATCGCAATATACTTTCCGGCTTTATACGTATAATACGAGGTACATCGGTATAACTCTGCGGAAAAAAGAAGAGAAAGAATATAAAACTTGAAAAGAGAAAAAAATTTTCTCCGCTTAGCGGACCTAAAAATAACGCTTTCAAATGCAAAAATTTTTCTACAATAATTTTATTATTCTCAACTTTCGACGCGTGTTTTTTGACTTGTGAAAAAAAAAGTTAATAAATAAATAACATGCTATTGATAAATAATTGCTCAGTATTTATATAGAAATTACACTGCATAAGAATATGTATAAGAATTAAACTGCAGCCCCGGTATTTCGGCAAGTGTTATGTGTCGAATTCAGTGATCCGTTGAAGTCGTGCAAAATGCGCACAAAAGCTGTTCCAACATCCTTTTTTTACCCCCGTTTTCACTGGGCCGCAGAAGCAAGCGCGACTCTCTTTAATTCGCGAACCGGAAACCCAGCTTCTCCAATTCTCTTTGCATCCGCAATTATTTCAATGTACTTCCCCCGTTTTACACTCAGCAAGAATTATATCTCTACTTTTTCGAACTCTGCAAATCCGCTTTGTATAACGCATCTTTCAAATTCTCACAATATTGTTATTTTTCATTAAATTCCGGCCGTGGGCGGGGGGGGGGGGGGGGGGGCTTCAAAGATATTAACGAAAACTGAAACGCTTTACAAAGCCTGAAAACGTCAGAGAAAATTGTTGAATACAACATATTCAAAATTTTTTTTTTCTCAGAAGATCGCGACGGATCGAAATAATCGACAAAGTTTTTTTTGTAATCAGAAAGAAAATTGAGATCCAAATTTTAATGGCAACTCTTCAAAGCCTCCACGGTGTAATAAAAATGGTGAAACGCGTTCGGTAGGTTTTGAGAACGGAAAAGTCACTCGATTAATGATCGGGAGTTGGATCGAGTCCAAGTTAACAACAGCACCGGCAGCAGCGCATCCTGCGATGCAACAAAGCTGATTGAGTAATGATCCTGCAGCCGTGCCAGTGCAGTTTGAATACAATGAGGCACTAACGCGCTGCAGAAAAGTTTCAAACTACGTATTCGAAGGGAAGTTTAAACCGGACAATAAGACGCGCCGTATAGCCTTTGAATTCTTCGTTCCACTTCACTGTATTATATACATTGTTTAGAGTTGATCGTCTCTATCTAGAGAGCAGAATAACCGGTGATGCAATTTGCCAGAGCGGAAAGCGCAACCTATGCTAGTTTCCTTAATTGAAAATTTCCGTTATTTATTTCCATGGAGGAACTCAGCAGGATTTGAGAAAAATGTAATTAGAAATTCAACAGGCTGTTCGATAAAATTTTTGGACAATTTTCAAGCGGTTTTTAGATCACCGTGTAGATTCGGTTCAATGTAATCACGGGGGTGAGAATCGTGCCTGGACATTTGGACAACTTTTTTCTTCTTTGAATTATAATTTAATCGTGTATAAGCGTCTAGTTTTCAAATCAAGCTAATCAAGCAATCGTCAAGCCTGTTTTTGTGAGTGGAGAGGAAGAATTGCGATGCCATGCCAATGTGTTGGGGAGAAGCCCTTCAGAGACTATAACTTCCTGCAAGGGTACGCGGGCTAATGGAATTAAATTGCCAAATTATATTTAGGGTCGAGCGGACGAGCGAGTACCCGTTGATTGAGAAAATTGACGCCTCTGTTTTTTCTCCTCGTGCTTTCTGATTAATTATTTCGCATCGCATCGACGCGACGTGGCGACTCTTTGAAACGCGAATATAATTTATAATTAGATATACAGAAACCGAGTGACCCGGAATTCTTCTCGAAGAAAGGAACAACGAAGAAAAACATGTAGGGAAGAGTGGGGCAAAGTGGACCCCTTAAGAAAATAGTGCTTAAAATCAGAATAAAAAATTATGATTCCCAAATAATTCATATTTAATAAAAAGTTCAAGTGGTTAATTTTATCCCTTGTTATTTAAAAATTTTAATATGCCCACTTTGCCCCAACCTCCACTATACAGAAATTTGAAATTTCTTGTTATTTTCAGCTTTTGGAATGGATTAAATGCACCTGATCACGCTTCTAATTAAAGCAGACGACTAATTATCGGCGATTGCATACAATTAACAAACGAACGGGGATACGTATACCTAGAAGGGCCAAATTCGTGCACCGGAGGGCATGTTACTCGTATATGTTTTCCATGCAACATTCTCAGCCGGAAACTCTCGGCATTGTCTTGTTGTTCAAACAGCGCAAACCACAACGCATTGTTAGCAGCGCGCACACACCTTCCATCGCTGGTAGAAGCCCGG
This sequence comes from Diprion similis, assembly GCF_021155765.1. NCBI lineage: Eukaryota > Metazoa > Arthropoda > Insecta > Hymenoptera > Diprionidae > Diprion > Diprion similis. Next base: position 23,146,474 of record NC_060110.1, read on the forward strand.
TTTCGCTTTTGAAAAGCTCGAGCAAAGTTTGGTCGAGTTTTCCGAACCTCGCCCCTCGAATAATAGTCACGTCCTGCGGGTCGTTAGTCGTTTAACTATTCCCACGTTGCAGTCTTCGACTGAGGAGTGTCGACGTCCAAGATATCTACTTTTCCAACTTTTATCCCTGCACTAATCAACGACGTTAATTTGAAAAACTTCATTTTCTTTTTTTCTTTTTTTTTGTGGTACACAACCTTTGGATGTCACCGGATATTCCACTTTTGAAACTGGAGCCCAAAAAGACTACCATCGAATCATAAATTTTCGTGTAAATTCCACTGGTATTACAAAATTCTCACATAATGTGGCTCGGATGTCGCGACGATAAAGTTTTCGACGTTCCACGTCGCTCGGCTTCTTTTCTAATCCCGAGGTATTCTTGTTATTAATATAATAATGATATTAAAATTTAACCCCTGAATTTAAAGACTTGTTGACATTGTTTTAGTTGACCCAGTTAAACTCGTCTCTTTTATCGCAGCATCTTTCCTGATAATTGTTGAAGTATATACTATGAGTTTTCTGTGAAACTTGCCGTTAAACGCCAGCAGATAGGCAACCGAAGCTGCAATTCAAATAGGACGCAATAAGAAATGTAGCTTCGGTTGCATATCGCTTGGCGTCAGGCGGCGAGTTTCACAGAAAACTCATGATACGGTTGGGATTTCACATTATTCGATGCCGATTCCGAAGGTATAAACTGACGATCGATGATTGGTAGAAACAAGATCAACGAAGCGTACACAACGTGGAGCACACGGAAAAGAAAGCTGCGTTTTCCAATTCCCGTTTCACCCGCGAGTGCGGACTGAGTGCGTTTTCATGTGCGCTGTCACGAGGCGTGGGATTAAAACCGTGGACGCGATTCCGCGTGTCACCGGCAGTCGTATACTCGTTGAAACCGGTAGCGTTAAGCCGAAATCAAATTGAAGTTCCGAATCAAACTACGCCGGATCAGCGTTTTCCCGACCGGAAATCCGGAATCCTTTTCGCGCTGCAGCGGATTTGAATGGACCGCCATCGACTCTCCCCGGAATTCCGCCCTGCCGAAGACGAAGGCAAAGACGCAACCGATCGAATGCGACCGCCGCTCTATTAGGAGTCGATAAGCGTCGAGTCCTGCAAAGTGACCCGCTAGATTCTGGCCACGTTTCCAGAACAGTGGAGTGCGAGCGGAAAAAGAAAAAAACTGGATGTATATGGCACGAAGCAAAAATGAGACGGAGAAAGAGAATGAACTGAGAAAAAGGCACGCGCTTCTTCGCTTTGACGCATGAGGATCGTTCCAACGTCTACGAAGCTTATGACCCGACTCCAGGCTTTTCCGCACGGGACTTACCCCATAAATATCGCAGGTATATTGTCGAGAGAGAGAGAGAAAGAGAGAGAGAGAGCGAGAGGGGGTGAAGGGAAGAGATATTGCAGGCACTCCTGACTGCACGTCTTGGATCTATGTTGGGCTGAACGACACGATAAATCGGACCAAATACAGGGAAATGATTTAGGCAAGATTTCTGCTTGACATAAATTACGAGAACTAAATATCTGGTAATGCAGGCATCGAATTGGCGAGGTTGATTGCAGGGAGCGGAATGTCGGAAACTTTGGTGTGCATCCTGCGGGATCGGAAAAAGACACGACGCTCGAGTTCAACTATCTTCGACGAGACCCTAGAGCTAATAGAATTGGAAAATCCTACCCGAAAGCTTGGTCAATCTTGATTGATTCGAAACTGCTTTGATCCGATGTATGCGGAAGTCGATACGGTCAATCTAATCGAGTTAAAACGACTCTTTGACCGCAATGAAATTACCGTGCTTCTAGGATATCTAGAAAGCGCGAAGAAACTTTTTGGGTCGTTTGCTCTAGAAGTTTTCTTTGAAACTCTCCGCGCAACGCCTGTAGATAGTCAACTTAAGCTTCACTTATGTAGCTTCGATTGCCTATGTGCAGGCGTTGCACGGTAAATTTTACAGTAAATTCCCGGTATGCGCATCGAGGGTTCAAGGGTAGCAGGGATCGACGAAGAAATTGTTAGCTTGAATTGACGTGCGGCGGTATAACCGCGGTGGGCATTGAGATAAGAAATTTGATGAACGCTCAGCGGTTTATCATCGCGGGAAGCAAGGATCCCAGCTCCCGAATTTATGCCCGGGATGAGCTCGCGAAATTTGAAACGCTTTCGAGATTTATAATGCAACAAGGAAACGTCGGAGCTGTAGGATCCTCTAACGAGACAACCGGAAGCTTCGGATTTGCCGGTGAGGCATGGGGCCGAAGGGGGTCATGGTTGCAGAGATGTATCATTGCAGCCATCTCAGCCACTCAACTAACGGCCAATTTTTTTCATCCCCTGGTATCTTTCTTACCCTCGCGTTCCTCCTTGGCTTCTTTTTCTCTTATCTCTCGTGATAAAACGATATTTATGTCTTCGCATTTATTTGGCCGAAACTTCCTTCCTTGCGGGTGAAATTATCACCCTACCTCGATTATAAGGAGCGCAGCGCGACAACGCGTTAATGGCGGTGTAACCGACGATATCTTAAGATTATCGAAAGGTATGCACGCGACGGCCGTGACCGCAAATTGAGGTGATTAAAAATATTGCCTATATATCCGCAGGATCGGTATACCCAATTAGCCAAACGGCCAGTTATCTAATAATCGTGATTAGGAGAATTAGGGCGTCTCAGAAATTGCACAAGAGCGCTTTGAATCTCTCGTAAATTAAGGTTTTATTCATTTTCATATACCATGCAATTATATAAAGACCAGAAAATTTTCTTCCCTCTTCTGCCTCGGTTTTTTTCACGAAATTCGTTAACCTCACGTACGTCCGAAAGCTAAGATGTAACCCCGGGTGACATTCTTCTCCATAATGAAGCTAATCCTTCGAGCTGAGCTACGTGCCTTGCCGTGTCGAATTAGGGTATTTACCCAAATTCCGGTTTTCCCATGATTAGAATCAACAAACTCAACAGGGAGAGCCGAGGCGTTTCTACCCAGTATGCAAATGAACGAATAGATGTCAGTCTTGGCTTCAATGCTGTTGTTCTATCTTGTTATACAAGAAAACCAAACCGTGGAAATGTAGTATAGATTGTCGACAAAATGAGATCAAAATCGCGGTGTGTAATAGCAAGCCCTGAAGCTGTATAACATAACAAGTAACATGTCGCTTGAAACGGGGAGAACCTGGTTATAGATATTGCGAGCAGTTGGTTTATGGATGGAAACAAGAGAGTTCAGTAAGCTCGGGCTGCTTTGACGTGACGTTATCCGATTATGCATATAGGTATACACATACCACCCTCGTTTGTAATCACATTATTGTCCTCTGTTGCAGGTGTCGAATGAAACAATGGAAACGAGACCTGCCGCCAACCTCGGTGATTATAACGTTTCACAACGAGGCGCGTTCTACCCTTCTCAGAACGGTAGTCAGGTGAGTTGAGTTCTGCTTAAATGTCAAGTATGTGAACTGCAAAAACGGCGCCACAACAACGGGCGCATAATTTTAATCACGAGTTAAATTCAAAGGCAGACTGTCAGCCATGGCAGATATGCAATCAGCCCTCTGCAGTCGGCGAATATAGATTCAGAACGAGTTTGTATAAAAGTTTGAAATCTGGCGGGCGGCGACTGTCGTCCGTGAAACGCCTTTCCGATGGAATTTTCTAATCACCATTCCTTCGCTTCTCGTTCCTCTCTCGTTTCCTGTTAGCAGCCGCCGCGTTTTCCGCTCCTCTCACCCACCGCATCCCTTACCACCCTTAGATCTCACCCTTCGGATTCTGCAGATATATAAGCCAGACTCCGAGAGCCGATGATCGCTGAACGGCCACAAAGACGGCATAAATCAGAGATTTTTCATAACGTGGCGAATTAATTAAGACATTTTTCTTACGCCGTGCCGCGAGCTTCGCGAATATAATTTTAATTCTTGCAATTTTTACCCACCGCCCCACGAATTCTCTCTTCCACTGGCATGCTATTTTTTATACGTATATATATACCTATAACTACTGAAGGGAGATATTTCAGAACCCTCCTCTTCGAATATCAGAATCCATATATTTTTTCTGTGTTTCAGTGTGCTCAATAGAAGCCCCGAGCATCTAATCAAGGAGATCATTTTGGTCGATGACTTTAGTGACCATCGTAAGTATGATAGATTATAGACTCAAAGAAGATCTCTTACATTATATATTCCTATTTGTTTTCCGATGTTACTTCAACATTGAGTCAGACAAGTATTATGGAATAGTAGCAGTAGCATGAATTCTTAATAATATCACATTTGCTCATCAAGAAACTCCATGAAAGGATATAGCATCGTTGTGAAATGAAAAATTTTCGTTATAGACATGAACGCAAAAAGTAATTGGGCTCTTGGTCTTGGACATTTGATTATCCCGTCTCGCTATTTCTCTTGTTAATCCTAAGATTCGTGAAATCGAGTTTAACCAGAAGTAACCTTGGTGTAATCTATACCTTTCAGCTGAGGACGGTGAAGAATTGTCAAGGATCCACAAGGTGCGGGTTATCAGAAACGAGAAACGCGAGGGTCTTATGAGGTCGCGAGTCAGAGGGGCGGATGCTGCGACAGCCAGCGTTCTCACTTTCCTCGACTCTCATTGCGAATGCAATGCTGATTGGCTCGAACCCCTCCTCGAAAGGGTCGCCGAAGACCCGACGAGGGTCGTTTGCCCCGTCATCGACGTCATCAGCATGGATACCTTCCAGTATATCGGTAAACGCGATATTTTACTTTATAACACAATGCGTGTAGTGTAGGATGATTGCGTGATATGAGTGATAAGATGATGATGATTTAGTGCTTTTTCGGTATAATCAATGGTTTAACACATGATTAATCGATCCAGATTTTTCCGCCCATTATTGACCACTGCAAATCCGTTACTCGGTGTAATTTTGAATATCGAATGACAGGAGGTGATGTTGTTGAAATTGATAGGGGCATCGGCCGACCTGAGAGGTGGATTCGATTGGAGTCTGGTCTTCAAGTGGGAATACCTGAGTCAAGTGGAGCGTCAAGCGAGGCAGAAGGATCCGACCTCGTCCATCCGGACACCGATGATCGCCGGAGGACTATTTGTCATCAACAAAGCGTACTTCGAGACTCTGGGAAAATACGACACCCAAATGGACGTATGGGGGGGAGAAAATCTCGGTGAGCTGCTGCAGGCGTCTGCTTTATACATATCCTTTGCAATCCCTTTTTTTCCATTATGTATAACATACAGATGCATAACAGTTTTTCCATTTCGCTTAATGTGTCCCGTTTTGTTCTTTACTTGATCACCGTTTTCGTCTCTTTTGCTTCAGAAATATCGTTCCGCGTGTGGCAATGCGGTGGCAGCTTGGAAATCATACCGTGCTCGAGAGTTGGCCACGTATTCCGGAAACGACATCCGTACTCCTTTCCTGGAGGAAGCGGTAACGTATTCGCAAGGAACACCCGTCGCGCAGCCGAAGTATGGATGGACGAGTACAAACAGTACTATTACAACGCCGTTCCACTAGCGAGGAATATACCTTACGGAAAGTGAGTTTTATGGTACAATTTCTTTCGACACTCGTATTCCATAAGTCAGTCGCCGATAGGACGGTTAAAATGGGAATGTCGATTTATACAGTTCCTGAAAAAACCGAGAAGCTAATAATGAGGCGAGAAATCGGGAGACGGAAGCCATCTGGTGCTAGAGAATATTCCATTCTATAGACATCCCGTATTTAATTATAAAAGAAGTTTTTTTATTATAGTTTTCACAAAATAAACGTACAAGAACCTGCACGGAGTTTTCTGTACTTAGATATCGGTGCAAATCAACGCAAACGATCAGCTGCGATGGGTCTCTTTGACGCTATATTACCTCACCATGCTCATATTATGTTTCACCATCACCTAAATAACGAAAAGTTTTTTTCTGATCTAAAAAACCTGGCGTTAAAAAATTAAATGGGAGGTGCAGCCGGATACATATAATTAAATATTACAGCATTCAAGATCGATTGGAACTAAAACATAAGCTTCACTGCAAGCCGTTCAGTTGGTACCTCAAGAACGTTTATCCAGAGCTTGCAATACCCACCAGTGAAGGCGGACCAGGGGGTTCTTTCAAACAAGGATCCACCTGCATGGACAGCATGGGGCATCTCCTTGACGGAAACGTGGGGCTCTATCCCTGTCACGACACTGGCGGCAATCAGGTAATTCTGCCTCTCAATTTTCCACCGACCTAACTTCAAAATAGCTGATGATTGATAATTTATTGTAATTCTGTCTGATTCCACTTACTCTGTTCGGTTGAATGATAACGGTCATCTCTTTTAGGAATGGGGCTTAACCAAGGATGGTTTAATAAAGCACCACGACCTCTGCCTGACGTTACCAGCATACGCTAAAGGAACAACACTCTTGATGCAAATATGCGACGGAAGTGAAAATCAGAAGTGGCGTCACTTGGAGGGTGGCCTGATACGTCACACACGAATACCAGTGTGCGTAGATTCCAGGCATCACGCGCAGCGAGGTATAACTGCAGAAAAGTGCGACTCGCGTGCAGAGACACAGAGATGGCATCTCTACAATCACAATCATTAGCCTGGACTAGAGCTCTAATTAATTCATTGTAGTTCACTATTTTAAGGTATAAGACGAAATGGTGATGTGCGTCCGATAACGAAATTATCAACTCCCGTATAATATATATGCGACTAAAGAATCATTATAACACGCTGGAGGGCTTGCAATTATTATTTTATTATCTCGCTAGTAAAAATGGAGTGACGTGAAAACTGCTGTTGAATGTAATATAAGTTACCTGCCGTAGAAGTTCTGCTTCTCTAAACCAAACTTCAACTCTTAAATGGAGTGTCTCAAAATACTCATGCTAAATTAAGTGTAATAACTTTCATTTGAAGGAAACGATTAATTTTTATAAATGTGAATATAAGTATTGAGCGATTTGTTCATATTTTATGAGGGAATAGACATTTTATATTCGCAAGGTATAATGCGTTTTTTAGAGAAATCGATTTATTGTCTAGCAAACATTTTTTTTGCAGCAACAATATGACTTGTAGTTAATAAGGAGAGTGTAGTCATCGCCAATTCTTTATACAAGTTGATGAGCTAACGAGTTCATCTTGACTAGATACGAAAGATACTTTTTTAATTCATCGCCCAATGCACTATTGAAATAAAAAATTATAACCGAAAAAACAAAACTAATTACATTCCAAAAATAATGGTTAGAGTTTATTGAATAACTCAGATACAGTCCAACCTCTCAGTAGTTCCGGACAAGGATGAAGGTGGAAGAGTTTTTCTATGAATCGGTGTTCCCCAATACCTATCTATCTTTGCATAGCTGGCCAGATTTTTGCACTTAAACTACTGAGAAGTAGGTATACGAATTCTCAGCTTGTGTCTTTTCTTCTGAGTAGTGGGGGAAATAGTTCACGCATAAAACTGGGGAAACGGGCCAATTAAGAGAGGTTGAACTGCATTGTGTAACTGTTACGACAATTTATTTTAGTGTAACTTTCTTTGCTAAGGCTAGAATGAGTAATGGATAATGGATAAAATTATTTCGCTCAGATAAAACCTTAATTTTGATTATACTAAATCAAAAGTGATTTAGTTATATCCGAAATATTTGCTATTCAATTTTAGTTTCATATTTACGTTCTATCGTCGGTTCTTTGGTCTTTAATTACTAATATCTAGGATTCACTTTAGGTGAATAAATGATGGTATCAAAATAATACGGGGAAAACTGTTGGATTCAGCGTGTAAGGAATATGCGCATACATATAATAGCAGCTTAAAATGATTAAAGTATCAGCCATTGATACATTTAATACGGGAGACGATTTTTTTGAAAATGTTTTTTACGAAAACAAGTAGCAGAAGAACTATATTGTATTCGGTCTGAAGAAACTTATACTCCATTCAGTAATTTGATTAATAGTTTTAAAGTATGAACAATGTTGTGAGAGTGCCAAAACGAAGTTAAAGATGAAAAACAAAACGTGAATAAAAAGTAAATAACTACCATCAAGTTATGAATTGGGTATTTGGAATCAGAAAATTACAATCGATTTATTGATAAACATTAAAAAATACAAACACACCTCTTCCATAATAGCGAAAAGTGAAAAAGAAAGAAAAAACAATCTTCGAATCGATTGGAGTATCAAAGATGTAAATATATTTCATGATATTATTGGCATAACTATTGTAATGGAATGCTTAAATTATTGTAACATTATAATTTTTCAACTGTGATTACATTACGAGTTCAGAAGTACGTCAAGATAATTATCTGCGTCAGACAAGCGTCGTGATGTATCCTTGTTAAGGATTCGTGAACAATTATATTCTAACTCGTGTTTTTCCAAATAAAAACAATCGACGAGCAATTAAATTGTACCCGTTGTAAGATCAACGATAAGTATGCCAAAATCTAGCGATTGGTTGATTTCGAAAAGTTGATTGAAATAGGTTTTTGTACAAACTAAATATTGGCTGCTTTTAGGGGGAAAAAATATTCTGTTAAGTACAAGGTGGACCTAAATTGAAATTTTTCTTCAATTTAACTACGCCTAGTAGTCAAAGGTTGTAAATGTTGTCTGTCAATATTGCAATTTATTTATTGATCACAAATGATATTTAATTTGAAATTTTTTTCTTCGTTTAAATTAGCACAGGCGATGTACTGTATTTTGACTTGGTTGTGCAAATGGGTATAGATAATTATGATAAAACAATTAAGATATTTAGTCGATAAGCGAATCAGCAACAGCAATATGACACGATATAAACTAAGTATTCTTTTGTAATAACTCCTAGCTTGTTCCTTGCTGTTACGAAATAACAGCAGTGCTGGTATAAGTTTACGTAAGCTTTTGTATCATAAAACTATCACTTCTGCATTCGATTGTCATTAAACTGATGGAAAATACAGTCGAGATACCAATCATTCAAAAAATTTTAACGATGAGATTGGCTCGAGCACGTAGCATATAAGAAATTTATTATATATAACATAATATAACATAATACAATATTATACGTGCGTAATAGTAGGTAAGGCGGCAATTCGGTATCGATGTTTAATTCGTTTCTGGTGTCCCTGGAAATTAAAATGAAGGCTTTCATTAAATCTGGTCGATTTCGTCTGTGAATATACTGCAGTCTACACAATAAACATACTAAGTTATACTTATAATGAATATCATAAATACGTAATGTAAATAATAGTTATATTATTCTTATTAATTATATAAATATAAATTATATAAAAACGTCGTACTTCCGCAATTTTAGGCTGTAAGATAAAATGTGACATAAATTAATTAATTAATCAGTTACAATACGAAGTTAACAGTCAATGATAATGTGTATGTAACCAGTCCATTAAAATAGACCCAACCACTTGATCTCTGCGAATTACGAATATGGATGGATTATAAATGAAAGATAACACCTGTACGAGTAAAAATTGACACAACGACAGAGAAACGATCGAAGGAGTAATAAAAAGAGATTTTAGAAAAAAGGAGCGACGATACTTAGAGATTGACAATAATGAAAAGAATATTTGGCGTACTTCAGATGAACTTTGTATTACAAAAAAAAAAAAAGAAAACTTTATAAACCTACGTATTCATCAAATTATCGGGGTTATCATTCAATTATAAAGTTCTACCGGCTAAAAAATCATATGCTAGTGTTTCATGTATTCCACACTTTGTATTGTATAATAATGAAATGAATGTAAATTAAGATGAAACAAAATGAACAAAAAAACAGTATGCTAACGATTATAGGAGAAATTTTTTTTAATAAAACATGGATTTTTTTCCAAAAACTTTACGTCAATTTATTTACAACATTTTTTTAATACAATCGGCTTAATCTTATAAAAAATAAACGTACCGCAAGTTGTAAGTTTAGTATGATAAAGTATATACACAGTTTATGAAGGAACGGCGCTACGTTTTTTAAAACCTTTTTTAACTTTTCTCTTAAACTCCTCGATGTTGATATCTCCTTTCTTGCTAACATTTTTCGTTGCAACATTTTCATCAGGAGCAACAAACGCCTGAGCTCTTCTTTCGACTCTCTTTTTGGCAGCCTCCTCATGTCTGGCCTCCTGTTCCTTGCGTTTCTTAACCTGTTTCTGTTCCTCTTTGAGGAAGAATTCCCCAGATGCCAATTGTTTATCGATTTTACTTTCCTGCTGCGGTGGAGGAAACGGTGTGTATTCTTTCTTAGCCTTTTTATTCTTTGGCTGTTTTCTTTTGCTAACATTCTTGCTGTTAAACTTTGGTAAAAATCTTTCCCAATTTTCGTTCTTCAGCTTAGGATCCTTGGCGAGTTCTCGCTTTATCATCAACGCCTTGATGTTGTAAATCGGATGCACATTCTTCATTGTGTCTTCGCAAATCCGTCTCACCTGCTGCAATCCCTTGTAGGGTCCAAGAGCAGCTACGGTTTGCCCCTGAACTAAAACGTAGCACTTTGTCAGCAGTTCGATTGACTTCAGCGTGCAGCCGTTGGGTCCGATTAGCCGCTGTCTTCGCTTGACAAACTTTTCCTTGTTCCTGACCAGGGACGATATTTTAATAATATCAGCACCGATGTCGTCTTGTAGAACTTTGACTGCCTGCTCGTACGGCACGGACCTAGACATCAGTTTGATCATGTCACGAGCCTTGATAATTATGTAGGGGTCCCAAGTTGTTCGTGTCGTCTTGACTGTCATGCTACCTTCAATCAGATCTAACTCAGCCTTGATACCTTGCTCCTGTAACGATTTCTGCACCAGCGGCCAACACTGTTTTAAATATTGTTCTCTGTACTTTGGGAACAACGTTGCAAACGAACTTTCCTCTAGTAGACGGTGCGGGTTGTGTTCTGGCTTGAATTCGGGAACCTTGAGATCCCACGCATTGTCTACTGGGCCTGTGTTTACTGGCTGGTCATCTTCCTTTTCAGAATCACTCATTTTCTTCAATTTATTTATCTATTTATCTCGCAATGTTTTCGGAACCAATTCGCACGTGGGGTTAGGCTACGCACTATCAGGTTATGTTTGGTTATGTTGATGCAATTTCAATTGAAGCAGTGAATGCACAAGGAAAGTGAGTGGCAATGAGCAGGCAACTATTTAACGTGAACTTCAGAGTATAGTTTGGCAGCGCTTTTATTCACTTTTGGGTGCATTCCGAAACTAGCTGGCAGCGCTGAAAACTCCCTAGGACAGAGACAGAGCTAATCACAAACTCGGCAGCGCAAAAGAGATAAGAGATTGCTGAAAGCACTAGGAGCTAATTTCGGAACGCAACCTTTATTGTAAGTCTGCCATCTTGCATCCATCACAACGTCGATCTGTCAGTAAGTAAATTAGTTTCATTTATGTTAGGCGTCTAGAATTTCAGATTGGAGCTAAAGACGGTTGTACGGATAGTTTTAATATGTTGACATTTATGTATCTACATTTGTATATTCACTGTCAATGCAATTCGGAAAAATCGATGTCGCCGCTTGCGAAAAGCGCGAAAGGTTACGTCCAATTTGTACCGACGCAGTAAGGCAGCAGCACTCAATTTGAAAATTAGTTGCAATGTCACCCTCTAGGAAACTGCTTGAGGCAATTTAGCCGTGCCCGTAAGGTCTGTGAAGCTGTGACAGACTAACAGCTGATTCCAGTCGTGCGAAGGCTAACTCTCAACTACTAACATGCTACTAACCAGTCGTGCTCAAGCCTCCTAACCAAAAGTGAAATCATGCGTGATCACGATATTGTAAGACAGTAATTACCGTAGAATTGACCTTGTGTTTAAGCGTGACGAGCAATGGCCGATAAAAGTTCGCTATTTGAACCGAGCGATAATGACTCAAAACCATCTGGTGACACTGGGCTGGGGCGTTACTTCAGCAATACAACTCACACGATATTCGACGAAATTGTCCCGCCGGAAAAACAAGACATGCTGGAACAACCGTCAGTATCTGCGAGCCCTCGCCCAGTATTTGACTCCTTTTTGACTGCGCCGTCAAATAGCTTTCTTGAAAATAGCTTGTCAGATGCTGCGGAGCAAGTCTCCGATCACGTCACGGCCAGCGACATTCATAGAGATGCTTGGATTCCCTCGGATCAAACCAGAAAAGTATTAGCGTCGATAGCTACGTCGACACCTGGAAGTAACTTTCCTGATAGAGAAAATCTGACGATGCCCGGACTGACGTTGCAAGGAGATTTAACTGATACGACTAAGGAGACTGCGATTCACTTCCTAGGGGAAGAAGAAAACATTCATCGTAACGTTCTCACAGCTTCGGATGTGACGCAGGACGAACGTGGTCTGAGGAATTTGATTCAGACAGGATGTTACCGGGCGGCGATTAATCTTACTGGAAGACTGCTAGCAATTTATGGACAGGGATATGGGAAGATAAATCATCCCAGCAAACACACTCCACATTCTCTACAATTATGGTTTACAAGGCTCGCACTTTTGGCAAAGTTAAAGCATGTCGAAGTTCTTGAAAACGAGTCTAAGCCCTTTGGAAATTTAGATAAGCCTGATATGTTTTTTACCTTTTATCCAGAACTCTATGGAACCAGGCCTGGATCCATGGCCTGTTTTGCCTTCCGGTTGCTTCTAGCCGAGATACCTGCCTATTGCAACAAACCGAGAGTCGCGTTGGACAACCTGCATAAGGTTTTATCTACTGTAAAACAAATTATAAAAAACTTGAAAAAAGGATTTGGGGAGGATGGCGGACGCCTGAAATTTACACCTACAGAAAGAGATGATGCTATCAGATTATGGGTCGGGAGAGAGTCTAGAATACTAATTTCCATTGTCAACTGTGCTTTGACTCTGAAAAACTATATTTTAGCCATTGATATTTTGGAGAGCCTGAGTGAAGGCACGGATTGGAATCCAGAGCAGAGGCAAATACTAAAATCAGCAATTGGTAGGGTCCTACTTTTACTCGGTGACATCTCAGCAGCAGAAAAACAGTTTGCTGATGGCAGAGAAAGTTTCCAAAATCCTTCAAACTCCAGGGAATTAACCGACAGAGGCCTGATGGCGGTAGCTCAAAACGCATTTCAAGAAGCCTACAACTGTTTTCAGAAAGCATCGGTCTTAGAATCGTCCAATATTATGCTAATAAATAATATGGCTGTATGCTTGCTTTACAATGGGCGACTTCAAGATGCTGTACATTTATTAGAAAGTGCACTAGTCAGAAACCCAACTAAAGGACTACAGGAAACATTATTGTTGAATATTTGTACCTTGTATGAATTACACACGACTCATAGTATGCAGCCCAAATTACATTTATTGAGACAGTTGAATCGATACAAAGGAGACGCCATTGCGGTGCAATGTTTAAAACTATCGCTTTAGAAGTTACTAATTTAATAATTCTTGGTTACACTAGAGTAAAACCCTGTAATTGAACAGCCAATTATTCAGTTGTTTTATTTATTGTTAATATTTTAGTTAATAGTTACTTGAAGTTTACTGTAAAAATTATGTTATGGAAAATCAGTGCAATTGCGTTAATTACGGTGTCAATGTTATTTGATTGGAAGTGATATTCCGAAATTAAATTTGAGTAAAAAAAACTATCGAGTATTGATCAAGTATCCTTACTTGCTTACTTGGAATAGCATAAAATGTGATGAAATATGTCTGTGGTCCTGGAATGAGCCGCTTGTTGTTAAAGAAATCGCTAACTTACAGCTAGTGTACTTGGTAACGCAAAAATCAAAAAATGGCATCGTTTCTATGAATTTATTATTGCGATTTCCCATAATTCGTGCCATTTCTTTATATCTGTGTCGAATGAATTGCAGTGTTTTTGTTCAGAATTCCGTATGTAGTGGGACTGTTGATTTTTTTTTTGCATTCGAGTTACGTAGACTTCGATGGTTGAATATATATACACATCAATGTCAAAATCGACCAGGGTACCCCTTGGGTGTAATACCTGCAGCGTTGTTCAAGTCTTGTTGGAGCAACTCAATTCCTGTAGGAGGTAGCCCTTTAACCCTTAGAGGACCGGCATACGCCATTTGGCATAAGGTCATTGACCTATCAACATTTGACTTTAATTTGGTCCAACATTCTGGAATTTAGATCACTTTTCTGTAGAAGAAAAAAATTTTCGAAATTCCTCAAACCCCAGTTGTCTAAAAGTTAATAATGGATTTTTTCTCTTCGTTTTTCATTAATGGAGGCGTACGTGTGGAACTCCATTTTTAGAATTCGCAGATGGTTAAAGTCTAACTTTTTGGTCTATGGAGACTCCTATGGTATTTGTTACAATAGGCGGTATTTTTAATGTGTTATGTCCTATCGAGCTTTGATCATCAATTGACTACTATTACTTTGCAAGTACCGCAAGCTTAAAAAATTAAAGGTATACTTAAATAAAAATAATAATAATATTCTTTCAAAACGGAGGGCGGACATCGTTCCGTATCAGTTTCTGATACCAGCAATGAGCAGGTAGAAATAATAAAAGCATACGTCTACTTCGATGGTAGAGTATACAATGGCAATTTTTTAAAAAGCATTTAGGACTCCCCAACTGCACACGCTGTAAGTGCGAAAACAGGAAGACTCCCACAGCAGTAAGCATAATTTAAATTAACGTCTAAATTCCTGAACAAAATAATTTGTATGCCAGCCTTCAGATTCCCAAATATAATATCGCAGAAATGAGTAGTGATACCGATAATCGAAAACCATAAATATAACTGGAACTCTGGCATGAATAACCAACTATTTCTGAAAGTAATTCACGAAAAAACCGCTTCCGAGAAATAGAAAAGATGATCGAGCCTGGGAAAGTGAAGGTACGTAATAATTGTTGAATTTTTAAAAAAAGCAAATAGGCTACGCATCCTTTCGGTACACCAAATGAGAAAAAACAAATACCTACTCATTTGTTTTAATTGATTCAATTTTAGAAAAAAGTGACATAATATATCAACTAATTGTGGAAGAAATTTGAAAAGATGTGAAAGTGAGGCTGAACACATGGGGATAGAGGCTTACAATGTACAGAATAGAATAGGTCGATGAATAGAATAGTTATATAGCGATGGATCTATTATTTTAGTAAAATGTATAGAAACTGAGCATTCTGTATGCGAAAAAAATATATATAACTCTACACAATTTACGTAAGTTAGTAACTCTTTCTGTATACGTCAAACGAACGAAAGCAAAAATAAATTCCTATATCTATATTGTATCGAAATTGTGTTCGCACTCCCTATCGGGGCGTCCAGCGAAACTTGAGTTCAAAATTCCCGTATTTTCCCGGTCATTTTATAAAAATTTTTCCAACATTCATAACACTATTTTGAGCTGCATAATCACTGAATAATAGTTGGTTTACATAGTGATCTTTAAATACACATGATACTTAATGTAAGTAACATGCTCGTCGATGAACATAAATTTCCCGAAAAAAAGGATTGAACATCTCAGTACCCTGCGTAAAGTGGTTCCCTAGTCGATCTCGACGGCGACATACATATATACAAATATCGAAGTCCACATATCTCAAATGCGGTAAAGAGCTGAACAGCCCCATTCTACCAACAGTTTAGAACAGAAACACTTCAATACATTTTCATTTGACGCAATAATAAGTAAATGGGATTCATTCTACGAATTTACTATTGCAATTTCGTAGCATCCGTGCTATTTTTTTATTTTTGCGTCAAACGAAAGTTTCCAAGTTTTTTTGTTCAGAATTACATATAAAATATGAGTCAGATAGGTGGACATCAATATTTGGAGTTATACGAGACGGGAACACATTCAAAATGTAATCGATGTTCCATACGATATTTGTTGATGTGTACATATAAATGATGAGAGTAAGTACATGCAACCAAAATATAATTGTGGTAGGGAATAAGAAGAGGTAGAAAATACGCTGTAAATGGAGATAATACATCTAGCGACAATAAAGTGAAAAGTTGTATCACTGCAAAGGTATGCAATTTTACTAGTACTATTGTATATTACTTCGATTAGTACAGAACGTTCTTTTGTGATGAAATATTTTGTGGCCCTGAAAAGGGCCGGTGGTAGTCGAAGAAAGCAGCTTACTTGGAGCTGGTGTATTTGGTTACAGCTTTGGTTCCTTCCGAAACAGCGTGCTTGGCAAGTTCACCAGGCAGAAGCAGTCTTACTGCAGTTTGAATCTCCCGAGACGTGATTGTAGACCGCTTGTTGTAATGAGCAAGCCGTGAAGATTCAGCAGCGATACGTTCGAAAATATCGTTGACGAAACTGTTCATGATGCTCATGGCCTTGCTGGATATACCAGTGTCAGGGTGAACCTGCTTCAGCACTTTGTAGATGTAGATTGCGTAACTCTCCTTCCTCCTGCGCTTCTTCTTCTTATCTCCCTTCGTAATATTCTTTTGGGCCTTACCAGCCTTCTTGGCTGCTTTACCGCTAGTCTTCGGTGGCATCGTGAGATAGATACTACTTTAATTCTGGGTGTCGATCCTTTGAGAGGTCGGTGGAGTTGTGTGAATGACCTAGCTTCCGCACCATATATATACCACGGGGCGCCTCAAGGCCCGGGCCAATCAGAGGCGAGCGCGCAGCGCCCGTCACTCTGGTTGGGCCGTAGCGCGAAGCTCGGCGAGGATAAATGCGTTGCTCCGGCCGGTCGAGTTCATTCCCACTCCGTCTACTCACGTAGTCGTATCGTAACTTGTGCATTAAAGTACATTCAATCAACTTTATCATGTCTGGTCGTGGAAAAGGAGGCAAAGTTAAGGGAAAGGCAAAGTCACGTTCAAGCCGAGCTGGACTTCAGTTCCCAGTTGGTCGTATTCATAGACTCTTACGTAAGGGTAATTACGCTGAACGAGTTGGTGCTGGGGCACCTGTCTACCTCGCTGCGGTCATGGAGTACTTGGCCGCTGAAGTGTTGGAATTAGCAGGAAATGCTGCACGTGATAACAAAAAGACCAGAATCATCCCTCGTCACCTTCAGTTGGCCATCCGCAATGACGAAGAGTTGAACAAGCTGCTATCTGGAGTAACCATTGCCCAGGGTGGAGTTCTGCCTAATATTCAGGCCGTACTTTTGCCCAAGAAGACCGAAAAGAAAGCATAATCCGTTGGATAAGGAGATCATTAATCGGCCCTTTTCAGGGCCACCAAATTTATCTCGTACAGAGACTGAACGTCATGTTTACCGAAAGTTTATAGTTTGCTAGCATTTTAAATTAGCTAAGACTACGCGCCATTGGTTTTCTTTCCTTCCGCGAAGATCTTCATAATTCAAGTTTGATACGACTACGATTGAAATATCGATTTTCGAACAGTTTGTAAACAACTGTTGCTGCCAAATTTGATCCACACTGAACCACAGCAATAGCAGTCCTTTCATACTAAAATATCGGTTTGAGTCGATCTAGTAAATATTTTTTTCATCGCTGTCACGAATATTCAGTATTTATTTCTAAGAAGAACGCATTTTATTTCAAGTGAAAACAAGCATGAGTTCTCAATAACTTGCAAGTGTTTTTGGCTAATTTGCTATTTCGGAACCATAAAATAACTTATGTACAGATATACACTGTCTGTCAATCTGTGCGCGGAGCGCTCACTGTCACAGGTCGCGTAGCATCTATAGAATTCAGAATTTAGCTATAAAATTTTCGGACGACACATGTTGGATGTTGAGCTTTCGGTTTGGGAAAGAAACACAAATCGATTTTCTAAAAAAATTATGTGGCCCTTCTCCCGTCAACACCGTACACTGGATTCCCCACTGCGTTACCTAGCAACTGCCTCTCGTCAATACAACAGTAGCCGCATCACATGATACGCTTGAAATGTCGGTAAGGCGACTTCCCACTGAGTGGGGAGTAAGAGAGAGGCTTGTTCATTCGGACAGTCATCGTCTGCCATGACAAGCTACACACCAACCACAGTACGCTAAAATTGGACTACTTTTCGTCCGCGTATGAGGCCCGTATTGCGCTGCGTTGATAATGGTCTAATGGTTACTGCCCTAAATATAGCGCAAATCCCCCACGCTGAGCCAATGCATTGTGTTGTATGCACATGGCTGCATAATAACTGGTTTCATTCGTAATAAAAATCGCTGTGCGTATTGGGTACATCGTATCAAACACGCTTCCAGTACTGAAAAAAAGTCGGCGGAGCCAGCATTTTGTGAAGTCTGACGTCATCGGTTGCCTGATGTTTTCACATTGTAGATTAGCATGTAAAGAAAACGATACAATTTCCATCTGAATTTGAGACGCGAAGTTTTCAACGACCATCGGTGTTCAGTAGCACGCAACTACTCGCATATTACTTCTTAATACTCAGTAAAAGTATTTTTCGAACTTAAAACCGCAAGCTTACGCAACTACAAAAGAGTTGATATAATACAGTTCAAACACAGCTGTAGACAACGCCACATGCAGTGAGGCAAAGTACACTTGGGTCATAAAAACATCATGGAATCCTAGCCATTCAAGGATGCGCAGAACTTTGCAATAGATATAAATTTGCAAGATCGATCAAGTTATTCATTATCACTATCGCTGCCGCAGGAGCCAAAGTACAATTTCT
Source organism: Diprion similis (assembly GCF_021155765.1). Lineage (NCBI taxonomy): Eukaryota > Metazoa > Arthropoda > Insecta > Hymenoptera > Diprionidae > Diprion > Diprion similis. The sequence continues at coordinate 23,165,200 of NC_060110.1, forward strand.
CATGACGGTAGTAACGACGGCTTGGAAGCAGATGTTGTTAAGACGTGTCCAACACATTTGACCATGTATACGCGGTATTTCGTACAGCAGATATATGCTACGCTGTGCGAAATGACTCTTCCAAGGAACTACACGTATAAGATTTGGTTCGACTAGGTAGTGTATACTATAAGTAGGATTATGGCAAGCGGTCGTAAATCGATTGAGCTGGTGCAACGAATCGACCATGTAGGATAGCTAGGTTATAAGAACCGTCTGCCAGTGGTATCACGTATATACTGGTACTGCACATTTGTGACGATCCTACGCCTGCCCAGTAGGCGAAATTCAAGGGATAACCGCTCAGAATACATATATGGAATAATTAGGAAGGTGAAAATGAGCTTATTGTGTCGTGCCTATCGTTCTCAAGGATCATATCGTGGCCCTGAAAAGGGCCGATTTGGTTGTGTTGTTGGGTGCAAGCAGCGATGTGATTAACCTCCGAAGCCGTACAGAGTACGTCCTTGACGCTTCAAGGCGTAGACAACGTCCATGGCGGTGACGGTTTTCCTCTTGGCGTGCTCGGTGTAAGTAACAGCATCACGGATCACGTTTTCCAGAAACACCTTCAGGACACCTCGGGTTTCTTCATAGATGAGTCCGGAGATACGTTTGACACCACCACGACGGGCCAGACGACGAATGGCAGGCTTCGTTATACCCTGGATGTTATCACGCAACACCTTCCTATGACGCTTAGCTCCTCCTTTACCCAATCCCTTTCCGCCTTTACCACGACCAGTCATATTGACCGCGAATTGTTAGTAGATCTGAATAGATTAATTGTGCCCGTGATATTGCTTCGTCAGAGGTGCGATGCGACTGTGCCTTGAACCGTTCGTCCGAACGTTATATACTTTTCATGGACGCTCTCCCCTCTACCGTCACTTCGGCCAATCGAACGGCTGCACGACGCTCCGCTAGCTCTTAAAAGCCGGCTGCACTAGCTGCAACGGTTCACTCGTGTTCGAGACTCGCTCAAGTTTCATTGCGCTTTACATCCACTAAATTTAAAATGGCCCGTACTAAGCAGACTGCTCGTAAGTCTACCGGAGGCAAGGCGCCACGGAAACAGTTGGCGACCAAGGCAGCTCGGAAGAGTGCCCCAGCCACCGGAGGAGTTAAGAAACCTCATCGATACCGCCCGGGAACCGTTGCTCTTCGTGAAATTCGTCGTTACCAAAAGAGTACTGAGCTCTTGATCCGCAAACTGCCATTCCAACGGCTAGTCCGAGAGATTGCTCAGGATTTCAAAACCGACTTGCGTTTCCAAAGCTCTGCAGTCATGGCTCTTCAGGAGGCCAGTGAAGCATACCTCGTAGGTCTCTTTGAAGACACTAACTTGTGCGCTATCCATGCCAAGCGTGTAACCATCATGCCCAAGGACATTCAGCTCGCTCGTCGCATTCGTGGTGAACGTGCTTGATTTCTTCGTTTGACACAACATTACAACCGGCCCTTTTCAGGGCCACAAAATCTGTCTCGCTAAAATACGACTCCATCTGTCACGACTCACTACATATTGGCATGCCACTACAATCCCACTTGGTTCTTTCCTTTCACGAATGGTGTTGTCAAAACGGTGTCGTTCCATTTCCACGATCATTCAAAGAAGTATACTGGTTAAATTAATCTGCAATGTACACATCTTCAGATTTCAATCCATATATCTTACACGCTAAAAGTAGCTCCGCTGCCCCATTTTTTACACCATTTTGACTGAAAACACTTCAAAACATTTTTATTTGACGAAAAAATCGTGTCACAACATGGTTACTATGAATTTACTGTTGCGATTTTGTAGAATCCTGTTTCTTTAAATGAAAATGTATGCTTCAAATGAATACGTATGGTGTTTTCGTTCAGAATTGCGTCTAGAATAGGGCTGTTAAAAGCCCTCTTATGCGTTTGAGATACATGGAATTCGATATTTGGGGATGTATACGACACGTCGAAATCGACTAGGGCATCTCCTTGATGTATTTTATATCATAGTCATAGCGTTACACCACTCGAAACAGGAGCTTGGACGTGTACGCATAGGGGAACTCAAAAAATTTTGAAAATAAAACTTGAATTTTCAGGCTGTTTTTGTAAATTGGTAGTCAAATAGTAAGGTTTGATCTTACTAGAAGATACTGAAGGTATTGGGTGTTAATTTACCAGAATATACTAAAGGTATTAGTATTAATATTTAATTAATACCAAATAAATTGTCATTAATAGTGGCATATTTCTTGGAAAGTTATTGGAAAGGTCAGGGAATTTGAGATTCCAAGAAGCGTTGAAATTATTACTTCTCACGCAGTTTCTTGTTTATAAGGGACCAAAAGAAAAACAATTGATCTGTAATATTCAGTAGGGAGAAAAACGATCTTCATTTTTTCAAAATCCCGAATAACAAATGTCATCCGACGCCATTGAATACAGCTTTGGATTATACACAGCTATACCTCAACCTTTGCTACAGCAGCTGTCAGAATTGAATAACGATAATCTGTAGGCAGCTGATATTTTTCCTATGGGGTCTTTCAAGAATTTCACGATTATGCATTGTGCATCCGGCTCATGCATAACAGCAAAGGTCTGAACACTGAAATGTTTCTAAGCGAGTGAAACCTACCTCAACTAAAGACCCCCCTCCCCCTATTCGCTGGCAGGTATACGGAACACGATCCCGCTACATTTCCGAGAATGGTTCAAAGGCCTAAACAATAAATAATTATGATATCCCGGGAAACAGCTGCAGCTGTGCAAATACTATTACCTAACAGCCAAACCTAATTCAAATTCTTAACTCAAATCGATGCTCCAACGTGTCCACTATGGCTGTACAAAAACCACTGTTATATGGGAAATTACGATTTATAGAAATTTTTTTTACTGATGGTATGGGATTATTTGGATATGGTTCAGAGTATCGACAATGTCAATTCATTTGCATAGATGTAAATTGATGGCCCTGAGAAGGGCCGTTTAAATTATTTTTCCGACGATTGCTGATATTGGTGACAAAATGTAGCTGTTCACTTCTTCTTCGGTGCTGCAGCTGCCTTCTTGGCTGCCGGTTTGGCCGCCTTTGGAGCTGGAGCAGCCTTCTTTGGCTTCGGAGCCTTCGGTTTGCGGGTAGGTGCCTTGACAGCTTTCTTTGCTTTTGACGGAGTCTTAACTTTGGGTGGTTTCGCGGCTGGGCTCTTCACGACCTTTCGTTTTTCCGTAGCGGCTGCGGGCTTCTTTGCAGCGACCAATTTTTTTGCGGCGGTCAACTTCTTCGGGCTTTTAGCAACAGCTGCCTTTTTCGGTGCAGCTGGCTTTGCAGCGGCGCGCTGTACCTTCGGCTTAGCTTTCGGAGCGTCGGTCTTCGCATTTGCAATCTTGAATGAGCCTGAAGCTCCCTTACCCTTAGTCTGCAACAAGACTCCCGTAGTAACGGCAGTCTTCAAGTATTTCTTGATGAAAGGAGCCTGCTTCTCCGCGTCGATTTTGTACGTGGAGGCAACGTACTTCTTAATTGCCTGGAGAGACGATCCGCCGCGTTCCTTCAAACTAGCAATAGCCGCGTTCACCATCTCGGAAGTGCGTGGATGCGCCGGTTTTGCACGGGGCTTCTTCGACTTCGGTGAAGCAGCTGCTTTCTTTGCAGGAACGGCTTGAACGGCTGGGCTATTAGCTGCTGGGCTGGCAGCGATTGCCGGTGACGATGCTGATTTGTCCGCCATAGCTGACCGATGTATGTCGCGATGAAATGACCAAAAACCACTTTATTGAGAGTGGAAAATTACAACTCAACGACCGTCAAAGTTACAAATACAATTTATACTGTTCAATGCGTTTGCGCGTACGATCCCACTGGTGGTTAGGATAGATGATACTCGTGAAAAATCTGAGCATCAGTTTGCTAGTATAGGATAGCGCGGACCATGGAGAGAGACCGTGAGCGCGTTTTACGCGGTGCGCTCGGTGACGTTCGCGCGTGCGACACTGACCGAACGGCATTTCTTCGGGTGTTTTATCGTCGCTATCGAACTCCTGGAGATCTCCCGTTGCTACCAGGTACTACGAAGTATGCTCTATCAGCTCCGCAAAGTTTTTAAACCATCGCGATAACGGATCCCTTGTAAAAATCCCTCACCGCGAAGCGTGCGTCTTGACATCGACCACACCCTGAGCAACGGTCACCCTGGTGCTGACCTGGGGGAATGCGATCGAATCTTCTACAATGTACCAGTGTAAACTCGAAGCTTCGCTCTAGTTCCACGCAAAAGATGAAGCTCGTATCTTCATCGGTCTCCATGATATGAGCGATTGAAATTCGGGAGGTCGCGACTAAGTCTCCGATGAACTAGCCCTGCTTTTTGCAGACGAATCTCGACCCGGTAGCAGTGTCGAGGAACTTCAACCTGGGTAACGATGTCGGGAAATTGTCATTTCTGATCTTATCCATCGCGACGGTTGTCTAATTAAAGAAAATTTGAACGTGTTGAAACCGTGCGAAGCTACTAAGGCCGGCCTAAAGTATCCAGCGAGTCGAGAATCTGCGTAGTTTGAAATTACATGGAGGTCATTTGTGTAGAAGGCAAATTTTCTGCATGTATTGGTGGTGGAAGTATTTCATAGATTTTCCAGAAATTTCGATATTCACAATATTATTAAGTCAATTATGGCCACGGGGCGTTTACTTATTGTTAAAGGTAAAGAAAGTAGTAAGTCGCTATACTACAGAATGGTTTAATCAGGGCTTCTTTAAGACGTTGAAAACTCGTGTTAATGTGGGACGTACGCTTGTATGCCCCAGAAACTCTACTTTTTGTACATGTATAATAAGTGGTTCGGGATAAATGTTATACGTTCGATTTAGGTTCGAATTTGAACCGTCTTTTGACCTTGAAGTCAGCGTTGATCGAAGGAAAGCAAGCGAAATTGTTTTCTCGGACGTCGTAGTTGCAATAAACAAAAATGGAACGAGAATAAAAATACGCAGTATTTTTCCATTAACTGGCTGGTACGCTACTGCCATACATTTCGAACCGGTATATCGAAATGCCGGATATGCTAGATAACTCGCTATGACCTGATTTCTGCAGCTAGCCCTTTGGTATCGTTCTATTCAGTCCTAAATAATCCGTAGGACGTCCGTTCCTCTATTCCGGATAATATATAATTCTCACCCCATAACAATTTAATAGTTAGCTGTATTAATCACTTTGTTTCACAACTTGACTGTTATCGTATGAGTACTCGATTAAGTACATATGCACTTCAATTGCAACAGTCACAAAGAGGAGTATTTCATATGGTAATGTAGAATGCGGACTATGTATTGCGACTCGCGTTTAATGAACGCTGACCCTGCAATTACGCCCTGTCTCATTCCAGAGTGAATTCAGATGAATTAATTTGACCTCAAACTCAAGGCTACGTAATTTCACTCAATTTGACAGCTAAAGTGAATGCTGATTAAGTACCAAATTTAAGCCGACATTTTTCATGAAAGTTCAATCGATGATAGGACGCTTTACTTCATAAACAAGGAAAAGAGATAAGCAAGAAAAAATAATGATGAAACAGGGATTGTCTGTTATGTAACTTTTTCTGTAATTGCAGCTAAGAAAAGATCTTCCACATCCGATAATGATAAAAAGTAACTGTGAACGGGGCAGAATTTCTAATTACATTATTAATTACAGTTGTCGAGGTGGTATAAATCATCCCAGTAATAATTATAGTTTGGCAACGCCATACTCGCAGGCGTCAAGTCTCAGGAAATGACCAGTTCCATTCAGTTGCGTCCATATGATTGAGATGTCAAGTTTTTTTCGTAGAAAAATAATGTTTATTTTTTGGTAATCTTCAACGCGTGATATTTTACATGCCTATAATCAAATTAACATTAGTGCCTGAGTAGAATACTTATTACAAAACTTATAAAAACTTATATCCACGCTATTTATTTATTTTATGCACGTTTATATCGAAGTTGCAAGCTTAATCATTAGTCACCACATGATAAGTCTGCAGAGAATACAAATTACGAATACAAGGAATAAAGCAATATCAGTTGAATCAGTAACAGTGGAGGTGTAGATATGGTGCATGTATACATAAAAAAAACTCGCACTAGCGTAAAAATGACTGTACGCTTCTAAATTGATTTTGCTTTGGCTTCAGAATTTTTATTTCAAAAGTATCTGGAAAGTGTTTATTTGATCACGGGCATTGTAGATCTTACATCATACATAATAAGGTGTATAAATTATGTACGTATCTAAGATCAGTCTCACATCTATTTCGAGTACAAATATACATGTTATCGTGTACTGCTTAACAATAGTTGTGAACACTTGACTCAGTAAGACCAAAGTAATTATACAGATGAAAAGATGAATATTTTTAGTTAAATCGGGAATTAAATTAGATAGGTATAAGCTTTTTGAATACATTTGAAAACTTTTTGATTATCGATGCAGTCCGATGAGAAATTTTAGCGTCTCTACTCAGGACTAATACGCAGCTGATGATACATTACGTTGTTTAAAACTTAGTTAGAGGAATGCTAGCACCCACTCCAGGTTAAGCTAAGAAAGTGTATATATTAAGCGTTGCACAATTGATTAATTAAATATTAGACTGGGACAAGTTTATGCTATGAAGTATAAAACATGTGCAATTGAATTCAATTTAAGAACTCTGCTGTATAGATAACTTGTTGAGCGATTAACCTAACTTTAATGGTAACACAGGTACTTTTGGCTCCTTTGGAACATTATTATAGTTGAGACCTACATCAGATCTGCAGAAGTGATCCGCTGACTATGTTTCGTAGCTGTCGGTGACAACGTAAGGATGAATCTCATATCAGGGTTCATGGAATTCGGCGTCATAGATAAGTTGGAGCATTTTGATCTGCAGCTGGAAACATGTACGTGCATCCAAGACTCTTAAACGGTGTCCCAAGAAATGACAGAAATGATCAACATTGTCTAAGGGGGTAAATTCAAGTGCTTCATTCGGAGCTGGTCTCAAGACAGCTGGAAATGAAACAAATATTTTCATTGTTATAAAATCTTAGTGATTGACATTAGTCAGTGGATGTTTTACCAACCAGGAGGTATTGGTCTTTGAGCGGGGAATTCATCAGAAGATTCTGACGAAGACTGGGATGATGGTATAATGTCGAAATCTATGTTGGTGCCCGATGGTGGCAACATTTGTACGTGTTCTGCTTCTCTAATTCTGACGGTAAAGCATATGTTGACGTAGCAGTCAACAATATACTTGTCAAATGTCGCCGATCAGTCTTCGACCTGCGTACAGAGAAGCACAATAGTGAATATAATAGTATGAGGCTCTTTTTCATGTCTCGAATCATTACAGATTTAAGTGTACTGCAATTTAGAAATCACCTCTGCAATTACAATCTTTTTGGTTACAATGGTTAAAGTTATCAACTGATTGAATGGAAATTATTGAGCAGTGTCCAGGTAGGAGAATAATTTATTATCAACTAGCGATTGCATTTCATTATATGTAAAATCTACAAATGCTTGTCTAGACAATATTGTGAATAACGTTATTGCGATGTATCGACGGAAGACAGACTGCTATCAACTCACCTGCCAGAACACACCTCTACGGTGGTTTGTTTTGAATTTTCACTTATCTCTCAGCATGGCAGTATATTTGAACGGTCCATGGATTATACAAATGTTCAAGATACAAATACACGATCTGCTAGTAGGGAAACTTGGACCGTTGGGATCACTAGGTAGACGGAAGCTAGTAACCTGTAGCACCGTTAATCATTGCAGCGCTGCTGAAGGCTCCTATTTCCTCAGGATGCATGCAGATGTATGTATGTATGTACACACATACACACGTATATACTCGATTATATTATTACATAGAGCAATATACCAATGTGTATGTATGTCACTCTACGAACAGCGGATCGAAAGTTATCCCAAAAAATGGGAAATTTTTCGGTATATTTTACAGATTTTCTCCGCTCTTGGTCCTACAATATTCAAGAAGTTTTATTTTTAAATTTCTGCAGAATTGCAAAGACACCAAGTAGATAACCCTTATTGACGGTCAACAGCAGTCATCAAAATCAAAGCTGTCTAATACCTCTGAAACCAAACCGATTTTACCGACGCCCGACGTTCGACCGTAGCTGGAGCCGTAGAATCACCTATTTTAAACATTATTAGACACAATTGCAATGCCACGTAACAACTCGCTAAGGATGGCTCCCAGTTCTAAGTCCGACTTGGCAGATTTTTGTATGACAATAGCCGGAAAGTAGAACGCGACTACAGCGGTGACGAAGTCTGCCAAACGGAGAGAGGGAATCGTTGGTGGCAAAGCTCTTGGCAGCAGCTGATTCAACCAACTGTAGCACTAACGAGGTGTGTCAGAGGAGCTAGCTGCCGGACGGAGTTTAAGAAGCAATACCAGAATTTATTTTAGTTTCAATTATCACAAAATCCTACACAAAGATGTTATTCTCTTTCAACTTTTCGGCAATTTATTTCTTACTAACGGTATATCTCCATGTTACATATTGTCGGTAAGCCAAAATTTAAGTTGTATTATTTATTTCAATAACTTTTAACTACAAGTTGACAGCATTGACTAAATTTTTTTGATTTTTGTGTCTACTTGTGCCATTATTAATTGTCTAGCTGCATTCGTTGCAGGGATTTTATGGTAGTATGTGTATCAATCTAGGATGTGCTTTGAAACATACTGCCAGTAGTCTAACTTTTGTTCCTAAAAGAGATAGCGTTCGGTAAAAACTGACACAGGCAACATGCAAGTGTTTTCAAGTCCTATTTTCCGCACTGCAGAAAATGCTTGCTTCAACATGTTTGCAAATATTTTATAAACGAATGTAATATAGTGCCTGTAAGTGTTTGTTTTCCTGACTGACATCAGATTACAGCAAAAGGCGTTAACATCACCCGCACGGTCATCATGAGGGGAAATTGCTACAATAATGAGTCATATATTTTATACAAACCTATACTTGCACATAAATTAAGTTAAACATATTCCACAGTTTATCACAGGGGAAAGTAGATAATCTCTTGTTGATATAATTGCTTGATCTTTGATTATAAGCATATTTTTAAACACCTAATAAAATAACATGTCCAACGAGATCACAACTAAGAATGTTCTGTATGCGGTTTAAGTAACTTTACAGATAGTGTCAGTTTTTAGCTTCCTTAATTCAATTCTGATCATAAAGAAAAGTTCAATTCGTAACGCAAGTTCACAGGTATAAGAATCACAATTACTTGATATCGACTTAAACAGCTAATCAAACAACAAGGCTGGTCATAAAAAAGCGTATTCTTTGTGTGGCAATTACAAACAGTGAATTTGTTTAGTTCGCAACCCAACTCTAACCAAGCAACATCGGCAGGAGAAAATTTTGATTTGCTCATTTTCACGCAACATTGGCCAGAGACTGTTTGCTCCCATTGGAAAGAAAAGGTTCCATCTCATCGTTGCTTTTTACCAAGGCAGGAGGAGTGGACAATTCACGGAGTTTGGCCTACTCAGTTCCACAAAATTGGCCCAGCATTTTGCAACAAGACACAGCGTTTTAATGAGTCTGCTTTAATGCCAATAGTCCATCAGTTAGATGAGAAATGGATAAACATTGAAGATGGTACACCACATTTTTCATTCTGGAAACACGAGTGGGACAAACATGGTACCTGTGCATCCGTCCTTGATCCTTTGAATACAGAACTGAAATATTTTCAAAAAGGATTGGATCTGTTGAAAGAATATGACATGACTCACGTGCTTGCCAAGGCAGGAATATTCACTGGTCAAGCTTATCCCGTAGAGCAAATCATTAGTGGTGTGGAAAAAATTTTAGGAAAAACTATCGAGGTCGAGTGTATCACGAGTCCGGTGAGACTTTTTCATTAATATTAATTTCATTCATTGTTTTGTGCCATTGTTGATTTTTTATATTATCGTCAAAATACACGGCAATATTCTGTTTTTAAATATTAAAATTTTTTTTTGACAGCTATATAATTATTGGAATACCGATATCTCTACATTCTTACTCGACATGATAGTCGAAAATTGTGTCTCAACTAATATCATTTCTACATATATTATATTATTACATTGTAGAAAACGCATGAATCTTACATATTCGAAATACGGATTTGCCTGGATAAAGGCTTGAAGCTGACTGATTGTGACAACATCGTTGACTTTCCTTCAAACTGTAATCGGAAGAAGCCAGTAAATTATCCTAGCGCAGTTCCATCCAATTACAATGTTATATTAGTAAAATAGTAATCAAAATGTTCAAACTAGGTGAATCAAAAATTGTATAATATTATGAGCGTAATTTTGTCTATTGCCGTTATACAGCAACCCAAGGTATATCTAGAAACTTATGTATTGTAACGTAACTAGAAGAAATTACGATGTTTGAATGTCAAGTTTTGTGACAGGAAACCAGTGCCTGATAAAAGCATAATACATCCTTTTTTTTTAGAAAAATTATACATTTTTGAATAAAGAAAAATTTTACTCGATTAATTGTATGCAATTTTTTAAGTACCCAAAGAGCTGTTTGGTGAACAAACAATCGAAACGTGTTATCATATGCCGATATGTTATTACAAGAGATTCGAAATTGATTGATGTGGCAAATGAAAATACAGTTACAGAATGCACACATTACAGCAACGTTACAAATAATGGTCTATAAATGAATAACAATTTTATAGTATTAAAGTGCTTTAATTTACATTATTTTATATCGTTAGTATTAATGTTCATAAAATTATAACTGCGTCACGCAGTTTGTAAATCGATTAAGACACTAATTTTTGCTACTGTAATTCCGTTTTCTTCTGTACTATCACAACAGCTGTCGGTACCAGACCTAAAAATAATTCAATACTTAATTGGTAACAATGTGCAAAACGTGGTACTAGCTTTCCATGCAAAGATTCACTTACCTAAAATGTCCAACGGTTTTTCATAATCGTCCTCAGTAAAAATTTTCCGAGGAAACGTAGTCATTAAATTAAACAACCCCGAACCATCAGTTCTATTCATTTCAATATACAGTCGTACAGCAGAAAGTTGTTCCTTGGATCCAAAGGTCTGTGTCAATGCCTGACCGTTCGTTAGCCTGATCTAAAAGATATAATTCGAGCTGCATTTCAATCAGTAACTTGTTTCACGAATAGTATATAATGTTGTTTAATATGCTTCTAGTTTCAAACAAGCCACAGAGGGTATCAGTGTATCAATCACCTGCAATTTCGTTTCGCTATAATTTCTCTTTGGACCAGTTGATGCGAGGGTTGGTGCAGCAACCGAAGCTACAGGGGACACGGTGACGCGTCCAGCTTCAGAGGCAGCTCTAGCTCGCCTTGCTGCTTTGTCAGCTTCGATTTGCTCCCTGACTCTCTGCTTTGCTAATTTCTCCTCTTCTTTTTCTCTTTTCCTTTGCTCTAATAGTTTCTTCATTTCCAAGTCTTCAAGCCTGTTAAATAATAAAGCACCGTCACGGGAATTAACAATTCAATGTTGATGCAATTCCAAACTAATTGCAATTAAATCCAATTCAAGTCGATAATATTGAGCGGTTTTCTGGTAAGACCAAAGTCATTAGAACTAATTCAATTTCTGTTATATTAAATGAGAAACAGTTCTTTCACATGAGGTTTTTGCCACATTCTACCTATAATAAACAAACTAAAGATACTTACTTTTTCTTAGCTTCGACCATCTCTTTGCCGGAGCGTATCCTCAATTTCTCCTTTTCAAATGCTTCCTTCTTTTCCTGTTCCTCTCGCTCTTTTCTTTTTTGTCTCATTTTTTCTTCCAACAACCTCAATTGCTCCTTCTTCTCCTCCTCCGTCAGTGGCTTTTTCTCTTCCGAGCTCTCAGAGAAACTGTCATGTCCTGATTTTGTAGCATGAAATTCCACCTCTAAATTAGATTTGAACAGTTTTCCACATCTGTAAAAAAATTCCTTTACATCTTCGTTAAGTATAAAGTGACCTGAAGTACGATTGATCAAAGGAACTCTTTTCTAATGAATCTTTTGTATTGTGCATTCTTGATAAGATGAGGAGATCGAAACTAAACAGACTTTATGATGCACGAAAGTAATAGTTTAGGTAATCACAAATACTCACACATCGCATTTAATGGACTTGGCAATAGCTGCCGATGCATCTTCGTTACTTGCACCAGCGACACTTTCCTGTGGAGATTCAGTTGTTGGTGCGTGCATACTGACAGGATTTTCAACTACGGGCGTAGGGCAAGGTTCGGCTTCATCGGAATGAGCAAGCAACCTACAAAAATTCGCAATATTTATTAGTGAGATGAAGACAAATAATTTTTCATTCGTACCATTCCATAGCCGGTTCGACACCTTTGTTTCCGGTAATTTGTAGGGCTCGTTCGCTGAAAAACAAATACAGAAAACACATGAACGCAAAATACAATGATTACTAAGCTGAGGGTGCTAGGGTATCTAGAATATACAAAAATGATTCCGGCTTTTTCCAAAGAGGTTAGGAACCGCGAGATGACTTTTTTCCGTCAATACTCACGCCTTTGCCTGGCTAAAACCCATATCTACGAGCATCGACACCTCTGACGACGACATCGCTGAATTTTCAACCGTACAATTAGTGGCTAGATATAATATTGCTAACGGACTCTGATTGAAAAATCATATGTCATGTCACACGGACACTTCGGTATACAGTGAAAAGCCACGAACCACTAGAGCGGTCTGGTAGCGGAGGCGGAAGTAGCTTTACTTATCTTTCTCTTGTCAGGATAAATTTTTTGCACAAAATTTACCGATGATTGTAACAATGAAAAATTGTACTTTGGTTTCGGATGTAGTTAGATATTGTCGGCTGTATAATAATGCGGACTGTTATTAGTTATTCTTATTATTCCGAAACCCGCGTACCACACGTTTGTTGAACGATTTCTACAATCCCAACCAAAAGTTAACCAAAAGTTACAATTTTGGGGATTCAAGCCGACAGAAGAAGGTTTTGATCAATTTGAAGTATGAATCTGATTGTAAATTAATTCTTTATTCAGTTGTATGACGATTTATGCTGATCAAGCCTGATTCCGCTCGTTTCGGAAATTTTGTGCCACACACGTCGAATAATAATGACAAATACGAGAATATAAGCTGCGTGCTTGTTGATGTTATTATAATCAAAATACTTTTTTCTGAATATAGTCTATACGCCAAATTGTTAGAATCAACTAGGCCACTGATGTTGCGGTAAGAGAAAAAAAGTGACAAGAAAAATCGCAAATAGTACACAATCGTTGAACCCGCTTGTCATTTTCGTTTGGGATGTTGCTTCATATTAAGATATTGTTTACGTACAAATAGATACAATTTTCACGGAATGTTCCCGCTAATTCGTCGGACTGTGGGATCAGTTATCAGGTCAATAAAAGTTAGTATTGTTATGATAAGGCTGCAGGCCGTTTATTGTTTATCACCTTTGATCTACTCGCTTATCAAAATTGAAACAAAAAATTCAAGAAATAATACAATGGCAGAAATTAATACATAAATATAAAAAACATGTTGAAAAACGGAGGATGCCATCAAACATAAGCATCAAACAAACACTTATTCAATATTGAAAAAAAGAAACAAATCTGATTCCACTTGCAACTTTTCCTCTGCTTTTACACATCTGATCTTGCGAATTTTGAATCAACATAAAAAAATGTGTTGCATTGAATTGTTGGGTTTTATAAAGTGAAATGTAGGTTTGCGCTGGCACTAATGTAGTATCTTAATTTAGTATTCTTGAGAGGCCTTGTCTCCCTTGCCAGATCCACTGCTACTTCCAGTCTTTTTTGGCAATAAAACTGCCTGGATGTTGGGCAGAACTCCACCCTGTGCAATAGTCACTCCGGAAAGCAGTTTGTTCAATTCTTCGTCATTACGAATGGCTAGTTGAAGGTGACGCGGGATTATTCTGTAAAATAAAATACAAACGTGGTCAATAAATCAGAATTCCTGAAGTAAATGTTGTATTGTGACTGCAGGCTGTTTCAAACATTTGTTTTTATATATAATTCAGTTACATGAAATCAGATTCTATTTTTCCGAATGGAATATTTCATTCAGAAAACGTATGGATTGTCAGCAAGGCTGAAGCTAGCAGCCGGAATTGGCAGTCAAACGTTCTAATGTTCATTTTATTGTGATAATAAAGACCGAAAATCAAAATTTTATGAAATACTTTGATTCCCCAATACTTTTATAAAATTATGAGAATAAAACTAAACCGCGTTTTTCTATCTCCAAAAAGTTTAACACCTTTGGCTGCTAGCTTCATCTTCATTGATTGTTATAGAATCTCTGAATGTGTCTGTTATATGTGATTCGGGAGGAGGGGAAGAGCAAATTTGGTTGGTGCAAAAACAAGTTTCTTAGCATTAGCCTGGGATGGAAGTGTTCAGCCATGTTCACATACACATGTACATCAGCTTTGTCACACGAATTATTACACACTGTGGTGTTATGAGGATCAAGTTCAAAGAGGTTCTTCATGTTATGTGTACAATGTATATTCAACGCACTGATAGTAATTCAATGTATTTTCGTAGGAGACAAATGATTGTACCGAAACAGAGAAAAAAAATGGCACGAGATAATATCGAGACAAATTCCTTAAGAAATATATTATACTTACTTCGGCTTAGATTTCTAATATTGTACAGTGGAAGAATTGAAATGAGTGAGAAAATGAAGGAGCAATCTGTGGGTTGTCTGTATTTCTGAACTATAGTATTATGGTTGTGAAAATAAGGGTGCAGTTAGGACTAACCTCGTCTTCTTGTTGTCTCTCGCAGCGTTTCCAGCCAACTCGAGAACTTCGGCTGCCAAATATTCCATGACCGCAGCTAGGTAAACCGGAGCACCGGCTCCGACGCGTTCGGCGTAATTTCCTTTCCTCAGGAGCCGGTGAATACGACCTACGGGAAATTGGAGCCCAGCCCTGCTGCTGCGAGTCTTCGCCTTTCCCTTGGTCTTGCCTTTAAAAATCAATAAGAAACTTTTAATACGCCCTGTTGTGCGAAAATGTGGCCAATTATTCTGAGAAGCTTTGATGCTACTCACCTCCTTTACCACGTCCGGACATATTTCGAGATTGATTCTACACGGACAGAAAGACTAATCACAAAAGCAACCTCTGGCTACCGTTGCCGAACAGCAAATGATGTCGGATGTCACGTATTTTGGCGCCCACTGTCTTGATAGCGCTCGTTTGCGCGGGAAAAATTTTTGACACGGAAGGCTGTGAAATTAGTACTATTTCATTTCGACGGATAGCAGCACTGCATACTTTGAAAACAAAAGAGTAGGAAACGTTACCTCATTGGTTGGTTTCTAGAATTGCACCAATCAAACGCCGTCCTGGTCCTCTCCTATTTTTACGAAGCTCGCAAATAAAACGCACCACTTGAAAAAGCTTTTTTGTATTTATGCATACATATCATTTATGCTTTAATTATGGCAATTGCAAGGTTTTTAAAAATCTCACTACATTTACCGTCGACCGAAGATATACATATTACGTACAGTGAATTATCTTCTCGACTGATTTCTTCTCAAAGGAATTTATAAGATAATTTCAAAGACTACTGTAATAGTTTAAGATTAACTTTTAATAAAAGGGAGATAAAGGAGGCAGACAAAGTGTTTTCGAACAGTTTACTTTTAGGCTTTTGTTCTGGCCAGAATGGTACCTGCAGATTTCTACAGACGCCTTAATATTACACAATACATAAAAATAATGATATTTACAAATGTAGGCACTCAATGAACAAAACGTTGAAAACACAGACAAAATTGATTTGCGGGTTATAATAGGGAAGGCGGTTAGATATGATGCTACATTATACGGAGCAAGGGGATAACCAATTTAGAGAGCACAATGAGAGATATGAACTAGTACGTCAAATTATTCGGAAATATGAAAACAAGAAAAAAAAATTCAATAGGACCCAGGTAAGGTATATTAATTACGGTCTGCCAAAAAATGGATGATATTAAATAAAAGTTATTTCACGTTTACTCATATTTTTTCAAGGTCCGTTCAATATATGGAATGTTAAAGGTTTAGCGGGTAACAAGCATTTTCATGGAATGTACTCACGCAATTTTATGTTAAAAGTCAAGTCATTGTTTCTTTATAATCTTTTTTTTCTGTTAAGTACCTCGACATCGTTTTTCACTTCTTTGAAATTCACTGGCCATTGCAGACGTTACGTATTATTATTGTAAGTATTCAACATAGAATTGAAGGAGTCTTCTTATTATTGTTATTCAATGGTCGAGTCTTCAGTTTATGCAAATTGCCATGCATATGTGTTCGAAAAATTATTCGAATTTCAAATATGTATGAGCGTTTCAACAACATATGGAAGATGTTGAAGCACAAAAAGTGATCGTTTCGAAAAGACACTGGTGTGCTGTCAACAAATTAAAAGTATCTTTCGCAGGTTCATCGAATGGCGAGTGATCGACAAACAATTTTACTTCAATATAAAAGATATTCTACTTTTTTTTAAATTAGTTATCTTCATTTTTGTAGTGATTAAATTGAGATCCTTCTCTTCTATGTTTATTATCTTATCAATACACATCTTACTAATCAGTAAACATGCGAATCATGTGATAGAATATCTTTTCAATATTTAAATATTAAAGTCCACATTACAGAGAATAAAATAAGTTACATGAGTGTTCTCTCTATATTCAATAAAATATTATACAAATTATAATTATTTATCTTATACCTTGGGTTAAAGAGCCGTCAGTAAAAATTATGAAATACTAAAACTTCCTTATTAATTGAAGAGAAATTTGTATTTTGATTCGTTTTCTTTACACTTCATTTTCACACGTTCGTATCATACTGATATGATTACTTACAACACTTTAAATACTAGTCCCCTCTGATTTCATATACAATATTTAACCTGTCTTTCAAATAGCATTTACTACTCAGACCCTTCTAACGAGTTGTTTTAGAAATGGTTAAGACACGTTTCAACTCCATGTAACAATCGCTATGTAAAAGAATGCCTAAATATCGAATAACTAAGATTTCTGGTTCTAGAAAAATTACAAGTATAGCTTCAATTCATTACAAATAAAGTAAACTGTGATAAAAGACTAAAAAAAAAATGCTGTACATTTGGTCAATGTAATCTTACATTTACTTATCTAAAATTGTTTAAAAATTGTTTTTCGTTTCAAATATTTAAATACCAACGGCTCTCTTAACCCGTCGATAATATCACAGATGAATGAGTTTCCGTGTTGTGCGTCGGGTATTGCTACCTCAGGGTTCTCAAAAGAGAGTTAATTCTTTCTATCTTCTCGCTGAGACATCGCCTCTCTATCTCAAGGGCGGAGTAATTGGACAATAAATCGTAACTTTTTCTTTCTAGTTGGATTGCTTCTGACCTCAGATTATTTGACCGTGCTGCTAGTTTCGCCGTTTGTGCAGCTAAGACTGTTCTTTCCAACGATTTTTCTACAAAAAAAAAAAGGAAAGTTGAATCAATTAGAAAAATATATTCACTCACGTTGACAACGTCGTATGCATTTTTCATATAATGTATTTCAATCATTCACATTCGCACTGATTCTAAAATTTAAGTTGATCGATGTGGATAATAATTACTGACCTTTAGAATATTCCACGTATGCGATCATGATATCTTCGATACCATTCCACCTGGACTTATCCTTCTCATCTTTATCATCAATCGAATCATCAGCCTGACAAATCTCTGGTATTTTGCAATGCTGCTTAACACCATTCTCTCCAGGTGTGGGTAGGACAGAGTGAAACCTTGGTACAATATTTGGAACCAAAGGTGGTAATGGTAGTGGTCGCTCTGGTAAATGTTTCGGTTTCACTCTGTCCAGCAGTCGCATCTTTTGGGGTGGTCTTGGTAACAACGGTGGATTTCTTGAATAAACTCTGGCAATTCTTTCGCAGTAAGCTGTTACTGTGTTAACACTTTTGCGTTTTTTCCGATCCTTGAGAATATACTGCCAGCTCACTTCCGCTTCTGTAATATTTTACACATTGGTGTTAACGCGAAACAAATAAAATAATTCTGATTCTTAATCGTATGTTTTATTATTTCGTTGAAGATACGACTCTGATTTTTCATTTAACGAAAAGTATTTAGTTTCTTACGCTTTACCAATGATGCTAATGTGTATGATGACAGTGCTCAAGGGAGTAATAAACTATCATCGTATGTTCTTCTAGTTCAAATGCAAAAAAAAAGATGAAAAGTGTATTACCATCTCTCTTGGTTGGAGGCATAACATCAAGGCCGAGAATATTGAGGAACCCAGCTTTGCCTACAAAATCGGGAGTTTGAAGAAGCACATCAGGATGTTCTCGTGGTATTGGTAATAGAGATTCAAGTATGGGTTCAGAGTCCAATGGTGGATCAGGTGGCTCCGGATTTAGCCTATATCGTTTTTCCACCTTGGAAAGTTCCAATTCTGTAAATAAATTTTTTAAATTCACATTCTGTTATTCTCTGTTTATGTTATTTTCTGTTATCTCGTAATTGAAATAATTGAAGACAAGTAATACGTTTCAAGCTCAAGATATCAAAATAAGATTATAAAATTCTTTACTATTTGAACACGTTTTTAGATGCAAAGTTAGCTTTGAAATCCAATTATTGTAGATTTTTTTATTCTATTGAGGTACTGTCTTACCATTTCTAGTGCTGAGAGTAGTCAGTCCAAACATAGCAAGGAAGGAAAGTTTCTTGGCAGGACATTGAAGCTTAGAAGGTGGCCCTTTGGTAATCCACAGATCCGAATCTTTGACATCTTCTTCACTTTCTGACTCAGAGCTTACGCTGACTCCGATGCTTTTCTCCCGTTTACGTTTCCTTCGTTTTTCAGCAAGGTCCAGCATCGACGTCAACTCTTTCGGTTTTTCAGGCATCAAGAATGATTTATCGTTCACAGCTTCGTGCTTGACTAAGGACTTGCTGAGATCAGGCACATTTAACACAGCCGATTCACACTTCACGGAAATCTCAGTCACATTATTGCACTTGTCGGTAAAGCAAAATGCAGATTTAAGTTCATTATTTGAGAAATTCAATAACTTTTCTTGATATTTTGGTATTTGCAAAAGAACATTTGAGACATTCTGGCAGGTGCGCAAAACTTCCTCCGATTTAATACTCTGCATCAATTGAGTAGTACCAATTGGTTTTTGCGCGACATCACTTAAACTGAACTTTACAACTGGTTGAAATGGTAATGTGGACATAATAGTACTTTGATCCATCTGGGGTTTGACATCGATATCAGACTTACAATCTTTATCATTTGTATTTAAATTTAAGGGTTGAAAAATAGGCCCTTTGTTATTATGGTCATAAGTTGACTGCGAAAGTACAGGAGGTTTATCCGATAACAATGTATTAATCGTTGAATGATTATGGTTCAACAGTGTATGTCGCGATAGACTATCGCTTTCGTTTCTTTCATTATTTCCAGCACAATTCTTCTGCACATCTCTCTGGACGTTTTCTAAATTACATTTGTAATTCCGACTAATGGCTTTCGATCCGCTCATAATATGATTATTGTAGTAATTAGCATTCGCAGAAGTTTTATCATTAGTAATACAGTTATTATTAATATTTATTTGGACATCGGTTCGCTGAAGGTTGCCTGTTGTCGGCATTGCTTCGCTTACATGGTGCAGCGTTTGCGGTTTCGTACTAATCGTATTATTACTAATATTTGTAGTAGTATTATGATTAATGCTTACATTAGGAATATTTAACTTATTAGAAGGATGATGTTGCTGTTGGTGTGGTTGTTGTTGTTGCTGTTGTTGATGATGATGATGTGTGGGAGGGGGGGTGAAATGAGGGGGCTTATACAAGCTAGGGACATGAGAAACGGAAAGGTGAGGATGATGAAACTGCGGAGTCGCGTATGGAATAGATTGGGAGGGGAGCTGATGATTCGTAGATAACGTCAATGACTTACTGACATTCTCCGGCGAACCATCTTGGTTTGACTGTGTGGTGACCGCTTGGGTCGTTGAACACAAACTCGACGAGGACGACGACGACGATGACGTCACTACTGACTCTTGATGGTTGATTTGGTTCGGAACGTTTTGATTATGACTATTGAGTACCGGTCTCAATTGTGGTTTCGAAGTAGCGCGAAATGAGTCCTCAAAAGGCCTGACAAACGCCGGCTGAGGCGTAGTCGGCTGTGACAGGACATCTTTATTTCTAGAACTATGATTATTTGAAAGGGGGGGAGGAGGAGGAGGAGGAGGAGATTTGTGAATACTGGGCGATTGGTTTGCCAAATTGTTCAACGTTGGCGGAACGGCACTCGGCGTTGTCAATATATGCGTTGCATGAGTAGTTACTGTACCGCCGAAAGACGACGAACTTGTTGTGGTGCAGCCAATAGGATTTGTACGTTGATGATGCATTGTTGTGGTTGTAGTAGCGCTCGCTATCGTATTTATGTGCTGACTAGAATGAATGGTACTTGACGGCGCGGAAGGCAAATGTATGGAAGGTATGGAAATTATTGGCGCTAGAGGCAGACTGAGGGGTGGCGGTGGCCCAATAATGCTGGGAGCCAAGGAAGGTATTGAGGGCATAGTTGGCATTGATGATATTGACGGGATTGGGGGAGGTGGGCCTATAGTCGCTGAACTTATAGGTGGAGGTCCCAAATTTAGCGGAGGTAATGTTGAGCCCAGTGGAGGTGGCATGGGAGTGGAACTGACGGAACAGATTGATGCGGAGCTGAGTGATGCAGGACCGAGCGGCGCTGCGGGGCTGGGAAAAGAAGGGAGTCTCGAGTGATAAAGGGATGTAGAATCGGTGGGCTGGGGAGGCGGTTCTTCTTTCCTCGTAACATGATGGCCACTGTTGACATTATTTCCTCTCTCTCGATCTCGCTCCCTGTCTCTGTCTCTGTCTCTCTCTCGTTCTCTTTCTCTTTCTCTTTCTCTTTCTCTTTCTCTTTCTCTTTCTCTTTCTTTTTCCCTTTCTCGTTCACGATCTGGCTCTCTTTCTCGTTCTCGTTCTCTTTCCCGATCCCGATCGCGTTGTTCACGTTCTCTCTCCCGCTCGCTGTGCAACTGAGTCGCTATGGTCGGCTTCCTAGCTGGAACAAATTCCCACACAATGCTTGGTAACACTCTACTACTCTGCATTCAAAATTTTATTTACAAATTTGTTTTTCCAAAATCAGGCACCAAAAATAGGCTATACCTACTTCGTGAAATTTTTTACCGTTTCCATAATATACTCGTTGTACTGAATAATGCGTAAGAGTTTATTTATTTCAAGTAGCAAACTGTGAGTCAACCAACTTTTTAGAATTTTCATGAATCTAAGAAAATTTGAATCTTTCGTGTCTCTACAATGTGCAGAAGGTTTGATTCTGAAACACCTTAGTATTCAAGTACGTTGATCTGACTGTATTTACCGTCTATTTCTGGATAAGATTTGTATATTTACTTGTCAACTTATGTCTACCACGCAAGTAGAAAATAGTTTCAAAATGTTAGGTTGAAAGGATTCAAGGACCCGAATTGAATGAAATTTCATCAATTTTCTACAGTGAATTCTGAAATTTGTATCCGATAATCGAGCAGTTATATTTGAATATTAAATTAATTAAATGAGAGAATCCTTATTTCGACATTAAACTTCAATTAAATTTCTGTTTTAACAACGACTGCGAAAGTATTCAATAATTCCTAATAGCTATAATTTACACGATTTGCGACTAAGTATTGGGGATGATTTCCAGCAATAAATGTGATATAACATTGCAACAAGCTACGGAAAAAAAAATCAAATAAAAGCTAATAATGCACTAATTACTAGTTGCCGTAATAAATATGTATATATAACTATTATGTAATACAGTAAACGTATATAAAATCTTCCCCAAAACTGTTTCAGAAAATGTATCGAGGGACAAGAATTTCAAGTCAATCAAAAATTTTGATCACTTTTATTTTTTGCAATATTTATTTTCAATTGTAGACCAAATATACATGTTTACATAATAAATTATATAAAAATGGTATAATTTTGACAGAAAAAAAACACGAAAAAACCGAGAAATACAAAAATTAAAGACAAAAAAATAATAAACAGTGACAATTTATATACAACAGTGCATTCAGTCAGTGTGTATTAGGGGCAGTACTGTTTTGTTTACAATTAGAACAAAGTTACCAATTCACATTGCTCAGTGATTGTTAATGAAATTTCTAAAACAGTTGCGGGAACAACTAATCTAAGAGTGCATTTCACCTGGCGAAAAGATAGATCGGTGTTCACTGCGAAAAAGGCCACGATTGTCCAACGATTTCGATTTAAATTGAAGCAAAAGCAGAACTTCTTTTTCCTTCATTTGTCTTTTTCTTCAAATTCTGATAAAAATAAGAGTTTAGACGAAAGATCCAAATTTCCTAATCGTCAGATATATCATCTAATGTTTCTTACACATGTACATTTTATATAAGTAAAATGACAAAGGATCTGCTTGTTGTTGAAAGATTAATTCTGAACATGTCGTTGCGCGAGCCATCATTCAAGATATAGATTCATGGAGAAAAGACTTTCAAACCACGAAGGCACAGAAACAGTCTATTGAATAAAAAACAATTTTTCAAGTTATCACACCATTACATTCACGAGATTTCACAGATTATTATGAGAAAAAAACTTATGAAATATGCATCGTTATGACACGCTATATGCTGTGCATTGGAAGAAGTATTTTGATCTTCTACATTTTTTTAAATAGCGTCACTTTTACACTAGCCGGCTATTTTCTTAGACAATAACAAGGCACATCGCATATGAAAGAATGAAAATTTATTATCATGAATTTTTCGAACGATTTATCCAGAGATCGATTATTATGTTTTTTAAATCCAATTACATAGATTTATAAATCCTAGAGGCTTTACGAAAACGAATTTTAAAGTGATGCTATCTTTTCACTTTGATGTCACACACTCTTAAGCCGATAATCGTTTGATCATTTTTTTTTTTTTTTTACTTTTTCTTTTTTCTTGTTTTATAAAATGGCAATTGTAGAAATTAATTAAAAAACGAGTCCATATTATCAATTATTGCATATTCAAAATTGTTGTACTATATTACATCCAATACTATGAAAATTGTTTTATGGAACATTTGAGCCCCGAAAGTTTAAGTATTGAATTCTCCTGCATAGAACGACGGTTCAATTCCTCGTATTCTATATTTTGTCAGCATATTGAATTTGAAACATACATACATGGGCATTTATGTAATCCCGACAAAGATGCCACAATAAAAATGCTACTTTATCGTGAAAAAAAATGCATCTACGACTCTCAGCTAGTACCAGCGTTAGTACTAAAATGTTTTTTTTTTTTTTTTTTTTAACTAAAAGGAGCTACCAAACAGTTCACTATCAACAAATATATGTTTACTATCTACAAATTATATCTATAATCTTCATTAGAAGCAGTTAATTATGACTATAAGTTGTTTTTTTTTTCATTTTATTTTTTATTACCTCTAGATTAATATTAAAAGCGTAGTTTGTTTTTTTTTTCCTATACGTTTGTTTGAATTTTCGTCGTTTTTTGACATCGTAAGTCGAGAAAAAAAATGATTTATTCGTTTCACAGTCAAATGTTTGTAAACGTTTTCATTTTTACTCAGTCTGGGTGTGGTTTAGGTACCTAGAGAAAATGGCGGAAGAGTCGGATGTGGCGGGGAAAACGATCGAAAATGATTGAAAACCCAATTTCATTGATCGAAAGTTTACCTGAGCTTCTTATTATTATTTACACTTAATCAAACTGAACGGAAAACATTTCGTTACGACATGATATAGGAAAGTGAACTTTTTGGGCACTCCTGGGTAAAACTCTCCCGTTAAAATAAGAGGTCTATTAATGAATTTTCTTTTAAACATTCACATAGTTAGATAGAATATATCTCAATCAACTGAACACGGTCATTAAAAAAAACTCAATAATAGTACTACTAATAATAATTAACTGTTTTTTTTTTTTTTCTTTTTTGCAAAAACGCTACAACATCACTCAAAATATCATCTGAATGAGAAACAATTTTCATTATATCGTGCCAACTAAAATTTGTTAATACCGGTAAAAAAAAAAAAAAAAAAAAAATAATGATAAAGTCAAGGTTTACCAGACCAAACAATAACAACATCTATAAGTACAATTACATACGGTTATTAATAGTGAACGTTGATTTTATACAGTTTATTATTCGTTACTTGTATTTGAAACAACAGTTGGCTAAATAACTGCGATGTATCTATGAATTCATAGCCGTATAACATAAGATAATGCAATTTGTTCGCAAAAGAATTTTTCACACTTTTGGTAAAATATATGAAGATGTTGATAGAGAAAAGTAAAAACCCAATACAGCTCTGGGGTTTTAGATACGAACTTTTTATATACATATTCAGTGAATTCTAAGACGTCTATTGACATCCAATGGTTCTATTTATTGTGAAGTATGTGAAACATCTGGTAAACCTTGAAACGATGGTATGCCGATCGCACTCTGAACAATTGGGTTCGATCAATGGGAGGCAGTGGGGGGTGGAGCGACTCGCTCACCTGCAGTGTCGGCTGAGGCAGGGGCAGGGACAGGAACGGGAGCAGCAGGGGCCGAATTTCGAGCAACCCTTCTCCTCTCCTCCTCATCGCGCAGCGCCGCTTGTTCTCTCACTTGTCGAATTCTATGCTCTTCTTCCAACTTCAATCTGCAAAAAGCAACGATTCATTTAGTTATAAAAATTTTGCAAACTCATTGAAGCGATTCAGTATCGTTTGGATCTGTATCATTCGTTTAACGTCGAGAAGAGAATAATCTTCTCTAGTCGTTCCGTTAAACATGTTCATTTCCACGAGATGAAAATAAAATTCTCAAAGACTGCTTACCGCTCGTGCATTACTGGCGACATGAGACCTAGAGAGGCAGGTGGCAACATTTCTGGGCTGTATCGCAGTCCGTAAAAGGGATACGAAGGGAGCCCAGGAAATAGTGGCGGTCTCAGCATCCCACACCTTTCCAAGTACATTTGATCTTCTAATCTGAAATTATAAAACGGTGTTGTTAGCCTCGATTCCCTTTGGTTGAAATGTTTTGTCGGATTGAAAAATTGGTACAAGAACTCGAAGGATCAATAACATTTAAGATACGAACCTATAAGCGTGTTGCAGGTGTGGCGGCGGGTAGAGACCGTGATGATAAGGGCTGTAGGTCTGATCCAGAGCGAATGCTGGCGGTGCATGAGCCGGATGATGCTCAGGCCGATACGGTTGGAAACCAGACCTAGCCAAAAGTTCGGAAGTCGAGGCCGTTACGCTGTGCTTGCTTGTTTCAGCTTGACGAGGAGTTGTATACAGCGAGGGAATCTCCTCTGGTCTTCGCTCGTGCGTCGAACGTTCCTAAAACACAAAGTAAGTGAAATTAAAGATTGAGGTCTAGATATCGATAAAACTTTTTGCAGCGTGTTTTCACATTTCGTTTCGTTAATCCGTTAATTGAATTTGGCGAGAGTATTTCTGTTGGTCAAAATCTAATAGCGTACCTTAGCAGGCGACGGTCCTCTCACCAGCGGTGGTGGAGCTCGATTTTTTGGACTGGCCCTCGGTTCCTCTTCTTGTGGAGCTGGCCCGGCTTGCTTAGCCAAGTTTCGAAGTGCCGCTGCGAAACTTCTACTGCTCTGCTGGTTCCCAGGTCCAGGTCCTGGTGTATGACCCTGTGGTAATACACCAGGGCTTGGCCTGTGTGATTTACCAATTGGAGCTGGCGGTTGTCCCTTGTTACTGGCTGGTTGAAGTCCTGCAACACAATTGAAACAGAAATATTGCGTTATTAAAACAGTGGAAAGAATATCAGGAGCATTGTCAAAAAAGAATCAAAACTTCTATCATTCAAATAATAATTCACGAGTGATCCACCACTTGTAAGATCTGTTTTCATCAATGATATAAGAATATGTAATTGATCAGGGTACTTCTATAGAAATCGCATAATTGCATGATTTATTGAACACATGCAACGCATGTAGCTATTTCTACCTCAAATCTAGGTTTGTGTAATATTGCAGCAGCCGCATCTGGTTAAAACGCGAAAATAATGGAGAGAAGAAGAAGCAGCAGCAGCAACTATCAAACCCTCTCGTACTTTTGGGGAGAGATTTTCATCCCCTCCATTTAATCTCTCATCAAGAGAGTGCCTTTCCGAGCTGTAGCAACAGATCTCTTTCTACCCTTGGCTTCAAAGCACTCTACGGACTATTCGAGAATACGACTACTTCTTTTCATCTGTAGTAATTTTCTATCACTCTCTTAAGGCTGAACTTCTGGCAGACTCCAGTGTGTTTTACGCATTGTAAGTTTGATGGTAGAATGTGCGCATTACGACTATAGACTCCAACAGCTGAGTACATTTTAGGCAATTAAAATCTCATTTCAACTTGACTCTCCGGTAATTGGAATTAATGATCTTTATAGAAGAGGATTCTCGAGAAGAATACAATTTTCGTTAATTGAGCTTAATCGTTTTCGATCTCCTCCCCCCACCCGCACCGCATTTCCTTTCGTATGCAGATTTCAAACTTACAATTCATAATTATCAAAGTATGGAAATTATATTCTGTGAGAGGATAACGACACGGAAAAGGGGATGGATATTAAAAATATCAACGCAATTTACCAAGTCCAACGAAATTGTCAATTGCATGAAACAAAAGGACTGTGACACCTCATAAAATTAATTGGCTTGTGCTGAATTCGTTATAAGGATATAGAGTGAAGAATTTTTCTTTTCGCCGGCAACGACAGCAGCAAACCCTCAAAGATAAACCGAGCTGAGGGACGCCTGGAGTTGACTCGGTGTTGTTGGGGTGTTAAGCGGCTTACAGTCTGTTACCATGGTAACACCATGCCACTAAGACAGTACCTCAATCTCATCCCTATCCGATGCTCCCTCATCCATAGAGGATTATATACCACAAGCTCCGCTTTTATACTACTAAAGTCTCTTTCGACCTAACCTTTGGCGCAAGGTGCGGCGCTTTAATATTATAACTAATTCCGTTGTTAAATATGACATTTTTTAACAATGTACCGAACATTCGACTGTATTTACTTTATGAGTAATTTAGATTTTACGTTCAGCGAGTGACATCATCATCGTTGTTATCATAGCTGTTGTGTATTTTACAACACTTTTCTATTGTCAGGAATAACAAAATTTATTACGAAAAAATATGGAGATTTCAGTATTATTATTATATTTTATATAAAAAGTACAGGAATATGGATTTATTAAATTTTAAAACGTTCTTTGAATTCATAACAAGCTACAACGAATGCGTGTACACAAATTGCATATTTATATGTATAACAGTGTTACAAAAAATCAATCAATACTTGTGTTTTAAGAGGAAATCAATTTACGTACAACGTATTCTAAAATCGGGCGAAAGCACGGCACGACTAAAATTTTACACCAGACTAAAACTTCGTTTATCAACGAATGACATTAAAAAGGAAGAGGGCAAGCTGCTGGTGATGGGGGTTTGTTTTGATCCGAAAAAGCTACGAGCGTATAATGATTCAACAAGATTTACCGAGTTTAACCCAATGATTACGTTACACGTGACTTAATTAAGAAATTTATCGAATTTAGACGACAAAGAGATCTAAAAATTGATACAACCTCAACCATTTCTTGCCAATTTAAAAGTGCGAAATATCTATATTAATATAATTTTTTTTCCCTTGGAATGAGAAAAAAACAAAACAGGAAAGAAGAAAAAAAAAAAAAAAAACAAAGATTGAATGGAAAGAAAATTTCTCAACGATAAGATTGATTTTTTGTTAATTTTGATCATTCGATTTTTCGTAAAATCGACGTCTGATTCTAATTCGTTGTTAATGTTAATTTATTGAAAAATAAACGAAGAAAAAAAAAAAAAAAAGAGAATCGAAATAATTCAAAATAGAGAAAAAAAAAAACAAGGAAGAAAAAAAAGATCAAAGCAACGATTCACGAAAGGTACAGCGTATAATGATAAAAAATTAAAATATAGGATGAATCGTCGCAGGGTTAAACTTGTGTAATTCCCTACCCTCGCGGAAAGATATTATGACTTCCCTCCGGGCATTCCGAGTTGAATAATAATTGATTGACAAACAGAAATTCACCGAGCGACAGAAATCAAATAAAAAAATTATAACGGGTTGTTCGGTGATCTTCGTATTCTGGTGAAATTAAAAACTCGTTAACTGGAGCGCGTGGCGTAGAAGGGAATTATTAGCGAGGTGACGTTATGTAATCACCCTGTATCACGGGTGTCGGAGGGGTCGCGTCAGGGATAGTTACACGAGTAAGCTCACCTCACCTCGCCTCACCTCAACGGGAAAATATATAACCCAACTGCCTCTGCCTCTGCCTCTGCCTCTGCCTCTGCCTCTCGCTGAAAAATCAATGAGCGAAGAGCGGCGACGAAGAACCGCGCCAGCCGACAGGGAGTAAGAGAGGAGAGGAGAGGAGAGGAGAGGAGAGGAGAGGAGAGGAGAGGAGAGGAGGAATCAGTGATGATACTGCAGTAGCGTAGTATAAAGAGGTGGGATATACGTATAACGCACACCCTGTACACGCGAAAAATGTATACAGGGTGACTTGCTGGATTGAGAGTAGAAAACTTTAGGACGAATATTGGTTTTCTGCTTATAGAAATTTTCGGTGAAGAAACGACCTTATTTTTCCACCTTTCGGAGGGATGATTACCATCAAATCCGCAGATAGATAATGAAAACTGAATTTCGACACTCTTTTCCTACAGTATCAGAATTTCATTTTATTCATTAACGGCCATCTTGCGATCGGAATTATCAAACACCGTGAATCACTGATTATCGTTCGCACAGGAATTTCAAAGATTCGAATGTCGATGTCGGGAAATTTTCATCGATTCAACTTGATAGAAAAACCCGACGAATAAGGTTTCGCAAAAGTGAATAAACCTCGTCAAATTGTAACATATTTTTTCAATTTTTTTTTTTTTGTCTTAAAGACGATTCGCTTCACGAAGAATACCGCCGGGATACTTTTTGAATTCAAACAAAAAGAAAGTTACGAAAACAAGTAATAATACCTCAATTAATTCGACAACAGATAGTTCTTCGAATATTTTTCGATATTCGATTATTCAAAATGAATAAGTGAAACAACGAGATTAAGATTGAAAAAAATGTAGTTTGCAAAAATTCATGCAAAAAAATCCTACTAAAAAATTGATCACACTTTCGAGAATTATGCAGATTATCCGCGTATAGGATGAAGAATTTTCTAAACCTGTTTGAAAACTTTTCTCGTGTCGCATGTTGGTATCGAAATCGCAGGGTGAAACAACAACAAAAAAAAATAAAAAACGGATGCATATACATATATATATATGTATATATATGGGTTGCAAAATGTGAAATCACCAAGTACAGAGTCAAAGCTTGTTGAATTTTTCTGGCTGCTGAGCGTTGCGCGCTTTTCCCTGCCTTTCTTTACTTTTCATCCCCGTGTATAAAACGCCAACCCCCCCTCCCCCCCCCCCCCCCCCCCCTGCTTCAACATTTCCGCTTTCTACACCCTGCGTCGCAGCAGCAGCAGCAGAATCAGCATCCCCTACAGTACCATTGAGACTGCTGTCGTCTCTACTTCTTTCCACTTCTCTCTCTCTCTCTCTCTCTCTCTCTCTCTCTCTCTCTCTCTCTCTCTCTCTCTCTCTCTCTCTCTCTCTCTCTCTCTCTCTCTCTCTCTCTCTCTCTCTCTCTCTCTCTCTCTCTCTCTCTCTCTCTCTCTCTCTCTCTCTCTCTCTCTCTCTCTCTCTCTCTCTCTCTCTCTCTCTCTCTCTCTCTCTCTCTCTCTCTCTCTATATATATATCCGTCCGTTTGTCTGCCACCGCATCAGCCGGGAAATTTGCCACTTTGAATGGGTTTGCGTTCGTTCATACATATATGACTATATGCATATAGTATACGTACATACACATATACGTTAGACATATACTACACTATAGATGCATAGGTATACATGTATATAAATAGAGTTTGCTATACATTCGATACGTAGCCAAGATTCGGTCAGCGGATGATTTACGATAGGTCAGGTTTGAATTGCTTTTACCCCCCCCCCCCCTCCCCCTCCCCCCCACCATGAAGGTCTCTGACCCCCCTTTCATACCGATCCTTCATGTCTTAAGTGTATAGAAATTTAGCGAAAAATTTATCGTATTTCAGAAACGTTTTTTGTTCTGTACAAGTACTTGTAAAAAGTCAAATGGTTAGAAAAAAAAAAAAAAATTATAGCCAGTTAAATTAAGTATCACAATATAGTATGTTAGATTTTTTTCTATCCATTATTCAACTTGTTCCTATACTTGTAGAACACGAGTTTTTTTTATCACAAGAAGAGAAAGAAAAAAAATTGCTAATAATAATAATGTGTTAAAAATCGATTTTTAACATATTATTAGTATTAGAAATTTTTTTTTTTTTAATATATATATACATACACAAAGGAGGCAGGTGGTGGTACCTTAATGTTATTAAATCACAGATTCCGGTTAGTTTTCATTTGTAACACGGATCCAGCGTATTAATATGGAAATTTTAGCGGACGTGGCAAAAATCGACAAAACGCAGCAGCAACGAAGGAACGAGACGAGACGAGACGAGTAGAGAGATTCTGTCCCCCTGCAAGATCCTTCGGACTTTGCCCGAGGAGTTTGGGGTATAGGGGGTCTCCTGAGGGAAGCAGAAATTCAGCGGGGTTGGGGTCTTACCCTCCATTCTTCCCCCTGGCTGCATAGGCGCCTACATCTCAGAATTTACTTTATGTTATCTAATTTTATTTTGTCCCGGTTACCAATTCCCTTTATCCCCGTATTTTTCTCATTTTTATTTTCAATACTTTTGTATCTCACTTTTTTTCTTATACACTTTTCCATCTTTTTGTATTAACTTAAAAACCAGAAAATGCCTTTATATGTCTGCAAATGTTGTGTAAAATTACCAACAAAAAGATGAAAAAGAAAAAAAATATTTTTTTTTTATACGGTTATTTATTTGTTTACAACTTTTATGAAATTTATAAATAACGTGTAGCTTTTTACAAGCAACAAATAAGTAAACATTGAAACCTGAATATATACATATGCAGGAACATTTTATTAAGTGTATATTGTTAAGGTACTGCAATCATATAAAGTTATTATATCCCGCGATACAAGTCCGCTCCGTAAGTTCTCTCCCCTTCTCGATATAAGTCCACGCTGTATATATAAATGCCTCCTCGATAAAATGTAAAGAATCCAATAATCTCGCATAAAATTTCCAAATGTAATCAATATACATTTCAAATATTTAAAATTTCCCAACTAAATCGCGAACGTCCTTAAAAATTCAGTTCCATTAAATTGTTGAAATTCGATCAATAATAAAAAAGTTCAATACAACAAAGCACTCACTTGAAAAAACATGGCGAATGTATAATATATATAATATGAATTCCAAGACAACTATATAGTTGTAGGTACCTACGCCTATGCTACAAAGGAGGCTGCTGTCGGGAAAAAGGACAGGAAGTAGAATCGAATACGCGGAGGCAAGAGGGAGGAAGGAGAGGGGGAGGGAAGGGGGGGAAGGTTAAGGTGGAGAGAGAATCTGAAATGGTATCAGGGCGAGATTCGAGGCTTTGGGGATGGGAGGCCAGCGCTAGGGTACTAAAATGAAACGTATATTTAAGGTGAGGGTTGGCTCCTCACGAGGCGCAGTAGGGGGTTCAGAGTCGTTTATATGGTGATTCGATGTGGGGTTTTTGGCTAAAATATCAAGGGTATCCCCCGCGTTGTGGGCGAAACAGCTCGACTAAATAAGGGCGACCAAGGGGTTTGTCCAGCCTTCTGTCCCTCTCCCCAATCACACTTACGCACTCGGGATTTGTGTGTGTGTATGTGTGTGTGTGTGCATTTGTATTATAATACGTTTTATTATAAACCACCTCGCAAACGTAACGTGAAATCCTGCAGCAGGGTAAAAAGGAAAAAGCTAGTTTCTTGGATATAGAAGGTAAAACATATGTGAAACCGATCGTCGTTGGGTGAAATGGCACAACACGTATGCACGCTTCGTATCATCCCTTAGCATAACGTTGTGTGTATACATATATACCTATAGCGTACACATACGAATATATGTATATAAGGTTTATAAAGAAAATATAGCGATACCTACCGATGACGATGACGATGGTAAAGCCAAAGCCAAAGCCAAAGCCAAAGCCAAAGCCAAAGCCGTTCGTCGCGATCGTTACGACGGTTACGGTCTATCGCAATTTTATCGATCGGTATATAGGAAGGATCCTTCAGTGACAATTTAAAAGCTCTTTATATTATATCCGAGGAGGATGCGCGCGCGACCGCTTTAAAAACTGATCTGATTTATCCTGCACCAGTTCTCCGTGCAAGAGTTTAATTTTTTTTCATTCTCTCTATAGATTTCTTTTTTTTTTTTTTTACCTCCGTTATGTGACACATTTTTCCGATTTCCGATATCGTTTATACACGTACAAATACACTCTCTTGGCATTCCTCTTTCTAACAAAAGTCTTGGTACAATTTTTATTCTCACAAGAATATCAACCTCTCCCCTATCATCTCTCTCTCTCTTTCTATCTCTTAAAATAGAATCTTGATTCCAAAAACCGTCAAAAATTTACTCTGTCCGATAATATGTTAAACAGCTTTCGTGAGCTGAGCGTAAATTCACGCGTATGTAGCTATGCATGCATGCATGCATACATATACATACATAAATACGTGTACTATTAAATATTGCAACCCTGACGGGGATACGTTAAACGGATATCGTTGTTGGGTAATGGATGCGAGTAGCTTGTTTCCCACCATCGAGCACCTGTCATTCGGACTGAATGAATAACAACGACGCGCACACGCAGGCATGAAAATCGTTTATTTAGTGATTCAAAATCGCGTCCCAGTCAACGCCGTCAAAACGCGGTACATCATTCTTTTTTCTCCTGTACGATATTCAAGTCGATAGATTATTTCTACAATGAAAAAATCAGTAGAGAGAGAGAGAGAGACACAGTGAGAGAAGAAAACATCTGCACAACTTCACGTGTATATACTAACTGTAATTGCATACTAACGTTTCTACTACGTTACTAATTGTAATTCCATGCAATAAAAAAAGTTTCTCAACTATCAGATTTCAAACGAGGTCGTTGATTATTATTATTATTATCATCATCATAATTATCATTATTTTTCCTTTCATTTTTGTTCTTATTTTTAATTAAAATTTCGTCAGATCATTCACACAACGCAACACGACACAAATTGCAGAATCTGTATAACAATATAGTTATACAAATCGTGAAAGAGAAAGAACGTCGAAAATTATACCAGGCAAATCGATAACAGGTCGTCGTTGTCTGTACCTCGCGGCTCTTTGGAACCAAGGGGGGAAAGGGAGGGAGGGGGGGAAGGGGGGGGGGGGTTGAAGAGAATTGGAGGGGTAGACGATAACCATGGGTTGGTTGCCACCACCGGGAGGTGGTTCCTCGAACAATAGAAATAAGCTCTGGATTAGGGGTTGATTTGCATGGGGGATCGGGAGAGGCGGGTTCCGCTAATTGTCGCCAGAGGGTGCCTCGTACTTTCCTCTTACGCGTGTGCATACGCGTATACGTATAAACACTGTACGCACGAATTTACAGCGCGTATGAATCAACACGCGACGTATATGTATGCGTACAAGAGCTGCGGAGAATACAAGGAAAGCGAGGGAGAGAGAGAGAGAGAAGGGGGTTGGGGGGTGGCTTCGACACGCGTCCCGTGGGATGAGAAAATCGTTACCCGGCACTCGCCTCGACCCCTCTGGCAGTTCCCCGTTGCCACCAATCAACTACGATCCCGCGCATCGTTCCCCTGGGACCGATGAGAGAGGAGGACCTGTTGTCCGAAACGCACGTGCGCGGTTTGAACACACTATATATTTGTTTATTATTTATTTGTTTATTTATTTATTTATTTTGCTCCTATAACACTAAATCAATATTTCGCCACGGATGGTTTAAATTTCACGAAATAATAACGCTTCTTTTTTTTAAACCTATGTGAGTGTGTGTGTGTGTGATATATATATACATATATATATATATCATATATAAACACGCAGAGAGAAGTTTTATAAATCGATGATAATTAAGAAAATGAACAAAGTTTTATAGCCTAAATTAAGATTTTCCGAATCGAATAAATTCAAAGCGAAGCATCGACTGCAGAATCGATTTACCGATATAGAATTTCGAACGAAATAACTGCGTTCGTTAAATTCTCACGTGCGGAGAATTGAAATCAGTATTGAAACGTGAGAAAAATTTATATAACCACGAAAACAGTACCATCGTGAACGTATCTACAGCAATTATCAAAAACAAATATTACACTACGAAGAATGTTACAGTGAAATATTTTCGCATCGCTTTATATACATTATTCTACATAATAGTTTCTACAATTTCAAAATTGATATTCGTTGTTAAAAAAAAAATCAGTAATCATTGACTGGGCTGTATTAACTTGTCCACTTCACTTGTTACAATCCTTCTAAAAAAAAAAAAAAAAAAAAATAAAAAAAAAAAAAAAGTACCAAGCATGATCGTCGAATCAACCTGTCGAAATATCTCTTTCAAGCTAACAGTTCAAAAATAAATAAATAAATTAAAAAAAAACCACCAATTAAACCCAATGATGCGCAATTTAAAATCATTTCTTAACTGTATAATATTCGTGTGTATGAATATGTATAAAAATCATCGAACACTATACCATTGTCATGGTGTAAAGAGGTGCAATCAAGGTGTACGTGACCGACGACGGAAAAGCAAATACATACAATATCGTACGTGCATATATACACACACACACGCAGACAGACTCTTGTAAATGTGTACGTATAAATACGAAGAAATATGGCAGCAGAGGATCGTAAAGGCATCGAACCACGAACACGTGGACTCGAGATAGCTGGTCTCTATAGGCGTGGTGTATGTAATAATAACGATGCTTGCGAGTATAAACCCCGTTCAAGACAGCCGATTGCATGCACCGTTCCATGGCACGGGGCGTTTCTGTCAAGCTATCCATACATTACATATACACACACATATATATGTATATATACTCGGTAAAAATAGTGTACGATCATCGTAAGATTTCGTCGGGATTTGAGCTTACCTTCTAAAAGTCGAAGTGGTCGATATGGCTCAAGTTCTTGTCGAAATAATAATAAGAAGTCTCGATTGACGAAAAAACGGAGTAAAAAAATCGTAAAAAGTATCGACGAGCAGATTTTTCTCAATATTAAAAAAGACAAATTATACAAATAACTGGACACTGTAATATTTATATATATATATATATATATATGGACAGCTCGAGTCTCTTCTCTGCTTTACATGAAACGGTATTTTCCAATTCAATGATCGGTAAATTGAATACAAGATTTCGTCAATAGCCTAATTTTCGCTAATTGATAAACCTGTTTATACATAAATATATACATATATGAATCGACAACTAGGTCGAATTATAATATGTATCGAATTTATGCAAAGGGAAAAACACTTTGCGCGTTAAAGAGAAATATAATAATCGGCCGGTTTCGAAATCGGTTATTAAGATCGGAACACGTTGCAGGTGTTCAATTAGCTTAAGCTGCGATGGT
The DNA here is from genome assembly GCF_021155765.1 of Diprion similis. Taxonomy (NCBI): domain Eukaryota; kingdom Metazoa; phylum Arthropoda; class Insecta; order Hymenoptera; family Diprionidae; genus Diprion; species Diprion similis. Next base: position 23,201,227 of record NC_060110.1, read on the forward strand.
AATTGGCAACAGAAACGGCGATAAAACGCCGCTGTATAATTAATTCTTAATCGCTCTACATTACGAGACCGGAGACTGAAGTGAAAAGGGCGAAGAAAAAGAATAAATAAAAAAATAAAAAATAAAAATAAAACGACGACTGGTTATACTCACGGTAGACACGCAACACGTTCTACACGCGGACATATTATTCATACCCATAAACCCACTCGACATATCGACGAACTGGCTCGACAAATAATCTCTCCTCGCTCTGAACTTTTATTATTATTATACCGTGAGGCGAGAAGTATATACATTTGCATGAAACAACATTCTCTTCTGCATGTAGGTGTATTCATTTCCAACACTTTTCTTTTTTTTTTTTTTTGTTTAATAGATCAGCTAATCAACGATGGACGTAATCATATCAGAAATGGTATCACCTATTAGAAATTCTCTTTTTTTCTCAATTCGACTTTGAATCTGTTCAATTACGTGATTCGCAATCAAGATAAGTCATCTTCGAGCAAGTTTTGGTGGACAAGTTTTAATACTTGTACTTAGTACACCTAACTTGTACCACTTGTGGATGTATACATCGATCACTGTATCAAACGATGACCAGACAACTAGTACCAAGCGATAAGTAAAACCATCAAACGTAAAGAAATTCCACACGTTTCTTGTAAATCGTGGCAAAACTACGAAGGCATAATTCAATTCACGTAAAGAATATCACACGAGGTATGTGAAGGATGCTGCTGTAGCAGCATCTGGTGTTGACTGCAGTGTAACTTATGTCATAGATACTACAGGTATGTACGTGTAATTTGATAGAACGAAAGACGACGTGTAGAACGTACATGTCTCACACATACACATTCATATGTGAACATAACGCTGTAGGAGGAACGAGTACTAACATTGTATCTAGAACGTAGTGGGGCAGACAAGACTTGAACAGGGTAGGAAACAGTGTTTCCATGCAGCAGGAGGTAATATTCTGTTCCCGGGTTACGCTGCGAATAATAGTGGTAGTGCTAGTGCTAGTGGTGGTGGCGAAGGTCTTGTCCAGTAGGAGAGCATCAAGGTGCAAGCCATTTGGTCTAAACAATAGCGGGTAAAGAACGAGGAAAGAGAGAGAGAGAGAGAGAAAGAGAGGGAGAACAGCGGAAACGAGATGAAATGAGACGGGACGACGGTGCTGGATCCTGCATCAGCATCCCCGATCCTCGAGCGTCAAGCGTCGGGTAATATATACCCGTATTCCGTCGGGATTCTCGTATTATTACGAAATACCGACCAAAGTCTCTTCACCTCCTCCTCCTCCTCCTCCTCCTTCGCCTCTTTGAGTGCTTGTCTATCCATGTATGCGTCTGTGTGTATGTGTGTGTGTGTGCGCATGGTATATAGATAGGCGGGTGGCTGACTGTTAGTTATTACAAGACGACGTCCGTAAGCTTCTTGGCTGCACGGGTTTGCCTTCCGGCGATTTCGTGCAGTCAGTTCTCTGTGGTCTCGACACGTTCATTGTTGAGTTTAATGAAAGGGGCGTAAACAACGTTGCAGAGACTGAGGGTGGATTTGATTTGACCAGTAGAGGCAAAAAATTGGGTACAGGGTTATTCGTTCGTTGGCTGCTAGCTTCAGTTTCATGGATTATTTGGTACTTGAAACGCTATTTGTTGCAACATCAATATAACAGATCATTCCTGATTTCTGTACTTCACGCTGGACCTGAAAAGTCTCGTAAATGCGATTCTGATTCGAATAATTGCAAAAACTCTTCATCTTTATGTCGTGATTTGGACCAAGTCACCGTTACTCGTCTCACTTGCCAAGAAAAAATGCAATCTGAATTGATTAGGTGAATGATATTACTGTTTGAATACCCGAAGATATACGTCCATTGAAGTAACTCGTTCCCTGATTTTATTAACTACTGATTTTAGGCTCAAGACTCAAGTCTACTCGAGTCAGTATTGCATATATATACAGATACTAAATTTGAGTAGTTCAAGAATAAAGAAAGAAGCATATTGTTGCTTTTTTTTTTATAATGCGTCTGAAGAATGCATCGCCTCACAGAGTTGTTCGATTTCCGGTGCTTGACCACACGTCATGTATGTATGTACTACTAACAATAAAAAAGAGACCGGTGCAGGTTATTTGAATCCCAAGTCACAGGATGTTGATAAGATCGTGACGGAGAATAGAAGGCTGTGATATTTTTTTAAATTATATATAATTACCAGAACGACATCCGCGAGTGTACGAGAAGAGACTGTAAACTATGTAAGCAATGTTTAAATAGTACGGACTTTGAATTTATCGTGCGCAATATAGTTAGTTACAGGTACAGTAAATCAAGATATGGATGTATAGAGTGGCCGAACTGTTTGCGCTGGCGCAACTCATTCATCCATCCATCCATCCATTCATTCATTCATTCATTCATTCACGACTTCGAGTCAATAGAAAATTATCGATTCACGTCAGGTTCAGAATACATCAGTCCAAACTCGTAGTTCCACTTATATATATATTGATACGAGTCAGAGGTACGAGGTTCTCTTCTAAAGGAAGTTTGCTCGATGCAGCCTCCAGCAGTCAAGGTATCGGTAAACTCTTTAGTCGACATCGATTCATTGCTTCTGTACCAAGTCTCTTGGCAAATAAGCCAAGAAGCAAATACTCATTGCCGGCGCCACCTCTGAGTTTCAGATGAAAGTTTAGCTTTTCAAGAAGAAGAAGAAGAAGAAGGTTTCATTTCCGCCACGAGGTCAATCGCTTCTCGAGCCAACTTGCTTCCAGCTAACACGTCTCCGCCTCTCTTTCTCTCTTTCTCACACTCTCATAGAACTAGACATGCTTTTTGTTCCACCTTGCCGATAAGTCCTCGTATAGTCTCATTCCACAATACCTTGTCTTTGTATCGTATCCTTCGGGTCCATTTGTAATACCTTTATGAATTCGCAGTTAGCCAAGTTACGAAACTGCGTGATGTGGTTTAATACACATTGAATACAGAGTCTGTAGCCTACTGATGATAGTTCGAAGAAAAGTTGGTCTCGTATTTGTAACTGGAATCCATAATTTTCTTATTCGACAAGAGCAGTTTCCATCTTATTCCTTAACCCTGATCAAATTTCGGTGCGAGTTATCTCTTTTTCTTCTCTCTACTCTTGCATTTTTTGTGTTATAGGTAAATATAATTTATTCTTGGCTTGTTTGATTATATACATATACGCTGGTGTGCAGCAATGAACGGCGAAAAGTCGTAAACTTCAAGGGGGGGGGAGGTTCTCAAACATGTGTACAGAGATTCGTATGACGTCAGGTTTAAGTAATTCCTTAAAATTCGGTTACTCGTTCAACGTCACACCGTTTCGACTGATCATAACTTTCACGAAGCGTGGAATCAATTCCCAATAAACTCTTCATAACACAACGCTGCCATTATAACCACAACGTTAAATCTTACAAAAACCATAACCCCCCAAGAAAGTTGTCGCAAAAATTGAAATGCATCTCAAAATTTCTTACCACATAATTTTCACTTTTCAAAATCACTTTTCAAAATGTTTCAGAATTTCCAAAACCAAAGAAAGAAAAGCTGACAGTCGCGTGTCCTCGCTGCAAGTAAATTAATTGTTTTTTTTTTGTTTTTTTTTTTTTTCAAACACAACACATTATTTGGTCACACAGAGCTGACAAAAGGAGTATAAAACGATCAGATATTTAAAAAAAGAGAGTTCATGTCGCAGACACGGGGTGTAATTAATATTAATGAGACAAGGCCTGCGTATTGGATATATCGTATAAGTATATAGGAGTATGTTGGTGTATATGAGGAAATCGAGACCCCTGTCGTGACTTCCTGGGGTGGTTTTGCAGGGACCCAAAAGGAAACCCGAACCGCAGTGGCAGGAACGGATATTTCGCGCAGCTGCAGGGTCCCACCACAACCACCACAACCACCATCAACGCCATTACTCGCGCCAAATCCTGGAAACCAGTTATAGTCCACCAGGTCGAATGGTAATCGATACCTACTTTTTTTTTCGCATATCATGCCTTACGTATTATCGCCCCCCCCCCCCCCCCCCCCAAACCCCTGATTTCCGCAAACTCCAATTTTCGATGCGAGGTGACTCACATATTCGGTAGGAAAAATTCGTCCTCCATTCTTTTACGAGAAGATCCTTATAGTGGTTCGTACACCGGTTGGAACGATTTTTAATCTAAAAGCTCCTGCTCCTGCTCCTGCTGCTCGACTCGAGTGGACGATTGTTGAAAAAGGGGAGCAAAAAAAAAAAAAAAAAAAAAAAAACGTTAATTCTTCACGATCCTCACGTGTATTATAAAAGAATGATCGTGACTTTTAGGCGCGTTCGCTTATATCGAACGCGTAGCAGAGAGAGACAGAGAGAGAGAGAAAGAGAAAGAGATGGTGAGAGAGTGAGAAAAAAGTAAAGAAATGTGTATGTATATGTGTGTATATATATATATACATATACATAAGTGAATGGGCTTGTTGGCTGGCGTTCGAGACCTTTTTAGCTCGTGACAAATAATTCGCCCCCCGAAGTTTTTACTAACAGGGTTAGGGAGAGGAGGACTGTTGTTGTGAAAAGGGGATCGATACCTTGACTGTATAGTACGAGATCCTTGACGCGTGACGTTCGTGTTTGAAGTGCGAACCTGCGTGTGTGTACGTATCTATACGTGTATTTGAGAGAATTATATACATATACCTACTGCCTGCTCTATACTTGCATTTGAAAACCGGAAGTAGGGGCGAAGGGGGGGGGGGGGGGGGGGGAAGAAAAGAAAAATCCTCCTTCCCTGTACCGGTGGAAATCCATTCGCATAAGGTTGGGAAAGAAATTGGTTCTGAATTTCCGACACAACGCAGAGTTAAGATCCGAAAATTTCAATTTTCAATTACCAATTACATATAAGTAACGCATAAGCCTGATTTATATTTCATAATTTTCAACACGAATTAGATCCTTTTTATATCGGGTTAATAGAGATAGAAACGGAAGATTAAACTTCATCGTACCGGATATAGATACGATCGTCTCTCGTTATAATGAAACGGTTTGTAAAGCTGGAAGAGAATGGAATTCACTCGAGCTGTATTGAACAGTTATAGCGAGCTAAGGCTCCAAGTTGGACGTAAAAAAATCAGCCTCATAAACAAGAGACAACGAAGTATATAGAACGAAAAAAAGAATATTGAAAAAAAAAAAAAAAGAAAGAAAGAGAAAAAAAAATGAAAATGGTAGTTGCGTCTGAAATTTTCCTCCTTACACCAATTCTTGGTTGTGATACATATATATATATATATATATATATATATATATATATATTCTTCCCCGTTTCGTTTTTTCCATTTTCTTTTTTCTTCAATAAAGAATGTCGACTGGTACGTGTTTCCTCGGGACATAAATTTCGGTAGCACCGAAAGGGTATGGAAGTAAAGAGAGAGAAAAAGAAAAGAAAAAAAAAAATTTCCAAGAGAGAAGAGAGAAGGTGATGGAAGCATAGAATCGGGGTTAGTCCCAGCTGCTCTTTCGATTGTTTCTCTTGCAGAGGGGGGGAGGGCGAGAGATGAGCCAACGAACGAGCTGGGGAAAGAATGACAAATGAACAGCGCAATGCCCCTGCGGCTGCCCGGAAGCGGAAGACAAAGCCGGACGATAATCACAGAGGAAGGGAGGGAGAGAGACTTGGAGAAAGGTGGAAGGATGATAGAATCCTTAGACCGTACAAAGAGAACTACCATAAGTGACAATGGAAAGAGGCTAGTTAACGTGGTTCTTACGTGCGTCACGCTGTCTCACTTTCTCTTTCTCTTTCTCTCTATCACGCCGCGGCAACTGAGCATTGTTATTAATTAGCTAATTATTGGAATGCGATCAATCGAAAATTCCCCCGCGAGAAAATAATCGCTCTGACGTGCCCCGCTGCACCTGTCGATAAAATTTCATTCCAGCAAACACGAGCGTGCGAAGGAACGAACGTCAATTATAATTAAATATGAAATACAGCATTATTGCGTTACTTATCTGATCAATTAGTTAATTACTTAATTAATTAATTAATCAATCAATCAATCAATCAATCAATTAATGCATTCATTCATTCATTTGTCCATCTCTCATTCGCAATCAGCGATCATACGTACATATTTATGTCGCGCGATGGAATAATTAATTAATTATTCATTAATAAGTTTGTTTACGTAATTGAGCGTCGAAATTTCAGGAGTAAATTTCTCTTCTCTCTTTTGTTAACTTCCCAATTATATAAATCGTTCATTAACTTATTTTGATGTTTGTTTTTCTTTGTTATTTTTGTTGTTTTTGTTTTATCAAAACTTACGTTGAGGCAAGTACGACGAGGCGTATCATCACATACCTGAAACATAAAGAGAACGTTTTTTCGTTAGTTTCAAGCAAAAAAAAAAAGTGAAACGTTTCAATTTATCGAATTTCTTTTCCCCTCGACAAGTTCTAATACTTTTTTTTTCTTTTTTTTTTTTTCCTTTGCACTACAGCATGTTATTTTTCAGTTCATTCAATTTGCAGTACAAGGGAGTTCTTTCTTTTCTTTTCTTTTTTTTTTTTTTTTTTTGCCAATCTCTCAACTCTTCTCGTACAACAACGCACCCACAAACACACGGAGACAAATGATGACAAAAATTTGTCCCGAAGGTTCGGAAAAGAGGAATGAAAAGGAGAGAAAAAAAAAAAAAAAAAATAATAATAATTATGCACATCAATTTCAACGAAAATCGATTCACGATTTGTCGAAGTTATCGACTGACTCCAACTTTCAATCAAATTATCAAAGAAATGGTTAAAAATCGGCAAAGGATAACAATAAACAGAGATTAAATTAAAATAAAGGTATAGACTGTATTGAGATTCGTTTTTTTTTTTTTCACCACGACAGGTACACAAGGAAAAATTGTGGTGTAACGAGTAAAATCGACGGGTCGAGTCCCTCCCTCTTCTCTCCCGGGCGTCCGTCCCAACCGGAAGTGGAATATTTACACGACACGCGTCGACTCGAGTGCCGGGCGTCGCGTCGTGCGTACATAATCTAAATATAGATTTTGTTACCACCGCTCCCCCCGTGTGTCCCGTGAATAATGTTTTCCCCGAGAATGCATCGACGCAACCAAACCGCAACCAAAACGCAAAGCAAAGAAACGAAACGTGCGCCGCGCAAACGCATCTGTCAAAACACGAGGGTTTTACAATTCTCGCTTTCGTCGTCGTTTGCTGCTGCTGCTGCTGCTGCTGACTTCTATACAGATTATAGACCAACCGCGCGAGTATAAACGCGCTGCTGTACCTACGTGTGAGGATAAAAAGGAAAGAAAAAGAGAGAGAGAGAGAGAGAGAGAGAGAGAGAGAGAGAAAGAAAAAGAAAAAAGAAAAAACATCCAACTACCGAACAGTGTTGCGAGCTTAAACTTTCCCTATATTTATACAAGGAATGTTGCCGCCGCCGCCGCCACCGTCGCCGCCATCTTTTGCTTTATTGGCTTATTGGTTTAACTCTGTTTAGACGTGGCTTATCCCTCGACGTGTGTGCTTGCCTCTGCGTAAACCGTTCATGCATTATGTATACACACACGGATACGCTGCACACCGGGCAAACTATAACTTCAGAGTTTCTTTACCTTCCATCAGTTTCAATCAACGCTAGTCGATACTTTTAATTTACACTTTTCTTTTGTTTTCTGTTCTTCTTGTTGTTTTTTTTTTTTTTTTTTGTTTTTTTTTAACCAGACAGATATGCCCGAATTCCCTTAAGGAAACAAGTGATAATATTTTACGTGACAAGGACAGCTGCCGTGTAGAAAAGTATTCCGAGCACGAACACGCACAGTAGCATCTCGTTAAAATCCCGTTTCCGGTTCAACACATGAAATTTATAAATTCTCGGAATCGAAATATTGTCAACAAATTACTATATCAAACGTATCATCACCGAAAGTTTAGAAAAACATATATAAGAAAAAAAAGAGAGAAAAAAAAAAAAAAAAGATCAACACGATCCACACCGATTTCGATCATTAAATTAATGATCATATCAAAGTATCGAATAACAATATAACTAACCAGATTGACACGGACGCGACGAGCATTGAACATAGCGCAGTCAGGAAACTCGTTTCGCAGCTTACTATTAGTATATACATACGAATTAGAGAATAACGTGAAGGGGGGTGGGGGTGGGAATGAAGGGTGATAAAGCTAAGAAGTAGTAGGCAAGTAAAAGCCACAGATATATGCCAAGCGGAAGAGAAGAAGCGTGGGATGGATGTGGGGGGTGGTGGTTAGAAGAAGGACGAGGAACGCACGGTGTAAGCCGTCTTAAGCAGGGCGTATTCATCGCCGTCACAAAGTAATCTTCGTCTAATCTTGGCCTAATCGTTCCTCTCGCTACACTACCAACAATCCATCTTTCTCTAACCCTAACCACCCCGGCCGCCCGGCATAGTCAGCCAGCACCAACGGCTATAGCTATAGCTATATATGTCCTATGGGTAGTGCACAAGTAGATGTGTTACATACATACATACATACATACATACGTACATGGGCATTAGGTATATTTACAGCCAAGAAACTCCCCGGCACTTGAGAAAGTAACGCGCTGGTATAGCCGTATTTTCCTTGTATGTATTAGGTACGTACCTACCAACCTACCAACCTACCCGAATCCCCAAATGTTTGCCGCTCGATTGGAGAAGGCGAGTCGGCAGAGTTTCTCGCCTCCTTACTTTCTCACTTCTTTACTTCCTCCCCATTTCTTTTTCCTTTTTCTTTTCCCCCATGTTATACTTTACATATGTACGTAAGTATGTATGTATATATATATATGTACCTATATACCGTATATACATAACATAAACACCGGAACCGGAGAGCTTTGCGCGTTATTACACCGCGGGTGATTATTTTTATTCCGAGGAAAGAGAAGAAGCACATCTTCGAGTGAATTTTATTTCCTTCTTTCATTTCGTTTCATTGTTGTTATTAATATTTACAGGTTGGCCCGCGACGAATTTTTTCAATTTAAGAAACCACAGTGTTTCGAGAGAATCAAATTTGTCTGTGGAAAAATTAATGTATGAACATCGAATTCGATTGTCACTCCACTGCGGTGAGAAAAGAGAATGAGAAAGACGAGATGAAGAGAGAAGGTTGGTAGGTAGGTAGGTAGATAGATAGTATAGTTATAGCATCAACCCCCCAGCCAACTGCATTTCTGATGTAATCAAGTGTTCCGTACGCTTCCGCTCATCCCCCTCGATATATGTACACCATAGGTACACGTATATATATATATATGTGTATAGGCATACCTATATAGTCTACTCTTCTCGATGCAGAGCCAGCAGCAGGCAAGCGCTCAGGTATCGCTGCGCAAAGGTATCCGAGCTTGGCGCTTTGTTGCCAGATAATTGATTTACGTGTCCCCTTTGACGCAGGCTATCGAGGTAGTATGAGTACGGCAGAGACAGGCAAGTGAGTACCTATACAGAAGGTATCAAGGTATCGGGTGAGCAGATCAGGGACGAGAAAATACTGAGGAAACTCTCGTCGTGTCTCCTTTTCTCCTTGTTTTCTCACGTTCACCTCAAACCGTTGTGTTGTGTGTTCATTTCTGGTGGAGGTGTTACAGCTGCGGTGGGTACTTGGTTTATATTTCACACCTTGCACCTTGTGGAATTCGTTGAGACTCAAAATTGAACCTTCAGTTTTTGCAGCCGTTTAATGATGAGGATGATATCGTTCGGTCGGTAGGGTAAGTATTGAATAACTTTTCGGCATGGGGTGCGGTAACAGGGTCCAATTGGGCAGTAGATCCGAGGGGTATAGAGACAAGAAGGAATTTCAGAGTTAGTGCATTCTGGTATCCATGGCAACTCCCGGAGGGAAGAGAATAAAGGAAGAGAAGAGGTTGTGGTGCGAGTGGGTGTAAGGAAACCCTCGCGTTTTGCGCCGTCTTATTTCTCGTGGAAAAGCATACACACATACAGTGGAACTCGCTCGCGTTCTCCGGATGGATTCATGCAGAAAAGGAGGAGGAGAAAAAGGTGGAGGATCTGGTATAAGGTAGAGATAAGGAGGATGAGAAGAAGACGAGGAGGGTAGCTACAGAAAGAGGGAGGAAAATCTCTTCGTTCCAATGGTTGGTTGGTTAGTCGGAAAGACGGTTATACGAAAGAACCACGAGAGAAACTCCCGTGAGATACCAGGATCAGCCACGATATAACACTGCACTCTCGTTTCTGCTTTGCCAGCAGACGACGAGGTCTTATCTGGGACCCTTTAACATCAGAATTTCATTCAATTACATAGATGAAATAGAAGGGACCAGAACCGTGCCAAAGCATTCGGTTCTATTTAATCTCATCATAGTCTCGGTCTCGAAAAACTATACAGATATTGTGATGGAAGAGAGAAGAGTAATTTAATTAAAACGTTACGCCGGGACTCACGCTTATACGATCTGATCAAATAACTGCGGTACCTGAATAACTATCAGTAAACTAAACCTTTAGGGTAAATTTCAAAACGAATAAATACGGTAATATATTTTGTATACATCATCGTTCCCCTTTCATCAGCGTACGAGGCACTTGGGCTTGAAAATCGATGGTTTTGCCTACGTGACAGTTCGCGATTGGGGGTACACTCTGGCCACAATTTGTCAATATATACACATGAACGTTGAATACGTGAACTGATAACAACTAATCGACAGCAGGCGATGGTGATTAGTTAATTACTTTGATAACCGGCCAATATCACGTTCGTTTACTAATTTGCCGGAGTTGATTTGATAACAGTGACTGGTTTTATTCATTTTTTTTTTTTTTTTTTTTTTATTATTATACTCTTTACATTTTGCCTTTCATTATCTAACGGGGACGCGGGGTGATTCATTTCCGATATTAGGAACAGTATTGACGCTTCTTGTTTTTAGATATGATTGATCGATGAAGGCTGATCTTTCCTCCCCACCTTTTTTCCTTTGCAGAACGTTATTCGATGCCTGCCTGATTACCAATCCTAAGCGATCAACGAACCGTTTCGAAATTTGAATTCCTCTACAACGGTGTGAAAGGTACCTATGTGTCGTGTAATTTGTATCTGAATCCAATTAAAAGTTTCGCAACGTATGTTACAGCGCGTAATACGTATCCTGCAGTCACTCTGCACGCGAAGTTGCGTTCTCTAAAGAGAAGTGAGAGACATTAAAGCTGGTGTTAGACATCTCGTATTATCATATTGAGACTACAGCAAGTTTTACGGATAAATTGATGATCGGTCCTAAAACCGATGCCTCGAATCATTTCCAAGTACAACGGTTTGAGGTCCGCTATTCTTCACGTTGCAGGAGTCGAGTATTAGCTTTTACGATCCAACGGTGCGCAGGACGTGATCCCACTGTCCTATTGTCACGAGCATACACACAAGAAGCGTAAAATCTGACGTCTATACCAAGGGCTTTCGAATATACAAGCACAAGGTCGTGTGAGCGAAGTTTTGGTCTGATGGAGGGATATACGTGACGGGACGAGTGGGAATTATGAATTCAATGCACCGCTGGAGATCGGTAGGCTCGACTTTTTTCATTCCCCGATGGAATAAGATATGAGGCAATCAGCGACAAAAGTTATAGTGCTTTGCTGACTTGAATTTTTGATCGAACGAACCACTACGTGGCGTAAAGCCAAGCAGCAACAGCAGCAACGTGCCGATGCTACTTTTTCTATCAATTTTTCTTCTCTCTGCTCTATCCTATGTGATGGTGTGAACGCGGTTTAACAACGCGTAGGCGATACAACAGGAATATAAATAGACGATGGACAATCAATTATCGTGAAACACGAGAGTTAGAAACGAGGAGCAATAGTATAGGAGAAGGCCAGTCACGACTGTCAGTAGCATTCGAGAGAAGATAATTACTTTCAGTATCCAACGATTAATAATATCACGATTCTTGCCAACGATTTCTCTATTAATTATTAAATAATTCCATCCATCATCATAGTTTTCATAAAAGTATGTTATACACTCTAGAAGACCTCTGTTGGTCCGATTTACGTTACATCCTGCAAGGTTTGTGAAGTAAGTAAGAAATTAAAGATGGTATCAAAAGAGTCCTTCAGGTGTTACAAAATGGTCTGCCGCATCGGTTCTCTAGCCAAAAATTTTATTAAGCTGTCGCAGCCAAGCTTTTGGCGTAACGAAGTAGAAGAAAATTTTTATCCCAACTTTTTTATACACATGCCGCCTTGGAAACGACCTATCAGATTTGCGATAAGGATCATGCGTCACCGTTCAAGGAATCAACATCCCCTCGTTTGGATCTCAGTGATCCCACAAACTTCTTCACGAAGTACTAAACCATCAATCAAACCAGTCTCTACTTTCGAAATAAAACTCTTTTCGATCTGACAACCGCGGTGATGGTTACCAAAAATTTTCAACCATGCACACCATGTTGGCAAGTGTACTTCTGATCATCCCGCCATTGACATTTGAATAATTACCTCGTTAATGAGAATCAAGGACAATAAATATGCGATTTTTAACCTGCCGATATTCCGTATGGTAATAACTATAGAATCTTCACTACCTCAATCTTATTACAGTCTGAACATATTTGGAGAGAAACAATTTGTCTGTTAACAAAAGGGTCGCGCAGACAGACATTCTAACCGCGTATAAAACTGCTCAACGACTTACACACACGCACACACGGTATACGTATGTGTGATATAAGACGTGTAGTGTTACGTAGTCGTATAGCCTGTTTGTTTTCCAACAGTCTATTCCGTTCACTTGACGCGATCGACACCGATGACACGGTTGACCCCAATTGGCACTCGTTGACCCTAACCGTGCGCGTTGTCATGACTCCCAGTCATCAACTTATCTACCAGTTGACTCTGCTCTCACTTTTTGTCTCGACCGCAGTTACTCAGCCGCATGCAGTATCCAGTCTTCCCTGATCCGCACGAGATTCGAACTTGATACCTCCATCCAGCCACTAGTGCAGGGTTGTTCTTCTTCTTTTCACAAATCTTCATAAAACTAAAAGTATAGTTAAATCCTCGAGAATGCACTTGACGATACAGACATCAGAGGTGGTGGTGCAATTGGGCTGTCTCGATGCATTCCGGCGCACAAATTGAAGCCATCATGTGACTTATGATGAGGGAACGGTATGCAGCTCGGTTATAATAATTCCTCGAGGGGTTAGAAGACCGTGTCTCATTCGCGTCAAAGCAATTACTCTGCAGGGCAGCAAAGTGTTCTGTATATCTACATATTATAGCGAATGGCCGTGCTGCGTGCCATAGCATGTCATGGCGTGGCGTGGCGTGGCGTGCCGTGGCTTGGACACAGTCTCACTAACGCCTTCAGAGTGCTGCCGAGCTTCTCTCGGATCTGGGATCAAGTGAGGCCAATTGACCACCGGGAGTCCACTTGACTCCGGTCGCCCCGCTCAAATCTATTACTTACGATCGGAGGACTGCCCGACGGCGAACGAGAACCACGAGGGAATGAGAGAAGACTTTTTCCACAACCTGGTGGAATATAAGGTGGATGGATAGTGGCAATTTTTTTCATCGGAGATAGTAAATAATTTTAGCTAGAGTATAATTGTAAGTGCACCGTTGATAAACTCGATGACTATTTTCTCTATTTCGTCTAATTCGTTTAAACACTTTCAACCCATTATTCGTTTGTAGTTCAGATTTGCCATCTCAAAATTTGAGTCTCATTCACACCCTCGAAATTCCTTACAGTTCGAGGTAAAAATTTGTCAATACAACCTCGACTCTACGGAAGTCAAGAAAAGAAAAAAAAAAAAAAACATTGAGGATTCCGAGGGTAAAATTAGTCTCAAATTTGACTCTCATTAAAACCTCAAATATCTGATTCGGAATTCACGTGACATTTTGAGATTAAAACGTGATGTTTTTTATACAGGATTTCTCTATCTAACAATATGAAAGTCTCATAAAAGTCTAGAAAACCTGGAAATTCGCTTCCGAGATCTGAAATTTCGTCGCGGGACGAATATATATATGTATATGAAAAATTCAATTCTGATCCTTTCACGCAGTTGAAAGAAGCTCTTACCTATACGTTATACTATAATAATACTTTTGCCCGAGGAATCTTTGACTCTTTTTACTACCACTTATAACACGGTCCACGAGTTTCAAATAACCAACCGCGCTCCGAGGCACGTATTTATACACGCGAACCCAACGTTAAGATATTTATTCGAAGAAGCTCGCCAAAGATCCTTTGAAGTTCTTCTTCAAAGTGAGAAAGAGGAAGATAAAAGCAGTTCTTCTCGAGTTGGCTGTCGTAATTTCTTCAACTTACAAACAGAATTGCAAAGAGAAATCCGCCATTGTCCTGATCGCCAATTCTCTCTGATCCCTCGTCGTTCTGAATTAAAACCAACCCGTATATATCATCTTCATCTTCATCTTCATCCACATAGTGAATACGGGCGTAAGTCGAACCCTCACAAAATCTTTGCTGAACCAGTCTGGTCTGAGTAACTTGTAAAAGACGAGGACGAAGTGGAAGAGACGCGAATTGGGATATGAATCAAGATGAAAATGTTGATCAAACAAGGATTTGAAACAAAAATTTAATATAAACGAAACGTCTGACAAATATCTTTGAAACTATGATCTAATCACATAACACATTAATTCAATTATACTGATAAATTAGACGTATAACAGAGTATTTCGTGAAAAGAATCATAAAATAATGCGATTTCTCGTTAACGTAGTTATTGAAAAAAAGAAAAACGAAGTTCTCGACGTTGAAATAAGTGGTTAAAAAAAAACTTTCTTCTGTACATCAAGATTTTGTTTCGATAAATTTTTGTCTCTACTCAAAGTCCCAATAAATCTTTAAGTGATCGAGATCAAGAGACTAAAAAATTTGTCGGAATTCGATTTTTATTACTGATTCTTTTTTTTTTTTATGTTTCATCGTTTTTATTTCTTTTCGTGAAGGATAACTAAAGCGAGTGAGACGTCGAGATCGTAAAAGCTTGAACATTGTATTCCCCCAAATTTTCTCACCCTCTTCATATTTCACGCATCGAAGATGAGGATGAAGACGAGTTAGTGAGTGAGTGAGTGTGATGCGACGGTAAGGACGAGAACGGCGATTCTTGGATGTGTCATAAATATGTATTTTTGCAACGATCGAGTGCCGATGGGGGAGAATTTTTTTACCGTCGCGAGAGACAAGAGTCGGGTTGGTTGACTCGGATCTCGAGAAGCCGAATAACAAAGCGAAATGAAATCCCTCCTCCACCTCCTCCACCTCCTCCTCCTCACCAATACCATTGTCGTTTCTTCCCTCGCGGTTCCAGTTTTCCGTTCTTCGCCGTTTCTCTTTATCCACTTTATTCGTTTTATCGGCTCGATTCTGGAAGGAGAAGAAGTAGGAGGAGGAAGGGGGGAAGGCGGGAAAAAGGACCTTCTGCATTCCATGAATATTTTAAGAATAAACGAGTCGAGAACCAACCATGGCAATGTCCCACGCTTTATCTTACGGCATCCAGCATCGACGATGATGACGACGACGACTCGAGTTTGCAATTCAGGAAATATCTCAGGCAATAACCATATTCAACTCCTTCCGATCCCTTGTCTGGGTGAGTATTATTCCTTTTTCATACCGTACGGCCATGCATCGTCACAATGAACTACGGCTCAAAAAAAACTCGACATTTTTACCAAAATACTGGAATATATTTCAAGACTCGGTATATATACGGTACTGTACGAAATCTACCGGGTGATCTCGAAAACCCGTTGAATAATCTTTTCATTTTTAGTAATATCTAAATCTTTTCATATATAGTTAGTAAATTTAGAGTAGTTAGCAAGTAAAAAATATACAGTAAAGTTGTCTCAGGACATTAAAAACCGTTGATAACGTGTCGATGTAACGAGAAAAAAAAAAAAAAAAAAACGATGAATGAGGTTTGGAATCACTGCGATTCATTGGATTCGAATTATTTACAGAATAGTTAGTTAGTTGTTTTTTTTTTTTTTTTTTTTTTTTTCCAGCCTGCAGAGATTGACGCAATTACATGAAAGATGTTTACACCGATGCAGAACAGTCAGACGATGACGTGCGGTCATCGTGGTTGAGTCACGAATTAGAAGCGTAATACATTAATTTATAGGAATAGGAATAGGAGAGGAGAGGAGAGACTCCATCGTGGGATTTCTCACGCGTCCCCGTACACGTAAATTAATCTTCCCTCGTTATCTAGCCGCGCTCTTTCGACCCTAGAATCGCCCTGGGATTCCCCGGGTCTCTTCGGTAACCACCCTTTCCTCCTTTCCTCCCTTCTGCCTTTCTTTCCTTACCGCCTTCTGTGCAGGCGTCTGATAAATGCGTAAATACCGTCCCGTGATGCCCTCGCGTGTCAAATGTCACCCTAGTTGACCGAGGGTAAATTCCAGACACTACTGGACCCGAATAGAGATGCATGCGCTTTCAGGCTCCTCCTACAAGCCTCTATTGTATATATCATTCCTGATTATGACGTTCGGTGAAAAAGCTGTACATATAGTTTCATTATTGCAAATTATTTTCCTCCATGGATTTTGTGTATGTGATTTTTGTTCTTCGACACCATTTCACCTATTTATCAATACATCGGGAATATTGACAATAGTTGTTTTACTTCGCTCGGTATACGTATATATACGTATATTCGAACAAGTATCAAAGATCTATAATGTTTGTAGATAAAAATTGCAAGAAAACCGTGTAGCTCAAGATAAAAAAAAAAGAAGAAGAAAAGAAATTGCACTCCGGTGTGGAAAATATCATGTGATATACCATTGGAACCGAGAATGGAAAGATGAGCGAGACATCTTTGAATTCAGAGTAAAACCTAACAAGTCAAACGAACAACCTTAAGAAAAAGAAAAGGAGAAAGAAAAAATAAAAGAAAAAAGAATATCAAGTATCGCACATCGCGCCAAGAAGCGATTACAGAGTTAATGGTAAACGCGTGTTATATATATATATATATATATCTATATATATATAAATAAAAGCTGCTAACGGGGTCTTTAACTTTCGCCTTGGCACGGTTTTTCGAAACGTCCGTCGGAATGTTTCGAGTCACGTTGCTCCTACAGTAGCATCACGGTATACATATAACAACGAAGCTGTATTCATCCCTGAATTACAGGCTTGCCTGTCATTATATCAAGTATATAACGTATACGTATATATGTGATAGTTTTGGCGAGAAGCCATCACCTCCGCGTGGCCTGTAAGAACGGATATAACTCTTGGGTGTGCGATAAAAAAAAAAAAAAATAAAAAAAAAAAAACATCTGCCGCGTTGAACGACGGAGTCATTTTCAACCGCAATGACGATCATCCGAAAATTAATGGTCCATAATAGTTGATGATAAAGAGATTTAAATTCATGTGAATCCCCCCTCTCATTTATTTGTTTATTCAAGTGATAAATCGTTGTTTCCGCTTATATATTTACACAGCTACTGACGATAAATTTCTACAACCGATGAAACATTATCGAATCAAACAGAAAGAAGGAGAATAAAAGAAAGAAAGAACCTCTGGCTCACAGTTTTATCATCATCATCATCCTCATCATCCTCATCATCATCATCATCAGCAGCAGCATTGTTTAAATATCAACTCGCGCGTAAATTTCGTTTTATACCGATGTTTGTCAAAACGACTTTGTCGTTGCCAAAGTAAAAAAAATAAAATATAATACCTTGACTCGTATGTTTTCGATAAACTTTTTTTTTACACACACCACGTACGTATGAATTCTTTTTCCATTATAATTCTTTTTATCACACGTATACTGTATACGGTATACACTACGTATATATAATACTATACATAGGTGTTGGTGTGGTGGTGGTGGTGGTGGTGATATACCGTTCGAATAAATATACAAAAGCCTTCGCGGATCTGTCAATTTATTTTATCCTTTTCTTTTTTCATTTTTTCTTACTTCGTTTCAGGTCGAGTCGTATTATCAAAGTTTATTAAAACCTGCGATTACAGATACAGAGGCAATATTCAATTCGAGATGTATATTATGTATGCACATTGCACATTGTATATTGTATAACAAGAAATTGTTTCGGTCGATGTATTAATAATGCAGTGAAACGTTGCTAACGATATTTAATTTTCTATTTTCATCAAGAGAGTTAATATTAGAAATCTGTTATTTTATAACATAATAATATACATATATATATATATATATATATATATAAATGAAAAATTCACGTCAAGCACAATATAATCTATCATCAGTTTCGAATTTTTTACTTTCTGCATAACGGTGTGTGTATAAGGTGATAATTTGTTCTTACTTTCATTAATTCACTAGGAAAAAAAAAAAAAAAAAAACAGCGAATAAACGGTACACAATTTAAAATTCAAATGACGTGTGTCGTGCTAATTTACACAAGTTTCACCAAAGAAGTATGACGTGCGCGAAAGCAAAGGAAAACAAAAAAAAAAAAAAGAAAAAAAATTTTAGTCATCCTCATTTGCACATACAATTTGAGTGCCGATAATTAGAATAATTAGGGTTTGTGTTAACGGCGAAAGGAAAATAATTAAACCCAAGTCGTGAAATCTGTGTAATTCCTTACGCAAACAAATCCTTTTTTTCACGCAAATACGTATACGTATAACCTACGCTTAAATATCAATCTGCACCTATGATATTAAATGTGTGTACAATGTGTACTTTACAACACTCGAGCCTGAATAGCAACATTTCGAGGAATAAGAATATATTACGCGTACATGTATGCATATTTCGTTTCATCATCGATTCCATTGACTCGTCATCGTATAATTTGCACCTTCGTATAACGTGTATAATACAGATATAATTACAATTTTACAAAACATGGGTGTGATAATAGACTGCAAAATAATAGCGTCTCATCTCGCGATTCGTGCCCTTTTCATCGTCGACAAGTTAAAACGTATGATAAATTTTTTGAAAGAGAGAAAGAAAGAGAGAGAGAGGGGGGGGGGGAGAGAAAAAAAAATATTGTTAACAAGTATGAAAATTTCATTCACAGAATTATATATTATTGTACATTATACCATAGATATAATGTTTACCCGCCACACGCTGCTTAAGGGGACGCCCTGACGGATGTATCTCCAAATATCCAAGTCCACGTGCCTCAAAGAGTGTAAAAGGGGTTCAACAGCCCACGTTCTATAAACAATTCTGAACAAAAAAAAACACTCCCAGAAAATTTTCATTTGACACAAAAACAAAGAAATGTCAATTTTTCAATAATAAATTCATAGAATTCGTGCCATTCCATTTGTTATTGAAGTATTTTCGTTAAGAATTGCGTATACATATATGTATAAATCGGGGCTGTCAAGGAATTTTTCACTGCTTGAGATACGTGGAGTTCGATATACCTACGACGATGACGACGATGACGTCGAAATTGACTAGATTAAGGCGCCCCCGTTAACCTGCAATGAATTTCGATATAGACTGACTATACAAGGAGGATAGTAGAGTTTTAAAAATAGTAAGTTGGAGAAACGACAAAAGCAACACGTTACTACTCCGGGTGTAGTATAAATAGTTGCGGGTTTCTTGTTAGTCGCTAGTTAGCGTCGACGACCCAAGTAATTAGACCCATCGAGTTAGTTAGCCAACCGGGCGCTAATTCGATGTCGCCGGAGTAACGCTGCACCCTTCGTCTCCCTCATCCCCTCTATTTCTCTCTCTCTCTCTCTCTCTCTTTCCTCGTTTTGTCAACAACGAGACACGGTTCACGGACTTACTGTGAAATAGAACGATACTCGTATATTTTACTTCAACGTTAACTCTCGAGTTTGTTACGTGCGTCTATGATTAAAAGAAAATAAAATTCCTGTGCGGTAAGAGTTGTAAAAAAAAAAAAACAATAAACAAAAAAAAAAAACACTTTATTACCCTCGGTAACGAGAAATTATTCTCGAATGGATGATAGGTAAGATACCGTACGTATAAAATAATATTACAGCACAAAATTGAGTGGTTTGCAATCAGCATGGAATTTCGCATATACATATAGTCTTCAAGTCGTTTCATAACATTTGTGCAATTCCACACAAGTACATAATACGTATGTATAATATACATATGTTATTTGCTGGAGAAGGGAAAATATAAGATGATTGTGAAATAATTGTTCAAATGGGGGGGGGGGGGGGGGGGGGGGGGGGGCCGAAAAAGCTAAAAGAGAAATAATTATCGTAACAATACTATCAACAATAACAACAATTCGAGAATCAGACAAAAAGTTCCGTCAGCTCTTCGAAACTTTATTATTATAACAGAATGAAGACCTGCGAATCCGAGAGCGATTTCTTTCGATTACAGTTTCGACACAGTATCTTTTATTACCAGAGTTACATTCTCGTGATTGTCATTGCACGTCAATCGTTCCAATACCAATATACTCAAGTATGTATGTATATATATATATATAGGTGTGTTCGTATTGGTTGTATAAGAAACGGCTTGTTTCGCCTCAAAACCTGAATTCAACGCGTTCTAATTATAGGATCGTATCGAACCCTGGCCAAGGCCAGGATGCTTCATACGTATGATTTGTAAAATCTACATAACCGTAAAAGATCAAAAGATAAACTTTGCATCGCAATATCTCACTTTCAGCATTAATATTCAAATTATTATCATTATTATTTATTTATTTATTTATTTATTGCTCCTCCTTCCAGATATATATATATATATATATATAAATATATTTTTTTTTTATTATATGCATGCTCAAGGCAGTTGAAATTAGCTGAGGTATGTATATGTATATACGTATAACGGTAATCTAACGAAGCCTCGCAATGTATTTAAGCCATTGTACGGAATGATCGTCCAAAGCATGCCTCAAAAAGAAAAGAAAGAAGAAAAAAAAAAAAAAAACCTCGTTCCGATCTAGCAATTTTCATAAAGCATAAAGGATGAATTGCTTATACATTAGAATCTGTACAATTCTATCTGTATTTTATTCATAAGAACTTGTTCGGTAATTCTTTATTTTTTTCTTTTTTTTTCGTTTCTTTTAGTAACCTTAAGGGTTTACAAGAAAATTACGTAAAACAGGAATCAAAGTTCGATCCACCAACGTCAATTGGGATTTGATTTTTAACACTCGTATAGAAGGAAAGTGATGTTCTTGTTGAAGTTCAGGGTTCGCCACAAGTCCTGTAATTTCACCTCTGACCTATCCTCGAGCAGGTATAGTTCATAATATCAGCAATCTTCGAGGCTGATTCTCCTTTCGTAAAGGGAACAGAAATGGCGAGAGAGAGAGAGAGAGAGAGAGAGAGAAAGAGAGAGAGAGAGAAAACAGGTAGGTTTGCATAAATCAAGGAAAGTGCTTTCCAAAGTCTAAACAGTTCGAAAGTCCTCTTGGAAATTAATTTATCAGGCTTACTATAAGCCAGCTCTTGGTCCCAAGTTTATATACGCATTATATTTTCTATACATCCACCTCAACTTAGACTGCGGGTTAAACCGAGCTTTTCTTCTATCGCCTTCGATTATTCACTGCATATTGCATATTGAATAATCGACATACCGGAATTATTTGACAATGAAAATGTTTATGATACGGATTATAAAATTCACATGTAGTTAAAATCTACCCTCAATCATGTACTTTCGGATAGATTTACTTAAACAATTAGTCATATTATGCATCCTGAATTATCAAGAACATCGGCTTATTTATTTAACGTTAATTAATAGCCACATTGTAAAATTGTTGTATATAAAAAAAAAGAAAAAAAAAAAAAAAAAAAAAAAATCACCCGACATACCGCAGGCCTGTTATACGCCTATAATTTGAACCGTGTAAAAACTTTGTAATTTTCTCATCGTGACGACATTTTTTTGTTTTCCTCTCTCTCCTTCTTTCTGTCTTTCTTTCATTCTCCCGACTTCATCCCTCTTCGATCGAGAGTGTCTAGCCTTGTTATATACACATGTACAAAGCTGGCAGAGCGCGAAGCTTTCAGTAGAGCTTACACGACGACTTCTTCGCGACCGCTTTGAGCCACCCTTCAGTTACCCCATTCTCTTTCCCTCTTTCCCTCTCTCCCTCTCACCCTCCGTCTTTCTTTTCCTTGTCCGCCTACCCCGATGCTTGTAAAAAGCGCAAGCGCAGCCAAGAAGAGGAAAAGGTTGAGGGTGAGGGTGGTTTCCTCCCCCCTCCGGCTGGACAGCGACAAGGAGGGGGAGGTCGGCGAGTATATATATCGTGGAGCGTAGATTAGGATGGTGGAAACGAAGGAGCCGAAGACCTTGTTCGCCGAGTCGCGGTGTCGACGTAACTGAAGTCGTAAAAAGGAAATTGCTCGCGTTTCCTCGAATCGCTCTTTCGCTCCGTTTCCCCACCCTCCACGACACGCGACGCGACCCTTCCTTAGTCTTACTTTTTTCCCCCTTCTTCCTTCCTTCCTTCCATTTTTTCTTTTACTTTACTTTCTCCCCTCGTCGTCGCCTGGCAGCCCGAAGCTCTCGGAACGATCGTTGCTGAACTGATTTGCAAATTCGCATTCGTCGCGCGCCGCTGCATTAGAATATATATATAGCACAAGCTTCCTTGGTTGAGGTTAGGTTAGCTCAAGTTACCTTAAAAATAAATGTAAGACCAGATCTTAAACCCAAAACTGAAATTTCGAAAGTTTTTTTTTTATTTTTTTTTTTTTCCGAATAACAAATTCGAACTCTTTTCGAATAAAAATCCAACCAATTTTTACTCGAGAAAAAAAAAATGAAAAAAAAAAAAAAAAACTTGTACCACTCCTCGATCGTTTCGAACTTTTTTCTAATCGAGTACATATAGATCGAGTACATGGCACGTATGTGTGAATAATGTATAGTCTTCTTCGACATGATGGCGGTGGTGATATAATCCGCTTACAAAGGATGTAGGTACTGTGTGGTATGAAATTTCAGAAATATGTTTAAGGATCGTGTATAAATAGGTATTATATATAATACACCTACATTGCATATAGATTGCACGATAAATCGATAAGGTATGATATTATGTATATAATAATATAATCACGGAGGACATCGATTAAAATTACATATATATACATACATATATATATATTAATCGAGTTAGAAAACACTTGATAACTCCAAACGACCAATAATTCTATAATACACAACTTTTTCGTATCTAGTCGTATCACATTTCTGGCTAATGACTTCACACTCCTCCCGCGACTTCCCAAGGATTTTTGCAAACGCGATTTCGCAAAATGCTCAACTTTTTGCACGACTCAGCGAAAAAGAATGAAAAAGAAAGAAAACGGAAAACAAATCGCTAATTCTTATATTATTGCAGATTGTAGACCCATCGTTCCTATACTTTCATTAAAATAAAACTCAACAACGTATATAGGTATAATACTGCTATTTTTTCTCAATCACCGTGCAAAAACACACACACACACACACACACGTGTAAAAACAATTGAAAAGAAGATTGTACAAATAAATTTGTACTTTTTCATCTGACAAAAAAACTTAAATCAATGCAGTCCGCTTTGAATATAAACTCTACATTTATATTATACATATATTTAATATACGGTTGAATAAATATTGAAAAAAAAAGAAAAGAAAAAGAAAATCATTTATAATCTACGTACATACAATATACGAGTATGAAAAACCACAATTAAAACAAATGATTAAATTACAATCGCAGGGCGATAAAAGACACGAGAAAATGTTGGAAAAGAAATGGCGTGTGTGTAATAAAATAATAAAAAAAAAAAAAAAATAAAGAACTTTCTCTCCGAATAATGAAATTTATAATATAGTAAAAATTCTTTTTATCGCCGTTAACCGACATGGCCGGATATACGCATATGTGTATATATAATGTGTGTGCGTGAGAGAGAAGGAGAGAGAGAGAGGAAAGTGGAAGAAGGATGGAGGATGGCGAGGAAACGGGATGTCTGAAACCACGAAGCCACAGCTGACAAATTGCCCCCGCGTTTAAGCAACGCACGCCCCTTTCGGACCTCCGACCTCGTCTCGAATTCTCGAGAACCAGCAGCTATATTATACGTATATAGATAAGTAGGTAGCAGGAGTTTCGTTAGAGTCCCGTTCCGTTCGGTTTAGACGGCTGCTGGCTTGCCAGTCAGCCTGCTTTCCTTCCTTCCTTCCTTCCGGAAGTGGTGCTTCCCTAGCCGCGCCGCCATTATCGCCAACGACGGTGGTGAAACATACTCAAGAATATTACGACATTGGTTTGGGTTCACCTTCCGGTTTGCCTCAACCACTTCCTCTCCTCGATACGTGTTATAGTATTAAACCGTGAATTGTACATTTTGTGATATAAGATATAATAACATTTAATGTAATAACAATAAATTATAAAACATGTATATGTTATTGTATGAAATATTGAATACAACGTGATTTGTGAATTTTTAAATAATTCAAAAATTCGGTCCGGTGAAATTTTTCAATCAGGTTTAAGTTGATTAGCTTCGATTGCATCTTTCGATTCTTATTTTTTTTTTTTTTTTTTTTATCTAAATGTCACATTTCTGTTCACATCCCGTATACGCTTAAAAACTGAAAAATCTTTCTCTGTTTCTCCTCCCCTTCTCTTGTAAATTGCATGTGGATTTTGAGGTGCGAAATAATGAAAAAAAAATAATGAGGGAAATAACAACAAACGGGAAAAAAAGAGAAATAAGAGGAAATTCGTTGAATTTTAAATTAAGGTATTCATGGGTTGTGTAAAGTCAAGGGGGGTGGTGGTGGTGGTGGTGGTGGTGGTGGTTCAGTCGTTGCGATAAACTTCCCACCCTTTCTCTCGCCCTCTCCCGCGCTTTGACCCTCGTGCCGGAGAGAATATACGGAAAGGGGGTTTTGCTATATATCGGGGGTGCAAAACGTGGGGCGGACCGAATCGGCCCCACTCGAAAACCTACTTCCTCCGCTTTTATGGACGTGTATATTACGCAAGTAGAACTTCGAGATAGTGAGGGCGGAAGGGAAGAAAAAGAAAAGAACGGAAAGAAAATAATAAGGGAAAACCGAAAACGAAGAAAGCATGATCCAAGTGATAAAACTCTAGTATAAAAACGCAAATTATTGTAGAGAAGACAGTGTTTAATATAATTTCAAAATTTTTGTTTTTACCGATTAATTGGATCTAATTATTGTTTTATAATTACGATAAAGAATATATATATTCAATAATCGATCGATAAATCACTTCTTGCAAGATATATATGTATATATACACACACATAAGTGATCGATAAATCAAGAGATGCGTAAATACGTACAAAGGCAAGACGGTTTCCCAAGATTTGCTATTTACTTGTTACACCTGCAGATGGTATAAAAGCGCTCGCCGTATGTTTTCTCGATGTGTTGCTCTAAGAAAAGTATAAAAGTGGTAGTACCTAGTACCTAGTACCTAGTACCTAGTACCTAGTACATAGTACGTAGCAATAGTTATGGATTGCAGCAGACAAAGAACTGCATGAGCGCGTTCGAAAGGTTCGAATCGTTTCGTTTCTCTCAATTTCTATACAAGCACAATCCTTTCTTCGTTCATCCCACTTGCACTGTACACTTTTCGTAAACCACCGCTCGAAAAGAAAAGAATACAATACGGCAATACAAGATGGTTGAAAATGTAGCAATTATTTATCGACGAAGAAAATATTTACCGAATAATGATGAAACCGGAAAAAAAAAAAAAATCCAAAAGTCCAATCGTCAGTTATGTACAGAAAATACGATTGAATGAGTATAAAAATCGTTCAAATTTTCAATTTTAAAAATATAAACAAATATAGAAAAAAAAAAAAAACAATTCGTGTCGTAGTTGCAGTATTGAATTTAAACACCACTTTGATACTTGATTGTCTCTTTATCGTCTAACCGTACAATATATATATACAATATGCACACGCAGGACACACGTATATATATATATATCGAATATAATCGTAGTTGAGCCTGTTGAGCGATAAAAAATATTTCTCGAGGACTTTTACGATTGAGCGATATATCAAAACTATAATATAAATTTATTTCCATAGAAGCAGTAAAATATTATTACGTACTGCAAAAGTGCAAAGAGTAGGGTGAAAAAAAATGTTAAATTGCAGTAAGCCTTCGATCGTAATTGTTTTGTACGTTGTATTGATCTTTTTCTTGCCCACATTCTTCAATTTTTTTTTTTTTTTTTTTCTCTTCCCCGTTTTCTATCTTTTTCTTCTCCGTATTTCAGAGACAGTTACTAGGTACGCGTGATAATGATAATAACAATAACAACAATAATAACAATACGAATGTTATTGAGGCAGAAATAAAGCCGCAATGCGATTCGTTCGAGATAAAAGAATAATTATGATTGTTACCTTTCATATTATGTTCAAAAGTCTCTTTCTAATTTGAAACAAAACAAAACAAATTAAATAAAGAAAGAAAAAAAAAAAAAAAAAAAAAAACTTTTTTTTTCTGTTCCCATGGAACAAAACACGGCGTCCCACCTGGACTGTGGCTGGAATCGCAGTGCGGCTGCATTATTCAGTCACAGCAGCGGTTCGAGAGAGAGAATTAGCCAAGTTGGGTTACATTAGTTTGGGTTGGGTTTAGCAGCCGTTATACGCCGACTACCCGAATAGGATTGTTCGGTGGCAAAACAGTGCCTCGTGTACATGCATATATATATATATATATATATAATATTACACAGGGTTATTTAATAGCGTAGTTTTCAAACTTTGTAAACGTGGTTTTTTTTTTTTTTATTTTATTTTTTACGGAAATGAAATGAAAAAAAAAAAAAAAAAAGTGTAATAAACATTTTACTCTCAGTCGGCAGTAAAACCTGGCGCTAATTACCGTTGTAATTATAGGTGGGTTGTTTTTTCACTGGAAACTGTGAGAAACGCGTTGTAAAAAGGTAAATCGAATTTAATACTCGGCAGAAAAAATGAAAAATAAAGGTCGCATAATAATATCAACAAGATATCGCGCAAGAGAGTAAGAATAATGAGAGAAAGAGAGAGAGAGAGAGAGAGAGAGAGAGAGAGAGAGAGAGGGAGAGAGGGAGAGAGATTAGATTAGATTAGAAATCGTTTATTGATGCCGTAGCCCAATCGAGGGACGTAAGGCAAGTGCAAGAACGAACAGATAACATAATAGGCAGAGTAACATATAATAGAAAATAAATAATAATAAAACAAATAAATAGTTCATAATATAGATATAAATACAATATAAATAAAAATAAAAGATATGAATGAAAGGAAAAAAAAAAAAACATATTACAATACTTGTAATATAAACAAGTAAAATTGTTAGTTCGTATGTCGGGTTATAACTACTGTAACTACTGGGCCGATTTGAAAAATTCTTTGACTAATAAAAAGCTATAAAAAATATCGACCCGAGTAAAGTAAGCCTGAATACATAATTAATTGAGATAAAGAAAATTAAAAAAAAAAATAGGTTATTACTTTGAATTATCAGTATTTGTAGATTAAGTCGGAAAAAAAGTCAAAGAGTAATACAGAAGCCGGTACGGATCAGCTGATCTACGAGATCTACGATAAGCTCATCGCATGATATATAATTATATATATATATATATATATATATATATAATTATAATTAAATATATATATATATATATATACGTGATACCGTTCCGTCGATCAGTCATACAGGTATATGTATAATAAGTACATAGGTATACAAATTTTTCTATTTTTTATAGACACGTACAATATTCATTGTTTAAGGAGCAATATCGTTAGCGCGACATACGTACAGAGGCTTATCGTTCGTTTCACTCCCAAAGCGATAAGCATTTAAATTATATTATTATATACACATATATATGTATATATATTATATCCGATGCCGAAATCTCTGATATGTGCAATATACACACACATATATATATATATATATATATATATACATGTATATGTATATGTACGTGTTTATAATTTACGAATTACGCGACACCGCGATCATCGGAAATAACATCATCGTCACGCTGCAGCAGCAACAGCAGCAGAAATATTACAAGCAAATGTATTCTATAAAACGTCCAACTTGACGAAGGAATTATAGCTTTATTTTTGTATCAAAAATTTCCATCCATTAACCGTTTCTTCTTCTTTTTTTTTCTCTCTCTCTCTCTTCTTCTTTTTCGAGAGTTATATATCGGTACGACGAGGTACATAAAAACTTCTTTATAAAAATGTCCCCCTTTTTATTTTTATTTTTTTTGTTTTTGTTTTGGTAAAACCACATTTCTCACCGTGAACGTTAACGATTTTTTTCTTCTCTCTTATTTTCATTCTTTTTTCCTTTTCGATCGAAAGACATGATTTTTGGAGGATCTATGATCTCGTAACGCGGCACGGCTAATATATGTTACGTTACATTACATATTTACACATATATGTATATTAATCGGGATTTTAAAAGTCGGACATATTATAGCGTCAATATCGATTCGACGACCATTTCTTCACATCCAACATTATTTCCTGCATTATCCGCCAATCACGATTATTAATATACAAAGAAAAAAAAAAAAAAAAAAAAACCATCTTTTTCCACCCCAACCCCGAAAGAAAATAATAAACGTGAAGCGTAACGCGGCCTTGTTTCTCTCTCTCTCTCTCTCTCTCTCTCTCTCTCTCTCTCTCTCTCTCTCTCTCTTCCTCCCTCTCTAGATCAGCCTGCGTAAAATCCAATACATATCCGTGTGTGTGTGTGTGTGTGTGTGTGTGTAGTAAAGGTCGATTCACACGGCGCGTGTCTGGAAACAACGATGCGTGACACGCACACACGCAGCTAGGCACATACGTACGTGCGTACGTACGTACGAACATCCCACGCATATATGCATCAGACAAAGACGGAAAGACGGAAGGAAGGGTGGCCGTTGGCCTCGTCGTAAATCCAACTTCTTCAACCCCCGAAGGGGGTCCGTCGTTTATACAAACAGAGATTCTCAACTTCGTTATTGGTGAAATTAGCTGCTTTGCATCGTTCATTTGTCCGTAAAAAACTTTGCAATACGAAGAAGAATAATAAAAAGAGAGAGAGAAAAAAAAAAAAAAAAAAAAAAACAGCAACAACAACAACAACAACGCAGTATTCTTACAATAATCGCATCGAGATTATTGTTTACGTAGGCATATAAATTCTAGTTATATTATTTACCTGGATAGTAATAAGGGTGTCCACCATGCGATGAGTGTATCATAGGATGCGGTGCGCGAAAATCCATCTTTCGATAGTCGGTAGAAACGAGTTTAAATAAAATTCTTCTATTTACTTTAGTTATTACTTTCTTCCGGGCACTGGTTTACGATTCTTTTTCTATCCTTTCCTTTCTATCTTCATCAATTACGTTATACCACGTATAAAGAAGACAATCACACTGCACGTAGTCATTATAACATCCTCTTTTTATTTTACCACTCCCCCTCCCACCCCTTTCAATTTCACATTATACCGATTACACGAACTGTTATACGATTCACAACAGCGTATGAAACCAATAAATTGCGTCGATGATAATATAATTGAAAAAAATCGGCGTCAAATAGTAATACGATAAAACAAAAATCCACTCAAGTTCACTATCATCTTTGTTATACTAGATATTATACAACATATACATACTATATAATATATATATATATATATTACTATCGTTATCGGTATAATAAATTTCAACTATTAACGTTCGTCATTTTCCCTGATCAGCGGTTTTCCGACAAAGAGATATAAAAATCCTCAACCATACAAAAACGCACACGCGTAGAGACACTATATCATCATTATCATCATCATACAAGATGTTATACATTCACGAATCGAGATTCAAGGCTGACGATGAAAATCATTAATAAGGTTTTAAATTACTCGCGACGAGCAGCAAACAATCACACTTTATCACTCCAACTCTCCCTCCCTCCCTCCTTCCTTCTCTTCTTGGCACCGCACTAATCACGACTTAATTGCCCCCTCTAGACGGGCCGCGAAGTAGCGAAGGTTGCGCCATCAACGGTTAATTGACCGGACGTTCCGAGCTCAAGCGAGACGAGACCCGAGCGAGTCTCTCCCCCCCCCCCCTTCCCCTCTTTTTCTATCTTCGCGGGTGTCGCTCCGTGCAGGCGCGGAAAAATAGCCGACAAAGCACGCGGCTCACAATCAGTAGAAGAGTCAAGCGGACGATATAACGCGAGGGATGCCGTCGTGTCTAATCGTAAACGGGCGAGAGGGGGGATGCGGTGCGCACTGCGCCCGACCGACAGACTGACGAGCGACGAGCTACGACGTCGACGCACGACACGAGCCGAGAAAAAAAGTTCCCTCGCGGTCGCGATCTCACAACACCGCGACGATTGTCAACCTGCGACCAAGTTCAAGTCGCATCACTGACGACGGTCGGCGTTCGACTGAACCGAGCGCCGATCGACGCTTCGTTTGCCCGCCTCTCTCTCTCTCTCTCTCTCTCTCTCTCTCTCTCTCTTTCTCTCGCTCTCGCGCCCGCGTATTATGTCCACGAGGCTCCCGTTTCCCCTCCCCTCTCGGCCATCTGGCGCTCAAACGGCACGCGCGCTACCCTACTCACTCTTTCTCTCTCTCTCTCTCTCTCTCTCTCTATCCCTCTCGCTTGGAGACGTGAAGGTGCCGCTTACCGCCTGCCCTTAGCCCCTGGCGGCAGGCAGTCGGATACCCGACGAAACTGCTCACCGCACAACGGACACAAACCGTCGATCGGAACGGAACAGAACGAAACGGAACCGAAAACAACTGCAGCGGATGCCACAAAACACACTGATTCACGAAATCGACGACGATTCTGCAGGTGCAAGCGGATGACACAAGCCATCGAATAGTACAATAATTTTTTTTTTCCTTTTCTTTTCTTCCAACACAAGAAATTTTTACTCCCCTAAAATAAGTTTAATTTAATATCCTAAATTCTGTTAAAAACTTTTCTTTTGTGATGACAATTTTATGCACATCGGTAAGTTATCGTTCATTGATGATTGTTCTCGATGAAATAAGGCTGAACAATTGAATCATTCGGCTTCGTCGAACTCGGCCGAGCTAACGACAAAACGCCGACGATCTTTGATGCGGAGGCAACAATTGTTTCGTCAACACTGAATACATGATTTTGATACGTTGTTTTCAGAAAAAAAAACGTAATCCATTTTTCGAAGTTTACAGACTTGAAGTCAAGTGTTTAATTATAATCAATTGGAATAATTGAATACGCGTTATTTGAAAATGATACAACACGAAATGATAACTCATATAGAGATATAAAAACTAGTAATAACAAATCAGCAAAGAGAAAAAACGACGAAACACAGTGGCAAAAAAATCCCCGAATCGAATAATTTTTTTGTCTATGCTCGATTAAAATTCGAACTACTAGATAATAGTATCAATACGAGAAACTAATTGCCGAAACCCTGAATTAATCGGTATTCAAAAACATACAATTAATTGAATCGCAATCGATTTTGACTCTGATGAATATAGACATAGCTTTGTTTATTCTCATACCACTAAATAATGACAAACCACTTGCACAAATTTTCCCTAACCATATAAAAAACATTCTTCCTTCGATAAAATTATCCCTAAATTTATATATATATATATATTTTTTTTCATTTTAGTTTGTCAATTCATCAATCCCTCGACATATCTAGAATTTTAATCATAATATTTCCCTCAACCGACACAGGCTACATACAACAACCATTGAAATTACCGCGACAATTTATTTTCACCTTCCTTTGTAAAATTGCCGAAAAAAGGCAAAAAAAAAAAAAAAAATGGAAAAAAAACCTCCGAAAAAAAAACAAGATATAACCGCGATGCTGGTGAAATTTCTCGCTTTGCGGATAAATGCTCTACCGGGTGTTGAGAGCACGCGTGATGCAAAGGGAGAGCAGAGGGAAAGAGAGAGAGAGAGAGAGAGAGAGAGAATAACGGCGGCAGCAAGGTTGGTCTCTCACCTCCTGAAGGGCTGAAGCCCCCCCCCCCCCCCCCCATCGTCCTTCGCCACCGGCAAGCTCGCATTGGCAGCAC
This sequence comes from Diprion similis, assembly GCF_021155765.1. Taxonomy (NCBI): domain Eukaryota; kingdom Metazoa; phylum Arthropoda; class Insecta; order Hymenoptera; family Diprionidae; genus Diprion; species Diprion similis. Next base: position 23,233,519 of record NC_060110.1, read on the forward strand.
CAGCTCTTTTGCCTCCTGGGCTCCGGGATCGGAAGCGGGACAGAAAGGCTGGTCGGTTCTCTCCTTCGGCGAGAGAACCCAACAGGCGGCTGCTGCTGCTGCTGCTTCTGCTGCTTCTGCTGCTGTCTGTCGGGGCAAAATCAATGCGTGGCGGCGACAGAGAGGACGCCCCCCCCCCCCCCCCCCCCGCCCCCCATTCCCGTCACCCTCTGCTTTGCTTCGCTCTGCCCTGCGCCGCGTTCTCCGCGACCCTGCATACGCCTACCTCCCTACCTCCCTACCTCCCTTCCCACCTACCACCTACCAACCTACCGGCAAACAGCGCGCTCAACCGTGTCTCATACCCACCACCGTCTGTGTGGTGGTGGCCCCAGGGGCTAATAAGCTGTATTATTTTTATCACGGCCGAGCGAGAGGCGGAGGGGAGGAAAACCTGGCGCTTTACTTATACCGGTTGATCCAGCTGGACCTGCAGTCCGGATGTAATACAGAAAGATCTTGATTTAATCGTTGGGTTGTCGCGTTTTTTTCTTTGTGTTTTTCGAATTATGCCGTGAGCTTTTTTTTTTTTTTTTTTTCTGATATGGTCTCGTTATATTATTCCGGAGTTACGATTACACAATTGGATTAAATTCATCGAATTAATCACGCGACGGTCTTTTTATCCGTAGACGGACACCTTGGCTGATATTCGTATATTGGAAAGATTTCATTTCAACTTTTTTTCAACTTATTGTATATACGAGAAACGATTACATTGCTTTTTTTTTTTTCTTTTTGACCGTGTAACAATTCGTCGCGGCGAGATGTTATTATTGTCGCTAAATATCAATCATTCGATATACATATAATGTAATATCATTGATCAAGCGTAATTAGATATATCTACATACACAGAAGAGTGTGAAATCGATTCTTTGTTAAATCTGATAATCCAACTGAATAAAAGATAAAGAAAAAATTTCTTTGCACATACTGAAATCGACTTATTTCCTTCCTCATACAGATTCAAGCTGATCATAGCTGGTATCTGCATATATGTATATATACCTATATACATATTATCGTGAAATATTTATATATTATTATTTATCAATTCTTTCCTTCCCATTCTACTGACAAGTCAAATTTGAGACATAATCACGGACGAATATCCCTGGCCTTAAAATATCTGTATATATATATCGATCAAGTATAATTATACCTACATTTCGAAAGAATAATCGGTTTGGTTTGATGAAAAAAAAAAAAAAAAAACTCATCGATCGAAAAAACGTCTAAGAAAGCCATCAAATTTGATATAAATTTCGAATGAATGATGCGGAATGCGAGTTCTGTAGCAGGACGAGAAGCCGACACTCTCACTCTCATTCTCTCCCACTCTACCCCTCTATCTCTCTCTGGTTAATTATTAAGGCGAACACATTGCAGGGTCGGCCACAAACCGAGCAACTTGCTGGCTGTCGCGTAGCAGTTGAAACCGGTAAAAATCATTGTGAATTATAAAATGCAACCCTGCACGCAAAGCCGAGTATTGCAAAAATACGCACATAAACGTCATTGCGAATAGCAAAATTTGAATAAAAATTTCCAAGCTCACGCATATACGAATTGTTGTGAATAAATAAATCCTGTAATACACATTTATTTATAATGTACTTCTCGTCTTCGAAAAGTCGTCTGAGTGTTTAAAGGCAAGCTAAAACGTCAAAGATTTCGTCGAAGGTGCACGTCGTCCTTCGACATTGTGACCTTCGCCGTCGAGTCGATCGCGAATACGTGGCGGCGTATTTCACCGCCGTTCGAGGGTACGTGTCGCAAATTTAATTTAAACATCACGAGTGCTACACGCAACTTTCATAATTCTCAGCCCAAGTGTTTCGTCTACACGTATTTTCAAACTTATTCCTCTGTACGACGAGGAATTTTCACTTCAACTTTGAAAATGGCTACTAGGTATATATATATATATATATATATACATATATAAATATATTATATGTACTAAAGTATTTTCGAATAGAAAATAAAAATAAAAACCGTAAATTGAAATTGAAAAGTAGTCTGGCTTCGTGCGCAAATCTTCGCACGTGATCCAACAAATCAAAGCTCTCGAACCTATTGAAATTTCGTACGAAGCTTATGCATATATACATATGTATGTAGGTACATAAGGTGTACATGTATCATAAAAGTTGATTGATAACCTCGTCCTCCATAGGACGCATAACGTACATACCTACACGTACGTACACACACACACACACACACACACACGCACACACATGGATGGTGTATAAGGTATTTCTATCGCTATATGTACAGGCATCATATATATCGTGGCGCTTTAGAACCAGTTTCAATCGGTCAGGATTTTGCACGGCTTGTGAAATCGCAACTCTGGATGGACGACTATAGTATATATGTATATATCTAACACATATAATATACAGATCAAATGTAATTCAACCTTCGTAAACAGTAGAATAAAAACAAATAAACAAAAACTCAATGGGGGAAATTATATTCAAATATACATGATTTTGAATCATAGTTTTGTCTTATCTTTTTTCTTTTCTTCTTTCTTCTTCTATCAATATGTAATTAAATATCGCTGAATATCAATGTGAATTAGAAAAATTCAAAATCGTATAATAACAAGTCTACAAAACTCTACGCCGCAATATCTTCAATAATGTGTAAATAAATAATTCCCATACATCCGAATAACGTTAAGATTACAAACAAGCGTGTGCGTGTGCGTGCGTGTGTGTGTGTGTGTGTGTGTGTTAGTTCCGCAGGCGCAAAGGGCGAACGAGAAGAAGAAGGAGAAGAAAGAAAGAAGAAAAAAAAAAAAGAACTTGAAGGAAAGAAAAAAAGAATGATAAAGAAAATAAAAATAAAAAATGGTGAAAGGGGGAAGGGGGAAGGGAGGGTAAAAAAGAGGGCACACTTCGCCGATTAAACGCGTCCAGTCAGCAGCGAGGTTCGGAGAACGGGATTTGGGGTGGCTGTTCAGTACCCGATGACGGGGCGATATCGATTACCGAGGGGGAGAGGAGGGCGAAGGGCGGCGGGTCGAGCCACGGGGTTGAAACGGCGCTCGCCGATATGACGAGGGTGAGAAATCCCCTAATTCGAATTTAGGTGTCGGTCGGTCGGTCGGTCGGCAGGTCGGATCGGTCGGATGGGCGCAATGCGGTGTCACGCTGCGGGTGTTCCGCTCCCTTTTCTACACCCCCACCCCAATCATTTCCACCCCTTAACCACCCCCGAGTATCCCGAGGCGCGGGCAAGATGCCCGCCTACTTATAGGAATTGCACTCGTGTCTTATATATTTGCGCTGGCGTCCCGAATGGCGATGAATCCTACAGGCTATCGTCAGGGGAACCCGGTTGGTCCCTCAAATGTGCGAAATAACGCGGCTGTGACGACGCGTTTTTTTTCTTTTAGGGATGAATCGTTACTCCGAATCTTCAAAATCGTTACCTTAAATAAGGATTGTCGGGAATTCTAAATAATTGTATTTTATCTGGTGAGAAATCGGTGAGAATGAAATCGGTGTTAAAAATTACTTGAGATTTTGAAAATTTTAAGATACCGTTTACGGAAAATTTTATTTTCCATTTTTTTACACGTCGTCATCAGTAGGCATGTACTCTAAAATCGTCACGTAAATGCTATCTCGTACAAAGTAACGTCCAAAAAATGGTGTATTAATATTAAAACCGATGTTAGATCAAAGTGAAAGATTAAAAATTATTCGTTCTATCTCGAAAGTATTGATATTCAATTTGTCGTTGACCATATAATTGATAAAACTGGAATAATTTTGTGAAACAAAACAATAATATTTTGTTAATAGTTCTCAGAGTTTTTCCAGAGACTAAAAATTTATGGACGAATTTAAATTTTTTCAGATCCGATTTAGTTCGTTCACCTCAAACGATTACTTCCGACATTATAATACTTGAATGCATGTGTATACGCGAGTTAACAAATTACCAAAGTTTTTCGTTTGCATTGACATTAGGCAAAAACAAACAAAAAATAAAATAAAAATTAGTACTCCAAGGGCCTTAAACAGTTGTAATAAATCTGCGACGGTCAGATACGATCTCCTAAACGTCTTTACAATCGCAATTTACACTTTCTAAAATATAATAACAAGGCACGTGTATATTTATGCGTGTGTGATAATAAAGTCAGTAACTATGATAAGATTGCAACAAGTTTGTGGAATAGTTTCAACTAGATAATAACGAGTATAATATACCTACCATTCGCAATCAGATATAATAAACATAATAATAATAATAATATTATATACCTAGTTAGATGTGCATTCACGAATAAAGTCACGTATATTATAAATTACACCGGTATTCTACTAAATTGCGCCCAAGTGATACGGTAAAAGCATGTAAGCTTTAAGTATGAAAGACGGGCTGTTAATCGTCCTCGAACCTCCGACCCCAATACGACAAAAGATTACTCGGTAGGTATACTAAATCACGTATGATTATCACAGGGTAAATAAAAAATACGTTCATCCGCAAAAATTTTTGTGCCAGGTTCAATTTGAATGAAATTTTTTTTTTTTTTTTTTTTTTTTAATTATTTTGTTAAAAGATGCGCAAAGAATCTCATCGTCACGATAAATTGAATGATAAATATTCAAGGATTTCCGAAAGAGAAATTTTTCAAATCCTAGACTAATAATTGAAAAGAGTACGAGGTGATTATTTCGAATAGTGTTATTAAATGTGTATAATAATTGTTATTAGTACACTTTCCGAGAACAGGTTTATATCAGTATCAATGACATATATATATATATATATATCAGTTTAAACCGAACTCTAGAGCGACAGTCGGGAAAGCTTGAAGCCAGGCTTAAGGGCTCAACGAGGGTTAAGCGATTACCGAGAATAGCATTACAGGTATGAATAGGAGGACTTCATGCCCAGCGAAAGTCCAGCAGAAGGTATCCAAATTCGTTTCTAAGTTTATAAGAAGTAGGCTGCACTTGTATTCATCGCTATATGTATCGCGGTTTTCCTACGCACTGAGGAAAATTTCTTTAATTACAATTATACTAATAAAAAATCCTGAAAAAAAAAAAAAAAAAAAAAATTAATAAATCGCTGATTTCCCCGGTGTTTAAATTGCACAATAAACACCTGCAGCCCTAGCCGTGATGCTGAATACACATATTATAATAATTTGCCTAGCGTGCATAAACCGAATTGATATATAACTTGCCGCGGAGCGGTAATTTGGCACGTATAGGTATTAACCGGTCCGTGTGTGGTTTAAACCGCGGAGGAAAAGGTCGAGTCGTGGGGCAAAAGGTTACGCCGCGGTGTTGGTCGCGAATACACAGCGCATACATTGGTATTCGTGAATAAGTATACATATAGCTGTGCACCAGACACGTCACCGCATTGCAGGATAATCTTTCTCCTCTCGCAAACCCACCGCCTCACACACAGCTCCTCGCTTTACGGGCTCCGCGGGTTCAAAGGTTCAGAGATTTCTTTCTCGATAACGATATACGTTGGTTATACGCGTATATAGATATAAATATATATATATATATATATATATATATATATATATATATATATATATATATATATATATACACGCGTATAATCCATGCTCGGAGAATTCTTTTACCCACGGTTATTTATTTCTTACTGCTTTTTGTGTTCATTTTTTTTTTCTTACGTACCGTAATGGTTTCAGAGACAATGTTTCTTTCTTTTGCAATTTACATGTAATTTTTTTTTTTTTATATATACCTTTCTCCAAAGTCAACGCTCGATGATTATTCCTTATCGTGATATATTTTTAAAATTATAAAACAAAACGAATAATGGCTAATTTTTTATTACAATGTATACAGATCCGACGATTTTTCATGATAAATCTGCAGTAGAGACGCTGCGGTAATTTCTTAACTTGCGGTGAAGTATTACCGCATAATATAGTTTTTTGTAAAAAAAAGTCGCAATTATCGGAGCATCGATCAATCGGTCATTAAATCGTACATTATCGAGTGATTTATAGATTTGTTAATTTATTTATTTATTCATATCCTATGATTGCCAATGTTTTGAGTGCAGAAATGACACGACATTCGTTCGTTACACGTTTACACGGTTACAAATTGCTCGGTTCTCTTCTTTTTTTTTCTTTCTTTCCCCCACCTCCTAACAATATTGCGTAATTATGTATTTACTTCTATAATATACCTAAACGAGGCGTGTAATTAACGCGCCTCATGCTGCATCAGTGTCGTGTAATTATTAATTAGTGTGTGAAATTAAGAGGTAACGCTGCGGATGAATTCAGGCGTGTGCAGCACAATGTTTAATAACGTTATATACGACGTTGTTTCGCGTTATCTCACTGGGCCGTTTCGGTGCCTTGGGATAACAACGGAATTACACAAATTGCCGTATCAGCCGCGCCAAGTGATATACTACAATGGCAGTTTTAGCCGGGGCGATGATGTGTTGCACGGTTTGATATTTGATATTTATTATATGTATACTCACATTTATGCGTTAGACTCTCTTTCAAATTAGGACGAATATCGTTTCCCTATTCCCCCCCCCCCCCCCTTATTTTTTTTATTTTTATTTCTGGCTGTAACAGGGTTAAAAAAATGCAGGAAAAGAAGCAAAAAAAAAAAAGAACCCCCCCCCCCCCCCCCCCCCACCGCCATTACACTTGTACTTACTTCGGGAAGATTTTTACTTCAGTAAAAACTAACTTTTAGATCTTGTTGCAACGAAGAAATGAAAAAAAAAAAAATATTTCCCTAACCTGAAACAATCTAGTAAACAATATCTATATACGTATACATATATTAAACCGAAGAATATAACCGTACTGACAAAACAACACCCTTTTTCGTCGCCGTGAAAACAAGTTTAGGTATATATATATATGTAGATTAGATACCTAATGAAAAATCACTGGTTTGTATATATTTTGTTTACCCTTTCGGCAAAAACCTGCCCCCTCCCCCGCCAAAACTTTCGTCGTAATAACCGCAGAATGTGAAAAGAGTGTGATGTAGATATAGTATATATATATATGTATAATATGACGATGAGAACGCACCATGGCTACGAAAATTACTCCATCTAAAAATTTCCACCCAAAAAAATATCATATCTCCCTCGTTCAGGCTCAGTTATGTGTTAAGCAGAGAATTTCGCCTCTCCCTCTCCCGTACATCATATTGCTTTTTATCATATTTCACGCACAGCAAAAAATAAGGGTGAGGAAAAAAAAATGGCGAGCAAATCTTTACCCCCCTCGAACAAGGAGAGGAAAAAATTGCCCGAAAGTTTTTCTACAACACATTTTGACTCCGTAACTTTTTCTCTCTTTTTCTGTTGGTAAAATTTATGCATTGAGAATTTCGATACTTGACAAGAAAATTGAGTACAAAGAGTGTACATAATGGTTGAAAAAATATTTCACATGTTTAGAATCGACGGCGACGATATTTTCCACGTTTATATCTGGAGAATATAACGAGAAATTTTTACGTCTATTCTCTCTTTCGGACAAAGAAGCAACAGTATATTGTGCTAAGAGTGCGGAAAGTGAGCGATTTCCGACGAACGTGAAGTATGCAGCGTGAGCCGCAAACTCGAGCGCTGTAAACACACAGTCGTCACACGCGTGTGACACAAAATATTTTTCCGGCACTTGTGAAGGAAAGTTTAATTCGAAAAGCAAACTAATGTAACATAATAATTAAAAAAAAGTAGATCAAAAGTAATCAAAAGCTCCAGAGGCAGAGACCCGGTTTCATAAAACCTAACCTAAACGCGCAATCTTCAGATTGAACTTAGGCCAATGACGTCACTGGGGATGCGTCAAGTCAAGTTATCGGAAAGTGCGCATGCGCCAAGAAAGCCCCAGCATGAAAAATCGAGAACTTCAGCTAAGCGCATGCGCCAGCATCGTTTTACGGCACTGTTCAGAAATCTAACTTTTCAAATGTGTACATACATAAGTGTTGAAAAAAAAAAAAAAAAACTTTTCTGTATATATACAGGCTGTCCTTCTTTCATCGAAAATTCGTACATCAGCTGCGAAGATTTGCGAACATCTATTTCTTCCTTTTTCTTTTCTCGCATACCTAAGTATACTTATTTATCCTCTTCTCTTACGGGACAGAAATAAATGGGTAAATTTGTTCGCGAACGGGCTGCGTATATAATGATAATATAAGGGTGAATTTCCCTTGCACACGGGATAGAATCGGGGAGGGAGGAGGGAGTTGGACTCTAGCGAACGCGGAATCTTCTGAAGTTTAACCAAAGTGTAGTGGGTATAAGTATGGGTAGCAGGCAATGTGGCTGTGCCGCTGGAGCTAACAGATAGCGTTGAAATACGAGGAGATAACCGGGGGTCTGGCAAATATTAGACCTGCCCCCCCTCCCCACGAGATTTTCCCGCGTCTTCAACAACCTGCAACTTGACGGTACCACCCCTCGCTTTCTTTCCTTTGGTCTTCTTCCTTCTTATACCAGCTTTTCCAGGAACGTCGCCGCTCGCATTTCTCTTTCCCTTTCCCTCCCTACTTCTGGTTCGAAAGAACGTTTTAATTTAAAAAGTGCCGCGTGCATGAAATATATATGTATATCCACAAGTCCCTCAACTCTCTTAACGGTTTTAAAACTTTCCTGGGTTAATTTCGAGTTCTGAGAAAAGTAACGTTGTGTTTGGGAAGAAAGAGCGGCGAAATTCCGGAGAGGAAATTAGAATGTCGAAAATCCGATCTCAACGAAGACAGAATCATTCAAAGTTTCCGCTAATTCTGTATGAAGAAGTCTGTCGATGAAAGAATCGAATTACAATTTGGTGGGATTCAAATTGGAGCTGATTTTGAACTGATCAATTATCGCACCGATTTTTCGTAACGGTTACGACTATAAACAGCCAATCAGTAAAATTTAGCGATGTAGGACATTTCCTCAAGAATTACCGACAGTTACCGGTAAACTCTCGGGTAAACTCAATCTCGCTCGAGTATTGAAAACTGTGCGGCGCACACGAAGAAAACAATTTTTTCAAGGAATTAAAATATACTACATACATTCCGATCAAAAACTTGTAAGAATTAATCGATCAATTTATCATTCTTTATTTAGAGTGATTCAAGTTTTCTGTTCAAAAGTTTTGATTTCGTGACATCGGCTTTGAAAATCAGAGCGAATAAAGAAGTTGACAAAATTTATCAATTCGTGGCATTCCACTCCCTGCAATAAGGTATTGCAACATTTTTCACTCCGTTTAATAAGGCCTCGTTATTACTGTTATTATTATTCTAGTCTTGCGATATGAATTGGGAGAGTTTAAATTTATCCAATGTGACCTACATGGGAAATTAAATCCTAAGCATATACCTCAAGAATGATGTTTATCTAAAATTTGGTCGTTAGATTTGTTTTTATCTTTTTTTCTTCTTCAATTCTTATCTGCGCGTCATTTGACACAAGGATTTGATCATGGCACATTGTGTTCTGAAGAATTGTACAATGATTAATATCATATATTCGGTCAAAAAAAATTCATTGCTCTACTCAACGTATCGAAATATCCTCTTAACGATGTAGTTTCGTTACATTAGCATTTTGCGGCGGTTCAGTTTGGTTGAGAAAATGATATAGCAAACTAGTGGATATTCACATAATAAACTAATGCCGGTTGCGTTTTCCTAATTATTCTAGGAATGTTCGCTCCGATTTAGGTATCCAAAATTTCAACCTGTGCATTGCTGATGATTATACATATACAAGCGTTAAAACATCGTCATTATAATAAATCAACAATTCGAAATGTTGTATACAAATCGATTCGATGTCACTTACCTTGATCTTTTTCTGGCAGCTTTCCCGGAACTTTCTTGTCGGGCGCCTTGGGTGAACAGTTTTTCCTCACTGGCCTTGTTGCAAGCGTCTGCGGCACCTGTAACACAGCAAGAAAAACGTTTGAAATTTAAATATCTATTAAATTTGCATAAAACACCTCAAACATGGACAAGACACTGAGATTTCACACGATATTATTCATGTGCTTGTTGACTTGCGACTTTCAGGTTTCGAAACACAGTATTTGAGTTATCTAACCACGTGAAACAAAATTTCCAAAATACAATCGTGATCTTGGATTTGCGCTTTGGTCCAGAATGCTATCTGATTTTAGGTACTAATTTCCATAAAGCCGAGTCTGATATTCGTTACCAGATTTTATCGATTCATGAAGGAACTTCAAAAGATGATACACTGTAAACTGTAGAAAAAAAAACATAATTTACCACTTTTTCAGATCTTTCTCCCGATGGCAATCTGGCGACAGCTGCATCAGGGCCATTTTCAGGTGGCGGTGGTTGAACGATCCAGTTATATTCCCGTTTCTCGACAGGCAAACCCCATCTTTCGTACTCGAGGCTCTGCGTCCGTAACGTCTCATAACAATCGAGACAAACGACAGCAAAGTCACCATTTTCCAATAACAAGCTCTTCTCGGGCTGTCTGTGGTTCTTGAGAAAAGCAAAGTCTTTAACAGGAAGCGCTCTGACGCGTTTCCGATAAGTCGTAATACCGCAAACGAAACAACAGTAATCATGCGTGTTGTACTGCCTCTCGGCAGTGTTGATTTGCTGTCCGCCCGACAAGCTCTCGTATTTTCGCCACTGGTCGAGCAATGAATGATAACAAAATGTACAGACTAGCGCCGAGCCGTCTTCCCTCAGCTGTTCGGCGTTCAGGGGTGACTGATGGCGCAAAAGCTCAGGAAAGAACGGTGCGTTTCGACCCTGAGGTCGCCCGTATAGAACCCTTGCCAAGGTGAGATCGCTGTGTAGGCCACACAAAAAACAGTATATCGAACTACTCGACGTCCCGGGAATGCTGCTGAATGTTCTATCTGAACTCAAACTTGGCGGTGTTGCTATCGATCGACCAACATCTCCGTTTGGATGGGGGCTAGGAATATCGTACCTAAAAGAATTAAAAATACCTCTTGATCAGTTCCTCCATAAACACTTTATACAAATCAAGCTTTCGAACATCATCGATAAACACAAAATTACTAGAATCTTAAATGGTCAACGGGTTCACAAAAAGCTACATTTTTACCTTGATAAATAGTTCGCACTAAAAAGAGATAAGCAATATATGTGAGAGACTGAAAATCTTGTGGAGCCCGTTATTTCTAGTTACAGACAGAGTTGTTTTGCAACAAACTTCTTAAGTATAAAATTTGTCAGTATTTTAGATAAGTGAGTTAAAATGGGATTATTCATCACCTCCGACGTTCTAATGGAACTCGTTCGGCATCCATGTTCTCCCACTGCTGAGATAGGTGATTGACGCACTGACTACATGCTAAGACACGTCCGTGACTGTCCATGCACGCATTTTCCGAAGTACGTGCCATTCCTCTTAGACACGGAAAGTGCATCGCATGTGAGTTCATGCCTTCAGGACTAGTCGATAACCTGATTGCATAAATATTATCGTATGAATAAATTGCTGCAAACTGTTGACTTTATTTTGTTCACGATGAATGTAGAGTTTATTGTTACAAATTTTACTGCGTTATCCGTTACGTTATGTTGTTATAACAAGATTGCGTTGTGTAAAGTCTTTATCATGATATTAAAAGAAATGATTTTATCAATTGGTGGACGACACTTGAGAAAACTGAGAATATTAAATAACCTTATTTTAAACTGAACTACAATTCTAGATTAAAGCATAATTGATTCATAATTCTATAACATTCTTTACTTAGTATGAATCGTAATGAGGAGAAGATTCAAGCATTAATTTCTATGAAAAAAAGCGAGAAAAACGACTCGCCATTCGCGTGTATCATGTATTTTTTTTTCAATTTGTTTTACCTATTCGTAAATTAAATGTACACGATAAGAATGCAACATTTCTGGATGAATAAACGAACTTTGTGTCAGTGATTGGACAATATGAAAAAAAAAAAAAAAAAAAAAATGTACCATATCCAGAATAACCAAGGAATCTTACCATTCCATGTGATTGCGAGGATAGAGCCTTTCGCAAATGTAGCACCGATAATTTTGTCCCGGCGCAACATTACCGTTTTCTGCCGGTCCATTGCTAGGAGAATTTCGTTGCCTTGACGTGGTACTTTTGATGTTAATGTTACGCTGTTTGTTTGCAACAGCGCTTGATTTGTTTAAATCGTACGGCTTAAAACGGATGTCGCTTCCCGCAGAATTGGCTGGTGATTTTGGGACAGCCGGCCTTGGCGACAGACCTGTAGTAGAAGGAAACGAAGAAACAAATTTAATTTCCCAGATAAAAGTAATGCTTGAATCCGAGGTGAATCAAAACGAAGTATAAATGTACGCTTTGTCTTTAAAGCGACTCACCTTGCTGCCTGAGATCGTTTTGTTGTGAAATAATAGCGGCGGGATGTTGCTGGCCATCGTGATTGTCGCCTCCGAAAACTTGCTGCTTCTGAGGAATGGCTTTGTAGCAAATAGAACATACTTGCACCATGCCTTGCGGACTTATCGGACTTGCGCCAGGCGGTGGCCTCAGAGAACATATGAATGGGAAATAGGCTTCTTTTTCCGGATTTGAACAACAGTATAAAAGTCTTATACTTGACGACGGATATTCCAGGGCGCACGTATAACATATGAATGTCGTAGTGTCGACTGCAGGAGCGTGTCGTTTTCTCAGCGCGTAATTTCTCTCTCCGTGAGGTACACCCTGCCGGGTGTAAGCTTTCCATTGCAATAAAAGGTGATGCTGACACGCCGAACAAGCCTGTGAAAATAATAAGAATTACAATCGCAGATATTCATTCTCGTTTGTGAACGGGATTATTTGAGAAATGTATTTCATCTCGGAGCTATTCATGTCTTTCGCGATCAAGGCTGGTTTTACCTGCACTCGTCCGGCGCTGTCCATCGGCCGGCTTCTGCTGGGTCTTGGATGAAGCATTAGTGATGGAAAAAATGGCGGTGGGCTGGTAGCAGGATGTGGAGGAGTCGGCAACGGCTTGGCTGCAATGTGGCTTAGGGAACCTCTCTTGTACTCGTCTCCGCAAACGTAACAGACTTCGGTCACTGAGTTTTTGTCAGGCATTGATAAATCCAATATATCGGTGCCGACGCTGGACGTCGATCCGCCACTATAGATAGCTGAAATGATAAAGTTTAATGTTAAATATGCATATAATCCATCAAAGATGATCCATTTATTGCTAGCTAACTATTTTTATAATAACTTTATCATAGACTGTGATCGAAATAAAAAAAGGCAATCGCACTAGAGTGTGTACTATTTACTTTCCAGTATTGTTTCGATCAACATTCAATTTATGTCACATCTCTGAACATTAAGTAAACTGTAATAAAACACAATACACTCATATTTTGAGATCCTGATTCTTTAAAAATCATTGTAAAATAAGAAAATAGTGATTTTTTCTTTAATGTTTCCTTACGATAGCCTTACTAACTTCAACTTTGTTGATCCTCTGGGTCGAAACCTTTCATTAGTTATTGTATAATTGTTGGCTTATGAATAAGAATTAATTTGTACGTATGAATTATCACATCGCCGCGAATAAAAGGACGACACAAAAGAAAGAAGAAAAAACCAACTGAAGCAAAAAAAAAATGCAACAGGCTAAGGCCAATTCGAATGAACCCATAGCTGCGTATTTATCACCAGCAGATATTGCATGCCAAAGAAGTTGAAATACGTTAATTCTGAAAAGCAAGAGTTCTCGGTAGGTAACAATTAACTTGACGTCGCACAGAGTATAGGGATGTAAAAATTTATAGAAACGGATGATAATGTTCAATATGTCAGGTATTTGAATCACTAATAGAATTCGTAGCGGTTTATTCGTTTCCTCAAACACTCAACAAGTTCTAAAAACCCAGAAACTTTGGCCATGACTGTAAATATCGAAATATGAATATCATTAACTGTGACATATGTGACTATAAGAGTTACAAGGATGTAATAGATTGCGTCACAGTTTGCAACATATACGTTAGCAAGATGATAAACCAAACGATATCAAAAGTCTAGACAAAGTCGTTTTTGAAATATTGTATGGAAAACAAATTCAAGAGAAGAAATTGATTACCAAAATCGATATGCCACAGTTGTATTCTAGGACCTGGGTCATTCCGCTTAAATGAAGTAAACAAACCATTCCTTTGTACGATTCAGTCTCTTTCTCTTATGAAAGACGTTACGAAGAGGGGGGGAAAAATGGAAATAAAACAGTTTGCTTGACCTCAGATAAAGACCCAATTAAAGTAAAGAGGTCGATCAAGAAGTGAGAAATTTTTGCTCAACTAAATACACATATAAAGATATAGACAGATGCAAGGCATTAGCTTACTGGAGCAATTCATATTTCCTATTTTTTTTAAATTTCTTCACCTGCATCAAAAATTATAGTTCAATGTCAAGAAACGCAAAAGTTGATATCGTGTTAGAAAATATTGTAACAGATGCTAGTGCCAAGAGAGATTTATTGCTAACTTGTGTTACAGATATTTCCATGACATTGGAGGGGGGCTTAATCTATGCTCTTTTGAATTTACTATTGCATCATTGTTTACAGTTAAGTGTAAACACAGCGGTCTGGAGCATGCAACATGTAACGATGATGCAAGGTTTGCAAATGATAATGTTTGGTAAACGTTAAAGAGGTGAAATCAATTATTGGTACAAAAATTAACTATGAGGCTGTGGTTGTTTGTTACAAAATTTTATACAGAGTTTTCGTAACCAATTATTCAAAAGGTTCTTTGTGTGTTTACTACTGTGCAAATATTAGCTTGCAGTTAGTGTCCCCTGTATAATTGCAACATTCCAAGCCAATTTATGTTCACACAATTTATCTGCTGATTTTTAATTCAAGAATATTGCACAGGATGTCAACGACTGTAACCTGAAACTGTACTTCTCAGCGTACAAAAGCAACTTTCTACTTTTAATTATTGCATCATCTGCACAATTATACTGCGTCTTTGAATAAGTGTAAAAATCAATAAGCGTGTTCAAAATGGTGATTAAAATATGCATTTTGCTCAGTTGAATAACTGGATATAAGAGTGAACAAATTTTTTCTTTGAATACAAGAATATTTTTCAAATGCGACAAAATGTTGAGAAAGAAAATCCTAAAGTATGAAACTAATGCAAGAAAAAAACACTTTTTTCCAACTACATAAGGTCAACAAATTGGTCATATAAATCAATCCACTACATGCCTACTCCAGCAGATAATTTACATAAATTTTACAAAAAACTGTATATTTTGACTCACCAACCTTTTCATCTAACCAATCAATTCGAGGTCTTACACTAAGTGACTTTATCAGAAATTTTTCAAATTCAGACATTGATCATGTTTCACATGGTAATAATTATTTCCAAAGAAAGATCTAATCAGAATAATTGTGTTTTCACTAGTCTTGATTGTGAGTAACATAGATATCCTTCGACTCTTTGGAAACTCTCAACTGATCGCCCGATTCAAGGATCAGTCAGTCGAGTAATAATATTTCTATAATATATTATGACTATCTACGCCTGAAGAGTAAACATTGAAGATGCGTTCTTCTGATACAGACTCTCTCACCCTCTCTCTGATTACACGATAAATATTTACCTTGCGGTTGAGGTGGTAGACTAGGTTGCGGTGCTGGCGAGCTTCTGGGAGCATGTCTTAAATCTAATGCTGCCTCGTTGGAGAGTCTACTTTCATCGACGATTTGTCGAGGGCTCTGTAGCCTCTGATGCGGGGACTGTAGTCTTTGATGAGGTGACTCCATGGTCAGTCTTGCTTGCTCAAGATGTCTCGACGATTCGGCAGCGTTAGAATGCGGCCTTTGCAGTTCAACCGAATTAGACGGTGGTCTAGACTGTTCGACTCTGGGGGAGGGAGAGTTTGGCAGTAATCTTGGGGACACACCGACCGGCCGATTCTCCTGCCGGGGTTGCGTGGTCGACTGTTCGTTTGTGAGGCCCAAAACTTGTGCAGCATATTCCCCCTGGAGAGCCATTTCGGCACCGGTATAAGGGCCTCCGTCGCATCGCTTTAGCCAGTAAACTCTCTGGTTGTGCGGCCTGGCGTCTTTCTCGTAGCTGTCCCATTGCTGTAAGAGTAGAGCGTAGCAGAGACTACAGACTTTTATCGCGCCACTTCTGACTCCTTCACCTCTGTAGCCAGCTGGCGGTTCGTGAGACTCCAAAAATGGAAAATATGGTTCGCTGGGCGAGGCACCTATACTCGGCTTTACCCTGAGCCAGTATTGCTCACTGTGACCCAGCGTCCCGCAAACAAAACAAATCCTGGGTCCTCCCCCCTCGTCTGACATTAGCGACACGCTGGCCGGATTCACCAGCGATTGCCCCTCTAGTCCCGGCTCATTTTTCACATACAACTTGCTTTCCATCATGTCAGGAAACCATCGAGTTTCTTTTTTTTCACTTCTCGTCGCTTACTATCTTCTTATCAAAATCTCAAGCGACTAACCAACATAGGTTTCAATTCTGCAAAATGTAAATTCAACATTATACAATGCTTTTACTGCTGTGATATAAAAGATAAAGCAGTAAAGCAGTAAAGAATAGATTTTACTAAAGTAAATTGGTCGAAATTTGTACGATATAACCATACAGGAAGCATGACGCACTTGAAATGACAAATATTGGTTCGCAGTCTAAGGGAATTGGAAGGAGTAATTTAAGTGTGAAAAAACGATTGAAAATAATAGGACAAATTTGATCGGCAAACATGTTTGACAAACTGAGCGAGTACATAGAGATTGTTCTAGGAGGGTAAGGAGAAGAGAATAACCGAGAAGAGAGAGTATGTGAGAGTTGGTGTATCCAGTTTCAATTAACACTGACGTCGGAAGAGACATCTGAACAAACGAGATGTGGTACTATAATTTGCATAGACCAGGTAAGAGAGTGACAAATAAATAGTGGTGAGTATATTCGTGGGTAAGATGAATTTGCGATATTGCGAATTGGCATTGAGGGCTAGTTTTTCTAGAAAAAGCATAAGCCTCGATTGGAGAACTCTTCTATTTCTAAGTGGCAGCTAGGGGAAGGACGGATAGCAGTCTGGTCTCATTGTATGCAAATGAGTTTATTTGGGTGCAGCTGTGACCCCATTCCCCGTACGACATACTGAAAACGAGTGGCATTCCGTGTCGAAAGAAAAACGCGATCGGCAGTCTCGCCGAGGAGAGGATAACCTACGAAGGAGGGGAATAAGGGAAAAAGCAGGTCGAACTGGCTCGTGATGAAAACGACAGCGAACTAGTTTTGAGAGGAGGCAGGCGGCGCACAATGGTGTGAACTTTTGATCGTTCCGAGCAGATAACGCGATTCCGAAGCCGAGATATACGCCCGCGATTACCGCGAGGGTTGCCGCGAGTTTTTTCCACCACTTTGTATGTGAAATCGGGGGTGACGGTGACGGGAAATAAAGTATTCGCTACGTTCTCCGAGTCAATTCGGCTGCACACTGGCGGATGCCTTCCGAAATACGCACGAGCCGCGGCGGAGGTAGGTCTTTGTTAGGGGCGACTTCACTTACGTTTTTGATGTTTTAGCGGATCACACGGGACGCGCACAGCATCGCTAATTAGTCCGCGAAGGTTGGCCGAGAGGCTTAAAACGCTGAGGAGAACCAGGGCCCTCTTATCTCGGCCCCTAGTCTCTGCCATACGTTCCCGAACTCCATACAGTATTGCGGGGTGTCACCTTCAACTCACTATTAGACACAGATTTATTCATATTTAGATCACCGACGTACCCTCGGCTCAATGTTTAACGCGTCTTTTATCAATTTATACGTAAATATGCTTATTTTATCTTTACCGAGGCTAAGAAAAATACATTTTTCCTAATGTATAGCACCGCAACTTTGATCTCATTCGGCAGCCATGTTGTAAAATTCCGATTCGCGTCCCATGATGCCACGCAAGTCCATCATATGACAGTGCAGTCTAATCGGCCAATCACAGGCCGTTGCGCATCCTCGCGCAGCTCACGGAACGATGTGACGCGCCACTTTTGCCGGGCGCGCGATATTTCGAAATATCTTATATCAATTTCGTTTTTTCCACACACTGGTCGTCTCGCCGACGTGTCACAACCTCGTTAATATACACTGATCGAATGTCTCGTTTGCAATTTCATTCCTTCTTTCGGTATTGATTGTTTCAGCACAGGTACTCGGCAAATGAGAGAATAACTCTGTCGGCAGTGCTATTATTTTTTCAGCTGAAATTCCGGCCTCGTACGTTGTACATCCATATCATACCACTATCAAGTATGTAGTAGTTCCTCTAAGAACGATGTTAACTTGATTACAATATTTACTGATTTTGAAAGCAAATTTATTCCTAGCTGTTTTCTCAACCAGTTAATGACGAATATGACTTCTTTTCACGTTACGTCAAGATACGCGTAAAACTTGAATTTCTAGCACAAGACCAGGTATTTTATCTGTACATGTTTTGATGGAAAAATGAGGAAACGGTATGTAGGTTCATAAATGAGTTGAATATTAATGGTTTTTCAATGATAATTAGTATTTAATCATCATCATCATCATCATCATCATCATCATCTCAAGAAACATAGTACACGGTATTATGCCCGCATACATAAGGTGTTTTCATTCGTTTATACCACCAACGATGTGGTGTTAATACGTTTTTCCTTTAATTTCATTTTTTTTTTCCTGAATGGTAATACTAAAAAATAATTGAAAATACTTTAAAAATACTCTTTGCAAATAATTAATCCTGATGACTCTCCGTTTTTACTATAATACAGAGATACAAACTACAAGATTTTTTTGTCTTTTCGTTTTTTTCTTTCAATATCTTCTATACAGAGAGATAATCACAAAAATTCATCATTAGGTATTTAATTATTATTATTATATTTATATTATCATTGCTGAATAGACACACAATAGTAGTACAAACATTTTTTAGGGTAATGGGAGGGAATTGGGTTGATGGGGGGGGGATGATTTCAATTTTAGTCCAGTCATCAAATAACCATCGCGATAAACTTTGGAACTACATATTATCAGGCCAATTATCATGTTTGAAGAACGTTGGTACTGACTTTCTCAGCAGTTATAAGTTACTTGATAATTGCAGTACCGATACAATTATACAAACAACTTGCTTCATGCTTTGAAGAAAGAAATATCCCAAAACTCATTCTCTGTCCGTTATTATCATCGGTACTCAGAGATGAGATTCTGCAAAGTTTAATAATGTGTAGTAATTTGAGTGACATCAGACTAAAAACGAAAAATTGCATTGGATTATCTCGCTAGTGTTGCAAATTGCAATCGTGTATACAACGATACTTTATACTTGATATAATATGATTTCTTTAACTGTAAGGACATGCTTAATTGCATATATCAATAGAAACAAAAAGAAAAAAAAAATTATTACTCGAGGCTATCATAATTGAATATTCACCTCAATTGCATGTGAATACAAATGAATATTGAACAGTATTAACATTATTATTATTATTATTATGCCTTATAAATAGTTACAGACTAAGTTTACATTGCATTGATGTATGACTATAACAATTGCCTTGTCTCACTTTCTTCTCTCTTTTTTCTTTTTTTCTCACTCTCTCCCGTTTTCTCTCTGTGTTGCTCGACCATTCTCACACTCGCACACATATTTAACAAATCGTTACTTTTTTGATATCGGGATGAATCTTAAATTCTAATTGCTTGAAACATTTCACAGACATGATAAAATCAAAGTAAAAACTCAATAAAATATATGTAAACTGATTTAGGCTAAAAGTTGAAAAGTGCGCACAAAGAGTGTCATCTCAAAGTTTCTAAAAGAAATACAAACATAATGTGACGAAGGAAATGTTAGAAATTTTACTGAATGGATACAATTTTCATATCAATTTGCGTAAATTAATTTTTAATTTTGAGGTCAAGATTGTCGTCGATAATTAAATTATCAGGGCGCGATACATTAACGTGTGGACGTGCTACAAAATTTCATATCTCAATCAACACTCTGTTTCTACGCATTTATAATATGCAATTATTGAATTAATGTATTGTGGTTTTTATTATGTCTTGTTCTTACAATTATCAATCGTGGACCAGTCTGGTATATAAATCGGATTTGACATTTGGTGAACCTATGACTTTTACTCGTTTGACCCCTCCTAAGGGTTATCGGAGCTACTCATTTATACATACAAATAGATATTATGGTAACAACCCATGCCTGATCATATACGGGATGTTCAATAAGTGGAGAGGGTTATCGGTTTTACAGAATTACTATAGAAGCAAACTTTTTTGCTCTTACAAGGATATGGTTTTCAGATATACGAATCTAGGACTCGATATTAATATTCATTATCTTCTTTATAGTACCTCTAATTGTATGTATATCATTTTTAATCAACAATAGCAACGACATTAAAAGACCAGATCTGTATAGTTTAGAATCGCGTTATCTGTGTGAGTCTGCTTTTCGAGATTTATTTATATAAATACGACCATACTGCCGTCAGTAATCTCAACAGATAATTGGGCAATCCTGAGATTACGGAGAAAATATTTTCATAGTATAGTGACCTGTACAATCTGGAAACTAACTGAAATGATAACATCATTCATTATGAGTGTTAACGCTTGCATACTATGCCCAAGACTTTGATAATATAAATCAGATAATACTATTACTTTTTTTACCGTATTGAACGTATGTTTGAATAAAAATATCGAAATTGCGATTCTTCTTTTATCAACTCGATTCCTGTGCTACAATCTATATGTATATAAACCCTATGTATACGTATACTAAATTTACCAGGGGTCAGTTTCTCTGATAAAACTCCGACCTCCGCACTTAGGGGTCACGTCTGATTCAGTTCAGCGCAAAAAAGTAAGATAAAATAAAATAGCATAAAAAATAAACAAAAGTAAACTGTAAGAAAGACCCTGAATTTGAGGGCACTGAAATAAATTGTATTGTACATTGTAATGAATAAAAAACATTGGTCCATTTATCACTTTAAAATAAGAATCCCTTAATAACTATGCAATTCTTTTTTTGTTAATTATTATTATATTTTTTTCGTATAATTAGTTTTCATTCATTTTTTGTTCGTTTTCATCGTATCGTTATCACTGATATCTTAGTTATATGACTTTTAAAAATACCACAAAAATTTTTTATTTATGATTTCGTAAATTTCTTATTTCCTTTCATCCAACATCCTCTTTGTTCACAGCACTTTTATTAGCGAATATTATCTTCGACGATTTCTAGAGTCCATGCGTGATTTGATTACACTTCTAGAAACTGAAACATTTTATTTTCAACACTCAATAGAGATATGCATCATCTCTTTCAAATTTCTAGTATTAGGTACATACGCAACATTCAACGATTCATTTGGCAATAAACAATATCTCGCAAAAGAATGGAGTTCAATTGTTTTTTTGTAGAAATTTATCAAGTTGCACGTTGCATTAGATCATTAAGTTCAAAAGTGAAATGGTGAGTTACTCTTTGGTTTTAAACATCAATCAAATTTTATTTTGCATCGGAAGCAGCTTTGAGTGTATCATGTAGTGTTATCAAATAATGTTTGGACTCTATAGTTGATGAAGTTACCTCAAGCAGCCTTTCCTCTTACTCCGCGATTAAATGAAAAGACAAACACAGATGTTTTTAGAAAAATAATTCCTTAAGTGGGATATACCAAAAAAAAAAAACGAGAAAAGAAAAAGGTAAACTAAAAGTAAGTGCCGTTATTTTAGACCGTTTTTTTCTCTGTGTTACTCTTTACCGAATTTCTCCAAGACTCGACACGTTAAACTTCGAAAATAGGACTGAGTCGGTAAGATCCGAAAACTCACGAAATGAAGGTAAAATATTGTCATTCGATATATAATATATTTGTACAGTTTTTATTTATATTTCGAAATTGAGAAGATACGCGCGCCTGCAATCACGCATTCAACATTTTAACGACCCTGTTAAGAAATTGTAAAAAAAAATTTATTTCCCTCGTCAATTTAATGCTGTGCTTCTACTCGATAACCAATAGCATGGATGCAGGTGTTCCGTCACTTACAATCACATAAAATCAAATACAAAATTGGGAATATTGCATACCACGATATATCGTTTAAGATTTTGTTAAGCATGCTGATACTCGCGCAAAGATTTCTTCGTTATTATCAAAACAAAAACTAACCGATGATGATCAGGCTTCAAACTGAAAAAAAATAATTCACAGGATCGGAAATTTATTCTCTTTCAAAGAAATTGGTAACACGTATCCCGAATCGACCAGGAAACGACAACGCAGACCTTGCCCACCAAGACTTTGGACGCTGCTTCCTGTCCGCTTAATATATCCTCTCAATCCTGCACGTGAAAATTCTAAAAAAATTTTGAAAGGCGTTGAATCTACGCCTTGCGCGGCGCTCTCAAATATTGCTATTATTGTTATTGATGTTGTCGTCATTCGCGATGATTCTCTCACTGATCATTTCTTCTGGAGATGATTTGACGCTGAACGTTGGTCCGACCACTTCTGAGGACATTTTGAAATTGTGTTTATCCACATGGGTCAGTTCGATCGGTAGATAAATCGTACGACAGTGATCGATGTCTGCTCTACAGAGGGGACAGCGTGAACAGCGTCTGGCGCACTCCAAGCAAGCCACGGCATGGCCGCAGGGAAACAAGGCGGTATCCAAACTGCGATCCATACAAATTCTGCAAAGCATCGCATCCAGAAGTCTCGTCAAGCATTCTCGTGATTCCTGTGTGAAGTGAGAAAAGAGAAAATAGAATAAAGCGAGAACCATACGACATTGTTTATCAAACTGAAAGAAACTCAGTCAGAGAGATGTGTGGCCACAATGGGATTACCTTGCATTTAGGATTGGCGCAATCTCCGCAATCGTGCCTATCTATGACCTGACTCTCTTCCGGTAGACCGATATTCGCTGCCTCGCAATAAAGAGCTCGTCGAGCATTGTCGTACACCTCTCTACAGGTTCTACGAATGTCAAAGACGTACTTTTTACCCAGCGTTGAATCCTCGTTAAATATTGAAATAATTGTTCCCTGTAATCAAACGAGTTATTAGTATTCTTATTATTCAATCCAGACGTTCCGTTGTTCTACAAAAATATAGATCGAATACTGATCTCACCAGGTTATTGAGAACTGAAAATATGCCTTATATACAGTTTGAATTACCTTCAAGTCTCTTATGAACTGGGCAGTAACGGCGCTCCTGACCGTTTCGCAGCTATAGAAGGCATGTTTCTCGGTGATTGCCCTGTACAATCCACTCGCCGATTGGCTTGAGTCCAATTTGAAATTCAACGACGTTTCCACTCCGTCAAGGGATAAGTAAACCAGATGAAACATACGACGTTGAGACATGGCGCTTTGAATCGCTGTATACGGGATGCTGAAACAAAGAAGTAAAAAACTATCAATCATGGAAACTAAATTGCTGGCAAGATCAGC
Source organism: Diprion similis (assembly GCF_021155765.1). Lineage (NCBI taxonomy): Eukaryota > Metazoa > Arthropoda > Insecta > Hymenoptera > Diprionidae > Diprion > Diprion similis. The sequence goes on from NC_060110.1 coordinate 23,257,169, forward strand.
GAAGCAGTAAATCAATTGACTGAAAATATTCCTATGGGCTTCGACGAGAAAGAAATCTCCTAAATAAGATATATAAAGTAAATGTCTTATGTTTTATCTACAGGAGATAAGATGAAGTGTTTCGTCTTTACCGGTGGAGCTGATGCGAGGGAATCACAGTAGAATTATGGAACGGTTGGTGCTGCCTCTAGCGATGAAATGAAGTATCATAAGGGATGAATTATCGCGTATAATGAGTATTACTAACTGAGGGAAAGAAGCGAAGATACCTTGCAAGGCAAAATATATGAAAACTGCGTCGAAGCGTGTAATTAGCTGTTAGAATACGCAAATACGCACTTTTGGGTCTCCTCGTCCGAGCCACGGTATACGGTGATTCCATGGGGCCCCACGCCGATCATTGAAACACCATTGTAGGCGAATTTGCTGTGGAACATCTCTTGGCCGAATGTATCCAAGTTAGACACTTCTTTCAAGAGCCAGTACTCGGCGGCGGATGCCTTCATTCCCTGGGGAAATAATAAATACGTTTGAAACAAGAAGATTGCAATAAACACCTCTGTAACTTCAACCTAGAATACTTGATTCTTGATCTGAAATTTTTCTAATTCGATGTCAGATTCCGAATGAGTCCCCGAAGACTTTGAAGAGCCGACTTTTTGTACCTCTGAACTAGTCAATTTTACAACTTTTTTAATGTACAAAGCAAAATTGTGGCAGCTTGAGCTTGAGCTAATTATGTAGTCATTTTGTTCAGGTTTTTAATCAATAAAATTTACTATGAATATAAGAAACACAAAGTCAAAATGTTATAAAGACGACTGAAGCTATAAACTTTTCTCAAAAATGCGTATTTCGATTCGTAATAAATATCCATATCAATGTAAGTTTATATTGTATTTTTTTTCTATTTAAATTCATTGTATAACTGTGTTTATCCCCAAAAAATCAGGTTTTTTTCTGGCACATAAAAATTCTACATTTTTTAATATAGAAACATATAAAAAAATTAGGGCTGCCTTAATGTTATACAAGTTTAAAGACCTGATCCATAACAATTGATTGACATAATTGCCTACAACTAACAGTTCTTATTCAACAAAAAGTTGCATATCCCGAGTATACATCAACTTCTACAGTTATTGTCAAATAAAATTTCCTTTCGGAGAGCAGATTGACAGAATTTTCGGCAGCGGAAATCGTGAATAATTTCTCATATTCTGGACCAATTCGAAATGCAAATAAACAAATTAAAGAATCGTAGAGACAAAATCTGTAACCTTTTTCATTCGTTCTTAATTCAAACGAAAACGCGGCCGAGTTACGATCACTAGGTCTTTGAAAAATAGTTTTTTCTTTGTTTTCTGTAACCCTATTATAACGAGATCTTAGAATATACCCTGTTACACTTTCTGCATCCTTCTTGTTAAGGGCGTGCACCTCTACAGAATAAATGTACCGGTAAATTGCTGTTTTGGTGTATTATGCTTATGACAATACCGCTGTGGCCATTAACCGGTACTATTATCATCCGATTTAACTGGTCGTTTACCGGCACTTTAACCCCCGCATTACGACCCTCCCGTAAAAATTTCCCCACTTTGCCGACCTTTTTATACCCTCGCTTGCCGCTCAATATTATGGACTCGATTGTATCGAGCAGTTTGGGATTCCTATATGACTCTCTAATGGAATTCATGCGATACGATTCACCCACTCGGTTATGCCGAGCTCACATGTCGGACGGATTTGCAAATTCCGTAGTCGCATATATATATATATATATATATATATATATATAAATCACAGGTCAAACGCAATGTGCAATAAAAACGATGAAACCGATTTCTGGCGCTGAGGTACGCAGACATATTTATTATAAATTCGCATACATATTGCGAGTAACATAGACAAGGCTAATAAAGGCCTTGCTCAAACAGACTACTTGCGTAACTACTTACGAATCATAAAGAAAAAAAGTTGCGCCAAATCCGACAAGTATATATATATACGAAATAGAATGTAGCTATGACAGGTTATTTTTTTCAACACAATCAGGAAATGGATACCAGCGATAAATAATAGACTTTTTTCAAAATCCATATATTAACACATATAGGATTTTGCAATTAATTTTCAAAATACTATTACATTGATTCTTAAAAAAAACGTAACAAAAATCAACAGATGGAGACGTGTATTACAGGTCAATTCAAGGACTTCAAAGAAAAAATTTGTACTGGATTAAGGAGAATGCTTATTTAAACAGATCTTGAATAGACTCAAGCAGAATAAAAGCAAAAAGAAAAAAAAGAAAAAATTCACGCTAATTTCGCAACGAGTTAGAACATAAACGACGAAACGTGTAATATTTTTCATACAATTATTAACGTTTGTCCGTCGTTAAATTACAGTAATTACTTGCAAAACATTGTATACAGATATATACCGTAATGTCGCGATAAAACTCGCATTTTGTAAAAGTTCTACACTTTCGAATTGGTGAGTGGCCATTTTCGCGAGAGTGTAGAAAAAGCCAACTGTGTTTATTAATATAATTTGTTTGAAGAGCCTTAGTCCCCAGCTATCCTAAACATTTCTCCTCACCTTGATATCTTTGTGCTGCTGCACGATCTGATGCAGAAAATCATGCGGTTTTGGGTCACAGGGCTCGTTGGGCTGGATCTGACAGCACTGAGAGTAAATCGCATGCGGTGGCTTTAAAGCGTCGTAATCGCCGCCTTCGGCTTGGGCGATCAACGCGACGAGCCATGCGGCCGATGCCCAATCCGACACCTTCAACCTTCCCTCGACAAGTTCCAGTCTGGAGTGGAGGTAGAATTGATGTCTGAAATGAGAAAGTCACGTACTTTAAGCATGGCTGCACTAGGCTCGCGACAAATTAAAACCCATTGCTTTATAATCAATTTGTAGAAGTGTTTCGATATATACGTACGACGAAAATTGTTTCCAATATTGTAAACAAAAATTTATGGAACGAAATGTGCTTGTAAGTTTATATACGAAATCTCGATATTGATTCCGTGATTTTTTTTTTTTAAGTAGTTATAGTTTCATGATTTCATCACATTAATGAATCTCCTTCCGGCAGATTCTAGCACAATGATTCATACAGTTTACTAAATCTATTTGTTGTATGAAATGTAGTCAAATCAAGCATATAATCAGCGCTAATAATTAATTACCACGATTAAATTATCCGTTACACCGTAAATTTCCAAAATTGTTTTATTGAATTGAGTAACAAAATGAGTAACAGCTGAATAAATCATCAGTATAGTCAAGACTCAATTCTGTAGGAGTTTTCAATAAGTGAACCCTAAAATGATTCATGGTATGAAACCAATTTTTTTCTGCATTTTTTTCATCACACCTTAAACTTATTACGATCTATAGCTATATTTTCGTTTCATATAAAATGAGTAAATTTTCTTCACGTGAATTTTATTTTCAGAGGTGTTTCCCAGGTGAAAGGACCGAGTATTAACAAACTTCGTGTGCAGCAAAGAGAAAGAGGTCGCTATAGATTTTCCGCCAGATCGATTCGTAGGAGAGGTTATGATTATAGGTACTTTGGTATGAACTGCAGGGCATCTACAGTAACGATCGTTACTTTTTAATAATATTTAAAATCTACAGCGCTCGGAGGTGGTGGAGGTAATCGATCTTCCACTCATTTCGTCGCTCCTTGCAGTTTAATATAAACACATAATATTTCGTGTATTATAGGCTTGTTCCGAAGGTATAAGTAGGTCATGGAACCTCGATGTATGTACATATAAAATATAAATTACATAAGCGGTATTCGCACACGTAAATCCCACCTAATTATTCCTTCGGGCTGGAATAACCGGCGAGACGCAAATAATATTCCCGCGGAATGGGAATAATTGATGCTTGAAATAGATATTCTATAGCGATATTCCACCGTGCGGCAAATTTTCGCATCGCCTTTACTTTCCCTCCCGAGTCCTTTTCCTCGAGGGACTCACTATGCGAAATTAATAATTCAGAATTGCCACTCGGCACACTCTTCTCTTCTCTTCTCTTCTCTTCTCTCTTCCCTTCATTTTCCACCACCTTCGTGAAATTTTTATGAGAAAACTTTTCAACAACTTGACTATAAGGCTAGACGAAATTATAAGTTGAATTTATGCTCACGGTAAAATTCTATACTGCCAGAGGATTAAAACTGGTCTAAAAATAGTCCGAGATAGAGAGATAGATAAAAAAAAAAAAAAAAAAGAAGCTGCCAAATGCAAGTCGATGAAGTATGAGATGAAAAAAATACGTAAATCAACCTTCTAACGACTTTACCGAAACAGAGGGAGAAGAAGAAAACAATCTGTTTGAAGTGTTCTCGAAGCTGCTCATCATCATCTCGACCCCGAGGCTAGACGTTTTCGAGATTTTTCATCAAACGTTTTGCAGCTTATGAAGTACCTGCCAAAGTGGAATTAAGGCTCAAGGAGTGCCCGGGATTATATTGAGCCGATTCTCCTCTGCTCGCCAGGCTTGATTGGCGACCGGAATTTTTTAGTCCCTCTTCTCAATATGACCTCTCAGACGGGATGATGAGTAATCGAATCGGAAATAGATTGGGACGATATATTTTCGTATAATATGACTAGAATGAATTGAGTAAAACGGAAAAACAAATAATAATTTTATACTAGAATGCTAATAAAATTTCGAGATAACGATTTTCCCTAAAAACATGAATCCTCAAGATCGCAGTTTCGTTCTTCTTGAAAAACGGCGCAATACAGGAGTGGGGGTATAAATATATAACTTATCTTTAAAATCTTTAAAAAAGTGGAAAACTAAATTCATAGAATTTAAAAATTTTGAAATTCGAACTATGGAGAAGTAAAAGAATAGAAATGTCAGAACATACCATAGAATGCCAAACTATAGAATCGTCAGAAAATCGTATACAGATCCTAGATCTTCCTGTTCTGTATTTTGATCTTTCGATATAAATTTACAATTTTCAATATCGGACTTTCCGCGTTTTAAAATTTTGCGAGTTAGTTTTTTGCATAGATCTATGAAAATTCGATATAATTCTGGTCCTTCTGTCAATCAATGTTTCCAGTCTTCAAGTCCAACTCCAATAAAGCAAACAGAAACGACGAAGGGATGCCGACAATTATAAGCGACGCTCTGCTCTCCTCGAGGTATTCGCGATATTTCTAGGAGAAACTGGGGTGCAATTTGAATAGTTCGCGATTTGAGTGTCTTGAGTCGGGCTTTGCCCAAGCTTGCACAAGGCATGAACTAAAATCTCAGAGCTCCCAACTCAAACTCCGAACCTTCGAGCATTGCTTCCGCATTGTTGCTTTTCGCAATTATCCTCCAGCAGCACACAGCAAGTGAGTTACGAACTGCTCGCATCAAGTAGCAGCTGTCGAATAGCTTCCAACTTTTCCAGCTGCAAAAGTGCAGCAGCGGATAATGCATTTTCCGAAAATAATAATGCAATAATAATAAAATAAAAATAAACCGGGATTAAAATCACCTCGATTCTTCGTTTACCAAATGCACCAGGACACCTCCGACATTCTGCAACATATTCTGATGAACTATCAAGAATGCATCGAAAGTATAAATAAAAAATGAAAATCAAACTTGCGTGTAATATTCTTACCAGCAAAAATTATTTCAGAACTCGAAATCGAACGTTCGCTTCACCTGATAGTCTTGACTTGTGTTTCAACCAAATAAGTTTTTGTCCGTTATATGTATATGCAATTCCGTAAATACGTGACCCTGCATCTCGATGATGTTCTTAAAATTCTACAAAAAGAAAATCCAAGACTCCATAATAATGATGATAAGAATTCTTACGCTATGAACACCTTCAAAGTACACAATTTATCTTCCCGTTTACACAATTACCGCAGGGGTAGCAGCAAAAAAATTTGTTGTCTTGATGAAAACAATTTTCCGGGACGGTGGTTTTATCCCGTTCGAAATAAAAAGAATACCGGCTAAATTTATTCGAACAATATGTCCGGCTGTAGAAAATAAGCGAAGCTTACGTTGTAAAGCCTGCATACCGGGCTTAGGATGATTGTGATGAATATCCCGGGTCTACTTTTCACCTACCCTCCCCTTCGCGGGTAATTCATTCCCTATAATTATTCATTTTACGTGTAATTAGTGTTTACAGGGAAATATTTCCCCGGAAGATTTTCTCTCGACATAAATTACAATACATCTCGTTTGTATTCGGTTCGCGGAAAATGAGGGTGAACTCTCAATTCGCGGTTCTGGGAACACGGGGTGCAAAATTAAACACCCATTGCCCTATGTGTATATTATATAGGAGTAGGTACGCGGAATTCCTCGGCTGTTGTTTTACACTCAAGCCAGCAGTGAAGCAAGTTTTTCACCCTCGTGTTTGAAATTCTGGCCGAGTAACTTCCGTCCAATTATCCGTTAAGATAGCTATACGAAATCCACGTTTCGCGTTATAATTTCGTAGCGAAGGATTAAAATTTCAGATGATTAGACCAAGTGAGTTCTGTAAAGATTTTACCGGATCGCAAGTTAAACAAACGTTTGCAATATTCCTTGCAATTTTTTTCCAAATCTTTTTACATACAAAATGGTGAAACACAGGTTGCAGGTATTTCGTTTATAAATTGCATAAGATTTCACGAAATGTCAGAGGCGTATCGATTACCGATTCCGCGCGTTTTATTGCGATCAGGTGTAGAATTGCAATACGTGAAGAATACCAACGACACCTCGGTTACAGAACGGAGATAAATTGTTTCTACGTAAAAGCATGACAGGAGATTAAAAAAATGAATACCCATCGCACGATTGACGAATGTGAAATGAACTAAATAATAGAAAATCACTGATGAAGATGTTACGAAAGAAGAAAATAAAATTAAAAAAAGGAATATATTCTAATTCGCGTCGCGGAGCGAATAATCAGTTTACAATTTTCCGCTCGGTTTATTTCACGCGTGGTTTCATTTAGTCTCTTGCAATCCGATAGCAGTAATTAGGGTGAAGAAATTTCCTCAGGGCAAGTTTCTCAATTACACCTAGAGACATGTGACGAGATGAAAGCTAACGAGATTTATCGCTGAATTGGGTTAATCTAATTTTCCTGTATATAATACATTATACGCGTACGTATAAAGCTAAATGTAGCCACTTTGGGATTCACGTTGGTATGAAGGGTGGTGAGTTTCACCGGTAAACAGACCTTGGTCTTCGTTTGTATAACCGCGTTACGCGATCCCGCTTTTTGATACGAATAATTATACATACGTGAATAATTCACGTTTCACCGCATCCGCTAGCGGCGATACGATGACTTTTACTTTAAGTTAAAATTTCGTGAATCAACTTATGACTTCGCAATGGTTATTGAATAATCGATAAGCTTGCGTTACTTCTTCTTCTTCTTCTTCTTCTTCTTCTTCTTTAGCAAGCTTTCTTGCTTTCTCGCAAGCATCGGTATACACGGACAGCGAAACGCAATTTATAAAGTAGACACACAGACTCGTAGTAACATTTCCATTGTAAATAGAAGACAATAAAGCCCAACAGGTAGATCGGCACAAGCACCCGCAGAGCGGACATGTTGAATAATGAATGAGCCGCGCGTGTCCGTCTCTCTCGCTTGAACTGTCAAGCCACGTAACTTTTGATACAAAAATACTCATGCCCATACTCTTCACCGCTTTTATTCCATCAATTCCAACGCTCCCAAGGTAACAAACTCGTATATTTATTCGATTCGAAGTTAGTTGGGTCTCGTTTCACGTTTAGCAAGGCGAAAACAGCTGCTTGACATTGCTGTGAAGCAACACTATACCTACAGCTAATGGCCTCGCGTGTGACTCGTTCGTTGTAATTATTACCGTAGCCGAAATTCAAAGTCCATTACCATTATCGGTTTAAAGTTGAAGTCCATTATCAAATCGGATGCCTAATGTGGTTTTCCGTTAAGATCATCGAATCCCAGCTCCGAAATAAATTAAAAAAAAAAAAAAAAAAATGGAGGGAGGGAATGGCGATTAAATTAAATCCAAAGTTCACGTTACGATGAAGTTTCCCCTTCAGGTGTGATACGCAGCCTGTATCAGATTTAAAACGACTCTTTGCGGAAGGTTTTTAAAATGGAAGTGTTCGCGGATTTAGTTTCCGACAAAAACGCCTCCCCCTCCACCCCTTGCAGCTCCGATCTATGAAAAGGGTCGGTTTTCGAGGGCTCACTCGACGGGAAATAAGGCAGGGAACGCGGGAAAAATTCTACGACGTGATTTCGAATAACGAGAGCCGAGGGGCTCCGCCTAATAATCTTCACCGAGCGAATAAGGTGTTCGTAGTGGTGGTGAAAATCGGCGCCACTGACGACGAGCTGCCGACACCTTCGCTCCGTCACCTTTCACCTTCGGCGCCTTTTCCTTTTGGAGCGTGCCCGTGCGTAAATGTCATTCCATCGAGGCCTCCCTCCACCTTCCATTGTGCCCTACCGATTCTTATTCCTCCTTTTCCGCCTCAACATCAGCTTTTCCCTTCCCCCGTACCCCCGGGGCTGCCTCATTCTTTCGTAATCGCGATCCTCCATATTCATCAGCTGACGATAAGCCTCATCTAAATCAAGAGGAATGACTATTCCCATCATGCATTGCGCGTTGCATATCAGCACTGATACACAATCCAATCCATAGTTGAGGTCCAACAACGCGTGTGGTAAAAGGTTCAAGATTCAAGCAAGTATTCCCTGTGTTCATATTCTTTGGCATTTTAAGCTCAACTATCTGGACCTTCTTCTTGGGGGCGACAAGTTTCGTCGACGAATATGCGCGGATACTCACAATGAGTCTTAGATTAGGTCCAACCAGTATTCACGTCTCAACTCTGGGTGGTCGTTACGCGTCGTGACCAACGCCATCATCGTCGCCGAGTACCCAGAGCATCGGTCAGCTATCAGGGTGGCAAGAGAAGCGAGGTTTAAGACGCCTGGGTTTCCGGTCACGGTTGAGATTCGATAAACCATTGACTGGGTGCGAAGCGAGTGAACTTCGGGACTGTGGCCACCTGTGCCGGTGCTTCCAAGTCTGGGACTCGGCACTTCAGAACCCTCGGTATGGAGGTTGGTCCGCACGACTGGTCAAGCACCGGATCATATTCACCGGTAGTTTACATAGATACTAAATTCTAACGCCCTCGAGGGAGGCTAACCGGACCCAACCGAACACCGGCGCCCAATGAGTTAATCAAAGTTGATATCGCTTGTTGTAATTTACGGTTGCAGGTCGGAGGCTGTAAACGTGGCTACGCGATACTAACTTCAGAGAGAAGTTTGTCACGACCCAACAGCTCCGGGGGATTTTTGTTCGTACACAAGGATCCTCGATCCTCCATGAAGGACGGCCGGATCGCACAGGACTGTTAAGGTAATGCAGAAAAAGGAGCTGAGGGTTCGACCCAGTCGTTCCCAAACTCGATTTCGCTACACCAAAGTATAAAATTTGAAAACTTCAAACTACGTGTCCGGATGGCTTCGAGTTTCTGAACGGCGTTGGTGAGACACGTAGGTATCACTCGCTGTTTGAACCCTAAAAGTAATTTTTTGTCCCGGTGGAATAAATCCAGTGTATTTTGCCACACCAGCGATCCGCACGGACTTCGAAATGATCGTTGGTGCCGTCTGGCCTTCAAACTTGATACTTACTCACGTATTCATAACGGTGGTGGTGGTGGGTGTGACGGAAGTAAAAGAGTTTTCGAAACGATATATACAAGTAATTCCAAGAAACGAAATATCGCGTTCAGAGAGTGTCGGTAATTCACTCGATTTAGCGACGCGGAACCGTCACTTCGATCTCGTGAAAAGGGGAGAGAGAGAGAGAGAGACAGAGAGAGCAGTATAAGTGTTAGTAGATAATCCATACCTCGATTAATTGAATAACGAAATTACCCTGGAGAGAACATTAGACAGAAATTGAAAAAGAAAACGTAACGCTAATGGTTACTTTCACAATTTTCTCATTACTGCACTTTCGTCGGAGGAAAGCTTCCATTCAATTGAATCGTCTCTCGCTGATGTTCCTGGAGTAATTTTTTCTCCTCCTCGCAGCCTTTTAAAGCATTACAGATGGAAGTAACGATTTCATTTTCATGTATTGTATGAATTTGAACACACGCAAAAACACGAGATGAGTTTTCCTCACGTCTGGCAACTTAAAAGCACCACAAGATCTGAAAAAGTTTTTGATCCTTCTCCCAGCTCCTCTAACTTCATCTACAACGTACTAGGATTAAAGCTTTCGAATTCTTCAGAAGTAATGATGAATAATTTCGTATCAGAATCAATCAATCGCTGCACTGCCCGCCTCCTGTAGGATCCTCGTGTAATATGCAAACGCTGGAGATGGAGGATAAGCATCAGCTACGTCGGTTTCAAACAGCAATCCGCTATCTGTGGAAGTAAATGAGGAAGCGAGCTGCGAGGCTCCGACGTCCACAGAAATCCACTTTCAGTCTCCCCGTTTCAACGCTTGTCTAGTTAACCAACCAGGTGTGAATAGACTCGGAATTTATCTACGAAGATCTAGCAGCTGGGTACCCACGAGGTACTTTTCGTCACGACGGTTTCAGATGCACAGTTTAATTAAACGGATAACTCTGAGGTTTCCGTTATCTCGTCAACGTCACATCAGCCGACTTGATTGAATGCTTTTCAACAGGGTGAAGCAAGGTGGCTGTTCAATATTCGCATCGCTGTATAATATACCGAGAAGTCGGGTTGAATCTTGAGGAAAGTTTTGCCAACGATTGTTTCCGCGGAAGTTCATGGACCAGATGGTTGTTGGAGGTGTTTCAAAAACGCATCGAAATACCTACCAAGGAAGAATGTCGATGCCTGATCCTACTAATTTGGATCTAATTTAATTCGTGTGCAAAAGTCGAGGTTTTTTCAGCGTGACATTCGGGGATCCTCGTACTTCCGGTACCGTCGATTCCGCGCTTAACGGTTGGTCTGACACACGTGAGGCATAACTCATAAGCCAGCACCGCGGTTGGTCCTCTTTCTCCTCCTCCTCCTCCTCCTCCTCCTCCTCATACGGATATCAAATTGCTACGCGAGCGGCGGTAGGAGAAGACACGTGCTATAAAGGAAGGGAACGCCGATACACGTACCGGCAAGATGTTTCAACCAGGAAGGATATTCCATCTCGTAAATCTTCGTAATTCGTGTCGTTCCCTACGCGGTCGATTGTCTCATACAAGAGAGAAATGGGCGGTGGAGTTGAACCGGCTTCGGGAGAAAATTAATTAAGCCTATCATTCCCAGACCGCTTTTTCGTCGTTATAACAGTGCGGATTGTTCCCGTTCAGATCCCGGAGCGGAAAGTCCGTGTCCGAAAATCTGCGATTTGTAACTGACGGAAAAAAAGTAAGTAAAGAAACGAATGAAAAAATTGTAATACTTCAGGCTATTCTAATCTTAGATTGTAGCGGAATATTGAAACTAATTCAAATCATTATAGATTGCCAAATAAACGAGTTGATCCTAATTTATGCAAAATAGATGATGACTAATAAAACGAACAGTATACTTGTAGATTATTTTGCAAGTGTACGGTCAACTAACAAAAAAAAAGAAAAAGGTTCTTAATGAAATGAATATTTATAATAACTACAAGCCACGTTTTCGATCTAGCAATTACACCTGAGACATCGACAAGCTTGTGACCTTTTGTTATGTACGTTCAACCTTCCTTTCGGAATGAGCAGTTCTTCGTATTCGTTTATCGTTGTTCCAAGGAATGGTAATTTTTAATCTTGACTCAAATTCAGAAGCGTGCTCCAACAATAGTCTGGGTTATTTGTTCTGTATTGAAAATTTATTCACGTATTAAAGAATCTGTTTAGCATAAGAATAAATTTTGTCTGTTACATCTATAAATTAGAAGAAAAAAAAAAACCTTCGTCGATAATAAACGTCAGGGTCCATAACATCGGGCAGAATCTACAACAAAATGAAAGAACGAATCGAAAATGTGAGAGAAAGAGAATTGGCGAATATATATATATATATATATATATATATATATATACATATATATACATCCATATATCCACAATGATAATCTTCAACGACCTGCAAAAAAATGGTCTCTCGTATCGTGGTTACAAATGAAGCCGAAAAAGAGTACAAAACACGATTGAACGAATGTTGAAATCCGAGTTAAACCTACCACCGTGAAAAGGACAATTAGACTCAAAAAGACCCGACTAACCCAAAAGAACCCAATTAAACTCAGTGGGTGTGGATAATTTTTTCTCATCCCCCCCCTCCATTCTCGATTATACCCGAGGATTATCCTCCTCTTCGGCGGTGAATCGAGGGATAGAATTAGAAGTTTTCCGATAAGCCGTGAGAGCTAGAAGGCCAGCCTCATAGTTGTTGGGTACTTATAGGCTATACCGACGCTCTTGGGTGGAAAATTAGAATTCCGAATAGAATTGAATGGCAAAAACGAATGTATTATTTGGCATCAGCAGCACGTTGTAAGAAGATACAACCTGTAGTGTCGAATGAAAGAAACGAGCTGGTTTCCTGATACAGGTTATATCGAGATATTAATGGGCCTGAAGCATACCTGAAGTACATAATATATGTATAGACAGACATAGATTTTCGCTTGCCAAGAGATTTTCTTACGGCTGCGAAGAACTGCTTGCGTCAGGCATGGTAGTGAGAAGAAGAAGACTGCGCAATGGTACCTTCGGAATATTGCCCAATATTGAGAATGCAGCTCTGTTCCCGGGGCGGCGATACGCGATGGTAAAAAAGGAAGAAGGGGTAAAAAAAAGGGCTGTAATAGCCTCTGATTTATATCACTACCCTCTTTCTCGTTTCTCTGTAACGTTTCTTCGCTGATCCTCATCCTCTTTTGCCAATCTTTTTCATTCCAGAGTGAATTCGAGTGTTTTTACTGTCCACCCAGCATATTCCAACCACCCCCGACTGGCTCTCGGCCTCCGACCGATGAAGATATTCCATTGAATGTCCCTCGACCGCGAGTTTCGAGGGAACTGAAGGAGAAAAAGAGAAGCAGAGGCGGAAAGAAGAGGACTTTGGCTAGCAGCTTTCTTTTTTCCTTCCTTCCTTCCTTCCTTCCTTCCTTCCTACCTTTCTTACTTCCATCCATCGGGTCAAGTTGGAGAGGAGTCAGGGAAAAATATCGCTTATAACTCACTGCTTATGGCCGAAACGTGTACACATATAATATCTGGCAGCTCGAGCTTATATACACACGAGTCGTTGCATATCAAGCATGTCGCAAGTTCTTCAGGGTTGAGGGGGGAGGTATTGCTCAACCAGCAACAAACAGGATTTCCCATCAAGGGGAAACGAAACGTCAGGGAAAATATCATTATCGTGCAATTTTATAATGGTTTTAAAAGAGTTGGCTTTTGATAAATAAGAGTAGATTCTTTTATCATGGTTTACTAAATTTCGGACATCGTTAAAGTCAACGACGTTACTAACGTCATCCTCATGGTTTTGGATAGTTGTGGGTCAACGTCCATCGGTTAGGGTTTCAGGGTTTCCAGGGTTCGTCCAGGGTTTGTCGACTTTATTCATCATTTGCAGCTTTCACAAACACATCCAGAGCCCGCAGACCCAGGTTCATACGTCGAACGACAGGGGGTGTACAGTGTAAATTGACCGCCTGGTCGTTTATCGCAGTTCGAATTATAATCGTACAAACTTTCAGTCTTCAACTGACTTTCTAGAGTCGAAAGCTGTCTTTGAAAGGAAATTCGAAATGTGGCCTAAAGCATCTCCTTCAGCAATTAGTCACCTTGTATAACGTAGCTTTGCAGTATATAGTCGACTCAAAAGACCTCTCAATAAAATTAGAGGGGGTTGGTATGAGGGGCGGGAATGATTCTCGCACGAATTCAAATGCAAATGCAAATTCAAATTCAAATCCGCAAGCGCTGTGAGAATTCGTTTCTACTGCTCACGCGTCAAGACTTCAGCGTTGATGGAAAGGGGTCGCGATTAAATGTACATCAGGGGGTGCATAGGGTGGAGGCGAAAAGCGATGGTCGAATATCCGTGAGTTTGACTCATCCTGAATCGGACTATGTGTGTGGCTATGTGATACATAATACATTCGAGGGTGACTAGGTGCTCACACGCCTCGATGGTCAGCTGGTCAACCGTGCAACGTTCGGTTAGTTAAACCTTGAGAGGATCGGATCGAGGAGTAGAATCATAAAAATAGAGACTGGAATATGGAGCCGCAGGAGCTGCCCGAGTGCCTACTAAAATCGAGACGTAAAAGCCATCGCACCATGATATTGAATTTGAAATTCAGGCCAAGGTCCGAATCCCTACCGCACGAGAAACGAAAAAACGATACTCCAAATGTTGTGGTCCTCCACAGACTTCAGACAGACTTGGACCGCGGTGTCCTTTCTTGGGTCTCCTAAACACTATCGCTATGTCCTTTCCCTAAGAGCCACGAGCCATTTCCAGGCTGTAACGTAATTAAATCTGGTCCCACATCGGATTAATTTTACACGAAGGCTATGCGCTGTGGCTCCATTTCTCGTCTGTCGGTTCTTCTTCGCTCCTGTATCCGAAGCTCGGGTTTCCAAGAGATGAGAGTGTAATTTCGTTAGAGTTCACTCGGAGATCGTTGTACGTGCGAAGGAAAGACGGACCGTATTCATGATGCACTAAATTGCTGGATCAGGTTTGGAGAAACGTTGAAATTGGAAAACGCGGTGCAATTTCCGCATCTGGAAACTTGGAATTCGGTTCTCCCGATACAAAGAAGAGCACGGTTTGATCGATAACCGATTTACCTATCAGTCCAACGTGACCTAATTTCCGTTTGCACAAGCAGACGATATATCGTAGTCGAAATGAAGCTGTGCATGCATTTGCCGTGTTCAGAGAAAGAGCGATGGGGGTCGGTGAAAAAAAAAAAATAGAAATAAAGTTGGGGGACCCTTTTCCTCGTTTGGCTGATGGAGAAGGTAAGTCTCGAGTCGTCGTCTGAAAGTAAGGCTGTAGCGTAAGGAAAAAGGGACTCTAGGATGGAAATGTAATTTCCGTTGGGATGTTTAAAGAACCGTTTCGTTACCCGGTGCTATATGTATAGTCAGAGCGTTGGACAAACAAAACCGTGCAATAAAACATCGGAGCAAAGCGGTCGCCCCTCACGTTGGAATATCCGCGGAATTCGACCGACGAAGAAAGCGCCACGCTGTGCTTTTTTCTTCCTCTTTTATCTTCCTCTTTCTTCAAGGAAACAGGGAGTTGGTACGATTCGAAATTAGGCCGCGGAGAGGCTTCGAAAAACCTCGCCTCGGGCCTGAAACCAAATCCGCCTCAAAGACCTCCTCTAAAACGCCTCGACGTCCTCCGTTCCATTTTCGGTTCAAAGCAATCCACCTCCCTAACCTCCGAAGGGTTTTATGACTGTTTCTTGAGCGGTGGTAGATTAGAGGATGGACCATTTCTCGTCGGACGAATCGATCAACCTTTGCACATCGCGGAATCCCTAGTCGGTGTGTATTTCTCCAAAGAACGCGCATGCCCAAAAACTTTGCCAACGTTTCTTCGTTTTCCTGAACTCTGCTCACTGATTACAAGCGATCAAGATGTTTGTAATTGGTAGTCGAATACTCGTAACATTCGCCGTAAAAATTATCTAATTAAAGACAATGATATGGACTTTGGTTATGGGATACAGAAAAGCGACTGAAGGCCAACTGTGAGAGATGAAGAAGAACGCACCAATCTGTAGCTTGGAATCCTCTTACCTCACCAATCAGGACTTGTACAATCAACAAAAGATGCTTCGGACACGGCTTGATTGCCTGCTTCTGCGGTATTTCATTTCCTTGTTTGTGTTATATACTTTGAAGAATTCTTCTGCCTCTCTGCTTGATTGAAATTTCCATGGAATTGCGGTATCGCTAAATGGTTGATTGTTTCCCCAGCTTGTCTATACGGATTTGCATAACAAGTGCATGTTCCTTATTGTTTCACCTGAGCTGAAGGACCTTTTTCATTACTTTTCACAAATTTTCCGCGACGTCTCCGCTCCGTATAATTTCATCCTCGTTACTCAGTGTAACTTGATGAATTCGATTTACACCCTGCCTAATTTTTTGTCACACCAATTGACGGGGAGACTAGTACAAGTGGCACTTCGTCTCACCTAACGACAAGACAATTTTCAGTCTAAAGTAAGTTTCATCCACCCTATGGATCCCGATCTACCAGAAATTCATCGTCTTCCATCATCACTTTCTGATGGGATCAAACGCGAGCGAAGAAAAAAGTCTTCCAACCACCCGAAGGCTCCCCGAGTGTAGATCCCTGTAGACACAAGGATCATCCCACCGTATTCCTGCCGGTTATAACAGGGATGAAAACCCCGTACGAATCCAATCACAAGCCTTCCGAGAAAAAACACACCGCTTTGAGAGAGGTCCTGATGCAAGGATCATCTTTCGACGGTGCTTTAAGAGGGATATAAAACACCTCTCGTGACGAGAATGCGAGAGTGTTTTACATTTCGCCAAGAGTGGAGTTTGAGAAAATTTCGCACCGAATCAGTTCAAAGGGGATCTAGCCCCGGAGGAATTGTCTCGGATGTTGGAAATTGAAGGGCGCTGTCTCATTTTTTTTTTTTTTTCCCCTTCTTTTTCTTTTTCTTTTTGCCACCGAAACGGAAATGCCGGTAAAGTGATACTGACCTCGTCGCCTCTTGCAGCAACAGGTGAGGAGGCACCCAGAATTTGACCCGAAGAGCGAACCTCAGATGTGCTACTCCGCCCCCAGTTTGACGTTCGATTGGGTTCCTCAGGTTTAGCCACAGCTCTTCTCCCTTCGCGCTCTGATGTTTCAGCCCGAAGTAGTCGCACTCCTTGCTGATGCCCAGACAGTCGCAGACCTGAAATCAGTCGGAAAAT
The DNA here is from genome assembly GCF_021155765.1 of Diprion similis. NCBI lineage: Eukaryota > Metazoa > Arthropoda > Insecta > Hymenoptera > Diprionidae > Diprion > Diprion similis. Next base: position 23,274,179 of record NC_060110.1, read on the forward strand.
TCAACATTATACTCGTTGCAGTTGAGAGCAAGAAAGGCCGGGTGGAAATCGGTGTGTAAAACGATTTTTACCCTTTTTTTCGGATTTTTTGCAGATTTTTTAGGAGGGGTTGGTGAAATAAAATTCTATTGACAATATTCAATATTACGTTTATTTACTCGACCATTATCAGAGGTAGGTTGGCAAGAGTGTTTTATGCTCGTACAGTTTTTATGGTTCAGGTACCAAAAGTGGAACGTGGGTTGGATTGTTTCTGAAAAAATGATGGACCGCAATATTATCACGTTGAAGTAAAAAAAAAAAAAGCGTTATTTCGGAAATTTTGACCGTCTGAAATTCAGTAAACCGTATAATAAACCAAAAGACGCCGACATTTTTAAAATTTGGCTCCTTCGGTAAGTCGAAAATTGAAAAACATTGATTTTTTTTTTTTCTGTTTGTTTCAGTCCAAGCTTTCGTTGCGATAACGTTACTAACTTCAACATCATCGGAAATTGAAGAATCGATGTTTCATCGCCTCTGCCTTTTCACCTTCTTTCCTAGATATCATTTTTTCCAAAGTATTTTTGTTACACGACATAACCCTCATCGCACTCCGGCTGTTTCCATCTCCCGAAGCAATTAACCGTTTATCTTATTAATTCCCAGGAAAACCAGCGGTAAAACGCTGCCTCCAAACAAACGCCTATAACAAATTGCCGGCAATAACTTAGAAAGTTCCTGGAGGCATGGGGTTGGGTTGGGTTGGGTACAGTTCAAGCGTACGCCGGCAGCCCATCTCCGTAAAAAGATTATCTCGCTCACGTTTTTGCTTGAAAAAAGGAGGGGTAAAAACATCTGAGAGAGTTGAAAAAAAAAAAAGGGGGGGTGGGCGAAAAAGGAGAAACAGGGCACGTCGGACGTATATATGCGCGGGCTTTCAAGGGCCGAGAGGTGTTTCCACCTTGCATGTTCCCGGTGTAAGCAAATGAGGCACGTATATATATATATAGAAGGGAGAGAGAAAGAGGCGATGAAACAAATACCCGCTTTGCCTGAAAACGCGGGGCTCTCCTAATCCGGACGCATTTTTCTTCTTTTTTCTTCCTTTTAATTCCTTCCTTCTTCTGGTCGCATAACCTTAAATACGCACATTAATTATCCAGAACATACGGACCGATGGGTTATTCTTGTTACGAGATAAACCAAAGAAAACCGGCTGCATTTATGTTTTACACAGAGAACTTGATAACGAATATGCCGGTGTTAAAATAACGTCTGAATTTCTAACGCAAATGGTATATGATGTAACGTATTTACGGACATTTGCTAACGAAGCATATTACGCATGGAGAAAAAAGGGGGGGACAAGAAGAACCTGAATCCCGGGGTTTGAATTCCAGAAACAACATTCCGGGCACATTTATACCAAACTGAAACACACACACGACGACGAAGACGAGGACTAGCTGTGGAGAAGAGGAGAATAACCTCATTCGCATTTGTTTGTGCAAATGCAATTGGCACAGCTCATTTGTTTCTGTGTTGTTTTTGGTTCGGCGTACATGCTTTTCCACTAACGAAGGACGTGCTTTGGGTGAGTAATTCATTCGGTCTAGCCAGCAATCCTCTCTCTCTTTCTCTCTTTGTTGAATCGTTTATTTGCCTTGGCCAGTTTGTAAAGGGTGTCAAAGAAAGTGACGCCATTTTTCTCCGTCACATCACCCTAGTACCATATCACAAGTCTTAACTTCGTTGTGTTGTTTGCTCGAGATTGAACTCCCGAAAATCCAAGTTCCATCAGAAAGTTCAAGATATATAAGTACAAGGTATCTTCTTCTTATTCAAATGATATGCAAGATTTTTTTCCCCCCACCTTCAACAACTTGCCTCGTACAAATGAAACAAGTTGTTGAAAAGGAGCATTCAAGTGCGGAAGTACTGACCGAAAGTTTAAATTGCTTGTCAGAAGTTTCACGGTTATGTTGAAGGGGGAAAAAATAAAAAAACAAATAAAAATAACAATACATATAATTTATTACATTGAATTACAGCCTTAATAATATTCCTGTCATAATTATTAATTCTCCGTTGAATACTTTGGTAAATGTTTATATCGTCATTGCAACAAGCCAAGATGCAGCTACGCCACCATTCGATTCAACATCCTTACGAATTCTTGGATAAATGTTTCAACACTTGACGCAAGTTTTCAAGGTACAAGTCGAGGTTAGGAATGTCGTCGACTTTTCTACCTTGAATAAATAAATGTGCTTGAATATGTTTTTTTCATCGGTAAGCATTGATCGTACACCGCTTGCTTGGTATAGATAATATATTGTACAAGAATATACAGGAAGGTTAACGTGCGCAACGAAGCCGTAAAAATAGCGGCGCCTACGATAAAGTTGAACAGGGAGTAAATTAAATATGACTCAACCTCTTCGCCAGCTTTTTCGCGCTGCTCTCTCTCTCTCTCTCCCTCTCTTTATGCCTAGGATGAAAAAATTATTCCTCTCAAGAATGGATTTTTCCCTCGAGCGTTACTAACGGACAGAAGCCTCGACTGACTGCTCTCTGCATCTTCAAAGCTGAAGAATTCAAGGCAAGCGCTTCGCGAACTCACATTTTTGTTCTTTTTTTTTTTCCTTTTTCTTTTGTTGATACTAATACCAAGACCCAAGCCTCTCTCCATTTTTCTACCTCAAGATTTCTTTCCAGATGCTTTCACAAAATGACAAAGCTTGAAGTCGCGTTCCTGGTAGCCAAGTATCTATGACATCGTTATTAAAGTTTATAGTCCTTGCAGAGGAATTCTTCTCATCTCTAGTTTGTATCGTGCGATAAAAACTTGTCCTTCGCAAATTTATTACAGGTACAATAATCGCAGCAAGATAAGTAAATAGAGACAAAGTTTGACGGGATTTCAGGTGTAAATCCGTATACCTATGCTAGCAGGACGGTTTGAAAGAGAGAGAGAAAGAGAAAAAGAGAAGAAAAAAGGTAAGAGCCGGTATTTTTTTTTATTTTTTTTTTTATTTTTAGTTGCTGAAAATGTCCTCACACGTGACGGACAAGCAGTGAAAGTCATTTCGTTTCATTAAACTTATATATATAGAACACTGCCGCGTTGTTACGTGTTTTGTTTAGCCAGGGAGACTCCCCTTCTAAAATGCGGTTCACCTTCGTCATGCGGACGTTCAGACGTGCTGAATTTCGCCCTACATGCCGCACGCGTGCCGCTGAAAAGCCCTGAACGTGACTACCATAGCCGTGTGAATCATCGCTGTGCTGTCCAAAACTTGCCCCGCATTTCGGTATTGGTGTAAAATGTTTTTCGGCGTTAGCCAGAGAACTGAAAATAAATAAAGAAAGCGCGACGAGAAACTTGAAATGAAGTCAACATATGCGAGCGAGACACAGAACTGTAAGGATAGAAGAAAAACAGACGAAGAGAACATAGAGAAAACTCTAGGATAGACGGCAGGCAGATAAACCGAGAGTAAATTGAGCCAGAACAATATTTGTTTGGGACGATCTAAGTGCCACGTGGATTCAACATTAGCACGGTAAGTCTTGGATGGTATTAGACACCATGGAACAAGGCTTACCAGTCTGGATAATGCCGTGGCACTTCACGAGAGTGACGAGATGCTTCCTTTCATCTTTTAAGCTGAAAAATTCTATAGCAGCTGCGAAATAGTTGCGAAACATGAAATTGCAATTTCCTTTTCACGTTTCTCTCGTGGCGGTATACAGGAAGTATTTCAATAACGACTGCTGGAGTACAAGCTTGGAATCGGATAGCACCAGTGCTCGAGGTCCTCGAGGATGATGCTCAAGCTCTTCTTTATAAGGGGTCCTCCCTACCAGGGTACACCTTGTGCTTGCAGGAATCATAAAGGATAATGTCGGGTTCTGCAAAGAAGTCGAAACTGTTTCACAGCGGCATTTGGAAAGGTATTTGCGAACGGAAGTGGCGTTTCGGATCCCTCAACGTCTTCTCTCTTCAGGTTTCCGAAGCACCCGAATAATGGAAACACTCGGTGGGCAGATAAATGAAAGTCCGTACAACACATATTACATCTAATGCAATGGAGTTTGGGCTTACATGGAAAATCTTTACTTCCATTTTTACAATGCACACTGATTTAATTCCCCCATAAAACGGTTCTCGAGGACATCTTCAAACATTAAGTTCAACCTATTGCGAAAGCTCAATTGATAAGTTGTGGTTCAAATAGGTTTGATGGTGGAGTCTTTAACATCACGTGTCGAACGAGTTTTCTCTCTTTGTGTCTTCTGTGACTCCACAATACTGCAGCATCAAAATACATTGATCAACAGAGAAATAAAATCCTCCAATGATCGTTTCGGTTTCGATTTATCATTATAGGAATAGAATTGGCACGTCTTGGGGTCAATGATGCCAACTTTGAAGCATATCTTATGTAACCCAGCATGTTATTCGTTTTTCATACTTTCGACGTTAGATTTTTCACGATGTAAATAAATATGACCATCTTGGCAGCAACAAGTTTATGCTCATTTTTATTCACCTTATTTATCATCATTATCCCGATAAATTTACGCCTGTGACATAAACCAGGGAGTTATTATCAACGAGAGTACCACCAGAGTGAGGTCACGAATTTTATGAATACTTATCGTTAGTGTGTACATTCAACTGAAGAGAAAGAACGTTTCAACGTAATGGAACCGGGGGGGAGGGGGAGGGGGTTTATTTTCAAACTCGAATGTACGTGTTCACGGTGAGTGGGGACAAGTTTGTTCAACTTGTTTACCACTGCCTTCTATTCAAGTTTCAATGGCTCCAGAACCTCGCTTCTTTTTCGCCCTGCATCATTATGCACGATGTGGGAAAACAGTTATTTCGGTCACCGTGAAAAGCTGCGTGCAAGGCTAATTCAGGCAATACGGATCCATCCCATCCCATCCTGGACTTCGTACGCCACAGACAAGCGAACGGCGGACTTAATTCCAAAAGCAATTAACCGGCTCCAAAGTCTTCAAGCGTGAATCAGTTGTAGGTACGTGTGTATGAGGTAATTTAGGTGAAACGTGACCAAAGAAAGTGACCGTCGATTAGATAACCGTAATAAAAACGGTGTATTTGTCGACGTAATTATTCAGTTGGCACTGTCAATTAATTCAGAAGTCGATCGAGGAACGATGAGAAAAAAATAAGGCACCCTTCGTACGTGAGAGTCAAGATAAAATAGTTTACGACATATCGAAAACTCCATATTGCTTTTCGCTTTCACGATGCTTCCACATTATTTCATCCCATTCGTTTTACACCTATGACATGTATCATATTTTCACATATCCTCATGTATTACTAGCGAAACCTTTCCACTCGCGGTTTCACAGCGAAGAGGAGTAGAGCATCAATTTCGAAATGATTGCTTTTTAAAAGTGTCTACCGCAGTTGTACACATTTTACGAAGAACGTCGTAACCTTGGTCACATCGAGTCCAGCGGTCGTTCGTTGCTTTTATAGGTGGTAGCGGTCTTGATTTTTTTTTTCTCCCCCTCTCCTATCTTTAGGGCTATTATTTCACGGTGCCTGCGGTAATTTCTCGCTTCGCAAAATACCTTCGATTGCGTCTTAGTGTTTTCCACTCTCGATCGTCACTGCTTATCAAGCCTGCTGCAGTCGTAAAAGTTACTCAAAGATAAATCGATGAGCTTCATGGAGAAAAGAATCAGTACAAAGGAGCTGTAATTAAATCTTATATATAAATTCATATTTACTGTCAATGCTTAACCAATAACGAGTACCTATTTTTATAAAAAGATGTCTCAAAATTACATTATGCACATTAGAGTTTACCGGACAAGGTTGTATATCTCTACTTCCAAACGACTGACAATTGATTAAAAAATCATTCGTAGAGTGGATCTTATAAAGTAAAAAAAAAAAAAAGAAAAAGGTAAATGTCTCAAAAATTCCACTTTTGAGGGCTGCCCCCTCAAATATTCGTCAAAGACTTCAAACGCGTGTCTAATTACAGTCCTGCAACGCACCTTCAGGTCAACAGCTTATCCCCTCTATCCAAGATACGACCTCGGAATTCTGTCCCAGAACAGATGGGATTCACCGGGGCGTAACCCAACCCGAGAGATAAAGCCGGCGAAACTCCCAGAACTCGGAAGACGAGGCTTCTAGGATAGCCGAGGAGCGGGATACTCGAGTGGTTGCAGGTTTCGAGACCAGACGACCCACGCCGTGCTGTTTGTCCCGGGTAGGAACGAGCTAATTTGCATTCCCCGTGCCGAAATTAATATCGCAAAGGTACAAATTAAATCAACTCGTTAATCCAGCATGGCGTCTCGGAACAAACGAGCATTCCACTCATCGCCATTCGCCTCGCAAAACCCGGGAAGAGTCGTCCAGAGAGGCAGTCGATGCGAATTTAAGCCACGTGCTTCACGGGCTAGACTGATTAATGGATTCAAATATTGCGAGATGTAATACAGTTACAGGCGGCATCAGTTAGTCCGACGAATCTGGGCATCCCAGAAATTGAGAAGACGAAAGCACAGTTGGCCAAATCCAGCACTCGATGATATTCTTCTCCTCGTTTTAATGGATTTTCAAAATTCTTTCGCACCTTTCAGAGCAGCGATACTTATTATGTTACCACTTATTATCAGCAGATTAACGAATGTTAAGATGACAATTACAGGATGGCTCTATAATTTAGTCTGAAATTTATGGAATCCAGTCATGCTTGAATAAGACATGAATTGCTTGGTCTAAGGAATTGGCTACCAAAGTACTTCTTCATAATTTCAAGTTTCCGAGATGATGTTTGTTAACAAGGCACGTCGTTAGGTCAACATTTTTGAAAGCTGTGGTAACAGGTTAGTTTGTTGTTTGTTGTTTGTATAATGAAAACGACAACATCCATCCCAGCCATCTCTTTCAGGTTTATTGTACTTGTCAGGCTAAAGCTTGAAAGATAATTCGATAATTACCACTTGGCGTGGTAATTATCGATGGTATTTTTCAACGACGGATATGAGACCATGGCAGAGATACTCCTGACGACGAGTTTTACCGAAGTGTATTTTATTTCATTTATTTATTTTCAAGGGAAAATCTGGAGTCTATAAGTCTTCAAGCTTGAAAGGAAATAAGTACAAACTTTACGAAGAAGGAGATGAAAAGACGAAGCATCATTGGAGGACCGTTGAAATGGTTAAAAACCCGAACTCAATCTCACAAAATTGAATTGAATAAAAAATCCCAAATCACATATCGTGATTAAGTGAATATATTTTTCCCATTTTTTTTTGTCGCATGTATAAGAGCGACCAGCATTGTTTTCAAAAGTGAAAAGGAGAGAAATGGTAGGTAGGTTGTACATACATAAATTGTCCGAGCGCGAGGAGCAACAAAGGTTGAAAATCATGTAAATGCCAGACGTGTAACTTTTTTCCCAGAGATTTCCGTCGCGATGATTTCATTCTTCTTTGAGACAGCGCAGCCCAGCACATCGCAATGTTGGAAAACCAAATTTATCCTTCTTTTGTGCCGTTAAAATTAGAATTTGCATCATGAATTCGTATTACGTTATATACATTGGTAGGTACTATATAGAATAAGTTGTAAGTAAACGTACGGATTCAGAAAAGAAGTTTCGCTCGTGTTTTTTCACGCACAGAAACCGTGACTGTCTGGCATAAGTCGAGTGAAAATCTCTCTTCGGTATTTCTGATTCTTTCTTTCCCTTTCTTCCTTTCTCACTCTCATTATCAGCTGCTTTACTCTCTCACCCTGCAGTAGTAAGCTATTTTTACTACCGCGGTATTACATAGAAGGGATACAAGGGATTTGTACACGAAACGTTTACAATTTCTTTGACGATGGATTTTTCATCGTCTTTATCCTAATCACTTGTTTATTTGTTCTCGATGATTACAAATTGAGTGGATTAAACAAGGATTGATTCGTTGAAGAAAATTTGTCATTCGTATTCGTAAAAGTAAAATTAATTGTACTGATTTCATCAATTTCATTAACAATTTTCCTTTCAACCGGATTCCATTGCACGGGTTTTCGAATGATCGCCGAAACGTTTTGAAACATGGATTGCAGCAGGCTGCAAGGAGGCCCCCGATGACTCAGATTCCCGAGTACGAACAACCGGGTCTTTCAGTAGCGTAGCTGGTTTAAAAATAGTGAGGCACGATAACGAGATTTCACAGCTGGACACTTTGACTGATCAACAGTTTCGTTTGGCTATAATAAAACATGTGCTACTGCAGTCGATGTAATAACGATGGATTGATTTATTCCATCCGTTGTAGAATGACTTGGATGGGTAATTCGAATATCTCTGCACGCTGACAAAATCAGCTTGAAAGCTGCGAGAATTAAAGCTGCGTGTGCGTATTATTCACATTCCGCAAGTGCAACAATTGTATAAACATTCATCGTCGGCGCGATAATACTTCATGATGTTTTCACTCATTATCCATCGCGTGTGAGCTGCATTTATACAACGAGAGACCTGGGATTGAAGAGTATGTATATATTTAATGCTTCAAAGCTGTATCATGTTCCTGTAAAAAATATTTTTCAGAACAGAAATTCATCGCCAGTGTTATACTATAAATTAGTCGAATCATGATTATTGCTCGATAATAAATTTTTCATCAACGGTGTATAGAACAATGTATAAATGCATATTCTCATCTGTTTAACCTCGAATTTGCCTTTGTAACTGTCCATTCAATGCTTAAAAACTTTATAATCAATGATAAGACGATTTTGAAATATTCTAGTTATCAAATTCGAGATCCATAATTATAATACCAGAATAATTATTCTCGACGTGTTTGATCATTAATAAACGTAAAACCACGAATACAAAAACATAAAAAAAAAAGAAAAATTACGAGTAAGCCGAGTCAAGAAGTACAGAAGTACCGCAATAAAAACATGAGGATCACGATCCGTGACTACCGTGGTTTAAAACTACGGGAAAAATTTTCTTTTCCAGAATCATGACGAGAGATGAGAGTCTGGATTTTCTGCATAATAATTTTTCGAGAAATACCCAGTCAACGTCGGCCTTCAACGGACGAGAGGATAAGTTACAGATGCGTAAAAAGTTGAGCATAACACCGGTATCGTCGGTAAAAAGGAGAGATGCAAACGTTACAAATCCCGGCTAGCAACGCGTGTACGGACTGATATGTTCCCAGACATGCACAGACACACCCAAAAACCCACACACACCCTGGTGAAATGGTTATAGGTGAAGTCGCCCGGATGCCATGCCGCTGCTCATGGTTCACGAAACTAGCACACCGTCTGTTTGACGTCAGGGTATGTTTACACACGTGGCGCCAGGGATAACAAAAACCGAGCCTGTATAATAGTGTGAGAAAATATTTTGCAGCTCCATCCGCGTGGCCTCGCTCTAACAACGCCACCTAGCGTCTCGGTCCCTTGGCTAGACTCACCTCACATAATGGTACTTTTTTAGAGAATAAGAGTCATTGTTTAGAACCACCTCGAGTCAAACTCTTTTACAGTTAACACTCGCCATCTAGCAGTTCTCAATCGCATTAGCAAACGTTGCACAAGCTTCCACGAGCAGCAGCAGCATCAAATTTGCCTCTTTTTACCCGTTTTCAACCGTATGACTGCCCGAGGCCACCGGCTACCCACGCCACGTGTCGTTATGTGTGTGTTCAGCTGATTCAAGGATAATCTGGCAATCATCGACCCGAATTGCATCGATTTATTATTTAACAACCGCGTGAGGAAAATATTAATGGCCAATTGTGCAATGATTGGGTTCGAAATGATCGGTGAAATTGAATCGGTAGAGTTTTCTTATGTGGATAGAATTACTTAAATTCAGAAGTAAGCTTGTACACATATAGTTGATTCACGTTACATCTGCACTTTTGTGGCAACGTAGAAAAAAAAATCATCTTCATGTCAAGTCACTCCCCCCCCCCCCCCCCCCCGTATGAACGTGATAAACGCATTCGGTTCGTAACACCGTAGAGCTTAACGTTTGACGTAAGTCCTGTGCCGGGGAGAGAAGAGATCGAGGTTATTCAAGTGTACGCCGAAATGTCGAATTCGCTAACCATTCGCACTGTATTGCGATAAGCTACTGGCTGCACGGTTGGATAAATAGACGAGACGAGAGAGAACATCTGAAATGAAGGTTTGGATTAGAGTGCTTTCAACTTGACTTGCAGCAGAAGCTGATCTTGGCGTTATGCTTATGGTGCCAACTCTTATCAGTCTCATACACAAGAGAAACCATCGTCTGGAGAAGGCAACATAGTTTAGCCACAGTTGAATTCCGCGGGTAATATGCATCAGTGGCACAATTGCCGAACGAGTTTTGGAATTCGTATGCATGCAGATCTGCTGGAAGTTATGCGCATTCTCTTTCGGCATAAGCCAAGGAGTAAAGGCGTGTGCTTCTGCCCTCGTGGTGCTGCTGCATCCAGTTCCATGCTGTAATCTGGGTAGCGGCACAGCTACGACGGTGGGCTTTAAGGGTGCTACTGCTACTGCTACTACTGCATGGTAACTTTCGAGAGCTATTCGTCTGGAAACAAGAGCCAGCGAGGGAGCGGGACGTACGTCGTCTTTCACATGGACATGTGTGACTAGGGACCACCACCACCACCACCACCACCATCACTTGCAGATACCACTGCACATAGGGATAAAGTTCGCGTTGGAACTTTGGCATGAAATCAATTCGCACTCCTCCGAACCTCGGCGTATAATCTTGTCTTTTACGGACGGAAGGACAAAATTCCCTGGAATCTATATCGAACCTATAGAACCACTCGGAATACCGATACAACGGTTTTGGTCCAAGATATAAAATGCTTCTTCTTAAAGGGGTTGTTTCAGAAATGATGAACATTTTTTAAGATTGAAATACGAAGCAGACCGAGGTAATTTAGCACCGATTCGTGTTTTCGGTATTATAGAGCTCAGATTTGACGAGTTCTAGTATTCTTTGAGAATTTCAAGGGAATGAAAGCAACGTTTGAAATTTTATTTGAGTCCAAATTGCATAGCTTGAACTTGAGAACGTAATATGTTTGTCTGGATAATTACTAAATTCACGTGTATGTTAACCACGCATAATAAACATAGCATGTATAGTCAGCACAGACATTGAGATATAGACGTAAAATGGCGAGGCCAAATGAATAGATGAAGCTGAAAATAAAAAATTTATCGAGTCGTTTGTAGTTCGGTAATCGGTTTCATAGCTTGCTAATTTATAACACTCTTGCGACCGATGAAGAAAAAGATTATTTATAATCTGGTAAAGTTATCGTCTGGCAATTTTTAAACTTGATAAAACTTGTTACGTTTGCCTTTCGCTTCACGTTATAGAATGTACACTTGATTTAGATATTTATTTGTTGATTTTCTTTTTCTTAAACGTAGATTACTACTTGCTATTTTACATGACAAATCCTTCGAGTTTATTACACACATGTTATTGCTTACGCAAAAAAGAGGCAAAAGGTTGACAAAAAACCTGCGCACAAGAGATACTTGACTCAAAGCGTGAATTGGAAAGTGGAACAAGGTCGGCTGATTCGATACTTTTTATCCCCATCGTCACTGCGATTATTCATTAGCATTTTCAAATTTACAGAGACACCGCCATTCTCAGGGCTAACTATCAAAATTTTGCACAAATGCTAATTAATACTTGCGAACGAATAGTTTTGGGAAAAATTTCAACTCTTAAAGTACAACGACGAATTGACAGTTAAAAATCGATCAGTGCTAAAAAACGTTCGATCGACGCAGCCTTCGATTAATTTCGATAGTGACAAACGAATAAGAACTCGGACTTCAGTAATTTTGTATCATCGAAAGAGAAGAATTGGAAAAACAAGTGATAGAAAATAACAGGCACATCCAACAATTGCTTGTTAGGTGGAATTTCGTTTCGATCATTCTTCCATAACAGAATCGCGGAATTCAATCACCGTCAGAAAAGCATGGCAAGGGATGGAGAGAAGAGTCACGACACAGAATAGGATAAAGAGAAATGGAAGGGGGAAGGAAGGGTGGTGGATAAAAGATTACACACTTCCACCTTGATTCATTCGACCCTCGATGCAATACCTCAGTGTTTACGTCACTTCGTGGGTCCAGAGAATCGCAGTCTCGTATTCTTTGCAGTTTGTAACTCTGTCGTCAAAGTTTTTTGCTTTAGTCTTTCTTTCGGTTACTGGAGTGTCAGTAGACACTGTGTTCAAAAAAAGTTACAAACCGAATAAACAAATTAGGAGGAATTTGAGTAAAGACGTCTTTCTGTGTCCAGAAATTATATCACGTGTCCTGATCCGATAGAGATAACAAAACGAAGAAGGAATTAAGCTTGTGGAAGAAGAGTTACACGCTAGAAGATGAACAGGGATTAATCGGACGGCGATAAAAAACGAGCTTCCGAAAAACCAAGCAAAAATAAATGCTTGTCATGGGTGTGGAGACGAATGGCGTAGTCAAAACTCGAGTGCAATGTCAGGAATGGAAATTGGAACAACGAATAAACGCGACAAAACATCCTCGTTGCTTACTCGTCGTGCAACTGGCACAGAAATGATGATAGTCGAGATTTTCCGACTTGCAGAATCACTCAAAAAATCAGGAACATAGTCAAGGTAGCCAGAAGAGGTATAAAGAAAATCTTCATCACTGAGTACCAGAAATGATGATCTTTTTCCCTTTGAATCTCGTTGAATGACGGATTAAAACAGCGTGAAACGAGATATTCAGACACATTAGCAGGTCTGCCGAACACCTTTTGGTCCCAGACAGTGTATAAAATATTCATAAAATATGTTTGAGGTATATTTTTCATTTTCTCTCGTTTATGACCCAGAGCTTTGAATAATCCATAACCCAGGAGCATCGCGAGCCAAAGAATTTTCACTGGATACCATAGAGTGCAGTTGCAGTGCAGTGCATTGATGATCAGATGTGCTTCGGGTCATTTAGTTACAATGTTATACCTTTATTCCATTTTTCAACTACATTACGCACCATACTTGAATTGCATCCAACAGAACAAGATTATCAAGTTTACATCATGGATTTCTACTTGTAGCTGAGTATGATGTTACACCTTCTTTCTGCAATGCAGCATAGATCCGATCTCGATCTAGATACCATAGAAAGAAAGTCAATCGATCACAATAACTGTATAACATGGATCATCGTTACAAATACAAGTCACGAAGATTGGAAGTAAGTACCTAGATTAAAACCAACGTTCTCATTAACAATTCTTTCCATCAATTCCCGCCGCACTGTCCTTGATTCAATTACCAAACCTCTTCCAAAATTCTCAAACAGTTTAACGTGAAGCTTACTCCTGAAGTTTCCTGCAGGACTATATCAGCCATCCTGGTTATACCTGGATGGTAATGCACGGCGATGTGCAGGCGTCGGTTGGGTGCAGTGGCCTTTCCGAAGGTCAATTTTGTTTACAGCGTTCGCCTGGGCTTGTCTTAGGAGGAATCTCGTTCCTTCATCTTTCTCTCTCTCTCTTTCTCTCTTCAACTTCGTAACATTCTCTCTTGGGCTCAACGCAGCAGCCGCTTATTTGCAATGTTTGTAACCGTGAAGTTTGCGGCGGCTCTCTCTTTCTCTCTTTCTCTCTTTCTCTCTTTCTCTCTTTCTCTCTAGGCGTGCACGCGTCGCTCACGTGCTCAAGGCGAGGCGAGGCGACGTGATGCCAAGCCTCGCACATTTGTAAACCTACCTATAGATACGCCTCATCATACTCATGCGTAGATTCTAACTACATTTGTATCAGTACAATATATACCTAATTACTGTGTCGCCCCGCTATGAACCATCATGGCAATTAAGATGGTGGAGAGTCAAACCTGCTTCTACTGAACATTAATGATCGTAAAGTATAGAAGACAGCGGATGTAATAGCAATCTATTATATATATATATATATATATATATATATATGTGTATATTTCAACGGAACTTGATAATTCTTTCGAACATTTCTAATGCCTGCAAAATAAGTGTAAGTAAAAAGAAGCTGACGCTGACCGAAAGCTCCGTAGTTATAAACCCTGCTGAGACCGTTGAACTTTGAGAACTTGGACTTAAGCCAGATATCAAGATTTCGTCAGAGAAAGATAAAAGTTGTTTTCGGTAAGAAAGAAAGTTGAAAACTTTCCTTACGGATTTCCTGAATTCTCTGAGAACCCTGAATCTCCATATCGTGATATATAAATTACAATCGTTGGTTCGGAATGTAACTCTGAAACTATTTCACGATTGAGAGAAAAATTTGAGGGACGAGGGTGTACGATGGGTGAGATATTTCACGCCGAGTATTATGAGGGTAAAATAATAAAGAAAAGAAACTCGAAACCCGCAGAACGAATTCAGAGAGGGAAAATAATTGCTCAAGAAGCCTGAAACCCCTGGAACGTTGGTCTTGTAAGAGTAAATACCGAAGTTACGGTAATTACATTCGGTTCTTATATCGTGTTACAAAGAAAGGAGAGTCGTTATACGTAATTGCAGAGAAATTATAGATGAATAAACGTGCGGATAGAGTTTCCGTAGAAGCGAATTAGACAACGTCGAGTGTACCTAAGAAGAAGAAGAAGAAGAAGAAGAAGAAGAAGAAGAAGAAGAAGAAGAAGAAGATATAATACCTGTTCTTTTGTGTGAAGTATTTCCTGCAGGCGAGCGAGAAAACTCGTCGCCTATAAAGTTTTCAGTGTTTTCACGCACGATGTGTGCGTGTATACGTGTGTGTGTGTGTGTGTGTGTCTGTAATATCTCGTATGCAGATACAAAACGCGACGCATTCAGGCACGGAGAGTCTACAAGCAGAGAGCCCGGCTCTTTGTCTGGTGCAAACCAGTTTTCTAGTGGAGTTCTCTCCTTCTTCTCTCCACGTGTCCGGAACAATGAGACGTTGAGGAGACCATGAGACGTTATTTACTCGCTCTCGGTCTCTTTTCTTCGTTTTATAGACGTTGCATAATAGACGAACAGAGAAAGAGTGAAAAAGCGAAAAAAGCACGTGGAAGAAAAAAGAAGTAGATCTCATAAGTGATATATGTTACATGTATATTAGGGTGGCGCAAAAAAACCGACTAGTTTTATTTTTTTCAAGTCTCATGTGACAAAATGTTAGTTTTTGTTGTTTTAAGAGCCCACTCCAAAGGACAGCTCGAAAAAAAATTTTAAGAGGTCGCTCCAAAGTTTTTAAAATGTAAAAAATCGTCAAAAAATTAAATTAAAAAAAATCATATTTTCAGTATTTTGTTTGATTTTTAATTCATGTCGTGGTGTATTGTTATCGATTCTTTCTTACTAAATTAGAGAAAAAAAATTTATGCGATTTTAATATGAATATTAAAAGGTCGCTCGAAAAGATCTAAAGAAATGCACTAAAAAATTGAAAAAAAATTATGAGCGACCTTTCAAAATTCAAATTTTGAACTGAAACTTTCGGAAACTTTTTTTTTTTTATCTATAAAATTATACCGTAACGAGGAAAAAATTTAAAAAAAAAATCGATTTTTAACGATTTCTGACGTTTTAAAAAATGTGGAGCGACCTCTTAAAATTTTTTTTTTTTTTACTGTCCTTTGGAGTGGGCTCTGAAAACATTAAAAACTAACATTTCGTCACACAAGACTCAGAAAAAAAAAACAGTCGGTTTTTTTGCGCCACCCTAATGTACCTTACCCCAAGTAGTGTCTGTTTTTAAAAATCTTTGTGATTTTACCTAAAATTCTCTGTACAGATGTTCTTGTTCTTATTGTTGTTGTTGTCCAATTATTCAGAACATCTCAAAAAAATTTTTTTATTTTGACACGTTAGTAAATAATTCAGTTCACTTAAGATACCAATTTCTGCAAGGTTTTACAATTTTTCTAATTTTCCATATAGAATTTGGTGTAATTTTTTCAGATTCTTAACAAAAGGTGACTCGAAAATATTGAAGCAAGAATTTTCCTGTCTAGATTGTAAAATTTGTAAGACGACGACACAAAAAAAAAAAAAAAAAGAGAGAAAAACAATATCTCCCTGTTCTTTCGTAATTCTTGAGTTCTCCTCTGATTCTCTCGACTTTCGGTCTCTCGGTACAGACGTAAAGAGATGAAGGAAGGAGTCGGTCGCCTCTTTGCAAATCCGCGGTAATGCGTCACGTAGACTCCGCACTATAAAAGGCTTTTAAGAGTTTACGAGCCTCGCAAAACGGCGTTTTCTTTCTCCCCTTTTCTTCTTCTTTTTTCTTCACTCCCTGAATTTAATTAAAAATACATCCGACAAGTATAATAATTGAATAATTAAACGGCGGATTTCAATATAGCATATTTATGACGTAATCAACTTATTCCAGTTGCGGCTCCAAAATTTCGTCACTGCTCTCGTTTTGACCAAAAGAACGAAAAATTCATGGCCATGTAAGGGATGATTGCGGACGACGCGTATGATAGGAGAGGTTGATTTTTCATCTCGACGAAAAACTTTTATTACGCCTGATCGGTTTTAACCGAGCTGTGTACGAAAAAAACATTTATTATGTATTTTTAACGACCCGCTGTTTTTTTTTTTTTTTCACTCCGCATCGAAAAAATTTCAACCTCTATATTGTTTCGTCGTTTTTTGTTTTTACTTTCCTTTCTTCCACGCAATAAACCGTGCGAAACGATTAGTCTGCGTGAAAATTCGTGTCCAGTGAGAAATTTTTTTTTATAGCGAAAAAGAGAGAAATATGAACCTGTTTTCGCTGCGTCTAGTCTCGAAAATTATCAAAGACTCGAGGTCAAGGCTGACGCTGGTACCTGTGATGCTGAGTAAGTAATTTTACTAATTTGATAATCGTATATAAGAAGATGAATAAAGTAAGAAAGGTATGTAACAATTAGTTGCAATTTGAAATTATGATAAACTATTTTTTTTTTTTTTCTTCTTCTTCTTTTGGGATATTTTTAATTATTCGAAACAGGGAAAGTGAAAGATTAAATAGAAGAAGAACGACGAAGGTGGGTCAAATTTCGCTTATGACTACTGCATATAGAAAGTTTTATTACGACGTAAAGTTTGCAACAAGTTCCGACAGTTTAACGAGCCCTGCGCGGTGGCAAACAAAACTATAAAATAGTCGAGCCGAAGGAACGGTACATACATGACAAAAGTTGCGTGTTTGTAAACTTGTGTTATTTGTTCGTTAATCCAGAGACTGCCGCAGAGCTAGCAAAAGCAGCAGCAACAGCAGCATTCTAAACACGTGTCGTCGACGACGACAATACGAATAAACATGCAACGCCGTTCGTTCATGATGAGTCATTCGATTGCTATTCTCCCTCCTCCAAAAACAAAATTCGATTATATAACTTGTGAATATAATGGATGTCCGTAATGTGCGAGACATTTGAAAGCAATATCGTTGTTGCTTCTTTTTTTTTTTTTTTTTTTTTTTAAGTTGAAAGAAAAAAGTTGGCACCGAGTTGAATTTCTGTAAAAGTCTGAATTTATTTTGTTTGTGGGGAAAACTTAGAGTAAAGAAATGGAAACTTTGACAAGATATCATCGTTTCGAACGATCCGAAACTAGAAGCTCAAAGTTCCGAAAGTACGAAAATGAGAAAATTGAAATTGACTGAAGATTTTTAATTCCGTCAATTTCTGGATTAGTGAAATTTCACCAATTTCATTTTGTTTCCCTTGTTTTGGACTTTCGATATTTTTGCATTTGGATTCCCGCGGTGATTTTGATTTTCGGTATTTATCATTTTTTTTTTTTTTACACCGATTCGTTGAGTAAACTAAGCTGTTTGAGTATATTTTAATTTTCGTAATTTTACTCTATCGAAACTTTACTTTTCGGAATTTTGCATTTTGGAAAACAATAAATTTGAGTATATCAACCAGGCAGTGAAGCAATTATGTAAACCGTTGAAATAAAACGAGTCTATAGGTACTATAGGTGTATAGATGCATACAAATCGAGCGCCGCTGCTGCTGCTGCTGGGTAAAGTTGACTTTATTATAGGACACGATTTACTAAATCCAAAATCGATATTTATCGAATTTGAATATACCTGTACACATACATACCTATATAGTGTTTAAATCCGTATATACAGCAATAATCGTAGTGCATTTCGGTGCAGAAGATCTCATCTATGAACTACGAATGTATGTACATGAGATAATAAAAGGGTCTGAATCCGCAAAAGGATATGCAAAAGAAAAAAAAAAAAAAGGAATCAGTTGAAAAATTATGAACATCATAATTTCTACATACATATGGGATATTCGACGCCAACTCGACCAGTGTTAAATCCCGACCATCTCAAAATCATTTCATGTTTTTTTCTAGCATTGTATTCGATAAAAAACGCGACCTGAATTTTTTTCAAAATTTTTTATCAACCCGTTTATTTTTTATCAATATTTCAAGTCGATTGCGATTGTCCATTTTTAAGAATTTGAAAAAATGGGCAAATCAAACATCAACAAAGGACCTCAAATAACTTTTGAAGGAGTAGATTTATCGTAAAATGACAAGAGACCTTTTTTGTAGAACGTTCAATTTCCTACAAAACCATGTTTATGAATTTTCTGTACGACGCGTCGTTATCTAGTTATAAAAATCGCAAGAAGCAAGAACCATTTTTGCCATGTTATTCTTATGGAAAGTAGAAAATCGCGATGAGGCACATCTAAATATCAATATTAAAATCTGAAATTTTTATGGTATTTCTTTTTCGTCATCTTGAACAATATTTTCAGTATACCATTAAAAAAAAAAAAAAAAATAGTCAATTTTTTTGATACAGTCTAATATATATATACACAATATGTATATACCTACATATAGATGCACAATCTGGAGCTGTTTCAACGGAAAGAACAGCCCCGTCGTCTCTTATCGCCTCTAAGAAAAGCTATTACCCGACTAACGTCGCCCATAATTTTTTACGTTACGATTACGACATATGACGACATGTGCGTTATATGTTTACAGAGTATCCGTGTCGTAGTTTCAAACTAATGGAATAGAAACGTCGACGACGATAACGAGCGTTGTCGAAAGGATTGAGAAAATTAAACCATTAAAAAAAGAAAAAACAGAAATAAACAAACAAACAACAAAAACAAAAAAAACAAAAAAAAAAAAAACGGATGGCAGTTAGTTACGTACGTGTTTTCAGTGGGTAGACGCGGAGGTTTGCACGGACCGAATATTCAACGCTTTCGACCCCTCGGCTATCTTCTTTTTACTTCTGTTTTCACCCCCTCGACTCGAGTCATTTCTGTCGCGATTCCGTTTCCGCTTTCCGTCCGTTTCTCTTTTTGCCCGAAGGACCGAGGCGTGCATTCAAGACTCGACGAACCCTCGCGAAAACAGGAATATATATATATATATAGAATCAGGAGAGAAGAACAGAGAGAGCGAGAGAGAGAGAGAGAGAGAGAGAGAGAAAGAGAGGCAAAAAACATGAGCTTCGTGAAAATTTGTGCTACTGCGGAACTTTTCACCGTTGTGTGTGAAAAAAAAATAAAAAAAAAAATCTATACATCGATGGTACAGTTAAAAGGGTGGAATATAATGACGGGGATGAAGAAAAGATTTATTAGAAGAAAAAAGTAGTGAGAGAAAAAGTTTAAATAAATACAGAAACGCACGTTTCGATTGTGATGTTTTTGTTATTATCGTCGTTAGTTAAATATCTATCAGCGGAGAAATGAAACGAGTGTTAAAGATCGTTGTTGCTTGTTTTTTTTTGTTTTTTTTTTTTTGTTTTTTATCCTCTTCAAAATCGATTTACGGACCGGATTTACATTGTCGAGGGAATCCTCCCCGTGGAATTTTATAGCCCGGATGCAGGCGCGGTGTTTTTGGATCTTCGGACAGTTTTCACGATTTAAGCGATTCTTATTTTCACGATTTTTCTAAATTTCACCGAAAGTTCGAAAATTTCCGCACACAAGGGTGTTTGCGTCGTGAATGAATTACTTCCGGTCCGCAGTCCGCCCCTTCCGTCACTTCCGCCTCTGCCTCTGCCTCTCCGATCTTCCACGTTTATAATGTCGATTAAATTCTAACCCGTTAACGCGTCTGTCTGTTTTTCGACGTTTCCGTCGATATCTAAGCCAAGCGAGCTTTCCGCCATTACGGTTATCCGAGCAATTATACACAGAAGCTCGATTAACTTTTTATCAATGATGAAAATTGAATTCTAAAGGTTCTAAAGTTGATAGAAAAAAAATTTCAATTTTCGTATTAATTTTCAGAATTCTAACTCTGTATACCTATACATCGATATAAAATTTTCACTTCTTTTTCTATACAAAATGAAAACAGAAAAAATAGATATATTTGTTAACGTTTCAATTGAAAATAGAGATCGAATCCTGTTTTTTCCGTAAATTGGTCACTTCTGGGTTGCAGTATTTATTTATTTACCATTCGTTGTTGAAATAGGTGCATCAAGTTGTCAAAAACGTTATTCCGTTTTTTCTAAAACGCGAGGCATAAACGCGTACATATATAAATCGTATTAAAGCGACAGGTTTTAGAGAAGGTAAGAAAGTAAGGAAGGACAGAAGGGAGAAGGAGAAAAAAAAGATTGAAGAGGAAACTAGAGGAGGAATAGATGTAATGCGAGGCTGGCTGGCAGGCCGGGTTGCATAGGAATTTAGGTGTTACGATCCTCGGGTGGCCCGTAATATTTTTCATACCACCTGATAGCGGTAATAAATTCATCCTGAAGGATCTCCTCGGGGCGGCCACGTCGACGGAATACCGTTTGGGTGTCCGGTATTTTGTTATAAATTTTTATAATACACTCACTGAGCTTTGTTGCACGCTTGTTTCAAAACTGACTATCCGACCCTGGTAAAGTCTTTTAATGTCATCCAACCAGTGTGTTTAATATTTTTGAAAGAATTTGTTCGGCTGAAATTTATGTTCAGTTGAATCGAATGACATTCTTTTTACACGCTATCGGTTAATATTTCTTATCGTTCAATTTTTATAAAATATTTGCAAATTATTAATACCTCGATTCGAGATATTAAAATTTTTCACGTCACTTCGAATACTTCTAAGAAAGAAAAAAAATTAAATAAAACATGTATAAAATAAAAAATTTATTAGATTCAAATCAGACTGAATTTTTTCATTCCCGACTGAATTTAGTTCTCGTAATCGAATACATTTTTCTGGGTGTGTGTATATATATTGTTTTCAGATTGACAAATTTTTGGTAAATAAAGCCCCTTTCGATTTGACGATAAGAAATTGATTTTCTTCTTCGTTGGACCGCAGTTACAAAAATCCATAACTAAAAACAGGATATGATGTAAACGAGAAAAATTTATCTACACATACCTGATGAAAAATATTCCAGGTTCGAAGAAAGAATGAAAATTGCATCAATATGGAATTCCTCTCGACGTAGCATGGAAGGCGAGGTACGAAGGCTGACGTAGAGACAAAAACAGCAGGGATGATAAGTTCAAATCGTAGAAATAACCGCGCGTCTCGTCGTCTCGCGGGGTTTTTATTTTCTGGGTTGCGGCGGGTCGTGATCCCCTCAGAGAAAAAAGAGAGAGAGAGAGAGAGAGAGAGAGAGAGAGAGAGAGAGAGAGAGAGAGAGAGAGAGAGAGAAAGAGAGAGAAAGGAAGGAAGAAAGGACGACCCTCGGAACCGAAAAGCTCGAGGGTGACCTCAGAAATTTATATAAATCCGGATCACGGCCGGGCGGTTAAGCTCATCTCACTTAATGCTCCGGAGCTTCAACCAGAGGTTTCGGCTTTCTGTAGAACCCGCAATTCTCCGCACCGACTGATCGACGCAAAAGAAACGAGGGAAAAAAGGATCTCTAATGGCCATCGTCCCGATCGTTGTTCGTCCTTTGGATGCGCGACAGGTTTTTTCTCACCCACAATTTATAATATCGTTGAATTTTTCATTCGCTGTAATTATTCTAAAGATATGAATTTATTATCTGACATATATGTGTTATTGAATAAAGTTGCACGCGGAAAAGTGAATAGTTGTTACATAATTACGTGAATTAAAATAAAAAATCGAATTCTTGATATTTCAAATCTGTCTATACGTAATGCCAAAAATCAAGCGACTAACGATAAACATAACCTAAAATGAGTTTCGGAGATCCGTGACCTTCGTTATCGATTATAATTTCGTCTATTATTATCATAGAAAAAAAAAAAAAAAATACAAAAAATAGTTCACCGTACACAAAATATTGTATTTTCTCTCCGGACACGGTAAAATTTGTCGTTAACTGATATAATATTATATCCATACGACCCGGAGTAAGCGACTGTAGTGTTCAATTAAAGTTTAATTACACATCGTAACGGGTAGAAATTTGCTCATCACCGAGCAGCGTGACGATTTTCAAAATTGGACACATCTCGCTCAATTGCCACAGCTATTGGAAAACATCCTGCTGGCATCAGAGAGCCTGGTTGTCAGCGCCATTTTATATTACCAAATAACCAAAGTTTTCGAACTTTAATGAAGGCAAATCGTAATTCGATCTATTACCTTTACTCATTCGACAATACTGGATTTAGTTCAAATTCCCACCACCAGAGGGTACGACAAAAAAGTTCTTCGGAGAACCATTTTTTATTTCTGAAAAACTTTTTTGATTATCTGAAAACCTTTCGTCACGCCCTCCGGTGGCGAAAATCGGAACTAAATGTATGTTTTACTTACTATCCATACGCGAAAAAAAACGTTCAACGTTCGGCTGTCAACAGCTTGCTTGCGTTAGTTTAATTTTTTCCCACCAGATGGCGCATCGCAATGTGACAATCCTAATATATTATGATGATGATGCTTATGCGGTGTTTTCCACGTGTAAACGTACAGCCGTAATACGCCCTGAGTGGATAATCGATAATTTGAAATTACGTTAGAGATCCTGACCTGGCAGGATCCGAGTAATTGATGGATTGTAACGAAGCTCTGCTCCTGAGCGAGCTCTCTGTTCTTGCTTTTCGAAAACGGAATTCGTCGGATAGATTGGATGTATAGTACTACCTCATGCCGATCCTTCTTCATCTACGTGCAAACAAAGGTGGAAAGCACTTCTGTTCCAGTTCTTTCTTATTCCTTTCATCCTTCTTCTCTTTTCTTCGCACTCTCGATGTTACAAGGCGATACCTTATACCTAATACTTGCCAGCAGAAACTTCTCGACAGATCCTAAAGAACCGGTAAGAGCATTAGCTTGTATGTATGTATGTATGTATGTAACTGGAATTTTTAGCTATTCTTCTTCGTAACTCTCAAGAAGAACTGACAATAAAATGGATCATGCAGCTAAGAATGTCCCTCGACACCTTACTTCCAAGTCACTTGTCGTACAGTTCAAAACGGTAACTAGACTTTCCAGAATTTTCCTGCATCCGTCGAATTGCAAAAAATTAACTCATCGTTGCAACAGTTATTTCGTTTTGGAAATCGAGCTCTTCAAATTTAAGACTCTGATGTGGGGCGAAGAAAAATTTAAAAAAAAAAAACAAAAAAAAAAACTGGACTGATTTTAAACGTGAATAAAATCCAAACTTGTCGAACGATTTTTTAAAACTTTTTTCTCCTCGAAAGTGAAAGAACGAATCTTCCATTTCGAATTTGAAAAAATGGAAAATATTCATTCGTTGTTGAGATACAGAACTTTTGAAAAATAAGCTTCGAAAAAGTCGTTGAGAGATTGAATAATAAATTAATATTAAAGAATGTTTCAAATCGGTCTCGTTCTTTGTTTTTCTTTTCTTTTTTTTTTTTTTGCCCACCCTGTATAGTTTCCGAAACTTGACATATTTTTCCAGTTAAACACAGCAATTGCATCACATCAACACTAACGAATATGCAAAAATTAACTATGCGAAGATGTGTTAGAATGAATGGCGATATAATTACGCAAGAATTTATCCACAGCGTGATTTAAATTGCCACAAGATTTTGGGTAGGTTCCCAGATTCCTTGATGAGTACAGAAAGTGGGTTTCAAGAGGGGTGCGAAACGGTCAGACGATCTGCTAACGACTCGATAATTGCAGGAGAGATAATGATCATTAGGGAGCGGAAACTCCGAAAGGTTATAGAACGACGACCAGTCAGACATAATTTTTTCGCAACAAGAAGAACGACTCCGTAACGATGGCTAATTTTTTGCATTTCGCAAGATCAAATCTGTTCTGCAATACGTTGAAAATGTCGGCAAGTACATGGGAAAAAATTTCGCTGCAGAAAATGACGAAGAAAAAAAAAAATGAAAAGTCGATATTCCGAAAGATTCGATGTTTCGAAAACAGCGCATCAAAATGAATCACGATTTCACTTTCGCATTCCTTTTCGATTGAATCAGGCTCGATGTTGCTGCTTATTCTGAAAAAAATTTCTGATATATATATTCCCATTCCCGTCACGAGCATCAGCTGTACTGATTGCCAATTCAAAATCGATAAAATCTAGATCGCGGAATTCCTTAGTGAGATTAATTCGCGTACTTGATATACGCTGAAAAACGAATTTTTCAAATGAGACTGAAATTGGTAACGTTATTGTGATAATTCAAGTTTCGGAAAATCCGTTATTTACTAATTTTAGGAATCTATTCTGAAATCGAATAATAAATTATAATCAAGGCGTGGCGGTGATTAATATTTTCAAAACTTGACTGAATCCATCAAAGTCACTACGAAATTGTAAAATTGTAATCCCTCCCCAACCACCCGCCTCATTGTTCCGTTACGTTAAAGTTACTGACTTCACCCTCATTTACCGGAAATCAAAAAATCTCAATCTCTCGTCTGCGCTGATTTCCATTAATTCTTGTCAAATATAATACGACGACTCCTTCTCGTCTGCAACTGAGCATTAATTTCATTGACTTCGCGGGAAGACAATGTAATAATTTACTCTTTCGTGTCTTAAATCACAGCCAGAATTTCCATCGATTTACATTTCAAATCATACCTACACAGCTATATACCATATATGTATATGCATAATATATATATATATATATATATATATATATATATATATATATATATATATGTACATAATGTAAATCGTATTTTTTTCTCTTGACAAAACGGAATTCATTACCGCATTTCTATAAATATATATACACATATAAATAAATATTCCGTATTGTCACGGGGGAAAAAATACGATTTATTATACACAGCGTTCGAAGACGCAAGCTGCGTTACGTAATGAAAAATCTGTACTTAATGGCGCTACATGACATATGTACATAACGGTGTTTCAACAAGGAATACGTTATTGTTAATCACAATTTGACTCACAGACGATCGGTCGGTAGAATTCATTAACGAATAAAATGAATTTTCTATGAAAAAAACAAAAATGATAATAATGATAATAATAATAATGATAATAATAATAATTCAAGGAACGAGATCTCTACGATGGAGTTAAAATAAATATAAGTTAATAATTATAATAATAAGTATAAGTATAAAAAAATTTTTCACATTCATCCCATTAGCTTCAGTGACGCTATTCAAAGTCCTGTTTCATCTAGTTTTTCTTCCAAAACAATTTCGACCTGACTGTAATATCCTATCAGATCCTTAACATAAGTAAATTAATAAATGAATTTCGCCAAGTGTGTGAAGAAATTTTATTAAAAACTTTAGTTTCTCATTAAAATTTTTCAACAAATGTGAATTTAAATGCGATACTGAAGTTTTTCTGAAAAATGAAATTATCGTTCTGGTTTCTACAAGACTAAACTTTGTCTAAATAAAACGATTTTTCTTTTCTTAGTTACATAAATAAGAAAAAAAATTCGACGACTGGAAACCAGACTAAAAATTCGTGATGACCGGTGATTATTCATCAACATTAAAACAATAATAAATAAAGATTTTTACCGGTTAATTTTCGATGCATAGAATCAAAAATTTATTAATTTAAACAAATAGTCTGAAAAAAAAAAAATATCTCAACCCGTTTAATTCGATTGCTGTTACTAAATTCTTCCGATACATGAAAACTTTTGTGTATTATCAGATCTTATTAAAAATTTCAAAATCTTTCTCCGTATCCGGTATAACATAACACACATGTGATCTTACGAAATCGTGTATCCTGCAAATTTCAGAATATTTCCCGCAGGCAGAAAAATTCGCGATCAGGGTAAAAAAACATTAGAAGATATATTAAAGTGAACGTAAGCTAAAATTTATATCTCACACAACAGACGGTGCTCCGAGCTACGGCCGTTCAAATTTTAAATAAAATATTTAACGCGCGAAGAAGATGATGACGAGGATGCTGCCGATGCTGCCGATGCTGGTCTCTGACTCAACCCAGATCTTTATGGATCGTAAAGTTGAGGAAATGTGAAAATGTCGATGGATAACGCTCCCGTCCTCCCCCCTCCCCCTCCTTTCCTTTCCTTTTCTTTTCTTTTCTTTTCTTTTCTTTCGTTTCTTTTCCTTTCCTTTCGCCCAACCGCGGAGCCAGCGCTTCTTCGTTTAAACACGTTCTTCTTATCGTTTGAAATTCTTTCTACGATCTTGCGGCGATGGCATTCATACGGTGTATAATATCCCACACAAGCCTGCAGCAGCCTCCATAAATCGAAGCTGGTTTAGATTTTTCTACTTCTAATCTTCTTCCATTTCTCAGCATTTCTTTATCCTCTATCCGAAGAAAGGGAAAATTTTTTTTCAATCATCTCAGTCACTGACCCTGCTCTAATGAATGACCTTTTTTGATTTTATCTGTTCGTCGATCCTTGTTTCAAAGTTTGCCAAAAAATAAATTTCCAGTATATAAACCTTTGAATATTTTCAAATGCTTTGTGTGGCAAAAACTATTGAAGACAGCCGTAAGCTCTCGTGAAATTTTTCGAAGAGTTAGTCGACATCTTGAAAATTATCGAACACAACTTTCCTCCATCTGTAACAGGGTGGTCACAAATTTCTGGGGAAAAAATTCCATGAAATTTTTAGTTTTCCCAGAACCTAAAGCCTAATAGTTTTCCCTGAAATTTTCCCAGTTCTAGTAAGTTACTGAAACCAAAATCGTTCAGCTTACTAACTTTATATTCCGGTTAAAATTCAATTCAAATTGAGGAAAAATGTAACGTAAAAAAAAAAATAAATAAATAAAAATCAGTTTGAGCAAATTTCTTTTCTCGATGAAAAAAGGTAAACTTATTACCTGAAAAAAATCATTTCTAATTCCCATGACAGAAAAGTGACATTTTCAGTTTTTTCCATAACCAAATTAAAAATCACCTGACAATTTCATGTTCTCCAGGTTTTCCAGATGTGTAACCTCTTACACTGTGTAAAAGTTTACTCAGCATCCGGTAAATTATTAAATTACATTCTTAACGAAATATTTTTGTCCCGTTTGATTCGAAGAGTAAAGTAATCGAGAAAAAAGAAAGAAAAAATATATACATACATATTGATACACGTCGAATCGGCTGTGAGATTAATATAATCATAACTAAAACCAAAAACGTTTGTTTTTCGTACGTCGATTAATCACACCTAATAAATTTACGAATCGCGGATCGATCTCCTAATATAAATCAGGCTATATAATTAAGAATGGTATAATTCCATATACAAATCGAATTCTGGTGGAAGTCTGGATAATGACGATAACGATGATGATGATGATGATGATGATGATGATGATGACGATAATCGCGTTGTGGGTTCGTCAGACAAAATAATGGCAGCAGAAAGATGATGAGTGAAGGGTGAGCGAGAAGTGAGGGGGGGGGGGGGGGGGGGGGGTGAAAAACGTATGCCGATGAAAACAAGCCACCACCCTTTTGTCTGTGTGCCGTAAATTTTTCTACCCTTTTACACCGAAGCTGCGAGCTGACTGCTGCAAGTCTTTTCATCCTTCTTTTATTCCTGAGACATGGAGTTCGCTTCTCTCTCTCTCTCTCTCTCCCTCTTTCTCATCATCTTCATCTTTATCTTTATCTTTCTCTTCCCTCGTCCGGGTTTCATCCCTTTGTCTCCGCGCTTGAAAGCATTTTTGCAAAATATCCTCGAGATTCACGAGAAGAAATATTTTAAAAACTGAATATCACGAACCTACGAATCTGCAGCAGAAAAATGTGATACAGAGAAGAAGAGAGAGTGGAAAATAGTTCTCAGCTTTTTTTTGCATTCAAATTTACGTTGTTTAAAGATGCGATTTTCCCGATTGACAATGCATTAAAGATTCTTTTTTTACTTTAATGAGAAATTTATTACAATCTTGTCGCAGATATTCTGAATCGAGTAAATTCACAATTTTTTAAGGACGTTTGAAGAAGTTGAATTTCCAAATTGAATATATCACACGATTTGTTTTATTACTTCATTATTAATTTATTCATTAATTAAGAATTTTAACCTCGTCCTTAATCGTACCGATAAAATGAACTATATATACAGACCCTTATAAATGATCCACAAGTAAAACTCAAGAATAAAAACTAGTTGAAAGAATAAATATTTGAATAAATGAAATTATTTATAAAAAAAAAAAAAAAAAAAAAAAAATTAATGTGCCACGAGGAATCTTAAGAAAAACTTACAAATGTTTGTTTTAGAGATTCCGTTTATGTATGGAGCTTGCGGTCAGTGAATCGAGGAGGAAATCGCTGGAACGTTTTGATACGCGGTTGGGTTGAAAAAACAAACAGGAAAGAGAAAAAAAAAAAACAACCAACAGAGCAGAAAAACAGCAGGTAAAAAGTTGTTAACGAGCTACTTGAGCGTATCGACGCATAAATCATACGTCTAATAATCCTAACCGCAATTACGATCTTTGTCAATATTATTCAATGCATAATCCTTACAGTTTGTAGGTATATCAAATTTTTTTCTTTTTCATACAATTTTAATCAACTCTACGTTGCATCGTTTCGTCGTTTATTTATTTTTCATTTTCCTAATTTTCCGCGTCTTTTTACAATATCAGAAAGCGTTTATTAATAATGTAAAAATGATTTTAGCCATTTTCAACCCCCCTTACCCCTACCCCCATGTAAGAACACATAAGATTTCTTGAACTCTCCCTCCCACTTTTTTTTACGTAAGATTTTACCTATAATTTTCATTTATAAGCATCAAAGTGTGTAAATATGAACAAATTTACGATTTTAAATACTTAATATGAAATAAAAATCTTTACAGTAACAGTATAAAAGTGAAATTGTACATTAAAAATGAAAAAATAGATCTCATAGTTTATGGAACGTCTAAATAGAATTTTTGTTTATAGTTTTTAAAACTATCCTTTAATTTTTTTCATTAATAAAAAATGACTATTATACACATTTCGACTTGTAAAATATTATGTAAGAATAACTTTCACCCCCTCCCCCTAGGAATCCTAACGTAATTAATGAATGGCTTCTCACACATCCACGCATCTTTTCATTAAAAATCCCGAGCACACTTTTCTTGTAGTACAAGATAAATATAAGATTTAACACACATTTTTTTAAGTGAAAAATTCTTAATTTACTCTTGATTCGACTCGAGTCAAAAAAAAAAAAAAAGAAAAAACAACCCAGTGATTTTTTCGAAAAATATTCATCAAAACCACGTAAGGTTAGCGAAAATTTTCTCATTCGTAAATATTATTTTCACGAGATCGAGTAAAAGCTTCGCAGGCCATTTTTTTTACAACATAATATACATATATATATATATATGTATATGTTAGTTTTTGATGTTTTAAGAGCCCACTCCAAAGAACAGCTCAAAAAAAAATTTTTAAGAGGTCGCTCCAAATTTTTCAAAATGTTAAAAATCGTCAAAAAATTAAATTAAAAAAATTATATTTTCAGTATTTTGCTTGATTTTTAATTCATGTCGTGGTGTATTGTTATCGATTCTTTCTTACTAAATAGAAGAAAAAAAATTTATGAAATTTTAATATGAATATTAAAAGGTCGCTCGAAAAAATGTAAAGAAATGCACCAAAAAATTTAAAAAAATTATGAGTGACCTTTCAAAATTCAAATCTTGAACTGAAACTTTGGGAAACTTATTTTTTTTTTTTGTCTATAAAATTATACCGTACCGAGAAAAAAAATAAAAAAATCGATTTTTGACGATTTCTGACGTTTTAAAAAATGTGGAGCGACCTCTTAAAAATTTTTTTTTTGAGCTGTTCTTTGGAGTGGGCTCTTAAAACATCAAAAACTAACATTTTGTCACACCAGACTCAAGAAAAAAAAAAAAATAGTCGGTTTTTTTGCACCACCTTAGTATATATGTTATACTTATAGTTAAACTTTACTCGGAACTCAGGCTTTGGTAAAAACGCGTGAGTAGATAATAGTACAAGTTATAGGTACCATAGGCGTATATATATATATATATAAACACACACACGCACGTATATTGCAATGTACAAGGTGTATTTTATCGAAGCAGCTTTGTCTCCCAGGATCTTTTCCATAATGCAGCATTGCTGCTCCATAATATACCTCATCCGTGTAATATATATATATATATATATATATATATATATATATATATACATACATACATGTATCCAACGTAAGAAGACTTAAGGCAGTATTTCATCTGATATATTATTCCACTCGCAGCTGCAAGCTCCGCGACATTTACAGTCATGGACGATACCTGATGGCTTTTATACACATACGGCTCTTATATGACCGTATCGTCTGCATTGTACCAAAGCTTCACTTTCTTTCACAGTCAAACGAAACATTGACAGCAACGAGAGTGAATACTTGGTGAGAAATTGTTACCACTAAATAATATTAAAGCTATGATGATGATAATAAGAAATAATAATACTTCGACTATTATATTATACTATATATATATATATATATATATATATATATATATATATATATATTTACTCATCATTTGATGCGAGGCGAAGATCGTACCTGCATTTAGCTTGCAGCACATCGAAAACCTCGTAGCTAATTAACTTCTCTATTTTCCGGATAATATAGATATATACCTGGAACAGAATAATAATAAAAATAAAATTAATAAAAATAATAAAAAACAAGACGACATTAAATTATATATAGTTATACTCTGACCTCTAACAATAATTTAAACATTTCTACCAATCGAAACGACGAATGCGCGAGGAATTTTTATTTCTTATTTTTATCTTATCGTATATATATGTATTACATATTATAAGGACGTATACAAAGCGTCGGGGAATACAGAATTTTATATATGTAACGTGGAGAAATATCGCTACCTTCTATGGTCTTCGGCACATTTATCATCATCACTCACCGCATACCTTCGGACGGTTTATATAGCGACTCGTCGTGACCAGAATGTGTAACGCGACATGACGCATTAAAATTCTGTTCAAAGCGATCATCATCAACAACAACAACAACAACAATAACAACAAAGTAAATGGTAATAATGATAATGGCAATGAAGACTTGTGCAGTCTGTTTAAAATTTCATCGCGCATCCTCTGTCTGTTTTTCGATAACAATAAACGCGAAATACGCAATCTGCAATTATCGATTATTATCGGAGAGACTTTAATTGCATGAAATTATTGGTGGTATTTTTTTTTTTTTTTTTTTTTTTTTTTTTTTTTTTCATTTCGATGTCGGACAAGGTCGATAAAATTAACATGAAATATATCGACGTATTTTGCAAATTTTTCTTAACGATTGCTATTCTATAATTAATCCTTCGAGTCGGACGTTATTGTGCTGAGTCAACTTTTATACAAAAAGATGGTTCTCGTGATCGTTGATTACGAATCTGAAATCTGATTTAAAAAAAATTCAATATCAAGCGGATCAAATATGGCAAACATAAATTTCGAATTTCATCGAATTCCGATGAAAAAAACTCTCATGCAAGAATTTTCAGGATCGCTGATGTAATTCGTCGTACTTACTGAATTTCTAAAATCTGATTTCAAACTCGTAATCAGCGAGCCGTAAAAAATGTATATAAAATATATGGTGATAACACTTATTATCACTATGACTCAAAGGGTTAACCCTTGCGAAAAATAAGTTTTTTATCAAATGTATATATATTCGTATAATGTGTATGGCCGAGGTGCAGCTTGAATTTATCCCATTCAATATTAGAATCTCCTACATATATGTATGTATGTACATACGTACATATGATGGAATCGAGCATAGAAATACGGCTAGAATAGCAAACTCCGGGCGATTCGATCGGCTGAACAAATATTCGCTGCGACCGGGAATTTACCGGGAGGGATTTGGCAAAGAGCAAAGAACAACAGCTGCATGGGTAGAGGAAGAGAGTAAGAGAGAGAGAGAGAGAGAGAGAGAGAGAGAGAAAGAGAGAGAGAGAAAGAGAGGGGAAAAGTCTCGTTTTTCGAAACAAAAAATCACTCGATCGAAACGAGCACGGAAATCACTGTTTTCGGTTCAATCATGTGAGCTTCTGAATTGTTCGAATTGGATTCCTGCACTGACTGCCAAAAGAAGAAAAAAAAAGAAAAAAAAAAAAAAAAAAAAACGACACACGTATCTCAATTATAATATTGTCCAGTTATTTGTGAAAACGTAATTTCGTGAGAATTCCAGACTTTCCAGACAAGAATCATTATTTATCCACTTTTTTTTTCATGTAAACAATAAATGAAAAATACAATAGTCACGAGGACAAGAATATTCTATTATATTTGACTAGAGCACAGCTGATTTTAAGGCGAATTTGTAAGAATTTGCTAGCACGTACAATTTTTGCCTGAAAGTTGAAAGAAAAATTTGTTTTTTTCTCTTAACCAAATAGGTAAATTTTTATAAATCTAGGATGAAAATTATTATATTCCAGATACGACATAAAATTCTCTGAGATTTCCAACTTTTTTTCAGGGGATATTAAATTCCCTGAGAATTCCCTGATTCCATAATTTCCATGAATACTGGAGA
Organism: Diprion similis; assembly: GCF_021155765.1. Lineage (NCBI taxonomy): Eukaryota > Metazoa > Arthropoda > Insecta > Hymenoptera > Diprionidae > Diprion > Diprion similis. Next base: position 23,307,203 of record NC_060110.1, read on the forward strand.
CCCTCTTACACGTAGTGCCGCAGGAGGGAATTAATTATCGCGACACACTTTGAACGAAAAAACGAGATGTGAAAAAGAAAGATCCATATTTTCTCAACCATTTCTCAACGCTTTGAATTTTCCTTTTTTCCCGTTTTATTCGTTACAAAATCTCGCTGTTTATACAATATATATATATATATATATATATATATATATCATAATTTTATCGAGAATGGGGTAAAAGCGCGCAGATCGTCGTCGTGGAAAGAAGAAGGGGAGAGAAAGCGGAAATAATTTCACTAATTATTATTGTCGGTAAAAGAGGAGGAAGAAGAAAAGTAAGAAAGAAGGAAAAAAAAAAAAAATCTCAAAAGTTGCGGCCCCTCAGCTTCCGGGTGAAAAGTTTCTCTTCGCGCCGCGTTAGAGAAAATAAAAACTGGTGTCGTTTGACGATCCGTGTTAATTTTATTACCACCCTTACTTTTGGTAAAGTAGATGGCGCAGATGTTTTCACCCTGAACATCTGAAACCTTGAATGTGTGAACCTCGTTATATATATATATATATATGTAGTATACGATAAACTCGAAAGTTGCACGGAGAAAAGATGAAATTTCGAACTATGATGAAATTTTTGATAGGTATTAAAATCGATACTTTCATTTTTATTAATTTTATTGCAATATAAATCCGCATATAATATTGATTATTCATCTAATTCATTACCTACAAGCTACGAAAAGTCTCGTATTAAAAATTTAAGCAACTGGATTTACTGATTTAAAATCGCTTCGGAGTAATAAGAGAAAAAAAATTTCATTTTAATCGGAAGATTATTTTAGAGAAATTCACCGAAACACTTTTTTTTTTAAAAACTATATATTCGTAGCGTAGAGAATATATGATATATATATATATATATACATACGTGTATACATCAAATTTTAAAAAAATTACAAAATATTACGACGATATTTATCATGATAACATATTGAATGGCAATATTGAATCGAGGACTGAGAAAAAAAAAAAAAGAAAGAAAAAAGAAAAATCCGTGTCAGCGTCGTTTTCGAAAATAGTCTTCGGAATAAAATATGAACGATCATAGAATGAAACCGACCAAATTTGCTAAAATTTTCCACCATTCCCAATCGATTTGTAAACAAAGCATCGTTGTTCTGTCAAGCCATTAAAAATTTAATAAACTTTTTACTTCGCCTGCAGCTTTACCATGAATCTTTTCAATGAGCAATAATAACGAACAAGTTGGATGGTTTTAACAAATTTTCAATATAAATTATGAATCATTTTTATTACGTCAAAATGAACATGTCAATATTACGATTAAGGTGAGATTGACTTTGAATTTGGGAAAAAAAGAGAAATACCAACTAACATAATTGTTAGAATAATTATATGATGATAAAAATTACGTTACGTGTTATTGATAAATGGAAGAGGAATAAAAAAAAAGAAATAGATTTTCACGCGTGAGTCAGAAGATAAAGAGAGAAATAGATCGCGAACATTCTCTCGCAGGGGATGAGAATTTATACTTGTAAATTCTCAACAAATGTTAGTTTAACGGTAAGATTTTTCTGCTGTATATCCCTCCCCAGTCCTCTCCCCCCCCCCCCCCCCCCCCACGATTCGTGTGCGCAGATTAGTAAATGAGATGAAGAAAAAGATGAGGAAAAAAAAATTGAAACACAGCTCGTGTTCGTTTATGTAATCGACTAATTTACATCAAAAGTTCAAAGTGGCTTGAAACATGCAAAAATTCGCTCTATTGCTCAATATTTGCAGCTGATAAAACTTTCGGCATATATTTTCGACAGCATCGTCACTTCGGAGATTATACAAATTCAGGCGTTTTGCATTGAAATTACAAGGAGAAAATTACACCGATATTTCACCCTGTCAAGAAACGAATTCATATACCCATAATAATATGTGTCGGGGGGGGCAAAACGAAGTACTCAAGGAAATATTTAATTTTCGAGGTCTCAAATACGCAAACAATTTTTTTCTCCTCTCTAACTAACCATAGAAAATAAAAGTGATTTTCAGATGTCAGGGAAAAAAATAGAAATTTGCAAAAATTTTTGAAAATTACAAATAATGCTTTACAATGTTTAAGTAGAAGTCACTTGTGACTATTTGAAAAACATTTTGAAAAACAACATTTTTTTTTTTTAATTTTAAGGGTAACCCATTTCAAATAACGCGTTTTCAAATATCGCGGAAATGTGGGAGAGCAAAAAAAAAAAAAAATATATATACATATGTTTATATCAAATGAATTCCGTGCATTCATTATTGTCTATTTGTTTTAATTCTCCGCCTAATTAACCATCGCCATTGAAACGTGCCCATCGATTCCTTTACGAAGCACAAAAGCGCTAATTGCTAATTACTAATTGTGAACACCCATCGTCATCATAATTTTAATTAGTCTTTATTATTATTCTTCATTATAATTCGACCGCTCACAGACCTATTATTTGCTCGTTCGATTCGAATAGTTACGTATATTTTTGTACCGTATGTTACATAATGAATGCGAACGAATTAACAACGTTTTCGAAACGCGTTCCAGCGGTGGCGAAAAAAAAAACAACAATAATAATAATAATAATAATAATAATAGAATTCAGATAGTGTAAAAAATGCGTGAAACGAGAAACAAAAAGTTTTTTTGCAAAGAAAGGAAAAAAAGATTTACGTTCTGTTTTGTGGGAAAAAATTTGCAGTTTTTAGTTGTTTTTTTTTTTTTCTTCTTCTTCTTTCCATTCGTTGAAAATTGAAGCTCAAAATGGTGGCTGAAAAATTTGCGCAAGAAAGAGGAAGAAGAAAAAAAAAAAAAAAAAAACCATTTACGTGTACAAAAAATATTTCGATCCGCGCAAAGTTTGTATTACCATGAAAATTTTAACCCTCGTCAAGTTTCTCGATTTAAACGTTTTTCGGAATAAAATCAGCCCGGTACGATCGACGAAACGAGAGAATCGCTTTTCCCAGCCGAAAGTCGAAAGGTTCAAAGTTCGAATCGCACGTCGAATGAGAAAACCCGCAGTTCCGGCCTCTCCCCCCTCCCCTCCCCCCCCCCCCCCTGCTGCAGGTCCCTTAAACGATCAAAGGGACCTTTGATACCCCAACATAACTTATTGGAAAGAAAAACGATTTCCGGAAGAAGGAAATACATATATATATATATATATATATTCCGAGTCGATTTCACTCAACGTTTGCCTCAAATTGAAAAAAGCAACGCGTATAATTATATACAATACATATGAATATGTATATACGTGTAATATATGTACGCTAAGGTAATAACAAGAAATGTAAGAAAATTTGAAAAAAGAAATTCTACTTTCAAAACGAGTACGAGGAAAAATAAAAAAAAAAAAAAAAACAGGAATCGGTTTGCAATATATTTCCGTTCGACGTGTTGAATTGTTGGCGATTTCTTCTTTTCCACTCTCATTGTCAGCGGTGAGCGATAATTATAGCGTAATATAAAATATTGAAAAAAAGGCTTGCAATATCAAGCCTACCAATGATAAATGAATTTTACATGAATGAATTTTTTATATATATATATATATATAAAAATAAAGCCAAGGGATTTGAATTCGCAAAGGACATAAAATATACCGGCGACAGGCGTTTAAATTCAGCGGCAGAAAATTAAGGTATATATAATTATATATATCAGCCGTTAAATTATACATGTACCTACACGACAGTTTAATTATAAAACTGATTTACAAGTCAATTTAATCGAGAAATTTTCAGGAAATTTCAGTTATAAATACTATATATACAATATCCGTATTATACGTATATAAATACCTCCATATGTACGTACATACCTAAACATAATATTCGCTACAGCTATATGTAACGCAGCTATGAACAAATGAAATTTTGTACAATTATAAACGAATCAATTGTGATTCGTGCAGATGAAAAACGGACGCAAATTTCCGTGCAGATGAGGGATTTCAATCTTTCGGCGAATTTATATTATTGTTATTATTATTATTATTATTATTATTTTATATATATATATATATATATATACACAACTGCGATGCCAGGTGTTGATTAGATCTAATGGAAAGTACGATGTTCACGATCGTTAATGAACTTTGAGATGACGAACTTGAAACGCCGAGTATTATGCAATAATTCTCTTCAATTTTATGCAATCGCTGTAGGGGATATAATAATATTATATATATATGTATATATATAAAATACGAAATATTTCTTTCGGTATAAGTATAGGAGGTACTAAAACTCGCCCTGGATTCGCAATTAATTCCATAAAATATTTTTACGGTGTCGTATTTACGAGTTATACATGTTAAAATAAGAATAATAATAATAATAGTAATAAAAATAAAAAAAACTTTATCATTCCTTATTTCCAATGCGGAACCTTTTTCCGAATGTAATAACTGAATAAATGATTCATTCGAGTTCGATTGAAAATGAAAATTATAACTTTAAACGGTAGAATTATGCAAATAATTAAGACGAAGGTATTTCTACCGAAACAAGTTAAAATGACTGATCTTTAAAAAACACGTAATATGTAATAAAATATTTTTTCATTATATTGAAATAAAAATTTTCTATTATAACGATTTCTTAAAGACCAGTGTAATTTCGACTCTCGATTTGGTATGAACAGCTTCGTCTAAATTTCGCTGATCCTAATGTGAAAATCTATTTTCAAACCAACTTCATAATTAATAACTAATCTGAATAAAAACGTCGATCGATTAACGCAATTTTGATGAGTTTGTTTAAATAATTGAATATATATCTAATCCATATCTCGCGAAGGGTGACATAATGCACAGATTAGATTAATCGTACACGCAATTCGTACTAGCAATAACAGCTGCTTCATTTTAAATATTAAATAAATATACGTGTGTGTGTGCATGTGTAAAAGATTTCTTAACCTTTTCATTTCGTTTGTTCGCATGTGTGTAACAAACACATGATCGGTCGGTCCTCATATCTGTATTATCTCTTGGACACGGATAAGTGAGTGTAAAATTCATAAATATTTCAACGCATATATTATCTAAGATCTGTTCGTTCGCAGTGCAATAATTTATACATATAGTGAAAAAAAAAAAACTTGACGCGTTATCTAGAAATTATATACTTGAGGCGGCTAAGTCTAGTGAATAATGTCAAGTTCAGGGTAATCACCGTTAAAGTATGATTACATAAACCCGAGTTATCTAGATGAATTTTGTTGTTTTTTTTTCTTACTTCTTTTTCTTGTTCTTTTTTGTTTTTTTTTTTTTTTGACTGCACTTTCTTCATTTTGTAATCTACTCTTTCTCTCCAAAAATAATCGATTTATTTACAGATTTTTAAGAAAATCCTTTCTTGATTATTAACCTCAAATAACTTTTGAATCATTAGATTTATCGTAAAATGGGGCAAGAAACGTACAAAAAAATTTGTGTGTGGAATTTTCTTTACGAGGCGTCGTCGGCTAGTTATATAGTAATCAGGAAGAAGAAAAATCGATTTTTTCCGTTTTATTCTATAATAGAAACTAGAAAATTGCGATGAGGCATTTCTATATATTAATAATAAAAGCTTAAAAATTGGGCAAAATTCTTTTTTCGTCATTTGTATAAAAATATTTTAAGTATAACTTTAAAAAAAAAAAAATATACGGCGGCTCTCATCGTTAGCCTTAGTTTTCTTATGTACAACGAAAATCTCTCCAAGTTTCTTCTTCTTCTTTTTCTTTTGGACAGATTATTTCACTTTAAACAGACAGGCGACTTCTCTCTAAGCCGTCTTGCAGCCACCGAATAACATCAGTCATATATAAGAAAGACACACAAAAGTATCTAAGGAAGCCTGCATAAAATTCATTCTTCGTCTTCTTCGCTCTGCGAGTTTTCTTTACTTCACTCGGTATCCATAAATAATATATAATAATAACAATAATAATAATAATAATAAGTAGAAGTGCGAAACGATGATAAAGAGCTTTGCGCAAACAGTCGTGACAAAATCATATATACCTTGCGAAACTGAAAGTTTCAATACGTATTTAAAGGTAAACGGGAGAAATTTTTCATGACAATCGTAATAACATATCAATGTTGAGCGCGGTGTGCAGAATAACGATTTTGCAAAATGTGAATCTGTATAAGGTAGTATAAGTTATTTATTTATTAACTTTTTTTTTTCTTTTTTTTTTTTATATATACATATCAATACGTTAACTAAATGAAATATTTTTATTCGGTTATTCATTTATTCACGAATATAACGTAATAAAAATTTTGCAGTTCAGTACACGATCAACGATCGGTGGTTGGGGTACAAAAAAGAAAATAATTAAAATACGACCTATAAAATTCCTCTCATTGTTAATAAAGCTGCGTTGCAAGTAAACATAATATGAATCATTGATAATTATACAATATATATATATATATATATATATATATATATGTATATTGTATAGGTATATACATAAGTAGTTTACAACGTTATTCGCACTCGGTCGCGATCAAAGATCAACACCGATCATTTAAAGCGGTGAAAATAATTCTTGGAATATATAATAATAAATATGAATATTAGCAGGAAAATAAATTTAAAATCGATAAAATTCAAATATCAATTATAAAACTGTAATTACACGATGGGACTCTCTATCAAGGGAGAAAAAAGAAAATGAAAAACAAAAATTATTCAGCAATAAGGAAACTCGATATAAATTTATTAAACGAATTACATTAGAAAAAAAAAAAAAAAAAAAAACGTAAATAAATAAATAATAAAAATTTATATAATTAGAAAACGAGATATATATGATTCGAAACTAATACCGAAGTTAAGAATTCACTTTTCGCATGAATTGCATTGTCGAGTTTTGCAGGGAAAGTTTTTTTCTTTTTTCCATTATTCAACAACACCGCCGTGCGTTGTGCACGATATTAATTATAATTTGAATTGTGTGCACGCGGATTGTATTCCGGGGATGATGACCGTAATTAAAACGCAACTGGAATCGGTTTGTCCGACCATCGCGCATCGAGGGTCACTCAACCGCGGTTTCTACACACCGGAAATGTAATTGCTACTATTGAAGAGGATAATTACCATTGAACGGATGAATTTGCGCAGCGGTAATGCAAAGCCCGCGGTTATAGAGTGCGTCGACGGTCAATCGAGAGATGATAAACTCACTGTCGAGGAATTTTTCATTTTTTCTTTCTTACTTTTTTTTTTTTTACAAAGCACTCTTTATGGATGATTTTCAAGTGTTACGAGAAATTTTTACTTTTAACCCTAAATTTCAGTGATAATGTTTTCCATTTTTATATTATAATAAAGTTTCAACGTAGTATTAGCAACTAATTTTTGGAATATAAATTCCATTTGATTTCAAAATTTTCTAATAGCCAAAAAGCAGTTTTTTCCATAACATTTTCTTCATTCTAGTTAGTAGGTAATTGTCCTAATTTGTTTAGATACTTTATGATTCCCAAATTCGATAAAAATATTCGTATTTTTATTTCCCTTTCTATTTGAAACGGAATCGATCGGTTTGTCATGTCAAAAATTTATTTAAATTTGAAATGTATAAAAAAAAAAAAAAAACAGATATTTTCAATTTTTTTCCCTACCTCGATTCAAATTCTATGACAATTCCAAGGTTTTTGCAGATGATTAAACACCCTGAAGTATCAAAATCAAGACGGCTTCTATAATTTTTTTTAATACTCGAGATTCCGACAATTCCAAATTAGCAATTAAATCCATTAATAACTAAGCCAGATTCGGCGAGTCGAAATAATTGAATTTTAAGATTAAGTAGAAACCCCGAGCGGAATAAAATCCACCATAACCTAACGAGAAAAAAACTATAAACGAGGACAATATGGATTCGTTCGCATTTATCTCGTTTCATCATACTTTCAAAATTATTCCTGTATCTATAATTTCAGCTTTTTATTTATTAAACAAGGTTTTTAGCAAAAACTACCAAATTTTTTTGGCTTCATATAGAACCCGAAATATTTCCAAGTCTAACCTAAACATAAAAATTTATTTATTTATCGTAAAAAATATCACATATACATAAATGGTAGAAATTCGTTATTTTCCACGAAATAAGGGATTGATTCTCTGCTAATCAACCATGAAAATCCAAATACCAATTTTTACACAAACTAGATGTGTACACGAAAAATTTGACAGAATTTTTCTTTTTGTCGTTTTCTTTCGTCCGCGATATTGGCTCCGCCATTTTGAATAATCAAATTTCGAGTTCAGGTTCGTAATAAGTGATCCCAAAAACTATATAACATAAAGTTTTATCAAGATCTAATAATTTTTTGAATTTACGTCGGCCATATTGGATCCACCATTTTGAACTTTAGAATTTTGAGTTCAGATTCGTAATGAGCAACCCCAAAAGCCCACGTACTCAAAAATTTCAAGTGAATCGCATGCAAGAAAAAAATTTATGCATGAATCAGTTAAACACGGCTTACGGATAATGTTACGTGGATGATACGAGTTTTTTTTTTCTCTTTTTAGGTTAAAAAGGTCTCAAATAGGCGATGCAGTGATTCGTGTAGGCTGCGAAGTCTCGTGAAGACCAGTGACTGCTACGAGTCATCGCAACAACGTGATTCCCAATTTCGATTAAGTTGGCACTCCTGCCTTAGCAGACGAAAATATCACCGCGATATGTGATCTCGTCTATGACAATAAAGTTGAATTGTTTTTCGCAGACGTTAATGTTATCGGTGATTCGGTAATTTTGAAATAAGTATCACCGTTTCATCTCTCGTATTCAAACTTATAAAGTGAAAACGTGAGGACATAACCTATACATTCTATATATATACCTTTTTACACTTGTAGTACGCATTTTATCCTTCACGCCTTCAGAAGACGAGACGGGAGATTTTACAGTCACTTAAGCTGAGCGGAAAAAGTTGAAAGTTTGAAATTGCGAGTAAATGGATTCTGGCGTCGCGAAGAGAGGAGGAGGATCCAAGGAAGAAAGGAAGGAAGGAAGGAAGGAAGGGAAGGAGGGACATCTTGGCTTCAAGAGAATTCAGCCGGAGATATAACGATCGTGAGAAGGGCATGCAGAAGGGGAAATGATTAGTAAGAATGTAGAAAAAGGAGAAGAAGGAGGGGGAGGAGGAGACTGTATGGAATATCGGACGATGAAGTGAGGAAAAAGCGGAGAAGTGGAAGGCGAATGGAAAAAGAAAAAAAATTGAAAAATTTTAGAAGAATAAAAGTTCCACGGTCATGTCGTACGTATACTTCGCGATTGTTTTTTACTTTGAATACTTTGCCTTGTCGTATCTTACATCTATATACGTGTTACCGTGTATATTAGGGTGGCGCAAAAAAACCGACTACTTTCTTTTTTTGAGTCTCGTGTGACAAAATATTGGTTTTTCATGTTTTAAGAGCCCACTCCAAAGGACAGTTCAAAAAAAAAATTTTAAGAGGTCGCTCCAAATTTATTTAAATGTCAAAAATCGTCAAAAAATTTAATTAAGAAAATTGTATTTTCAGTATTTTGTTTGATTTTTAATTCATGTCGTGGTGTATTGTTATCGATTCTTTCTTACTAAATCAAAGAAAAAAAATTTATGAAATTTTAATATGAATATTAAAAGTTCGCTCGAAAATATCTAAAGAAATGCACCAAAAAATGGAAAAAAAAATTATGAGCGATCTTTCAAAATTCAAATTTTGAACTGAAACTTTCGGAAACTTATTTTTTTTTTTTTCTATAAAATTATACCGTAACAAGAAAAAAAAAATCGATTTTTGACGATTTCTGACGTTTTAAAAAACGTGGAGCGACCTCTTAAAATTTTTTTTTTTTTAACTGTCCTTTGGAGTGGGCTCTTAAAACATCAAAAACTAACATTTCGTCACACGAGACTCGAAAAAAAAAAATAAAAATAGTCGGTTTTTTTACGCCACCCTAGTGTATATAGATAGTTCGATAGATATACAAGCGGTAACGAGATTCGAAAAGTTTTGAATGGAATAAAAAAATTTCATGTTTACTAAGCGCGAGACGGTTATTCGAGAATAATTATACAACGCTTTGCTTAAATTATTTATCTTTTCAAACGTATAATATAAGCGAGCTGCGCTATAAATAAACCTAACAATGCAACGACGATTTTCATAAAGAGAAAACAATTTCATCGATAAACTAAACTCTCTAGTTCGAAGTTTTATAATTTCTGGAAGGAAGGTCGCAGCTTCAACTAAAGCTGGCAGTCGCGTGGATTCCCCTTCTGTACCGGCCACGAAATACTCGCGTCAAAGTTGCTTCCGGGACTTTATGGATCTGCTGCAGATGCAGCGGGTTGAAGAGGTTCAACCTGACTCAGCGGAGATTTGATAGTCGTCTGTGATATCCGCTTCCCCTGCGGTATTTCGTTCGATGAATTATCGTATAACTTATACGAAAAGTTAGTGTGCGCACTTAAGCGCGACTTGTTGAGATGGAAATATGAAGATTGCTGCTATCTGAACGGAGGATGAGAATGAAAATAAAAATGGAAGCTGACTGCTAGAGGAGAATATTAGAATTGCATCCCTTAAATTCACGGCTCCGTTTCTGCAGTCTCCATAATTGTAAAAATTTTATACAATTTTCTTTGATAGTATGGAGTCTGTATAAAATTATACTATAAAATTCTAAAAAACGTACCTACATAAGTAATTTCTTGAATCAAAAATCGTTTTCAAAAAAATCGTAAGTTTCACTTACTTTCTTTGTGATCTGTGATCGTGACGGAATTTCTATAACTTACGTAGCATTGTTTTGAACACTCGATCAGTGCCATTAGTGCCTTCGTTCGTTTACTCCTTTGTAGACTGGAACAACGTCATATAAGCGGTTCAAGATAAGGAAAAGAAGAAAAAGACGAAAAAAAGCAAGAAGAAACGCGCCTCTTCGGAATAAATCGATAATATCTTCTTCTTCTCTCGTCTACTAAAATTGTCCTTCTATTTGCCCGGAGCCTCCAGGCTTCCTATTTTACTTCGCGAAGCAACAAGATATAAGAGGCGACTTCTTTTTTGAAAGGTTACAATCTACCGAAAACTGTTTCTCATCTCACGTATATTCGCGAAAGTAAATGAAACAACGACGAAGCTGAAGGTGTTTTTCACGAAAATTTCAAATCAATTTTCATCATCTGCACGTGATGTATCCGAAGTTTTAATCCATGATCTATAATCTATGATTCAGAAGCCAAGTTTGCGGTCATTCCGATTTCTGATAATAGAATAATTTGAATCAAAGCAGGATTGTTTAGCCTCAAGTTCGTGATTTTGGTTAAATTGTTACCAAGATTCTACGATTATTCATCGAAATTTCGATATTAAAATTTTTGATCGAGCTCGTAGTTGATAAAAGAAAAGAAGAAGGTGATTTGACTGCACAATAAAATAAAAAATAAAATATAAACAAACAAAAGAACGAGAAAAACAAGAATTTCGCTCTATTCAAATGGATCTAAAGTATATTTATTTTACCAAACAGACCGTTTATTTAAACTGAATATTTGTTAAACGAAAGAAAAATACAATTTCGCCGAGTAGCGTGTATGGAAAAGCGTTTGTGTCGAATTCATTATCCTGGAATAGCAGGAATGCCGAAACACGAGGTGAAAAGGAATTTCGTAATCAAGTAAATTGACGGAGAGGTGAAGGGACAAAAAAAAGGGGGGAGAGAGAAGCTTGCCCGTCACGCTCGCCAAAACGATCTGCCTCCGTCCGGCATTGCGGATGACAGTTTTGCGGAATGAAATGTTGCCGTGCCGCCGGAGTTGTTTCAGGCCCTACAGGCAGCCAGGCAGGGTAAAAGCTGGAAACTGGAAACTGGAAACTGGAAACTGGAAGCTGGAAGCTCGGTCACGTGACCTAATTTTCAAGCCCCGACGTTATCACCGTGACACGAGTCGACGCAACAAACGAACAAACAGAGACATGCACTTTATCGGACAACCGCCACTCGGAATAACGCAGGTTAATTTTCAGACTCAAACCACGAAGGGCTGCACATACGGATGGAAGGAAGGTTGCAGTTGGATTCCTGCGACTGTATTTTCCCCAGCGGATATGTAAATTCTCGTAAAACGTATGTACGTAGTTACGATAATGCAGTTTGTACAGAATTTTAATCCTCCGTTTGTCTCGTCGACGTACAAATGGTTAAATTATTAAAACAAACCTGAGATTGCTACGTTAACGGAAATTAGTCAGCGTGTTCAAATAATCGCTGACCAGAATACCGTCGGTGAATATGAGTCGTGCCGAAGTTAAATTTTTCAAACTGATGACGCATTATTACAGATTTTTTACTTGCAAATTCGATGAGAATGAATTCTGAGTCTAAAATTCAGCAAAAGCCAGCAATAAAAAGTATCGTATATATATATATATATATATATATATATATATATATATATATATATATATATATACTCATATATTTCTGAAGTCAAAAACCCCTCAGAGTCTGTTCTGAAAATGTAAGCAAACACAATGATTTCTGGTTTTGTACGTTTCGTTGAGTCAACGATTACTGCGAAGAAAAAAAAAAAAAAAGATAAAAAAAAAAAGAAAAAGAAAAGATAAAAACAAAAAACACTTGTGAAATTCTGTGAACACAAATGTGTTGGGTGTGCAAAAGGAGTGAAGTGAGTTTGGCGCAAGACGTTAATTGATCGTTAGTATCCAGGCTCTCTCTGAGCGAGCCGCAATTTCCGCGCGAGTAACTTTTCGATTATAAGTCTGGTTCTCTCGGTCTTTTGAGAGTAGGATGAGGAAGGCGGGTATAACGAACAACGAGAGATTTCCCATTCGTCGGCTCAATACGAACTCTGCAATCAGCAAAGCCAGCAGCAGCAGGCAACGATGACAGCCGCAGATCACAGAGATTCGGTAAAATTACTCGGAGCAAGTATTTTCCGAGCTTTGAGAGCTTCCAATTTGATGAAGAAGACACGCGAATTGATTTCGTAATTTGGCTACGTCGCGAGATTCTTATCGTTGCACCTAAAGTGCAGCCAAAATTAGACGAGAGTTTATCAAAATATCGTTTTTACTATGATATAAATCGTACCATCAGATAGACGAGGAAAATTCCCGCTTTATTTTAGTATCTGACAATGAATCTGCCAGCCAAACTGCTGCTGCAATGTTTGCATCACCGAAAATAGATACTCCAACGTTTGCTGTAACAGCAGCAGCAACAGCAGCAGCAGCGGCAGCAACTTTTCTACTCTTGGAATTAAAAACATTCGCGTATAAGCTGCTTATAAATTTTTCAATAATTTCCTTCTCGCTTCCCCGTTCCTGCAAACCCAACGATTTTCCATATACATGTAAAAACCCTGTTGAAAGTTTAAATTTTCATCAACTGGGCTGTACTTTTTCATTGACTCGACTTAAAAATTGAAAACGAAGAAAAGAAAAGTAGATATACAAAAAAAAAAAAAATTTCCCAACGATGAAAAATGTCTTCCTCTTCGTCGTGAAATGAGAGGAAAGAAACTTTATAATCTAAACACGCGTTTGCGAAAGTCCAGAAACGGGAAAATAACAAGTTGAAGTTGACCTGCAACACAAGACGACGACGCAAGGCAGTAACAAAGCTGCAGTAAACGAGGTATAATTTCAGAAAAGGAGTAGCTGGTGTGTAGTTGGTGTGTACATGTAGTTAGAAACGGAGTGTAACTGCGGTGGGTGAAGCACCCAACGTGAATTCCGTAATTAGAAAGACTTGCGCCACAGCTGAAGCAAGCAACACGTGCAGGTTGAGAAATTTTCCGACAAACTAAATTTATAAAATCATGAAGATAGCACCGTTACCGTAACGATGCACGTTTAGGTAAAATCGTTAATTCGTATCTTTCAGAAATTTACTAAACCACCATAAACAATAAAATATACAGAAATTTTGAAAATCCAACTCCCTGAATAAAAGTCATTCTAAAATTGTCCAATAATAATTGTTGTCTCCGAATGTATCGTCGTGTTAACGTTAAGTACTAACTCCAGCCTCCTGTAAAGACGTTCGCTTTTCTTGCGATGCACTTGATCCCATGAGCCTGTGACTAAAATCACTGTCATCCAAGAGGAGAAGAGCTCATATAAGTAAAGCTTTCGAGTACGAGTCAAGTTGATCGAAACAAAACTTTTGGATCATAGGGACCCTACCATCAATGACACGTTCTCCGCTTGATCACCTTCTGCATTGTCTAAATCACTTTACAAGCCTCTGTTTTCCGTCGCGTTTCAATCGTTTTGACAAAATTCTCACAAAGTATTCGGCAAATGTAGTGTCGGTAAGAGATTTGAAAAAATAAAGTAAGGTACAACGGTGGATAGGTTTAAGTGTCGATGGAAGGCTGAAGGAACATTGGTTCTGGAACGTGGTGGAACCATTTCTCGATCATAACTTTGGTGGCCGTGGCGCAGACACCTGACCCACTTTCAGGCTTAAAGCTTTCAAGTAAAACTCAAGCCGTGGTTCTGGTTCTTTCCCGACTTTTGAGGCTATTCTTGAGGCCAGCTATTCGCTCCTCGGTTCCTTGATTCCTCGTTCGACTCTTTGCTTCGCCATAGCCAACCTACTCCGTCGCTGGATTCGTCGTCTGAATTTCAATGATCTCGCCACAATCAACGACGCGTTATTCTTGACTGATTTTTATGATAATTTGCACAATAAAGGGTGAAAACTTCGACGTAAGTTTGCTCCAACGAAAAAGGGGGATGAAATCTGTCATGCGTTTAACTTCAACGTACTTCCTCAACGCTTTCTCACACCTAGCGCTTAAATCTGAAAGAGGTTTAAAGCAATTTTCAATTCGTTGGTTTCGGTAGTCTGAATATCATTTCGTGCTTTCTTGCTAATGGTCGTTTAAATGCTAATATTGTATATCTGATATTCGTGGAAAATTTGACATTACTAACGTAAAAGAGGACTTTAAGGTACTAAAGTGGATGAAAATATCACTCGAGGTACCAGCCAATCAGTTTTTGGTGGTTCTTTTCTCTTTTCAGTTTCACGTTTTTATGTTATCCCATATACACACACATCGCATGAGAAAAGTTAGTAGCTGATGGAAATTTATAGCTTAGAAATTGAACTCGACGAGCTCGATCGAGACGAGAAGTTATATTGACGTCAAATAAGGGTATATACAGTATCACTTCATTGAGTGGAAAGTGAGACGTTCGACTGATGCTCAAAGCGCAAGAGGGCAAATTTAATTTCCTCCGTAGCTATTCGCGTCTCTCGCACCGCTATGCCAGTGTATATCCATAATATAATACTCTCGAGTTTCTTGTATACTCCACACTGGATATCTGCCATCCACTTCAAAATGCGAACGGGTCTTAGAATTCGCTCAGCGGAGTAAGGTAACCACTCTGTTCCTCACACCCAGCTGTTATAAACATACCTGCATACTTGAAGGAAAATCGCCTTTCATAGGAACTTAAGACACGTTCTATATCCTTTATAAATTTAGCGTAATAACTTTTCTCTTCTCAGCTCTTTTGGATCGTTGTTCATCCCGCAAAGTAAAGTGCAATTTTTTTTTGCTTTATAATAAATTAGGCAGGTTCTGCGTACAGATCCCGATACCGACATTTTTACCCGCTGAGCAGCTCAGACACAAACCCTTTTTTCGGGTTAGGGTAATCCCCACTCTGGTCAACGTTTATCGATCATCGGAAAAACATCTTTCGTTTTGCACTCTACGATCGTTCGTCGGAAAAAAAGGTTCGTGTCTGAGCTGTTCAGCGGGTAAAATTGTCGGTATCGGGATCTGTACCTACACAGAACCGACCTTACTGTAGTACTCGCTTTATTCGAGAGCGTTGAAACTCTGTAGTTGTGTACCTATTTGCAAACACCGCAAAGTAGTAGTTTACACTTGACTAATTGATTCATCGCCTTGCTTATCGCTGCAAAAGCTGTTAAAAATTATCAAGTTTTTTAACTTGAGCAAGGAATCGACCGCAGACCAATAAGACTAAAAAAAAGAAGTCTTGTACTTTTTCTTCTGTTTTGGATGGAAAATTGAGAAATTACCACCATCTGTATGGGTAGCTCGAAAGGTTTCGCTATCCTTGAACCATGCGTTGGAATTATTCTTGAATAATTTTTCAGCCTTTCTTCATTCTGCTTAGGTACAATGAATCCGAAAAACTGAGAATTACGCGAAGGTACGCGAATCGTCGTCGTCCTTCTCGAATGGATTCAAGAGAATCAAGAGAAATGGCGGAGCATCTGGTACCGGCGGACAGGGTATTTCGTTAGTGTCGTACGTCTATGCTGTTTTTGTTTTTTCGTCATTACACCTTCTCCTCTTTTTCCTCTATTTGTCTTTGCTCAGACGAGCAAATACCCGGTTGCTTACTGCCATGCCGGTGTAGTTTTCTCTGGTAATTGGGTCTCTTCGTTACAATGATCGCGTCCATTCCAACATCCTCGACTTTGAACGAATCGATAGACGGATAACGCACGGATGAAATAACGATAAAACTTGAGAAAAACAAAGCTGCAATTAAATAAATTTGATTTAATTTTTTCGAGTGATTATATAGTCAAAGATTATCACAATAGTAGTGAAAAGTCGTTATAATCTGAAACGAGAATTTCTTCATGAGACTCGGTGGTTATAAAAAGATCTGACAGCTGGAAGAAGAGCGCAAAATTGGAGGAACGATGAGGAAAAAAAGTAGAAAAATGTTGCCAGACTTTTTCGCTGCGGAGTAAGAACGTAGTTTAAACTTTTTCTTCTCCCTCCTAGAGCATAGAAGAACCCATTTGGCTAAAGTTGAGTAAAGTTGAATCAGGTATAATGTGGTAGTTGACCACGACATACATAGAGACGATCGATTCGATGGCTCGATACCGAAAGAAAATGAAAATTATATATATACCCAACGTCGATTCAAAAAGCATACATTACGCAGTGTATACTGAACGGTAAAAGACTGCTGAATGTCGAGGGTGCAAATTGTGTTGTTGAATCATTGAATGAAGCTAAGCAAGAAAAAAAAACGAACGCAAAGAAAAATGACATGGAATGAAAAACGAGACGCAAGATAAAATGAAGGTAAGGAATGAAGAAGAAAGAAAAACGAGACGGACTAAAAGTGACGGGGTAAAAACTAAAGAATACACAACGAACAATGAGGGTAATTTAAAACGGACACACCGGACACCCTGGAAATTAGGGATGGAACAAAAGAACGCCGGTGAGACGTTATTATATTATACAACGTGTCTCTCCAGCTCATTATTCTGCACAGTTTTAATTGCCACTGTCGTTTGTTTCCTACAAAGAAGAAAATTGAAAAAATAAATAGTCATGTGTTGTAAAAAAATTGATGTTACATAAAACGTAGAGAAAGTAGGAAGATTTTCTTCTGACACGAAAGTATACATGAATCCATTTCCTCTACGTACCTACTTGAACTCATTAGGCGACTGTTCCAAATGAGCAAAAAGTCAACTTCTCTAACTGATTAAACGTCCACTGGATCAAAAGAAAAAACCAGCCCAATTGTATCGCATTTAAAGACGCATCTCAAATGACCAAACAAACAATCATTTGTATCCCTGATTCCTTCGTTTTGAGACTTGGTTACCCGGATTGCACACCTGGTACATCTTCAAATCAACATCAGCTGAAATTCGACGATGGATACGAACGATGGTTGAGTATTTAGACCTAAAATGAACTTGTGCATCGTCGGGTGCCTAAACGGTTGCTTCAACTATGCCAAAACGTGGATGCGTGACCCCAGAAGAGAGTTAGTCGAACCACGCTTAGGTATACAGAGGCCAGTACCCTTTTCTAACCAACTTAAGCCAGACCGATGGTGAATCCCAGCTGGAAAGGGGTTGACCTCGCTTTGTTCGTACTAAATCCAGTTTCTCAGACAAAGAGGTCACCTCCTCGGAATTACCCCACCGCACCCGAATGATCGTTGGACATGTATGGGTTGAATGGACAGGTGGTGGTCCGGTCCATCAATTCATGCAGTCAAACCGCACAGCTTGGCCATCCATTTCCTGCCTTCTCTGATTTTTTTTCCTTCGCTTATCATCATTATGACCAGCTTTTCGTCACTAGTGTATATCCTACATTTTCTCTCAAGTTCGATGCATCGAGACTGTTATAATCCAAGTAAATGCTTTACCAGAATCCATCGATATGAACAGTGATATGAACGAGAGAAATTTCATAGTAAATACTTTCGTAAATCCCATGTGAAAATCCGTAACACATTCCATGACACTTCCAAGACATTTTCAGGTCATTTAAGGACATTGAAAACACAATATTTCCAGGGCACAAAAAAAATTCAAGGATAGTTTCCAGAAGTTTTGAAGTATAGGTAAAAGTCAAGCACAATTCCAAGGACACTGAACACCATGATTAAACGCAACGGTTCATCGTCTGCAGTACAGAACATGAAACGCTAAGCTTGGTGTTAACGAAGCCCCAGACTTCCTGCTTTTCCATACAGAGTCCATCTGCGGTTGGAGGCAGAATGAATCTGTGGCTCATGCGCCCAAAGCCATTGTTGCAAGCTTCCAAGGATTTCCTTCTCGAGAGTTTCCGTCACTTTTCTCTCTGCATTGAGCATAACATTATAAAACAAACCTCCTCTTCACTGTTGTGTGGACTATTAGACTGGCAACGAACGACAAAACAGATGCATAATCGCTTGGAAAGTGAGGAGGAAGAAAGCTCGAAAGAACTTGGAGCGAGGAGCTTTTTCATCAAACCTTCACTACAATAACCTTGGATGCACATCGGAGGATTTCCAATTTTTCAACCCGGGTGGAATCGATAATTTTAGAAAATGGGTCCAACGGAGGCATTCATTCCGAGCTCGGCTCAAATCTATTTCGGTCCATCGTTCCAGCGGTCTTCGATTGCTGCTGCGTTGCCCTCTAAAAACACGCCTTGCTCGTTCTTCGTTATCGCGCACACATTCGTCGAATTTTTACGATAATGAGCCAGCCGATATGTTTGATGCATATTTAGTGACCGACTCGACGGAATTGCCTATTAATCTGTAGCATTTCCAAGGTAATACTGGCCAAGCAATTTCAATGAGTAGTTAGTTCCAATCAGTTCCGGAAACAGTTTTTTGTCTTGGTTATTTTTTTTTTTTTTTTTAGATGGAGTTTCATGAATTCATAACAACGTCTTGGACGCACGCACATTGTAGGCTTAAGAATATTTCCTTGATATATTGATGTAACGATAGAAAATCGTCACACAGAAATAGAAAATTGATGATTTTTCCGGATTCCTGGAACCTATTTCAATTTTATTTCTTACTGTTATCATTCCACATATAAGTAGAAATAAAAGGATTCAATTAAAATTTGAACGCTCAGCATAAAGCAGCATTCGCAATTGTAATCCTGGATTATACAAAACCGTGGTAAGGTAAATGGCATTATTGATCTTCGTGTTCCTACCCATAAGGTCCGTTTATAATATATTAATTTTTAGAATGCATTGAATGCGATTACCAAAAGCTGATGCAGTGTATACAGCCTGAATTCAACTAACGGACTAACTAGCCATCGTTAAATTGTTGTCCGTGCAAGCAATTGCCTGCATGGTTGTTGTTTTCGGTGGATGAAGCAGCGTATTTCCCCCTCATTGAATTTATAATAAAAAGTATTCTCCCCCTGATCAATCATGCAACAGTTGTTTTTTTTTTTTTTTTTCTTTTCTATATTATACGTGCAATGAGATCACCGATTGACCTCGAGCCGCGTCAGAAAAGTCGTGAACAATCCGGCTCGTCCGGTAAGTATTGCACATAAATGCGAGCCGTCAATTGGTGTTGCGTAACAGGAAATGAGCAGCATTCAAGGCAGGTCACGAGGCCAGTGATTGAAAGCTCTCGAAAGCACTCAGCGTCACGGCAGCTAGCTTTTTGGGGGATTTGCCGATGAAGATTGAAACGAAATTGGCGAGCGAGAGAAGGAAGAGAATTGTTTAGAGAATTGATCGCGGGTCTCGATCAGTTTGGAAAGAAGCTTTTCTTTTCTTGTAATACTCACATATAAGGATATCGAGAAAAGATATATGCAGTTTCACATGCGCTGGTTCTCGTCAAACTGAATTGCATAAAAAGCGATTTATTTAAGTAACCAACGCAAAGTTTTAACGGCATTTGAATCCGCTTTCTTTAAAGAGGTACACCTACGGGCAATAGGTTTATTTTAACCTACGTTATACCGTGACGACGATGAAACGCGACACGAGGCACGTAGACTGCAGTCCGCAGCATGTAGGATTGAAATGTCAGTGCTGGAAAACGGTTGAAACCTACCAGAATTATGGAAATCGATTCGCAACTAGGTTGGCTACAGTCAGGAGAGAAGCTGAATTCCTGGACGATTTTACTCACCGTTAACTTTAGCTCGAACGAAAAAGATGCACATTTTCGAATCATGCAAAGCTCGAAAAGCTGTCGATCTGAAAATGGTGACAAAGGTTTGGAAGGATGGTTTTTTATAAATCGAAATTTGCAACCCAATATCTGTCCAGGAAAATGTGATATATTGAACCAAGATAATGTTGATTTTTCAAAGTCGTTTTCCAAAATGTTACAAGTATTGAAACTTTCCATTTACTCAATCCAACAGTAAAAATATTCTCTAACTTGTAAAGTGAGATATTTTGCATTTAACCAAACAGAACTTTAATCTACACCAAAAACACAACCTTCAAAAATAATATATACATAAATAATTCTTCTCCAAAGTGGAAGTGAAACAAATTTCAGATTCAAAGACAGTCCAAATCATGAAGGGTCGTGACGACAGTGTAAACGAAATAATGAAATCCTTTTGATAGAGAGCAAACTTGTCCTGGAGTTCGGGGTATACGAAGAAGGAGGTGAGGTAGGGCAAAAGGTATAAAGATACTTCCCAGTGGGATTCCGTGGTGATTTCAGGTAAGATTTGACGGTCTTTAAACCCCGTGGGAGTCGCGTTTCGTTGGTGGTAGGTATTCAAGAGAGAGTTATCCCAGCAGCAGCCAGCAAAGCCATGTTTCCTAATTATCGCGGACATGCTCGCTTCCACGGAGCGTTAGCTACGATTAGCAACACTGCCGCAATCCGGATGGTCTGAAACTACTCGTAACTAGCTTTTGCGAAGCGTTAGGGCAGAGCATATTCACCAGATGCAGCAGCACGTTTTAGTGCCGGTTCTCACCACCGTAGGAATTATACGCGAAGAGGATGATTGCACCCTCTATTAGGATGTGTATTCAGCGATTCGGAATGACCCCGAGTGAAGCGATCAAAGAAGAAGACACGGAGAAGCTGGCGTGTGGAATTAGCTGGTGTATCAAATTACACGAAATCCAGTAACCAATTATCCTCTGTCTCAACACACATTCCCGCTAATTATCGTTGAATCATTTATATAACACGTAGCCGAGATCGTTAAGACGTCGAGTTATTGCTTTCATGATTTCCATTTACCAACACTGTTCATCTAAATCCTCCATAAATACAATCTACTCTGTATACTCTCATGTGCTTTTTCGAAAACTTTTTCTCCGCTGAGTTGAATTACGCTTCGAACGAAAAAAAAGAAGAATAAGAAGACGACAAAAAATCCTCTCCGCCTAAACCACCCGTGAAGTTTTGGGTCGCGTCGATATTTCTTCGTCGTCAGGATAGGAACAAAATCTCGGATCCCAATAGGGTGAGAACAATAATTTACAGGATCTTCGAGACCTGTTGGTACCTAAGATTTTCCAAGAAACATCAAGTACGAGAAAGGAATGATATTATATATTTATTTTAATTTATTTTTTTCTTGGTTCTTGAAATCATTTATAAAAAAAAAAAAAAAAAAAAAAAAAAAAAAAACTTTTTCATGTGATTAAAAACGCAGCTCGTGACGTCTATCTTGTTGAAAATACTTTTCGGGATAGAATATTTCGCGCTTCCGTACATAGGGAGGAAGGAAGATTCTTTTCCAGAGTATCTATATATATATATATATATATATATATATATATATGTGTGTAGCTCTGCGCAGAGCAGCGGATCATTACCGAAGCGACTGGCGAGGTAATTTACCGAAAAACTCTTAATGAGAAAGACGAAGAGCTTAATTAGATCCGAGCCCGTCTGTAGTTCGTCGACTTTATCGATGAAAGCATCAGTTGCAAGTTTCAACACATTTTCACTCAACATGCTCGAAACGATCGTCAGAAAGGACGTCACACTCGGAAATTTTTATCCACTATTAAAATTGCACTAAGAATTTAAATTGCCGTTTTAAAAAAGATCACTAAAACGTAAATGATTAGTTACAATTTTCAATAGAATTGACATAACGAAATTGTTATTTAATCAAACTCGTCGAAGGCCATTTGCGATAAGATTTCGCTAATTTTAACCTCATTTTATTTACGCGATCCAAGAATTATGCGCTTTAAAAATTCCGCTATAAGGATAAAATAATCTTTTCCACAAAATCTAATATTCAAGTAACGATGTTAACCGTAACAAACGGAACTAGTCACATAATCGTTATTACATCTATGTGAAAATCACGAGAAAGAGAGAAGCGCGCTTCTAGAGTCGGAAAACATGGAATGCAATTTCGTGTTCCAGTGGTATATATATATATATATATATATATATATATATATATATACATATAATGTAGGTTATAAGACGGTGGCCGATGGAGATAAGAGTAAGAGATTTTTCTCTTTGCGCAAAAATTTCCACGGATTTAGCCTCCTTCAAAGGTTAATCCGGGTCCCAAGGCTCTCGCTTCGCTTCTCGCGTTTTCCCCTCTCCACATGTGTTTATCCACTTTGCAAGATATCTGTTCTGTTCCCTGGGGATTGAATAGGATCGTCAGTTTATCAGTGCGCCAAAAGTTGATCAAGGTACTTGCATTGAATTTGAAAGAAAAATAAGTCTACTAATTCAGGATGAACTCAGCATAGAAAAAGGGGTGGAAGTGAACTCCTGACCCCTTTACCTCAACTTCAACCATCAAATGGATCCAATTCCCTTAATTAGACCTCATCAACTCGAGGATAACACATCTAAACTGCGCGTATCCTCATCCTGGACTTAAGTATGCATTATAATTATAATATTAGAATCATGGAATACTTGATTCGAGATTCAATTTTGTCCAAATCATTTAAACGAGCTTCATTATTTCAGTTCTTTGAGCACATTGTGATCACATTTCGATATTATTTTTACTCGATATCAAGCGGTGTCTACTCAATCCTGGAAAGCCAGGAAGTCCTTTCTTGATTACGGTTTACACATCCGTGGCAAAAGCAGCGAACGTTTCATGCCGTTTCAGGGTCTTGAACAAGATTAGATGCTGAACGAGAATTTGTTCGGGTTCTTGCCCGTTCAGGGGAAAGTTTAAGGAGCCGTTAGGCGCATTAGGAGCGAGCCTAATGATCTCAAATATCAAGAACTTATAGCAGAGACGTGAGGGTGTGCGAGGCTGAAAACGAATGTCGGGAATTCTTCGCTGAAACGTTTCAACGACTAGCTGGATTATTGCAGGAACAATCGCAGTTGTGTAGTTCGATTATAGAAGATGAGGTTTCTATAGCACCGAGTATCGCTATTTCAAAAGCAAGCAGAATCGTTCTATATGGTATAAACAAAGAAAAAAAAAACAATCAAACTTGATCCTACCCTCAATTAATTCCAAAAAGCTCCAAGTACTTTCAAGCAAATACGGTAATATCGAAGCTGCCTACATTTGAAGCACTCAAATTTCACTTTAATTAAGTGTCTTACACTTCAGGTGCTTCAATAACCGCAAATATAACATATATTTATCATCCTAGAACGCTGTCGATTCCAAAATTCGCTTGTTAGGCACATCGACACGTACACGTGAATACAAAAGCGACGTTAGAAATGCTTTGAACCCTAATATCGTTACACAGAACAGACTTCATACCGTCACATTAAAGAGCAGCTTGGAAATAGACTTTCTCATGACAATCCTAAAGTCAGTTTTAAATCGAAAAAGTTTAGAAATCTCAATCTCTCTTAACAAACGATGTGATACATACGTACTAGAGTTGTACATCCTTTTTGTCATTATCTTTGAACTGATTTTCCAATTTTCCATTAATGCTGTCTTTCGTTGACCCAAGAAAAGAAGAAAGATAAAAAAAAAAAAAAAAAAAAAAAAAAAGAGTAAACGATAAGATAACTAGAAACCTAGAGTCAATCATTGACTAAAAATCAAAAAACTCGAAATACAAACAGAGTAAACCGGCTTTCGAAAGTGGTTATAATAATAAAAAATTCGTACAGCAATTTTGCCGTTCTAGAGTGATCAGTTGTAAGAGGCCTGTGGAAGTTCGGTTGAGAAAACCGTTGAATAATATCTTAGAATGAAAAATCGATGAAAAATATTCTGGATTTATCTTACAGACAAGTACCTATACTATATATATATATACCTAATGTATACACTATACATGTATACTACAGCGGAGGTGCGCGCTGGTTAGAATCATCGATAGCCGATCAAGAGGAAGTCGAGAAACGCGGAGTGGTTGTACATTATATTATCTGCAATGCCAGGCATACCCAGACCCAGACCCAGACCCAGACCCAGAACCGGAATAACGACGCCCTCCTGTAACACGATCGTGAGGAAACTCAATTTGGCATCTCCGACAGACGATATTGCTACTAGTTATCTAACCTCGTTACAGTTTGTCTACTCCTAGAGTGTTTAAGCTTGTTTCAAACGTACAAACCTAGAGACGCTGCTCGTCGTTACTGCCCGTTATGCGACGACGACGCAGTTGAAACTTTCCTTCAATAAGAAGGATCAAGTTTCCATTATTACAGATTTTCAATCCTGACTCACGGAATTTCGTCTGTACAACAGTATCAATCGAATTGCAATTTCTTTCCAGTGTCTGATAACTCGAATTACGATTTTTAGTATTTTTTAGAGAACTGTTTGAAGTCTGAAGTTGAGTTCTATGGGATCAGTTTTGTTTGAAGATTCTACTCGTCGACCTCGAAAATGAGAATGAGAATGAGAATGATCGTGAACGTCGACGTAACGAGACCCCGAGAACGTTAATTGGTGACCTTGAATCGTCGTATCATTAGCAACGATCGTAAAGTCGTACAAATTGCAGAAAACGAGATTGCCGCGTAATCACTTAGAATTGACGTAATTCTTCGAGTTGGTTTAAATAACGAATCCTCGTAGGCAGCTTCGAGAAATTTGCATACATTGTTGATGGTCTAGTTATGGGAGAATTGGTGCCACAGAGTTGCAAACTCTTGCTTTAGGATCAGAGTAAGAATAATGCTGTAGGTGCATCGGCGATAAATTGTGGCAATTAATTAATAGCTCGCTAATGAATTTGCGTGGGTTTCCAGTGTTGGAAGCGTAGAGAACGTACGAGGTATAGATAGGAAGGATTATGAACGAGGAAATGTGGGCGGCTTAGCTCGAGTGCAATTGCATAATTTATCATAGTCACCGGAGAGTTTTATTTATGAAGTGTTGAAAGACGGGAAGAACGAATGAGTGATGCATTGAGTAGAGAGAAAGGAAGGGAAAAGAGCGAGAGAATCGTTAGCTGAAGGGGGAAAACTTTTTTATTTGGAAATATAATTTTTCACATCATCTCTTTATTATAAAGACGCACGTTGAGTTTCGCGGAACGGTCAATCAGGTGGAAAAGTTGTCGAAGAAAAATTACGAAAAAATTCATTCGTTATCCTAATAAATAGGGTGGCGCAAAAAAAAACGACTATTTTTTTTTTTTTTTTGAGTCTCGTGTGACAAAATGTTAGTTTTTGATGTTTTAATAGCCCACTCCAAAGGACAGTTCAAAAAAAAAATTTAAGAGGTCGCTAAAAATTTTTTAAAATGTCAAAAATCGTCAAAAAATTAAATTAAAAAAATTATATTTTCAGTATTTTGTTTGATTTTTAATTCATGTCGTCGTGTATTGTTATCGATTCTTTCTTACTAAATTAAAGAAAAAAAATTTATCAAATTTTAATATGAATATTAAAAGGTCGATCGAGAAGATCTAAAGAAATGCACCAAAAATTGGAAAAAAAATTATGAGCGACCTTTCAAAATTCAAATTTTTGATTCAAAGGAACGGTGCGAATTTGTTATTATAATATACAGTGTCAACAATTGTAATCCATACGTCAATCCGTTAATCAATATGGGAAGTTTGTAGAATACAAATAGCGTGTAAAGGAACTTTCGTCGTCTGCCAATAACATCCTTGGAATTTGACAAGTTGGCTACCATAACTAAGTCGATAATCAGCTTCGACGCGAGTTCAACCCTGAATTGAAAGCTGTTTGTCCTACGATCCTGTAATACCTGTTACATCCTGAATATTGTTAATCCTTTGAAAGGTTCGTTAGATTAGAATGTGATAACAATATAACAATAACAATAATGATCCAGAGTTGTAAATTATCTAGTATAACCAGGAGATGAATGGAAAGGATAGAGAATACCCCAATTATTCCGATATTATAGAAACGCGCGGAGAATTTTTTATTAAAATAAGGAAGGAAAGAACGATGAAGCATCAATTGAACGAAAGAGGAACAGAAGGAGAAAAAAAGGATTAAAAAAAAAAGCCGAGACAATTTCTTCACTTGAAAAGAAATTACATTAAAGCAGATACTTGATCACATCTTTTCTCATATAAAAGAGAAGAATATATACCCATAATTAGAGGGGAAACAGAAGGCTTTAGAAAAGGAGTTCTTTAGAAGTCTTTGAATCAAATTACTGCGGACATAATAATAATTTTATATACATATATATTAGGGTGGCACAAAAAAACCGATTTTTTTTTTTTTTTTTTTTTTAAGTCTCGTGCGACAAAATGTTAGTTTTTGGTATTTTAAGAGCCCACTCCAAGGGACAGCTAACAAAAAAAATTTTAAGAGGTCACTCCAAATTTAAAAAAATGTCAAAAATCGTCAAAAAATTAAATTAAAAAAATTATATTTTCAGTATTTCGTTTGATTTTTAATTCATGTCGTAGTGTATTGTTATCGATTCTTTCTTACTAAATTGAAGAAAAAAAATTTACGAAATTTTAACATGAATATTAAAAGGTCGCTCGAAAAGATCTAAAGAAATGCACGAAAAAAATGAAAAAAAATTATGAGCGACCTTTCAAAATTCAAATTTTGAACTGAAACTTTCGGAAACATATTTTTTTTTTGTCTATAAAATTATACCGTAATGAGAAAAAAAAAACAACGATTTTTGACGATTTCTGACGTTTTAAAGAATGCGGAGCGACCTCTTAAAATTTTTTTTTTGAACTGTCCTTTGGAGTGGGCTCTTAAAACATCGAAAACTAACATTTTGTCACACGAGACACAAAAAAAAAAAAAATTGTCGGTTTTTTGGCGCCACCCTCATATATATATGTATATAAATTTCTCTCTCAAAGCTTTGGCTCGGCTTAAAACTAAGGAACATACAGACATACCAACGGCAGACTAGACGTGACCACCAAAGTCTGTGCAGGAGTATATTTTGGAATTAGTACGTCGAGTCTAGCGATACTTGCGACAATTCAACATCTAGCCAGATTAGATGAGATCCCAAATCTGACATTCCAGTCTGCTGCAGCGTATGAACGGTGCATATAAATTGACTATAAAAACTCTGATCGTATAATATTGAGATCACAAACGATCCAAGGAAAATTGGTGTACGTCTAAGTCTGTGGAACATCGATCAGGATGATATTAGAAGTCTGACAAAGAAAGGGTGTATACAGGAGATGCATCACATGATGTAACGAAACATGTATTTTCCCTGTTCGAGAAAAGATGCATCAGCAGCCAGACCAGGTGAAGCCTTTGTCACGGAAGACCTAATTCCTTGCAAATACGTGACTCCGTATTGAGGATGCAAGAAACTGGATTAAACTGGGTAAAAGAGAATGGAATGAGCGTCAAGCTGATGAGAAAAGAGAAAAAGAGAAGTTGGAGGGCAGAGTAAATATATATAGTCCGTCCTACGTTCACCTGAATCTCAAAAAATTGTCCATACATAACAACGATGATTAAAAAATCTTCTCGAGGATATTTCAAACGAAATATGATCCACAAAGATTGCTTGACAGCTTCGAAATTGACGTGTATCAAACGCTAGTCACTGAATCTGATTCGTTGGAAGGCAGACAAATCGATTTGGACCTGTGTTACGCGAGACCCACGACCACGACTACAACCACGACGACATCGAGTCCCCGGTGAATGCGGTGATATGTATGGCCTTGCATCCGAGAAGCCACAACATGTCCAAAGCCGCGGAATCCGGTACCTGCATAATGATCATCATGAACCTGCAGCAATCGCAGTCGGACGAGATGATGATTCTGGATGCAATATATATTTGGACATTGGTAATGTGATACATAAGAGTTGAAATCATTGTTTTCGTAGGAAAATCAAACTCTGAATTCAGTTTCCCAGCGACAGATTGATTGATTGATGTATAAGTCAGAAAGTGTACTGAAATCTGGCCACCCTTAAAGAAAGTCCACTACTTTTACTGAAACCAAACGACCATAGACATGAGGATTGTGTAGTAGAGAACCGACTAACTCGGTGAGGTTCGAAAGACGTTGCTCAGTGAAGAACCTCCTAACGTCCACCAGCCCAAGTTTCTGTTTTAGATGAGTTTCTATTGACGCGTTAGCCGAAGCGAGCCTCGTCTTGTCGTAATGCCACGTGAACACTGACACACTGTGATGGTAAATTTAGCAATCCCACGTGTTGAGTACGTGGATGATATTGCAACGTGTGTGCGAGTGCCAAAGTGAAGAGAGTAGCAGCAAATCTTTCATCTGCGTGATAGTGTTTTGCTTTGCTTTGCTTTGTTTTGCTTTGCCTGCAGTCTTGTTTGGCTAAACGCTTTGCTTACTTTGTTCGCTGGTGTACGAGTATCTTCTGTCCTAACTCTTCTCCTTTTTCAACTTTTACCGAGCAAAGCGTAATTCCAGCAACAACGTATGCGGAAGTAGTGAGAAACACATCTCGGCAAATTGCAATCGTCATTTCCGTGCCAAGAGAGCAAACATGAAAGCCTAGCAAACGGTAACTGAATGTAACTCAGTCCAGTTGTCATCCTGGCTCCAATTCACTTCCGCGCCTCGAGTATACAGCGTCATCAGCACTTTATGTGTAACGATGAGAAATCTCATGTTACAGGTAGAGTAAAAGTGATCACTCGATAGCGGCGATAGGAGGAAAGAGAGAGAGAGGAAAAGGATGAGAACTTCTTTCCACGGAAGAGTAATAAGCAAGAAAGGAAAATCCTTGAAACCGTCAAAGTATATTCCGAGGAAGAAAAAAAAAAAAACAAGTTTCAGGATTCCAACCGTGAACGGTGCACTCGAAATCCCCTTGAAACGGTGGATAGATTCGACTTCGAAAAAATAAAAACTATACTCCAAGTTTGGCAATGGAGAGAAAACAGGGTGAAAAAAACAAAACAAAAAAAAACAAAGAGAGAGAGGAGAGAAAGTTTTTTTTTTGGCTTGTACAACGCCGTGCGAATTTCACACAAAGTGCATTTCTCTGCGGCGACCACTCCACGAGCTCTGGTGGCCCATTGACTTTATACCCACACATATTCGACCACTTTCCTTAGTCTAGGTTCAGAAATACCCGCAAGGGAGGTTTACGTGTTTTTATTTATTCAGTAACGAGTACTGGGTAATGCTAAAACGAAAGTCTTGTCCCAAGATCGAGGAATAAAAGTTCGGAAACAAACGCGAACAGGTCGAGCAATTGACGAAAAATAAACGAACGTTGTTTTTCCACTTTTTCCACTCTACTTCAACATTCACGATAAGCCAATACGTTTGAACCATTTTCCACTGTACATCAATTTTCGACCACACAGTCGTGTTTATTTAACATTTCGAACTTTACGTTTGTTTCTGAATATAAAAGAGAATAAATAGAATAAACAACATTTTTGTATTCGAAATGAACTCAGCTTTGAAGTAAGACACTGTACCAAAGATTAAAGAAAAATCAGCTTCATGGACGAATAAGAACGTATCGTAAAGCAAACTCGATGAACCGTCGACGATACGTTTCCATCCATCTGTCCAAATGACGAGAAGTAGTCGGAATTCTGGATCCTTCCTTCTCCCTTCCGCTCATCCCTCTCTCCCTCCTTCTCGCCAAAGGAGACAAGAAGACATTCCAAAGCTAGAGTTTCCCAACTCCCCACAATTTTCACCATCCTTGAAGTTTGAACTCGTGGGAGTAGTACAAGTGAGGCGTTCGCTTTCACTCCATCCACGTACGGTAAAAGCTTGAAAAAATTCTGCTCCTCTCGATTTACACACTGTTCCTACCACGTGTAGAGAGAGAGAAAAAGACATAAATTCTGAATTATTCCACATGTGTGAGTATAACCAACACGAGAATGCCACATGTACATACACGACACCTTATAGTAGCGCAGTAGAGCCCAGAGGCTATAACGTTCATATCTAATGTGGTCAGAGAGCTGGTTGGACTTTGGACTTTGGATGAGGAGGAGAAGTAGACGACGAGGTGAGAATGTGGCGTCGCCTCGGCCACGTGAAGGATACGTGAAACTGCAGCAGCATGAGTAAAGACGCTCTGACGAATATTGGAAGTGACTGAACTCAGGCAGCTTCTCTCCAACTTGTAGATGTAAACCTCTCTTTGGTCATAAGAGAGCCGCCGTTTCTTGGGTCAAAAACTGAGACTCTCCTTCTCCTTTGTAGACGACGACAACGACGACGACGACGACGTGGTATGTCTTGGACTTTGCTCTCTTTTTATCTTTTTCTCTCTTCAACTCTCAATTCAATGCCATGCTTAGGCCCGTAAGTAAGTAAGTAAGTAAATAAGTAAGTAAGTAAGTTGCAGAGCCATCGGAGATCAAGGAACAGAGAGGCCCGTTAGTCGACCGACATTACAGAGAAACGCATTCATAAGGATCCTATTTGTTGTCCGTTTCTTCTTATTTGCAAGAGACAACACAACGTTCGTTTGTGAAGGTCCGAATCTGTTCGATCTTCCGTGATGTTCGTTCGTCGATGGACGGTTTTCTTGAGCAAATACTCTCCTCGACCTCACATTGAATTGTATTAGGTAGATAGATATATAGATACACATGAAAGACAGCTTTGAAAATAGAATGAATTTCTTTGTCGAGTAGATACACCGAGAGACTATAACAAAACAATATTAACTGATGAATCTGAAATACGAAACTCTTGACAAACGGTACGAAAATCTAATTATCGCGAGAGATATCTGTTCTGAAAGTTGTTACAACTCTTGAATACGTCGACGACGTCTAATTGCGAGCTTATTCAACCCGCAGCTCGACGTTAATCTCGACTTCAATGGATTGACAATCAGCCAGTTATCGCTGCCGCAAACCCATCGGAATTTCAATTCAAACAACTCGAAGAAGTGTATTATCGTGACTTATAATCATAACAGTAGTTAAGGAGCTGTGCAGAGATCCGTATTATAATTCAAGAGAGAGAGAAAATCTGTGCGCGGAGATCGTCTCAATTTCTTAGTAATTAAACCACGGATTACGGATCGATTTTATACACAGTAAATAGTTTCCCAAAAACTCGACAATCAAAAATATCTCTCTAATTTAGTTGAACGCAATCACGTCTTCGCATGCAGCGTTACATCATCACGTGAAGACTGTGAGAATTTAGAGAAGATGGAATTCCAAATGGTTCAAAGGATCGACTCGCAATCAGCCGCGGGTTTCCAAGGCAGACGATGCGTGCGTCTGACGTCAACGGATAAACGGAGATATTACCTTGATCATCCGCCATTTCCACAATACCTTCGCTAATTGGAAGCAGCTGCTGGAGATTCCGACTCCACGCGAGATGCAGGAAATATAGTGGATGAATGTATCTGACAGCGAATATATATATATATATATAGGTATAAGAGCAAATGAGTTGCTTCAATTTACACGCTAATCTAGAATTGCCAAATTTCCTGTAAGTTGTTGCAGAAATAATATTTTTAAACTTATTTTAGATTATTAAGCATTATTCTAAGAATATTCTGCTACATTTTTATAAAAAAAAATGTTGAAAATTCAGCCAGTGGTAGTTGTGAGAATTTTGAGTCACCTCAAAAAAAAAAAAAGTTTCCATACGGTAGTCAAAATTTCTCGAAAACTTTCAGACCGATTTCGCGTAAACTTTGCACACTTTATTTAAATATTAAATACTAGATTCTGAACGAAGGATTTTTATTTTCAATTACAACTTATTTTTTAATTAAACAAAAAGAGCAACTCAAAGTTTAAATCAGAGTTTTTTGATTGCATATTCGCCAAAAATTGAAAAACGAATATTTTATTAATTCCTTCGTTCAAATTCAAGATAAATTTATGTACTAAAGAAATCCCTTTGGTTTTCTAATTTCAGATAAAGCAATCATGAGTTATCCTGCCTACCGCATGGAAACTATTTTTTTTTTTTTTTTTTTTTTTGAAGTGACTCGGTTTTCACTACTACGACTAGCTGAATTTTCAATATTTTTTTATGGCAACGTAGCAGAATATTCTTAGAATAATGCTTAATAATGTAAAATAAGTTTAAAAATATTAACAAATAAGGTACACTGTAAAAAAAAATCACAAAAATATCCTTTTTTTTTTGGTATCTCAGACCACCAAAGATGAAATGTGACGATTTTCGAAAACGTAAGTAAGCGTGCACGGTTAAAATAACGTCACCAACTTCAGCCTCGTTGAATTTTCAGCCAAAACGATCAGACGCATTACAATTCTAATCATTATTAGCTCCCGATCAGAGTCCAAGATCTGAAAATACTAGCGATTAGAAATCTTCGGATCGAGATTAACGATCGTCAAATAGTCAGACACGTGTAATTTCAGACACGTTATCGCATCTGATACAAGCTACGAAAAGTATAAACGAGATTTTCGATGAACCCGAAACACGACTTATCACGTTCGTTTAGAATATATACGTAAGTATCTGACCGTTGCATAACATCTCCAACGATTTCGACCGTAGATTTTAAATCAGAATGCGAAGAGCTTGGATTATCGGTTCAACGGTTCACTCTGAATGGAGCAGCGAAGCAAAAAGAGAAAAAAAACGAGCATATCATTAATCATGTCTCAAGATTTTGCTAATTCAGAATTAATATACATCGCCTGTCCGGAGTTTGATGCCTGCAAGAAACCGGACGGATGTATATAACATGTGTAATATATATATATGTATATACATTAGGGTGGCGCAAAAAAACCGACTATTTTTTTTTTTCGAGTCTTGTGTGACAAAATGTTAGTTTTTGATGTTTTAAGAGCCCACTCCAAAGGACAGCTCAGAAAAAAAAATTTTAAGCGGTCGCTCCAAATTTAAAAAAATGTCAAAAATCGTCAAAAAATTGAATTAAAAAAATTATATTTTCAGTATTTTGTTTGATTTTTAATTCAAGTCGTGGTGTATTGTTATCGATTCTCTTCTTACTAAATTGAAGAAAAAAAATTTATGAAATTTTAATATGAATATTAAAAGATCTAAAGAAATGCATCAAAAAATTGAAAAAAAATTATGAGCGACCTTTCAAAATTCAAATTTTCAACTGAAACTTTCGGAAACTTATTTTTTTTTTTTTTGTCTATAAAATTATACCGTAACGAGAAAAAAAATTAAAAAAAAAAAACTATTTTTGACGATTTCTGACGTTTTAAAAAATGTGGAGCGACCTCTTAAAAATTTTTTTTTCAACTGTCCTTTGAAGTGGGCTCTTCATACATCAAAAACTAACATTTTGTCACACGAGACTCGAAAAAAAAAAAAAAATAGTCGGTTTTTTTACGCCACCCTAGTATATATATATATATATACATATATGTATATAATAATGCACGAAGGCATGGAAAATGACAAGGGACGCGGTTATTCACATGGCTGGATGAATTCTGCATCCCCTCCTCGCGTGTTGTACGATGTAATTAATTATAGGGTGGGACGCATTAATTCATATACGTTCACCGCGATCTGAATAGCCTATTTCAATGGATGCCAGCTGATATTTCAGACACAGGCGAATAGCAATAGACGGATCCCGAGTTGAGCACAATATCGATAGACGTGAAAGCGTTTCAAATACGTTGCTATTAAATAGATATCGATAAGTAGAAAAAAAAAAAAGAAAGAAAGTCTGATCGATTGGAAGAATTATTGGCAGTTTAATAATGCTTTTTAAAAGTAGCGAAACATTTTTTTTTTTTTTTTTTTTTCTTTTCTTTTGTTCTTCCTTCTTATTCATAGGCTCGAATATAAAACCAAAACTATTTCACATACGATCAATGGAATGTAACGATTTAATGAATTTATTTTCTCACAGTATACAATTTTGACGTAACAAATTCAAGTGACTTGTATTTAAATAAGTGTTTTACAAAATAGTAAAACCAGATTTTGTCATAAATGATATATCAATTATTCGGTTGTAATATTTTTCAATGCGTAATGAAAAATTAACGAAAATAATACGTTTTACATTTTATATACGTACTTTCTGCCTGTTATAAACGTATTTTAAAAATCGAAATATTTCATCGCGTACTTAATCAAAAAAATTCTACATAAACGGTACGAATTCGCGATAAAACTATGCAAAATGAGGTTATCGTTCGTAAGCAAGAGAATTGCGTAGGTAATCGGAAGATAATTCGAAATCGGTGAAAAAAAACGAGGTACAGAAACAAGGAAGGGAATCAAATCAAATCTGTTGTATACGCCGGATAAAACGTGTATGTTAAATAAAATTGCCTCCGTAGAATTGAATTCACCAATTCATGGGCTTCGTGACGAGGATCTGAGGGAAGAAACCAAGTCAAGTTGTGTGATCTTTTCTCAGGCTGAGGAAGATGATGATAATAATAACTTCGTGAATTTTCCAAAGCCTGCGCGAATCAGACTTCATAATACAATATAAGTAGCTACAATACATAAATATGCAGAATTGTTTTTGAAATCTGACAAGATTTTAAGGTCAAGGTTTTTTTTTTTATTTTTATTTTTTTTTTTTCTAATCTTCATTCATTTTTTATTACTATAAAGTTTATCGAGCGGAGCGATTATACCCGATAATTTCATCGACCACGATTTAACATTTTTTTTTTCACCAAACAACTACAACAAAACATAAAAAAAAATAAAATAAAATAAATCTCAAA
Source organism: Diprion similis (assembly GCF_021155765.1). NCBI lineage: Eukaryota > Metazoa > Arthropoda > Insecta > Hymenoptera > Diprionidae > Diprion > Diprion similis. The sequence goes on from NC_060110.1 coordinate 23,342,616, forward strand.
TTTACAAATCAGCAGTTAAAGATTTTTATGATATATATATATTTACATAATCTTTTCATAAATATAAATTTTTTTTTTAATCATCAACGACTCGACACAGAGAGATAAAAAAAAAAACTCCCAACTTCTTTCAGCTTCTCAAACTCATTTTTTAGTTTTCACCTACAATTCTTTGCAATATATATATAAATATATTCATACATCAAGGTTTTTCTCGAAAATTTACAACTCGAAAATAAATATTGATATAAAAATGTAAAAAAATATATATATAGTACATCACCGAACGTTCATTTCGACAGCTAGAACCGAATAATTGTTATTATAGAATAAAAAAAAAAAAAAATTAAATAAAATAAAAGAAAGTAAGCGCACAAAAATTCTACCTCAAAAACTCATCAGATTTAATATACCTCGTGGACATCGACGAGCCCAGGCGTGACATTATTTCACCCTCCCCCAAACCCCCTTCTCGCCTCGCGGTGCAGACATCAGAACTAAACCGCGGATATGCGGCGTGGCTGAGACTCGACAAGAGGAGCACCAACCACCAGAGTGTGTAAATATATTCATAGCCTCCTTCTTGCTCGGTGTGCACTGGCTTGGATCGTATTTGCGTAGATTTACTCTTGTGTGTATCGAGAGAGGCGTTGCTGCAGGCCAAGGGGATCGAAATATATATGTATACATGTATATCGAATTTTCTTTGCACCTCATTCGCTGTTCCTTGGGCTGTCGTCCCCTCATCGTCAATACCAACGTCGCACAATGGGAAAGGAAAGGCATCGCGCAGCCCCTACAGCTGAGAAGAAGAAGAAGAAGAAAAGAAAGAGCAAAAAAATTCCTCCCCCCCCTCCCGCCCCAAAAAAAAAAAAATAATAAAAAAATAAAAAAATAAAAAAACTCCAGGAATATTATCTTTCGCCAATGATACGGTGAAAACGAAAACTATACCGCGAAATAATTTTGAAAAACAATTTTTTATTTCCTTCTATTCTACCTACATTGGATTCGGACGATACGATTCAATGATCGCCGATCCACGACTAATCTTGCCGCAAAAGTCTAATTGTTGCATGCTTGTTGCATATTATAATCTCGAAGCGTTGAGAATGAAAGTAAAGAAAATTAAAAAAATGAAAAAATAAAAACAAGTTGTTACACCAAAATCAACAATTTTTCCTTTTCGTCTTTAAATACAGTTTACTACTTTTCTGTCGTTTGTTGACGTCTGGACGAGACGACATGACACCTCGATCATTATATCCATGACGGAGAACCGTAATGAAGCTTTTTCTTCGCGTTATTCGAGAATGATATGAGCTATAAGGTATACACGTAGGTATACACGTATATAGGTAGGTCGTATAGAACGGGTATAGAAAATCGGCTCATAGCATAACACAGTCTAGAGATATAGCGGCGGTGTGACGTTGAGAATCAGGCCGAATCGAACCGTATCTAATGAAGTGTCGCCCGCTAGTGCACAACGACGTGTCTGGAAAGTTTGATCATCCCTCAAAGCGTACGAGGTGGAAGGAAAAAGAATAAATAAGCGAAGATGAAAAAGCGGTTGCGAAAAGAAGCCTCAGGATGATCAGTGAGGTCCGCTCGATAAAGCATTGAATCAAAGTACTTTCATCTTACATTCGACCACCAAGTTGTAAAGATTAAGAAGGTGCGACAAAGTTTGTGATGAATGTGGCAAACATTCAGTTTGTGTCGATTCAAGAAATACTTCAGAGAGACGATGTCCAAGTCAAAGTTTGACAAGTTCGAGGATCAGGAAGTCAGGAAGTCAGTAAGGATCAAAGATGCACGATGAGTGTACAGTCAGGATAAAAAAAAGTGTTTGAACATTGGTGTTTATAGGTTAATATAATTACTGGACCACGGAATGAATGTCTCTTGAGATCGCGAAGTGTTGTGACATGGAAACGTGATTTAAATACGCAGCAAGTGTTTTCGATTATAAATAAATATATATGTTGTTTCGACTATGCTTGATAAAAGTTTAATTCAAGAGTACAATGAGTTCGAAAGAAGGTAAGAAAAAAACATTGCAGAATTATTAGACTTGATTATTGAGTTGGAATACCATGTGACAAAGAGAAAGCTATAAATGTAGATGGAATCGAAAGAGTCTTGGAAATATCGAAAGTCCTTTTTACGTTTTCCAATCATCGGTAGGTGTGTGTAGTAGTAGATATAAGATATATGTATGATTAACGACCCAGTCTGTAGTACCTGTAATAAATGTGAAAGAAAAATATTCCCGACTCCCCAACGACCCACCTCTGTACCTACATCCATATCTCGTTGAAGGGGAAAAATATATTCTGCGTAAAAATATACACAAGCATCATCATCATCATCATCATCATCATCATCATCATTCCAAGGAGGGGGAGAAAAGAGAAGGATGAGAATAATAAGGCGAATAAAGACGATGGAGAAACAAGATATATGTTGTGTGAATATGAGAAAAACACTCTAGATTCTGTATACCATCGACACCTTGTTCCATTCCATCGGGCCCAATTTCCTCCTTGTTTTTCTCCTCTAGCAAATTGCACGTTTCTTTCTTTCTTTCTTTCTTTCTTTTTTTCTCTTAAGGCGAGCCTTACTTCCTTGTTTTTTTCACCTAATTTCAACCTTTCCCCGAACCTCGAGGTTTTTACCTCACAACTCGTTGATTAAATCGGTAGATATTAGGTAACGAATTGCTCTCAAGCAATTCTGGAGCCTCCGATTAGCTGACTTCGGTAATTGACTCTGTAAGTTTTTGCGGTAGTCAAAACTGATGAGCAGCAGAAACAACGATCCGTTAGAGTTTTGCGAAAAATAAGAAGTGCAGAAGGATTTCATCAGCTTCGTACCTAATACAGGGTGGCCTTAATTAATTTCCTACAAAATAAACTATTTCGTTACTAATTGTGCATATAAATATGAAAAACATTATAACGGAGGAAAAATCTTTCTTCGTTCAATGTCAATTGTGACCACGGATATTTCGATTTATTTATACCTGGAGCCGAGAAATTCAATAACTAACGAATTCAATTCTAATTCAAAACTAACAATAACCTGCAATAAAAATTGAATGCATAATTGAAATAATTTCAAAAAAAGTTTCTAGTCGTAAGATTCGATTAGTGCTTATGTACGATATAAATACAGCCTTAGTTTCATCTTTTGAGGTAATCTTTTTTATTTCACTATTAGTACAATGCTTGTGCGCAAAAAAAGTTGGGAAATATATTTTTACGACGACGACAAAGTCGAAAACTTTTTAAAAGCGAAGTTATGTAGGTGCGGGGGAGGGGGGGGGGGGAGGGGGAGGGGTGAAAATCATGAAAAACAAGGACTATATACTCTCTGACTTTTAGATTTTTCTTTTTTTTTTTTCCTTTCGTATTGATCGATTTGCCACGATTTTCATGTCAAGTATAATATTAACGTTACGACTCTATTTTTTTTTGTCTATTACCGTTAGAACGAGTATAATAATAATTATTCCATTTTAAATATGACAAGTTGCAACAACTTACGTCTTTACACGGTAAATCATCGTTGAGGAAATAATTAATTTTCACTAGCAGTTTGGTCGTTGAAAATTGTGATAAGAAAAAGCCTCTTACCTGGAACAAAACAATTAAGCATACATATAATATTACCAGAGTAATTACAGTTTTGGTATACATATACTCAGGTATGTATAATTAACACAAGTTGCAAAATGACGAGATTGCAACATTGCTAATGTTAAATGTGCTTACAGTGGATCTCGAACAAGTCAAAACCAAGTCGTTACACAATGCGATATATATAAATAAATATGTGTATAATATTTATATTTAGATACACCTGTGTGTGTGTGTGTGTGTGTGTGTATGTATGTAACAGAGTAAGTAGATTTCAGGTGAAAGAGGATTACATAAAGTGAGTAAGGAAATGTGCAGATTCCGTACACACAGTTTATATATATATATATATATATATATATATATATATATATATATATATATGACTGTATCGTCACGCGTCGCTGATTGAATACAAAACCGTGACTTTTGTAGAGTAAGAGAAAAAAAAAACGCACGTAAACTCACTTTCGAAGAGAATTAGAAATATTAAAGTTTAAATGAACTTTATAGTATCTCGCTATAAGATCTCGGTTTTCTGGCAGAGTGACGATAAAACATTATCAAAACGTCGACGTCAATTAGGAGGCTAATAATGAATAAGAAAAAGGGAACAAAGATTTTCATTAGATGATAATTCCGTTGGCTTTTATCAATTTCTAATTATCTACGCATTACGGAGACAAGAGATCGAGGCTTTCTGTATTCCGTAGAAATTCTCAATAAACCGTTTCGCCAATTCAAATATAAGGTACATAAAGAGTTGCGGGATGGCCGGAAGCTTGAGAGAATTAAAGGAAGAGAGAGAACGAGAGAGAGAGAGAGAGAGAGAGAGAGAGAGAATCTATGCGGCTTCGCAAGTTGGACGTGACGAGCTATAATTGCGAAGGGCAACCGCGAAGCTAACCCGATATTTGTCAGTCTTGACGCTTAATTAGTCAAGATGTCTGACAAATATTGACCAGCTAAATGAGGAAGTCGAAACACGCTGTCGGGTCTAAGGATTCCGCAAACAAGTTTGTGCAACGTTATAATAATATTACGAAGCACAATTATATATGACGGATTCCATGCCGAGCCAATCGGATTTTCATGACCCCTTAGGTTTGATGATAAAAGATTTTTATACGATATAAAAGTCTTTTGAATAATCTTAATTTAATTAAATATTATTATTTATTGTTCCGTGCGACGGTTTTTGAATTGTGATTTTTTTATTTCAATTTTAGGGCTTTAGACGCGGTACTATATCATTTGGCAAGGTCAAAACCTGGTCAAAGTAGCACTAAATCCTCCACCCCCGACCCCCACTTGTAAATTTTTTTTTTGTTTTCATAAAAGTTTGCTCGTACACACACGAAAAAATAATTTTTCAAGTTTACCAAATATGGCGAAACAATTGTTTACTTTCTTTGTTCTTGATACAAAGAAAGTATCATTTTATTCCGCAATGAAAATAAAGAAAGAAGATAACAAAAATTTTCCTCTAAATTTTTCGTTTTTGTCACGATAACATTTCGGTGAAAAAAAGATTATCGAATGAAAATCAGTTTTCTATTTTTAAAATAACACTCGAGTACAGTGAAAAATGAATGCAGAAGACGTAGAGTCCATAAATAGAAGAGGATGAAGAGCGAAATGAAGAGGGACAAGCCTGGAATGGAATATTCTTGAAACACGCACCCTCAGAGGTGCGCAAATTGACGTGGGGACAGCGAGACGGTGGCGGTCTGGTCTCTCCTTGGCAAATAAAGCCTCGGAAAGCTTTTAGCCGAAAACCAGAGTGCGCTGGACGTGCAAGAAGCGAACCCCCCACCCTTCCCCCCGTTTAATGGGAAAAGCGATATTAATGCTCGTAAGGGCAACTATATATTTCCTCATGAAACCTCGTTTATTATCCTGACAAGTGGTGGCCGAGCCCAGGAAGAGTGGATATCATGGATACCATGGATACCATGGATACCATGGATACCATGGATACTGGCGGTTACCTGAGGCACCTATAATCACGCCGCACGCAATGTCGCGTGTCTTTCTGCCCCCTTCTTCTATTCCTTCAACCAGACACGGTAGTCAGGGTAGAAAAAACGTCGATTTTACCTACCGATTCTCAGGCAAACCAGAATCACTAAATGACTTGGACGCCATGGGCGGTTTATAATTAACCCTTCAAGTTACAGTGGGATACTCGGTGTCCCACCTTGAAAATTTCCACATCTTGGCCTTATCACAGTTTATTTATAACTTGAAATGATCTTTGTTACTTCGTATGAATATTAAAATATAACAGTAATAAGTTTCGGCGAGATTCCTAGGATTTTGATAGTTTTTTGATTTTACAACCGCCATATTGGGTTCAGAAATTTTATGTAATTGAAATGGTTGAGGCTAGATTTGATCCTCGTGAAGCGATTTCTTTGCCATTTTCATATGAATATCTATAATTAAACACTAGCAATATGCGTAATAAGCATGAAACTGTAAGAATATCAAGTTTATTAACGAGTCACTTGATTAACAACAAGACAAACCAGTTTCAATCTTTATCTTGAAAATTTCGTCTAACCTAAAAATCTTCCAATCAATCTGGAGGGTTAAAAGCTCCGAGGATCGATACCGCCACGTGACAACATCGACATCCATCGATCATTCGTACTTTTCTTCGCGGGTTTCGTTCGAATGAAATTTCCGCCTGTTTTTTTTTTGGCTTTTATCCTCTTTTTGTACGGATCAAAGTCCGCCGCGGAACACTCGAGACATTTCGGTTACAGGCGCCATCATGTCACTCACTCACATATACAAGTTGACTGATGCCAGCCGAGTTCCTAGATATCATGCTCATCCAACAGGCCAACAACGTCAAACGTTTCAGGGTTTATTGCTTCTTGCCAGATCTCTCGTTTTTTAGGAACGACAGTTCGTAAAAGGAAGGTTTGACAAAAAATGGATAAGACGACATTGGTCTACATCCTCGATAACATTGTCAGAGAATTTCGACGTCCGATTTCGTCAAAATGGCGAAGGTTTGAGAGTTAGAAGAAAGAAAAAAAAGTAATTTACAATTTCTACACTATTCAGTACAATCCATTGACCTTTGAAATACCCAATAATCCAACTTTAGGCTATTGAACGAGGTTTTAAGGGATTTTACCTCGCCAACGAAGGGATGATTAACAAGAGAAGGTAGGCGATGATCGGATGACGCGATTACAACGCTAAGCTGGGATTTCAGGCACTCCTTGATTCCTTATCTGGGAGGGTACGCCAGCATAAGCATTATCATGCAAAATGTGTAGACCGTAGATTTTGGGCATGCTGATTGTGCGTATAACATGTATGATATACCTACATATGAACGTCGAAAGCCGAGGAAGCAGGTGGTTTTAACAACAACAGAATTAAGGCACACGCCAAGTCTACAAATATAAGTCTGATTCTCTCCTCCTCATACCCTGCAGATCTACATATAAATATGTGTGTATATTAGGGTGGCGCAAAAAAACCGAATATTTTTTTTTCTTGAGTCTCGTGTGAAAAAATGTTAGTTTTTGATGTTTTAAGAGCCCACTACAAAGGACAGCTCAAAAAAAAATTTTTTAAAATCACTCCAAATTTTTAAAAATGTCAAAAATCGTCAAAAAATTCAATTAAAAAAATTGTATTTTCAGTATTTTGTTTGATTTTTAATTCATGTCGTGGTGTATTGTTATCGATTCTTTTTTACTAAATTAAAGATAAAAAATGTATGAAATTTTAATATGAATATTAAAAGTCGCTCGAAAAGATCTAAAGAAATGCACGAAAAAATTGAAAAAAAATTATGAGCGACCTTTCAAAATTCAAATTTTGAACTGAAACTTTCGGAAACTTGTTTTTTTTTTGTCTATAAAATTATACCGTAACGAAAAGAAAATTTAGAAAAAAACAATCAATTTTTGACGATTTCTGACGTTTTAAAAAATGTGGAGCGACCTCTCCAAAAATTTTTTTTTAACTGTCCTTTGGAGTGGGCTCTCAAAATATCAAAAACTAACATTTTGTCACACGAAACTCAAAAAAAAAAAAAAATTGTCGTTTTTTTTACGCCACCCTAATATAAATATATACTTAACTCGTGCCTAGTTGCCTATAAGCAATGTTACAAAGGCACGCAAAGGAGACGAGAGAATTTCGAAAATTAATTAATTACAAATTGAAACCTTGTAAGCTAATTTGGAGCTTCGCCTAAGGGACGCGCGATCACGTATAACACACCTACCTACATTTATAAGGAAGGTACGAGAAGGGGATTGAACCGATCCCCTAACAGCCACGTGGCTGAATTTCGTGGAGAAGACACTGAGACTAGAGAATTGACTTGAATATCCACCTAACATTCGCAGAACCTCAACATTTATGATACAAAACGTCGAGACGAGTTCGTTCCGCGAAGTCATTTGATAACAAACACCAAGAATTCAAGATTCAGGTTTGAAATCGAGCCTCGAAAAGGGCTTCCAAAAAATTAAAACCAGCTTATTCACTTTTCCTCCATTAAAGTTTCCCCTTCTTCCTTATACATATTTTCAAGCCATCTCCATTCCTTTATTACGATCTTTTACTTTTCTTTGATGAAGAAATTTTTCAAACGAATCGATCAGAATTTTGAGAAACTATAACGAACTAGTATTCTCTATTCAAACTACTCCAAAATTCAAACTTATAGAACAAAAAGTTGGACGATAAATCGTAGATTTAGGCAAAACCTAGTGAAGTAAATTTATAAGAAACAACAACAACTTCAACAACGACGACGAAGACGACGACATATAATATATGAGGGTATATGTATACATATAAGGATGCTTATCGTCCTGCCATGCCTGAAGCTAGGCAAAGAAGAAAACGATAATGTTTGCCTTAGACATTTGAAAAATGATCGGAATATCAATTGCTACTGTTATAGTTATACTATACGTACACTTACATAAAACAGACACCCTTTCGCCCCCGCATGATAACATCGTCGAGCCCTTTCGAGCCGATGTGTGTATATATATGTATAATATTATGCATATCGAAAGGGTTTCCCGTTCTTCGTTTTTTTCTTTTTTTTCACAGTTTGTTCTTCTATCATCTATCGATCCTCTGGATTTTACCAACTTTATTGAAATAATAACGAAATATGTGAACAAGAAGAAGAAAAAAAAAAGATAAATAAAGAAATCAAAATCGTATTGATATTAGTTCGACGAAATTTTTCTTAAAAAAAAAAAATTTTTTGTAAACTGTACTGTATAATATGTGTGAAAAAAAAAGAATGCCGAAGTAGGGAAATCGATCCCAATTAATGAAGATAAAAAAGGAAAGAAAGAATAAGAAAGAATAAGAAAGTTGAAGCTGTTTACAGATAATTCACGTAAAAAATATACGCATACAAGTTAAAAAATGATACATAATCCTATACCTATATATATATATATTTATAATAGGGATTGAAAAACGCGGCAGCGGTGCAAAATCCATGGCAAAATTTGCAGAAACTCGAGAAGTTCTCCCGCGGAGAACAATGACAAGTTAATTAAAACCAAATTGGCCAACCAGTTTCTATTACGCGAGATTCGCGATTAAGAGGAAAGCGACGCTGAAAACGGAGATGCAGAAAACATGCGGACACGCTGTTACATGGCAAACGGCATTGTGCGGGATTTCTACATATGTACGTGCAAATTATTCATTTTCATTACATACATATACGTGCCAGTATTTGTATACTGTAACCTTAACATAAAATTTCCAGAGTGAGAATTTTATCGTGTACATCCACGTGTACATTTCGTGCGAAGGGGGTGTAGGTGAGGTACAGTCGGGTGAAAAATTTGTCCGATGACAAAGGAAGAGAAAAAATAAATAAATAAATAAAATTACGTGATTCGAAAAAAGATTTGAAAAAACCGTCACTATGAAGGCATAAGTCAAAAGTTTTATCTGTTGGGAAGATAAAGGGGGAAAAAGAAAAAAGTAAAAGTCCCTGTGATCAAAGGAAAAGAAATTTTACAACAGCGAATTTCGATTCTAAACGCAAAAAAAAAAAAAAAAAAAAAAAAGTACAAGAAGAAAGAAAAGAAAAAATCCACACGCGGTTTGTTGGATTTTAATGAACTCGTCTTACTTATAAGATCAATTCTCTACAAATCGTTTCAGATAAATTTATTCTTGTATTTATTCGTCTCGTGAGAAGAAACAAAGAAAAAAACCAAAGTTTTAGAATCGTTTTACGATTTACAAATGATAAACTTATGATTTAAATAATTATATATAAATTGATATTTCACTTTGATAGATTTTTATAAATACATAATGTAATCCTTTATTATCCTTTCTTCCTTTCCACTGTTCAACGCGACTGTACGTCCCGCGCATCCTTAAATTGTATTTTATCACCCCTGCAGCGCGGATACATAGATTTGAATTTAGCATCACCCTGCAAGCGTGGTTCCTCCTCTTCCTCGACTTCCTCTACGTCCTTCGAAAACGCGTGACGTGATCTTCGGAGGCCCCCAACACATCCTTCGCTCCTTCTTCTGCACCACCGAAACAACCTTCTCCCCCTCCCCCTCCCCCTCTTCCCTCCACTATTTCCTCTTCATGCCTGCTGCTGTTGCTGTTGCTGTTGCTGCTATATCGTAAAAGTAAATTTCCCCAGCAAACGGCATCCCTTTTTCCGCAACAACGAGAGACGTTTGTCCTCAGGATATCACCCACCCCCACCCCCACGCTAGATACTATTTCTATTTTCTTTTCCACCCTAGTTTCCTATCCGCCCATATCATACCTACGTACCTACCTACCTATACCTACACCGAGTTACCTAAATATATATATATATATATATATATATAGGTTGTGATACACAACCTACTCACTACTTTACTCCTCCTATTCAAGATTTTACAACTATTCGCATGGATACGGGACTCTTACTCTCCCGTGTAAGGGAGATTTTTCCCGCAAGAGCGCGAAGCTTTGTACAAATGACTGCACGTGATGTTTAATATCGTTTTCCACGTTTTCCACATCGTCGAAGGATGGATTGAAATTTTCCGCAGTATAGAATGTGAAACCATCGATATTAGAATGTCGATTTGGGTTATACCATTTCTTCAAGTATTCATTATTTTCATGGTGTTGAAGTTGATAACGTTATCGTAACGAAACATTGGTAAAAAGATCAATATTTCTATAATTTTCAAATGATTTTTAAGGAACTGAAATTTACAATTATAAGTATGTTTTTTTTTTTTTTTTTATTACGGTTTACTAAATTTCAGACAGTTCCAAATTTTCAAATTTGCGAAATTTTTACGCTTTACATATTATCGTACGACTGTAATTGTAAATTGTAAAAATAAATGATATATCTAATGTTTTATAATATAAATACAGAATAGTCAAGATTACAATTACTTGTTAAATAATTTATGAAAGTTTTTCAAAAATTCGACTGCTCGATTACTCATTTCAATCTTGTACCCTCCAGTCGCTTATCTATAAAACACAAATCTTCTTCTAATCAAATGAATGAAAATTCGATATCTCAAGATTGCCGAATATTAAAAAATCCATCGCTAACTTAAATTCTGACTTTCAAGAAAGTAAAAAAAAAACAAAGGCTTCCCAGCAATTTTTCTACTCATTCAACTTTTTTGGCACGAAAAAAAAAAGAGACAAAAAAAAAAACAAACAAACAAAACAGAAGAAAGAAACTAAGCGAGTGAAAAAAAAAAAACCCCGGACACCTATAATCGGGTAGTTTGCAGTCGAACCCTTGGCTTCGCACGCTTTTCTCTCCCTACTTTACGCACCAGACTAGAGACCCTCCTCTGAGAGTCTCTGAAATCTTGATACTCGGGGGAATCGAATTGAGCGAAGGCGAAAAGCGAAAATAGCCGATATACACAGATCGCAGCTGTTCGTATATAGCGATCAACGAATCCGCGAAAACGACCGCAACAGGGTTCGAATTCGAAATTCGTAATTCCGGGCTTCCGCGCCTCGTCGAGTCGTTAAATCGGTACGATTTTGGGGCGATAATAACGTCCGTTCGTGCAGGAATGAAACAAAATGAAACCCGACTCGATGCCTATTTACTATATAGCCATGCATACAACGGATGTGATAAATGCGTGAACAAGTGTTTACAGATCCGATATAATTGGTTTGATCATTAGTTGGAATATTCTTTGTTACATGTATTCTTAATTGCATATATAATAAACGTTGATAAATTATATTATCAAGGTATTTCGATTATCTGAAATACATTTCATACACATCAATAGAAGAATATTGTTTTACATTGTTATTACAGGGTGGCCAAAAATTTGTGTGGAAGAAAATTAGTCTAGTTTTTCCTGAAATTTTCTCAATTCTGGTAAGTTCAGTTTTTATTTATCATGTCACACGTGTACTTCAGCGATAATCTCTTAATATGCAGCCTTGAATTCCTCTACGCGTATCGTCGCGGTTGTAATAATAAAAACGAGTCTTCTAATAGTAAACAAAAGGTAAGAATTACTTATACAAAGTATGTTAATCAATTCGATGAATCAAAGTTCGATACAGCGAGTTAATTCAAATTGCGTCGTATAGCGCAATAGTGCGGATACCTATATGAAGACGTCATTCGGTGTGTTGAAAGTATAGGGAAAAAAAACAGGTTTTTTTTTATTTATTTTTTTTTTTTGTTATATTTAAAAGGAAAAACAATTCTACGCAAAAGTTAATCATACTCGTTGTAAACGATTCGAGAAAACAGAAAAAAACAAAAAAGAGAAGAAAAAAAACCCGAAGATAACCATAAGAGGGTTATTTTCCCTGAAAAAGATCGAAATTTTTAAACGAAATCACACGACATAGTTTGAAATAAAAATAATACTTGTACAATGTCATCATATTTGGATCCTGGGGAAAACTAAAACTCAGCTTTTTCTGTATTTTATAAATACCAAAATTTATAATAATAAATAAGAAAGAGTTTTACCCAATACCTTATATATATATATATATATATATATATTTCAACTAAGTCTCTGCTGATTTATTAATAATTAATGAAAAAAAAAAAAAAAATTTCGAAAAACAATCTAAGTACGTTACTTATTTATTCTACGAGATGATAATAATATCTAATAATAGTTTCACACTGTTTTCTCAACATTTTTACCGCCTACTTCTTCCGCAATTACATATTTAATAAGGTGAAAAGAATAAAATGAAGTCGAGTTTACACCAGTACTTACGTATCATGAAAAAATCAATTTTTTTGAGAGGGGGGAAGGGGGAGAAAAAACTCGTAAATTACGACTCATGAATGGAACACACAGATCCAGAGATTGCAGAATGAATGCTTTCGATTCGTTTATACACATATGTATGGATAAATAAAAAAAAAAAACGATGTTGCACCTGCGCTGCAATTCGGTTTCGAGAATTGCCTCTCGTTCTCCATCACCAATTCCTCGACCAATTCCCATCCATATAACTATAAATTCAACTTTATGTACTGCTGGTACTGTGCGCGCACACCTTCAAACTATAATCGAATTTTGAAACTGACGCATTCGTGTTCTCCTCCTGTCGATCCTAGGCAGTCTCCAAGCCCCAAACAGCTAGTCTCTCGCAGCTTGTTTTACGACATTTCACCATAACCCGGAGACTATATATAATCCCATAAAGCACGTGGTATAATATATTATTTATGCACAACTCGGTTGTACACAACGTACATTCGATGGCGCGATGCGATAAAAAAAACACTTGAACTGAAAATCGTGTGCATGGAATATTATATATACGAGTTGTGTAAAGTTGACGAATTTTCTCAAAACTTTCACATAACTATGCAAAGTATTTTTATAGACGTAGGGTAGATAGATGAGAAAATTTTTTTCAGTGCATAAAAGTAAATATTAATTAAACTTTTTAGTCATACTGAGTCAAGTATTGTGAAATTTTTGTATATATATTTAGAGAATTTTTCAACGTATTTTTTGACGGTTTTTTGCTTCAGATTTTTAATACTCGAGAGTAATTATTACGATGTAATGTAAATCATTGTTGTTAGAAAGAAATTGATTGAAGAAGATCGTGAAAATTGAAGGAATAATTCATCTTTGAGAAAGTTACTTCTCTACACATGTATGTATGTACATGTTTTGGATAAATTATAAGATTTAGGGCTCGCTGATCACGAATCTGAATTCGAATTTTAAGAATTCAAGATAGTGGATCTAATATGGCGGATAAAAAATTCAAATTTCATCGAATTCGTAGAAAAAAACTGTGTCCATGGATTTTCGAGATCACTGATTACGAATCTATATATATATATACATTCACAACCGGATATATATATATAATATCTGTAATATTTGTCTTTCCATGTGTTTCCTTCAGTGTGTTTGTAACATATATATATAAAACGAATACTCGGCAAATCCCCCTCGTCGAATATCATCAAGCTTTGACAAATATAGACGGCAATACAGCAATGAAATTCACACCGATATACGTAACGTATGTACATTACATATACTCGTGTAATAAACGCGTCGTTGAAATTAGCGAGGAACGATTACCGAGTAATCATCGTGGATTCGTAACATTTGCAAAGGCGTCTCATCTATAGTCGTCGATCTGTGAAGTGGTTAGTCATATATTCATCATTTTAACAAGGCGTTACTTAATTGCTGTACAACAGTATTTACACAGTTTATAATATACATATATATATATATAAATAAAAAAAATACGCCACCACTCAAATACGATATAATATTATACCTCCTGACCTTATAGCTACGAATAAACGAACAGAGGCAAGATTTCCACAATTTGACCCCAAAGAAGAAGAAGAAGAAGAAGAAGAAGAACCACAACCACCGCCACCACTCGAGAGCAAGAAGACTCCTATATAGTCTGCTACAGCTCGTTATAGATAAAGTTTTTGGATGCTTTTCTGTACCGTTCACTCTCATTTTCCGTTGCCACTTGAGACTCGACTCGACTCGACTCGACTCGACTCGACGTGACTTGAAGGAAAGCGTGTACCTCGACCGTCTGGTCCGAAGCCCTTATTATATATATACATACATACCAAATACTTGTGCTTTTTTTCTCGCCGCACACTTTTGTGCAAGAATAAAGAAAAGACGAAACAGGACCAGACGCGGGAGAAAAAAGAAAAAGAAAAAAATCGAAGAACACGACCGAAAAGAAGAAGCCCTCGCTTGGGACAATGCTTAGGATGAATGAAATAGCGAAAGAGAGTGAGAGAGAGAGAGAGAGAGAGAGAGAGAGAAAGAAAGAGAGAAAGAGAAAGACAAATACAAAACTTTGCCTAACTTTGTACCAAGAACTTGGCTGATATAGATATAGACGGCAAGGCAAGGCAAGGCAAGGCAAGGTGGATGGATGGATAGATCCGAGGGTAAGAGTACGGATTTCAAGTTGGATTGGCGTGGCTGATAAAATACAGATAAAACTGGGGAAACCTCGAAGACGAGTGTGCAGACTCCCACAAGTTGTTAGTCTCGAAACCAGGGTACGACATGGGGATATGAGGCAGTAGCGGCGGTAGCGACGGCAGCAAACACGGATTAGGAAAGAAGAAGGTGAATAGGATTTTTGGGATGAATTTGGACAGGTAGAAAATCCTTCCAGGGATAAAACAGCCTAGAACGGAGACAGCAACTGAGCAACGAACGCGGTTCTTGTGCCAGAAATTCCCAGCGACGATTACAATAAAGACAGACGTTTTCGTTGTTGAAAAGTTTCAAAATTTACGATTCTCCTCGTCCTCATCTCCCCTCTCATCTTCGTGCCTTTCAAACAGTAGAGGAACAAGAAGAAGAAGAAGAAGAAGAAGAAAAATGTTCATAATAATACAAATAAAAAGAAAGAACCAAGAACAAAGTAAACGAAGAATATGTTTTTCGAAAATCAAAGAGGTTCGTGTCGGCAGATCAAAACCAATGTCTCATGGCTTGTTTTCTCCTCCTCCTCTTCTTCTTTCTCTCGTTGATGTTATTCTCGTACGTAAACCAGGACCAAAGTTTTGATAACGTATCTCATTCGGATGAAGCACGTCGCATATACATCATACATTGTGTACCACGTAGAAACGTCGGTGATTCAGTAACGAAGAAAACAAGCTGAGCAGAGGAATCTTTTATCACCAACGCGATGATTGAATGAGAACTTGATGAAATAGATGATTGAAAAGTCTACTGGAACCTGATCAACGACACGTCCAAAGTATCATGTGATTTTACTGACATTGTTTAATTAATAAGCACAAGGTGTTTGACGTATCGTTGAAACTCGATGTTCTAAAATTTGACTCAACTATTCAACCGAATCACCTCTTCTCAAGGATCAGTTTCTCGATACTGTAATGATCGTGTACGCAAATTTGTGAAAACATCGTTTCAACGTATGTTCAATTGTTAAACACTATGACGTAGTTATTCAAATAAAAAAAACTGGTCGACTGATAACGACGAGTCGCGATAAGATAACCACAGAGCTGAACTGACACAAAGAGATGATAAAGTACGTTGTAGCTATTCGAAAATAGCCAAAGGTTGTTATACCTCTGGGTTCAGATACATTTCATTGCTTATGTTTCGTGCATGTCGTATACGATTTAGAGACAGAGATGACTAGAATAGGTACATACATCAAGTTCATTAAGTTTCACAATAACAGGTGTGGCTGGAGATTCAGGCACCATCTCTCCAACTATGGATATCCTTAATCAAGTCCGTACAATTTGGTTCCTATTTATTTTTCGGATTTCAGAGAAGTAATAAATGATCATCTTCAAGCTACGCCTCCGTCACATCCATCAAAGGTATGAAAATTAGTGGACTTTATAGACATACGTAGATTCATTTTTAATCTATAAGTGATCCAAATGCTTAAATTCCCGGTTTATGAGTATAAACTGTAGAACCAACGACGAGGTGTCATTGGTAGGAACCTGTTATAGATTGTGGATAACAAGTCGATGATAATAATAGTAGAAGTAGTGGATATAGAGGGGATGCAGTAGTAACACGATAAATATAGAAAAGAAGAGAAAGAAGTATCTAGTCAACAATAATGAGCGACTGAAGCAGCACCTCACCTGCATGTATAGCGTCTACTTCCCACGATACATTTGTTTCATGTATGTAGCAACAACATCAACAGCAGGAATTACCAGTTGGATAAAATATTGGATAACATGTTTTGATACGAACTACCACTGCGGCGTAATAATGAAAAAGGGGAAAGAAAAAGGGATGAACAAAGTGGAAGAGTAATAGTGAAGGTGGAAAATAGAGGAGCATAAAAGAAGCAGAAGAATGAGAAAGCACGAAAGTCAGGAGAGGTAACCCAAGCCAGGTATAAATATTTAGAAGTAGGAATCCGATACTCTCGGGCACTTGACACTCCTCTGAAGCAGCATCAGCAGCAGCAGCAAGCCCTTTATGCCCAACAACAGGTAATGAGGCTGAGGCCCGGGTCTTATCATCGATACCATGTGCCTACATCAGACTTCCACGAAGTGGAACTTTTGGTCAACATCAATAACGACAGCAACATCAAGAGCTAATCATACATTGATAACTAAACAAACGGTGTCACGGGTAATGAAACTTGATATTATAAATGATCGTTACAACGAAATCGAAGGTGGTCGTGTATCTTTTCTTACGTTTGTATTGATGTTGATGTTGTTCTATGACGTTGGTGTGGGGATCAACAGCTCGATCAACAACGCAAAGTGGAAGAGATGCTGTGTTTAAGCGTGTAAAGAGACCCAGCAATTAAGCATCAAACAGTACCAAATCTCGAGACTTGAAATCGGATCGAACGTGTATCAAGAGATCTGGAGAACGTGAGAAAATCCGGTTTTCGGTACTGACGAGTGTTTGTGTGTGTAAGCCTGTGTAGGAACGATGCTTGTGACTTGACTGTACAAGTGCTAGTATGCTGTGTGCAGACTGCAGGCATCGAGCCAAAAGTGATATTTATAGATCCAAGAAGAAGGTGTGAACATTTATGTTTAAGTATCGAGAAGAAGCAGGCGAAAAAACACAATATGGAAGTTGTTTCGACCAAGCGTCCGAGGTGTCTAGATCATTCGAAATGATTTGGTGATTTATCGGAAATCACACTGAAATTGAAGATATTAAAATAAAATTCTGGATTAGTAATCATCGAGGTAATCATCAAATTAGTGATTATGAGAAATGATTTATGGATTACAGAAATCTCTTTGTGACGTTAAGAAGAAATGGAAAAAAAAAAAAATCATTTTCTAAACTAGTATCTCGTAATCACTTTATATAAGTGTGTTTGACTTTGTGTCAAAATGTAGTTTCTCCGTAAAATTAATTGGATTTTTATCTTAAGTTTTTTTGGAATATCGGTCATATCGCTAACGAGAGCAAAAAGATACTTTGATAGTTGGTTTATAATTACGGATAATACGCATGAAGAAACTTCGACGTGAGGAAAAACGAGAAAATTAAGACTAAGCTGAACATGTTTGTGGTTTGCTCGTTTATAAATCCCAACCAAATATTCGCCAAGTTGAAATATCTTAATCCCCAAACTCTCCGAGAAAACATGAATCGTTTTCACAAACTCCATGTGAACCCAGACGATGAATTTTATTCATCCGTTTATTTCTCTCTCTCTTTCCGTCTAGCTCATAGTCAAAAAGCCAAAAATTATTCTGTTCACTAGTAACTAATCGTAAATTAGAATGGCGATCATATTCTAAAGATTAAAAAAAGAAGAACAACCCAAACTGAAGTCAAGATTTTGATTACTGGAGATATTTGAAAATTAATTTTTGGATATGGATCAACCGAAGTGAAGTTAATTAATTGCTCAGCAATTGTGAGACTCGAAAAATAGAAATTTTTATATCTTCTAAGACACAACTCGAGAGGTAATCACGCTGCAGGAGTGGTCACAACTTGAAACATCAAAACAGAAACTGCTCTTCTACTTTTACCCCAAGATATATGAAAATGTACTAAAAAAAAAAAGGTGAGAGATAGAAAAGAAATAATTTATATATATAGCGAGACGATCCCAAGCCTTCATGAATCGAATCACATATCGATATTGTAATATATTGCCCATTCGCAAATAATGTGTCTCAATTGAAATTCTGCGCGAATGTAAATAAATTCCGCTTTCATATGGGCACCGAAAAACCTATATCGTTAATTATCTTCTTTCTTTGTCAATTTTTTTTCATCCTTAACGTCTGGTGCGTGACGATGAATCGATCGAAACACGAACAGCGTGGTACATGAAAAAAAAAAAAACGAAGAGAAAGATAGTTTTTTTTTATTTACCTCTTTTAAAACGCAATGAAAAACAACGTAAAAAAAAACACACACACCACGATTCGTCGTATGTACTGTTAATTGGTTTCTTCGCGCAGTGGTGAAAATCGATGAAATAATAAGTATATAATTTTATATACTTATATACATATAACAAAAGCAATTAACGTCAGGGGAAATAAAATTACGCCTCAAGTTAAGAAAACTCGCAGGGGATGGCTAAAAGAGACTTTTTAAAGCGAGTATAGCTGTTTTTGTTCTCTCTCTCTCTCTCTCTCCAACTCTCTCTCTTTCTGCGCCAAGATTAGTAGATTTAAAAAATAAATACAAGCTGTAGAGAAAAACAACAATTAGAAAAAAAAAAAAAGAAAAAAAAAGAAAAAGAAAAAGAAACCGGACACAAACAAAAAAGAATAAGGTAAAAAAAACTTTCACCGTTATCAGATATATAAATATCTTCTCTACCCCCTTCAGTGATGCACGATAAGTGTTCCTTTTTCTAATCTTTCTCCTCAGACCCTTAGCCTTCTTTTAATCGACACTATTTCTTTGATATCATTATCAACCGTCGTTGCCGCTAGCCAATCGTCTGTCAGATACTTCGGTAAAGAATTGATAGCGCCTCTCTTCAATGAAGCCCATACGTTAAAAGCATTAAAATACATTTCATATCGCGGTGACGTCGCTTCGAGATAATATAATAAATAAAGTGCGCGTGTAAGATAATTTAAATTAATAACGTACGTCGGGCGAAAGATAAAAAAGACTTTGATGAAAGAATCCGACGTTGTTTTTGTTTTTCTTTTTCTTTTTTTTCATTTTTTTTTTTTTTTTTATCAAAAGAAAAGCACGATTAGAAGAAAGACAAGATAAATGAACCGATTTGAATATATAATATACAATAACTATAATTCAAATGGCTATGAAAAAAAAAACTTTTCCAGCGCAAAAATATTTCTATATTAGATATTTGCTTCAATCAGATTAATTTTATTCCATCGTATACGTAATTATCGACACAATGAATTTTTCTTTTTAAGATGAAAAATTCGAGTTTGAAATTTTTTCTCCAATCTTACGTAACTATACTTTCGTTCGTTACTACTTATACATTAAATTGTACATATATAATGACATTTTTCTGTACAAGTAATTAACTGACAATCAGTTCAATTGGCTAAATACTTCGAACTATATCACTCTCATGTCTGAGTTAGGTATTTTGTATATATATATATATATATCATATAGTATGGTAAATATATTCTAGCCTATTCTATACATATATTGTATATAATATAAACTAAACTTCTCTCCGCAATATTATTCATAGATGTGTACGCGTGTTGAAACTTGATAAGATAATAACCTCACTTATACACGAGGAGTTTTTCGCTACAAGGAGAAAGACGTAGAGAAAGAGAGAGAGAGAGATAGAGAAAGTGAAATAATATATATATATATATATATATATATATATATCTCAATATACACATGCATATGCACAGAATGAAAGGTACCTGATTGTTATTAGGTATATAGAGTTTGAAATTCTTTGGAGAATCATCTCTTGTAAAGATAACCCGAAATCGGTATTGGCAAGGTTTACTACACACGTAAGTACCTATGTTATATATATATATATATATATATATATATATATATATATATATATGTATGCATTATTTCGTCTTGCTGGCAACGTCAAAAAGTTCAACAAACTTTATATTGAATAAGGTTTAGACGCGTGAGTTTCGCCGCGGACGAAAATTTCGCCGAGTCAAAATGACAACGGCAGGAAGAGAAGAACAAAAAAAAAAAAAAAAGAGGAAAAGTCACGTTTATCGGGAGGACGATATGAAAAAAAAAAAATTCAATTAATTCTTTTTCACAATTTTTCAAATTTTTTTCATTTTTTTTTTCATTTTTTTTTGCTTTTTTGCTTCTCTCATCTTAACCGGCGCGTGATGTAGAGAAATTTCTGAAAAAAAAAAACTGCATATAATTCGTGTTCTAAAATCCCTTCGGCATTGAATAAATAATATAAAAATGAATATTGCTTCAGGAGTTAGAATTTGAAGAAAATGAAACAAGGAAAGAAAAAAAAAAAAATGGTATCCAATATTATTAGAAGATCAATCTATTGGCCGATAAAACCATTAATGAGAGAGAAAGAGAGAAAGAGAAAGAGAGAAATTCATTCTCCTTCACTTTCTCTTTCGTTGATCATTGACCGAGAATAGAGAAAAAGTATTCTTATGATCGATAAATATTTTACTATCACATGACGCAGTAGCAGCAGCGCCGGCAACAGGAGGGGGGGGGGGGGGGGGGGGGGGGGATGATAAAATAATAAATAAGTAAGCGAAACGTATTCCGTAATACAATATTCATCCGATCTTGTACGAAACACGTTTTCTTCACCGATAAGAAGAAATAAAAGCGCAGAGCGAAAAAGAGGGTGTATTTTTTGTTTTTCTATTTTTTATATTATCAGTTTTCTTTTCTTCTTCTTCCTCGTCTTCTTCTTTATTCACCGTGACATTACAGCAGTGTAAACGGCGATCCGTCTCTCACGGTCAAATGCCGCAGAGCACAGAGATATATGCAATATACGTATACATATATAGGTGTGACTATTACTTATACTTGACAGGCACTCGTTTAGTATCCTCTTGACCGAAAAGATATAGGTACCTAACCCTTCGTCGTGGGTTCCTTTTTACCTCGGCCTCTAGGGCTACAGCATCTCGACTTTTCCGGACTCGAGTGAATTACGAATGAGATGAGGAGAAAAAATAAAAAACAAAGTAAGTAAGAAAGAAAAAAAAAAAACAAGAAAATCTCAACTTTTCCAAACGGTTTTTTCGTGGGTTGTTTTTTACCCCCCCCCCCCCCCCCCCCCCCCCCCTCCACTTTAACCGATGTTTCGAAGAAGATAACGATAAATTTTCTTCCTCGTTCTCAAAAAAAGCTTCGATAATATCAATAATTATTATTATTATACACGTACACGATTGTTTTGATCTTTAATTTCCAAACGCACACGTACAAAATATTTTCTTATAAGCTGTGCAGTTTCAATTTGTTTAGTTGGTTTCTTTTTTTTTTTTTTTGTCTTTTTTTTTTTCATTCGAAACGTAAGAAACATAAAGTATCGTTCGTCATACATACACACGATCACCGAAATCTACGACGAAGGTTTCCTCACTGCGGAAAATTAGCCATAACGTGTCTGCCTCCTTTTATTACTATTTATTTCTATTGATTTATTAATTTTTTTCGCTTACTTATTTGTTGAGCGCCAAATAAAAAAAAAGCCCAAGTATTTGCGCACCCGTAAATAAGTATCCGCGAATAATAATAATAATAATAATAATTATAATTATCTTGTGGTACGATAAGTTCATTTGAGTCAAGTCACAAAAAATATAACACCTTTGTGTTTGACGTATATAGGTATACATATATACATACATGTATAATAAATATTTGCATCGGTTGTGTTTGATCGTTGAGTGTAGAAAAAAAAAAAAAAAAAACGAAACCAAACCAAACGAACCAAACACACAAAATTAGAATGGTGTTACTAACGAATAATAAATGTGAGTCGTTATTTTAAATTCTCTTACGTATTCGATGCCGCTTCTCGTTGCATCGTGAAGAAGAAAATTTCATATCCAATAGCAGTAAATTGGGATTTCGTTGCAATTTTTGCAACACATGTGCAAGATATTTACCTGAAACAGAGAAAAAAAATTACACGATTATTATTATATATTGCATTATATATATACAGATAATGCAATTCCACAGTTTATTACACAGAAAACAAAGATAAAATAGATTTCACGTAGTGAATGAATCAAAAAAATAAAATAAAAAGATCATCTCTACATTTTTTTTTTTTTTTTTTTTTTATGTGTACACGCAAAAACCGTAATTCAATGATTTATCTTTACGAGCATAAGTAATGCTCGGTAAAAGAAAGAAGAAGAAGAAAAAAAAAAAAAGGTTGGCTCATTACAACATGTTTGAATGAAATGAATAAAAAAAAAAAATTTTCAAGTCGAAGAAAGAATTTATTTATCCCTGAAACAAATTACAGATTTCGAATCGAATAAAGTAAAAAAGAATTATCTCTGTTGTATAAAACACAAGTTTAACATTAAAATGACGTTAATAAATTCACTTAAATGAAAATAAACGTGACATTATATATATATATATATATAAATCGAATATAATAATACAACATAATGGTGCGGATAATTAAAATTAAACGAGGTCACACTTAAATACCTAGAGATAAAAAAAAATTTTTACGGTCGAGCAAAACTTTTCCAACATCGAAATGTGGGTGCAAGAATATCGCTTGAATTGTCGTTGATTTAATAAAAGTTAGAAAAAAAAATATCGTAAACTAAAATAAAAAATAAATAAATTAATTAAAAAAAAAAAAAAACAAGTCAGTATAGTCGAGACGGAGGCAAAGAAGTAGAAAATCGGTGGATGGTAGAAGGATTCGAATGGCATGCGAGGATTTTCACAGGGGTAATGTCTCGGCGATCAGTTCATTTCCGGTCCGGAGCTCGACGGCACCGCGTTGATTTAATGTATTTCACTCAATTTCCGGTGGGCACGTCAAGAGTAGAACTGCTTCAGATTCTGCCGGCAAATTTCGGCGGACCAAAATTTTCACTTTTCATTAGCAGATCTGCGGTCATTTTTTTGCGGCCCACACAAGCGAAAATTTCCGTTTAAAACGACACATTTTTTTTTTTTTTTTTTTTTTTTGGGGGGGGTTTTATTACTCAACTATGGATTGGCGTATCGTAAATAGCAATATATGTATTTCTAGGGAATTAAACGATCTACTCAAAAGGTCTTCAGCGATTTTTTCGTAAATCTACTGATTCAAAAGTTATTTAAGGTTAAGAATCAGTTATGTCAAATTTCACGACTTTTTTTTTTCATTTTCGCTATGAAATAATGGTTGAAAAATTAACAAATTATGAAATTTCTCAAAGATCATATTATCTTCCTCAAATTTCCCAAGTTTTTAATGTAAACTATTGTACAAAATTTATATTTTCATCAACTTTTGAACCAACATGTATAGGTATACATTTTATACTCGCGGTTACGTTCGGCGGGATGGAAACTTATAAACAACAACAACAACAACAATAATAGTAATAATAATAATAATAATAATAATATGCGTGAATGATTTTTCAGAATTAAATCGTATGATTGATTGTGATCTATATTATGAATGGTAATAATAATTGAGGTTATTTCATTTGCCGAATCATACAAATTTATCGTTTCTAATTAATTAGAAAAATTCTACGTATTCGATTTCTTTCAGTTTATTCTATTTCTATTTCTTTTCATTCCCAACAACGAACTGAAGAAGAAAATCTTTGTCTCGAAACGATTTCCAAGGAATTCATTTGTGAACTAAAATCAGAGTTATTTTTCATTCAAACTCGATGAAATACGTACATATATATATATATATATATATAGGTTTATTATACTCTATAAATATAATAGAATAATCACGTTGTAATGTTTCTCAGACTTTGTTAATATCATAAGGTGTTTACAGTTGAAATCAAGAGTTTATGAAAAGAGGAAAGAGAGAAAGAAAAAAAAAACAGTTTTCCGAATCACACAGACTTTTTTTTTTAAATTAGTTTCAATTTTTTTTTTTTTAACCTCTTTTTCGTCATGTTTTTATTTTTGCTACACATTTGCGCGTCTCGATAATTGCACTTTTCCAAAAGATAATATTGCATTTTGAAAACTTGCATTATCGGCACAATGGTCGTGAGAATTTCTCTCTCTCTCTTCTTATTTTCTCAAACACGTGAAAACTAATTATTGCAAGTAAAATAATCCTAACGTGTAATAGAAAGTTGTTTATTTTTTTTTTTTTTTTTTTCATTTTCATCAACCGCACGAACCGAAATAAAAATAAAAGACTCTTGCTATCGGCTTCCCGAATTAGAATTCCTCCCGAAGCTCGTAATTTCGCAAAAAATTGCACAAAACTCAACTTGCCCGCCACCTTGCAAATACAAATACAAATACCATAAAACACAAAGTGCAAACGCTTGAACGCGGAGCTAATAAATTCGCACATCGAAGGCATCAGAATTTAATGGTAGACCGTCGAAGGATAATGACGATAATAATACGCTTCGATCGTTTATTATTATCATTATACATCGCCGAGTTCTGGATCAGAGCATAAAATCTGTACATATAATAATCGAATCGCTTCCGCGCTCCACTAGCCGATCATATCTTATTTATTATACATGTATAGCATTTGAAAATATATATATATATCACTTCCTGGGAGAAAGAAGAATTTAGGAAAAAAAAAAAAAAAAAAAAACCAAAAAGCATACGTAATATTTTTAATGTAACTATAAATATTTATTTCCACACCACCAGCCCCCCCCCCCCCCCCCCCCCCCCAAATAAAATTACCATTCAAATAACTTTCTGTATAAATAATACATATTAGTAATAATAATAATAATAACAAGGCATTGAATTAAAATAATATATTTCAATAATAGAAATGTTTCTTTTCCATTTAATGCGTAGCATAATAATGATACTAAAAAATTTATTTAACGAGTTAAGAAATATTTAAGACTTCTGTCCAAAGTTTAAACTCACGCGGAAGTAAGTATATATATATGGACGGGGAGGAGAACGAGGAAGATTCAAGTTTCAAGTAAGTACACTTTCGCACATAAAACACACGGAGCAAGTGCATGCAGATTGCAAACTTTCAGAGAATCAGAAAATCGCAGATTTAAAAAAAAATTAAAACTGTCTCTACTTTTCATATTTTACCCAAAATAAAAAAAAAGACGATAATATTTCCAATTTTTTGCATAAAGACACACGCACGCACACAGTATTAATTATCCGTTTAATTACAACACGTCGGAAGAAATCCGCGGAGATTATTACATTCACCATCTCTGTTAAATAAAACTTAAGTGACAAGCCTGATAATAATACAAAAAAAAAAAACAAAAAAAAAAACAAACAAAAAAAAATAAGATATTTCTCCATTTCAATTGCATTAAGATTTTTATAAACCTCGTAGATAAGAAGATAAGAATTCTTCGCCCGCTTTGCTTCTCTTCAGTTGTACTCTATAGCAACGTGATTAGATCGATAATTATGACAAATCGATAAAACTATAACATTTCTCCTTATATAGATATAGATGTGTGTATATATTTATATATATATATATATATGTATATACATTTTTAAGTACGAAATTTAGATCTATTTATCGAATGATATCGGAACCGTAAGATCATTCGATAAATAGATCTAAATTTCGTACTTAAAAATAAATACGCATACTTTAAACAAAATGAATATATACTTGAGAGTTTTTATTTTCAAATAAATTTATGAAAACACCAATACATGCAATAAATTATCACGTACAAGAATGAAAACCACAAACAGTATAACTTATCGTTATCGCCTCGATATATATATATATATATATATATATAAACAATAAGGTTTCTGAGGAAAAAAAAAAGTATTTGGATGATAAATTTAGTATTAAATACATGTAGAGAATCGGTGTTTCGACCCCATTTGTAAATTACAATCTTGACCTTTGGGATCATTTCACAAAAATGTATAATTGGGTATGTATTAAGGCGTTTATATAAGGTGTATACATATACGATGAAAGACCGGGTCACACCTCACGTCAGATTCAATAGCAACATTTAAAGTTCGAACGTGTGCATGGCAGCCAGAATACACCTTAAACGCATTTAATTCTATATTCCGTACAAAGTTCGCTTCATCTGCATACCTACGTCTAGATTATTCGTATAGATAATTTATAAATTTATACATATATCAGTGTAACAACAAAACGTGATTCATTATTAGGTAAACAACCAGTAGTGGTTGAGAAAAAAAAAAAAAAAAAAAAAAAATGTGGAGAATAGATTTCTCGCCAATTGAATCTTCAGCGGTGAAAAAAAAAAAAATAAAAAAAAAAAATTAAATAAAATAAAATAAAATAAAAATAAAAGTTTATGAAGAATAATAAAAAGACTTGCCTATCGATGATAATTAATTATTGTTATTGTTTTTGTTGTTATACACGTAATAAATGATCAGGATTCGAAATAATCACAAGTATAATAATCAATTAACTGATACACGGTATATGGTTTATTACTAAAATGACAAGTGTTTAATTATTGTTAGCGGAATGGTTGAATTAAAAGGAAAATAAGTTAATACGGGAGACAATTTCTATAACACAACGATAAGAAGAAGAAAAGGAAAGGAAAGGAAGAGAAGGGAAAGAACCGCAACGACAAAATGCGTCATATATTATGAACTACTGTACTTTGGACTCGGAAGTCCACCAAGGCTTCATTTTACATTTAATATACACGCTTGTAAACATACACCTATAATATTTATACCAAGGTATATAGCAAGTAACGTGTAGGTACGTACGTATACATATATATATATATATATATATATATACTTATATACACATGCATGACATCGTATATCAAAACCAGTAGGAGGATGCTCGTACAAAGATTACCAACCGTACGATTTAGACCTTTCTGATGCACGCAATGCGTGCAAACAATACGATAACAATGATGATGATGATGATGATGATGATGATGATGATGATATAATCCACTAACCAGTTGCTCGACCAGCGCGATGCACGACAAAGTCCCCGAGGACTAAGATCAAGAGATGAAATCAACGAAGCAAAATGAAAATGTTTTTAAAAATAGAAAACTATTAAAAATAATTAGACACGCGAGAAATATCGAGGTGTAAAATTGGCAACATCGCCAATCCAATTTAGCGAAACTGTATATATAATTATATAGTAATTAAGTAAGCAGTCGGTCACTCCAGTTTTCAAATGACAGGCAAACCCGGTCGATAAAAAAGTTTTGCAAAATCTAGATATAACAGTTTTAGAACAAGTCGATCTTTTCGGTAGACGAATCATCGAGTAAACAAACGTAAGTGACGGGTAACGTCGTGACGTCAAATTGCAATATTTGCAGAGACGAGTGATAAAATAATTGGGTATGCATAACGAGAGGACAATAAATAGGGTATCACGTCATTTTTCTCCTCGTCGCTGATATAGAACGTGAAAAACTCTTCCTGATTACCTGGGGAAACATATCGCCTTTAAAATGCACATCGATTTTTTTGTTTCAGATGATCCGATAACGAGTTATAATCTTCACCGCAAAACAACTCTCTTTTAAAGCGCCTCCGGAGATTCGCCGTCACAGGCGTATTTATCAACATTTTTTACTGAAAATTTTTGTCTAACTTACTTCAGAAGTTCTACCACAATATGTAGATGAATTGAATTGAATAATATTGCTTATATCGCCGTAAAAAAATCGCGAAAATATGCCTCTTTTACGCTTTTAAACACCCCCCCCCCCCCCCCCCCCCAAACGGTATAATACTGTACCCGAAAAGCAGAAAGTATCGTAGGGGATGATCAGAATTGGGAGTGCATAGATAGAATTGGCACAAAGCTATACAATCTATCCATATGCCATATGCTATACGTTCAAGTTAAATATTTGATGTATATATCGATTGAAACGGATGCATGGATGGATAGATGGAAATGAACCGTGTCCGTGACATGTCATGCTTGCATTACCCGGGCAGAGCAGCATGAGGGGGAAGTTTGGAATCATATATCGCGAGAGACGATTGTCGAATACAAAACGAGAAGAGAAAAAAAAAAACCGGTGAACCTTTAATAAAGTTGATAAAGATAAAAATAAACTATATTTTATTAAAGTATTATGCAATACTTTCTGTTATAAACGGTTAGAATTTAAAGTTTACAGGTTTCTTCTTTTTCTTCGTCTTCTTTTTTTATTTTTTTTACATTTTGTAGTTCAATGATTGCCTGTATCAATTCCATTGACACTTCCATAACACCCCAAGGGTTTGCAATACGTTCATTTCCCGTCAATTTCCTAGCGTATAACGTAACAGTCATTGACGGAATGGGGTTTAGAACCGAATCGTATCGTGGACACGATAACTCGTCGTTCGTAGTTATGGTCCCATGAGTATAAAGCACCTATCGGACAACCATATACACCATTATACTACAATATTACCACCTTCAATCGTCATGAACGTTACCACGTTTCGCAATATGGATAGTTCCAAGGGTTCGTTTCTCTGCTAATTGTAAGAGTTCACAGATCCGTAACGAATGATCACGAAGTGACAGCATCAACTTGCACGATCTTGAAACCATTCAGCATGAAGCAACTATCCTAAATAATTCTGATGCCGATGATGATGATGATGATGATGATGATGGATGTGATGCAGCATCGCAAGGTTCGGAAAGAGTCTGTTTATCAAGCATCGTCGACGTGACTAATTTACCCTTAATCTTTGAAAAGTTCACACTACAGATAAAGAGACTGATTTACCGCGTGTTAATTGTCTTGAAAATAGAGAAAGATAAAGAGCCTGAAATCCAAGAAACGAGGATTACGAAACTCATCTTCGTGAATGGTGTACGACCTTGGAATCTCTACATCGTTATACACTGTAACACGTTGTTCATACTTACATTATGAGGTAAAAACAAAAAAAAAAGAAATTTCATCAGGTAGCGCACTCTAGAGTTCTCTCTACGATTGTACAGAGTTTATCTCATCTAGATTTAAATCATGCGTATGAAAGATGTTTCTGCATCTTTTATTCTGAATACTCAAGAGTGACGATTCTTTCCTTCAATTGATTTTCCTCTTCCTTTCCAGCACTTGATCAATATCCCAGACACGAGTTAGTATGTCAGGCTATTATCAACCCTCCAGTTTCCTGATTTTCAGAATATCACGAGTCAAAGTACTTGAGAGTTGCATTCTGCCTCCCGTGATGTGATTTTAAACACTCTCTATTACGAAATGACAAAGTTGGTATCGCAGTAGGAAGGATAAAACCCAAAGCTCATTATCTGGTCAAGTGCAATGACTTGAAATCATCTTCCATTCACTAAAGTGATAAGAAACGATGATAAATAATCTCATATCACGAAAATCCCATCAAACGGATTCCAAGGTGAATGGATCAATCGGATGGAATCACTTTACATCCTATCAGCAAACGATAGCTTGTATACCTAATACGTATATATAACGCGAGTGAATGAACATATCCTACGACGAGGTAAAATAAATTTTCATTCTACTTCCCTCTTAATTTTCCCAACATTAAAAAACTTCTCCTCAAATTCTGTAGTTATACGTGTCAAGAGTTTTACTACAGTTTTCACATATAAAACCACAAGTTATCGACATACCTATATATATATAGGTATATATACGTTACATTATACAACAGACGTTGGAGAAAAAAGGAAGAAAGGAAAGGAAAGAAAGAAAGAAAGAAAGAACGAAGCTGCAACTCGACGATGCGGAAACGGTTTGTTCTAAATGGAGGAACATCAATCTTGCAGAGAAAAATCTTAGCATCCGTTACGGCACTCGCGGTGCCGTTGCTGGCATGTAAATCGTATGTACGTACGTATGTATGTATGTGTGTATGTATATACATATATAGACCTACAAGTACCAGGGTATTCCGGGTGAGAATACGTATTAATGCGACAATTTGCATTTTAAATAAATGACCAGCGTCGTCGACGACAGAAATTTTTACACCGCGTTCACCGGACGAATGGACGAACGAATGAACCGAGTTGACGAACCGACGACGACGACGACGAAGTTTATACGATTTGGTAATTGAACGGCTCGAGGGCCGCAGCCAAAGCAAAAGCAAAAGCAAAAGCCTCGAAAAAGGAGGAGGAGGAATGAACTTCGACTCCGTTCTCTCGTGTAATTTGCATTTCAAAGTTATTTCGCAAAATTAACTTTTACCTTAGCTTTCCAACAACTGCGGACGAAAGTGTCATTTTCATTTTCACCTTTTCCGTCGCGCTTTTCCTCCTTTACTTTTCTTTTTCCTCGCGTTCACACCAAACCTCAACACTCTCTTCTTATTCTTATCCTTATTCTCCGTTTATTTTTTTTTTTTTTCTTCTTTTTCTTTTTCTTATCCCTTGTATAATATTGGGAAAATTATTTAAAGTTCGAAAGGTACACGCACGTTGCGATAAACTTGGAGGAACACGTCGATCCTCTAAGGATAATAATAAACGTCTCCTTACAAACCGCGAAACTGAGTCAAGGACTCAAGATATAGAAAACCTTATAGTATATCCTATAGGATAAACCCTGAATCTCTTGAGGCTGAAGTTAGTAACGTTAGCATGACGATATATTAAAGGGGGGGGGGGGGGGGGGGGGGGGGGTTTACTATTTTCGAATTCTGTAGAAACTTTGAAGTGACCAAATTTTGAAAATATGAATCACAGCTTCGCCTTATTACAATTTACTGCACTCCAGAGATTCCTAAAATTATGAAATAACCGGTTTTCCGAAACTGGAATCATTACAATAACGTCACCAACATCAGTCCCATTTAATCTCAAAGTTGAAATTCACACATGTTTCCATATCAGTCATAAAGTTCGAACGGAAGATTGACCGTCAAATTTGAAAGTTAGTAATAACGTTGACGTAACACGAAACGTGTTTGGGGAAAAATTCATTGTTTCGCTTTTATAAGTGTGAGTGATTGAAGTAATTGAGTTTTCAAAATATGAATATATGTATATGTATATACTGGCTTATTATAATTTACCATATCGTTAAAAAATTCGTAAAATTCGGAAATAACGATTTTTCCCGAAACGTGAATCGTGGAAATAACGTTACCAACTTGATCTTCATAACCGTGATGAAACGATTGAACGAATCGCTTACTAACGATGACAATGCGCACTGCGGGTCTGCGTTTTGCCAATTTAAACATTCTCGATCGCGAGCAGCTGTGCAGGTAAACAGGAGCAGCCAAGTGTAAGACAGCCAGTAACAGGGTTGATGCAAATGCTGACCTCCCGGGTTCTGATTGCTATGCAACCTCGCGACTGGTGCAGTTGCAGGGAAGCCTTGCAGCAGCAGCAGCAGCAGCAGCAAAGGTTCATGTACAAAGTTGGACGGACATATATAAATGAACGATGTAACGAACGAACGAACGAACGAACGGTTTTCCGGCTTAAAAACTCCCCAACAGTAAAAGCGAGTCGCCTTTTGTCAGTCGTCAGATGATCCCGACTTCAGTGTCCGGCGGTGGTTCTGGAATTGCAATTGGAAAAGCACCTCATCCGATGATGAAGTGCGCTATCGATAAACAGACGGAAAAGAGATGGAGAGAAAGAAAGAAAGAAAGAAAGAAAGAAAGAAAAAAAGAAAAAAAAAGCAATGAACACGAACAGTGCAGGAATTTTTTTTATTACTTCATCGTCGTTAGGGGGAAATTTGATTAGCTGAGTACTTCCTAGTCCCACCGGGTTTCCTATATATACCTATATACACCTATATGTTAGAGTGGCGCAAAAAAACCGACTTTTTTTTTTTTTTTTCTTTTTTTTTGAGTCTCGTGTGAAAAAATGTTAGTTTTCTGATGTTTTAAGAACCCACTCCAAAGGACAGCTCTAAAAAAAAATTTTAAGAGGTCGCTCCAAATTTTTAATAATGTAAAAAATCGTCAAAAAATTCGATAAAAAAAAATTGTATTTTCAGTATTTTGTTCGATTTTTAATTCATGTCGTGGTGTATTGTTATCGATTCTTTCTTACTAAATTGAAGAAAAAAATTTATGAAATTTTAATATGAATATTAAAAGGTCGCTCGAAAAGATCTAAAGAAATGCACGAAAAAAATTA
The DNA here is from genome assembly GCF_021155765.1 of Diprion similis. Classification (NCBI taxonomy): domain Eukaryota; kingdom Metazoa; phylum Arthropoda; class Insecta; order Hymenoptera; family Diprionidae; genus Diprion; species Diprion similis. The sequence goes on from NC_060110.1 coordinate 23,375,567, forward strand.
TAATATAATAAAAAATGTGGGTAAAAAAAGCTTTCGAGTCGTTTAGAAAGACTCGCCTCGAGTAAAAGCATTATACGTATATATAAGTAAGTAAAACAGATTTATAGAAAAAATAAAAATTAGTAAAGAAATATCGGAAAGGTATGATCTTTAACAAATATGGGACAGTAAGTGATCAAGGGAAATAGAAATAGAAATAGAAAAAGAAAAAGAATAAGAAACAAATAAGCCTTTATACAGACTTTCGTTTTAATTTTAGCCTTTAATTGAATCCCAGCATCGTGATATATTATTATCAGAGAAAAACGATAAAAGTAACTCGCTGTCTTCGATAACGACGCAGTGCACTTTTTACCTTCGATTATAAACGTATATGTATATAGTATAAATGTGGAAGAAAATAACAGCTGAGCGAAGATGAAAGAAGCGATTTATTACCTCGAGTCGCACGCTTGGTATCAACTAACGAGATGATAACCCTTTGAGTCATCATAGTGATAAGTTTGTATTCTCGCCGACTAATTTATATCCATTTTTTGTATATTCAGAGAAATTTTCAACGTATTTCTTTCGTTCTTGATACTCGAAAGTATTTATTATTGTTAGATACAAATTGATTGAAGAAAATCGTGAAAATTGAACGAACAATTCATTAACCAAGAAAGTTACTCCTCTACCTACACGCATGCATATTTTACACAAATTACAAGCTTTTCGGGACGCTGATTGCGAATCTGAATTCGGATTTAAAAAATTTAAGACAGTGGAAGAAAATTTCAAATTCCATAGAATCCGGAAACAAAACTCTGTCTGAGGGTTTTCGGGATCGCTGATTACGAATCTGAAATTTCAGCATGGCGAATCCAATCAGCGACTGGAAAACTCCTTCACAGTTGTTGTTGTTGTTTTTTTTTTTTTTTCCCCATATTCGATCAAATTTTAAATGTTCATCTGCCATATCGGATCCACCATCTTAAATTTTCAAAATTTGAACCCCAGAAAACCATAAAATACTTGTCTATAAAATCTTGTTATAAAACTTGATTCAGCACAATATAACGTGTGATTAATTCAACTTCGCATCGTCATTTCTATTCCGTGTTTGCGTTAAGCCTCCGTTCCCCGTATGTTAATGTAATTACTTACTACGACCATCCTTTTGTTCTTTTCAATTCTTTTTTCATTTCTCTTTCACATTATTATTCTTTTTCACCTTTTTACTTTATATATATATATATATATATATATATATATATAATATTCATATAAAAATAACAAGAAAATGTAAAAAAAAAAAAAACGACCGACGAGGCTCAAGGTTTTTTGTAAAATAAAATATCGCTCCTGCTATACATAAAAATTCAATATATTAGCCTGATAATGCAGCTATATGATACATAATATATGCCGTTGCTATACGTTACACGTTGGGATATCCGTTATATCAGGAAAAGCAGCTGCGCCCGACACGACGTTTGCAGCGTCAATGTTGCCGGGGAGGGGAGGAGGGGGGCAGAGTATATTTCATTGCGGAATTTCGTTAAAAATTATCTGATCGTAAATAACGACTTTGACCGAAGATAAAAAAAAGTCTGGCAAAAAGTTACGATCGTCGAAGTTTTTTTTTTTTTAGTTTTTTTTTAGTTTTTTTTTTTTTACATGGATATATTTTTACAAAGTACCACATATATACCTATATATACTATGCAATATAGATTTTTAAGAAAATGTTTTCCCGTCTCAATATTCTTGTATTTTATTCAACTAGTTATTAGTTTGAGTTATTTTTCATTCTCGGTTCCAGATAACTCACAATATCGTTGTTGTATTTACTTAATATTCATTTCGGCGGCTTTACTTGATTGAAATGAATTTCGTTTGATGAGAAAAAAAATTCTCCTAGAACTAAATGAAAAATAATTCTCTCAAATTAATAACTAGTTGAATAAAATGTATAAAAATATTGAGAAGGTAAAACATTTTGTTTGATTGATAACGCTACGAACTTCAACCTACCTTTTTCTTAATGAACACAATCAAGTTTTGGGGTTGAAAATTTATCTCGAATTCCTTTCAGTTTGTTTCCTCGTAACCTGCGCAGCTATTAACGGGTCCTGGATTATTGTTAGTAGGAAATCCTCGATGGTCGCTTCATTGTCAAGAACCTTTCGCAGCGGGGATTTGGGGACATTGATTGCCCAAATTTCCATTCGGGGTGTAACATGGAACTCTGGATAAGTGCCAAAATCAAGAGGAGAATTTTTTGATACGTAACTCGAACCATTTACAGCCATAAATTTGATCGAGATCCCACTTTCATCCCATTCTCAAAATTTTTCACAAAAACGATTCAATAATAATTCAAATCATATCGTAATAAATAACTCTCGAGTATCAAAACCCTATTATTAGTATACTATCAAAAGTAGCAAAAACCGCAATGAAATATGTTGAAGAGTTCTTTAAATATACAAAATATGGATATAAAATATTTACCACTTTGACTCGAAGGGTTAACAATTCACTCTCAACTTCCGTTGTATAATACAATGAATTTTATTTACTCGTTCTATCCAAGAGTTTTTCACATCCCTGTATAACCGCAAAAATCTCAAACCATCATCTCGCTAGTTTATTGTTATTACTGTTGATATCATCATTATTGTTATTTCCTATTATTATTATTATTATTATTATAAAACCGAATTGTCTCCTTTTTTCTTTTCCCTCCAGCGTTCCATTTATTATGCTTCTACGTATGATTTGGCGCATCTTGTTATACGTTTTCCGAACGAAGGAAGGTGTACACACGTAACAAACTCGACGTACAGTCGTAACATCGTGTATCCACACAGCTATTCCGTTTTTATATTGAATCGTACGACGACATGGGTGGGTAGTAAGTAGATACATACCTACCAATGTATAAAATTTTTGCAATACTGGAGACAACGATATTATAATATATATATATATATATATATATATATATATATATATATATATATATATATATATTAATACGTGGAAACGCTGTCGCGTTACACGTCTACTTTGTTTCCTTTTGACAAAAATTGCGAGGGTGGAAAAAAACCAATATAATATACCGACTTTTGTGTATATATGTATATGTACATAATAGGATGACAAAACAATGAAATCGCAAAATAAAATAAAGAGAAAATCTTCCAAGGTTGGAGAAGAAACAGAGAAAATATAATTTTATATTTTTATACATATATACGTGCGCACGAACGTTTCACGTATTATGGGTAATATAGGTGTGTCATGTACATACATACATATAACCTACCCAGCATAAAGCAATTTGAATAATGGATTGTAAACATCGTGAAATCAATACTTATTTATTTATTTACTTTTATTTTCATCGAAGAAAAAAAGCTCGCCAAATAAAAACAGGAGAATAGTAAGTACAAGTATAGTAACAGGGGGACAAAAAAAACAAAAAACAAAAAAAAAAACACAATTTTCCTTAAAACCGTAAACCGATATCCGCTGCGAAAAGAACTCCGGCGAATCGCACCAATTTACATAGACTGCACGTGGATTGACGCAAACAAATTTATGTACGTCTGTATGTATATACAATATTACTGAAATATACGTGTATGTGTGTGTGTGTGTGTTAACACAGGTATATAAAATGGTCGTCGCAGCAGCCAGCCAGGTTCTAAACTATGGTAAACTGCTGCAAACACACACATCAAGCAGCACTTAATCAGGACCGTGTGCTTAGACGTGTTCGTTTTCAGGGTGAATATATGCAGTTTGCATATTATACTGAACGAGTATAAAATATACAGGGTGAGTCAATTGAAACGGCGAAAATGGGAGGAGCTCAGTTTTGTTAATGTCAAAGTAAGGTTCGAAGTCTTGATGCAGGTAACCACTGTAAATGAGAAACAATAATAAAGATATTATGACAACAAAAGAAAGACGACGCCACGAAACGTCAACAATTTGGTGTCGTCATGTCGTGACTTTATTTTTACTCATTATCATTGAATACCTGTAGGTAGTAGACATCGAACCTTACTTTGATGTCAAGACAATTTAGCTCCTCCCATTCTCGGAGTTTCAATTAACTCCCTCCAAATTAGCTGAGGGATACGGTCTAGTTAATCAACTAAGCTCCTCCCATTCTCGCCGTTTCAATTGACTCACCCTGTATACCTACATATAGAATGTAGTAAAAGACAGAGTCGGTAATGTGCGTCGGTCGTCGTTGCTGCACGACACGTGCACAGATACCAAAATGCATCTGTCCTTTTCTGTCCGGTATACCTGCTGTAAAGATCTATATACTATACGGAGGCGCTGCGCATGCATATCATTACTTATGCAGCCTGTACGTACGTATATGGATGTGTTCAAAAGTATACAAGTATTTTAAATACACAGCGCGATTTCGATACGCAAAGTAGGTATCGACCTTCTGCCGTATTATGCATTATCGATACACTCGAATCACCGAACTTTTCGTACTACGATTTTTTTTTCTTTTTTTATTCTTTTTGTTTCGAATAATGAATTATAAAAGTCGGAATTCGTTGGTCTCTGCAATTAGGTACTTATAAAACGAAAACAGGAATCGTTTGCTTGAAAATTAAAAGAATCTACAGCGAGTATCAGCTAAATGCTGCCTACTGCAGCTGGACTGAGGTGGAGAAGAGGCTTGGAGAGAGATAAAGAGAAAGAAAGAGAGAAACTTGGTTGTAAACGCAAATCAGATCCGAGCAAACGACGCCGAAGCATCCGATCCTCGCAATCGGCCTTTTTCTCTCTCTCTCTCTCTCTCTTTTTCTCTCAATCACACACACACACACACACACACACACACGGACACGAGAGCGCCAAATTGAATTTGAAGATGGAGTTCTTGCCAATTCTGGCCAATTTCGTATCCACCAATTTTGAATAGATCGATCCTCGCGTGCCTGCATCTGCATGAATGTATCCAGTTTGCACAGGGATCTAGATATATAACTAATAGTTCTATCCAACTCGCTATAGAAAGAAGAGACAAATGGAAAAAAATAAATAAATAAACAAATCGACTGTCGTGGAAAGAAAATCCGAGGAGAAGAGACGCCGCTTTGGGGATTATCTCTATCCCGCAAATCTCTTCAGCGACTTTCAATCCCCATGCTGAACAAACATAAAATCGTGTAACGAAACGACGAGTAGAGATATTTTCACAGTGGCTAAATAGTAGTATGATAGAGAAACGAATGAAAATATCGATAATTTATTACGATGAAAATTATGTAAAGTGTCTACGACGTCGATGCGGATTTTCAATATCTGTCGTTGTCAGCGGTGGTGTTCCTCGCTCTCTGATTGCAAAAATAAAACTGGGAGATATTAGAGGAGAAATTCTGAACAGATCATGTAAATATGGACCTTGGAAAAGAACTTGCTAGGATTATCGAATCGAATATAAGGTGCGTTTCGTGGCAAAGATAATTTCTTTTTTTTTTTTTTTTTTTTTTTTTTTTTTTTTTTTTTTTTTTTTTTTTTTTTTTTTTTTTTTTCTACACACGCAATCATTGTTTCCTTGAATCGTGTGAATTGAAGCTCATCGGTTAATGTATTTTTCTTTCTATATTTCAAAGTTCCTTCTCCTCTCTCGAGATAGAACGTGTAAATTTACTTCAAATACTAACACCCTAGAAAATTCACATTCTCACCTGCAACCGTCCGAGTTAACGCGGACTGGTTTCCCTTGACAAGAAGTAGAATAGTAATAAGATGAATAAGAAGAAGAAGAAGAAGAAGAAGAAGAAGAAGAGTCAGGCAGACGGCTCCGAAAGTTCGGAGCAACTTTTTATAAAGCGACATGCGGACCCGCCCCCTGGGGTTCGGTTGAACCTGATGTAAGAAGTTGGGTATAGGCGCAACAAAACATCCACAGCGGGTACCTACCTACATATATGCATCGCGGGGAACCCACGTAAGCGGTATTTATATTTCGTACGAGAACGAGGAGGAGGAAAACTTATCCGCGGTATACCTAAGCGCGCAGCATCAATCGCCAGGTGAATAAATAAATGAAAGGCGCGCGCGCGGGAATTATTCAGAGGAGGTAAGGAGGCGAAGGAGTGAGTCGTTATTTTTTGGATGCGTGAAAACGGGGCCGGTAGCAGAGAGGGAAAGAGAGAGAGAGCTCAGGCAAAACCGGACGCCATTTACGGAATTATAAGGGCACGAGTGGTGCGTATTTTTAGCACGCCGCCTAGCCCGCCAGAGACTGTGTTGCGGGCTTTGTTGACTCGACTGTATGGCCGCGAATCTGTATTGCGTGAGGTATGAAAACATTAAACAACACAGCCACGCAGCGACGACGCACCGACGCGGGATGCTTACAAGTTTGTTGAGTAAATATACGCCGCGCTCGGCGGAGCGTTGTGGCTTCGAAGGATTTAAATTTCAAGCCACGTTGACGAGTATCAACTTTTAAAGCATCTGTTGCGCGTCGTGCATGCAAGTTTATTTATGACCTCAAAAGCACCTTTACGAGGAACTTTGCGAGGGAGTTTGGTGGTTCGGCTATGCAGTTCGGTTAAGTTGAACAAATGAAGATCGCAACGCGCCTGGGCCCGGCTTTCGTTTGTTTGCACTCTCATTCAAGGCGCGTTTTCAAATTTCGATAACCGAGATCCGACGGAACACAGACACGAGGATGGGACTAACCTTTTCCAAGCATTCCTGGCCGATCGCCTTCGGGTCGACCTGAACCTCGAGGATGACGGAATTGGGCTGACACACTAGACACCACATTTTTGTTTCTCTTACGTCACACGTTGGTCTCGGTTACGGGGGTTGAAACAAAAATAAAAGGTAGGTACGATATCCAGGAGCGAGCCGCGAGCCACGTCGTCAATTTATTTGTGGTACAGAAACCGAGTTACCCATCCGCGATTCCGTCACTAGAGTATTCGGCGTTGTATCATAACAGGTTAAAGTATTAACCTAATCACAGCTGTCATAACGTCACTCGCGATATACGGCAACGTGTTCTTCTCGCACGAACTGTTTGGCACCGTCTCCGCCACTTCCATTTCTCAGTGCGGAATGGCACGGACTGTTATTAGTTCGCTAAATTGAATACGCTTTTTATCGAATGGCGCTGCCCTCGCGGACGACCTGCCAAACACAAACCGAGCACACGGACTCTCCAATTTCTTACTCGCGGGGTGGGGACAGGGAAACATCACAGCTGATTCCCCCTCCAACGACGGAGACGCAACCGTTTACCTCCCACTGCCTTCTCGATCTCAAGATTATTCGCACCGCTGGGCAACTACTCTGTCGGTAACACGAAGAAGGTTGATCCGCGCTAAATTCAAACCACGTGCCTCGATTCTTACCCAACTGACCGTTTGAAAAGCGTAATATCAACCGTTTCTACCTATTTCTAAACCGAATTATATATTTTTATCGCGTACGTTACTCATTGTTCGCTTATATGCTTGGTCGCGAAATTTTCTGACACTTTCACTCGCGATTTTCGACTTTTAGGATTTGCGGCAGGAAGATCGCTCGATGTGTCTTAAAATAGAAAATTGGAAGTCTCCGTTGTTACGTAACTGCACAACCTTCACCCGTTTCTCTCGGCATGCACACTGTAATTCGGTCAACGTAATGTTCAACTATTTGCACTAATTTTCTACGTTTTTAAATTTACCTCTAATTTTTTTCAAAGCAACCGATTCGATTACCTAAATCAGACCATGAACGCGATATTTTAGTTACTGCTCATGGACAAATAGGTAGAAATAATTAATATTAATATCCACTACGGTTCTTTTTTTTGGGCGTTTTCTTTTTTTTTATTATTATCATTATATTGAACACTAATACTGTACAGTCAGCCAGCCAGCTTACAACAGAGATAAGGTGTACATTTGAGGTAGGGCTACTATTCTCTTACGCGATAAAGTTTTCATTTTAAAAGGTTAAACGAATCGATTTTTGACGCTTGTACGTCGTCGTAGGGACCCAAATATAGTTGGGAGCGAACTTTTCAGGGTCTCTGAGAGGACGTACAGTGGCGTTAAATTAATATTTTTTGTCCTCGAGGTGACAGAAACATGGAATGACATCTACTACGATTAACGATACATTGTTAGCCACCACCTTAATTCAATTTCTTTAAATCTTACGTGCTAAGTTTAAACCTTTCGCGCCTAGGCCTTGCCGCGAGAGGTTCGTACGTTACATTTAAATATTTCATTACAATACACCTACAGCGATTCTCAAACTGTTCAACGAAAGCTAATGTATAACGGATCATTAACGATATTAACACAACGCAACGGTTATTACTTATTGTCGATTCGACCAGTACATAGGATTATGGCTGTAACATAATTCCTTCTTTTGTATTCTTTCCTTCATTCCTTTGTTTCTTTAGGACTTTTCTTTTTCATTTTTCTAATCGTAAGTTTGAGTATCACCATCTAAAGCTAAACAGTAAACTGTTTTTCTGGTTTAAATACAATAGAATGACCGATTGATAGATACATTATACATAAGATATATGCGTATATATATATGTGTGTGTATAGTTTATAAGATTTAATGTACATGTATAATATAGAATATAGTATTTATAATTATTGGATGTCGGAGTTTTTTTTTCTTTTACTTTTTGTTTAGGCTTCAACGCGATAATTCTTGTGCAACTCCGGCTTGATGTCGTAAACCAGCTCCAAAATCTTTAGCATTACCTATCGAGAATACAAAAATTCGTTAGGATTATAACTTCTTTTTCATTTTCTCCTTTTGCTTTCTGTAAGGAGACCACGGAAGGCTCTTCAAACTAGTTTTCACTCTCCAATTGCAAAACAATTCTCACAAATTCTATCAATAATTTTCCGAAAGGGTCATTACTAATTTCTTATTTCAATTCAAATTTTTATAAAACGAATGTTGTTACAAAGTAAACCTCCTCAAAGCAATATCCGAAAATTTGAAAGCCTCAATAAATTTGACGATTCATTTACAATCACACAGAAAGCAATAAAGAAAAACTCAAATTTAGCACGTAAGATTTCGGTTTTCTTCAAAAAGAAAAGAGATTTCAATTGCTTCACTCTTTCTAAATTAATAAAATTATATATCGCAAACTTTCAAAAAGTATCCGAGTAATCGAAACAGTATTCATCACTACATACTTCATATTAAATACACAGAAAAAAATCTGCAAGCAGCCACGAAAAACAACTTACCGGATCCTTGTGGATGGCAACTGCACGATTCATTTCCTCAATCTTGACCTTAGTATCAGCTTCGATACGAGCAGCGACATCCTCCTTGGACCCCATGTGCTGTGGAAAGAAATAATGCTCTAGTCATCAAGTAAATACGACAAACTATAAATGTACAGCAACTTATTATTCAACATTCTATAATAAATACAATACATCTGTGTAATATCATGTTAGGAATCGATAAAACTGAAGAATAAAAGAATATCTACTAATATTACAGAGTTATAAGAGAGACACTCTTGACGAGACACACCCACTTTTTCATGCACGGTCTCATGCTCCAAGTTTATTGCGAATTAGGAACTCACCTTGGCCTCGAATTCGCGGAACTGCTTCTCACGCTCCTGTCTGTATTTCTCGATCTCGTCTTGAGCCTCTTCCTTAGCTTGCTTGAGCCTGCGAGCCTTGCCTAAAGAGAGATGAATTTGTTCGCTTCACTTGAACATTTTATAAGTACCCGTGGTGGTCGAATACACACCATATAATTGATACTGTCGAATATAATATACCAATTCACAGACCGTGCTACCCGAATTACTCAAATTAAGCGATTAAAGGACTGAAATACTTGTCGATTACAGGATTGGCCAGACGCTTTACGAGCACCAACAGAGTTCGTGTTTATTATTTTGAGATCCAATTTTCGATTAATGGATTGAAATATATTTGTAGATCATTTGTGATTCTGGTGTGTATTTTATGGATATGAGTAATTCACGTAATAGCCGAGGTTTTTCGGTGAAAGAGTAAAACCAAAAGAGAGTTTGCGAAATAACTTGAGGAGAGGAGTTAAAATTTTCGTCCATCATTGACTAAAGGAATAAGGGGAATAAAGTATACAATGGAAATTGCGAGATGAAGCCAATTTGAATAGATAAGTACATGTTGATGCGGAATACGTATCGCTACGTCTCTTGGTTACACCCACCCAAAACGGGTCAGTCAAGATTCTTACTAACAACGCTTCTATCACAAGTAATTTTTACATCTAATTGTTCGTCGCGTTGTAAGGATTAATACTCACGTTTTCTCGCGTCGGATACTTTCTCGGCGGCCCGTTTTTCCGCCGCTAAGAGCTGCTGAATACCTTCCGTCTGGCTGGCCATCTTTGCGACGAACGATGAGGTGATCTCTGCCTCAGATCGATCATATGACTAGGAAGTTGCGCATGTTGCGCCTCTTCGCCGTGCACTCGATTACGGGGGCGCCACCTTCGACCTCGTGGACATCACGTGGCCACTGCCTTCTTGAGCATATTATTCTCGGGGGGTTTGAATTGGAAAATCATCGTATGGAAGTTAGAAACGTTACCCGTTACCTTGAAAAAACGGAAAAACCGTTATTGCGCAATTTTGGAACTGTTTGAATTTCGATAAACCGTAATAAACCAGAACACGCTCAGATTTTGAAATCTTAATTCCAACTAAAATCTTATTCCAAATAAACCAACTTCAGGCCCGTACTTGAAAAAAGCGGAACTTGAAAAGCTCGTTCCACCCTATTGAAAAAACATTTGCATTGATTTGGCGTGATAATAATAAGTTAACGTTGATATTTTACGCCACTTATTCAGTCCGTTTCCAAATATGTCAAATTCGTTTCAAATTTCACTACCACCTGAAATCTCACCAGCTACAGATTTTTTTGAAGATTGTTACTCTGACAATAAGATGAATACTATTAATATGGCCAATCACGTGTTCTTCAATCTACAATTTTAATTGGAGAAATCCACCGTCTTAGAAGAAAGGGTTAAAGTTGGAATAAACATCTGAAAAAATTAGGGAATTGTTTTCGAATTATTTAGAATCGATTTGGGAAGCGACTCAGAAAAAATACGTCAACACCCTAAATAGGGACCACCCTAATACACAAAAACACAAAGCGTTGGTAAAATTTTGGTTTTACATTTAACTATACAATAATGGAGAAAGAAAACGATAGTCGATGATTCTAAAATAGAAATAAATGTACCATTATATTAAATAATATTGAAATTTTGACAATATGATTTTGTAAATTCACAATACTCTGTTGCCTTGGATATTGTTTCTGTTGTTGAGCATAATTTTTTCTTGTCGTTTCTTTTCTTCTTTGAAAGCTTCTATGTTAGCCTTGCGTTCCAATCTTCTTTCCTGATGGAACAAATGAGATTTGATTAAATATAAAGCTGAATCGATTCAATGAATCCAATGACATGAAATTTTAAAATGTGAATTTTACACAGTTCTGATCACTATGTGATATACCTTTCGATACTCTTTGAGAGCTTTTTTTCGTTCTTTCCTATCCTCAGGGGATTCGTCTTTTGGCCTTATACTCAGGACACTCAAATTAGATTTCATGGTTTCCGCTACTGATCGTGGACCTGTGTTTACTTGGCTGTCATTTTCCAAGTTGAATTTGGCCAATGCTTTCGCCGTCAACGTTCCATTAGACGAATTCAGGACATCTTGTGGAATTCCAGTGCGTGGATTAATTTTTATTTTTCCAGGACCCTGAAATAGATAGTCTAAGTATCTTACAAAATTTTTCAAATCTCAACCTTCTGGCTTTTTACTTATGAATTAAATCTCTGATGAACAATAAAAACCAATAACACACTGTGAACACGGGACCTATCTACCAATTCGAATTCCCATATGAACGTCAATCAGAAATTCATAAAAATCTTATGACTATGTTCACCTTAGGCTCTGATATAAGTTTGGGGTGATTATAAATGTTGCTGTAGGTAGATAGAATACTTTCACAGTCCCATTTTTCCTTTTCTCTAACGTCAACTAGAAGCTTTTCCAAATCATCTTCATCCTCAGAATTTGATTCTTCTAAGTCAATGACTTTCAGTCGCTCTGCCATCATCTTAGCAACATTCTCAGTCTGTGGAAGAATTCAGTAATCAAAACCCGAGCAAAATTAAAGAAAAAAAAATATATATTCAACGAATATTTTATTGAACCCTCACATTTTCTTTTTTCTTCTTTTCGAATTCGTTTGCATATTGCAGAAGAATATCAGAATCAGGAGCAACATGTCCTTCGATTTCCTCACAATCAAGCGCCCCAATTTCAAGATCATCGTATCCAGCATACATCTGTAAATGGAAAAATGTTGAAGTGAAATATTCATACAGCCTGCTATTTTGCTAATAAGATTCTTAACCTACTAACTTTTTCAAATCTATTATCAAGTAACGTCAACTGATCATTCCTTCGCATGACACTGCTGCTCATTGAGTAGTCGGTAAATTGTGATTTTGTTTCAACATCCTCAAACGCGAATTCCCGTCCATTTAAACTCGGAACCTGATCTTTCTCCTCATCTGACAACTGCATATGTCCTTCAGAAGAAACATCTGAATACTGTTCGTCGCTTTCATCGGATTCGTAACCTGATGAAGATAATTCGTTTTGTAATAGTCCATGAAATACGAATAAAACTTTATGGCTATGTAAATATATGAAAAATCGTTTCACGTAGAACTGTGTCAACAATTTCATGCTGCTCACCATCTTCGTCGTGTTCATCAAACTCAATGTCGCTGCCTTCCGCATTAGCTAATTCTAAGAAATTATCTTCTAACTGATTATCAGGATCTTCAAAATCAAAATCTTCATCCATCGCGGCAACAATGTCAGGATCCACATCTAATCTCAGTCCGGAGACTGGCGCTGCCTTATTAAGAAGACCAACATCTTCTTCAACATCGGATGCAAAGACGGAAGAGGGTAGATTAATTTTTGGCTCAATATGATCTGCATTTTTATCTCTCCTACTCTTCTGAGGGTCTTCAACCGGTTCCCAGTCAACAGAGATTTTGTTTGAATCCCGCATGTGTTGCAAGTAGTCGTAATCATCGTCAAAAAATATTCCATACTTCTGTTGTTCCTCTTTGCGCTTCGCGGTGTCCGTTCCCTTCTTCTCGGACTTGGTAGCCTGCGTCTCTCCAGCAGGTACCAATACTCTTTGAGGAGCTGTCTCATCAGCAGCTAACGGATCTTGTTGAGAACGATGAACCAGGTGAAACGTCACCGCGTTCTTTTTATCGATAAATTTCTTCCCTTTTCCTTTAGGCTGTAAACAATGACAAGTTCTTACTAATTGAGTATTACTCCTTCATGACATAGCTGCTTCAATATAGAAGCTCGATCACTTTCATAAATAAAAAAAAAATCAGTTTGCGAGAATTCACATTAAGCTTACACGTTTTACGAAATTTCTACCAGTGGCCTTTAACTTAACCTAAAAATGCATCTTTTTGAATCGTGCAGGATTGAGGAAATACTTACCATGACTAGGCGGATACCACTGTCAGTCTTACAAGGGTTTAATTAATTCACTCAGCTATCATAAAACTCACAAATCTTCCCCAACCTTGTTGATCTTCAACCCAAATGTCTAACTCCAAACAGTGAACATGTGTTAATTCCGTCGCCGCGACACCGGTTCGCATGAAACGACAGTTTTGTCGCGACAGGGAATCAGTACCTTCCGATTGGCCGTTGAATTTCCACAAGCGATTTACGGTACGTTAATTCGCCGTTTCGGAATGTTATTTCAAAATCGTCTTTTCGAATAATTCGAATGAAGATTCGAACGTGTATTCTGTTGAATGGGTGGTAAACACTGAACTCTATACTAACGTGGTAAATGATATGGATTTTGGATCAACCGCATAGTCAATAATTTTTTTCGTATATTTTATACCAAATCAAATTCTTATTCAAGATTTTACACTTATTAGTAGATTTCAGATTTTAAAGCAAATATACCTGCACATGACAAATTGAGTGTGAATTGTGTTCTTTTCAAAACATACTTAATTTTACGTAGTTTTTATTTGTGTTGTATTTTTGTAAGCTTCATATACAAGGTGCTTTCGGAGATAAAAATTTTGGGTAATTTTACCCAGTGTATAATTTGTTCATTCAAATATGTATGCACTTCCTTTGTACATACAGTTATTGAACAAACAATAACAGACAAAGCAAAATAAAATATGAAGAAAAATTTGTGAAACGTTTATCGAGATAAATACTAAATGACATTATCATTATTATGCTTCTTATAAATGTTAAAATATAACTTTTTACATCGTATTCCATATATATATATATATATATATCTATTTTATAATCGGTAGATACATTACATTACATGCTACTATTTTAGTTACCATATCTATAGGTACAAATGATAAAGAGAATAAAAATTTATTTTTTGGATGCATTTATTTGCATCACTGACCTCTTTGCATTTAATTTGATTTTTCTTTCCGTTAATATTATAAGTAAATATTCGTTATCATTATATGTGTTGCAAGATTCATCAGTATATAAAAATTTATACAATAATATCCCAATAGAGACAATATCTTATCACAGAGAAGGTTGAGGGATTTTATGGAATATATCAGTTCATTACGAGTGAAATATTTGTCCTATAATGGCGAAATTTCTCACAGCTGAAGCCATTTCCGAAACTTCCGGATTCGGATGCATATGTAAGGCTGGATTTCCAACTGCTGCCACAGCAGCTGCGTGTGCGTTCATTCTCTGCATACTTTCGACATAATTTTTGTTAGCATGACCTCCCAGAGAATTATTAGCATTATTTAAATGGTGGGATGAAGAGAGCATAGGAATAATAGGGGCCATAACTGACGTGTTGAGGCCGGTTTGGGACTGGGTATAATTTTGTGCATTTTGTTCAGAAACGGCTTGATAGTTGCTGTATTGAGCCTTGCATTTTTTTTCGTGGACAAACAAGCTACCGGAGTGACTATAAGCCGTGCCACAGATTTTACAGGCATACGGTTTCTCCCCAGTATGTGTAAATCTATGTTCTTTCAAGTACTTAAGTCGTCTAAACGATTTTCCACAAGTCTTACAGTGGTAATTAGCTTCTCCCGTGTGAGTTGTAATGTGCGCTTTGAGAGTGCAAGATTTTGCAAATGCTGCACTACAAAAATGGCACACAAAAGGTCGGTCTCCAGTGTGAGTTCTTTCATGATTAATGCAATTTGAATTGGATGTAAAACCACGTCCGCAATATTTGCACACATGTGGCTTATAACCGGTATGAGTCCGCATGTGGAACATAAGTCCTGTATTTTGACGAAAAGTTTTGCTGCAAATGTGACACAAAAACCGTTTGAAATTTGAGTCCTGCTGCTCCTTGGCACGCTCATGACTCCTCAAATGTTTCTCAAGTTTTGATTCCTTTTCAAAGGACTTGTTACACTCATCGCAACTGAATGGTTTCAGTTTTTCATTCTTTGTGTCGCCATCTTTCACCCTTTCGGTGCACTTACATTTATCCGCTTTGCAGTTGTCACAAAAGTCTTCTTTATTCTGATGCATATTTGCCTTGTGCTTCTGCAATGATTTTTTGGTGACGTACGATTTACCACATATATCACACGGAAACCCCTTTCCTTCGTTGTCAGAATCCAGCTCCTCTCTTATCCAACTGTTTATTAATTTTATTGCAGATTTGTCATCCGGTGGTTTTTGAGGCTCCGAGCATTCTTTGTCTTCATCATGCCCATACCTGTTTCTGTGGCTTTTCAATCTGTCTGGTCTAAAAAATTTCATGTTGCAAACATTACAAACAAATTTCTTCTCGTCATGTATCAACATGTGTCTTTGCAGAGATTTCTTTGTAGAATAACACTTGGTACAGTGTTTACATCTATAAAAAGCCAGATTATTAAAAGAATCAGTTTCGCTTTCGCTCTGCGAATCCGAGTTCGGGGAGTCTGGGTTATAGTCCTGATCATCGTTTGACGTTTGCAGACGTTTGCTCATCTCTTCATCCCCGCTACTGCTTTCCTGATTACTCAGCTCAGCCTTGACAATTTTAATTCCTCTTTTCCCATCCTCCATACAATTTTCAATTTCATTTTCTGTCTTTCGCCTGTCCCTAATTTCTTTTAGTATAGTAAAAACTTCCTTAGGATTAGCTTTCTTGTGGACGTTTAGGTGACGGACCATAGTATCAACTTTTCTGAAGTTTTTGTTACATATTTTACAGGATACAGGCTCTGGCTTGAGCTTTGAGACGTGCAGTTTACTGTGCTCAACCAGCTTGTCCAGTCTGAAAAATTCCTTACCACATTTATCGCATTTGAATTTTTTACTGTCATGAGTTAACGCGTGTCTTTCCAAAGACTTTTTTGTTGAATAAGATCTATTGCACTT
Organism: Diprion similis; assembly: GCF_021155765.1. Classification (NCBI taxonomy): domain Eukaryota; kingdom Metazoa; phylum Arthropoda; class Insecta; order Hymenoptera; family Diprionidae; genus Diprion; species Diprion similis. The sequence goes on from NC_060110.1 coordinate 23,392,068, forward strand.
GCCACACTTGTGAGAGAGCTCTGATTCCAAATTATATTCCATCGACCTAGTCCCTCTATTGCGAGTCATCCTCTTTACGCTTGAATAATCCTGCTCGACAGACTCCACCTTGGAGTTTGTGTTTTTTTTAATATACTGTCTCTGTCTTTCTTTGTAACTTTTTAAATTTTCCATCGACGTCATTCTTTTGAACATTGATACCCTCCGGGTTCTGTATGACTCTCTTTTCACAGAGCTTTTCTCCTTTTCTGTTTGTGGCCCATCAACATTAACATCTTGCAAGTGTTTATGCTCATGAACTTCTACGTGCTCTGTACAATTATTCCAAGGAGATACTTGAACCTCTGTGGTCAACTCATTGCCGGCTGGGACATCTTGCTGCATTTTGATCTCTTCTTCTGTGACGTTGACTTCTTCTTTCTTGACACATGACGATAACGAGGATAAATCTGTTTGAGAGTGCTGATCCTGAAGAGGCAAAGATGATGAAGAATGAGTCAGGATAACCAGAAACAAGCAGTTCTTAAAATGATAAATATTCCAATTACCTTTGCAACAGCATTACGCACCTTAAAACTACTGGAAAGTTTCAAAATGTTTCTTCCTGCTGGCTTGCCGTATAATTTTCGTAACTTTTGGTCAGCTCTCTGACACTGATCACGAAAATCGTGCGCGACGCTAATTTTCGAGATGCAAAGCGGGCAAATCTTGGCAGGCAGCCCATCATCCTCCCAGATCTAACGTGGATAAAATGAAATTCGTCGTTTATTCGATCATATAAAATAAAATCTGTAACAGAGCATCATTTGAAACTATACGAACTAAACTAACCTCTATCCCACCGTAAAGCTTGAGCTTTTCGGACAACGTAAATGTGTTGTTAATATTTGAAATCTCAACCTCATTACGAAAAATAAACTCGTTGTTTTGATCGGACGAAAGGCAAACACGACATACATCATCCAAGTTCTCTCTCGAGACACTCGTCTCGATTTTCATCTCCATCGCACGTATTTTGATACACGAAATTTATGTCGTCTCTGCCCTGCACAAAGCATCGCATCGGATGTGATTCTAATTGATGTTGAATAGTTCAAGCAGAATCCACGAGAGGGTGCAAAAATCCAAATTTTTTCCAACAGAGTTCGTCGATCTTGTCATAGTTCGTGGCTTCTGATTTGAAAATTAAATGTACGTTAGGAGCTGTCGGAGCTGTTGTCATTTTGCGAGGGAATCGGCAAGCAAAATTTAATATTCGAAGCGTAACAGCGTCATCATATCGACGGACAGTTGGAACTGAGGTGCGTTTGAAATTAGCAACAATTCGAGGCGTGTTAAGATGTCGTAAATAGCGTACCAGCAGAAAACTGAGGTTTTAATCGGGTCCCTCAGCTGTAAAGCCGCGTTGCTAAACCGCCGTGAGAAGCGATAGCAAAGGTGAAAATGCCGCGAACAAAGCATGTCCGTAAAACAAAATCGATCGAGGCAGGCGAGGACGGCGGTCTGCTACTCAAGGATTTCGAGAAGCAAGTGCAGCTACGACTGCACAAAATGCAAGTAGAATTCGAGGGGCGATTAAACAGAATCGACACGCACTACCGCATGGCATCTTCCCGTCTACCCCAATCCTTGGCGAAACTGACGCTCCGCGATATCATCCGAATAACGTCCGCCGAAGACGGTGCGACCGAAGAATGCGAGGTGAGTTCCTCGATCGACGTCGACGAGACGATGTCGCCCACCCCGAGAACCGTCAGGCCGAAGAGGGCCTCGAAGCGCACGACGACTGCCTCCGACGACGGGTACGCGACGGAGGTTGGAACGACGACGAGCACGAGGACTCAAAATTCTCTGGCTGTCCCGGCGACCTCGACAAAGACGCGTAAAATGAGGACGCGGAGTTCGTCTGCGAGCAGGAAAACAAAACTCAGCGAGATCAACACCGCGCCCAAAACCTCCAGGAAAGAGGAACGGGGAGCTTCGTCGGCTATTAAAAACAAGTTCAAGACTCCAGCGCCAATGCTCAAGCCGCATGGAAACGAGTATGCCCTCGTCACACCCAAAGTCAAGCCCAACACACCGTTGAGCGTGATGAGACGACCTCGTCAGGGAGAAATGGCCCTCAGTATGCAGGGCAGTCCGCTGCTAGTGACGTCTGTTGTCAATGAGAATGTCGCCAACGTCAACGTGCCCTTGGAAAATGGAAGGGTCCTTTCTCTGCTGCCCAACGATGGACTCCGGCTATCGTATTTACCGGAATTCGACGCAGAGACGAGACGTCAGTTAGTTACCCTAAAACAGCACTTAGATAAGGTCATCGGGTCCTAGTATGTCACGTTCTGTACTCTTTTTTCTCATTGTATTCGTAATTAGATTGAATCATATTTTTTATACATATTTAGCATAATTTTTAAACACGTGTCCATCTCATCGGATTTAACGTGACTAACTACATTTTAATGATACGTGGAAAAGATACGGATAGACTTGTTGATGTTTGAGTATCTACTTTATTCACTTGGATTATCGACATATTAGACTGCCTGCTTCCCTATCTCATGTGTATATTGATACTTATTCTCTAATTGATTTCCCAAATCACAAAATGTCCAGTTTTGTTATAGCTCTATCCAATTCTTTTCCGTACTTATCAAGGATTGGCGCTGAAACACTCGTGTGTCGAAAGTTTATATATAGATATATCATTTCAAACAGTATTCATTCTTACATTACAAATAATATAATCCCCACCCTTCATCGTTATAATTGTACTAGAAAAAAAAAAAAATTGCTTGTAGTAGCAATTTGTAAACATATTCAAGTTACAAAATTTGATTGTGAGTCTACGAACATCTGTATCTAAAGAATGTGAATAGCAAATATTTCAGTAAAATTTGCATGATTTTTGTTTCACAATATCTTACTGTAGTAAAATGTAAAAAATATTGGAACGTTGATCAATCTTATGACCAACATGCTCTAAAACTACGCCACACTTTGTCTCATTCTAGAGCTTTCTATGAAGAGGCAAAAGCTCTTGAGAATGTGAGTGAAAGAGGCTGATCGAGGACATTTCTTTGTTTGCACTTAATATAAATACATAGCTTATAAATGCATTACTAATAAGTTAGACATAGTAAGTTGTGCCTTTCGAATATGACTGATGCAAAGAGTGCCTTATGTGGTTGGTGAGCACTAATAAATTAGATTATGAATTCCTAAAACACTGTATAACATTTGCACCTTCCTATTTGGATGTGATTAATTTTATTATACTCTATTCAGTTTATATATTCATACTTTTATTATAATTGGCATTTAGAACTCCTAGGTAAAGTTAACTGATTGCAAATTAAATCATAGGATTTTGTCATATTTATTTGTTGTAATAAAGTACAAAATGCATTAGTGTTTTGTGTTAACAACTCGTTTCTTACTGATGCAGTTTACTTGTATATTTATAACACTTTTCTCGCAGATCCGTAAGACACAATTAAAAATATTGTAGCATATTGATGAAAAATATGTTCACCTGGTGAATATTCTGAAAACAGAAAACAAGAAGGAATGTTAACGATACTGATTAAAGTTAAATTACTAAAACTTGTTGCATCCATAGGTTGTCCAGAGAAATTTTAGCAGTGAAAGGGTAATGTAGGAGTTATACGTTCAAATAATCTCGGTTCGTAACTAATACAGCTAAAATACTTCAGAGAATCATGAATATTGATTTTTTTAATATAAAGAAAAAACCAAGTAACAGATGTGCTTGCCACACAGAGAAATTAATCATAATTCTGGTTGTAAGTACCGTGAGGAACTGTGGATACGCCAAACTCGCCATCTCCAATCGATCCAACCAGTGGAACATTTGGAAAAAGTTTTCTGAAAATCTTAGCCTCGACGTTTGGTTCCGAATACCAGCTGTCGCCTCGTGCACAACAAGAAAACATGAAACCAATTGTGTGTTTTTGCAACTTGACCGCATCCCTCAGGACTGTCAATTCTTTTTCAGCCTCTTCCTTAGTTTTTATACGGCTATCCAATACCAGGGACCACGTTGAAACGCCTGAACCACAGATACTAAGCCCAGCAATAGGTACATTTTTTTTACATGTTCTCTCATCACACGAAGAACTGCATACCAGTACCCTGCGAGTTATGCCACCCCAGACTGCAATTTTATTTTCAGCTTTGTCCGTCCTGTGGAATGACAATATCGTGCAAGTATTATAATTGAAAAAATTTTTAGTATCAAGTTTTGTTAAATCCATGTGCTTTACCCATGTGAAAGAATCGATTTTATGATTTGTTCTATATTGTCTGGATCTGGATGTGCGAAAATGTTGCGTGCCATCCCACCCAGGAACATTATTATACATTTTATGTTTTTTTCTTTTGGAGATATTTTACACAGTTCCCTAGCTAACTTCTCGCGAGATTTTGGATTTTGCATCGGATCGAATTTGAGGGGGTCCAACTTTGTCGTATGAAAATATTTGATTTTTACATCAGGAATCTCAGGGAAGAATATACTGGATAGACCTCCAGCTTTGTGCTCCACATCATCATAAATAGTACCACTGTTTATCAATGTTATATAATCAGTTTGAGGTGGCAAATAATTACACAAACAATCTGAAAAATTTAAACTTCAGTCAAACTAAAAATCGAAGATGAATAACAAATCTCATTATAGATAAAATTGTTTCAACACATTTGATATTACCTAATATTTCAAAGTTCTTGATAAATATTATTTTCAATTTCAAGTTACTTGGCAGTTCGACAATGGATAAAGTACAATATTTGAAGCAATTCAGTTATGAACAGAAAATACCTAAAAATAAATTCCGTGGGAAAGTGAGCTAATACTAAAATAATATTTCAAATTTTAGAGCTTCACCAAACTTGACTTTAGTTTCTCTCGTTTTTTAGATAGCTTGCACCAATGTGATGTTACGTTAAGCCACAGACAGTACCTGGCTGCCAAATTTGACGTCTACTTTGAACGCCATTAAACACTATTCCAATGCTGGGCCGGATGAACAATTTGTCGACAATATGTTTTGGATCAGTAATTTTTTTCGACTCGGCATTAGGTTCGAGCAAAAAATGTTGCGGTTTCAGTCTAGTGTGAATTTCTTTGCTTGCAGCTTCATTCCAGGACCTGAAACATACCAATTCGTTGAGTGGTAGTTCATTAGTATTTATTCACTGAAAAACCTTTGTTAGAAAACTAGCTTTTGTTAACTCTCCTTCTTTTTAAATAATGGAACAAAAAACGAGACTCAAGCGCAAGAAGAGACGGCTAAAAACAATTGCTGAAAAACCAGTTCACGATGGAGAAAATTGCTGGATGCGGAATTTTTTGCCGCTGAAACACATTACAGAACGACCAAACGTTGTATTACCTGCAAACCATAGCTGCCCGAGTTATATCCGTAATATTAAAATATTCTAACATCAGTCGAAGTACGTCATAGATTATGCGCTCTCTACAATTTACACCATCCACAACGGTATCAACATCTTTATTTTCATCTCGACTAGACTGTCTCTTCTTTCGCGTCTTCATTTTCGACACTTTCTCCATGTCCAAATGTTACTGTTTTTCAATTATCCCACGACAACAGTTTCTGTTTACAACATGCCAGCCTTTCTATCGCGCTCAAAACAGAGAATCGATGAAAGTGACCACAAAGTGACTACAACTGTGCGGCGTTTTGCTACATTGACATGAACTCCTAATCCACCATGAACGTACAAATATCTTGTATGTAGTCCATGTAATTCACGTATGCGACTGCAGAGTTTTGACAGTGAACGGCAGATGGCGCCACCAACTTGTATCAAGCAGACGAAACGTAGAAAGAAATCTGATTGAGCCAATGGGCGATCCCGTTGAATAAAGAATCTTCTTCGAGGATCGCCATTGAATGGAAATCTCGCTATTCCCGCCAAACAGTAGACAGCGCGCAGTTTGGAGAACGCCTGTTGTAATTTGAGGTTAAGTTGTGACCCTTGTTATCCGTTAGGAGTTAATAGTTGACAATGTGGGGCGAAAAAGCGTTTGCCAATGATGGCGGTGGGTACTTTAACTCTTCGGAGGTGTCTTCGCCGGCGGCGAACACGAAACGCGGACCAAAACGGGCCCAGAACATCGTCCCGGTGATGATGAAGCACTTGATCGACAGCCCGGACGAACTGCAAATCTGGGGTACGGATGTGCAGATAATAACGACCGTTGGTATCGTCCGTCGGATAGACCCTTCGGCGACGAAGATAACCTACGACATAGAGGACGAAACCGGGACGATAACGGCCTTCCACTGGATAGAGGCAGACAAACCACCACAGGAGTCTGTCATCGAGGTGAATACCTACGTCCGGGTCTACGGCTCACTCCGCGAGCAGCACCAGAAGAAGCACATTCTCGTTATGAAAATATACCCCATAGTAGACCTGAACGAACTCACCCTTCATCTCCTGGAGACGATATACGTCGATCTGAAGGGTGAGAAATTGGCTGGGGCCGGCAACATGGACGCGACTGGCATCCAGGACTCGAAGCAACCTGTTGGGCTGCAGAATTCGTTGATGGATTCCTCGATAATGGGGGCGAGTCTTGGCGGCATGACGAACGACCAGAAAGCCGTCTTCAAGATAATACAGTCCGAAAACGACACGCCGAGCGGCATCGAGAGGGATCAGATCAAGGCGCGGGTGCAGCCGCATATCCGTTCTCAGGTCGACGATATCCTCGATTTTCTGGCCGGGGAAGGACACATTTACACAACGCTTACCGACGATCACTTCAAAACAACGTAAACATAGGACACCCAACGTCGACTTGTTTAAATTTTTCGGGTACTTGTTGATCGGGTACCTTTACCCCTTTCTTTTTTAAAGAAAGTTGTTATAGTACAATAGAATTACGTCAGTAAAATTGAAATTATTCCATTGCCAGTCTATTCTTGATGAACCGCTAAATGATGAGAAAAAAAAAATTATTTTGAATGAAAAAAATTAAAACAGTACGCATTAATTTTTTTTGTTTGTGCATTTTAGTCGATGCTGTGACGTTACGTGTAATGCGTTGCAGTTATAATATGAATATCATATATTTTTTCTCAACTTCTCGCTAGAAATATGGTAGTGTTTAGTTCTAGGTTAATCTGTGTTTACTTTTTTGTTTGTTCATAAAAAACCGTAATTCCAAAGACTAATAAAATGAAGCAAGGTTTTTTTTACACTCGTCTTATACCATTTTCCATCTGCGCTTACAAGATATCTGCAAACAAGACGATTTTCATTCGGCTGATTTATATGATGAACTTCTTGAAGATAATATACTTGAGTATACATTTGTACATTGTTGTTACTTTATTTGGAACCTGATTCTCAACTGCAATCGGCATTCTCTATCAAACACCAATCCTTAAGCCTATTTAGATGGTATATTGTTATTGATATAAAATACTCTTTCAAATCCAATTAACTGATTGATTGCTCGAGCCAGCTGCCAATCGGATTTACGCGGGGCTACACGTGATACGGGAATTATTTACAAATGGCCGATGTCAGTACAGCGAGTGATCAGTTTGAATAAGCACTGAAATTTTGGATTCCATGACATACATAATATGACGGAACGAACGGATTACATTATAACACCATGGGAGATAGAAATTCACGTACAAGATTTACAGCCCTCAAACATCGAGGACATTGGTACTAAACGGTAAATTATTTTATTATTCTAAAAAATGTTATCAATTCGTAGAAAGTATCTTGCTCGGTATTTTCTAATACTGTATACAATATCGCGATAATTGTAGATGGTTGGAATTTCACAAGAAGTTGATGCTGTTAAACCAGCAAAGCGTTTTAGAAATCAGCTCCTTGCGAGAAGAAGCTGTAAAAGAATGGTTCATCTCGTTAAAAAAGGTAAGTACGATGTTTATCTGTATATATGTAGCATGGACGCTATCTGGAGAAGTTTGATCGATACGTGTAAATGTCGATACATAATTTGAGTTTCTATGATGTTACTTATGTTGACTACTACCTACATTTGACAATACATTCTTGAATGCGACTCTGTGCATAAATTATAACGAAATTAATTTTGATCATTAACGGGAGTAATGAGACAAGTGATTAAATATATTAGGTACACTTGTGAAATTTTCCATTTCAGATACCAGTACTGATTCACGAAGTTATTCAGATAAATGTATGGAAAGAAAAAGTATTTCCTCTTTTGATTGAAATAAATGATGAACCCACGAACACGTTTCTCCTGCACAGCGTGTTTTATCACGAAGTGATAGCTTGTTCCTTGTTGGAAAATATTCTATTTCATTCCGATAGTGCAGAAGCTGTGGATGACTATGCCCTGGATTTGATTGATTACGCAGTTACCAACGTTACGAATCTGCTCTATAAGGGCAGAGAAGAATCCGAGGACGAGTTCAAAGACGCAAAGTACTTTATCATATTCAGATAATCTGACAGCATCACTCATGAGTTTTAATATCGGCGATAGAAATTAGTTGAGTAATCCTCGATTGATATCTTTTTTATTTACCAGCACGTGCTTGGCAGAGTTACTCCGAAAGAGGAAGGAAATTGAATTTGACATTAGCATGAAGTGTGTGTCGATTTTGCGATACATGGCCGAGTTTACTGATAGTTTATCTCTGTGCGCTCTTTCACGAATGTTATCAACACACGACGTTCCGTACCTGTTGACTGAATTAATTGAAAAACAACCCTGGATGAAACTCGGCGAGGATGGTAAGCATCGCTGATTTGTTGCAAGTTGTCATTAACCCTAACTCCACAAGTATAACTCTTACATCGTCAGGGAATAAAATGGTATACAATGGAAAATGGGAAACGGTTAACGAAACCGACCAGGACAGAATCTGTAAAGTAGAGGGTCAAGTGTGGATAGGTTTACGGGAAATTCTCCTGAATCCAAAATGTGCGCCGTATTATGAGATCACTGAATTCAGAATGTCTAAACTGGTCAAGGTAATTCGAAAGCACTCATGGCACGTCTAATTTTATTGAAGATATACGTGCTGGAATAATTTCTGAACCGGATTAATTTTAGCTGCAAAAATACCTACACGAATCTATACTGGATCAAATTTCTCCGTTGATAGAGTTGAAAAGATGGCTTTGTCAATTGAGCGTGATGTCCCAACCTCCGAATGTACAAAAACCAATAATTGTTGAAATGCTGCCTGAGGTGAAATTTCGAAATTACTTATTTTCGACGTATTACTCGTAAACGATCTGTTCGATATTGTACTATTAATTAAATCGTGGAATTAAATTCTTTCTCCAGGTAAGGTCGTCTATCCTGGCTAAGAATCATAGGAAATGGAAAAAAATAGCTAAACTTCAATCGAAATCGCTGTTCAATAATGACATAGAACACATTAAGAGTATGGCACAGGTTTTGAGCGACGCATATGACCTGGACAAGCTCGAATCTATAGAACCAAGAAGGTGCTTTGCCTGTAAAGAAATTGCATCGAATCGCTGTTCTAAATGCAGGGAGGCTTGGTACTGCGGCAGGTAAGCTTGACACTTCATCACTTTCTCTAAAATATCGTTTCTCGTTGAATTTTGGGTAATTATATTTTACAAACCAACTGATGAATACTTACGTGTTATAGAGAATGTCAAGTAAAGGATTGGACCCGACATAAGGATGTATGCGATAAGATTATACAAAATAAAGCGGCCTACGGCATCAAAGATTGATAACACAACAATTGAATGTTGTTGAAAAAATCATGTCGAAGTTCTGGGAGATGAATAACCTGCTTTCAATATTATCAACAATAAGATTGTAAAATATTCGAGGCTCAGGATAATTTTTCGTGTATCGTCTCCGACGCGAGGTCCAAGAGTGCTCCATTTATCACACATTAACCATTGATCTGAAACAAGGAAAAAACAAAAAAATTGACGGCTTGTCGTGGTGGGGTCAAACGTATTTCTGGACTAATTTGCAAAAAAAACCGTGTGATTCTCAAAGTCCTTCTTGAGAACGTAATTCGAGATGTTTGTTACTTGAACCAAACACGCCAAGAGGAAAACCGTGATCGCAATGGACGTTGTCTACGCTTTGAAACTCAGTCACACTCTACAAAGTTTTGGAGGTCAAGGTCAACGACTTCATCAACAACAAACCGGACCTTTTCAGAGCCACCACTTGTTTACGATGTTGGACAACTGATTCGCACTGCTATATCTTTCAATATACTATACAAGATGCACCCTGGGAAAATTCAGTGTGTTAATCAACTATCACGGTGGATTCATCATTCCTGACCGAAAATTCGTACATGCTACATGATGTGCAATTGGGCATTATAACGCTGTTTTATGTTAGTCGTCATATTTGTAATCAAACTGTGCTGCATTTCCTTCCAGGGTATTTGGTTCCAACTTCTAGTAAATTATGAATTTATGTAATCTAAAAATCTGCCTAATTGATGCTCGCGGCAGTTAGTGGACTTTCACCTTGAAATAATTAACTTTTTTTTCTGAGTCATCATGGCAAGGGAACGAGGACACAGCAAATCACATTATCTAGCTCATGTACTGGTCGCTATGTATTTACAACTACAAATTTCCGATCATTCAAGATACATCAAATTTTCTACGATGACCACTTATATCAAAATGATCGTTTATCCGAATCATGGAAGTCACTTACTGTCTTTACTAATAACCAACGGTGAATTCACAGCAGAGATTATTGCACCTTAAATAAAGTAATAAGTTTATCAATTATTGCCCGTTGTTGTGATCTTCTCAGCACAGTTTATCTACAGAATTTTGAAACTTTCATTTGTGTAATTCTCTCGACTTTCAAACCTAAACATCATACGCATTCAAATGTTTCTACATCCGTTTCACAAAAAATCATTACATCCAAAATAATTCATGCGTCACTGATTTTAGAAATGTTGCGTTCCGTATAAAAGAAATATTCGACATCCCGCAAATTAGAAAATATACTAAATATAAAATATCCTGGTCAAACGTGAATAAATTATAAGTTCCACAGTTCCTATGAAATTTCATGACTGTTCGCTGAAGTCAAGTTTCGAACACTTTAAAGCAAAGTGAATCAATAAATGAAGATTTTGTGTGTATAATTATCGGATTTCAAGCAGCAAGAGAAAAGTTGCGCTACATGAGCAAAGGATATACACCGTGGTTTTCGAATTGTTAAATTTTCTACAGTACACTAGAGGGTAGCTTTTGATCTAGACGATGTATTTATCCGTAATCAGCATAACCGGGTTTAATGAACGTTGGGGCATTTAACGGAGATTTGAGAAATCTTCGGTTCAAGCTGCTAATTTGTAACACAGGTTTCTTCTTCGAAACGAGGATGCGTACAATGTCAGAAATGTACATACAATTGGCGAAGTACAAATGTGGTTTGAAACGAGTAGGGTAATATGTTCAGGTTGTGCAAGACGTTGTACAATGCGTATCGAGTAATTTTGTGGCCCTGAAAAGGGCCGTTTGTGGTATTAGAAGCTGAAGCAAGCAATTTAAGCCTTCTTCTCGGTCTTCTTGGGTAGGAGAACAGCCTGAATGTTAGGCAAGACACCACCCTGTGCAATGGTAACTCCAGACAACAGTTTGTTCAACTCTTCGTCATTACGAATGGCCAGCTGCAAATGACGAGGAATAATCCTAGTCTTCTTGTTGTCACGGGCAGCATTACCAGCCAATTCCAACACTTCAGCAGCCAAGTACTCCATCACAGCGGCGAGGTACACTGGAGCTCCAGCACCGACTCGTTCTGCATAATTCCCTTTGCGAAGCAATCGATGGATACGACCCACCGGGAACTGAAGTCCTGCTCTGCTTGAGCGGGACTTTGCCTTGCCCTTGACTTTGCCGCCTTTACCGCGTCCAGACATGTTGATGTTTGTTTACTTGGGACTGTACTCTCAAGAAGTCAACGCGAACGCTGCTGACTGTGGAATGACTCAAACAGCTTGCGGCTACGTATTTATACGTGCCTGCGTACGTGGCGCGGGCCAATCGGAGCGCCTGACTCAGCGCGGCTGCTTCTGATTGGCCCGGCGTCAGTGGGGCAGCGCCTAATAAAGTCGCGCGGCGGTGTCCGCTCTTCAGTTGGTCCTGTACGCCGAGTAGAGACGCATCTGATTAGCAACCGACGGATTTTATTCTCTGACAATGCCACCCAAGACAAGTGGTAAAGCCGCAAAGAAGGCCGGAAAGGCACAAAAGAATATTACGAAGGGCGACAAGAAGAAGAAACGCAGGAGGAAGGAAAGTTACGCAATCTACATTTACAAGGTCCTCAAACAAGTCCACCCGGACACTGGTATCTCCAGTAAAGCGATGAGCATCATGAACAGCTTCGTCAACGACATATTTGAACGGATTGCCGCCGAATCATCTCGACTTGCCCACTACAACAAGCGGTCGACCATCACATCTCGGGAAATTCAAACTGCAGTTAGGTTATTGCTACCTGGAGAACTTGCCAAGCACGCTGTTTCTGAAGGCACCAAAGCCGTGACGAAATACACAAGTTCTAAGTGAGCTCCATCCACAAATTTCAACAAAAAAAATCAAACGGCCCTTTTCAGGGCCACCAATTCGTTTTGCACAAAGAACTGTCTTCCTAACGCCGAACCACTTACAACATATTTGATGATTTACCTATAAAACATTTCATTATCTCCATTTACATCTAACACCAGAAAGCAGAATATAATACCTTCGTCACATGACAATGGAAAATTCCAAATCCCACGCTTTTGTCGGTAATTAGTAAACAGCTGACGAAAATTGTTTTTCGTCCGAGTAAGTCAAACGACCAATGACAGCCAAATTTGCTCGGACAGGTTTAGTAAGAATATAAGCCTGAATGTTATATCGTCTTGAACATCAGCATAATTGAAGCACTTGTAACGATGCTTGAAATTGACGGTACATCTGGCCTAAGTTTCCTGATCCAATACGTCAATTAGAATTTGCAACAGTGAAATGCGGTCCCATGCCGCGCTAAACGTTCACGAACTGGCTAAGCATGCTGGACGCTAAACTTAATTAGTAATTAATAATTAAATCCGAATTGCGTTGAGCTCGCAGCAGCCACGTCCACTATGTTTGACAAAATAATAGTAATGATAAAGGCGCAAGAAGTACCGTGACTGGATACATTTTTTATCCCTAAATTTAATGTCTTGTGAAAAAGTTGCATCCAAGCTGAGAAATATTTGCTTTCAGAAACTTTATTTTTCGCTTTATTTTCTTACATATCGAGCAATCAATAGCCGTATATCTCACACGAAAAACTTGGGATAATCAGATGACAACTTGAAAAAGACTTAGAATTTTGCTGGAAAACATCAGAGCATTAAAAATGAGTGAAAGCGGTTAGGTATCAAATGTGAAACGCGCAGCTTGAAAGTTTATAAACTACAGAAGATTTTCAAGGATACAAGGATAAACACTGATTAGTTTGTTCGACGAGGTGCATGTATAAGATACATATGCCAGTCACCAGTTGACCTGTAGGTACACACAACCACCGGCAGTTTCCATCTGTTCAGCTATGTAGATGATACCGATGGCCGAAGATTAATCGAAAACGTCTTCAGTGTAGTTTTTTACACTATCTGCGTGTAGATACGAAGAATGAAGTAAAAATATATTTCTGTGGTAATTGCTGGTTGATTGAAAAAATGTTGCGCACAGAAATATTATTATTCACAACATATGAACTGAAATTCTCCAAGACGATTATGGTATAATTTACGCCACGCATATTATATTACTATTGTTCAAGCATACTTTGATTTCTATACCAGATGCCGCTGAAAAATACTTAATGAGAATTTAAGTATTAATGATTATTATACTCGATGGCAATTCAAATGCATTCGAATTTATTTGGTATCTATTAATGTTATTAAAATTTTGTATTCGCATTTATACCTACATACCTACGGATTATCCAGCGATTCACATGCACATAGCAGCAAATTCCAGCTAGCAAATGTCAGGAATCCAGGTAATACTGGATGTTGTTCAGTGTAGCGTTAAACAATGCGATCTAACGATCCACAAGAAATGAATATGAGTCCCTACTTATCTAGAGTGATGAAAAATGTCGAACTGATTCTAGGAATTATGTCTTGACTCCTCAAACAATCAAAACAATTTCAACAATATAAAATTGTCTCTTGGTTATAAAACGAGATGGAAATACAAAGTTAGTTACAGCTGTTATATTTTTTTGAATAATATACTGTTTGAAAAATCTTGAGTTAATATTTGTAAAAATATTTCTTTATTTTTACTGAAAACATTCGATTAAACTTATGACGAAAATTTGTACTGAAATTTCAGTCCTTCAATCAGTCTGTATGGTTTTAATTACCGTAATTTCCAATTGTAGTATGCGAGAAATTATCGTATTCCAATTTCAGACCAAAAAACATTTTTACATCACTTGCAAGTTTATTTTTATTTATTGTTATTTATTGCTCATTCAAAATTTAACCTGAGGAAGAAATTTTTCTAAATATAATTAGGAAAAAAATTTACGTGATGCAAACGCCGCAGGATACGTCGAGTAAAATAACCAAGTATATCGGCAACTAATATGTATATTTTTTTCTATTTTATTAGCACTTTCTACGATCAATGAACGTTACATCGATTGTTGATGGTGAATTTTTCATAAATCATAATTATCGTTCTCAAAGTAATGAAAACTGTTATATCGTAGGATTATATTCGAGCGCGCCTAGATTAGGAACGCGTCACTCCTCAAAAGCATACTATACAACTTCACCAGGAAGCGTAACTCCTGGTTCCAACAACTAGGATATTCCCTCTTAGCAACCCATTCCCGAATTCTTCGTCGGGGTTGTCATTGGTAAATAATCCGAACCGGTCTAGCCGTATCCGAGGAAGGCGTGACAGCAGGCGTCGGCGGAACGCGGCCTTGTCGACTTAGAATATCGATAACAGCTTCCCCGGTAAAACAGCGAAATTGAATTTTTGCGGGCGTAAAGACCAAAGTTTCAGGCTCCTAAAAATGTTTTTGTTGGTACCGGATCGCGATTTCCTCGGTCAGGAACAACGCGTCTTTTGCTCGGAGTGCGAAGGGCGTCAAGACACATGGTCCGCGACTCCCGCAGTTTTCGAGACACTCGACAGTGCAAGGTCAACCGGAATTTTTGTAAAATCTTGCCCAGAGTTCACAGAACCTGGTGACGATGTGGTATTAGTGGGTCATCGGGGAAATAGCTCAGGAATCCGACGATCGATGGTGTACCCAGTGCCAGGCCTTCCGACGCTGATCGAGCGCGCCGCGTGAAACGTTCGGGGGGCCTCTCTCCATGGTCCGCGCTCCGTTATACTACCTACTGCTGTATTCTCGCTGCCACAATTCTCGAGTATCAGTCAGTTAGTGAGCGCATTGAGCACGACCAATTCAAAAGCTTTCCGCAGTCACGCAGTCATTCCGATATTCTATCGAAAAAGCAAGCTGAAGAGAAGATGGCAGACAAAGTAGCAGCAACGGCAGTCGCCGCTAGCCCAGCATCAGCAAGCCCAGCAGCGCAGGCCACACCAACGAAAAAGGCGGCAGGAGCCAAGGCAAAGATCCCTCGTGCCAAGCCAGCGCATCCACGGACTTCTGACATGGTTACCAGCGCTATCCAAACTCTAAAGGAACGTGGAGGTTCATCCCTGCAGGCTATCAAGAAGTACATCGCGTCGACGTACAAAGTAGACGCTGAGAAACAAGCGCCGTTCATTAAGAGGTATCTGAAGTCAGCTGTGGCTACCGGAGCTTTAGTTCAGACCAAAGGTAAGGGTGCATCTGGGTCTTTCAAAATTCCCACCAACAAATCCGACGCACCAAAGCCTAAGGTAAAGCGTGCTGCACCGAAGGCTACTGTTCCGAAAAAGAAGCCCGCTGCATCGACTGTTGCCGCAGCCAAGAAGCCTGCTACCGCTGTCAAGAAAGCTGCAGTTGCCAAGAAGCCTAGCGCTGTAACGCCACCCACGAAGGAAAAACGCAAGGCAGCCAAGAGCCCAGTCATTAAATCGCCGAAAGTGAAGAGCCCATCGAAGGCTAAGAAGGCTGCCAAAGCACCAACCAGCAAACCCAAGGCGCCTAAACCAAAAAAGGCGGCAGCAGCAGCACCCAAGACCGCAAAACCTGCAGCGAAGAAGCCAGTTGCATCAAAGAAGAAGTGAATTCGTACCACTGCAATGAGTCATCTCTAACAGAACACCAGAAAAATAATTATCAAACGGCCCTTTTCAGGGCCACTAATGCAGTTCTATTGCAAAAGAATCGATTCACACTGTACTTTAGAGGAAAATTAGTACTATTTGCAACACAAATTAGATAATTGCAAGGATGAAAAAAATTTGAGCATTGCGTTCGAATTCACTCGTATATTTTGCCATTATAGTTGACGTTGACGAGACGTAATTCGAGCTTGAAAACCAATCTTGTCATTAATCAAAATCCGACTTCATTTATTGCAATATGCGCAAATTACATCAATTCAATTCAGCTTCATCTTTAAATCTAACGCTGTATAAATTTCCGTAGTATGGTAAATCCAGCAGACTAGGGAGACATTGAGGCCATTCTCAGATACGCAATACTACGCCGCAATTTGACCCTAACAGGTCATAAACGGCGTAACATTTTTTTTTAACTCGTTTTCGAGTGTAGTCACTGGTTGAACATCACATGTAGAGTAAGTGGAACATTATGCTTGATCGTACCGTATGTTTGACGACCTTAGTAGTCGTTTAATTAGCAAATAGATTGATTCGCAGCAAACATAAATGAAAACGAGGGTAAACGATGTAGGTATGCACAATTTTTCGACACATACGCTTTTCTCTTCGTCCGCAATTTGATGGACGCCGAATGAATTGTTGTATGTCGACTAACCATACATACGACTGTACATTTTATTTCTCAGCATTTGAATGCGACTATGCACGCCTACTATTCACTATATGCGTTGTTCACAAAAGTACGTCTCGAAATTGGACAATTTCAAGAGGCAATGCGTCGTAACGTCACGTTGCCATAGCACACGACGCAGATCACGTGTATGAACGCATGCGTTTACATTTTTTCCCTCAAGTTGCGAGCGTTACGTTTTCTGTCTTACGCGTCGACATGAGTTCCAAACTTCTGTACTCCAAGTCGTCGGTGCAGTAATATCGGTCATGCTTTATGAATTCGATTGGGGAGATATGGAACGAGACATGGAGCATACCAGTGTACTCGCTTCTACGCAATATAACGAATTCGATTTCAAACGTAATAAATTTGTGGCCCTGAAAAGGGCCGTTTGGTTGGAGAGGTTGAAGGCTCGATGAATTAGGCACGTTCGCCGCGGATACGACGAGCTAGTTGAATGTCCTTGGGCATGATGGTGACTCGCTTAGCGTGGATAGCACACAGGTTCGTGTCTTCAAAGAGACCAACGAGATAGGCTTCGCTGGCCTCCTGAAGAGCCATAACAGCAGAGCTCTGGAATCGCAAGTCGGTCTTGAAATCTTGCGCAATTTCACGCACCAATCGCTGAAATGGTAGCTTGCGGATCAACAGTTCAGTGCTCTTCTGGAAACGACGAATTTCACGCAGGGCGACGGTTCCTGGGCGATATCTGTGGGGCTTCTTAACTCCTCCAGTAGCAGGGGCGCTCTTACGAGCTGCCTTAGTGGCGAGCTGCTTCCTGGGCGCCTTTCCTCCAGTAGATTTACGAGCAGTTTGCTTTGTACGAGCCATTGCAGACAATTCGTGATGCTTACAACGCGACAGACGCAGCAGTTATGAGCGTTCAAGTTCCGGATCTCCTATTTATATGTTCGTACGACGACTGTAGTGTGCGTGGATTGGTCGGCGACTGAGTGGTGGGGGGTTCGCTATGAACGATGCGTTATGCAGCTGCTACGCCGATTTGCCACATACACAGATTCAATGCAGATCCAAGATCGCTGACGGCTCGCAGAACTCACAATGGAAGGGCCCTTAACTATCCTCACCGATTTCGTCCGGATTTACAGTATAGGTATGTAAGACTAGAAATAAAAGTAATGCAAGTGGGATCACTAGATGGCCAAGCGTTGAGAAAATAATATTTTTATCGAGGACCGGTCAATACACTAGTGCATTCTTGTACGTTCACAGTATAGTTTAAAGCAGCGGTTGGCGCGCCGCAAAAGTTCGAATTTGTGTGAGAAGGATCGCAGCTTCGAGTCCCACTGCGGGACTTTCTTTTCATCTTTGACTTTCAATATTTACGATACTTACGCCATAAATGAACCAAAATAATACTTAATGTATCCTCAGAGCATACAGATGCTCTAAGAATGTATGGTATTTAGTTATACTTTTACGAAAGGCATCGACGTGACGTTCTCGTGTACGCTTTAATTACAATCCCCTCCTGTAAAGTTATTCGCAATCCTAAATTTTCCATGATTATGCATCTTTAGAAATAATGCCACCCGATGCCTTTGTAAAAGTATAAGTAATTACAATACATTATTCATTATTTCGGTTAATTTGTGGCTACGACGTAAAGAAAGAGAAATATTGCGTGACATGAGATTCGGCTCGATATTCCTTTTGATGAAAGTAAGAAAGAAAAGAAATATTCAAGTTGATAAACAGTAAATTGCAGGTTATAGCAGTACCTGGACGGCTAGTCATAAGGCTAAACTTTTCTAAATATATGCATGTTGCTTTACAATTTATTGTTGGCATTATTCTTGCATGAAGTATTGCTTTGTAAGATATACTTAAAGTAGTCACGAGCCGATAAGCAATCGCAGCTGGGGTGCACGCCTGGAAAGTATAATGTCTCAGGCTGGCTATGACTTCGTTATCACTTATGCGACACAGACGTCTGATTTGAATGGAGGAAAACTTGAAAACATATAGAAATGTAGCAAAGAAAAGACTGATTGTGGAAAGTAAAATCCCCTAAAAAAGTATTGTACGCAGAAAAAATTGTTACTTTTTTGCATGTCTACCCAAAGATGAAGATTATTTGGAAAAAATATAACTGTTATCAGCATAATCTCAAGAATAATGAATTTTGTAATGTTAGGTATGTATTTTTAAGTTCATAACTTCTAGTCAAGTTTCACTATTTGAGTCACAAATCTTGTACAAGGATAAAAAGAATATTCATATCTTGAAAGGATGCAGTTTTGTACTTATACCATATATATTACATCTACATATAATGCATGCTTTGTAACACAGACAAATTTGTGACTAACGGCAGATAAAATTTTATCTCTGTTTCTGCAGAACTGATCATGAATCGTCTCACTGTCTGTTAAAGTTTGAATCGAGAGGCATGCAGAACCATCACAGACTATACTTTTTTGCCATCCACAAAGTAATATACATTGGTTTTTGTTGAAAACGTTGAATACTTTTGCTGCAACACTCTCTGCTGCAATAAAGATTCGAAAAAATTCATGCCAAACTTATATCCTTTTCAAGAATATTCAGGCTAGTTTCATCAATTCATTTGATCATTCTCAACACTCTAAAAAACCAACATTTTTCATTGAATCAATTCTCTTATTATGTCCAGCAATGTGTTCGCCATCATTGTACCAACACTACGTGTTGCCTAGTATAAACTCCGGCTTGGATCCAAAACCAGATGGATTCTACTTGAACGGGAAGAAAATTTCGATACACAGCGGTGCCCTCCATTATTTTCGAGTTCCCCCGGCTTATTGGAGGGATAGATTGAGGAAGTACAGAGCAGCTGGATTAAACGCCGTAGAAACGTGAGTTTTATTCATTCTCGCAACGACATTACCAAAGATTCTTCATAAAGTTCCTCATAAAACTTGCTAAAGGTGTGAATTTTTTTTTTCAATTTTCCCAGCTATGTTCCATGGAACTTACATGAACCGTTGAGAGATGTGTATGATTTTGGCGACGGAGAAAATGATTTTTCCGAGTTTCTTGACGTCGTTAAATTTGTCAAGATGGCACAAGAAGAAGATCTGTTTGTTATTGTCAGACCAGGCCCTTACATTTGTGCCGAATGGGATTTTGGAGGACTACCAAGGTATAGTATAACTTTCTTATCAATGGTTCTCACTAGAAAAATCAAAGAAACTTGAAGAAAATTAATTCAGAATATCTATTTAGAAGGTATCTGCTGATAATATGTATGTACTATTCATTTTCACCTATTTTTAGTTGGATTTTAAATGAAAAGGGAGTCAAGGTGCGAACCTCTGAATCCAAGTACATGAATCGAGTCACTTGCTACTTCAATAAACTTTTGCCACTTTTTGCTGATCTACAATTCACAAGAGGTGGATCAATAATTGCTTTTCAGGTAGATGAAGTTATGTGTTTCCAGGTGTGACTGAGTGAAATGGAAGCGATATACATAGAGATCAGTATTTTATAATCACAAGATTCAGCTAAAAAATGTCAATATACTTAGATACTCGACAGTCTAAAGCAATTATCATGAAAGTGAACGCTCAGAAGTACAAATTTGATTTTATTTTACTTAGATTGAGAACGAGTATGGTTCGATTAACGAGGATGGAACAGTTCCTGATATCGAGTACTTGAAACAGCTCAAAGAAATCTTTGAGAACAATGGTCTGGTTGAGATGTTCTTTACTTCAGACACACCGAGTATTCGAAGAGATGATGGAACTTTACCAGGAGTATTGCAGACCGCAAATTTTAAAGTTGATCCAGAAAAGGAATTAAATCTCTTGAACGAACTGCAGCCCAATAAGCCTGCTATGGTTATGGAATATTGGACTGGTTCCTACGATCACTGGCTCGAACCACGTGACTTGCCAGAACCATTTGATGGTAAATTTAACATGAATTCTTTAAATCAACAATCAATCAGGATTTTATATCTGGTAGGGTATTAGAAACAATGAAATTACCGAATGTTTTTCCATCAATTGGATTACTAAAACCAAATTTTGCCCAGATTTCTATAGACTTTTATTCAGTGCGCGAAATTGTTATGTCTTTTAAAGCAAGTTCCATACATAAAGCAACAGGTGATCCAATGAAATTATTCTCCACTGAATGCTACGTTTCATATTTCAGTTTATGCGGATGTCCTTGAGAGGATCTTGCTTTTTCCATCATCAGTTAATTTCTATATGTTTCATGGTGGTACCAGTTTTGGTTTTATGAATGGCGCTGATGTTACCAAGAATTATCAACCGGATGTGACAACTTATGGTAAGACTGGAGATCAAACTCATATTCAGAAATCAGTTCGGAAATTGTGTTAGTTCCCCTTCTTAATTGGGCCAAAATGATGTAGTCTTGATATGTGATCATAAGCATGTTTAATGTTTATTTGGTAGATCAATATTCGTACTGTGTTATCTTGTCTCTTTTTTCTTAGTAAGTAATTCTTGCTGAGCTGCTGGCTCTTCTCTAGTGCTTGCTTAATACGTATTCTGAAAAATCATTTTCCAGATTATGTCGCGCCGCTAACAGAATCAGGTGACTACACAGAGAAATATTACAAAACCAAAGAGATTTTAGCAAAATATCAAAGTGTGACAACCAAATTACCAGACTTACCTGCAGTATCACAAAAGGTAGCTTATCCCACTCTTGAAGTACATGGACATTTGGACTTTTGGGATATTCTTGATCAGTTGGTAGGTTCTTTTCACTTTAGAAGGTAAACCTGTATACATTTTACATTTGGCTAATTGGGTATCTTATGCACAGCCTGCACACTTGAAGGTAAAGCTGCCAAGTGTGATCAATATGGAAAACTTGCCAATTAAAAATGGCAGTGGTCAATCTTATGGCTACATAAATTACAGGAAAAAAGTAGGATTGAAAACAACATCTAGTTTAAAAATCTCTGGGTATGTTCAAGACACAGCAATGGTTCTTCTTGACGGAGAGCTGAAGAGCAAACCGCTAGAAACTAAAGAAGATATTAATGGTTTTGGTTACTGGATGAAGAAGTAAGCTTGAACACTCACTAGTTGGATAAGTGACATTTATTCTCAGTTGATAAGTTGCTAACGAATAAATGAATTTTTTCAGAGATGCCGAGCTGACATTAAATTCTGATAAGGCCGAGGAAAAGACTTTGGACATTATTGTAGAAAATTGGGGGCGTGTCAACTTTGGTGTTCTTGATGACTTTGATCAGAGAAAAGGCTTGTGGCATGGGCCAGTTTATCTCGATGGCGATGAGCTAAAAGATTGGGAAATCTATGCTCTTGAGTTTGATTCTAAGTGGGCAAAGTCCCTAATTAATTGGAAACAGGGACCTTCTATTCATAAGAAATGTCCATCCATTTCCCGAGTTATCTTAAACTTGACTGTACCTCAGGATACGTTTATCGATTTGAGAGGCTGGTCAAAGGGCTTAGTATTTGTCAATGGTTTTAATTTAGGCAGGTACTGCCACCTCGGACCGCCGAGAACCCTCTACTTACCAGCTCCGTTACTTAAAAAAGGCCAAAACGAAATTTTAGTGTTTGAACACTTTAAGCCAGACGTGAAAGTGAGCTTCCTAGATTATCCCATACTCGGGAATCTAAATCCGTAAAATAAGCGAAAATGCAAGAAACAGAGGTCACATATATATCCTGCTATTTGTATACACATAATTGTACCCTAAGACAAATTTCTGTGATCATTAATGTTTGACGTACTAGCGTTTTATTATATTTTTTGCTTCCTACGGCCAGTAGGTGTTGAAATACGTAATATTTCTTCTACGAGAATTTGATTAATTGTGGCAGTGACGTCAAACTGTATGCGAAAGTGTTTACAGTTTTTGTTACATTACTTATTTCATACTGTTAAGGATTAAATGTTTTATAATATTGTTACAAAGGGTGAAATGACCCGTTTTACCCCCCGTTCAAATGATCTAGTAGTCGGCTTGTGACGCAAAAAGTATAAACGTTCTCATGTTATAAAATGAATAGGGTTGCTGTATCAACCACTATTATTATAAAAACAGTTCTGTTTCAGACTTTAAACTAGAAACATGTATTGCCATTAAAAGCATTCCTCCAAATATTTTACTTAGCGCCTTTTATTGATTCCGTTAACTAAGCTCACGAACCCACATTTTATTTGAAACGCGAGTCCATTTCAATATGTATATTATCGTAACTACTTTACAAATGAAGAAATATTTTCAACGATGCACGTGAAAAAGTTAATGCTTACATAAAAATTCTCTCTATCGATATAATATGAGACGTTTGAAAAGGGTAAGCATAATAGTCTAATTCTGAATGTCTCATTCGCCTATGGTTCAAAAACGAGAACTCATCGAAAACTTTGGAATCCCTAATTCATGCCTGCTATCTTACAATTCATATTTTTTATTCAAATCATTTCCATTCCTTATTTGGTCTTACACATAACGTATGATTTTTGGAGCCAGAAAATAGAGTTTCGTATTATAGTTTTTTAAAGTCTATATATTGTACATATATATTTCGTAATTTTAAATACATATTTATGCAGGTCCCATTAATCACCTGACACACCTGTCATGGCGTCCGAGGCAGCCAATCAGAGTCAGTCTAGCGTTGAGCTAATATTTTGGTAAACAAATTACAGGCTATGCCGGCGTCTCGTGACGTGTCACAAGGATGACACGTGAGGTATGCAGGGGTCTTATGACAATTGTTGAAAGAGCATTATTATTATGTTTTTCTAGATAATTTAAATATTGCAGGAAAAGTACGTATCATGAAATCAATCTAAGGTGTTCCTCGCTACACGTCCGCCAGTTCTCAGTAAGGCGTCATTGTTTATTTATAAGCAGGTATGTATGCACGTAAAATTTATTACAATTTTTCGATCATACTTGCGTTTCAAACAATCAATTAAACCATTCGCATTATTTATAGTGTAGTAAACATTGTTTAGCTACTCGGTTCACGCCTCTTTTTGCCACCATGTAGTAACAATTGAACATATATTTTGTCCAATTTTTCACCAAGAATTTGAAAATCTTGATATTTTTTTTCGCCATAACTATATTCTCTGACTTTGTGTAATTTGTATTTGTCAGATATAATAAATTAATATAAAAAGAAAAACCACTCACACAAGTCTTCGTTATGAAAGTTATTCAATTAAAAATCAAGTACTATTGAATACTTATCTGATGGAACTTTTGTTACTTCTGAATAGATAGATTTACCATTTTTTTTTTTTTTTTTGCATCCACCTACTGCAGAAAATTATTTCAAACTGTAACACACAAAATCTATTCATTGGTTCTGATAAGTTTTGAAATTTTATGCATGGTTTAATTGGATAATCTGGTTTGATGCTATTGTTGTTCGATATAATTGAAAAGAATTATTCTTTACAGTGTAAATTAAAATATGTTATACTATCAGGTTCGTAAAATTCTAATGTTTTGCTGACTGTTGAAAGAATGCTGCTACCATCTCCAGTCTCTATGTTCAATCTGTAAATTTAAGATTCAATATTTTCCACTGGAGTAAAGAAATAAGAAAGACTGTGAAGTTTGCGTCCGTTTGAAAAATATGCAGGATTGCTTTACTAGTTTATCTGATAATTCTATATACAGCATTTTTATTGTGCACAAAAATTATTTGTGGGCAGATATCTAATCATTCTTTTAGTTAATCTCTTATCTTAAGTAGCCATAGTCCTTCACAATGATAGACATACTTGCTTTCAGATTCAATAAGTTGACTTCACCTCACAGTTTCCATTCACCAGCTGTGAAAACTCTTCAGCCAAGGTAATTTCATAGCTCTAATTTGTATAAGATAAAATGTTTGTGTTCTGAAGTAATTAACTAATATTAATTTTCTTAAAATAATGCTTATTTGACAAGTTTTATTTTATTTTACCAGTTATGAGTCTACCGACATTGTACCAACACTATGTGTCACCCAAAGTAAACTCAGGCCTTTACGCTAAACCTGATGGATTCTACTTGAATGGGAAAAAAATTTCTCTTCACAGCGGAGCTCTCCATTATTTCCGAGTTCCTCAAGCATATTGGAGGGATAGATTAAGAAAGTACAGAGCAGCTGGTCTAAACGCTGTGGAAACGTAAATTTGAAGTTCTATTCATTTTATTGTCAATCCTACCAAAAATATATCAATTTATTTCCTTATTCTTACACACTCAAAATCTTCAAGCATATTCCGATTTTTCAATTAATTTTCTTCAGCTATGTTCCATGGAATTTGCACGAACCCCTCAGAGACGTATTCGATTTTGGTGACGGAGATAACGATTTTTCGGATTTCCTGGATGTCGTTAAATTTATCAAAATTGCACAGGAAGAGGATCTATTTGTGATCGTTAGACCAGGACCTTACATTTGCGCCGAATGGGATTTCGGTGGACTCCCAAGGTTCGATCACTTAGACCTTGATGGTGAACATAAAATCATAACAGATTATTTTCACAATGATGCATTTATTGTAGATACCTTGATTACCATTATATCTGTATGAATGGTGAACAACTTCCTGCTTGAACTCACAGCCAACAAGCGAAATAATCTTCTTTGAATTTTTTAGTTGGATTTTAAACGAAGAAGGACTGAAGCTGAGGACCTCTGAACCAAAGTATATGAAACGAGTTACTGATTACTTTGACAAACTTCTACCGCTCTTCACTGACTTACAATTTACAAAAGGGGGGCCAATCATTGCATTCCAGGTAGATGAAATATCACTATAATAAGTCTCTTTGAGTAAAATGGGTGCAATGTGTACAGATTTACGATCACAAAATCACTTAAAGAATGTCGATATTTTTGTATAAGTAGAAGACTTGAAGATACAAAAGTTATTTTCTTTTACAGATCGAGAATGAGTACGGTTCCGTTGAAGAAGATGGAACAGTTCCTGATATTGAATACCTCAAACAACTTAAAGATCTGTTCGTAAATCATGGCCTTGTTGAAATGTTCTTTACTTCGGACACGCCGAGTCTTCATAGAGATGCTGGGTCCCTACCAGGAGTATTGCAGATGGCAAACTTTAAAGTTGATCCTGAAAAAGAGTTAAATCTCCTAAAAGAATTGCAACCCAATCAACCAGCTATGGTCATGGAATATTGGACTGGTTGGTTCGATCACTGGCTCGAACCGTATCATTCCATTGAACCAGTTCACGGTAATTTTAACATTATGTCTTTTTGCATGAATAATTAGGTAATTACTTTGCGCTATTTCCCTGAGAAGATAGTTTTTAACATAAGTACGTGAAATTTCAGATTGGTCAATGCAATGATTGTATGAGTACCTATTTCATATTTCAGTTTATGCTGACGTCCTAGAGAGAATTTTAAGTTTTCCATCATCGGTTAATTTTTATATGTTCCATGGTGGTACTAATTTTGGATTTATGAATGGAGCCAATGTTTTTGAGAACTATCAAGCGGATGTAACAAGTTATGGTAAGACTAAAGATCAAACCGATTTGTACAACGTTCATAAATTGTATTTGCAGTTTGAAGTTTTGATCAGATAAACTCAATGGAGTAATCTTTTGATATATGATCCTAGGTATAATCATTATTTATTTGGTGGATACATATCTATATCACATTGCGTAATTTTATGATTGCTTCTTGGTAGATAATTTCAGTATAATCTGAGGAAAACAAGTTCAATAATTATTTCTAATTAATTAAAGTCTTTAGCTGTTGCTCCTTCGGTTTTTAATTTTTTTTTAAATTCTCTACTGTAATTCCATGATCATTATTCGTTTTATAAAACTTTTTTCCAGATTATGATTCGCCAATCACTGAATCGGGAGATTACACACCGAAGTATCACAAAACCAAGGAGATTTTGGCAAAGCATCAAAGTGTGATAACCAAATTACCAGATTTGCCTGCAGAATCATCAAAAGTAGCTTATCCCACTCTAAAAATATTCGGTCATTTGGATTTCGAGGACATCCTTGATCAGTTGGTGGGTATTTTTCTCTTTATCAATGAAACCTGCGACTTGTGCTGTTTTGCCTCTTGTTTCTTCAAATATCTTATGTATTACAGCCGGCAGATTTGAAGGTGAAATTACCCAACGTGATCAATATGGAAAACTTGCCAATTAAAAACGGCAATGGCCAATCTTATGGATACATAAACTATAGGAAAAAGGTTGCATTGAAAACCGCATCTACCCTGAAAATCTCTGGACATGTCCAAGACACAGCAATGGTGCTTGTTGATGGTGAGCTGAAGAGCAAACCACTAGAAACTGAAGAAGATATTAATGGCTTTGGTTACTGGATGAAGAAGTGAGTTTTAGCACTTACTAGTCAACTAAAGACGTATATTTTCAGTAGATAAGACACTAACAGGTGAATCAATTGTTTCAGAGACGCTGAGTTGACATTGAATTCTGATCAAGCTGGGGACAAGATTTTGGACATCGTGGTAGAAAATTGGGGACGTGTCAACTTTGGTGTCCTTGCTAATTTTGATCAGAGAAAAGGTTTGTGGCAAGGGCCAGTTTACGTCGATGGCAAAGAGCTGAAAGATTGGGAAATCTATGCTCTTGAGTTTGATTCTAAATGGGCAAAGTCCCTAACTAATTGGAAATTGGGACCGCCCTCTATCAGCACGAAAGGTCCGTCCGTTTCCCGATTCGTCATAAACTTAGCTTTACCTCAGGATACATTTGTCGATTTGCGAGGCTGGACAAAGGGTTTAGTATTTGTAAACGGTTTTAATTTGGGGAGGTACTGTCATCTTGGACCAACAAGGACCCTTTACTTGCCAGCTCCCTTACTTAAGAAAGGCCAGAACGAAATTTTAGTATTTGAACATTTCAAGCCAGATATTGAATTGAGTTTCTTAGATTATCCTATTTTGGGAGATTTGAAACCCTGAAGTAAAAAAAAAAAAACTGAGAAAACCAGACGTCATCTCTGATTACAAGTGTCATTTTACACCAGAATACCTGCCAGGAACATTTATTTACAATTTCGTCAGCAGTGCACTCAGTGTTAGCCACATCAAAATGAAACTTCGTGATGCTTCATGAAAATAGTTATTGAAAGAAATAGCGACAAAGCATTTCGTACTTGATGTAATTTTTTTAAATACTTATGCAAATATTGATGAAGTTATTTTTTTCTAGTAAAATATACCACTAAATATATTCACAGAGCATTCAAACATTAAAAAATAAAAACGAATGAAACATACCGAAACGCTTTAGAAATAGTGTAATCAGATTCAGGTATTCTTGACGTTTTCTTAATTCTCAATATCTTACAAATATAAGAAAGCAATTCATTAAATACGTAGAAAAAAGCGATAGACAATTGATTATGTTGTATTATTTCAATCTGTATTATACTTATATAATAATATGAATGATACCTATATATTTATACATATATCTATGGAAAAAGTAGAATTTTAGCATACTTTTTCTACTGCGGATCCCTGTACAACTGGATTTATTGGAAAGGGGTCTACTTGCTGAAATTTGTTAATAAAGAAATAAGGGCTTACAGCCTTCAATGTTACATTGCAATGGCTTATCCAAATTTTTCAATTCGTCATACTACATATCAATATACACAAGCTACCATTTTCGCAACGTTGGCCCATCCTGTACCTGTGTATCATGGGTTAACGACCTGCCCATCTACCTGCTCATGCTGGTTCAGATCCCATTCCCCTGTTCACAGGCATTAAACTTCAGGTACTCACAGTAGTGAGAACTTTGCTAGACTACCTGAAACCTAAAACTCGTATCTATACTTCTTTTTTGTTGTAAAAATGACTGCTCATGTATTGTGCCTAACATCTTCCGGAGGAATTCCAGTTTTTGTCCGAAAAAAAGGGGACGGTGATATGGTACAATAAATGATTTTTAACCCAAAACTTCATTGCAGTATAAAATCTGGAAGCGGATTCACTCACTGCAAATGCGAAAATATACTTTAACGTTAATTGGGAATGCAATTATTCTTATAGTCGTATCTCTCTACATTGATAGCAAAATTTTTTGTTCATATGCAAATGACTGAAGTATAGGAAATGATCTAATGTTCAAAGTTATTGAAGAAATTCACCTTTTACACGATGTCAAACTATTTCAGATAACGTTTTCGAAAATGGCATCGCTGAATGGTGTGCACATGTTTTTGAAGTCCCAGAACATTGAACTACTGTGCACAGACATGCCGGACACGAATGTTGTCTGGAAAGAATTCGAAGATAGCATATTACTGATAGCCATAGCCAGTGGTACGACGAATAATGTTCTGAACAGATTTCTAGAAGCTGTTTTCAGCGCGATGATCCTCATCGTTGGCATAGATGAAATTAAAAATCCAAGGAATGTTGAGAGGTTGAAGCGAGACCTGCGCGTATGCAATCCAATTATTGACAGACTACTCGAGTGCTTAGACATCGGAGATCGGATATGCACCAAGACGGACTTGGTTGACATGACTGATAGTATTATGAGTCCCGAGAATCACTTGCTGCAGGTATCGAAGTTACCCGTTCTTTGTATACAGTAGAAAATATCTCATTGTTCTGAATTTTTTTAAGATGATTGTTTTATCAATTGAAAAAACATAAAAACAAATCCTGCAATTCTATCACAATCAATTATCTTATGAGAGAAATAGCAGGTGTACTTGATTAACCTACTGGAATATTTAATTGTAATATGAACAACACCAGCTAAAAGATAATGTGACACGCAGATCATTTTTAAATGAAAGAAATTTTAGCGGCCATCATATTAATTTCTATGTTTATGTTTTGTATCAGAGCTGCCTTGAGGGGTACATGGAATGTCTGGATTCTTTGTACGGCTGCGTTTTGGTGCATGGCTGCTTGGCGGTTGCAACTGAGAGTTGGTGGTCTTTAGACCCAATTGAAAGAAAATTGCTGATAATTGCAGCAACTTGTGATGGAACTTGCACTGCAAGAGATCTTCCAGTATTCCTGCCAAATAAGAGTCCGAATGTATGAGATAATCATTTCAATGTTTAGAATTGCCTACGTGGTATAGCACCGAAAATCTAAAATAGATGCTTTAATGCTTCAGACTAGCCTTGTAGTTAAGAAAAAAATAATTGATTTCAGGTCGCTTTCAGGTTAGTCTCTGTTACTCTAGTGAATCACATTGAAGTCCTAGCTTTGTGTGGACCAACACCTGAGTTGGCCGAAACGGAACGATTGGCTATTCAGAGTTGGCGGAGTAGTATAGACATCCTGCGAGCTGCCGAGCAATGCTATCCCAGAAATTTTCCTGCCAGTGTATCATTGGATTCTGAGATACTAGGGTAATAGAATATGAAGATGATTATATAGTAGAGTTACAGTAGTAAATTTTGCTTTTCATGGAAATAAACCAGAGATATAGAATTTATTAAAAAGTTCTTCGCTTCCAGATTTTTGTTGGCCAACCATGTGATAGGAAAATTTGTTCTGAGTCGGAATTCGCAAAACTCGAAGAACCGAGTCAGTGGCACACACAGATTGGACATTTTGAGAACGTTTTACTATCAAGCTGTGGAAACATTTTTGCTCTCTGGTCCATCCTCGGATCGCGATACTGAAGAAACCGACGAGTCGGTAAAACCATCGAAGCCGAAACACGGGCAGGTATTTGAAGGTGCTAAAGAAACTTACTGGTGTTCAGAGTTTCACAAATGTCATGCTCTTAAAGAGGGCGACTATGTCTTTTGCGTATTATATACGTCCATAGTTCCTACACATACGATGAGACTTATTTCCCAAAAAACTCTCAAAACGCTTCTTGCTGATAAACAAGTTTTTTGGTAGCAGTTTCTTGAAACGTTTTTATTTTAATTTTATAGCGAAATAATTTGTTCTGCTATGAAATATAAAACAGTTGTTAATATTTTTATAATTTCTAAAAATAAGTCTAGTGAATAATCAGAATTAGATACTTTATTTTTTATTGTAAGATCACGTTATGACGTTATAACGTATACTAGTGGTACCAGAAAACTTATTTTTGTCTAAAAAAAAACATGACTTTATCTTGTACAGTAAGAATAAAATTTTATATCAGTATTATATAATATTCATTGATTTTTTATGGTAAAACATTACTCGAATGGTAATACCTCTTTTTAGCCAGCTTACATCTTTTACTGTAAATATAACGAGCTATCGAACCCTTTTATTGTGATTAAATTTACAAAACAGCAGATTTTTCAAATCTTCTGTTTTCATCTCTCGACTTATTGGTTTTCGCTTACATAATCTTTCTTACTCGAAATAAATTAAATAGCCGACAATATTGTGTTCCACCGAAGAATACCTCCTCTATCTATCGTTCAAATCTCGATTCGAAGCTTTTCTCCTAGGTACATTTTGCCCCCTCGCCCCTGCATCAAGAAATAATTTACATTTGTGGATAAAAATCTGCATGGCTGTGTGTGAATTATAGGCATTTTCCAAAATCATGGTGCTAGATACTTGACATAGTGCCTGATTGACAGTGACTTGTAATTCATGCGTGTACACTGAGTTGCCTGCTCACAGGCGTAAATCAAGGAGCGTGCAAGTGTGGGTATTTCTTTACTTTCTGTCATGCGGTACAAATGGTACAATGATGCCGGAGTAAAGTTAACCTCTTTGTTAAGCTTGACATTTCTATCAATGAGTATTAACTGAATTTAAATCATCTTTGGGCAAAAATAATCATGGACGTGGATCTGCTGCGGCCAGGAACCGTTCCGATTTCACCTGACACAATATTATGGTTCGAGTTTCTCTTAAATCCGTCTTTGCTCCACGAACATCTTTCCAAACCGTTTCCAGGTTAGTAATATATATTTCCTGCTAGTAGATATGTATTTGAAAAATTTAGTTTTCCATGATATTCACACAATTTCCTTTTTAGACCCGTCACCAACGGATCTGATAATAAAATTCATGACAATAAATTTGGAGCAAAGAGATGGTGATGTCAAAATTGTTGATGTCGATGCAAACGAAGTGCAGCAAAACATGATCAACAAGTGGAGTCTCAAAAATCTGGCACTAAAAATTCTTTCGCTTAAAGTAGCCGCCTATTTAAAATGGGACCTAGATAGTTTGGAAACAAAATTACCATTGCCAATGCAGATTTCACTACTGCAGGATCTATTTTACGTAGCCACAGAAACCATTGTCGAAATTCCAATGATTCCTGAGTACCAATTGAATTCTATGAGCGATCAGCTTCTTTTTACAGTCGTTCTTTACCATAGGTGGCATTTGAGAGCGATCGTTTGTAAGTCATTAAACAGTCGACAGATCAAACAGCCGTTTGTTCACATGTAAGCAGTCAACTACTGTGTGCAATTTTTTGT
Organism: Diprion similis; assembly: GCF_021155765.1. NCBI lineage: Eukaryota > Metazoa > Arthropoda > Insecta > Hymenoptera > Diprionidae > Diprion > Diprion similis. Next base: position 23,424,526 of record NC_060110.1, read on the forward strand.
GCTCATTATAATTAATTAATTTTCATCTGTACCCAATATCATTCACCGGGTTTTATAACTAAATTTTTTTAGCCCGGGTATACAAGAGGTAACATATGTTCCTCCTGCTGTGACCGACGATATAATGAGAAAGTTGGAGACGTATCTTCCCAACACTATCAATACTCTGAATGCTGTTTTAGAATTAAATGATATTTCACCAAAGGTCTTATCGTTTGAGACATTTGTTATGCTGACTGAGGATAGTACAGAGTGCAAACAGAATTGGGAAAACATGTACAGTATAAGTATTGAGGAGTTTAAGTGTCAGGTATATTTAAATTTCCGCATATACTTGAGCTTTTTTTTTAATAATCTCGTAACTTTTTTTTCAACTTTGTTGAACCCTATCTTTCTTCTTTATTTTGTGTTGTAGCTGTGAATCAAAAAGTTGTTTGATATCGAACTTTTGATAAATGACAACATCATTCCTCTAATTCCTGACAGAATTTTACAATTCTTGGAACGATATTAATTATGTGTATGGTGTTATGTTGTACATGGTATGACTTATACTACATTATTAAATCATTTTGATAAAGGCTGGACCACAGACTTATATTCTATTCCAAATTTTTTTAAATCCGTCATCAAATATCATTTGCATTGTAATTTACGTATGTTTTGGAAGACAAAATTTTTTTTTACGTAAACTATTTTTCTATCAATTTACAGATACACTATGATCTTGCAGTATTTTATCTTCTCAGGGAAGATTATGAAAGTGCCAAACGACACGTTAGTGGTGCCAAAGAACTATTTCAAAAACTGGATACTTCTATTCCCTTGATATATTGTACAGTCCAAAAGGAATATTTAGAAGGTTATTGTTTGGCTTGTGAAATACCGGTGGAAAATATCAAGATAGATCTCGTGCAACAAATGCATTCATCTATCAAAGACCAGTATACGGTATGTACAATATGGATTTTAAAAAAAGAGTAACATGTATTCTCTACCCAGAATAAAATTTATATGTACTGTTTTAATTAACTGTGGTTTTCAAAATTATACTCAGACTCGAATTATATCACATACGTTGATTTTTCTTTCAGAACATCGTACAGGTGCTGCAGGCGGACAATGTGAGCAGAGAAATTCCTCAAGTTTATAGGGACAATTTAGAGCTGGATATACAGGGCGGAATGGTTAATAGAAAAATCATTGTAGCTCGTGATTTGCTTGTACAGATTCAGTGCCTTAATTTAGTCAGGAAGGTGCTTGAAAGCGAAATTCTCCTCGGTGACTACATTGCAGAAATTAAAACTGCAGGCACAAAGGGACTCAACACACTATTTTGGGTACAAAAAATTTAATAAAAATATTTTACATTTTATTTGACTTGTTTTCCAATAAATTCGCACCATTTTTCTTTTTAGGCTTTTGGTAGTGTCATAGACAAAGTGACAGAACTGGATAAGAGGCGTATTTCACGATTTTTATTGTATCTTGTACTGAGTGGTGAAATAGATGGACTTGCAAGTCAATTACTTGATGATGCTAATCTGCGATCATTATTCAATGAAGAAGAATTAGGGGAAGTTAAGAGAGAGGCCGAACAGAATGATCTTGAAATTCCAGATTTGTTAACAAACAATGAATGGGGAATCCAAACAGTGACCTACACACGTGAGCCTGAAACTAAATTCTTTCTGAACCCTTAATTTTAATCTAAATTTATCAAAATTATTATTCTCGTAGAATTTTGCTCAAATAAATTTTCCTGATAAAGTATTCCAATCACATGAATTTAAACTTCACGAGCATTGGCATTTCAGAAAACTCTAGAGTGGATGTCGGTGCTTTGGAGCAGCATATAATTATGTCTTACAACCCGCATGAAATACGTGAACTTTTAATACGCATCGCCAGTACAAATCGAAGGAAACCAATATGGCGAGTAAACAACTGTTGGGTACTTCCCATTCCTTTGCAAAGTGTGGTAATGTCATTACCGAGAGGTTTGCTGCAGGATTATTCCTACGTACTCCTAGCCAAAAGTCGAGAACTCGTCACATCCAAAGACTTTGTCGGTGCTAAAGAGATGCTGAATATCCTACAGCAGGAAGTGCAGCTGAATGTAGCTGGTGGCAACAGTTCAATATTTAAATTATGCCAACTTGTAGCATGGGAAGCATTGTTGATCGAAATATTGCACTGCCTCTACGTCTGGCCGGCCAATAATATTTGTAAGTATAATTTGTATTCGTTTGTTTTTGAAAAATATTAATGTGAACGATATTTCTCTTTTATTGGGTCGTACAAACGTGAGATTAAATTACGCTACGTTTTGATAGTAATTGCTCATAATATTAGCTACTTGAACTAGGAATAGTTGTTTAACATTGAATATAGATCCTACTTTTGCTTGTCAATTTACATTGATATAATTAATGAGTTAACATAGAGTTCGAAATTATGTACAACTGAATATTTATGATGCAGGTGACATGCAGACTTTGGTTGGGGAGTGTAAACAGTGTCTGGGTGCTTTGCAAGCTACAGATCAAGTTATCCCGCGACAAGAGATAATAGAATATTGCATAATATTTTTGTTGAATATGGCTGAATGGGACTATTTAACAAGTATAGAAAAACGATGGAGTTACGCTGAGTTAGCAGCAGCGATAAGCACTGCTTGCCAAGACATTGTTAAGCACAAAGGAAGTAGAAAGTTCCCCAGAGAAGCCTGGGACATGGGTAACGAATAACGAAAAATTTCACTGCGTGCCTACATCGAAAACAAAGTAAAATGACACAACTGATTCCCATACTTTTATATATCAGTTCTAGTAGTGTTTGGGCCTGGCAGTCAACAACCGCAAAAACGAAGCAGTAGCGGATCTAGTGCAAGTAGTGCTTCTAGAGATGCTATCATAGCTGTAAGTGGAGCTCTCAGTCGACTTCGAGAACCTACCGCTCTCACTGTTGTCACATCGTTACTGGCACGGCTGCATAACGTTCTCCGTGACGAGTCTAGCCTCGAGCTTCACACCCAATACTTGAATCTTTGGCCAGCTACCATTTCTAAGTATGATTAAGTTATGCAATTTTTTATTTCTTATCACAAGTACAGTAACAATGAGGACATATTTTTGAATAAAATTATTCTTTACAGTTCCAATTCGTACAACACGAGGACAATTGGGGAATTCTTGTTTCAAGTTTTGTCTCAAGCACTTAAGTATTACCCAAGCAATGTTTCTTGGTTAAAATTGATGGCAGATCTTAATTTTGGTAAGTCAAAGTCATGACTGATAAAATGTGAACTTTGCTCTTGCACTTAAAGCATCTTAAATCGCACAAATTCATCAGTGATAAAATTAAGCACCGTTTTAATCCACATTGCAAGGGTTTCAAAATGAGTAAATTTTTATCAGCACACAAAGTGCTAAATTGACATTAATAATCAGTCAATTCACCTTCAACAAGTGATTAGTGATATCAAAATGACTTGTTTCTAAGCGCGCCAAAATATGGGTACTGATGAAAGTTAAACACGTTTGACAAAATAAGTTACATCGATCAGATTATCAGCCTGTTTATCTTATGCATGTTTCAGTTCTCGGCTATCACGAAAGTGCCATGAAGTATTACCTTGAGGCCACGATGGTTGCCAGTGATCTCTTTAGTCAGCCTGTGCCACGCACTCAGATTGATGATCTCGTCTATCGGCGTATGATTAAATGCTGTGCGCACTTGCAGTGTTACACACAGGCGGCAGTGTTGTGTCAATTTTTAGAAGAAGTAGATTACGCTTTGGCGTTCAAGATGATGTCTAGCGATCAGAAGAGCTGCGCTGCAGCTGATGCAATGGATGCTTATTATCACTGTATATGGGACACGACGATTCTAGAATTTCTTATATATTTGCACACCAAACGAGGCGAGCACCACAGAAAACAGCTCGCGGTAGGTCAATCGTTGACTATACATACTGAATACTTATCTTTTCGCTGACCCTGATATGTTTTTATGCTGAAAATATTTTTTCTATTTCAGATCAAAGTTATAGGACTGTTAGAATTAAACTCTAATAATAATGAAGAAATTCAACGGGAAGCTGCAAACATTCGAAAAGCAAAATTTTTGAGAGCTCTGGCCAAACAATATGTGTATTGATTACTTTCATCAAAACATACATTGAAGTATATAAGTACTTTGAATTGATTTCTGTTAATGAATCTGTCAATAATAGACATTTTTAATATAGAACGTCCTTATTTTGAGACTAGCATACCTGTTGAACAGAAATATCATTGAGGCAAGAATAAAGTCGAAAATAGACTGATATAGTGATATATTTTTGCCCATAGCAAAAAATAATGAAGGGAGAGGAAATGAAGAACGAGACAGGCTTTAATAAATATAGTTTAATGTCATTGGTTGATTCATAAATTATTTTGTGAAATCCAAAGCAGTGCTAAGTATCGTGTCTTCTAGAATATCACAGATTAATAAATATATTTTATAATCTATATTATTAATGAAACTTTTCAACAATGCCAGTTCGTATCCAATATCTGAATAAAATACTCACTGATGGATCAGTCCAAAAATATATGAAAAAAGCATCAACTCGAATATGCTCAATTATGTAAACATATCTTATATGTTCAAATAAATAGCCTGCGTATAAAAAACGCGTGATCCAAAAATAATAATAATAATCATGTAAAAAGTAATGGAAAACAAAAATAATATATTTAAAAAAGATATATATATATATGTACATGTATATATAATATGCGATATTGTTATATAAATGCTTATATTCCAAATAGTATTTACAATTTGGATAACAACAAATTTGATGACAATTGAGTCACGGTAGTATATTACGTTATTTAGCACTATACACACTTTGAGCAAATAAGTGAATAGTGCCCCGAGGTACCAGCATCAGGTAGTAAGTAATGCTTGATGAAGATAGGATTTGAATGACGAGGACGTTTCCACACATCACTCGTCAGCTGTGACACTTCATTTCTTTTTAGCTCGATGCGTGACATTACCAGTCGTGTTAAGAATATGTGTTAGGACGCCGAATGCTCCGCCTTGAGTAAAACGAACAAAATTATCTCCCGCAAGCGGTCCAAGAGCATATAGGCCTTTAGCTGGTGCTCGATTAACTTCGTAAGTGAAATCGTCAACTAGTATGGGGTTTGATCGCCCGTCTATAGGCTTTGATGGATCTTTTCCCAGTCCTAGACCGCTTTCTTGCAAGAATGAAAGATCCGGTCGAGAACCTGTAATGTAAAAATTAATTTTTGCATGTTTGTGAACTATGAATCCAACATCTGCCTTTTATAAATGTAGATAACGTCTCAATAATGACGAAGAGTAACTTACCGATGAGAATCGCGACAACAGACACTTCAAACGATCGAAGTTCTCCATTTGGTGAACACAGGGTGACGAGTTTCGTCCCATTAGATGAACAGTTTGAGTTTGGATGAAGATCGACGAGAGTATAATTTGAAAGTGCCTGATATAGCGGATAATTCGTCCCTCCGTCAGCCATCATCTCATAAACTTTATGATATTCTGGGTACATAGAAGGAGGCAGCCACCTTAGTCGATCACTGCCGACGGATATTCCATTCTCTCCAACACCTTTTCCTCTCTTGTCATTATTGTTGGACCAGTATTCTGTATTGTTGTTGTTGTGACGAAAAGCGTGAAGAACAGGAATACCTCGGAAACGAGCGGCGGTCACAGCGTCCGCAGCGCTCAGACCAGCTCCAACGATCAGGACAGGATCTGCTAATCTGTCTCTACATTCTGAAAAATGAATCTTACCTTATTACCATATCAATTGTCATATAAAGCAACGACTGAACTCGGCACGTCAGAACTTGTGTCGTACAATAAGCGGGTATTTGTGCGAATTTCTGCATCAATTTACTGTGAGTAAAAACGTTGCTGCAAACTCCGCGATATCTAGGGTAAAAGTTACTTCAGCTTAAAAATTTATTGCCTGATTATTAATGAATTCATCACTAATGCAATATACTCACGTTGTGCGGCTGTATAATCGAGCTTTGTTTCTAGGTCATTCAAGTCGTGGGTTAGCCAGTTGGAGTTGGAATCTTCACCAGGTAATCCCAAGCGATTCGAGTGGTCAGATGCACCTGTTGCCAGAACTACCCTCTTAGCACGGTACTCAAATTGTTTACCACTCTCGTTTTCTACACCTCGTACTATCCATTTATAATCTGATGTGTCGTTCTCTGCATCGACATCTTTCTCATAATTTACAGGCCTTATAGAAGTCACTGTGGTCCCACTGTGAGTAGAGGCAAAGATGAAGCGACATTAAAACGAATTGTGAAAGGAGGATAACTTTGGAAGTATTTTTGCAAATTTAATATTCATGCGCACACCTACCATCGAAAGTACTTTTCGAGCTTCTGTATCCTCACGTAATCCCTGAAGTATCTAGCCACCGTACCAACTAGCACTCGCCCAAGTCCTTTATAGCTGCTAAGCTTCTCTTGAGTGAGGAATGGATTTGGAATTTGATCGCCTGTTCCTGTTGACGTTAAACTATGATCGTGCACTTCTCGCTGCTCTGCGTCGACCATCGTCTCCCAAGTCTTGATATCGAGACCGGGTAAGGACATCCACCGGCTGAGGCTGATTGTTAAGACGTTAGGATCCATTGCCTGGAAATGAAGCACATGGTGTTAAAGTAAGATGCAAAAAGTTATTCTTTAGATTCTCTATCCAGTGAATTAACTACATCAAGGGTAATGCACTGACCATAACACGATTGTCTCCTTAACATTAGAAATAATTACATCACGCTAACCCAGATAGATTAATTCTTAAGTGTCAAAGTTGATTGAAAAATTGTTGCAAATGGAATGTCAGTGGATCAATGCTACGTGTGATAAAAGTCAGGAAAGAATATGTCGGTAGAGTATTCCGCATACACCGATATCGGACGTTGAGTTTCAACAGTGATCAGCAAACTGATGAGCTTATTACACGACTTGGACCCATGACCTATTTTGGAGAAAATTTTGAAGGTAATCGCGTTAAGTAAATTTCTGGATCTGTTGTTTCGCTGATAAATAATACGAGTATGAGGTCTAAATATTATCGTAACTTGGCGCTGGAATTTATATTACCTGCCACGCTCCGCCAGGTGCGCCTTTGCCCAGGACAACATGATCAAATACTTTGTGGTCTTCTTCGCCACTTTCTGTGCCAGGAGAAAGCCATGTCAGCAGTGGTGGTAGATCAAGGCCTGCGTCTGTGCATGGATGTTGCAAGTGATCTATCAAAAGTGGCAGCGGTCTTCCACCATTTCTGCCCTCCAAGCCCAGCGAAAGAGTCTCAAGGCCCCATCGAGTGTTACATGCTAAGCCACTACTAGTTCCATTAGCAAGTCGTGCGGTCAGCATTTCATCACCTGGATGTGGTTCCCCTGTGTAATAGGGCCAATTTCCAGCCAGCATGTACGAAAGGCAAATACCGCTCGGTCCATTCCCTGAAAAGGGAGTAGTTTTTTATTGCACTTGCAGTAAGACTGCAGGAGACTGCAGGAATAGTTATAGAAACGGATTTACTATTGTATTGGCTCATACAACCGTTTCAGTGACTTCAAAAATTCAAAAGAAATTTATGACATCCAATAAGAGGAACTTCTTTGCTAATTGATTCATTTGAACATGAGATTCGGTATAACTATGCGATGGAAAGAAATGATTCTCAGCTTATTACATTTTTATCTCAAAACTGATTTAGGGCATTGACTGTATACTACATACATACCTATACAAGAGACGTATAATTACATTTTTATCTCAAGACTGATTTAGGGCATTGACTGTATACTACATACATACCTATACAAGAGACGTATAATTACATTTTTATCTCAAGACTGATTTAGGGCATTGACTGTATACTACATACATACCTATACAAGAGACGTATAATTAGAGTTCAGTCAATATTTGTTTCATTTTTATACTGAATGAAATGCACTGAATCTTCTGCACAAACATACATAAGATTTCTGCTTCGAAACAGTCTGGAGATAAATATACATGTGCTTTAAAATTACTTTTTGTATAAAATAATTTCTCCTCACGACATAAGTTTTGCCTCTGGATTATTATATTAGTATTTTGTACACTTAATTAATGCATAAAGTATAAACATAGGTGTATAAGTGAAATCGTCAGTGATAAAAGTTAATAATACTTTGTTTCAATCTTTAACTTTCGAAGGTTGTAAAATAAAACATTCGTCGTAACAATTACGACGATAACAAAGTTTTTGTCTTTTGTTTGTCGTTGTGCTATCGCATTATTAGGTATTCCAATTTGACCGACAAAATGAAAACAGGACCGACGAATTGTTTACTGTGAACATATACTCTTAAGCCAATTGTTTTTTATTTTAGCTTTTTTTTATTATTACTAACTATTGTATCTTGTACTACATAAACGCATTCTCATTCATATACACAATATCGATGTTGAACTTGCATTAAAGCAGAGGATAACATTAATTGTTCACGATATGCAAATGTGAAGCTATGCAGTCAAAACATATATATATATATATATATATATATATACGATGTTATAAACTATTATATCCTGTGAAATGCATAATAGACAAAGGTATGCAAGTTTAAAAACTATCATCATAGGGCACTTCTGAGCGCGATAATATTCAAGAGCGAACCGCAATGTAGGCATTATGCATGCGACACATCACGTAAGAGCGACTTTTGCAATCTAATTTTCCAGTTCCCTATGCTTTCATTAACGACGTAATACTAACTAGACAATTCTTGCCATACTTTAATTTCGCGTAAAACAGCGCTCGATAACCGGTTAGTATTGAGAATAATTCTAAGCTTAAAATAAAATCGCAAGCGTATCAATTACGGCGGCCATGTCGATTTTTGACTAGCATTTCGTGAATTTTCTTATTAAATATTGATCTAATGTTTTATTGAGAAATTTATTATAGTACTTGAATAAAAAAATCGTTTCTGTCTCATACTAATTTGAAAAACAATGCCAAATTAATAATTTTCGTAGCTAGGTAAATGATATTGTAAAAGCAAAAGAATTTTAGTCTTACCTACGATGACGACATCTTTGTAATGGATGTCATTTTCTGCAAGATGTTCCGTGTGCTGACAATGATGCTCGAACATTGTACCGAAGATTTACGAAGAAAATTTATCTTGACGTTTACGTATATGTATGTATATATATATATATATATCGTGTGTGTATATAAATATTAATGCATGTAAATCAGTCTTCCGGATTTCCGTATTATCTGCAACAGATGTGAAAAAAATGCGAATTATTATCTTTGCCGTAACGAAAGTAAAAATTCACAATATCGCAGTTATAATTTTTATTATTTCACAATATTATATACAGAGGAAAACTCTGATCTTCACGTGAACTCAAGCTACGGTTATATATTGATGCATTGGTTTTATCAAAAGGGAACATTCTCCTGTATATACAGTTAAAGAAAATATTAGGTGTGTACATATGTATAGTGCAGGAATGCACGAGTATTTGAACGGTCGGCAAGCACGTGCTTTTCGTGTCAATGGCTATGTTTATGAACCGTATAGATAAACAAATATATTGTTCGACATTTAGTCGTGATTTTCCTTGGCAAAAGGCAGAGTTCCCAATAAATATTTGAACACGGAAAAATAGGTAAATTAACGGTTGATTATCAGAATACAAGCAAACCGATGCTATTTAGGCACATCGACACGTGTTACCATATACTTAATTGAAAACGTCAATTCCTGTTCAACCATTCAACTGTCCATCACACAACTGATTCAATTATTATCGTTAATCACTATATAATTCCTCAGTAAGTACCCGCGATGACATCAAATTAATGAATTTATCACCGTTTATTACATTTTTTGAGGGAAAGAAAAAATAAGACATTTGTTCTGGTTACAAAAAAAAAAGTGGAAACAATTATTATTCAAAGAAAAAATTCGATAAATAATTCGCAAATTAATTTACTGATTTAACGGTTACATATAATATAATATTCGTGAATCTTACGCTGCGAAATTCGTCGAAAAGTTTTTAATAAAAGCGGTAGATAATTTATCGTGATAATTTTGCTTATCTCAGCAAAATGACCCGTACAATCATGAACCGGAATAATCTAAACTAAATGATTAGTTTTATCGTCGATCTTGCCAATTCAAGGGTTACAGAGATTAAATGCATACATATATATACATGACGGTAATCGTTAAGAATATATATATAGATATAGGTATACACCAATATCGAATTTCATTCTTGCGAATCGACATTGCGTGTATCACTTTCGAACTAAACTATAATCATACAAAATACAAACTCGGTGCAATTAAACCGGCAATTAAAAACAATTAAAAGAAACTTTGCAGCATGCGACGTTTAATTCTTCTCACTTTACATAGGTATTAATAACAAATAACCACGAATCGATATTCTGCCGGCTTGCGATTATTGTTTCACTTCTTCTGTGTCATCGATATTGATATAACGATAAATTTACGATCATTATTGTTATTTTCTTTTTACGATAATAAGTTGATTAAAGTCTCGAGATATTTGTTGCAGCAAATTTTGGCAAACAAAATTCATCTTATGCTAACATTTCATGTATACACATATATCATAACTATATGTAACTGATTTTATTTTCTAAACCACGCAGACTGCAGACAGTCCAGTTTCAGAAGAACCAAGGCTAATTTCTTTCTATATCTTACACCTACCTAGCGGCATGCATACATTATGTAAATACATGTGTTTATTCGAGGATCGTCTAGCCTAGAAACTCACACAGTTCTCCGAAAAGTTTGGCGTCTTGCCTATTATCTATACGTGTATATGGGTACGTATACTTATAGTCACTACCCTCGAGGCTGTCGGAGAGGTCTAGTCTCGTTTGAACCAGGTCAATTTTTGCAACATTATTTGCAACATGGGTAAAAAAATTTCCCGCCTCTGTTATTCCGTTGCAATATGATCTATTCCATATACATATATTTTCACAGATTTTATATACTCTGTAATCGAATTCTTATATACAGGATTCAAAATCGCACGTATTTAGAAAAGAAAAAAAGAAAATTTTTTATCTTTTGGTTTATTAATTTTCATTCCTGACCGCATATGTACAATGAAGTGATGGGTTACTAAATAATTTTGTCCGTGGACGTTTTTTCTTTTTCTTTTTTCTTTTGTATGGTAATAAATTATTTGCAAACAGCCATCTAATATGTTGAATAATTTTATCCAGTTACATTTACATCTGAGACGAGCATCAAGTGAATGAATCCTGGCACCAACAGTTTCTCTTGAATCAATTAATGAATCCCGTAATATTATATACGTCATAATAATCATTAGAATTGTGAAATTCGAGTCCGTTAAATATTAAATTGACTTCTGACGTAAGTTTGAACAGGTTTAATCTATATACGCACGTGATGTATCTGATATGCGACCGTAACATTGCCCCTGCTTGTTTAACGATGTGCCTAACCGGTTTTAGGCATAATTTAACCCACGCATAAAGCAGCTACTATATGTGTACGATTTCCCATATATGTATAGTACAGGGTATTCAAGGGTATGAAAAAATGAACCCATCGGCAGGTTTATTAAATTCGAAGTCCATTCGTACCGCCTTTTTTTTAAAAACACCGCGTTTCGTGTTTTTTGAAATGAATTTTGAAAGAATTACGTGTTTACCGTTTACATCAGATAAAAATTAAATTTTAGCTAGAATTTAATAAACTATACCGAAATCAAGTTCACTTCTTTCCGTTCGGACGTGAAAATAAAAAGAAAACAATTACTCGTATAATATTTGCAGTAAACTAAATCTGAATAATAATATATATATATTTATATATGTATAACGTTTGTAAACTTGAACCTTATCCCCTGACAATTCTACAACTTTCCATTACGTATCAAACTCGTACGTACGTAAATACGTATAATCGCGATTCATTCATTTCTCGTATTATACTCTACCAATTAGTAGCTAAAGTTTGATTAAAAAAAAACATTAAAATACGATTATATTCCGTACAAAGTGCACGTTCTATAGAAATGATGAAGCGTAGGAATTCGGTTATGATATTGCGTAAGAATTATTAATAACTTTAGACCATCGTTCGCAAATTTTTTACCATTCAAGGTATAAGAGGTCAACGTACCATAGAAAATAATTTATGCATTATTTATTTATACTGTGAGTTATACAATATAAATTTTTCGTATATGAAATCGCATGTCTTAGAAAATTCTGCGTACAAAATACATCGACTCACTTTATATACTCCGCTCTATATTCATACTGCGGACAAACTCTTTCGCCCTGCACATTGTCTTGCACTATACACAGCAGGGAGTTTGATCACTCGGCTAATTATAGCAATTACACCATGATTTAACTTGTCACACACACGTATGTAAGCCCAAGTCGTTAATAATTCTAAAGAAATGCGCATGGCTAGAAATCAATCTTTCATATGTAAAACTAGCTCGAGAGTGATTTTTTACGCTTGAATTTGTATATTAGCTTTCCTGTATAAAATTAATTACTGCGATTATATTAACAATGTTGATTTTTCCTATGTATTTAAAATCTGAGATCATTATTCTCGGCTAGAATCATATAGTTTTATTTATCGGAATTAATAATCGTTATACGATACATAACCGTATTAATTAACACACCTTTATTCATAAGATTCTACTTAGACTGTGATTACGTTCCTCAATATAAAACAGTTATTATAGAAGTGTAAGAGAAGTATTTTTGAAGAAGTATTAAGCCCTGAATCTGAGGTACATATTATACATACTTGTGTATATATACCTATACCTATACCTATACGTTACATGTATAAATTACACACACGCGCATAATGTTTTAGTTACGCAACTATACGAAACTGGTCTAACGTATATAGTTTATATATAAGTATGTACAGAATATTACACGCGTGCTTATAATACATAACGTGACTCGGTCTTTTGGTAAAATGATACAATAAAACGCGGTGAATATACAATTGTGATATTATAATTTGGAAGATATTCAATCGTCGTTCTTTTAATACCATCTTATAATAGAGAAAAGAGAAGAAAATAAAAAATAAAACCGTCAACGTGTGACAAAAAAATTATTCTAATATAAATTACGTAGCTACTTTGATACTCTAGTATGTATGTACCTACATAAATACGTAATTTCTCGAGATATGAAGCTTAGTGCAAGTATCTACCATATATCTTCACTGACATTATGTGACAGCAATGCATTTCGATTAAGTTGAAATAAAAAAAATCTTCGTTGATACTAGCAGTAAAAACATTAATCTTTTTCAATGATTGGCGAATCATTATCTTTATCTTGCTTTTACTCGAACTGCAGTGCTTAAGATCGACGAGGTCTCTGTAATGATGTCACTATCGTTACATTGATGTACATACATAAGATAGCAAAAGACAATCGAGAAGGTTCGTTTTTGCAATGTTATGTAACGAGAAAGCAAAGTTAGTTCTTGATATAACAAGGATTGCGCAGCTGTTTCTCGTTTACATAATTTTCATTTCTCAAAGTCTGTCTGGCAAAAAAATTTGATTTCACATCGCAATTATGAGTATAATATGAAGATTTTTATTTCAAGTATATTATCATACACTGTGTACACCGTAGATCCGAAGATGAATGACACAGGGTTCGGTAAAATATCGAGATGATATAATCAAGAATTTTAATGAGTCGGTGAAAAAAATAATTTACACAAGAAAAAGTAGAGACGGTTTAAATTGATAAGATATTTTCGTTGCGGTAAAGATTATGTATCGGTATATTACATATTTTAACTTCAAGCGATAGAAGAAAAAAACTCAATATAATTTATTATATACGCTTGGCTAATATTTTTCATGCATTATTTAATTTAGCAATTATTTCCAGCGTGTAGTAAACCTTTGTCAAACTCCTTGTTTTATCAACTTACTGTTGAGAAAATAAAATAGAATGGTTTATTTATTGTACGTGTGTGTGGGTGGCGGCGTGTTTGCGTTTATCGAATAAATAGTGAATAAAGAAGAATGATTTAACAGGGGTACGTAAGTCTAAATTTACATTCAAACGAATATTCCGGAATGTTCCAAATCGCTCTGCTTGGGTATTAAAAAACTCAAGTTGAAAAGAAATTCCTGAACTGTTCGCTTAAGTCAGCCAAATTAACTGAAAAACATTTAACATCCATCAATCGATCAATCGAATAATGTGATCGTTTTATGATCGTTTTTAATTCCACTCTAATTTCGTGAATGAAAAACTGTTACGTGCAGACTTCAAATATTTTTGAAAAGTTCATCTTGCCGCAAATGGACAAATCGAATTACTCTGATGACGAATTTCGACTTCATTGTATTACAATTTTTATATTTTATAAAAAAATTGCTTTTCAATGTCGATAGAAAGCGAAAAAAAATCTGCTATTTATTCATGCGCTTAGATAATTAACGAATCAAAAGCAAGTCAGAATATTTCCATGTAGATATTTTTGTTTGCCCTTAAGAATTTTTTACACTCTATTTTCACTGTAATTGTATTAAAAGCGTGCCAAAGTTCAACCGAAGAGTGACTGAAATAAAAATTTTCGACTCCAGCATTAGAATAAGACTGAAATTGAGAATATTTTTTACTCGATGGAAGTTACACAGGAATTCTAAAGTCTTTTCTCTCCCTCTGATTGTGAGAAAGGTGGCGTGATAACAACTTCCTGACTTTTTCACTTAGTCATTGTCAACATGTTCTGTTCCGCACTTGTCACCGCAAACAGCAATGGAAAGTGGAGTAAAACGGAAAAAGCAGCTCGAAGAATCGTCAGCAATGTTATTTAGCAAATGATAATGTAAAAACATTCTTTGTCACATTAGTTATAAATCTGAGCAAGTTTGAAAAACACAAGTAAGATATCGGCAACTCGAGAAAAGATTCTATAATCAGAAAAAGTTCAAAACGATTAAACTCTGTTGATTTTCAACCGAACCTCGTATATCCGGGCTTAATTTTTTGAAAAACATTAAAAAGATTCTTAGATTATATTTTAGTTATAAAGCGCACGTAAATGTAATTCTTCACTGTCTTCCGTTTATTTCAATTCAAAAATTTCGTAACAATTCTTAGTTGTTTGTCATAGAAATTCATGGAATTACTTTCACCAGGTATCGCTGTTTGAAATTTTCCAACAAGTCGATTCTCCGTCTCACCTCAAACTCCCAATCGCTCCCGATCTCGTTGCCTGCTTCGTCGCATTTCCTCGACTGCCAATAATGCATTTACCTACAGCCAGGCTTTTTCCTCATAAATCAGAGACCTTCGTTTCGCATCAACGAAGGACGACATGCTCAACGAGGAAATTGCGGTGCATATCCTACATCTCGAGTGATCTGACCTCACGACCAGATTTATCAATGCCAAGTCTCGAATGTGTATATATATGTAACAACGCTTTAACCGATAACCGTGTCAGTCATTAATTGTCCTTGTTAGTTTTTCCGCCACGTTCATGGTCCTTGTTAACTATATACTCGTGTCTGTATTTCCGACTTTTTTCTCTTCAACCTTTTGTTGGGATGGGTGTGAAAACTAGGAAGGATGAATATTTCGAATGCCCGTTATACCGAAATTTTAAACATCCAAAAATAAAGTAGCGAAAGATGAGTTGTTCGAAATCTTGATTTTTGAGTTATTCTACTCAGTGACATTTTCGAAAATCAACATTTCGAACAATTCAATTTTCGTTACTATTTTACTATCGCATGTTTCAAATTTCGATATATCAGCTATTCAAAATATTCACGAGGATAAAATTCTTGTATTCCTTGGACAGTAGTTGTTTTTCAATTACAGTTTTTGTTGAAAACAATTGTGCGCAAAAATCGATATTCCCGAACGTTTTGTAGATCGCAGTAGAGTAAAAAAGATAAGTTTAAGAATAAAATCGATTCAATGATATACGAATAATGAGGCGAATATGTTGTGCCTTGTTTACCAATATTATTAAAAAAGGATAACAGCTGTGTGGATTATGTAAAAAGTTAGAGACCAATGGAGAAGGACGTCTGTTCGTATGATAAATTATTATACAGTCAAATACGTTATAAATCATGAAGAATTTTTTCCTCATATTGTGGTTTGTATGATAGAACAAGAATCTTAAAATCTGCGATCCTCTGAATTTAAATTGAATTGAAAATATTTCAAAACTAGTTAAATATATAATAATAACTGAATAATAAGCGCAGGTAACGGTTATTACACAAGATAATATATGAAAATTTATGCAATATCTTTATCTGAAATATGATTCGCGTATATTTCATATATGTGCCTGACTAACTAGTGCCAACGGGGCTAAAAGTGCGAAATTAATATGCGGAATGACTTACACGTAATTCATCATTTTTAATGAGTCATGGTCGAAAGCCGCATACAATTAACCGCGTTCAGCGTAAACGCTGCAGGCAATTATCACGAGCATTGCAAAAACGACAATCCATCTGGCAAGATTAATTCGCAGATTATACGGAGGGTGAAAAATTTTTCGTCGTCGTTGTAAGAAATCTGTGGAAAAAAATTATTTCCTCGTGTATAGAAAAATTGATTCGACTCTTACTTTCGACCATTTACGTCATAAATTGTCTTTCGCGGTATATTTATTATACGTCATGGATTCGCGGCGTACTACCGAAAGATTACAACGAGAGCGAATTGTTATCACACATTTATTCAAAGCCGTATAACGCGTTTACATAGCACTACAGTATTCTACAAATCACGTTATACATACCAACTGTAATTCAAAATTTATTTCACGCACGTAGAATCAACGTCCAGCTGTATAATTGCGTCAGCTGATTACACGAACGGATTACAGTCAGCCGATAAAATATGAAACGTAGATATAAAAAAGTGTATTAGATAAATGATATGCATAACAAGGAAAGAATCATTCTAGAACCACTCGTTATAGATAAATCGTGATAAATTCGCTACAAGTATTAAATAACGCTGTATAATCGTCGTTGCGAATTGATTCGGTTAATGTACGTTGATTAATCCTTATACGACCTTTAAATCTCGACGCAAATTCTACCCAAGAGATAATAATGATAATAATTGTGCGAAGAAAAGTCGAGAATTGTTTGTTTTGATGTTATTATCACACTTTCTGCTTTTCCGCGTTGGCTTATTATTATGAAGAAAAAGAGAGAGAGAGAGAGAGAGAGAGTTTGATTATATATTGATATTTAAAAGCCAATTGTCTGTCTCTGGGGTAATAAATTTAGTTCCTGACACTTTTAATTGATATTATAGTCGTTAGTCTTTGCGCCGTATTATTTTATTATTGTATTTTATTATATAGTGATTTAATAGTCTGTCAAGTGATCATATGACGTTTATATGACACGTGCCAATGACAAATTTGCCGCAAATCAACTTGAGTAACTTTCCTCGTGATTAATATAGTCGAGATGAAAGCGTTTGCACGAGCTGATTTTGAAAAAAAAAAAAAACGAAAACAATCGTTATTGGTATAACTTATACGTATCGGTGATTAGATTTAAAATCAATCGTTATCTACTCGTGCTTATTACCGATCTCTGTTTACCGTGTACGTTAATTTAGAATTTAATCTACGTGTACTTTGATTTTCAGCATACATATGTTATACAGGCTTAGTCATTTTATGGAAATTTACCGAGGACTCGATATGTAGTTATTATTGATGTGATTGTGTGCGAGCAGTAGATGAAAAAATGATAAAGTCAAGTTATCATCCAGCATGGAACAACGACAAATATTTCCTTAGTTCATCAAATATTTGACAGAGGGTCGCATTCTGTAAGAATAATATAAACCATCACGTGCAGCAGGTGACCGAAAAACTGCATTGCAAGTCCTCATTGGTACTTGATTGGTGATAAATTTTTTTCTTCTTTTTTTTACGCCTCTCATTCGTATCGAGAATTATTCATGCTTTTATTCATAACTTCAGATTATTTTTGATTGTGAATTTTAATCACAAGGATTATATCGAATATGTTTAGCGTTTAGTTGTTTCCAAGAAGAAATTAGAAAGCGAGATATTGTATATATAATTAGACCATGAGATTTTATGATGCGTGATTGAAAATTTTCAACTTATTTGAATAAAAAATGAAAAAGTTCTACGCAGTTAACGACGATTCGCAAATTCTCCGATTAACACATCGCCTTGAGTCGCTTTCCGCGAATCCATACACTCGGCTTACTTTTGCGGGTGTTCTGAACTCCTATAATATCATGATATAAGGTTTCACGAATAGTTATATGGGCGATTGAAAAACGCGAGCGCCAAACGAGGACCGAAACTCGAGATCTGGGATTTCCGAATGTCGAGGAGTTTGTATGTATGTACATACATACATGAAGTAATAAAAACCTCGACTATCCTTCGTTCCAAGTTAATTCACGTAAACGTGCAGTAAGAGCTGGACTAGTGCCATTTATTATCCCACACGTGTTGTATGTAAGTATATCAAATGGTCCAACCTTGTCGAAATGTCAAGTGTAGCCGCCTCCGTGTAAACCTAAGAGGTTAAACACCGCGCAAAATCAGAAAGGATCAAAATCAGAGCGTGGTGTGAGTATTATATATATACATCATATATATGGTGTGCCTAGAAGTGCAGTTTTTTTCACCAAAAAAGTTTTTCTCTAGCGCTGGACTGGACTTAAGTAAGATGCGTACCAACGGTGCCAAAATACCCTAGATCGGTGGTGATTAATTGTTGTGACGTTGAATTTGCGTGGGGTGAAAATGAACAGCACTTTAAATAACTCACACCACAACTATATACATGATGGCATTACTAAGCAGGGTAGCGTTTACCAGAAAAATAATTCCCTAACAATATAGAGATTTTTTTAGACAGTTGGTACACATCTCGTAGAACGTCAGGCACACCATGGATCAGAGGCAAAGAGCCGGTGGTCAGCCGATTTCACGTGATTGAATATATACGTTTAATGTTATGACGTATATGTGGGCGGGTTTTATCAGTAGCCGAATCTCAAGTTCAATGATAAAACCGAAGACCTTGATTCCTGTAGTGAATACGTAGTATTGGTTTAGTATTAGAAACGAACGAGCTATGCTGCGATCAAAGCCCCTTGCTTGCGTAAAGATTGTGAAAATCCCGCTTATAACTAGAAACAAACGATAAGCGACACGCATTTATTGCGCAATACTATAATATACTAAAAGCCCGTTACGGCTCCGCCTGAAAGTATTTTCAAATGCTTTTTGTGGCGAAAGTATTAGACATAGCCAGACGTTTTAGTACCTACAGCTCGTCGATATCTTGAAAACTATTGAATATGACTTTCCTCTATTTGTAAGAGTTTAGTCAGCGTTCTTACGAGTGTGTGCGATCCCCTTTCGAATTCGTTTACAAATATTGTTATATCTAAAAAATTATTCACATGATTGTAACAAAATATAGCCTAATATCTGGCCAGAAGTTTTAACTGTTGACAGAAAAAAAGTAATCAAAATCGGTTCAGTAGTTCCTCGACTTCTAAGCGAATATGCGAACAGACAGAGAGACGTTGAGTTGTATAAGGAGAAGAAGATATGTAAAGGAGATGAGATGAAAAGAGGTTCGTCGAACAATCTAAAATCCTTCTAAGTTTCATTCCTTTGGTATTATATAACGTCCTACGCTTTACATTGAACTGTAGGTTTCAAGGACCCAACGACGTTTCGGTTCACTTCAAGATTTTAATCTATGCGCTTAAACCGAATAGGAATATATTACGTATAATATATAGTTATGTTGCGCGTGAATGTCTGCAAGGTGTAATTGGACGGGTTATTAACTTGATCGTTTGTTTAACAATAAGTCGTAAACTAGAGACACGATAAACGATCCCTCTTGTAAGTACCTAATTAATTTTTCCTGACCATATTTTTCCGTATCTCACCAAGTCGTTTTTTTCACTCTGGGAGGATGTAATATATTTCCGTTTTTACCCCACTTGTGTTTTTCTTTTCAGGTTTCGGGATGTAAAAATTACATAAAGGGTTATCTTCTTCTGTCGAATTAGCGCGAAGAACATGAAACTCGTAAAACTTCAGAGACTAATCGTCAATCGCGAGAAAGTATTTTAAAATACAAAAGCGTGGGACTAGAACGTTTGTTTTCTAGAAATATCGTCGTATTTCTTTTAGAACTCATATTTAACAACGTTTTGGACTAGTTTTGTTTTCTTACTTCCTTCTCTTTTCTAAAACCGACACCGTCACGTGCACTGGACATTCGAACTAGTTTTTTTTTTATTTTCTTTTTTTCATTTCGTACCACATGTGTGACTATACCTATAATGCGAGTGCGTAGTTATGTACCTATAGTGTAGAAATACATAGTTCTCCACAATCCCTCAAGCTAGTCGATCGATAACGTATACCTATATACACATATTACGTAGTACACATGTACAATATACATACATATGTAGATATAGAATAATAAAAGAATGTCCGCAAATACGCGTGAATGAAAATTATATTCATTTAATTTGCCCGACTTGAAAGGCCGGTGAGCATACCTTTGCAAAAAAGAATGATAATTTATGTAAGATTGTGTAAGATTTATGCATGGCCAACCAGCTTCGACAGCGATTAGTTATTTGCTTTCAAATATACGTACAATGGAGTCTGTAATATTAACGTCATACTTGTATCGATCTGTTATGGTTTCTCTATTTTCACGTCCGTTACATCAATAAGAACGTCTTACATAGGATATATTTGAAATATGCATATCACCGGGTTCGATTATAAGTCGTACCAACCTATCTCTAGCTGCCCTTCCGCAACGCGGAACATCGATTCAAGCGATATTAAAAGTATTACGACGTATCGTAATTTTTATCACGTTTATCAAGCTGCATATCGGGCTTCGTTCAGGGGATGACATAATTTTTGTTTTATAAAAACAATCACGAAGTCAAATATTGTACAGGTATAATATATGGCATCAGGTGAGTGTAATATTTGAATTTGAATTTAACCATGGACTACGTACGGCGTCTGGATAAGATGGTTTGTGTATGGTCTAATGCGCGTCTAAGAAGTATATATATATGTAACATGTAAGTAAGCGCCAGAGCGGAGGAAACACATATGTCATGGATATTTGAGATGTTATGTGTTTTTACTATAGTCGACTTCCAAGAAACGTGCATAATCATCATAAGAATAAAACGAAAATTCTCACGGTGTTCTCATATGCAAAAAAACTGAGGCAGACACAATAACCACTGGTTTTTCCTCGTGAATTGCCTGCGGCTTGTTGTACACCACGTTGCGTAACGTAATTGACTTTACAGCGAATATAAGCATGATGCGGTTGAAAAATTGAAATTATGTGAGTAGATAATGCGTAAAGAGTATAAAAATACTTACCTATATGTTCACAGCTTTTGCAGTGAAGCGGTTGCTAGAGAAGTATAGTTATATGTTTAACAATAGTATTAAAATAGTATTTTTAATACCTTTTTTTTATGTTCTTTAAAAAATCTCTATATATTTTCAGAGAAAAATATACGATGTATTAGTATGATATTTAAATGTGTGTATAAATATTTTTCTGACTAATTATGAATGAATTAGTTTTTATTAATCGTTTTTTACTGTGTTTGTTTTTTTTTCGATAGTAAGACACCGTCTGAATATGAGTGAAATATAATAATTGCTTATTTAAAAATATTTATTCTTGAGGCAACACTACTCAATCGGCGGAATTACATTCAATGGAATATATTCGCGCCTGTCGTGGAATCGTGTTACTTTTACAAACTTGATACCGGTTTTTGCTCACGTATAAGCTTAAATTAATACGCGTGATTTGTAAGATAGCGAATGCACTTTTACTTATTGCGAAAAAGATAGAAGGGGCAGAAAAAATGTGCTTTTTCTCACACAACTCGTATCAAATATTTACAAAGCACACGCCTTTACGCGATGACGGATACCGGCAAACTGAATCTATCCTGCATGTGATGTCGGATGTCGAATGCCAAGGTACCGCGTGAACTGGATACGCAACTCCCACTTCCATTCTTTCGGATCCAAATCTATGACCAATAGTAAAATACTTTCGCAGGCGACTTCCTTTCACGTTCAGGGGCAGATAAGAAATTTATATTAATACCGAAAGTGTTATCGATTAGGTTTTTGTTGCGGCGGTTTTTCACTCTTTTTATTTATTTGCTTAGTATTTTACATTTTATAAATTTATACAGTTATACAGTTCATTCTTACATGAAAATTAGAAAGAAGAGCTTTTCGTCATATGTCATACACAGCTGTTTATTTATATACTCTTGTAGTGTGTGTCTACAATATGTATTTTTATGTGTACACATACACATGTAATCCATCTGATAATATCTATGAACGTCTAATTTCTGTAAAACGATTTCAGGTTTCTTCACGTGGACATGCGTCGTCAAGTGCTGAAAGCGACAAGCGGGTATTGATCTGCGCAGACGTTGAATATTTTGGGTATCTCCACGGCAACTTCATTGGGTGTTCTAAAATTCGATTTCACCATAGATCAGAATGGTGCGAGATTCTTCACTGCTCAACTATTCGTTTTTGAATTACTAAAAATGAGGTCAGGACTCTCTGGTGGTTCAGTTGCAGCTTAAAGGCGCAATTCACGACAAGGGGTACAACAAGTCTTTCCGGTTCGATTTTACACGTTTTCATATTTGAACTGATTTTCAATGAATTGAGATCGTTTATCACCAACTAGCAATTTCGGCCCCAATAAAAATTAGCTCCCAGTGCTGTCGACCATCTTTTATCTCTTTTGCGCTGCCGAGTTCGTGGGTAAATCTGCCTCTGTCCTAGGGAATTTTTCGCACTATAATCTAGTTTTAGAACGCTCCCTAGAAATAACCAGTGCCAGTATTGCCAATTTGGAGAATCCGTAGCTAGATGTGAAGTTTTTGAACATCAAATTGAGATTTTTCGCCGAAATTGCGACACATCTCAAGTCTGGCGATTTTCTAACGGGGGCAGAGAATTCTGGAGATTTTTAATAAACCGTAGGGATTCTTGCAGTCGTTTGAGATTGTCTACTGATGTCTACAGATTTTCCATTGCCGATGATTTTTTTTCACTGTACCTAGAGGTTGGTGCGCCATCATTCGAAATTAACTCGGAAAGGGGTATTCGATAACCAAAGCGTAACCATTTTTCGTCAAATCTGTTGATGAAATTTTAATAATATCAGAGAAAGTTGGGTTTTAGTTTTTGTTACCGACCGTCGGTAGCTCACATTACCTCAAGCACGGAGTAGACTTCAGTCAACCATTTGAGTACGCATACCATTTCCATCTATTTCGATTCGATCAATCGCTTATACTTTTCGTTTACGTGACCGTAACCAACTTCAGAGACAAAGCCACACGTGTTTGAAGCCTAACCTAATCTGTTTTGACATAACCAAAAAAAGTGTTCTTTGTTTGTTATTAGCCGTATAGTGTCGTTTGGTAGTAAAATAGACGCCTTACTTTTGAGATGGAGACGACGGACAATAACGTGCCATCTGAAGGTCGAGGGAAAGGGATAAAGCGTAAGAAGAAAAAATCATTCATGCAAAACGCCCGTAAATACGGCAGAAAAGGAACTTACGGTCGGGGCAGTCACCTGGACGAAGAAACGTACAAGTACATGATACGCGTGCTAGAACTGATCAGGGACAACGATTTTCCAAGTAACGAAGAGAAGCTCGTGTTCGTTAACAATGTCTATGAGGAAATGGTCGAGCACGAGGTGGAATATGCTAAAAATCAAATCGGCTCAAGAGTAATCGACTCACTGATGAAACATGCAAGTTTCGAAGTTGTAACCAGGTTTGCAACCGCTTTCATGGATGTTCTGAGGCCAATCTGCAGTGACAGATTCGCCAGTCATGTATTACAGAAAATCATGATCATATGTGCTGAGAGAGGAACGCGATCTCTGAATACCTCCACTATACCTAAAGACGACACGACCGTTGTAGTCAAAGAAGAACACGTGAAGATTTATAACGATTGGACTCTGAAGTTGAGTAAGTACATCATGAACAATATGGAGGACTTCGTCTGGGACTCTTGTGCCAATCATATTATTCGAACAGTGATCGAGTTGCTTGGCGGGCTTATCGGCGATTCTTCAGACAGCGGGGATAACAGGTCGAAAAAAAACGAGCCTTTTGACTTGAGCAAACGTAAAACTGTGCCACAGGAGTACACTGATCTACTTTTAGAAATTTGCAAAAGGCTTAGCGCCTGGCCGCAGCTTCCTGAGTTTCCCCGGAATGAACTAACCTCAGGTTTACTACAAGTATTGCTGTATTCAGTCAAAGATGTGGACAAACAGGCCAGCAAAGCTCTGACGAAGAAAGTGGTGTCGGACTGCTTCGACTCCCAGGACGAGACCCAAATATCTTCAGCTTTCAATTCTGAGAGTTCAATGAGGCTGCTCGAAGCGTGCTTAGCAGTTGCCAAGCCAAAAATGTACACACAAATTTATGCAAAGTTCTTCATCAACAGGATCGACAGGTTGGCTCTGATGGCTGGGGCGAATTTTACCGTTCAAAGGCTATTTAATAATTGTCAGGTTAAAGAGGAACTAGAGACGTTATTTGATGAAATATCACCTCATTTTGAAGCGATAATTGGAAAGGGGAATCTCGGCGTTATAGCAAGCGTCGCTGATGCTTGTAAAAGGTTACAGGCGAGACAAGGCGCCTTCATCAGCGCAATGGCTACGGCTTTGCACTGTGAACAGCCAGTGGACAGACAGAATTCGATTGCATTGCTAGTGGCGCGAATGAAGCCTTTTGAAACTTTGGCAACTGAGGACAAAGGGGGAGAGTACAGAGTCAATTTACATGGTAGTTTGATCCTGCAGGCAATGCTGCAATTCAACAAGCCGATCAAGATCGTAAATTCTTTACTTGAATCGAGCGGGACCGACCTGAGAATCTTGTTTGCTGATCCTCGTGGAAGTAGAGTGATGGATGCTTTTGCAGAGAGTAAATTCATTGGAGAAAAAAGCAGGGAGAAAATGGCCCGGAAGTTGGGCGGTAATTGGGTCCAGCTCGCTTGCTCTAAGCACGGCTCTAGGAGTTTGGAAAAAGTTTGGCAATGGTCTCAGATGAAACAAAAATTATGGATCATTGAGGAGCTCGCCTCTGTTGGAGCATCGCTTCTAGCTACAGAGGCTGGAAAAATTATATCCAGCAAATTGAATGTTCCACTTTTTGCCAGGAGTCGGAAAGACTGGAGTGACTCTCTTGGCAAGGAAGAAAAGACGAAAGCCTTATTTGCTGATATAATAGGAGATCCTCCATCTGGCAAATGAATCGGCGATTAGCTGATGATTGCTTATAAAACTTTAGATTTATGGATAATTTGTGTCCTTGTAAAATACGAGCGGTAAAAGAATAATCGAATTTGCGGCTATTGGACGAAAAAGTAATAATAATTGTTGATGATTTCGATTTATTTAGTTGTAATTATATGCATACGAAACCATTTTTAGTTAGTTATTAGAATATATGATCAGATACATATAATGTAACTTTTTGGTGAGGATACCGTTGAATAAATGTCGATTTATTTTCTAATACTTACTCTTCAGGCTGAGGGGTGCGGTGAATTATTACTCTTTCACTGTATCTGTTTAGTGGCGCGGGAATGAGTAAAGTTTTTTAGGTGACAATCTTATTAATTGAAAAAGAACTATGTTGCATTTATTCCGACGACTGTATTTAATTATTTCATAAACACATTTTACGTATATTACAAAGGATTGCTGTTGCAATCTAATTGTAAGTAGTAATATTCAAGGAGAAAAGTTTCCAGTACTTTGTATAGTCTACGTTGAGCAAAGTTTCCTAGTATGTGCGAAATGCGGTTGAATAATGTATATGTATGTATGTATGTATATATATATATATAATATAGATTCATGATATAATATTATTTATTTATCTTTCTGACTAGACGACTTAAATAATATTCATATTACTCGTAACATATCAGTTTCTCTCCAGCATGTACAACGTATAATTTCCCTAATCAAATTATAAAATTTGAGAATATAGAACTCTCAAACGTACAAATTCATATAATTACCCAGATATTACAGTGTATTGTATGTATATAATTATCTATTTATAATCTACAAATTGACTAGTACGTGGATTCAATAAAAAAAATTTTATCGTTAAATTCGTGATTTTACGTAACGTTAATATAAACAAGTAAACCACAGCTAGATTCGAGTGTTTTTTTCGTTTTTCTTTTTACTTATTTATCTAATTTTCACTTTTCTTTTCTCTTCTACCTACTTAATATATTGTACGTATATATTTATATCTTGATTTAATCTTATTAATATTAAATTTAAAACATAATAGTATTGATAGCAGGAACGATCAGATATAAACAGACTAAATTATATCTATACACAATATTTATATCGGGATCCTACAACTCCTATAGTGTCGCATTCAATTCTTATTCCACATTAAGAGAATGACAGATTAACTTCTTACCGATCGAGTAAAATTTCACTTATACGACTGATTACCATCAGAGCCTGCGTATCACTGACGTAAAGTACCACAGATGGCGCAATTCTAAATACAATGGTGAACAAAAATGTCAAAATGTCTTTTGTCTCATCTAAGAGCACCACCAAAAAAGGTATTCTTGCAATAAGTGACTGTTTAATTAGAAGAATAAATTTTCTAGCGTTATTATTGCGTAAACCATTTTTTGTGGAATATTTGTGTTTGATATTGCATATAGCATTGCGCCAGCTGGGACTTTCTCGGGACAACGATGCATATGCTTCTAAAATATTCGAAATGAATGATATATTTTGCTCGGTCGGTAAAGACTGACCACAGAATCGTCTTAACCTAAGGTGAAAAAATAAAAGCCCAAACCGTTCACACGGAGATTTCTATTCTCAAATATATCGATGCCTACTATCTTATACACGCGTGCCATAAATTGTTCAACTACAACTACATGCTGGATCTCAATAATACAATAAAAAGGTTCCGTCATTACCACTATAGATGGCAACCAACTCATCACCTCATTTTTCATCCCACATTATCTTTCAAACGATCCTAATTAATTTTTCCCAGCATTCTTCATCACGCTCTTCCCCAACATGGACCACTACTAATTTTTCTTCGTCGAATTTCTGCGAGCGCTACGTAACAAAGTGGCATATTTTCTGTTATTGCGTCATTTCCCCTTGCCTGGATGACCAGACGCTGTATTGGCGGCAGCCGTTGTCGAAGACCCGGAAGTACCCACAACTGTTCCCGTGCCACCGGACGACGCCGTCGGACTCCGGGAAGCGGATCTTGATGACGGTGGTGGGGGCAGAGGAGGTGGAGGTGGTGGCGTTGGCCGTCGCGGATTGCAGGTTGCATGATGACCTCCGGCCTCCCAGTCCCGGTGCTGACAGAAAGGTCCGCAGTACCTGGCGATGCCGCATCCACCGCAGGTCTCCAACGCCTGTCTGCCGCAGTTCCAGCAACTCTGTCGAGAGAAACATGAAGGTGATTAACAATTGTGTGAGAACGCGAGAAGATGGAGTCTAGCGATGACTATAACGACTTGCTGAGCTTACGGATCCGGCGACTGTTGGCTGCGGTTCCTTAATCTCCTCGTCTCTGGCTCCCCCGGTTATTGCATTGCTCGCTGTCGTCGTGGTCGCGGTTGTCGTCGCAGTCGTCGTCGAGCAGGTTGTCGTGTCGACAACCCGGAGAAGCGGTCCGTGTGCCATTCCGTGACCGTGACCGTGAGCTCCGTGGCTCCTTTGCATCGGTGGCTCGAAGAAGCGATGATGGACCCGAAGACGCTCGGCCGCCCTCGTCTCCGCAGCAGCGGCCGCAATCGCGCGCTGAACCTCGGCAACAGCCGCTCGCTTAGCCTCGAGCATCGCCTCCTCTGCACGAGTAAAATTAATGCTTGGAATTGACGCGACCTTTGGTTGAAGACGTTCGAGGTCAGTCAGAGACTGCATCGGTCGAATTGGCACAGAGTGCCGCATAAAAACTATAGCAAAAAAGAAAGCATGCAGGGTTTGATGAATTGTACAGCTCAGAATTCGAGAGAATTATATCTTTTTGTGTGACCTGAACGGCCGTCTGCGTTCGAACCTGGGAATACAAGGCGGCACAAAGCCATCATTTTATACACTTCTTGTACACAAGTTTTTCATTGTACTAGGACCTTCGTGGCTTCCTGTATTGCGATTTTGTTATCTCGCTGGCCCCAAGAGGTTTTTTTCTAAACGGCAACGCCCGTACTTGAAGACTCTCGACGAGCGATTAAAGACATTGACGAGCGTTGATGCTCGAGAGGCGATCACTCGTAATGAGAGGATAAAAAAAGACCTCAAGAACACACTGAAACGTGAATCATATATAACGCTCACCAGCTCTCCGTTGGACTTCCGCTACTCTGTCCTCCGTAGCTCGAATAGTTTGGGCGACGATCTCCCCTGATATGCGTTTCAAACTGTTGTCCCGGTCGTTTCCACCAGATTCCGACTGCGAGCCGGTGTTTATCGCCGGTCCGTTGTTCTGCGAATTGCTACCGGAAGTGGTCACCGTCGTCACCGGTGTCGCTGGACTAGGACATCCCCGTCGCTGGAGGATGGCCAAGGCTCGTTTAGTCTTCTCGACCATGCCGAGGATGCAGTTCAGCATAACGTGGATGTTCTTCCACTCGTCGTCAAGGGCGGCTGATGCAGCGGGGCAGGATCCGTTCGGCAGACCGGAAACTCCCTGGGAATTACCGCTGACGGCCCACTGCTGTTGATGAACTAGGTGAGGCGCTGATGAGATAGTCGACGATGCTGCAAGATGATTTATTTGCACGAGTGAAGGCGGCATCGAGGACTGCTGATGACCCTGCAGCGAGCCTCCGCTGTTACCCGGGATCTGAAGAGGATGGTACCAGCAGTAAGCGTCTGCCTGCTGTTGCTGCTGCTGTTGCTGCTGTCGTTGATGGTGGAGTGGATGGTGGCTGGACCACGGGTTCATTGACCGTTTACCGTAAAGAGGACCGTCGTCGAATAGAGGTCCTGCTCCGTTTTCGTAGTACCTGAAACGCAGAATAAGAGAAATAGATAGACTGATATAAATATTGATCGCCATCAGCCTATTCGGTTGAGATGATGTAATCAGTTTTTGGAATTGAATTGAAAAGAGTCAACGAACGTAGCACACGATGGCGAAGTGGGATAAGCAAGGTATGAATTATATCACTGCCTTTCACCACTTCGTGTACACCATTTATGTTCACATTTCAAGAGAAGAATCCACGAGGCTGATAATTTTGAATCGTAGCTGCAGTGTATTGAATTACACCTCCAAAGCGTAATTTTCGCTAAATATTTATTCCCGAACAGTGATGAATATTACGAAAACCCGATAATTATACGATCGAGTTGTAAATTTGTAGCGTTGAACGTTGTCATCGTGTTTCATGAACATGAAACGTATGACGTTTAGCATGTCACCCATGTTTCTGGCATATGTCAATAAAATTTTCTCCGTTAATATGTGTTTCGTGTTGCACGTTCGTAGGGATATTAATTGAAAATGTAATGCGAGGAAGAAAGACAAAAGAGAAAAAAATTAATTGGAATGACGGGCTTGTTAGCCATTGGTAACACGACGGTTCCGTGCCTGCTGGAGGAGAATGTGCTAGGTGAGATTTTCAAAGGCGAAGAGGTGGAGGTAAGGAATAGCTCGAGGCGCAGGGGATTCCAGGGGTGCGATCCAGGGCGTACGAGAACGTATAGAAACGTCAACGTCAGGCGCATGGAAACGGCAGCCACTCGAATTTCTCCCCCGGCTCTTATCCCCTCACCCTCGACCCGTGCAGGACTCATGGTCCATGCCGCGGTATTACCTCGGTCCACATATATCTCAATCTAAGCAACTTATAAACACGTATTTACATGTATGTACGTACACACACATCCATGGGATTTCATTCTAATTCGACTTTGGCTGAATTTTTTGACCCGATAATTACTATCATCGAACAGGAATTCAAATAATACGATTTTGGTGTAAGCTCGAACCCTCGAAGGGATGACGAGCACCGATTAAATTTATTTCAGACCGGAAACCTTGGCCGATTTAGTGATTTCTATCGACCCAACTTGAGGTGCGGGAAAACTCGCGGGTCTCTTTTGCTGAGGAGTTGTAAGATGCTCCCCGAAATTGCGGGTTGATCGAACGTTGAGTGAAGAACGGCTGGAACAAAGGTTGAGCTTGGAATTCACCGTGAATAGTAATTATCAAGTAGTCGAAGACAAACGGAACCTCACGTCGAAACCAAACGGTATACTGGAAACCACATGTCAAGGTCATCAGAGGGGTTGAATTCCCCTTCCCGTAACTTGAGGTTTCTGAGGTATGCATAACCGCTCTGATGACTTCGGTTAATACCGAAAACGTTAGATTTTGAAAGAGGAAATGATGGAGATCATCACGTTTCATTGGAGTATAGGAGTAGTTAGTCGTAGATCTGGTTTCCAGTTGAGAAAACATTAAACACATGTTTCCCTTTCAAAATGATGCTCTTTGAATAATTTGACAACTATTGAATTGATCAGATCCAAAATCAGATCATGGTCTTAAGAGAATCGTGGCGTTTCAGTAAAAGTCCAAATTTTCGTTTTTAGAGTGACGATATAATAACTTCCCTTGTTTTCGTTTTTCTCTGTAAACAGAGCAGCGAGAAGTTTAAAATGCATAAAAATCAAAAATACGATTGATCCTACAAATTCAAGATACTTCTATTGCATTATAAACACTTACGGTGTGTCGGATGCTCGACGTTTCAAGGAATGCGATGATGGCGGTGGCGGCGGACCAGGATAATGATGAATGCTCGTTGCACCAGAGTGTTGATTACCTCCATGGAGTCCGGGAGCTTGTCCAGCACCCGTGCTGCCCCCGGAGTTGTTGGGGTTGCTGGAATTTGCGGCACCCGTCGAGGCGATGTTGTACGGAGGAAAGTGGCAACCTGAACCGGCGCTATTTCGTTCTCCGAAGACTTCTCCAGCCTCTCCAGGACTGAAACCTGCCGCCTCCAGAACCGCTGCCTCGTTTGAGCGCAGGTACTGCACAGACGTCTATAATCAAGCATGTACTTTACTCGTTCTTTCGTTGAAGTTCTTTTTTTTTTTTTGATCTGCTATGCAGTCTTATACTCCAAAGTACTTTAGCAACTTTCCATATTTACTGCTGTTCAGTAATTAGCTGTTAACAGTGTTACACAGCTTGCGATAAAGTCGTTATTAACAACCAGCCAACTTTTTTTTTTCTACTAAATTAGCACGTGAATGACGTTTAGCAGAAAAAAAATAACCACAATATATATGTATATTAACAGTTCCTATTAAGTAATTAATAGTTTTCCTAAAAAAATTATTTCAAATGTTTTTCTATGTATAGTTTGATTACTTTTGGGATGTGAACGCGAAGAAATTCCTACATGACCAAAATAAGAACCACCCTAATATAAAAATGTAAATACCTAGTATACTGTCGTAAATCTATAAAAACTATTTAGATTAGGTATGGATCTGAACATATACCTATGATAGAATAATATCAAGAGTATAAGGCACTGGGAACATTTACAGGCAACCAGGTAGAGAGCGGGGAGAATTTTTTGGTCTAATTGATCTTATATAGTGGCAGAGTTCAGAGGTTGCGGGCCTCCTAACCGCATTATTATATAACAACGTATCGAAGTAGGCAGAGGCGGAGGACGGAGTATAAAAGCGGTAGGCATTCTATAGATTTTGCCAGCTTAGAATTCGAACTTTAATAATAAACGTGGCGTGACAGCTGCAGTTGGAAAGCCGGCGTCGAGGGTCGGAGGGTGTCGCAGGTGCGTTGCCCGTAGACTGATAAATTAAATCGATGCTTTCATTTGCCGTACTGTCTTCGCGGCTCACCGAAGGACAATAATAATTATGCCCACCGATTCCGTCAGTTTTAATTCCTCACCGTGTAGCTGGAAAATCCTCAGCTAGCGGTTCCTCCGCACCTGATTTATCGCCGCATTGATATTTCCGAAAATCTTTTTTTCTTCCCGACGGAAATTTCCTCATATCGTATTTCGCGATCCGCATTCTGGATGACGTATTTCCGACGTATTCTACAAAGTATCATTTGGATTGGAAGAATTATAAAAACGGAACAAATTCCCCAATCTCTTCGCTATTCATTATACATCAACGTCTGCAGATCTGCTTAATTACTTCACGAAAATTTTTTTCTTTTTTTATGGAATTCTGTTGTACCCATAGAATCTGTGGGACAGCGAGTCGCACAAGACCGATTGTGAGTCGGAATTGGTTCTGTTGAAGAAAAATAAATATTCCGCGTTATGCAACAGCAGTATCAACGGCGGGAGCAGCAGCTAATAACGGAGCCAGAGTGGAGAGAGAAGGAGAAAGAGAGAGAGAGAGGAAAAGCGTGGCTGGGATATGTCGAGGAGCCAGGAGAAACGTAAATAAGAAAGTCGTAATAAGAGTAAAGCGCGCAATTTCCAATCAGTTGGCTTTGTAATATTCAAGTTGGCTTCTTTATTGCTTTTGCGTCCCTTTCTTTGGCATTCTCCGCCTCTTTTCTGCCTCTCTCTTTTACCTCCCCCCATTTTTTTTCTCTCCCTCTCTTTCTCTCTCAACACAACCCCGTCTCTGCCATTCTGCGACATCCGGTCGACCCACCCCCTCCTTTCTTTCTATGCTTATACTTCTTATTATTGCAGGTTCGCGCCTACCCGGGGGTGTAATTTATCGACCCTAATTTAATATCAGGCCTCTTCCCCCTCCAACCGTGCCACCGCTCCTCGGTACCGATTTGCAATTAATAATTTTTGACCAATACCTGCGGCTGATACTTTTACTTAATTTTCCCAACCTTCAAGCGG
The DNA here is from genome assembly GCF_021155765.1 of Diprion similis. Classification (NCBI taxonomy): domain Eukaryota; kingdom Metazoa; phylum Arthropoda; class Insecta; order Hymenoptera; family Diprionidae; genus Diprion; species Diprion similis. Next base: position 23,457,727 of record NC_060110.1, read on the forward strand.
CTCGTCTGATTCAGGCTTCGCTGAGAGAATGAGAAAACAGTTTTTGTTATATTGTAGCTAAATATTATACACTTATGAGGCTGTGCAGATGTGATTTTGCAATTGCAAAATAGTTCAAAATCGTAGAATTTTTTTATCCTGACCCCATTTCTTCCAGCGACATTAGTAAAATTAAATTACGCATTATACATTATTTCCTTAATAAGCTTGCAGAAGAAATTTGCTTTATTTTTTAATAAAACGCATGTACAGTGCTAGAATATGTTTTCAAAAATTCGCAATTATCGGGCGGATTCGACGCGTCTTTTCCATTTGCATCTCTTGAAAAATCGAGGTTTTTTTTAATTATTATTCGAATCGAAAGATACGGTTTAATCCGCGGGGTGCGAAAGCTGGTGCTTCTGTTGCTGCTGCTGCTGCTGCTGCTGTCTGCAGAGTCTGGCTAATGTAAATGCGCATTATTAATTTGCAATTCGTTATCTACCCCTTCTTCGCGACGGGTAAAGTGGGGGGTAGGAGAGGGTGGCGTAAGACGACGAAGAAGAAGCGGTGACAGCTGCCTGTGCTTGGCCGTAAGATTTTAAATTTATATTTTCTACAAAACTCTACTGTCTTTTACTATTCTTCTTCAGTTTCTGTAACTCTTTTTTACCCCTCTTTTCCCTTCACGCTTATTATACAGCGCATTGTTGTCTTTGGCTCATCTATAGTCTTACGCCTCTGTATACCTACGAAACCCTAACTGAGACGCTAGTTGCGATTTTTTTTTGGGGGGAAACCTGAGACTCAACATACGTCGCACCGGGTGTTCATTTTGCCACGGGAACATAGCGAGAGTTCTCACTAGAATTGAACGAAAAACGACTGCCGGATGGCGGATATCGCGAACCGCCCTGAGCCTCTGTCATAGGCATGGCATGGCCGAGGGAAGGGTGGCCTGGGAAATTAAAACAAACCATCAGCCTGCAGCTAACCTGCTCTGTTGATTTTACTCGCAAAGTCTGATGTGGATGGTTTTAGTATAACATCATGTCCGTCTATGTGCGTTGCACACTCGTATGTATAATACAGCTTAAGGTGGATCCTGTGGGACGTTTTCTTGTCATTATGCACACATATAATTGTCATAACACCTGGTTAGCGACACTCTTGATCAGCCGACTCGTCTCTTAAGTTTCTATGCTCTACCTACTAATTAAGATTCAACTCAACGTTCTTGAAAATTGGTAAACATTGATTTTCCTGGTTTCATTGGGTACCTAATATTTCGACGATCAGAAGAAGACGAAGGTGAAAAAGGAGATGACAGTGACACATACATGACAGAGTCCACTCTTCTGCAGATGACGATTGTAAAAGAAACTCGCTTCGAGTTCACCTCGAGTACAGATCGCTCCACAAAACAGATGGAGAAATTTGCGGGACGTATGGTGGCCGATACTGGGTAGGCAAGTGGAAGAATTGGGTGTACCCAGATGTGCAGGTTGCTTGGATCCGGTTCCGCGCCCTGTGGTAATGCCGAACGAATAGCCCTTTCAAAGACGCATCGAGACGCTTTATTTCACATGTACAATATCGGAGGTTCCCAAGGCTCTCGGAATCCAGAACTAAACGAACAGCGGTTGACGCGTGTTGGTAGATAGGTTGGTAGGTCGGTGGAAGCTATCGAGGAAGGGAGTCCACCGGCAAGATTTGTATTCAGAGAGACGACGTGGTCCAACTGTTTCGACTGCCGTCCGGTCGCCGGAATCCGGACTCTGAATATGGGTTTCCGTGTCCACTTCGAACTCACTCAAGTAACTTTCTCTGAAATGATTTATGTCCGTTTCTGGATACTTTATCAGAATATTATTTTCCTACGGTTATGAGGTCATGGTTTATTTGTTCGTAGATACTTGGTTGGTCCGACGATAACCCCAGTTTTAATCGTCCTCTATAACCTTCTCCGAAGACGAAGGCGTACAGACGATGATGTCCAGGTACTGACACATCAACTCGACGCACAATGACGTGTAGCGTCGTCCACACTCCATTTAAATGCGGTAGGTGTGGCAGGGACTGTCATCGAGCAGGGTTGTTGGGACAGTGAGGAGTAGAAGGTGCACGGACAAATGTGCCGTGGGAAAAGGAGCACCCCGTGCCTTCCCCGAGGGGCAAAGACCTACAATCGGCTTCAAAATAAACGCTTCACCACAATGCATGCGGCTGATGCACCTGATGGAGGCACTACCAAGCGGAGGACGGTGCCTTCGCTCTATGCGATGATACGTCTAGGTGTATACCTGGTGTGTGTGTGTGTGTGTGTGTTTAACAAGGAGAGTATCAGACGTCCGAATCACGGATTCTGATGAAACTTCTAGAAGTCCCTCTTTGCCTTAAAACATGGACCTTTTGATGTGTAGTTTGATACGTTGAGCAGTTTTTAAATTCCATTAAAATTGATTTCTTCTGTTAAAGTTTCGATGATATCGTGGTTATCATCGATTCAAGTGTAAACGGATATACCATTATTTTAGAAACGTATAGTAAAGGCTAAATTGCGAATTTTCGACAATCTTATGTATTCAATATTCATGTATGTGTCATAAAATCGAGCGAAGGAAGGTTCAATGGATGGAACTACACATCAGAAGCTCGATATTTTGGACCAAAGAAACACCCCTACAAGTTTCAGCAGAATCTATTACCCGGAGGTCAGATACTCTCCTTGTAAGCAGAAATAACTGATTACAATACGAAACTACACTGCGTTGGGAAGAAAATTTGACATCACCTTCTCAAATGCTGGAAGAGTTTATGAGTTAGTGGCTTTAAAATTTGAAGGTAGGTTTCAAATGGATTTGATTTCAACCCATTTGTAGCTGCATGGCCTTCGAAATCAGCGTTTGAAGACTAGCAAACTCGTGAATTTATTTCAAACCTCATTGTAGTCACTCGAAACTCGATATAGGCACGTACAAAGGTGTGAATTACGATTTTCTGAATGGTCTGACCAACTTACCTGATTGTTGGCTCTAGCGGCATTAGTCAGGTCCCTCTGAAGCGACGGCAGAGTATGCTTCAGGTAAGGAAGGACGAATCCTCTGAGGGGAAAATTCGTGGCGTCCTGAAGTGCCCCGTGAAATTCTTCAGCAGTCATGGATCCGCTCTATATCAACGACGAGAAAAGGCAAACCAAAATACATGAACTCCTAGCTCCACATTGATTACTTCTCCACATCATTATCATCGTCAATCTCATCGATTCCAAACTCACCAGAACGCTGAGAACCAGACTACGCACTGTATCTCCGGTTTCCGGTGAAATGTCGCTCGCAAACTGTACCAGCGTCCCCAGAAGTCTTTTGAGCTTGGCGTGCGGTACACGCGACACGGAACCCCCGGATGGACCGATGCCATTGCTGACCGCACCTGGAGACACTTCCTCGTGGACGACGTTCACGGTTAAAAGCCTGCCGACTATGGACTCTCCGTTCTCCAGCTTCGTCGTCTGCGGCAGAGGACTGTCGCTTTCTGGTGACCTGGAACCTCCGGTTCTGCACGCATCGTGGGCCCCTGACGATCTTGTGATGCTCGAAGACTGCGTCGACGTCCTTTGCGAACCCGGTGATATTGCTCTTGCTTCTGTCGTTGCGGAAACTGGAGCTTCCTCCAAAACTCGTTCCTTTGACGGTTGGCTGCCACCTGCAGGTTTAATGTAGGAACTAAAAGTGACAGCGATTGATGGAGTTAGGTTCAAAGGCCTTATAATTTTTTAAAAATTCATTTCAAAATTGCTGATCGAATAAGGTGTTTAATAGCAGTTTGAACTCTCGAGACGTGGAAACGTTTTTCAAATTAATCCTTAAACACTTAGCGGAAGTGGTATCCTAAAAAGTGTGTAAAAGACTGAACCCCGGTCAACTCCAAGCGACAGAATCGTATTTTTTGAGAACTTGAAACGTCCCAAAAGTATTTGAAACATCACAAAGTACCGAGGCAGAAAAGAGTATAGGTAACGAGGTGAGTGGAGCATTATCATCAGAAGGTGTCATATTGTCGTACCGAATGGTGAGGAACGGGGTAGTTTGTCAGATTGCGGAAGTGAGCGGAAGAGACGCGCGGCAGTTCTCGGTTACAGTAATAGGAATTCGCTGGATGCACAGACGTCCGCATGTGCATTAATATACGCGACGCCTCCACCTGTACACAGGGCGAGCACATAACCACAACGCGCACGTGCGTGCACATACATAAACATATATGTAGAGTGGATAACATGCAATTACTGGTCGCGTCAGCAGCTCTACCTCGCAGGGTGTTGTACCTATCGCGCAGGCTGGAGAGATCCGTCCTGCATGCCTGGACGGTTGTGCGAGAGCCACGAGGTTCCTGCGTCGCGACACGACGCGATGGATAATAAAGTTGGTGCTATTATAACCCCCACCCCCAACTTCGTACCCTTACGGGGGGCAGCTTGAAGGGTTTAAAGCCATACCTATTTATAGTCTTTTTTTTTTTTTTTTTTTATTTTTACAAAAAAATGAAAATAGTTAGAGCAATTAGAGTTTGAGGGTTTTATTATTTATAGTTTTAAGAACGTTGTAGAATTTTTTTTACAGAAATTCATAACAAAATGGAGGATATAAGTAGCGAACGAGTCTGAAGCAGAGGGCTTTTGCGGTGGCGGAACTCCTGGCGTTACTGTTCAACTTGTAAGAGACGGAAATTTTTTTTTTTTTAGGTTAAAAACACGTTTTCGAGTTTGACCTCGTAGCCGAAATGTTGGGAGAACAAAAGAAAAAAAAAATTCGAATGTGTTTGATTGTGAACAAAAAATTTCATTTTTAGATCGAAAAATTGTTAAAAAAGATTGTACAAAAAAAATTTTCCGGTTGAAATCGAACAATCTAACGACGAACTTGAATCGATAAACAAATTTTATAGATTGTGTCAAGGTTTCAAGTCGAACGGATTAAAATTGACCGACTAATCTGCGCTACCGGATTCAAATCGGGGTTGTTCGCTACTTATACATATACGCCATGCCGCCATTTTTTTATTAATTTCAATGAAAAAATTCTAAAACGTTCTTGAAACTATAAATAATAAAGTACTCCAACACAAATGGTTTTAAGTGTTTCCATTTTCTTTGCAAAAAAAAACTCCTCAAATAAATCTGATTTTAGATCATCCAACCTCCCCCCCCCCCTTCCACCCCGCCAGCCTGCTTCATATTTTCTTGTCGTCCTTCAACGCGCACCCCCCCCCCCCCCCCCCCCCTCGTAGTATGCTCTGCAAACCTGTTTCACCGACGAAAATCAATTTTCCACCCACATTATATTAGGGATCAATAATTTCTAACACACACGCCTGCACCCGGCGACATTTCACATGCTGTTTAGGGTGTGAAAAATGGCCGCCAGGAACACCGGGAACCCGGTCATTAAGCACGATCGTACGTCAGTGGTGGATTTTGGAAATTTGGGTCGAAAATGGAGACGGAAATTAACGACGGGGTGATTATGCATCTCGAAGTCGAAGTCTGGAGTCAGATTCAATTCGAGTGAGATCAAGAGTCGAAATGAATGCGAAGGAACCGGAGAAAGGTAAAGTCTTGAGGTTCTCAGTCCAGAAACAAAGCAACGGTTTATCGTCCAGATTATACGTCTTCATCACATGTCTGAATCCGGATTTACGAAAGCATCAACTAATCGTAACATTCACGTTACACGATAATTCGCCAATGCGATTGTCGCTTCAGGACATCGAGTACCTACAGATTTAAGGAGCAAAGGTTTTTAGGGACAACCATGTGACACACACCGTTCGATCGTTTCCCGATACCATGAATCACAACAAACCGAGTCCGAGGTCGATTTGAAACGTATCGCGATTTCAAAGACGTGTAATACATGTCGTAACCCTGGTCTGGAGGAGGGAAAGCAAGAAAGAAAGAAAGAAAGAAAGAAAGAAAAGGACGGTAATCGTTGAAAAAGAAAAACATCTGGATCAAGAGCGCAGCGTAATGCAGTTATGGTCGAAGTCCCCGACACCAATGCTATGTCATGGTGTACAAAGAGCCTCTGCACATACATTATATTTATCGAATAGCCGCGTGCGGTTCGGTTCGGATGGTTCGAGGGGGTTGTTTTAAACGGCGGGTGGTTGGGGAGGTTGGCACGGGTTTTACGCGGAAGATAAACGATCGACGTAAACAAATCAAACGGGTGACGTATTTCTCTGAATTTCTGCATTGAAACCGCGTTCGCCACGGCGGTGAATGGCTATTCGGTACACGCCTGCAGGTCCGTTGCACGTTCCGAGTGATTGCTCCCACCCCCCCACCCCTCTCCTCTCAAAATCCGCCAAACCAGTTCATATACGTACTCGAATACCGAACACCTATCTCCCCCGACCTTTCTCTCGCCGACACTCACCCCCTAGGATCGTCCGGACACCCGTGGACAGCATAAATTCGATCGCGAGCCGAACAGAAGTGAGCACTGCGACCCGCTCCGGGAAGGAGGGGGATTTATTAAACGAATGCGCCTGACAGCTCCTCCGGCGGGTGTCGGGCGAGGTTCGCACCCTGCAGCCCTCTTCCTCGTAACCGGCTGTTCACCGTTGCCGGAAATCCTCTGCGATAAGAGATTCACCCCCCGAGGAAGCGGCGTCGCATTGTCATCTTGGCCTCTTCACTCTTTGGTGCATCGTTGAACGCTGTTGCCAGTTTTTGGGCGAGACAATTCACGTAATGGAGGACGGGCTAGTTAAGAGTAAAAGAGGTGGATATCGGCCGCGGTTTCGTGGCTAATAAATCAGACCCTCGTCAACGCCTCGGCTCAACGATCTCGACGGTTCACCACGACACGGCGATACCATTCATCCGGTCGCGTGGCGCCCACCCGCTCGTATAACGCTCGCAATGTCCTCCGAAATCCGTCGACGAGACGTTTTTGCGTCACGCGTTCACTCCCCCGCGTGATTTACGCAGTAAGTACTTCTCTTTCGCTTATAGCGTTTATTTTTTTGTTTTTAACCAGAGTGTCAGCGATATCAGTCACCGTCGGACAATCGCAGTCGTTAAATGTCGCGGCACGACTGGACGTGTCGAGTTTTTTCAACCACCTGTTAAACGGCCTTGCCTCCTTAACGTCCCCTGACCCCCCCCCCCCCCCCCCCCCCCCCCGGAAGATGGCGCCGATCGAATATCGAAGTATCCGGATCCAAACTGCTCTTCCTATCGCGTCAGACACGGGAAAGGCACCCTTGGTGGTATTCGTCGTGCCACAACCACCTGACGGTAGTCTCCGGCTGGTAATTACCTCGCCTCATACCCACCTGAATCCTCGAGCGAAACTGCTTTGTAACTAACTCTAGCAACCCGACTTCGACTCGGCGCACCGCGTGGTCTCTGCTTCGAGCTATGCTTCTGGTACAACGCAAACGTTTTCACGGTATCGGTATGCACGCCCCATTTCAAATTTGTATCCATATGTATGTGTATATATATGTATATATCTCGCCCCAGGTGAACCCAAACTTGAACAATTCCTCGCTTATACTGCAACGGATACCCTGCGAAGAGGGATTTCCGGTCATTCCTCACTGTCGGAATGCCATTTTCCCCCCGCGGAAGCTGATTGAAAAAAGGATTTCCCACGGATCAAGTAGACTGTACGTTTTTCCTCAGTTATAATATACGATAATTTATATCTTGAGCCCACGGATTTTCGCAGCTTCGGAAAATTCCTAACGGCGAAGACGATTTGCCAGGTGTCCAAAAAACTTGGTGTATAACAGGAAACGTGAGAGCTGTACATAGCTCGGGGTCTTACATGGAAGGTATTCCAGATCGTTCTCTCCGATTTGATTACTTTTGTAATATGTTATAGTATAGTAAAAACTAAGGGACACATATTTTTTTTAATCTCCCATTAAACACTTTAAAGGGTCGAAACCACCCTCCAAAATAAGGCATGTCAATGGGCGATTTAGCAGTTTCACCCGTAAGAACATAATATTTTTTTAACTAATCCGATTGGTAAAGTTTTCTCATAACAGGAAATGAAAAATGTCATTTTTTCAACAAAAAAAAAAAAAAAAAAAAAAAAGAAACTTATTTTGGCGGGTGGTTTCATTGTTGAATTCGGAATCATGGTGAAACATGGAAACTGATGTACGTACGATCACCCGTTGAACTTTCATCGTCTGTTCATTATCGTTGGTATCACTTTTTCATGAAAGTTGGTTACCAGATTTTTGAACAAACAACAGTTTCGATCAGACGTCAACCTTTTTTTCGCTAGAGAATTACTTCACGAATGTTTCAGCGAAGCCATGAGTCTGAAGTGCAAATACCGCCTTGGTGAATCGACAATCCCGAACCTGTAAGTGTGTGTGTGCGTGTTTGTGTGTACGTTTCGAACATAGGCGCTTCTAGGTGGTCTTGAGCTAATCACATCGAGCTACTGCTGTTACCCCTTCGTCCAGCTGTTACCCTGTTCACCGGTTCTCAACCTGGACCTGCTACTACCCCCGAAATATTTTCCCGCACCCTCTTTTTCAACCCGTTCAATTTAAGCCCAGCATTCGTATGTTGATCTCAAAGTTTCACGGTGAAATTTGAGTCCATTTTTTGTCGTTCAGTGCGGGTTCGATTAATTATTTTTCCACCGTTGTATACAGTTCTTGGATTATATTTATATGTATAGGTGTAATAGAACGAACGATAAAAAAAACTCATATTTTTTTACTTTTTTTCATCAAGCTTTTGAATGTTCTGTAAAATATAATAACACTAATAAGTACAATTGGGTTAAATTTTATTACTGTAGGGGGGTGTTTAAACGGTTATGAATTCCGGTGTGTGGCTTTACGAGGTCATGCTCCTATAACCGTTAGTAATACCTGCAAGGTAATGGTCGGAACTGCTAACAGTCCAATATAAATGTGAAAAATCTCCTGTCACCGAGAGCTGAAATATTCAGGGAATTAGGCATGAGACGACATCTGGTGCCACCGTCTCCCCCGCACTTCGTCCGCACCCTCGACCCTGCATTTCGCGTGCTTTTCGTATAACTTCACTTTGCCGAACGAGTCACACTTCACTTCTAATTTCACGAACGGTGTACCCATCGAGCATTTCCATACATCGGACAAATCAAAACTTGGATAAAATTAATGGATTTAAAACATGTATACATATAATGTGGACTGAAGTACTATATCACCTTATAAGGTAAGTGTGAAGGTTGTAGACACGTTTAGACCCAATTGTTGACCCTTTTATTTTCCAATATTATAAATTGACGATACAAACTGCGGTTTTTTTTAGAAATTAATTTTTTTATTAAAACGCAGAAGCCTTTGACTCTCGCTCAATCAGTGTATACAAAGAAATTGAATATTCACTATTCAATTTCCGGGTTTACTCGAGCATGTAGTGGGAGTAGTAAATCGAGGAAGTGTAAAAGACAATGGGAGAAAAGGGTTCAGGCTAGCTATAACCTTTCGAAGTTTATGGAGTAAACAGAGATTCGAGCACTAAATGAATGACTTATGGCTTTTCTCCTCTCAAGTTCGACCGGCTGGTAAGGTATATAATATATACCCATAACTATATGGTATATGGTATAGATATAGAAGATCCCCTAATTACTCGCGCCTTTATCTCAAAGTTAGAAAGGCATCGTTGCCAGGGGGTAATAGGTAGGTATAAGGGGCTCAAGTTAGCCGCCTGCAATTATCCCTATTGTCTTCGGGAAGAAAATCGGCCCTTTCACCCGCACCTCGCACACTCGCTCACGGAATCGCCGCATACGTCTATTAAACCGAGGCCTGCATCGGCGGCTGTGGGAAATATATTTGTCTGGAAAAGCTATCATCGTGAGAGAGGTGCAGGAACCTTTCGCCCGCATCCGCGGTTCCGGGGGTCGGGTGTCGGGTGTCGTTCCGTTTCGCCCATTATACAGGCTCGAATATCCACACCTAAATCCGTTTCTTCGTGTAGGTGAATGTCGGGTTCAACAAGGGACACTCCACTTTTCGAGGTCGACGGTAATTGATCAATTTAAACATTCTTTTGCCTCTTTAATTGCCGCATGAATGAACCTTTCAAATTTTTTTTTTTTTACGCTCTGCATTGTTTCGAATACATAAGTCTGAATTTTGTGCTTGTTCACGGTACTCGAATTTAGAATTTAGTCGAGTTAAGTCTCAATCGGACTTTCTTGCGACACGAAAAACCTGCGGGATTCTGGAAAACGTGGAAACCCGTGTCTGGAATACTTCGAAGGTGGTTCATCGAGATGGAATCGGTTCCCTTGAGGTCCTTCCTTATAGTCCTTCGAGTATAATAATTGAGAGTCGCTGACGGTAAGTAAGTAAGGTAGGACTCAGCTGTCGTCTTCTAATTGCCGGGACAATGCAACAGATGGCTTTGATCGCGCCGCCCTGAAGGGTGGGATGCGATGGCGGGGGTGGGGGTGGGGGTTGGGGGCGAAGCTCACCCCTTCGTTGCTCAAACTTTGCCACCCGCAGCCATCAGCTCAGCCATTTTATTTGCCCACAGGTCGAGCTTTCGCAGCAGTTGTAACGCGCGTGAAAATTTTACTATCGTAGACGATTTCCTAGAGTATAACCAATTTTTCTGGTATCCTGAATATTCCAGATTTTTTTTTTATTGATCTATTACCGTGTGACGAAGTTGAGCTTCAAGTAAGTTGTAGGATTGTTCGAGCTTTCCACGGTTCTAATGTTTTAGAGTGTTTTCAAATCGATTGGGTAAATACGTCATTGTCACAAAAGTATACGATCGTAGTCAGACAGGACGAAGCTTGCGTTTGTCGATTGGACAGAAAGCTTTTCCAGCAATTGTACCAGACATCTGTCATAATTTATCAAGTTTTTCTAACACGCAGTTCAGTCGTTATTAATTCATAGATGAAATTGGAACTGAAAAGTGCTAATCAGCCACGTGAAGACTGATTCTCGTACTGCGGTACGTAACGATGGAAAATGAAATTAGCCAGGGACAAATAGAGGGAAGAATAGTGTCGGGATTGATTCATCTGTAATTGAATTACGTCTGCGTTGTGTAATGCAAAGACCGAAAGGTCTTTCGGTGTCCAGGGAAATAGGGTCAGCCATAGACTCAATGAAAGCTCCGCGGATCTCATAGGGTCTGAAAGACTTTGGGCGATGGAACAATTTGCCTCAAGGGTAAAAGCTCGTCCCGTATTTCAGTATGCAAAACGTGGCTCGGACGTGCTCTTTGAGCTTTTTGAAGCATAGGTCCGCTGTGCTTACACGAGCTTTGATGCGCCGTTATTAACAAGTGGCGAAACGGTTGTAGGTACCTGGCATGCCTTATAAGCCCGGGAAACCTTTGAAACACGCTCTTTCATTCTGCACTTTCCACCCTCCTCTATCACTTTCTCTGTCTAGTCCACGCCTACTCGCTCCCTGCTAATTTACTATAAATTCTACATGGCTAGTCTTGAATTTTGGTTGCGGAGCTTTTGATCCGGGAAAATTACTCCTGCGCCAAAGTCATTAGTCTACGTCAAATTCTACTGCGTGTCCAGTATAATTCTGCGTTTCGTGCCTACGAATTTATACCCAACATTTGCGGATTTAGAAGTTCGAAGTTTTCCTATGCAGGTATGTAATATGATATATAGAAATGATTTGCGCCTTATAAATTATTAGCTCAAATTACGGATATTCCAGTGTTTTGACAATCAATTTTTATGTCTCAAACACTTTTCGCGGCTGATGATAAACGAAGGAAATGCTCCAGACAACCACCGTGTGTCCTGCACTCCAGGACACGTTCAGAGCCAAGTCTAGCACCCCATGGTGTTCAACTGGGTATGACGACACACAACCAGCCGCCAGAAACCTGCCGGTCTGACCACAGCTGGACCGTAACTACTGGTCCATGATTTAAGCGATGCAAGGTGATCTCGTCGGTGTTTTAAATTGCTGTTCTCTTTCGATTCTTCACTTCGTAAATCAGTAAAACCACACGATCCACTCGTGAATGAAATTTTTGAATTCCGTCGTCACACGTGATTTTTATTGAAATATCGCCGATGAAATTAGGCATTTTCATCTCTGACTTGAAGAGTCAGAACGTTTGACTTTTCCGTCAAATCGCTGCGAGCTCGTTGGATGATTTTTCAAGACCTAGGTAGACAACCGGGAATAAGATCCGGCCGTTTCCGTTATGCCTCCACTTCCGGCCGTCAAATTAACGCGAGTTTTGTCCAATTACGAATGATGTAATGTAACAAATCAATTGATCCGTTCGACCTACTTTTCACAAGATATTTCATTGACTTGCTACCTAATCGACTTGCATTGTTCGAGCTGACTGTTCTAATTGATTGTGGACGTAACGATAAGCACAAAGTCGCTGCTCCCGTGAAGGTAAACAGACTTCACCAGCCACTAATCAACGACTGTTGAAACTATTCTATGGGAGTTACGTTTAATACGTCTGTAACGTATTCGTGATACGGTTATACGTAACGTGTTTTATCAAGATGAAGTATTATAACGGTAAAATACGAACTCAAGAAGAAAAATGACAATGAAGTTAAAATTTATTTAAAAAAATATGCCTCCTGCACATGAAAAGGAAAATGAAATGCTTCATTTATTTTTAATGTAAACTTAAGGTGGTCAACGGATGGTAATTTTGCAGCATTAAAAAAAGAAATAAGAAAATGTTTTCGCCAATTTCAATGAAAGTTTTATCATATATTCTGTTTTGTTAATAAATGAAATAACTTTTCTCCCGATCAACTTCTCAAGAAATCCGTCCAGAAAAAATCGGATTTTTTCTTCGGCTGATCTATGGTTTCAAAAAATAGTAATTGGGTATCCACAACTCGTTGACCGATCGCACGGAGGTTTTTTCCCAAAATTTGTCGAACTCAGAAAAAATGATAAAGCAATTTATCACCCATTAGTCGAAAAAATAAATTCTACTACTGAAACAATCTACTTTTACTTAACTGGAAAAAAACTCGCAGTTGCAATTAGAAGATGTTTCATTAAATCCATAAAGCCTCGCAGTAAACAATTTCTTTCAATCAGAGTTCTACCGATTTTACAAAACCAACTATTTCTAATCTGCTTATCACCATTATATGAGAAATAAATTCCTGACATGTGTGATCAAAAAACTGTGTTAAACCGAAATTATTTACTCATAATTCGTTAACGTACCTAACGAGTAAAGTTTCTGTGTAAAAAAGAGAGTCTCGTGAGATAAATTGAAACCGAATTGTTTCTTAATTCTACCGATTTTATAAAACCAACTATTTCTAATCTGCTTATCACCATTATATGAGAAATAAATTCCTGACATGTGTGATGAAAAATCTGTGTTAAACCAAAATTATTTACTCATAATTCGTTAACGTACCTAACGAGTAAAGTTTCTGTGTAAAAAAGAGAGTCTCGTGAGATAAATTGAAACCGAATTGTTTCTTAAAATAAAAATAAAAATCCTGCAGGTGAATATCGTTCTCGCTGCATGGGAGGGGAGGGCCGCGTATTCGCGAAACGTGGCGTTAGTTAGGTGTACCCCGGATATCATATCAGTTGAGAGCAATGCTCGGCTGGAAGTGTTGGACGTGCCTTATCGGGCGTGGACCAGACAGCTAGAGTCAACCAACCCCGCCTGCGTGGTATCCGCACCGATTCCGCCGTGCAGGGTAACAGATAACGTGGAGCAGGCCAGGGTAAGGCTGGTTTCGAGGTTCTGTGTACACACTGGTGGGCGCCTAGCGCCGCCGGTCTGCTTCAACCTTTCCCTATAGGTTTAGGCTTTCCTCTAGAGGATCACCCGCCGCCCTTGCAAACCTCGGGGAAGCTCGCCCCTCGGCATGGGAGGCTTTAATTTCCCCTGTCAGGGTCATGCCGGCATTTTGCTTCTCTGTTCTTTTCTTTCTTTCACATATTTTTATTTTTACTACTTTTTTTTTTTTTTTTTTTTTTTTTATCGCAATTTTCACTTCCCCGGGGAGATTTCTAGCCAAAAATGTTTCACGAACTTTGCAAGCAATTGGATTTTTTCGTTTTTTTGGGGGGGTGGTCGGGGGGGAGGGGGGGAGGTTCTTCGCGGTTTTTTTTAAATTGCTGTAAAAAAAAAATCGTATCAACAACTCCAAACGAGAAATGCGTCAACGAGTGAATGGTGATAAATATTCAGACCTGCAGCATCTGGAGAATTGGAGAAGCAGATAGGAATTTTTTTAAAATGTAACACTTTTTTACAATTGTATATGTATTCCAAATTTTTTAAATCCTTTTTATACGTGAAGGGCGTAAAACCATTGGTGACAGTCTTTGGTTTGGAGTTTTCCATACAAACTTGTTCACGTATTGCAAGAAATGAACAAAATTGTGTAGATGTATCACTTAGGAACACTTCAGGAAGGATAAAAGTTTCGAACCGATTCGCAAATTCAGATATCTTTATATTCCCATTCCAATCAGGGTTCTAAATTCTCTGGTAAAACGAGTTTTTTTGCAAAGCGAATACCTACGAAAAACTAGGTTATCTAATTTCTGACAAAATCTGTAAAATCTGGAAATCTTAGGGAAGATTTTCTCACGTAGAGGAGCCTACGATTTTTGCAAAATTTTTTGTCCAACGACAGAGTTCTTCCGACAATTGTATTTTTTCGAACACTTGAAATAACGAGAGACAAAAAAAAAAAAGACAACAATTGCCTGAAATTTCTCAGCATCAAGATTATGACTGTAGAAAAAAAAAAAAAAAAAAAAAAACCTCGAACAAGAAAATCCTCAACACGATCCCTGCGATGATCTAGAATTCTAAAAACATTTCAATGTCACATTTATTAGTATAAAACAAAGCTTTCCACGATCCTGATAAGTTACGTGGTAAATTTTTTCTCCCCATTATCCTCCAAAAATTTCATTATCATTCTTTTTACACAGAAATAATCTCGACGCTCGCGTTACGCAAGGACGAAGATAAATTGGGTCAAGATACATCGCGCAGCGGTTCAGGCGGTTGTGTCCTGCAGGGGTTGTAATAAGCGTAAAACCTCCTCTTCTACGTGTTTGTGTATGTACACGCGGCGTAGTTCGCCCTTCCCCCCCCCCCCCCCCCCCCCCCCCGCCGTGCCCCTGCACCACCACCCCCACATACGGATCCTGTAACCTCACCTAACCTGCGGACGGAGGTTGGAACTCGTATAGGAGGCGGGCAACGGGTACTAGAAACCACCTGCGTACCCGTCGAGGCGATGCGCGACCCCTTCCGCACCTGTGCCCGCACTTTATCACGCCCCGCTGTATTTTCCAAAGTCTATTTCACATAATTCCTATATATTTTCTCTGCGGGGGATCGTGTGCGTGTAAAGCTTATGTACAATCCTCCATATGTATAAGTTTGGGCCTCATGCGTCCAAAACAACCCCTCACGGTCACATCGACGATGTTACGTACTCTCAGGTTTCCAAAATTATTTCATACACGTGAGAAGATAAGTTTTTTTCTTTGATGTTTCATTGATCGAGATTTGATTGTACTTAACATGTATTTTATCAGGAGATAGTGAAAAAGATTGTTATAAAACATAAAAATAGGCTATACTGCGATTAGTAATAAATGCTGCTTGGATACTGATTTGCTTTGTTTCGATTTCACTCGATTTCAATGGTTACTTTCTACAAATTCACTCCTCGTCATAAAATCTCGCAATACGCAAGTTCAACGAAAAGAATCGATTTTTGACCAACCAACCAACCTCCTTAAACGATAACCTGTAAACAATTGATAACCGGATTTGACCCACAAGAAATTCTCTGGAATATTGTGTTTCGGTAACTGAGATCTTAATTATCATCACCTTATCATCGAAAACTATCAATCAAGCGAGTAAGAGAAGAGATTTTGAAATCGTTGTTCCTTTCGATTTATTGTGTTATTATGATCAGTTTCTTCTCACGCTGTTCTTTCAGGTAGAAATAAACTTTCACTGATTCTTTACTCTCCCGAGTTCTGGGGATTTCGATGAGAACTTTCTCAGATGGTGCGAGGGCGTTCTACTAGAAGGTAGGTAGGTTGGTAGGTAGGTAGGTAGGTACGTGCTTTACTCTTGCCCAGAGGGCTCTACTCCTCCTTCGCTTTGTCCTATCTAACTCGCTCCTCTCCACTCAGCACTGCGAAGCTTTCATGCACATTTTCGACCGGTTCATCACCTCCCTGATCCCACGATAAAAAAAAATAAAAAATAAAAAGATAAGAGTGAAAATTTTCCGCCTCTCCTTCGGACCAACAGAAAATATGGGATTGGAACGATTTCCCAAGTAGAAAAATGAATTTTTCACCACACCTGTGCGGAAAGTAGGTACAACTTTCGACCCCTCGTATGAACGGAAGTTTCACTTTCCAATGCAAGGGGTGGTGAAAAATAGTATACGTCACACGCGGTTTGGAATAGCCTACTTTTCCTCCCTAGGTGCGTAATATACTATTTCATCTTCGAACACGCCATGCCAACGTCGTTATGTGAAATATGCAACAACGTTTTTATCAATCAACTCTCACGGTTGCCAAAATTTCGGTTTTTACTCAGCTCACTTGCGGCAATCAGGATCACCTTCTCTTCGGGGTATGATTTTGAAGAAAGCTCATATTATGCCGGGACAGGTACCGTAGACATGGTGGTATGGCGAACACATTAGCGCGGAGAACATCCGCGGCGCGTGCCTCTCGGCTGTGTACCAAGGATTTGAGGGGGATTCGAGAGAGGCGAGAGCGTTACCGAGGTACGAAGCACGCACGAAAAGTCTGCTCAGAGATATAAGGTACATATAATATTCAGTGTGTAGGTGTAAAGTTACCGAACAGAAACCCAGGAATTGGATACCCCGTTCCTTTTTCCACCTTCTCTTGTCTTGGGAAAAAAAAAATTAACTAATCGAATTATCTAATCAACTGGTTTAATGAGAAAAAGGAAGCGACAACAGAGTGATCATTATAATTTAGTACATAAGCATACTGTGCAACTTTGTTTACATTCTGAAGATCATTTAAGGCATCATAACATCAATTTATTAAAATTTGTTACTCACTATTCTATTTTGCAATGAATATAATATAGTCGAGTTTACATGTGAATGGGATTTTTCACAAATGTTACGTAACAGCAGTTTTGACATCGCTTACTCGACGTACATTTATACTCGAAATTTTTCATCAGATACGTGTATCGAGGAAAATTGGAAGGACTGATTAGTAGAGATGAGAGAGGTGGTGGACTGCGGG
Source organism: Diprion similis (assembly GCF_021155765.1). Taxonomy (NCBI): domain Eukaryota; kingdom Metazoa; phylum Arthropoda; class Insecta; order Hymenoptera; family Diprionidae; genus Diprion; species Diprion similis. The sequence continues at coordinate 23,475,028 of NC_060110.1, forward strand.
TTCGCCCGCGTAGATTAGATAGCCTCGAAATGCGCAGGTAGGTACCTAAAATGCCTCGACGATGCGAATGGATCTGTATACAGGATGGGTATATTCATTGGGGGTATACGGGTGCCCCTATGCAACAGCCACTTTAACGTGCCCATTACACACCCACAGAGTATAACCTAACGCATCCAGCCAAGCAATTTGCACTGCGGTTGGGCTGCAGTGCTCGATTTTCAGTAACGTAAATTCTTCCGTTGGTCGTCGATTCGCTGCATCATCTTATCCAACCCCTCGCATTCTCTCCGTTCAGTTCTTCTCTGTCCATCACTCTGTTCTACGAGTGGAAGGGTGTAGGTAGTCTATGGTGTCCAAGGAAACCGAGTGAACATCCATCCATCCATACATGTACCTGAGACTTGCGGTTCACTTTCACCTTTCCTCACGTGGAGATGCCCTTTCGTTCGTTCGATGAGGACATGATGATGAAAGTCGCAGAGAGTGAATTGGAAGTGTTCTTTGATTGGGAACCGTTTCCAAGGCATGTTTATGTCAGTTCGCAAGTCTTTGTGGGGTTCGGTACTGCCGTACCAATTATCCCAGCATCCTGTTCGAGTTGTATGAATGTCGGAGCGATTGATGTGGATTCGAATGTCTAGCTACCCACTATATCCAGTGTAACGGAAATGACGAGATTGCGTCTGCGAAGAGGATGTAGTGGTCGAATCTGTATCATTCAACGTCTACAAATCTATAAACCTAGTTGCTTGGCCTAGAGGTTTACCTAACGGTTCAATTCATTGTACAAGGACGGAGGTATTGAGGATGTGTGCTGATTAATAATTGAATTCCTGTACAAGGGTTTCCCTTTCGTATTGCTACTCTCGTTCCCATTTGATGATCATCCTCACAATCAGCTTCGTCGTCCTTTTTTTCCTTGAGCTTGGATGCTCACCGGTTGTATAATCCACCGTCTAGTGCCCGTCTCTCTTCTTTCTTCGGTGTTACATCGCTCCGGGTCGTTGTCGGATTATTATCATACCTATATAAACATCCGTTTGATCAAATCCCTACGGCGTTTTAACGAAGCGCAATGCATTCTGAAACCGGGAACACATGCCGGACCGATACGTTGGGTAAAAATAACACGGATTTATTGTCAATGCTGGCCAAAGCGTTATAATCCATGCACCAGCTGACTCGACCTGACGACTATCCGTAAGGATGACACAATGCGGTGACTATACTTGTGTGTAATTAAATGTCGCGAAAATGTCACTGCGCAAGTATAAACCTCGTCAACCTCTTTTTGCCTCATTCTCTATGTTTACTTGCTTATACGCTACAGAGTTACGATGCATGCGTCGTTATATGCGCTTACTATATATGCAAACTTGCAAGTACGTACACACGAAAAGGTCATTGGACGAATCGATAATGAACCTGGGGAAAAAAATTATAGTTTTATATTTGACTGTTTTTGTCCTTTTCTTTAATTGTTTGTAAAACTTTTGATAAATTTGCGAAGGATTACGTGAAAATAAACATTACTCGGAACTTGTAAGGCCTTTGCAAAGTTTGTCAAAGATTTTTCTCTCTTATCTAACCGTCTAGAATCTTGCCTATAAAAAGTTGAAAATAAGTTTTCATCCGGGCGAACCTCAGGATGAAAATTAAAATCTAGGTTCTAAAAAGCGGAGGGATGAATTTCGAGGCAGCAGAATCTAGAATCGGCTACTTTTGTATCTGTCCGTTGATTAAACGTTTTCCGAGTGTCAACCTCGTCCTGCAGGGGCGGCGTACGTCGGGTGCAGAGGACACTTTCAGGATGTCCTCGTAAAAGAGGAGGAGCTGCGGGACCTTGGAAAGGACCCTTAAGGAGGCCAAGAAGTCACGCAGCATGAATTATAGAGTATAATCATATCAGCGGGAAAATCAACAACATTAAATTGAAAATGAAAATGCGAGAACCATAAGAGAGAAAAAAATGGCGTTCCAGCCATGCTTCGTGTTTTTGATTCAACATGAATTGATTACTTCTATTCGCAATTCAAACGCGGTACAACGAAGCATCGCAAATTTTGCAAGATGAGGTCGCAAATTATACGGGAAAAATTTTCTTTAATTCTAATGTATATGCGAAATATCCTCCGTTCGCAGGTGACCTGCGCGAGATGGTGATCATCTGGCTTTCAGTTTTGTTTGAGGTTTGTTGCCTGCAGCGTGTTGTGACCCGTCAAGAACAGGCCTGCCACTACCATCGGGAGCACGGCACAGCGTTAACCCTCTAGCCCACCCTCGGCTTCAGCCTCCCACCCTCCCCCCTTCCTCTTTGTCAACGTCTTAAGCAGAAGCGTTCGCTCCTTTCTCGTGCGAGCACTCCAATTTCTATTGCTTGTATTATTTTGCGAAAGCTCTATATCGGCTCTATTATACTTTCTCTCGAGGTGGACAAGTTTTTTTTACTTTATAGAACACGACAACTTGTCGGGACGCTTGATTTGCTTCACGAGCTTTGAAACTATCATTTCACCTACCAGTGAGTGTTTGTTTCGAGGTATATTTTACGATCGAAATTTTGTCTCGATTTCTACGATTGGCGAGGCGCAGCGAAGTGTCAACCAATCGTGAACAACATGAGACAAATGACGATCGGGAAAGTGTACTATGTACTCTTGGTTGCCTGAATGCAGGCGAAATTGGGTAAGGTGTGCCCTGAATTGCGGAAATACAGGCGAATTTAGGTTAGAATGTATTTTGACTTGCATAAATGCAGGCTGATTTATACAAGGTTAAATTTCTCGTGGGACATTTTCACGATTTAACTTGATGTAGCAGGTAGTTGAAACATGCGGCCGAGAAGGCCGCAGATGCGAAGCGCGAAGGGCTCGAGGGAATTTCTTATTGCAAGTTTAAAAGTAATGGATTAGTTGCTAATCACGCGATACAAGGGAGTGAACACGAGCTTGCAGCCATGGAACGGTAGAGCTTTATAATTAAGTTTATCGGAAAATGAGGGGATCCGACAGCCTGCAGCCTTTGACGTTTCATAGTTCGCTCGCCGTGGAACGATCAGGCTTGCTTACAGCTATAGAAGCTTTGTTAATCCGCTATAAAACCGATTATAATCCAAGGGAAGTGAGCGAAAAGCACGAGCATTGAAAAAGAAAGCTTTTATAAAATACACAAAAGAAAAATTCTTGACTCAACTTGCCCGAGACTTAACGTTGCGCGGCGCTTTTCAGAGTCAATTAAAAAGCTAAAAAAAGCAAAAATACTTGATAACACAATTATTACAGGTTTTCCTTTTTACAGTAAAACTAACTTTGATTCAAACATAGGTCTTGTTTTTCTCACCCAATTTCTCCCTGATTTAAAAACGGTGGCGCGCTTTTTTTCAAAAATCATTCTATCTACTTATAACATTTTCCATTTGAGACAAAAATTATGAGAAATGATCGCAAATCTTACAATCGAGATAATAATGAAGAAATGCAGAATTTTCAGACGATGAATGATTGAATTGCTGACCTTTGCTCCTTGGTTTGAGGTTCAGGTTGACCGGGGAAGGTTCCGGGTTGTTGTTGGTCGTCGGTGTGAGTTTTGAGGCCGGTGTGTAGCTGATTATGGTGTTGACATTGGGGGCGTTATTCGCCCCCGTAACAGACGGCGCGTGAGTGGTACTGGTCGGCGACAAGCACTCCTTGGCCTCTTCCTTGATCTTGATACCGCAGGAATCTTCCTGCACGTCCATTTTCATAATCGTTTGTGAATTACTTGGATGTAGAAAAAAAAAAAAAAAAAAAAAAGACGGTGCCAGCTACCTGTAACTAGAAAAATGACAAAAACCATTGAAATAAAAATTGCATTAGATTGTATGGAAATAAAATTTGATAAATTTTGGAAAATTTTCGACCGATCTTGGTAAAATCGAGTGGAGAAATCTGCATGTCGGCAAACAACACCAGCGGAGTACTATAATATGTAAGTTTTTGCGCGAGATGCCGAACACGCTGCCCCCGCTTATTTCGGCAGCCCAGCATCGTCTCGCGCAAAAAATTCGCATCTGCATCTAATTACGTTCACTTGACCTCAACGATTTTTCACGCTTAACCTATACCCACGCCTATATATATATATATATACGGTGTGTATAGTGATCACGTGTGATGCATTATACATATGGAGGCGGCAAATATACAGATAATAAGCGTACATGTTACATAATTTATACGGTCTACTAGGTGTAGCAAAAAAATCAATGTCTCCATATCGATTCGAGGATATTTCCCGATTATTTTTGTTTTTCCAAAAAATTACAGTATATGTATACCTATACGTCACTTTTCGATGAAGAAATCTAATTTTTTTTTTCTTACCGTACATCTTTCAGCTTTGAGCTTGATTATGGCGAAGAAAAAAATGAGGCGGAAGCTCGTCGATTTTCGAAACTCTCATTACCCTTGTGAGATATTTCAGTTTTTCAATTACCTACCACGTGACCGCTTGCCCAACGCAGAGAAGGAAGGGAGGGGGGAGCTTTCGGTTAGCGGCAAAGCTTGTATAGTAGACGTTATATCCACGTTGTCGGTTCTCTATGTATGGGTACTCGAGCGCAAAGCTTTTCGGTATTGACTATCGCGCCGAGTGCGAATATTCTCACGTGCAGGTTTTCACCATGTCGGCAGTTCGGCTTGTTCGATTTCGTATAGGGTGGGTGGGCGTGTGCCAATTCACCCACGAAACCAATCCATACCAATGTATATATTATTCTTACTTTCAGGCCACCTTGCCGGTCGGAATAACGACAAAAACAACGATAATTCAATTAACGATAAATAAATAACTAATGAAAGAAAAAAAAAAATATAAATAAAACAAGCCATTCATCGGATGCAATTAAAATCTTCATGAAAGAGAAAATAAAAAAAAAATTTCGATGTACTGTAGTTTCAATTCATTTGGATGTATATTTCGAATGAAAAAAATCGATCTTACGATTATTGAAAACGGTCTAAACACGCTAATTTACTACCTAATTATCATCATCAGTAATACACACAACATGATTTTTTTTTTAACTTTATAAATATTGAACGAACACGATCCAGGCGAAGCAGGATGGGGAGATAAGTTTGAAACATTTACTGTTGCGTCTAATTTTAGTTAAAGGATATTCTAACTCGTTTGCTAGGTAATGGGCGATATTTTCGTTTTAATTATTTTTTTGAAAAATTATTCTTCACTTTTCTTCCGATGCTTATGTTCCTTTTTAAAACGCTTCACTTTGAGGGAGACGAGCGATTAGCGAGGGACGAGTTACGGCGGTTGCAGGCTAAACGGATCAACGCGGATCAACCGATGTTATGTATACTTATATCTATGTGTATGTATATATAGATGCATGTACCTATCTACAACTGGTTCGGTGTTCTCTGGGAGTGTTTAAATAACATTTCAAAACCACAAAAACTGTCTGGTATTCATCGCTGTTGGTGAACCAGCCCTGCAGACTCCGCTTATATCATGCAGCCTACGCTTTTAAGCGTAAATCCCGTCCGATCGTTATAAATTTTGGAATCATCTCTCCTTCAAGCGTACACCTTAATATGTGATGTATTTACATTGGCTCAAGTTAGTGGCTCGAAAACGTCGGGTCGAAAGAATGATTAAACCATCCTTCGTGAAAATAATTTGAGAGTAATATTTTGTTACATCACTCAGACTCAGAGATTAAAATAATTTTGATGTGAAGTTTAACGATCTAAAAACTAACTATTCAAAGTATTCTTCATCGATTTAAAAAATAAAATTATACCATTTTTAAAAAGATGTATCACTACTTAACCGACGGAGGTTATGTCGGCTGCTTGGTCAGATTTCTTCAAAAATTGGAGTATAAACTTGATGTGTGACTTCGGTTGCCTATCTGCCGGCGCCGAGTGGCAAGTTTCACATAAAACTACCTGATAATAACCTGATAACTGGTATATAAGTTCGGCTTCTTAGATTAATAAAACTTGAAGTGTGACTTCGGTTGCCTATCTGCCGGCGCCAAGCTGCAACTTTCACAGAAAACCACTTGATTATAACCTGATAACTATTACATAAGTTCGGCTTCTTAGATTGTCCATAGAATTTAATCGAATGGTGATGAAAAGCGAAGAAATAGGGTAAAAAATTCCACGCCTGAACCCCGAAGTCAATAATCAAACGGATTTCAAATGAATTGAGATATCTGGCAGGCCGGACGAGCGGGCGTCGAGTGAAGGGACTAAACAGAGCTCTCCTGTGGTCTCGACCACATGGCCATCCCCCTGAAGCCGTGTGCGTGCGCCCCTCGCCGAGTCATAGACACCGCGCGATGCATCTGACAGCCGGGATACGAACCAGAAGCTGGTTGCCGGCCTCGGGCGACTTCTGCTTTCAGAGCGGAGCTTGACGAGTCCAAACAAATAAATTCACCTTCGACATCATCAGCTCCGCGCGCTGCAGTACCACGGGGATCGTTGACGAGCGATCGTATTGGACTCGTTTTCCGTTTCCGGATTTGATAGGGCCCGCAGAATCGACTAGACGTCAGATTTAATCACTTCGCCATCTCTGTTGACTTTGCCCCGAGCTTTACCTCCCTGTCTGGATTCCAGACTCTGTTCACCTCGAAGGCTGCATGGACTTCGACAAAAATCTTAAAGTATTGACGGGAAAACTTATCGACGCGACATTCACACCCGAATATTTTCGAATCATTATATCTGTTACGTTTTTAAAAAAAGGCGAATGGATAGGCCCATTTTTGTACCAGAGTGGGCCCAGATTGTTCGCATAACGAAATTGGCGCCACTCTTCTGACAAAGTTTAGTCATCGTTTCGAACTTGAATTACACGAACCTTATTACTTTATGCATAACTGGGTTAATGGAAGAAACAATTGAATCACGCCTGACCACCAAAATTCATCGAGTATCATCTGTCCGTTAGATTTACAACAGTCGCGAAAGTTGATATAATTGCGATATTTTCTAGTGTTTCTTTTTTCGTTTTTGAGATCATTCTCGCAGCGTAGAAGTTTCCAAAAAGTTTTCAAGATTGAGAGTTCGAGAAATTCGATTTCTAGAAATAAAAAGGGTGTTCAAGTAAATTAGCCTTCGGTTTCACCAACGCGCACGCATACAGCGAATATTACAATTCGTATCCTGCTCACTGATCTCTAGATTGTTAATGAAGGGATAGGTGCGGGCATTGCGGGGATAAAGGAGCGAAGCCTGCGTTAGGCGGGCTTAAACAACAATTTGAATTTGAATGTGAATTTGAATTTGATTGATTCCATTTCACGTGCGGGTACCACGGCGGCCGCATATTTCGTCTACGTGCCTCGGCAGAGCCGCAACGCGCCAACGAACGTCGAGCAAGCGCGTTGCATATTAATTATTATTTCACCCAGAGGTTTTTAATTAAATTTACGATATGCACAAAACGTTGGGCCAAACCTGAATAGCACGACTGCGCCGCGAAAAACTCACTCCCGATCGTAAACAAAGACGGTGTTTTATATGTATAAAATAACATGTAAGAATAAAAGGAATTTTCATTTTCATTTTCGTTATTTTTATCGCGGGCACTTTAATGAAAAATATCATCTTTTACTTGATCGAATATCTTTACAAGCCCCTCTGCATACTTCTTAGCAAATCTCAAATTAAATCTGAGAGATTTCCCGCCTGTTTACGCGACCAGCCTTGATAGGCTTGAGCCGAATGACGTCACGAATGAAGTCGTTTCCACAGTGATGGCGGCTTTCAGCTGATCCTTATATAATGACGTATATCGAGGTCTAGTGTCCGATATAACTTCAAATCGGTTATTATTCCAAATAAAATCTATAGAAGTCTAAAAATTCTTCAATTTCCAAACTAAATAATAAATCCTACATCGCGTCAGTCACGAGGCGCCATGTCGTAAAATTAAAAATATTGAAGAAAACCGAGAAGAATAGTGGGGAGGTCGCAAAAAGTGGGAAAGGGTAAATTTGAACGGAGGCAAAGCAATCCTACGAGGAGTCGCAGAGGGAGGAAGAAGGTTCGAGCACGTCGCGTCGTACGGGAGCAGTGATGAGGGCCAGGACTACATACGAATCCGACTATACATAGGCGAGGGTACATAGGCGTGAGAGAGAGGGGAATCGGCGAGGGGCAAGGGGGGGGGATGGGGAGTAGAGGCGAAGGAGGAGAGGACAGCAGGTGGCCAATTTCCCATCCGGAACGTATTTCTGCGCCCGAGAGTCGCGCGAGTAACCCCTCTCCCCCTCCCTCTCTCTCTCTCTCTCTCTCTCTCTCTTTTTCTCCCCCCCCCCCCCCCCCCCCCCCCCCCCAAGGCGTCATCGGCGTCCCCAATATCACCGAGACAGAGAATAAGTTTTCCCGAAGGTTGTGCGCGACGAGGTTCTCCACGAATTATGGACGCGGGGCACCGTTGAAAGATGGGCCCCTCTAGGCTCTAACGTACCTCTCAGGCACCGTTTTACCCCCCGAGGCCTCCAGCTTGAATTCGTCTTTGACGGCTCAACCATTACAATCAGTTCTGCAACCGTGAGTTAGACGTATTTTCGAACCTACCAACGGCTCATAGGTGAGGAGGGGGAAAGGTCAGGGGTGACGAGGGGTGAAAACTTTCCTCAAAGTGGAAGTTTCTTCGAATTTGACCACATGATATACACGCTGAACGAGATAACTATAAAAATCTCTTGGAGTTATAATTACAGGCGAATAATTAGGTAACAGCTCGGAATCTGAATTGAGGAATGAGAAAGTGTTTTGTTGATATCTTTTTGAAATTATTCGTATCGATCGGAAGAATATCTTTCTATTTACATGTTACCTGAAACTTAGCATGAATGTCGGGGCTACTCGTAAATCATCATTATTTTCTTTCAATGCTATCCCTTTGGACTACCGATAAAACGGTGAATGGAGAGTTCAGTTAAGTTTTATGTTAAAAAAAAAAGTTGAAATGAATCGTAAAATCCAAAAATTGAATTTATTGAATTACCCTGGATGGAGTAAAAATGTGGATAATCAGTACTTATTTTCTATCCGTAGATCGGAAATATTAATAAATTATATATCGATCCGTATGACAAGGGGTTGTGAATCACGTTCACCTAAATATTCGTACGTTGTACATACGTGCATAATATATAATAATATGAATCCGCATGGAAGGGGATGGCCATTGGTCGTGGTAATGGGAAACGGGATGCAGGCCTCTTCCCTAGACCGTACCATAAAAATTCCAATAAGTCTGACCACACCAGGTACGTACTACTGCTCCGTATGTTACTCGATTGGTTGCCTGCCTGCCTGCCTGCCCCTATAACCTTTGGCCAAAGGGACCAAACGGTTAAGTTCCACCGAGGGAAAGAAAGAAGGAATGAATTTTAACCGATCGATATTACGACGGCCCGGTTGCGAATCTGCCGAAAAGGAAATGAAAAAGGAAAAGAGAAAGGGAGAAGAATTATGCAAGCTTAATGATCTCGACTCAAATTCATGCCTCAACTTTTCCTTGCAACTGCAACATAGATTTGTTAAAAAAGATCTACAAAACAATCACAAAATTTGGAAGACCAAATTTCGGTTTCATTGTTGCGAATGATGCACAGATTTCTGCATGTGGATCAGCTTTCTTCTTTACTTTCAGTCCGCTTGGTTTGAGAAATACAAGCTCAGGGAAATTACTCCGGCCAACAAAAAACAGGAAACTGATAAACCAAATTTATGGGATCTAAAGCTCCTGTCAGCCGTTACTACTTCGCATCTTCGCCGGCTTTCCGCGCACCTGACTAAGGCTACAGTGGAAAGAGCTCGCCGTAGTCAGACGCCGGTTTGCGGACGACGACACGCTGATACTGACCACTTTCTGCAGCCGACAAAGCAAGCAGGTGAACGCTTCGATGTTTACTTGGGAAATTTTTGCCACAAAATGCCTAGTCTTTGTGGAAAATTTTTGGTCTATAGACCATGATTTCATAACGATGATTTTTCCACAGATATTCAGTAATTTCTTCGTGAGCTTTAAGATCGTGACGTTAATGTGACGATGCATTTTTAGCAAAATTGGTGATTTTGGATGATTCCATTTAGCTTAGGATTGTCTAGAACGGGGTAAAGTGGTGTAATAAAGCGAAGAATGTACTTAGATTTGGTAAATTTTAGTACAATGTAGAGTCATTGTAAAGTTGCAAAATTGGGATATCGGAATTGATGTTTCGTTATTTTAACGTTAATGGTGTTTATCTCGTATTTTCACAGTGGAATTTGATCGACAAAGGTAAATAAAAAACGAATTAATCACCGCCCATCGTGGCGGAGAATCGGAGAGTCTACAGTGTGATAAATACATTTGAGAAAAGGGAAAAGAAGGAAAGTTGTAAAATGAAATAAACTTGAAATGGTACACGGGTGGTGAAATTTCCACGGGGCGGTAGGTACGAGCGATTTAATAAATCCTGCGGCTTTCTCCCCCGGAACTTTTGATCTTTTTCATAATAGTGTATATAAACCTTGCGATCCTGCGGTATAAGAAATGCGAAGATTTAAATCAGGATTGGGACTGTAAAAATTGACGTTTGTAACGAGGTCGCAGTGCACGCAACGCGTTGGAAAAAGTGGTTTTATCAATTTCCCCCAAAAGCTCGCGGATAGGGGTGGATCGCAATTTCCCAAAACCGCCCTGCTCGGCTCGTGTCTGCGCGTTAAAATTTATATTCAACACTCACATTCCTTCACGTCTAATCGAAAGGCTCTTTTTATATCCTGGCAATAATTTTCTTAGTTTTTGATTTCGTGGAGGGATCTATAAAAACGCAGGGAAGTTTAAACTGCTTTCTCTGACTGATTGCAAGGGAGAGAGAGAGAGAGAGAGAGAAAGAAAGTTCATCTTCCTGTGAAATTTCCGGTATTTTTTTCTTGCTGCTTCTGTTTTTTTTTTTAACCTACAGCAGTTATAAAGAAGTAAGAGGAAAGAAAGATACTCACATAAAAGCGAGTGCGTCGCGGCATAATATTAATACGATTCGATATAATATTTTCGTCGAATAATCTTCATCAAAGTAAACGGAAATCGTGTAACCTGTCATCTTTGAATTCACGAAACACGTCGCGTTGGGCGTAGACGATATGTGAAATGGATGAAAAGAATAATAACAACAATCGTAGAAGAGGGTTTAATAAATAACGAAACAGTGAAACGGGATCGTGATAAACCTTCTCTGGATTTCGTTCTAGCTTTGATCCCCGCTGGCTGGCTGACTGGCGAACAAATTTCACCAGCAGCAAAAATCTTTTAAAAAATAAAATATGTGACGTATGTACATACTTATTATTAATTATAATCTTTGTCAGAGGGATGCCGACGCGTGCACGTGCGTAGATAAATCTTCACCGAGTTACATGCATACGATATGTGTGATGTATACATATTACACATATGTGCATACCTCGTATACCTATATTCGTCGTCGTCGCGTCGTCTCTGCCGAGTTACTTACACCACACGTATATAAAATGTGTGTAAGCATAGGTATATATACGCGTATGCAGCTTCTTTCATAATTTTAAGACCACGCTGTCTAGCCAGGAATACGATCTCAAAACAAACAAGATTAATTACAATAATATTGTATAAAATATACAACTTCAAAGGCGATCCAACAAATTGTGATTAAAAGTAAAAACACGTCAGTTTTCTTGACTTTGGACAAAAATTAATAGACCCTGATTACAGAAACTTGTATTACCGAAACCTTCGACAGACAACATTTTGATAGAACCTAATTATTTTACTACAGTTTAAAAATGCATTATATTTTAGTGAATTAAATTTGATTTATCTCTATAATATTTTTGACAAATCTTGTGAAAATTTTCGACCACGTATTTTTTCTACGTGCCTAATACGGTCTGCGGATATTAAATTTTAAATTCCTACCACACGTGTATGTCTACACCATATACATATATTATATACATATATATACCTATGTGTATGCTTAGGTGCGCGTTTCTGTATATATGTATATACCCGGTGATTTCGTAATATAAGGGACATTTACACGTGCTGTGAACAACGCAGAAGAGACCGCAACACCGCCTGTACGTTATTTACGGTTTGGCAGCCCGCATCTACGATATACTATACCAACGAGCCTAGGTCTCGCCTCGACAGTACATAGTTTATGTATGGGGCATTCGATGCCGTTTTGACCATCCTCCCAATCTCGTTCCGTCAAATTTGAACCCTGATATTCAATCCCTTACCGAGTTTTGCTCAAAAGAAGCTTACTTGAATCTTTATTCAACACATTTCCTTGATTCTTTTTTGGTCCCCTTTGAAATGAATCCTGATAGACAGAAACTTTGAACAACGGTTAAAAAAAATCTCAGGTCTAATGAAATGTGAAAGATGAAGAATTTATCAGCTATCGGTTGAAAAATTAGCAGAAATAAATGTTTTTCCAACTTCTTGATATTTTTCGTTCTTCGCTTTCGTTGAGAAGTAAGGCTAGAGAATCTTCTTTGTGCTCCGTGCGAACAGTAATTTCGTATCTCGAGACGAAGGGATGGGCAAAGTCGTCGGACTGCAGAGGCGGGATTTGACACACGTGGCAAACACGTGCGCGACGCTGGAATACACGTACGTATAGATGTACGTGGAAAGCTCACTATCCGCAGAGAAGTCAGGGGCTGGAAGTTGGCTTGACTGCCAAAATAAATTGTTAAAGCTTTTCCGCAGTATTGCAGTAATTAGCCAAGATAAACCTTGGACTTTTCAATATTGCACACACACACACACACACACACACCTGCACACTTAACTTCGTAATTAAAATGTATCCCGGAAATTTGAAGAGAAATTCGAAACGTAACTTTGTAAAGCCAAATGCAAATGATCACGTGTCTAATTTGTAAGTTGTGGATAATTTTTTTTTTTTGAAAATTTAGTTACCTCTCACTGTTTTTGCAACTTTGTGAAAAAATTTCGACGGAATAAACTTTTCGAAGTATAATTATATTCTTGTGAATTTCATCCTCGTGCCCCCCCCCCCCCCCCCAGCATATCAGGTTTCATTTCTCACGAGTATAAAGTGCACCTCATGATTTTCTCGTCAGATATATATATTAATAATTTTCAATGCTTCGCCCGGTGAGGTGGAAAATTATGGAATAATAAACGAAGATGGGCAATACGACCAGTTATATGTATCCACGTATACTTCTGTCAGCTGATAGATAATTCTATGAGCTCTGCCCCATCCCTCTTACTGCCGAGGAGGGACCGAGTCCGCGGCTGTCGATATCACAGGTGTAACCTGAACAGGTGGGATTTCTCCCTCATTTCCCCACGGACCTAGGGAGCAATTTTAACATTACTATTAAGGCGGAGCTGCCCCTGGGATTGAAACGAGCACGAATCGGCTGTCACGAGGAGCGTGCACACGAATGTGTATCGTGCGTTACTGATAGACATGTATTATGTATATACATGCGTATCTGATAAGAGTTTATCAATCGCTAGGTCTCTCTAGCTCCGCACAATCGAGAAATTTCAGGAGATTTTAACTCAGGAAGCGTGGAAAAAGAACTAGAAGCAAAAATGTCCCCGAAATTTTGAGCTCACCATTTATTTTTACGATTTTAAAGATAACTCGAAACGTTTTACTCGTAGTATTACGTATAATTTAAGGGTACATATATAAACGAATCCTTGAATGAAAACAAAATTTTCCTGATATCGTCAATTCCGTTTGCTGTAGGTTACAAATTTTCAAAGATATAAGGGTGATCTATTGCGCATGCGCAAAACTATTGAAATCTATTGGTCGGTGAAATCGTATCGCGGCAACGTTCGGGGGAGAAAATGTGAAACTCTCCCGCGTAAAGTGGCGGATTGAAATTTCGTAGTTAGGATGACTCGTAGCAATCATCAGTCATCATTCATCGATTGAACATGAAAATTAATTGCCATCTGCAACCAATGCATGGACTATTCAAGACCTGCTTAACCTAAAAAAAACATCGCAACATCTGCATAACCTCTATGAGTAGCGTTTGACGGCTGAAGTCGCAGTGGCAAGACGATGATGTTCGCGCATGCGCAGTCGAACATTCAATGACTCGATGTACCAAGATCCACTTTTTCCGCTGTGTATAATATTCGAAATAAGATTGTGCATCAATCGAAATCGTTAAAACTGTGCAGTTCGATTTTTGAGATTCGGGTCACCTTCCGGCTTTTAAATCTGTTCCGGAAACGGAAGTCGATTGTTTACCGTCTCGCTGAGCTGCGCCCGATTAGCCGAGGTGTTTCCGGTATTAGTATAAGAAGATGATCGCGGCGTGATGCAATTAGCCGGTTTACGTGTCGTGGAACATTATGTCTGGGTAGGTGTATAAGATATAGGTATAATGCCTCCGAGAGACTTTCGTAACGTTCTTAAATTCTAATTCCAATACCTACCGTACGAATCAAATGAGTGACAGCCAGGTGCTATTCAACACGCGTAGTTTTCAAGGCTCGATCGTTCTTGAGAATAAGAGGAAAACCGATAAACGTGCACATGGATATACAATCACCTACAACACCTATGTGTACCGGTTACACCACTGTTACACCCGGAGTTTGTTATACTCATGCCATCGTTTATTTACACAGCTTCTTTCGTCCGTCTTGCACCGTCTTCTTCAGCTGATTGCGAGTGTATTAGTATATCTGCGAGAAATCTACGTGCTCTTTACCTACACACCCTTAACCATCCACTCTCACCTGTAACTTATACCTACGTATACACCGGAGGAAAAATAACGGGCAAAGTCGCTTGGCTCGAACTACGAGATTTCCCTAATCCCCTGCGAAAACCCCCAAGAGTGTTGGTACCTTCTAATTGTCAAGCACAGTGCAATGCCTGCAGTTCACCGAGCTCGGGTCCCAATTTAAACAGACAAATAAACAGAGTTCGCGAGCCACTTGGCACCTCTTTGCAATCTCGGGTCTACTGGATGATTTATCGTCAGCTATAACCGTATTTTAATAGCTCGTACACAGTTTTTTGTTCCTGCTTTAGTTATAGCAGGTGAACATATAACAAATAAGGCCCCATTTCGTCTGAAGCACAATTCCGGAAGTGACGATAATTTTTAAGGTAACGAAAAAAGTATCACGCGTGAACCTGTATTCATGGATTCAACTCGCAGTTTTAAAATGAAAAAGAAAAATAGGGTTGAGTTGAAAATTCTAACTTAAAAACTTGGTTACTATCAGCTGTTGCAGTGCTTCTCGAATTACATTAGACTGATTGACGCACGTAGTTTCTGATAATAACCAGAATATGTGAATAAGTGACATCAGTCCAGCATCCCCTAAATCGTGAACTGTTTCCAGAGTACCTCATATACACACACGATATATACGATGTTGAACACAGTGATTCGAGTAAGTGTACACAAGAGGAAAGTTCAACCTGTAGACAGTACAACACAAGTACACGCAAACAATAGAGCCTTAATGTACTAGGCACAATGGAGTGAGTACATATCGCAAGGCGTAGTACGTACAGAGCATACTGCACAAGAGAGAAAGAGAGAAAGAGAGAAAGAGAGAGGAACTCGCCAGCGGCGATTCGGTGAATATTTGCTCATTCCAAACGGTCAAACACTCTTGGTTTGCTTACAGGTTTCTCCATGGCGCCGCCACATCCAAAGGCCAATGCTTGGCTCCTATGTAGGACGTAGGTAGGTGGGTACATACGAATCGAGGAGCCCATAGGGGAGGAAAACCTAATGTTTGGACACATGCCTCGCACATGTTGTAGCATCGCTGCACACCACGCGGCCTCCAGGCCGCGGTACGAGTTTCGAAGGGCGGGGGTGGAGGGTTGAGGGGTGTAAGGTGGGCGGAGGTGGTGGTGGAGGTGGACGGGGGGAGGGAGAGAAGGGGAAGCCTTTAATACCGACGAACTGAAATTTCCAATATTAGAACGGTGCGGCGAGAGAGGCAGGCCAGATGTCTACCGCGTACCTACCCACTGCTTACGTTTAATGTAATTCCATTACAAAAATGTCTCGCACAGCCCGCGCCTCGTTTACTCAAACGCCTAGCTCCGGGCCAGCTAGCCAAACTTTTCCTCTTGATAATCAACGTCCGAAGTTTCAACCGATGTCTCCTGATTCTTCGTCTTAAACTCTCTAACTCCTCAACCCCAAAAAATAACATTCTTCTGCAGGATACGTCGCAGGTTAGTCTGTCCGCCCTTCCCACCTTAGAAGTTACGAATATTTCATTCACTTTTTTGAAAAAGAAAAGTTATAAAAGTAAAACAACCAGAGTTCAGCTGTTTATAGTATTTCAATTGATACTGAACGCATGGGGTGAGGATGGTTGTTTCCATTTTAAATACTATTCTTCGAACTAATCAGCTTGGTTATGTGGACTTTTTTTTCGTAATTTTTTTTTGGTAAACACTTTGAAAGTGCAACTAATTCAAAGAGCAAGTCTGTAAGAAATTATTTCTATAATAGATGGACACTAGATGGTGATTTGAATAGTTTCATACGATATTGATAGTCTGTAATAAGGGACAAACTGTGAAATCGTATCAATCACTCAGCTGAAGAAAATCGATTCAACGATTATACTCGATTAAGTGAGAAAAAATAATTGATGTAATAGAAAATTGATTATTTTTGGTGTAATTCTTCAGCATGTATCTCATTCCTCCTGAAAATCAAGTTGCTTGTACCTACTTATAGGCACAATCCTATACCAATTCTCAGGCTGATTTATATCTGACAACGAGTTGTCTACCTCGCAGGTGAATTTCGACGTTAATTACGTCAGCAGCACTGCTCGATCGGTTATCCGTCAAATAATAACTGAGCTGCAGGTTGTACCCCGCGCGCCAACCCCTCTGTCTCTAAACAGTGTCTGATCGCGATGATAGGAACAAACCGCAGGATAACGTGTCCTGGTGTATGATGTGTACTGTAGATCATCCGGATACAGCGGGCGGTGGAAGAGTGACTGCAGCAGAGAGAGACGAGGAGGACGAGGATTGAGGGAAATAAGGGGGAGGGAGGACGGGGCTTATGGCGAAGAGGGGATGAAAGGGACGAGAGAAAGATTAATAATATAGAAAAGTCAAAGCCAAAGCCAAAACCGGAGCTGCCACCACGCCGCCACCCACCCGACAAGCTTTCCTCTGCTTCTCTTCTGTTGCCAACAGTTAATCGATATAATACTTCAGAATAACACACACACACACGTATGTAGGTAGGTATAATACACACGTGCAGCACCATCATCGTATACCTACCTGCCCACTTCACCCCTACCTCACACAGAAAAAGCAACTGAAAAATAAACATAAATACAAGGGTAGACAAATATGTGTGTAAATAACTAAATGTAAGAGGGTAAATTTTGTAAACATGTTAGTATACAGGGATAACACCAATTTATACTCCATGTTTACATGCATTCCAGCTAGTACCCTGCAGGAATTTGATTTTGTCTCTTTGTACTTCTCATTCTTGACTATTTCGTTCCACTTTAACGTGATCGCAACGATTTGGCGGGAATTATTCACTTTGAATTTCTCGCCTTTTGAACGTCCAATTGGCGCCAGTCTGCGTCACTGATCTCAAGCCAATCAGAGCGCGTGGTTTGATATCAAGAAAGACCGGGACTCCATTCGCGATGGAATGATGGGCCACCTTATTGTTAATTGGTGGTTAAATGAGTAGGAGTACCAACACTTAGAAATTGGTAAACACAAGAAATTGCCGCCAACCTACAGGCACGTGCAAGACATTGATCTTATTGGCGGGAGCAAAGGATGAATCAAATTGCGGGATTCAAGTGAGTGAATCCACCTCCATCTCCAGAGTCCTGGAGAATGTTGAAACAGAGTTGATCTAACTTTTAACCACGTCGGTTCCTCCTTCGAATAATTTCCCTCGCATCTCTGTAGGTTGGAAGCGAACTTTCGCGCGGTAGCGAAGTAGATAAAGAAGTGATTATATGAGAAGGTGACAAGGACAGATAGAATCAGGAAAAATGACGGTGAGACCTGATTGCTTTTTTATGGTCAATCTCTCTTCGGTCCTAAATCCAAAGAAAACGAAAATTAGAATTAAATTAAATGCAATTTAATTTATAGTATGTACCGATTATCATCATCATTATTATTATTACTATTGTTATCATAAATTCGTAAAAACTCAAAGCGCGCGGGATTCAATTATAACTACAGCAGCGTTATAACACAGCGTACCTATGCAAGTTTATAGGAGAACATGAAACGGAATGGCAGGATCAGAACGTCTCAATTATTTTTACAATTTGACACGGTTCAATATCGAGCAACTGTGTAAACCTGTTGAGTAAACACAAAAGTCTGTTGCATGTGTTTCGTTATATGTATATATACCATAATATACAGCCGAGGGCGCATGGCGTTGCCAGACAGCCGCGAGTCAGTCAAATATCCTCTCTTTGAAAATATCTGGAATTGTCGTTCAATTTCATCTACCCACCTTACACGTATGTAACGCAATTCGAACAATTTATCGAGAGTTATTCAATCCGAAGGAAGCCCGCACGCGTTGTGCGGAAACTTGCATAAATTGATAAGATTCACGAAAATGTCGAATATTGAAAATACTCAAAAATCCCGCCTTTGTTACTCTCTGATTGGAATCCCCTTTCTGATAGACAATTTCTCGTGTCTAGATCTTTCCGGGTATCCGGCCGATACGAAGCGCGTGATCCTGAGAGAAAGAGAGTAAAAGATAAATAGATAGATAGAGAGAGATAGATAGAGAGAGAGCTGCGGTGCGATGTGGGTGCGGGAATAAAGTGGGAAGTTTGTTATTGATCACCGTTATTTTTACCTTTTTCTTGTAAGTCAAAGTTTGAAATGCGGCGACGTAGAGAGTGCCAGGTGTTTCGCGACCCTCGCCGGCCAATCACTTGTCCGAATGGTATTATTCTCTTCGCCATCGGCGGCGAAAGAACGAAAGTACGATCAGCCTTCTTCACACCGAGAAGCCCCGAGAAGCCCAGCGAAGTCAACCCTTGTAAAAAAGCTGCTCTAGCGCCGAGCATCGGTTCTAATGAATTTAGCTATATTTCCGGCTTTCATGGATTTCAAAGAGGCTTGCTATATCCCAAGCCCAAAATCAAACTGTAGCAACTTTAAAAAACCTCGTTCCTTCGAAACTGTCCTAAAAACTCATGTAATATACCATTTATATTTTAATATTAACACAAATTTCATAAGAAAACTTTCTTCCGGATTATGTTACCGTTTTGTTTTAGACATGCGATATATGGCACTCTATAGATTCAATATTCGTCGCAAGAAAAAATATTTTCTCTCGATCCTCATGGCTTAAGGAGCTTACACATCTTCCGCGGGTTTTTACTGTACCTGTATTATAACTACAATACCTAACGATGAGTGCTTTCGCGATGTAAACATGTCCATTAATAACGAAAATTTTGTGGCAGGTATTTTTTTTTTTTTTTTTGTTTCTTCACCACCTTTTCTTTTTCTTAGACAAATTTATAAACTTTTGCATTAATTTCATTCATCCTAAAAGTCGGATTGAATGAAAAAGAAGAATAACTGTGCAACGGATATACCATGTATAAGAATCAGATTGATCGATTGATCGATTTATATTTGATAATCATCGTGAGTACTTCTTTATTTTCGAGTCTCAGAAAATTCATCACATTTGAGGAGAAATAAGCTGTCTAATGATAATCATCTCCGATACTTCAGAAATAAATCTTCCGCCGTTAGACGTGATCGCGTGCATGTATGTGTATACCTATAAATTTCTTGTGTTTCAACGCCTAGATTTATGCACGTTGCAGCACACAGGTGTGCGATACGCGCGGAAACAAACGAGGAAACCCCATTACCTGAACCAATCTTCATTCTAATTTCCATTATACTTAATTATCGTCTTATTTTCACTAATTCATATGATGTACCTTATACCGGACATATACGGATTGTTAATTAAATTTACATTAATTTACCTGTTTTGCAGCGTCCACGAAGATGCGTATTAAGGATCGCAGTACAGTATTCGAACAGCAACAACGTCAAAGTTTTCAGACATAGGCGAGTTGAAATAATAAATCCAAATGGCGAAACTGAAGTGTTTATAGGTGAGAATAATTTAATCACGTTTTTGTGATTATAAAAACATACGAATGTTCATGATATTAGTAGAACGGGAACAGAACAAGTACCGCATAACGCCTAACAAACGGCACGAAATACTCTTTTATTTTATCCGTCTCTTTTCTCTCATTTCCCAATTTCAATCTGCAAGTCTATTTAAACCCCGCACAATTTCAAATTATGCATATATACGTACAACATAAATTCAAGTATAATTATACGCAATTATCTTAATTAGCACAGGTAGGTTCGAACATGGAAGAATCTTTAGACATCGCAATCAAGTATAACAATGAGTAAATGAAACTTTGAAGAGGAAAAAAAAGGGAAAAAAAGTAACCGTAAAAACTTAATATAACATATACATATCACCACAAGAACAACTATTTTATACTTTCTCACTGTACAAAATTTGATTATCAATTCTTGTTTTTCTTGTTATTCTTATTATTATTACTATTATTATTATTTATATTAGGATCGTTACGAGAATTTATGAATTTAGTCTCTCATTTCGACATGTCTGTTGTAGTTTTTTTGTTTTTTTCTTATTATTTTTGTTTTCATTTTTAAATTTCTTGTTTCATTTACTTTTCTTAGTTCCCCAAGTATAACTATAATCGGCAATAAAGATTTGGGAAGCGTAATGCTGCGAGTTTGCGGCCGATAAGGGAAAGGTCTAGCATGATTATAAGAGAGGTAGATGCCGCACGACGCGATTAGCGAAAAAGGCCAACGTCCTGCTCTGGCGGCTGCCGCGGACCGACTGACGATGAATTCTCTAGTCTGGCTCTTCGTCGAGTAGGCAGAGGCGGAAGGCTGGTGGCCTGCAGGCAGGCGTTACACACCATGCAGCATGCGGGGCGTCCCAATAACCGCGACGTTATGCCCACCTTCCGATACGTCGGATACGTCTGCAGCCCTATCTCCGCTCCTACGTATATCCTCCGTCACCAGACCTACGAACAATACGCATCTCCAGGTATTGTGTCTACCTTCGTATGCCTGTAGGTATAAGGTACCTACCTACCGAATGATGCAGCCTGCGTTGCGCGACTGCCACACACCTGCGATACCACCGACAGCTTCGGAACTTCACAATATCGTATGACGGGCTTCTCTGCGTTATTATTCATCGGTCGATCAGGAATATTTGGAAACGTATATTCACCATAGCCATAGAAAGAATTAGGATCTTGTCGTTTTTGCAATCTAATTATGTCGCAGGATTTCAAAAGATTTCTAAGGCTTTTGTTTGGTTTTCAATATTTCAAATACTTCGGACGAGTTCATTGTATTTTATGTAATATTTCACAGGATTTGTGAATCTCAGCGTAAAAGACTGCCGCTATTACACGTGGTAATAATAATTTGCAAGTACTTGATAATTACCAAAAATAATCTATTTTCGATTAAATCGAGTATAATCGATTATTTTTTAAACTTGATTAATCGATGCATGGCTACTATGCACGCACAGGTAGACAAGTGGCATTACTCCGAATACATGCATACGTAACTGTAGGTCATGTGTGTGTAAATACGCGGAGAGCTGGATTCAGGATATCGTGAGTCGTTGAGGCACTGGCTGCGTGTTTGTGACGTCCCGATATATTCCGCTAAGAAAAGCTAAGAAAAGTTGAAGAAAGCCGAGGAGTGCCAGGGAAAACTCTGCTTTTGAAGCTGAGAAATAGCTCAGCCTTATTCCTTTCCTCCCTCTATCCTCCACCCTCCACCCCCCTCCTCGCCCCCCACCTCATCATTTCCTTCTTCGCTTATTCCTTCCTTACCTTCTTTCAAGTTTCTTCTTTCACCTTTCGCATAGGCACATGGTACACATGTGTGTGTGTATGTACAATGTACATGCCTACGTACCTACCTTTGATTTGCCATGCATTGCTTGGCATCCTCGCTCTCCACCCTGCAGAGGCTCAACGTTTACCCATGGCTAGATCTGATAAGCGTGTATGTGTTTAACATGAATGGCGAAACGTTTACCGACACTTTTCGGGGAGGTTAGTGAGTCGGAAATCAATACTTTTTGTTAATCTAGGCTCTTTTGATAATCAAATCAAAGCGGTCGTTGATTGATATGATTTTCCAGAAAATTTAAGGATAATGAATAATAATATTAAAAACCGAAAAAATATGAGATATTGATTTGTTATTTCAAATGGTAAAGTAGACTAGTTCAATATTATTTCACGAGGCAGGCCGTACCAAATAGAGTAAATACTTTTGTTCATTCTATCTGTATACTTATGTTCAAAATTTGAACGTGTCAAACTGAATTGAATCTTTTACCATTTTAAAACGACCCGAATTGAAAAATCAATATGCAGACACCTGTTTATAATTTTCATTTTTAGTAAAACGATCGTGTAGATAATGAATATATTAATTTGGTAAATACTCAATGTCGGACTATCTCGTTGTAAGATTACGTGCCAAGTATTAGCGAAAAGCTAGTGACTTTGTTTTCCTGCAATCTTTCTTGTCCATCAATGCCGTCTAGCTCATTTTGAAATATCAATTCTTATACTCTCTAATTCACCCTTACAAGCAAAATTACCCATTTAAGTAGGTGCCCACATGAGAATAGTTAATCATATTCTCGAAGCTTTTCAACTTGAGCAGCTATACGCAGGTATAGGTGTACAGATACAAGGGGCGAGGGTGAAGATCGTTTATTAAGTCAGGTACCTACGCAGTCAGGGGGAGTCAAAGGACCCGCGTCATCTTGGGGCACGAGCTCTCCGCGTTTTATACCTATATTACGTGTCAGTGTAATAAGCGAGACTAATTGGACCATCGAGTCGAATGGTTGGGCTGACACTCGGCTATTGGGTGTAAAAACGGAAAATAACACCATTCAATTTTCGCCACCACTCTGTCTTTTTGCTTACAAATTAGAGGCCATTTATCTCCGCTCTTTACCTATAACTGAAAACCAGACCAATCAGAAATCATTGAAATAAAATTACGAGCGACATTATAATAATGATAAGAAACGTTGCGACCCATGTATGTACATACATATCTACAATGATACGCACGATGAGAATATTTAGTGAGTTAGGTATAATAATAATTTCACGATTTTATGGTAGAAGAATGTTTTATTGTCAGGGTTCGCGATGCATGCGTAATGGTAAATACGTGTATTATTATAAATACCTAATCTATTACAAGCAGATGGGCAGAGGTATACAAGGGCATAGGTGTAGCTCGTATACCTATATGGGTGTGCATATAAGCACGCAAAGGGACCTACACCTATTATATTATTAGCACTCCGTCACACCCCTGTCATCGGCAAACTCACTCCTCCTCGCATTCATATCCGGATTCACATCTACATCCACATCCGGCGATCAACCTGATTCTGATTTCTAGATCCTCTTCACGGTGACGTCACGCAGGTACCTACTTACTATAGGTAGCCGTTATACATGCAGGAAAAACGTAAGCAGAGAACTCACGCAGTGATTTACATAGTTTTGAACCCAAACTTCAAATTTCAAAGAAATGTCGTAGCTCGTGCTCATCCACGCAAAAAGTCTTTTGAAAACCATTTAAACCATTGATTGCTACAAGTACATGTGGCTTGGAAGTTTTTTTTCTTTCATTTTTTTCTTTTTTTCCAGTCGATGCTGCAGTACAAACAAACTATTATTGGAATAGAATACTAACGGTGAGTCACCTCGGCTTGTACTACGTGAATCAACGCCTACTGCGGACGCTGTATAGATATATACAGGTTTACAGTGATCAATCAACCTACGCCTATCTTCAAGCACAATGATATCGTTCAGGGCACGAGACCCGCAAGACCTTAGTTAGCAAAATAGTACCGGAAAACTTCCTGGTCCGGCAGAATTCGGTAATTCGATCTATTGATAGAAACAGGTGAAGTACCTAATACTTTATTTACAGTGAATTTCTTTCGCGTTCGTTTTTTTACCGACAATACGAACTTCTTATCGACTGATTAATCTTGACCAATAACTACTCGAATTCTCGTAGTCTTCACTGTGACTCTTGGGTTTTCTTTAAGTTTCAAATCGCGTTTTCGGACTTGAAGTTTCGCTGGTTCCGCGAGCTTTTGTTCCTTTGTCTGTTTCGTCACTTACCCAGGAATACTGTGAAACAGGGAACCGGAAATTAGCTGCGTGGTTCAGGTATTCGCCCGTTAGGCAAAGGCAAAGATTGGATTAGTTTCGTTGACTTAGATTAAATCTGTCCCTGCGCCCACCTCTTCAGTTCATCAAAGATCCCCGAGAAGGATGAACCTGAAACCCGAGTCGCGTAATATGAGGAACCCTGAGGAAAACCATTGGCAAACTTAGATTTTTTAACTCAGCAAACTTTTTCCGATGTAGGAGAAGGAAAAAAAACATCCCCCAAAGTTACTTATTTCCAGCAGTGAATATGTATACATATATGCCTTCTGCTAACTTCATTCAAGGTCAGCTCGGCCCGCAGTTCATAGTGCAGTTTTTACCCAAGAAGAGACGGATTTCTGCAAGGTCAGCGTTGGCCCCACGGTACCTACGTGTGTAGGTACATACCCACCAACGCCGAGGTTTAGCAAAAGTCACCATGTGTCCGGAGCATCTGACGACCATATGGCATTTACGGCATTTATGACATTTATGTGCCCCGCGAACCGCGTCGGCTAACTGTATAACATATACCCGATTCTCCTCGTCTCCTTCGACCCCGACTCTATCTTTCGCGAGCAGCGTCTGGACTCCGTGCAAAGGGTCAAAGGTAAATAGGAATGAGGATCCGATTATCGGGAGCGGTGACAACGATTCGTTTTTCATATACTACCGAACCGAATTCGCGGCGCAGGAATAGAACGAGGAACCAGTCGTATCATACGGCCGTTTATGCGTACAGATCCCGATACCGACATCTTACCGACATTTCAGAGGGCATCTCCACCCGAAGAAAAGGGTTTGTGTCTGAGCTGTGAGGCGGCTTAAATGTCGGTAAGATGTCGGTATCGAGAGCTGTACGTAGAAATGACCATACTATTAAACCACTGGAACCGCTGCAAAGCGGAGACGCGTTCTTCGGTGGCTTCATGTCACGGGACAGGAGGATGGCAGGTGTACCGCTGCTGCGCCTTGCCATCGCGAGTCGTCGCCTCCTCGTGGGGCCAAACAATTAACAGCTGTTTCCTGTCACTCAAGCGCTTCCTTCTTTAGACCCTCCTCCTCGCCGCGAGTTAGCGCCGATTTTCGCGAGGTGAGACGGCTATTTTTCAACTGCAGCGCTGAGGGTGAGACCAGCCCTCGTGATGAATGGGCGCCTTACGTTCAAAAATAGACTTTTCTCTCTATTCCTCTACAGACAACTGTCCTCGCATCGCGGTATGCTCAATAAAATTATTGTTACTTCGAATCGCGTAACGCATACCGTATTGAGCGCGTATATCGATTCTATACACTAATCGATTCTACCAGTTAAAGTTTCTGCCAGTCCAATTAGTTAGCTTGCCGAAATTTTCTCTCCTGGAACGAGCTCTTGATGTAAAATCCGCCGCGGTTCCATTTTGCAACAATGACAACAATTATTCCTGTCACTGATCGGATGTGATGGAAATGAATCCGATGAAAGGATCAAGGCAAAGTCTCCTAAACCGTTAATATGATAAAAGGCTATTCGATCTTTCGTACATTTAAATTTTTCAACCAGCGCCTAAAACCGACGGTGAAAAAAGATCGCAACAAGGATCGCAGGATCCGCGCGACCCACCGGCCCGCACATATCGCATATATACGTACATGCTTACATACCTACATACATATCACACATAGCGATATACCTATGTACCTATGTATGTACATACATCGGTACCGTGTGGCACGCACGTGGGACATCGGGCACTATCGCTAGCTATCCGACTCGGCTCTGTTTGGACACTTGTGTATGCCTAAATGCATCGTACATGCACGTGCACACATAGCCGCGTTCACGTACCGAGAACGAGCGCAAGAGAGAGAGAGAGAGTACGAGAGATGGGTCGGAAGGGGAGAGGAAATGGAATGGAAGTGGGAGACACAGCTGTGGAGCAGCTGGCGGCGTCGCGACGGCTGGCCTCCGTCGTCTTTCCCGCTTTCCTCCAATTTCCAGATCCTCTCGGCGTCTCTGCAGCGCTTTTCCCCGCTCTTTCTCTTGCCCTCTCTATTTCGCTCTGACTACACGCAAGCTCGACGCAAGCCTCGTGGCTTTCCATCCCCGTTAAACGTGCATTCCACAAAGGTATCTAGGTATTCACCGTGTGTATGTAACTGTATGCGACCACGATGGGGGTGGAGGGGTGCAAGGTGACAGCCCCGTTTCTTCCGTCTGCTACCCACGCGGCGGCGGTGATGATGACAATCCCGGACGAACATACGATTAATTCGATTTCGTTTCATCGTGAAAAATGATTCTATACGTGACAACTGTTTCTCATTTATCATGTAACGAGTACGGCGTACATTGTATATTTCCGTTTAGCTTTAGGACTGTGATGTTAAATGTATTCTATGCCTCAGAATAAACCGATTCCGGTACTTATCAAAATATGCTCAGAATTATTCACAGTCTTATTTACATTTTTTAATTCGCATTATACTTCCATCCGTAATTGTGTTTATAATTCAATTGCGGTCAAGGGATGAAGAGATTTTTGCAAAAATTATGTTGTAAATTGATTGGATATCGTCTTTTATAGATCATGAGCGAAATCGTTTCGCATAGTTAGTGTTTTTCAATGCAAAATTCGAACGAGTTTTATAGGACGTAAATGTAGGCTGTAGTATGCTATATATGGTTCTTTCCAATGAAATTAACCTGAACGAGAAAATAGCTGCTGGTAGAATGTGTGCACAGTTGCACAGATATCAACATAAGCATCTGCGTTCCACATATTGTATTATGTATATACAATGGCTTCAAGGTGGGCAATTGTAACGTTATTTTCTTTGATATTAATTCAAAGTAAAGGTATCCGCTAAAATTCATAAGAATTTATCGACATCTTCCATCTCGATGCCAACTCTGTTAGGTATGATTGGATTACAGAAGTACAATTCCATTCGAGGAACAATCATCACGACTAAAATTCGTGTAGATTAATAATAATGTTTATTAGGCTTCTAAAGTGTGTACGAAAGCTTAAATTGCAAAATGAATGAAAAAAGTAAGATGATAAAATACATTCGGAACTATTATTCGATTGACAATATAATAGGTGTATACAATAATATTATATATCGATGTATAAACTCGGAATTTTGTGTACATGTGCTGTATACATATATACATGTTTTTTATTATTATACATATCGTAACAATGTTAAATACGAGGGCCACAATGTTGAACGTTTGCTTTCTAGCGAAGTTACTGTTTATTGTCGGCTAATTATTCACCACGCAATCGTGCGATTTCCAATTATAATGCTTGGGGTCCTTGCGAGTTCCTCAGTCGGCTGTTGAAAAATTATAAAATTTCATCAGCCAGTGTCTGAGGTGCACGGTGAGGATTCGGCGTTGCTATTTTCGTTGTTGCTTTCGGTCGATGAGCTATTGCTGCTCTTTACCCGTCTTTTCCGAAGTTTTGCGAATTGGAACTCCTCCACTGGAACTGTGATTCAGTTGAGTTAGTTAAATTATACATCAGGACACATATTGAGAATTGAAGTTGAGGGATGAAAAAAAAATACAAAAATAAAAAAGATAATATATCTCTACCGCGCGCTGCTTCAACCTCCCAACGAAAGACCCTGTGTTTCGCAAAGGTGCTGGAAAGAGAAAAGAAACGAAACGGAAGTAAAGCAATGGACAAGAACAAGAGGTAAAACGAAAATGTGTTACGTGTGCAGGGTAATTAACATGAAACGCATATATACATAAACAATAAAATATTTATATACAAAACACAAATAAATTATATATATATTTCGTAAGCCAGGTTCATATATGCCTAACCTAACATTATACAATTCAAGACGCATATTATAATAATATAATACAGCCAAAAAGCAGTGGATCCACCAAGCAATTCTCGCTTAATGTGAATGTTTTTTTCTTTACTTTTCAATAAAAATTGTTCTACTAAATTTACAATATAAAATGAATTCACACACTTTGACTGTACCACGTTGTACATCGTTTTACATTAACATTAAATAAATAACATGAATCATGATAACAATGATGATAATAATAATAATAATAATAATAATAATAGATTATATACACGTGAGTTAGTCAAGGTGTCGTTATTTGAGGTGCGCATCGTTACCGTCTGAGTCTGGATCTCCATCGGTAACATGGCTTTCCACAGGTAAGGGTAGAGGTACTATTTCGGGCTGGAGGGGCGGTGGACCTGGCACAATGTCTTCGACAATAACTTCCTCTGCCAGGCTACTCCTTACAGCCTCTGTCATACGACATATAAAAGAATTGGGCAAGTATAACAGGCGAAAATCTAAGTAAGTTGTAATTTAAGTGTTACAACTTATGATATGAGATGTCATTTTTTTTTATTGGAATGTATGAATCCTCGATTTAAGTTTAAGTTCGTTAAGTTCGTTAAGAATGTATTGAAGATCGAAGGAAATAACTAACCGTTGAATGCCTGCGGATATTGTTGGCTGAGTTTGGTCTTGACCACCCGAATCCGCTTGAAAATGTGATCCAAATCTCGTTTCATTTCTGCTAACAATGCGGTGTGTTTCTTAAACTCGACTCCCGCAGTCTTCAAACGATTTACCGATAGCTGATTGCAGTTTGTTAGCATTTCATTCGTTTTTTCGAATCTTTGAAGCCTGAAAATTAAATTGACATAATTATCACTACCGTATTTAATAAAAACACGAAAGTCAATAGCAAAGCATTCGAAATTAAATTTAAGAAATTCGGTAATTCTTGAACTTTTTTAAACCATTGACGTATTTCAAATTTCGCGCGGTATGCGGACGTTTGGTAGAAAAATCGATGAACGGGGGGAGAGGAATGCACAACATAACCTGTCCCGATTGAGCTTAGACTTAAATAGATATTTATCTCATATCCTCACATTTGCTTCTGAGCACGAATCATAGATTCTACATCTTGTTGATCTACGATGCCCGCTAGACCTTGGACGAAAACCTCCGGGGCTGTGTAATTTTGAAAACACTCAAAACTTCCAGCGTCGGATTCGGGTGTCCCTCGAATGGCCGCCATCTTTACCACACATTTGACTCTATGCGTTTGACAGTTCGACCGTGGTTCAACCACAGAATTGTATCATTGTATACATGCAACCAAGCCACTATCATGACTACGCCGCCTGGCGCAGCGACTGACTGCAATTCGGTAAGCATCATCTACGTTGTGCGCAGCTACCATTGCGCAGCTCTCTCCGACGATTGAGACTTGCGCGGCATTATTTGTTTCCGAGTAAATGCATTAAGCGTTATGAAGTGAAGAGTGTCGCAATTCCGTCGACTGAATATATCTTCATCAACGGCAATTTAGCTCAAAAATTTAGAATTTAGATTGCCATCTGAAAAATGTTTCACCTAATTCGATCGATGCATTTTTCCGTGTCTTATATTTGATTATGAGGTCTGGATCCACAGCGTGTGACTCAGATAAAGAAAGATTTGGTAAAATTAAAAGAACTTGAGGATATTGAACGCGATTTTTGTGTCACGATTTCGTAATTGCTACTTACAAATTTAACTTTCACAAACGTGGCTTTGCGTGTAGTATTATTTTTCGTATCTTGAAAATGTTACGGTATGTTTTTGAAAATTTGTAGTAAATTATATATAGCGCGTATCGATTGTTAAGTTATATTATATTAACAATTTGATATTATGGTATCTTATCCGATAACGGAAATAAACCGCAAAAACGTTGGCTGGCATTACGGATTCTCTGTATCGAGTGACCCTGTCAGTGAATCTTGAAAAATAGCAAGTGATGGGTAATTGCATGAATTTATTACACAAAAACAAGAGGTATAATACAATTGAGATTACCTAGAAAGATCTTATATTATTCAGTCAACGCATAAGGCATGGGTAAGACGAATAAGAAATAATAACGAGCAAAAATAGCTTACCACAAAAAATATGAAAAAAATCAAACTATAAATTGGAAAGAACGTTGAGACCGTTCGGTCTTATAATTTTTAGCGATGGAATAGGCCAACTGCGCAAATACCACGTGTAGGAAAGAAACGCCGGATGCTCTACCACTTGTAGTGAAGTTGAACCGAGCACATACCTATAATTCCAAGTTTAACAAGTTTATTAGTCGATTGTCCGTGACTGTGTCACAGTAAGGATTTGTATTAGTTTTGTTATGCATCTGGCCATTTTTAGATTCGGTGATCAGGAAATTAGTTTTCAAGTTATTTACCACTTTTCGGAAAGGTTTGAAAGACACTGCCTATTGGCTAATTTTTTATTCTTGACCAATGAGCTGGATCTTTCAGTTCTTAAGTTCTCAAAAGGTAACAAACAAACAGAACCTTGTAGAAGTGAGAAATAATGCGCTAATGTCAGTTGCTAATATTTGTAATTAGCTCAATCTCAACAACTGCAGTCGTCACTTATGCCAAAATACGGTTACTCAATGTTCGTGTTCTGTATTATCCACTACTTTCGTGATGGTAATCGAGCCAGTTACCGACATGTGCTTACCATTGAAAATTAGTTTCAAAATTCTATTTCTAGTCAGAGGACGCTAGGACTTTTTACGATTTACTGTAAGAACCACAGAATATTTGCGAAAAAAAAAAAAAATGCAACAAGTATTGTATTAATTTTTTTAATAAAATACATACGAATCAAAGGTTGGAAGTTTTGATTTATTTTTACAAAAAAATACGAAATAACGATCCATTTTCGTAATTCGCGGAAGGAAGTCAAAATATTGTCCATATTCACAACCAAGCTTGTATTTCTAATACACAAAATCTGATTCTGGATGAAACAGAGTTCAAAATACGCATTATTATATCACAAACGAAACAATTCCTATGAAATTAACGTTGCTCAATAGTTGTTTTGACTTTCAATGTATTTAAGAACGGATAATAACATGGGCGCATTCAAATTTTCACTGTTGACTGTTGTGCTTGTGTCGGTTTTCGGTTGGTAGACAAAAGGAATTCTTTATCGTATTAGCGAATCTGGTATAGTTGGGAAATGGCACAGAATATAAACCCGTTCTACTCGTCTCAAAGTACGCCTAACAAAGCTAAGGAGGAGAAGCAGAACGTCCCAAAAGACAACCATGCAGTGAGCAAAAGGTAGGCACAATTTCTACCTCGATTCTCCGAGCCTTCGCGCAGTATCGACATTCGGTCAAACGGAATTCAATTACTTACGTACACACTCGGTATGACCAAACTGGGGATTTCGCCGCGCTTTTCAGCCTCATAACCAAACTTTACTCTCTTTTTCCCAAACCCCTTATTCACGCCAAATGATATGCTTGCGTTTATTTCACAGGCTTCAAAAGGAACTCCTAGTCCTGATGACCAGTACTGAAAAAAGTGTATCTGCCTTTCCAGACGGTGAAAACCTCTTCAAGTGGATCGGAACCATAACCGGCCCTCGAGACACGGTAAGGTATTCTTGTCCCCGTCACACAGTTTTTGTCGGGAACAAATCTCTAAGTAAAAAATTTAAAACAAATTCTCGAGGCAACGGTGCTTCGAAAAAATATTTCCAGATTTTACGCTCGTCGCACAATTCCTGGGATGTCGATCGACGCGAGCATTCTGTGTTTCGAGATGTTGTCCACTGTTCACCGTGTCTTGTGACAACCTAGAAATAACCCAGTTGCTGGAGGTCTATTAGGGAAGATCTGATTGATAGCTGAGCTCGATTGAAAAACAGTTTCAAAATTATTATACATCCCAAATTAGTCCAAAGTCAGATTAGGTTTCGAGATTTTGTTCAAAGTGTGAGGCCACTCATTTGCAAATCGAACTAAAGACTTCAGCTTAACAGAATGAAATTAACGACAAGCAATTTCCAATTAGTTTGCAATGCTTTTCTATATTTGTGCTATCTGAATTAAGCTAGATATTATTGTACAAAATCCTGTTCTACTGGATCAAAGTGCAATACTGCAGTCACGGGGTGATTTATATAATTTAATGTACGATAAAAACAGGTATATGTGGGGCTGACATACAAGCTAACACTGGAGTTCCCGCATAGTTACCCGTACAGTGCTCCGGTGGTGCGCTTTGCCACCCCTTGCTTTCATCCAAACGTCGATTCAGCCGGTAACATCTGCCTGGATATATTGAAAGACAAATGGAGTGCATTGTATGATGTTCGTACCATACTTCTATCTATACAGTCCTTGCTAGGGGGTAAGTATCTTCAATTATAGTCGTTGTTTTATTTCTTGACAATGCTTGATCCTCCTTTTACCGATGCCTTTTACATCGGTCTGTAAAATCTGTACCAAGTATGAACTATATTTTTCTTGTTTCAATTTATAAACTGTTTAACCTTTCTAGAAATATATTCAATTATGATAGCATGAATAATTTGTCTGTCCTTGGTTTGTTTCCTGTAGAGCCGAACAACGAAAGTCCACTGAACCCTCAGGCCGCTGAATTGTGGCCGAATCAAACGGAGTACAAGAAACATTTACACGAAGAATACCGTAAAGCTCCCAGTCATGCCAATCAGGATTCATGATAAGCCTACTCTTCCATACTCCTCTATCCCTCTATTACCATTATCGTAATTCTCAGTACAGTCAAAATACACGTACATTTGAGATGTGCGAGAAACACGCATTATTATGACGAATATGTACCTATGAACTTTTTTTTTGTTTTCGTTACCCCAACTTTACTTTAGTAGACATACATACGAATGTTGATCACGTTTTTGACGTTATAATAAAATTGTAATATGTAATCGAAATCTCTTCAAAGAACAAATTAATACTTTGTGATTGCTAATCATTCATACCTCTACGAGGTTTATAATAATATAGTGCGAGTTACTTTCGCGTAAAGTGAGCATGTATACAAATTCATTTATATAGGGGACTGATCTCAAATACACGCCGTCTACATTCATAATTTTATTATTTGTTTGATTTTGAATGAAAACAAACGTTTATTTATTTTATATATGTAATAATAAATATAAATATCTGATATCTTGGTACAACAAGGCGCTGACGTATAGATTTGTGGATCGTTTTCAATTGGTTTATTATTGTGTAATGCTAAAATAAATATTTTAAAACCATGCACATTTTTTTCGCTTTATTTTTTTTTGTTTTGTTCTGTTGTGAAGTATGATGATTTGTCAATACGTGTATTGGAATTCCATGGTTTGATATTGCTTTGAATTTTGTGCAGTATGTAAATTCCAAAGTTCCGGATTTGAATAAAATTGAATATTCAAATTTAAGAAAACTATCCGCTGTTAGTAATCAACGACAAATTTTTTACGTTCATCTCGTGATATTTTACTTATTTGACCTTTATAACTTTCGCGTGATTATCTACTGTTTCTTACATGCAGGTGAGCAATAATTTAATCAAAATAAATATCAAGACAAAATTCAGTAGCTGAATAATTGTTACAATCAAATAGCGGGGCCAGCAGTGGCCATAAAAGCCCCCGAAAAATTTAAAAACATCGTAAACTGCGTAAAAATAATTTGGAAATATGGTGAAAAAAAATTTGCGAAAAATTCTAGAGTTCATTTTGTCTGTCGCCTAATGTCTTGTTTTGATATATAACGGTCGCAGCCGCTAATTCTAAATTTAAGAAGTTGAATATGGAAAGGTGATGCTTTTACCGGCTTATGAATATTTTTTGTTCATCAGAAAGGCAATTGCCTAAACTTTGAAAATCACAATATATCGTAAATTACGAAATATGTTGGATATCTATGCATGGATGTGAAAAAGAAATGATTTCAAAATTGAATTCAACGATTTTTGTGTGTGAGCTCACGCGGCGCTATCAAAGGTAGAAACTCACAAAATCAGGTGAATAGTTTGGTACGAGAGTTTTTTTTACTATACTACAGACACTATCGTAGTCGTTAGTGTATCGGTTTAATCGAACAGAGTTAATTAGCAGTAAAATATGCTGTCGTCTGTGGTGAAGCAAGTGGTCAATGCAATTGTAAAAAAAGTACCAAATTCGACTAGCAGCAAGCTAGTATTTATTTCAGCGACGAGAAACATGTCAACGAATTCTGAGGTACGGTAAGGCGAGAAAAAACATATGAAATGCGGAGAGGTTATGTGTGCTCATATTATTCTAAGATCCAATTATCTGACTGGCATGTTTACCAAGTGAATCAAACATCTCCCAAATTCTTATATGTTTGATTTAACATGTTTAGGAACAAAAAATCAACGTCAAAGGGCGGGACATAAATTACGTAAAAGTGGGCAGAGGTGCTCATCCTGTTCTTCTGCTCCCAGGCGCCCTCGGTGTGTAAAGAGAAAAATAGATGCGCAACGATTCGACTTTCGATATTCGAATTAGAAAAGTTCGCTGTACCCGTTATTGCCGAATTCTGAAAAAATATGTTTATCTGCCTTTATCACAAAAACTTTTCTTTGCACCAGTGTGTTCTTACTTATACCTATTATTTTACTAACAATTTTTTTTTGCAGGGTCGATCTGGACAGATTTCAAGCCTCAAATTACGAATTTGGACAAAGATAAACTGACCATTGTCGCATGGGATCCCCCTGGATATGGGAATTCCCGCCCACCGAACCGGACCTTTGGTGATGATTTTTACAGCAGAGATGCGGACTTTGCTCACGATTTGATGAAAGCAATTGGTTTCGATAAATATTCTCTGCTCGGCTGGAGTGACGGCGGCATTACCGCACTTTTCTTAGCGGCCAACTACCCCGAGAGCGTTAAAAAAATGATCGTAGTTGGTGCCAATGCTTACATGTTACCGGAAGAAGTTGAAGTTTATAAAAGTAGGATGAATTCTTTCGATACCAATCAGGCACATAAGTTCCGATTCTTTACTGAAATATTTAGCAAGCTATAGCTTTATATAATTGTCTAGATACACTTCAAAGTATATACAGTATTTATTGAATGGAAATATTTATTGATCGGTGAAAGGATTAACAATTGCAAATTGTCTTCGGGAAAAAATCTTTTAGAAGAAAAAATTTTCCGTGTCGGGTTGTCAAATGAATACCAAATCCGTCAAATGATATATCTTTTCATAGATAAATTCGTGATTCGCGACCTTTTTGCTGCGATCTTTCGAATGTCTTTGGAATTTTAGTTTTTCACAAGTTTCAAGCATGATGATCTTCTTCCAGGTTTAAGAAACATAGATTCTTGGTCCGAGCGTATGAGAGCTCCAATGATAGCTGTGTACGGTGAGGGATACTTCAGGAGCACTTGGGCCTCGTGGGTTGACGCACTTTCGAGCATATATGAGAAAAACAAGGGAGACATTTGCATGAATTTACTGAAACAAATTCAGTGTCCAACGCTGATTGTTCACGGAGCAAAAGACGTCATGGTTCACAAGGACCATCCAACGTTCCTCGCAGAAAATGTCAAGAATTCAAAGTAAGTGCGGCCGTCTTTTTTGTACGATCCTTTTACAATTTTACTCCGAGGAGCGTCGTACTTTTGTAAAATACACCACTGCTAATTTGTTGTGTTTTCAGAGTACACATTTTCGAAAATGGAACTCACACCCTTCACTTGAAATATCACGAAGAGTTCAACCGTCTCTCTGAACAATTTTTGTTGGAAACTGATTAGGACGGTGATCGCCAACTTCCAATAAGAGTCGCTAAGTTTACGTTTCTGAAAATCGATGAAAAACAAGAACAAAAATATTTTATTTTAGGAACAAACAACATAACTTAAAAACATCGAAAAGTTCAATATATTTTGAATTCATAATTGTAATCGCCTCCCAGCACGTGTTAATATTATCCGAAAATTTTTATATTTACAGGAAATTTTTTTTGTTGCATAATATAAACATATTGCTGGGGTGCGATCAAAAAAATTCAAACACGATCCAAATAACGGAAACTCTAGTGTGTATCCAATTTCTTTCTATTTGGTCGGTACTACGAAAAAATGTTGGAAACCTAATACCCCCTTATCTTCACAAAGGTTTTCCTTGTTTCCCCTAAAATCACCTGGCTTGATGAAGCCTATATATTATATTTTTGTATGATCCTTACATGGCACTGAGATAATCACGTTAGATTAGTGAGGATAACAATGATTTATATCAACTAATGCTAATTGTTCCCTTCATTATTGTAAATGCATTTAAACGCGAAATCTGTTCGAACTCTTTGTACAATAAAACTAATGCAAATCAAAGAAAAAGCATTTCATTTTAATTTAAACTAGTGTAACGCAAAAAATAAGATTTCATATGGTTTCTTGTTAACGTGCAGATTTTGGATTTGAAATGAGATTCAGTTGAAATACTCGAACATTGGTCAATGAGTCGAATCACGGTAAATATTATTCGGATATTTAGGACACGATATGCAAGTACTGTGATAACGAGTTCAAGTCATGCCGTCACTTGTGTATGTGGAAAACTTTAGTGGGACGGGAAAAAATTGTTTTTGAATAGAGTCTTATACAGATGCCAGTTGTCACAGCTGTAAGTTAAAAATTTATGATAACCTTACACGAAAGGAAAGGAATTCTTGAACCAACAAAATAGATTTCGTTGAAGTCCATTCACTTCAACCTAGTATCCCTTGTTTGTTCCAAATACGATGACTGCAATACAATAATACCGATATAGTTAGTTTGTCAAAATGATTTAGTCACGTGAATTTCTTGATTCAAGAAAAGCTTTGTCTACTAGTACTATAAACGGCCACTAGGCGGTGAACTTTCTCACCACGGAAGTAGCTTCAGAGATACTTATAAAACCGGGTAGTCTGCCAGACAGCCAGATATGAAGAGCGTCAGAGAAACTTGTCATCAGACCTAATACTTTACTCTCACTGAAATTTAATGACGCCGTCAAAATCATTGAATTATGAAAATGCAAGAGATATCTATCAGGATTGAATCAATACCCGGAAAAATGGATGTTCAATATTTGAAAAGGGACGTCACACCCTCACATAAGATTTCACGCAGAATTTAATGACCTAGCGACACAGTTTTTACTTTTTCCGTTTCAAGATTCGGCAGTGTAGTGAGTATTTGAAGTAGAACTGTCATATATCTTCAATTTTTTTCTATTCAATATATTTTATCTGTGAGGAGATATCTTGTATTCTTATTCTACTTTCGCTCCCCCGTTTCTGCAGAATTGGAGTTGGTTGGTATATGCAACCACACTCACGTTAATGTTTGCCGAGTAACATCTTAATAGGCGCAACAATGTTCGAGAACCAAGTTTATACCTTGCATAGAAAATACGAGCCAACAGGCTAGTGTAAATATAAACTATAGACACATAGCTCGAGATGTTTCGAATTTATTGTGAGGTATGATCTGTGCTTATTTGAGTACCTCCAGCAAATCTGCAATACAAAAAAAAAAAAACGCGATAAAATGAAAACATCGTCCGAAATAACATATTGTGATGTAATTTCTAATAATGGAAGTTCGAAATGTAAGTGAAAGAGAGAATATGTACGATAAGTGAGACTCGATCTTTGCTTTTATCCCTTAACCTTTAGGCCGTCGGAAAATCTAAGTATAGACACTATGGAGCAATCTATCAAAATTCTGTACTGGAGTGTTTGTGAGGTCGCTGATTACGAATCTGTATTCGAAATTTCGAGATTCAAGATAGTAGACCGAATCCGAAAAGTCACTCGATTTGGATGAAACTCGGTATTCAAGGGTTTTCGAGGTCACTTATCACGAATCTAAACTCGCAATTTCAATATTCATCATAGCGGATCCAATGTGGTTGCGTAGAGTGACTTCTTGGATGTTTATCGACCATATTGGATATCTCATCTTGAATTTCGATAATCTGAATTCAGATTCATTATCAGCGACCCCTAAAACTCCACACTCAGCTGACCTTTTCCCTACTGTTAACCCAAAAAGCCTAAATATAGCCTCTAGGTGTGATCGGGCTTTGTATAGGTCATATTTAAGATATAAGCACATTGTTTGGGGACTTTCTAAGGGGATTTAAGTTCATGATTAGAGTTTCTGACACGGAATTTCAGTATCTATAATTGTTTGTATCAATGCTAATTATGTCTGGAATAGAACTCAAACGTCGAATCTGGAATAAATTTTAGAACGTCAATTAAAATTGCACGCTTCAAAGCCAATCGGTATTTATTATAAGAAACAATCATTTCAGAAGTGGCGACTGGGGTTGATAGGATTCAAGGACCTCGCAATTCTTGAACCGTGTAACGAGCGAGGCACGTGCAGTGCCTGGCTAGAATCCCGAGCCTGAGAGTCGACCACATTGATTTTGTCAAGTGTAGCGCATTGCGGATGTCTCCCGTCGGTCTGGCTTCTATCACGTTTAGCCAAAATCGTGTTCACTCTGGCCCGATGACATTTAAGCTCTCACACGTTAGCGTTTTTGTCATCATCCGTCATCAGACCTGGCATTGCAACATGCAATGAACGAGATAATTACCCCGATCACCTCGAAAATTTCAACTTGTGGATCCCGCATGCAGATGGTGAAAACCTCGGAATTCCGCGTAAGCGAATATCGCGAGTGCGTTTCCGGTTTGACTGGATAAAAATTGTCCGAATCCCACGCTTAGCAGTAAGAACGCGCGGGATTTGCAACTCCAAAGAGAAACTCCTACGATTTATCCGACTGCCCACCTTTGACCGTCACTCTTAGTCGTCGAGAGGGGAACGAGTGAATGGATTCGAGCACCCACCTAGTTTTACGTTTTACCTGCTACTTACTTCTCAGCGGAGTCATTTAGTTATAGTACATTCACACTGAATCTGCAGATTAACATCGGCTCGATGACCTTGGAAAACCGTCCATTAAGAAATCCGTGAATTGTAGGTGATAATCGATGTATTACCTTTCGCTAATCCGATAATCTCATGAAAGGTGTACTTAGACTGAATTCAGCGCCGTGCAAACATTTTTTTCAACTCTGTCGCACCTCGACTCTTAGCGGGTTTAATTTAACTAATTACCGTGCCATTTGTGGCAGGTTATTTGCTTCCCACTGGCTATTATCTGCAGTTATGAAAATCCTGTGAGGTAGTAGATACAGAGTTTCTACGCTGCCTAATGTTCCGTCTGTCTGTCACCACTGAGAATATATCGCTCCACCGGTCCATTGTTCTCTTGTAGTATATTTTCGTGTATACCCACTGCTATTTTAGCCTGTTCAATTTTTACACCGTTCTTAATTATTCCGCCATACAATTAGGGGCGGTCTTGTTGTATGGAGTTCCTGCTTTCCGAATCTGGGACTAAAATTATCCAGAGGCACCCACGGTCTTAATACTTGACGACCTCAAACTGCTCACAGGTGTATGTAAATGTCTTGATCGACAAATTTTCATGAATTCTTTCCAGAACATGAAGATACAAAACGTTTTTATTTCTGACTCAGGTTTACTTCATGGTAAAATACTTAAACCTAAATCACGTATAATCCTGATGCATAAGAATATGATTCTGGTCTAGTAACGTTTCGAATTTGTGCTCATTTCATTGAGTATACAGTCCTAGGCGTGTACCAGATAAGACGAGGAAAATGGCTGAATAATTATTTCAACTTTCATAAAAATTTTCCAGATGAAGAAAACCAACAACAATAATTATTCCGAGTATTTTTATACGAACTAATAAACTGCCTTATTGTGATGTTCGTGACGGCGTGAATTGCTATTCAGTGTTTAGTGCATAATGGCACCTGCGTGATTCATTTGAGCATATATTCGACTCACGGATAAAGTTATAATGATCTCCGTCAAACAGTACGGATTATACCTACAAAGCTGCGTGAAGAGTTTTAAACAAAAGTGGCACAGCATCGAGATGAGGAGAGGAGATTGAAGTCGAAGTGGGCCACGAATATCTTTTCGTTCTAACATATCTTATACAAATTCACGCGTTTCGATTCATTTTTTAATACTTTCTATGAATTGAATTAGTCGAGCAGGTAGCCATTTTCG
Organism: Diprion similis; assembly: GCF_021155765.1. Lineage (NCBI taxonomy): Eukaryota > Metazoa > Arthropoda > Insecta > Hymenoptera > Diprionidae > Diprion > Diprion similis. The sequence continues at coordinate 23,515,432 of NC_060110.1, forward strand.
TTTGTTACGAAGTTCCTGCAGCGTCAAAAACTGAAATTATATTAAAACAGCGACGCGAATATCAAGTATAAACTTTATTTCTTGCCAGACAAACTCAAAAATTGTTTTTGGAAAATGTAAACATATCTACGAATCCTATATGGCATGGCGTCCAGCGATCCTGGAAACGGCTTGAATTTATTACGGATTTTTTACTGGACGCCATGTATACACACCATGTATAATATATCAGGAGGATTCTGAAATTCGAGAATATATTTAGGAAGAAAACTTTTCATGAGTAATAACGAGCCGATACCAAATTTATTATTCATAACTCCACGTAACTTTTTCATATTTGTACGATCCTAAAACCGCCGTAGCTTGTTGCTTACCCGAATTTCTCGTTAGATTTTTTGGTTCGGAATAATTTCGCATCTATAAAAATTCAAGTGATATTTTCACATTTACGTGAATCTGTGATATTTCACACGCATTCGATGCATTCGAGCTTCTCGTCTTATTGTGCTGGGGCAAATAATGACATAATGAGAACGACAAAATGCGAGGCTGGATAGCAAAATGGTACGTGACGTAATTTCTAGCAATAATTTAAAGTACCAGTGTTTAATTTGCACGTAGCCGCTTAGAACACATAGGCACATGTGTCACGGCGAATCGCGTGGGCTGCCAGAGCGACTTCTGCTTCCTTGTCCAGCCAATTGCAATTCGAAAAATCCTCCGGATTTGTGCCTTCCAAGATCGCGTTGTCCCGCACCATTATTCTGACGTAATTCTTCATCCTCCGCGTCTCGTTATGCGCGCAGTTTATCATAATTCATAATTCCAGGGTCGAAGATAGTATTAATGATACTTCATCTCCCCAGACGGCGTACCCGCAGCTTCTGTGAGCCGTTTATCAGGGACAAAAAACTTCTGAAATTTCTTTCGACACCAGTTCAGAAATATCGCCTAAGCTGCACACTGTGCTATAGCTATTTTCGAATATGGATATAACCATGATATGCAGAATTGAGTTATCTGGTGGTTTCTCGTTGATTTTCTCTTCACAATCCAAGTACGATTAGGTATTTATAAAATTTTACTTTCAATCCTTCAGAGTACCTGCAGCTCGACAAGAGATATTCTGAGAGATTAATCGCATCTCGGTTCAAATCCGCGCCGGGAGAAAGTGGAGCAGGCTGATTGCCGTCTTGTAAACGCCCGATTCGGGTGTATGAAGCAAAGTCGAGAGAAAGAGATGCGAAGTGGGATGGAATACCCAGGCACAAATGCACTCATACACCTGCACCTACCAGTGACGGCTTTAATGCCTGCACATGTGCGGACTAACAATAAGTACCTGCATAACTATTAGGTATATGTATAAACTATTGATGCAGGTAACTGCATGCGTTTCCTTTTACTGTGACCTTTTATAGGTTGTTGAATCGGGTCGCAGGGCCGCTTCGAGACATCTTTAAAGGATGAAATGGGCCTCTTAAAAAAATTCTACGAAATTGGATCATCCGTACCTAAAGTTAGTTTCATTTGTTGATGCGTGACTTCCATGACATTCTAATTTTAATTAACTTCTATAATCAGTTCATCTCCCGCGGTATCATACTTTTGTGATATGAGTAACTGCAATGGTACTAATTGCTGCTAAGCTTGCTGGAATTTTTTCGACGCTTCTGGGTCTAGGTCATGCTGGATTATAATTATAATCAACACTGCTGAGCAGCATTTAATTACTTACACTTCCAATTATAGTAATATTATTACAACATAAACGAGTGATAATTTCGTTCATATATTTAAATACTTCGAGAAATTTTACCTCATACGTATAGTATAATAATTACTAGTGTGACATCGCTCTTTAAAACACGTTCAATTTATGACCCTTACGTTCCCCAGTACTGCGAATTGAAAGCCTTTCATTCGCGAAAGAAAAAGAAAACTCTACACTTTGGAGGTGAGCCTATGACTTACACCCTTCTACAAAAGCTAACAATTTCGCCAAATAATGGAAACACGGAGGGTCTTTTAATGCCGGAAAAAGCACGAAGCTCACGAAACATCAGGTTCTGGAAGCACGGCGGCGGTGAGTATCGATTTCTGCGGGACGCCATCCAGTCGACGGTAAGCTCCGTGAGTCACCTCACCGTTCCTCTTTCATATTACATGGAGAAGTACACCCTCAGCCGTATACTATAGTATAATATAATATAAGTGACTCAGTGAGTCACAGAGTCCGAGTCAATATCTCTGGCCACCCCTCTAATTACTCTACGAAAACTATACGTACACCCGGGTATACGATTCTTCGCGAAATCTATCCGTATTGCTACCGGAGACTAATTACTACCCTGAGACTTTTCCAGGGGTCCGCGATCAAGCGAAATAATTCGCCAAAGTTCGATCGAGGGAAAGAATAACTCAATTACAACTTCTGTCGGTCTTTATATCTATCAGCAACAATTAGACGTCTATTTTCTCCGCAGAAGCTCGAACTTCGTGCACGAAACGATTTCGGACTAGCCAACCATTATACGAAAGCTCAATTAGCACGCCTAACTTAATTCTTGCTGATTCCTGAGCTTCCGCGTCCCGATTCCTACTACATTTTGGACTTGTCAATACTATCTGAACATTGTTAAAAAAAGACGGTAAGAATTTTGCTCACTAGAAGAGGCAAAGGAATTATAACCTTGAGTAAAAATCGTTATGTAGAATTTTTTTTTTACAGACTGTCCAAATTCTCCATGCCACTGATGAATGGGTGACCTGCTAGACCTCGAGCTTGCGCGTTTGGCACTGGAAAAGTATGAAAGTGTAGATGGTTCCGGTGTGCATTGTACATGCGCAATTGATAAACAAGGGTGTGTTCGTGTGTCGTTGGATTAACTACGCCCAGTACATGAGCTCCATTAGGACTCATTTCCCTAATTGCCTATAAGGCAGGGTGACTGGTAGGTATTCGGCCCTCCGAATTTTTCGATGGTATAATGTATGTAATTAATCGGGTTGAAACCCATATAGGATATTACGAAGGGAGGTTTGCACCGAGAAATTATAATGCGACAAAAAATATTATCCGATTTCCTACTTCGGGGCGACACATCATAGAATAAAAACTGTAACGGAGACTGTTTATGTTGATTCTTTCTCCATTTCTGTTCTGACAGTTGAACTCTGGCTTACAACCAACGTCAATTTCCTGCTCGAGTGCTTCGAGAATACGATTCGTCAGTTTTTAGAGCTGCATGCGGCGATAACTCGACGACCTGTAAGGCTGGTGAGAACGAGTCGATCCACTCAAAAACATGCAGAAATGGCTGTTTGTAACGTAGCTTGAAAATAAATTTTTTTTCGTATATTACTAAAAAATTAATTATTACTAAATAACTTGACTGTCTAAGAATTTTAGCATCTCACCATGTATGAGAAAAGTACTTTAACTTATAGGTTCATGAACAGTAATAATTATTTACGAACGAGACGCCAAGTTGGTTTGAATTTTGATTTCTTGGAAGCTAAAAAATGATTTTGAATTATGGATGAACGAAACGATCGTGCAGCATTTTACTGAAAATTTCATTGCCAATTTCAATTCAGTACCCGTATGTTGAAATGCTGAAAACGCGGGGGGAAACAGTTTATAACATTTTTAAAAAACCACGCTCCTTTAGGTCGTGGGATTCTGTCCTTGTGCCTCTGATCTCGTCCCCGCCCAGCGTTGAATTTCGAGTGTTTTCCGCGCTCGTCTCTCAGCAGGCAGGCAGACAGACAGGCGTCCAATTAATTCTGTGTATATGAATATTAATTTCTTTCCCAGATGTCTGCGCATCGTCTCCCCTCTTACTGAAGAGCTCTTTACTCGAGTGTGACGCTCAAAATTTTTCCTCTTGTTTCTCTTGCTTCTGAACAATTTTTAAAATTTGAACCTTTACTTACTACATTCAATTAAAAATTTCTCTTTGCGTCTGGCTGTTGCATTGTTTTTCAATCTCATCGAACGAAGAATCAATATGGGAGCAGTTTTCTGTAGAGCGACAAAAACGTTTTAATGTCAAGTGGATTTTCTACTTCAAACATCGTTCATAGTGATTATTGTGACTTGAAAAAAAAATCCGACATACCACGAATGGAATACATGCCAAAAATATTTTACAAGTATCTTCAATGCCAAATTCAAACGGAATGAAATTCTTTGAAAACCTTTGGTTTTGCTCTTATAATATTAATGCTTGATTTTGTAAGTGAACACCAGTCCGGAGAATGAATGAACGTTCACAATTGGACAATCAGCAGAATTTAACTTCACGGTTTTCAGAGCGAACGTGCCTTAGATTCCAAGCTGCGAACTTTTCATATCGATCCAGCAGTACCTAGCCGATCAGCTATATACCGCAGACGAGGTTCCCTTTCCTTGCAGGATGTTATACAAGAGAGTTTTAAGCTCTTCGTGACAGCCTGTCCTAGGTGACGGTTTTCCTCAAAATATGTGGTAATTTATTACTTTATTCTACATGTTGGCACGTAAGTGAATATATATAAATTTTATTTTGCAGCTCTTTATTTTTCCATCACCCCACCTGCGTAGGATATAATATTGATCTTTATATATTATACACTCGGTCAGTTAATATTATGTATGTAGGTACGTGCTGCATGAAAGTCGGATGAAAGAGCAGAACATGGAGAAGGACACTCTGGGGGGCTGCCAAATATGGTCACTCGTCTTTCAGGTGAGCCAGACTCGCGAGAGAGCAGCTCTGATGCAGAGCTTGGTCGAACCCAGCCAACACCAAACGCGCAACTCGAGCTTCGTCCCACATCGATATCGGGCCCTCAAAACTGCAAGCCATTCTACATTCTCCCCAAGTTTACCCGATTTCGGTATATTGCCGAAGTTTTCGTTTCGGCGACAAGCCAAAGTCTATGTGAGAAATAATAATCTGTACCATATCCGCAATTTTAATACCATCTCGAAATTTCACCATAACAATATATGTATAGACGGGCTAAAGTCGTCCGGAGGTTTATGTCTCGTTCGGGTTCGTAAAAGGGCAGACTAAATTGCTCGCAATCTGATGTAGATTAAGTATATCGACTACCGTGTTGAGTCACGAATCGCGTCTATCGTTGGATTACCTCGATATGCCATCGCGATAATCGTTATGCCTATGTGTAGTTCAGTGTCCGAGAACCAAATGAAATTGTACTTCAGGGGTAGCATGATTTAAGGAAATAAGGTGTGTCAGAACTGAAAACCGATTTTTGCTCAGTTTCCGCACATCCAACATGACATCACAGAAATGTAACATGGCGCTCATGTATGTGACAACTGACTCCATGTAAATAGGTTACTTGAGGTTACTTATTTATTTCCGTATATTCTGTTTGCTGAAAATGACTAAATATCAAGTTTTTCTCATTCTCTACAGAGGATAATTACCTCTACGTTATTCACGTTTGAATTTAGCGCCCATATGACGTCACCTTGGATATGTTCTCTGATTGGTTCAACCAAAGCGTATGTGCATTGTTTTACCTTATTGCCTTACACCATGAGGGGTAGCAAGAACGATTATTGTTCGTTCCTGTGTTCAGTGTTATATTATATACCAACACACATGTATTACTACAATGCGAGCGGAGTTCACCGTGACAAATCGATTAATTCTCACGGGCTCGCAGCAGGAACTATTTTCCGTGGGTGGGGAACGAACGCCGGGTCGTGCAATGTTTCTGGTCGCTGAAGGTGAGCCCAGCGGCGTTTATGATCGCTTTACGGGTGAAAAGCCTAGCCTCGCCACCTTTCACCTGTTTCCAGTCGTTCCAGTCATATCCCTACACGTAGCGGGCACACGCATTTGTCCTCTTACGATTAAACACAGGCGTGAGCAAGGTGATCACCGTTTCAGGAGCCCGATGACTCTATGCCAGAGAACCCCCGATAGTATAATGTATTTACCTGAAAACAGCAAAGTTTAAAAATGTGAAAGAAGGCCCCCTCGTTGGTATAATTATATCGCTTGTTTTGTTCAACTTTGCAGCAAAAACGTACGGTTTTCACCGAATCACAAAATAAAATCACAAACATAACCCAATCTAATCCAACATTGACCGGGAGTATCAGCGTGACGTCATTCGCCTCGAACCAATCACCGCCGTTATCACAGATCGGCGCGGGAATTTGAATGACCGCTGTACATGTCGTCACTGTTTTTGCTCCGGTGTGTTTAGCGGGAACTGCAAAATAACTTTTTTCGCCATTTTCGCTGGCGTTAGCTTTACGGGAGTTAGTTTAATACGGCTTTCGCCTAAGAGTTCGGGATTGTCGAAGCTAAACGAGTGGCCGTGAAGCTACGTACCAGGGATGTTATGCATGTGTGCACGTACGCCGGTTCCTCGTTACGCTCGCTTCCCCCGGCTCTGCAATAAATATCGCTGTGTCCACGGTAGTGGGCTGCATTTACGGAGGTGACGTCAGCCCCGTCGATCGTCGTCCTGCCTCATGTTCCATGCCTCCGCCGGCAAGCTGTTTGTCTCATGTCTGGCTCGCGTGTGCTAGCGCGTGCTCGCTCGCCTCATTCAGCACACAGCCCTACAACGACGGGAGACGAGAGAGAGAGAGAAAAGAAAGCCTGATACAGGAAGAGAGAGGCAACGAGATGCAAGAGACGAGACCATGTATGGAAGCTCGCGAGATTCGTGCATAATAATAATAATTAAATTGTATTACCGAGCTTTTGAAATACGTTATTTTACATCGTCATCGTTATAATATCTTCTAATTTATTGTGTATATTTGCTATAGATTTATTTACTGTTTATTCAATTTGGAAATACAATAAATTCACTAAAGAATTATTGTAAATTCGAGTTACGTTTGTGTGTTTCTTATAAATTTTAAGAAAATCAAAAATTTTCATTGTAAATTTAAAACCAATACGTATAGCAATTTACGTCGCTGCATGGAATTTTTAAATTTGTAACCTGGTTTCGTAAATTGAAAACTCTTTTTTACGGTAAACGTGTAGTAAATTCAGAATAATTTTTAACAGTCTGGGTGATTACTATACCGTTGACTAGACACAACCTCCATGAATTGTGATCGAATCAGTAAACCTGAAAGTAAATTTGAAAATAGCCAGAAAATTTTTCTCAAAATAAAACTGAAGTTGCAATTTTCTCTATGGACACGTATCAAGCCACGCGTGTAATTCACATGCGTGTGGGTTTACCTACTGAAAAATATCGTCCATAAATCAGGCATTAGCTATACATTATCAGGCCCGCGTCTTGCCACCTGCGTAGTTCAACGCGCGTGTCTGTAATTAATTATAACAGCTTACGTAAATGTTCTTGTATTTATTTATTTCATCAATTTATGTCCTACGACATTTTCGTTTCAGCGACAAGAGGTCATTAAGTAGGGCACGTGCACGCAGGGCACCGTGGTAACTAAAACACAGCACATTTCGTCCTTTACACATGCTTGCAGCAACCACAACGGTGAACACCAGGTTCGAAGTCCTGGTGTTGCGTGATTTGCAGCAGTTACTACGTGTTAGTGTCATACGCTAAATGTGTACGATTCCACACTATCAAGAGTCGCAAAAACAGGTATGCTAACTAGGGTGAGTCAGCTGACGGAGGCGACACCCAGGAGCCTGCGACACGAGCGGCAACGCAAAGGTGGAAGAGGAACCTCCGGGCCTTATTTTTTCACAACAACGGTGCAGCGGATTAACGCCGATTAAATTTACGCCGAAGGAATTGCGCGAGATTTCTCCTTTTAAGGTTTCTCCTCCTAGCACAGGACGAAATTCCCTCGTTGTTCGCTTCTTGGTCACCACCTGAGTAGGTTTCGAACCCAACATCATCGGCAGCTGAATCTCTTTTTTGATTTTTCACCAAATTTGCAGTTTGATTTCAGGCCCTGAACTTTGGCTTCTGATTTTCAGCTCTTTTTATTCGTCAAATACATTTAACGAATTAAAACAAAACAATCTTTGGTGAATTAGCTAACAATAAGTGTCTAACTTGATTTGGACAAAGTACAATATATTGATTGATAAACTTGTCAATACCCAAAATTCCGAAACTCCAATTTTACCCTCGTCTAGGGTCTTTAATAATTGGATTCTCGATCAGTCGTGGCGATATTTTTTTCAAGTCTTGACCGACTTATCGAATTTATTGTGGCTTTCCTGGCACCGTGAATTTGCGGCAAATAGACCTGCGTGAGCACTTGGATTGTGTTACGTATGTAACGTGGGGCGCCTACGTGAAGTGGTTGCAAAGGTATAAGGAAGATCTTCTTCCTCGTCCCTGCCTCTCGGTGACTCCTTCGCCGAGCCGGTGGACGGACACTCGGCACGAAGTTGGGACCAGCGTAGGACGCGATCGATAAAAAGGAGGCGAGGCAAGGCGCGGTTATACCAAGCAATCCTCGAACGAATGTTTCCGTGCGTTCCCGATGAGCTGTATAGTTGTATACGTCTATGTAGAGTCCCAGTGATCGTGGGCAATAAAATAATAAAATTGATATTCTTATATAGGTATAAGATACCGAATGATCGCGGGCAATAAACTTTTTACTTTTATTCTTTTAAACTGGATTTCGAGACCGCCTTTGAGGCTAAATAAATTTCGATGCACAAACGGCACGTGCGGCACGACAGGATCGAACGGTAATTGATGCTAAGAGGATAGAAAAAAAAAACAAAAAAAAAAAACACCCTGAGATGAAAAGTGAATTTGTAAATACACAAGTACGGGAAAACGAGAGTTGAAGGATTTTATACAGTACGGAATTGGATCGAATTTTGAATGAATTGTAATGTTTGCAAATTATTTGGAAATTATTTTATTTTTAAATTTTTCGGTGAATCGTGTTTTTCGTAATATTAGATATAATCAAATCGTGACACGGTTAATTGCTTACTTATTTGCAATCGCGATTCTCGGTATTTTTGAGTATAAAAGTCATGTGGTAAAACGTCACCGGCCGTGGTAACATCAGAAAAACCACAATGAACTAACACAAGTTCTTCATACATAAACCCACAAAAGATTACACAGGCCTAGGAAATATAACTTTTAATTTCTCCTTATAATAATAATGTTTTTTTTTCGTATTTAGTTACGTTGAATTAAAATGTAGCGCTAGTTTTTTTTTTACAGCGCATTGAGATTTATTTTTATGCTAGATATGCATATCTACACATTTTTAAACAATTTTATGAAAAAATAAAATATTCAAAAAATTTACGTGATAGAATTTTTTAAATATTTTTTTCATACATCAGTACCTATTACGTACGGAAATTGCCGCTCATCGTTAGTTTTTCACGGGAAAACCATCGCAGGCTTGTGTTATTTCTGGTATTCTCGCCTACGACTCAAAAGTTGTTCTGCCTTCGAGAAAAGGAGTTGTAGAATTTTAACTAATTTGTAGATTTCAAACTTCATCATTGAGTAACTCCATCGCACGCTTCATTCGAAGGTCTAACACAAGGAGCTTAAAATTCGTCTCGTTGAACTCTCGTCAAGCTCCTTAGCAGAGGGAGAATTATTTTATGGGATACCATTCCCTCCGGAAGACACGTACACAACATGAGTCAGCTACGTGACTCTATGCAATGGATATACTCGAGAGTCTATAGTCTATCGGATAGGTTATAGCTGAAGCACTTTTGGCTTTGGACATGCAAAGCTGGTGATCACAGTCTCACGAAAGTCGAACTTGCAGGCAGGTAAACATGCGGGCTCTCGTGATTCGTCCGAGAAGAAACCGAAGCTGTATATAACAATTTTTCTAGGTTTCTAGTAAAGAAAGAGGAAAAAGGAGCGCGAAGATCCCAGATGCGTGTAACTTATGTATCTAGGTCTCACCTAAGAGTTCATTTATTATTCAGACTCCAGTGAGGCTTCAAATCTTCGAATCTCCTTGGACCTTAGAAATCCTAGATACGGCACTGAGTCGACGGTAAATTGTACGATGACATTCATTCACGGTTTCAGAAGACAACAACGAACTGGAGTGTATAAAGCGAGCGTGTAGCGTCGGCTACTTGCCTGCCTACTTACAGCTCTCCAGAATAGTCTAAAACTCCCTATATTAGTATTAGCATTATAAGTGATCGTATACACGTGCATAATACGAATACGGCTGTGGGAAGCTGTCAGGCTTACTGATAGATCCTGCATAATTGCGCCCGTGGCGCCCACAGTGCCGCGTTTCTTCAGTCTATAACCAGCAACTGACCCGAATGCGATTTTAACCGAAGCCGATCGATTCCTGGCTCGATAATCAACGGATACAAGTATTTATCGGCACATAATTGAAGCTTTAACTGGATATAATTTGACGCCAATTATCTTTTTACATGCAGGCATGCTCTCGCTGCAGCCACTCCTATCAGACGAATATTTCTTCAAATGGCGCCAAAACAATTCTTTGGTTTTATTATTTAAATGGCAGCATAATTATTCTGCATATAGCTCATTTTCAAGAGTGATATTTTACGGTTTTGAAACTCAATAAATACAGGAATAGATAATATATTTCATTTTTTCGCTTCATACCATTGACGATTTTCATAGAAATATGTAATGATAATTACCTTACGACTGATTTATATCCTATTATCTAAATCGATTGTAGGTGTAAACCTATTAGTGTAATGTGTTCTTATTTTGATTATTTAGGACCACCAACTTGTCAAATGAGTGCGTTTGAAAATTGCAGACGCTATGTAATTTGTGCATATTTTCTCAGGAACCTGACAATTGGTTGATTTTCAGTCTGTTGTTGTTTCGATTTCACAGAGAATATTTAGAGATTTCGCTATCAATCTTGAAATTTCGTCGAGAGATCTTTAAATTATCTTTGTACTCCGGCCTAAACGACAATATTTGTTAATCAGAAAAAAACTCTCCTTTTTTCTTCGAACTTACTCTAATTTCCTTAGAGTTGGCAACGCTGCACGGGATTCCAGTGGTTCTCCGGATTGCAGCACAGACCTTACGATTTCTCGTCATGAATTAATTTTGGTCATTGTCATAAATATACAATGGACCTTGAGTATTTTTATTCAAACAACAATACACACACCAACATTCATCGGCCATTCATTAATTTTTTTCCATATCAACGCTCACACGTGTGTCACCGATCCCACGCGGTAATTCTTAACATGGAGGTTTTTGTGAATCGAAACGGTAAACCGGGCATCGGCTTATAAATTGCTCGATCCTCTCTCATCTGCGTTTTGCTTCGACCAAGATCCCATAGATCATGTCATTTTACTTTCGATTTTAGAACTATAAGTATCGCTAATACCGCGATCATGATCTCCCAACATAACACGTTACATGTGGAACAATGTTTTTATGCAGCGTCACTTGAACCTCGACATTCCTAGCCGTCCCGTCGTCTCCGCTGCAGATTGAGTGATGACGAGTCTATAAATATAATACGATTACAAGAGTATCTGTATTTTGCAGAGTGGCCTCGTGCTGTAATGTAATGCAGCGTATATAATACTGTAAGCGGTGTAGGCTGCTCGCCATATACGTAAGTGGGTACCCTACCAGTGGCTTACTTATACCATTCTGCGAACTCTGCTATCAGCCGCGTTTAAGAGTAATTTCTGGCTTATGTCAGAAGGTTGGTCAGACGTTCCAGTTTGCATTATATATTTGTCTCCTTAAGAGGCCGTACCTTTAAGTACTTATATGTTAATTAGTTAGCCCACGGAAAACTAGCAGAATATGTTTATTTTTGTGATCTGATTGTTAACATCCTTTGAAACATCGACAAACAAGCTATTTCTTCTTGGTCTTAACGATGTTTGTTTTCCTCAGTTGGTAACTTCTCAAACAAGAAAGGTGAGAGAACGAGTGAAGGTGCCTCCGAAGGTATTATAACTCTCGACCTGTCACGAGGACTACACAGTAATCATAATTAACTCTGAAAATCACAAATTCTCAAACTATATGTCATTCAATCATCGGCTTGAACAGAACATCACCTTTATATTCGCAATCAATTTTCGTCTGGAAGTGCCGAAAGAAAGAATATGGAAACTTAGTTTACAGAATAGGTAAAAGCGATGAGAATAAAAGAAAAATATTATAAATAAACTAGTATTGTCCGACACTTCCTAAGTGGTAGAGTGATTACCGATAGAGATACGTTACCTGTGCGTCAACAATGATTCACATAACGGAGGCTAAGAAAAGACGATACTCTATACTATCCGAAAAAACCTAGAAATAAACCGAATGATCAGGTTGTCGCATAAAAAACCGCATTGTGTAGGTATAACATACAATTACACAATATTTCTCTTTTCACGCGAGCTTACGTCCATTTGCGTCGATAACCACGATAATCTGCTAGTCGATTTTGCATGGCGTTGCCGGCACGTTACATGCATGTTTTTTTAGGGAATTCTGCGGGTGGGTATAACCACACGCAATAACCAAGGTCACGGATATATAAGACGGGACGCCGAAATCGTGTCGTCGCGGGCGTCGCCAGGTGGGTCCGTCGGAAATATCCCTACCAGGTATATTATAGCCTGTGGATATTTATTCACCCGTTTGTTTGCTACGGGGGTGATTAATCGGATCGATCAGCAGGATAACAACCCTCTCTGGTCGCGGCGCGTTCCCAAAATATTCGAGCTGGTCGCGGCGCGTTCCCAAAATATTCAAGCCAGCCCCGCGTTTCGAGGCCTCGGTCGATAACCACCACCATTCGATTCGTTTCCTTTGCGAATCGTTATGCGTAGGCTATGATGCCTACAAATATGTATAATTGTATAGGTATTGATGTTTCTTAAGTATGGATCGAACACACAAAGTCGTATCCCGGACAGATAAAATTGTTGCTATCTACATGCAGAAGATGACAGCAGGAAAGTTTGTAATCCCGTGATTTCGTGAGCGATAAGAATGTGAGCTATTACTGCTGCTGCAGGTTTAATTTGAAATAAACGCACGGATTTCGATTCGTTGGAAAGTATTTGAGCGTCAAAGCTGAGGACTATTCAAAATAACTTGTATGTAACAAGGTTAAGCTGAATGCGATGAAACGAAAAACGACGTTCTTACAATTCTCTATTGAATCTAAGGTACATGCATAGTTACAGATATTATTATAAAAGTATTTAACCCGCCCGCTTTCAGGCAGCTATTATACCTTTAATACTGGCTGCGTATTAGGGGGAAGAAAAAAATTGTTCCAAACGATAATTACAAAATGACGGTAATAAAACGGCGAGCAATTTTGGCTTGAACCTCATGATGTCACTGCTCGACAATATCACAGCGTGTTAAACGTGCGATTTATTGCATTTGAGCGTAGGTATATCTTAAAAATGTGTTACATTTTATATGTTATAAAATGTTATTAACATGCTCATATGCGTGTTAATACACCTTATATCCAACGCTTTTTACGAGGTCTATTTTTATTCTATATATATAAATATTACATACGTGATCAGAAAAAAACGGAAGTCTTACCGCCCGAGGACGAAAATTTCACGGGATTTTGCTTCGCTAGTTTTGAATAGATCGGAACTTGTTTTTTATCGCATTAGGTATACACATTATTATACAAAACTGTAATCCACTGAATCCTTTTTTTCCTCAGACTCGTGAAAAGAGGTGGAGATATAAGAGCGAGAGAAGAGTGTTAAGCAAAAATTCCGCGCTGTAGGAGTTAACCGTTAATCGTAGAAGCACTGATTAAGAAGAAAAAAGAAAGAAAGGGAGAAAAAAACAAGAAATACACCGTAAATGGGAAATCAACGAAGGTGAACAGTTTGCCGGGGGAACGCATTGGTCAACTCGTCCTCAATGGCGTACAATTCGACGTAACGGGTAAGAAAAAAATTGTGTGTGTGTGTGTACGTAAGTACACGTAAGGTTCTGTAAAAAGTTACACTTTCTCTCTCTACGGAGACCCTGGAAACGTGCTAAATAATCCATTCGCATGTCAATCTTATACAGCTGTATTAATAATCGATGAAAGTATGTATATACAATTATATCAATTAATGGTTAATTAATAAATACTATGTGACATAGACGGTGTAGTTGCTCGGTGTAAAAGACTTCCACCTGCTGTTTACGATATTTTCCCGCTACTTCGGAACTGCAAGAACGTTGGTTTCTACCACACACGTTAATCAATCACAATTCTCAGGAAGGAGCAACGTTTTTCTTACTGAAAACAAGAAGTTCTTAGTCAACACTGCAACTCGAAATACTAGAATTAAAACATGCGATAAAAACATTCGGGGCGTCGGAACCGTTAGAGGCTTACTACGCCACTGTCCCAATGTTCGTGGTAGCATCGCATTGCAGTCTCGCAGTTCCTTCCATCGTAGGACAATTGGCTCTCCATGCCGTAGATGCACGACGAATATCTGAAATGTTTTCAAAGGAGGGTAAAATTCAGTACGAATTGCACGAAGCCTGGGATCGGGTCCCCCTGGGACCGGCATCGTACATGTACACGCAACACGCCATACGTAAGACGCGTAAGACGTAAGACGTACACTTACAATTGCGCGTGGTATTGCCTTGTCGCATCAATCGATTCCTTCTAAGGGGATAAGCCGAGGCTCCGTTTCGCTGCCAACACTGAGCCAGAGACACCCATAGTAACAGTCGGTTGGCTGATCAATTACGGATCAAAGGAGCGTTTGGGCGTTAGACAAATTTAGACAAAGGTGATCATAGCGTGGGCTTCTTTATTGTATCAACTTTTATTAGGTACACACTATCCAATACCGCCTCATACCCACTGTTTTACTTATAATACCTACTCTGAGGTTACACTGAATCCATTAGTTTTCTGCAGCTTTTCTTTTGACCCGGTGGGTGAGGTTTGACAAGGATGACAGGACATCCAATCGCATTCGAATCGTTGAGTGGATTTCTTCAACCAGGGCAGGAAGGGCTTGCCCAAGACGTCTATGTGGCTGAATTATACGACAGGATGAAGATCACTCGTTAGTTACGCCCCAATGCGCTCCATTGATTCTCATCTCGGTTTTAAGCATGTCAAAGTTTAGCGGTACCATATATTACACGTCTGACCCGCTCGTTATTATTTTCAAATCACCTCTTAGACTAGGAATAAAACTGCCTATCCTGCAATCAAATCATTATCTGAACTAGATGCAGTGTACAGAGGAGATTTGCCCTGTTTGAATTTGTTTTTCTACAATATTCAGAAAATTTTCTATATGTATAGTCGTGCATAGACGGAGAAAAAACATGCCAAAAAGAGAGAAAAGATTGCAAGATGAAAGTGTTCGGTAATTAACTTTGAAATGCTAATAGTGAAAACAAATATTTTACGACCTTTATCTACTGCTTGTATCATAATTTTCAAACGGACACCGACTGATTATTTGATAAGAAAACCGATTTCGTTATTATGTCACTGGCTGATAAGCAGTTCATGCATGTATATGCTGTGTAAACGCGGCTGGTGTACGTGTACAACGTTGTTATTGAAAGTCGTTAACGACCTTCTGCAGAATTGCACATTTACCCAAATGCATTGCATAGGGCGATGCCTGCATATAGACCAGCTGTCTGGCAGCCAGACGTATTCACTAATCCCCTTTTTTCCACCCAGTGAATTTTTACCTGCTGACTGCAGTGAAAGAGGGAGCTTCCCTCTAATCTTGTACGTCAAAAATAGAAAATAACCTCACAGCCAGCCCCTGTTTTCGGGATTAACAATAAAACCAACTGAATTAAAAAATCATGCGATTTAATTGAAGTTGCACCTTAATTTTCTTGATCATGTTTTCCATAATACTTACTGGAAAAATATGCATAAAATAATTACTCTTTTTAGCATTATCGTTATTACTATACAATAACCGAGACACGGCTGGATTCTGAGTTTTTACTAAGCTATTTCAGACTTGCATGATCCACGAACAAGCAGAATTAAACAGTACTGCGTCTAGGTGAGGTTGGATCTGTCAACGCAGCGTCAGTGCAATAGTAGGTTTAATAGAAAATTGTCTGAAAATAACACGAAGCAGTAGTAGGCATATAACAAGTTGTAAATCTGGGGAATTTAAGGTCATGCGGAACACCGCAGTGCCTAATTGAGTCAATCTACGGCAGCGTGGTCCGTGTCCGTGTAGGCCACGCTCTATTGTTATAGTTATTCGTAATATACTCGTATACGGTTTATGGGCAACTGAGGCCAGCTCTGCACGAGGTTCTAAACGCCCACGCATCCTTTGCACTCTTCCATGTAAAAGCTGACTCCGGTTTTGATTTTGTATCCACGAGTGCCGGCTCTCTCCGAACAGCGAATTCAACTGTTTTCCAAAATTAACATCTTTGAATTCCATGGGAAATAGTTCATCGAGCATGACAATGCATCTCAATTTTTCAGAGGCAAGTTGCATAATACAATCACCAAAAAGTCTCTGCATTTTTCTCGACAAGCAGAAAAGGAAATTGGAAAATTGAAACATTACGGAGAAAGCAGATGATTCGACGCATGCCCTGTTGCGGTCAAATGTTTCTACTAAGCTAGTATGCAGGCACATACGTGTACCGTAAGGATCTATACTCATCTATAGATATACCTATACGGAATACGTAGTTCGTGGGCGTCGGTTTCGGCCTGCGCGAACGCCGCGGTTTTTACCAACCGTACAAAGTCCCTAGACGCCTCCCCAGCAGCGTCGTTAATGTTTTTCTCCTCCTTTTGGTTTACCTTTATTTTTCATAGCTCAACATCATAATACATGCGAGGTATTACGTGTCGTCACCACACGCTACGCGTAAGGACATAACCGACGGCGTCTGAGGCTGCAGGCTCCTCTCATGATGAATAACTAGCTCTCGCCTGCAGCGAAAAATCCAATTAAACCTAATTAGAATGCGAGCTTGGATGGAATGTGTTGCTCGGATTGTATTCTTATTACTGAAATTATCATTCACGAATATATATGTATACATATGCAAGAACATATTCACGGTAAAACCATTTTTTCTCGACGTGGTCGAGGCTCAGCGACGATTTATGGATCGATGTGTAAAACCTACGCTGTGGTGCATTCGTCAGCTGCAGTAAACGGAGGCCGGGTTCTTGCCTGCGACGTATTAGGAATAGCTGACAAAGAAATAAGTAATAAATAAACGAAGAAATGAAAACACAGAAAAACTAGAGTCATGCTGTTTTTTCGACCAAAATGTACGACGGTGTTCGAACACCACCTGCACGAAGGACGGTAGATATTGGTCGTATCGAGCTTACTATCTTCTAGCTAGGCATTGAAATCGCATTAGATAAACTGAAGTCAGCGCCGCATTTGGCGTATCGGTAACGAATTTCTGAGGAGATAATGAAAACACTACGTGCAGCTTGGGCAGTGTGCAAGTGGGCTCGAACGCTTGGGTGAATTTAGGTGAGGTTGGCAGGACTGAGTGACGTCGACCGACCTTATACGGGTGGACCAATGAAAAGCCGGCGTAGGGCGTTGCTCTCCCCCACTTTCTCGCCCGTTCGAGGCTTGAAAATCTGTAACGGGCGCCGGTGCCACCGCATTCGCATAAACGCTTCTCGGCTCTCGCGACGCGTACGAGCTTTCAGTTGTCAAGTAACAAGAGTTAGAGGCAAACCACCAGATCAACATGAGGGAGATCGTTCACATCCAGGCCGGTCAGTGCGGAAACCAAATTGGAGCTAAGGTGAGTCTATTATTCGTTTGATAAAATACACATTTTTTTGACAAGCTTTTCAGGGGTTCTGTAGCCGTAACGAGACGGAAAAAATTCATTAGTCTCTTCTTTGTTCGCAACTACTCGGAGATCGAGGTCTTGGTTGAAACTGCTCAGTGTTTATACACCGCGACAAATTTCCCCCAGTGCATGCCTCTGTGAAGTGAATTACAATTATCGGAGATACGCGCGTTCGAAATTCCGTGAGAAAGTGGACGAGACTCGGAACTCGGCAGTAGCGACTGAGAAGCTACGAGAAAGAATCGATTCGGGTATGAGAGTATAGGTATGCCGGCCGGTCGGCGTCCGACTTTTTCCACACGTAAAGGAGAATCTTGACGAGACGAAAGTAGAATTTATACGCGTTAGACGCCGCGGTTTGCCGATAGCCTCACAAAGTCAACATTAATTCGTCCCTAGCAACAGATCTTATCTAGAATTCCGTCGCCGGCAAGTGTATTGTAACGTAAATGTACCATCTTTCTCTCTGCTCCCCCCTTTCGCCGCGACTGTTGAGTTGGCTGTCATGGCGACAGCGCCGGCCGGCGTAACGGTTTTTTTTCGAACATCCTCGGGTCGAACGTTCGCGTTCAACTGCTCGTTGGGAGAGGTTAGAATCTGCTGCGGTCGCTTACTTATCCCGTGCATTTTCGCAGCCGAGCTGAGTTGCATCAATTCGTCACGTTCGATCGGCTATTGGCAATATGCATGGATTTGGGACAGGGTGTGGCTGAGGTGCGGATGCGACATTGCAGCATCGAGCGGCTGCGCACGCATCTCTTGTACCGTATGAGCGTCTCCTGCCACCGCGCTCCCCTAATGTAGAACGTGGACGCTGTTGCGGAGAGCAGGAGAGAGAAAAAAGGAAGAAAAAAGAGATAAAATTGAGGAGCGAGCGAGAAGGAATACCGGCAGAGGCGTTAGTTCGTGCACAGGATCGTTCTGCCCGCGCTCTCTCGTTCGCTTGTTTCTTCGATCGCTGACAAAATAGCGTTTAGAACTAGTTTCAAGCTGGCTTACCTTCGGCGTTTGACCGTCGTATTTGAACTGTTCTATCTCTCTTGTTTATTAATTTAGCTGTATTTTAACAAGTGGCGTCCAAGGACGATGTAGGCATGTATTTGTTGGATGAAAAATTTAATTCCGATAATGATATAAAATTTGTAAATTTATTTACGAAGGCATTCCTCCGTCATTTTTTATGAAATAAAAGATGGGAGCGAAAAAAAAAACGACAACCTAGCAGCGCGAGACGGAGTCACGTCATCGTTACCAAGTACAGGATTCAGAATAGTAAATTTTAGTACAAGGCCATCCAGCCTTGAGTCAGTGAACAGAATGTATACACGTCGTTTATTGAAGAAGCCTAAGGAGTTGGCTATCCGAATGTTCAATTTTATCGATTTTTATTAGCCTTGATTGTAATTTTTATCGAACTTAGACGAGCCACTCTGAGTCGTTTTCTTACAAAAAACACGCAATGCTTGCTCTGTCGGTTCTTATACTGCACACAACTCGGAAGTTCTTTCTCCATGTGAAATTTTGCCTGCGTTCCTCGGAGCAGCTGGTTATTGAGGACAAAGAAGTGCCAGGTGTTAGACGCAGAGGGTTCCATTTTCCGTTAGCTACTATCCTGACTGAAAACGTCTGCCTGTTTCACAGATCGCACGTACAGGGCTCCTGATATGAATTTATTGTTAGATTGACGTTTATTATCGAAGGGTCGTTATTTCGGTCTTGATAGCTAATCGGTCGATGCATCGATAAAATGATGAACTAGTTATTTTGAACTAGATATATTTGCTATCAGCTTGACAAATTCCTCTATTATAAAGCTCTAAAAATATTGCCCAAGGTGTTATTATTATGTCGTCCAATTAGCTGTTCCAAAGGTCGATGTCATTCCAGTGAGAAATTGAAATTGGGTGAAATGTAATCTGTCTCATATATGCATAATACTTTGATTTTCATCCTATAAAGCAGGAATTAAAATCGTCACAAGTAATTGCTGTACGGAAAATAAATATAATTGCATTTATTTTAACAATTTCACGACCTTTGTAGCTGCTTATCATACCATGTTCGTTCCTTAGTTGACTGGCACGGTTTGCGCCACTTGTGTATTTCTTTTTGCACTCTATTCAGAGCCATATATGCAGTCATAGGCATTGCGTAATAATGATGGCGAAATATTGGGTGGCAAGAGGAGATAAAGTTCACCTGGACCCTGATGCTAATTACCTGTTATGGCAATATGGGCATGATCATCATTTCTATATATAGCGGTGACATTGGTGACTCATGTCTACTTTATTATTCCCGGACTGTAGAGGGGATGACGTCCCACCGCACGATGCTCATATATGGTCAGCCATTAGGCTGCATAACTTGTTACCTAATACGAAATTCATAAGAAATTGCCTCGTTTTGGTTGAGCAATGGATTTAAAAGGCAAATACAAAATAAGCAGAAAAGAAACGAAAACACAGTTATCCCAGTGACCCGATTGATCCATAATGTTTTTTGCATTCTTGGCTTTCGTTCACCACTAAATTCCTACCTCTGAACCTCTTTCGGTTCTATTTATATTCGCAAAATTAATATTTATCCTGCGCGAAACTGCTGCCCGACCGCTGCATTTCCCGATTAGTCCGAGTTATGCTTTACCGGTGTCGTTGAACTCCTGCTACTCGAAGATGCTCCGTTGTTGCTCAGTCGAGTGTGTCTGATTGGCTAGTTGGCTGCCTGGCTCTCGAGCGGATGAATAAATCACTAATTAAATTTAATTTGCCGTTCGCCATAAGCCCCTTAGTATTTTCCCTGTTATTTGCATTTATGAAAATACACAAGGCTGTGTAATTTTCTTTAATGTAATTCCACACTCGCTAGATTACTCTTATTGTTAGTTGAACCATATCGGTTGCGGCGATGCCGATGATTATTGTTTTTATTGCTGGGGGAAGAGTTTTATTTTGATACGGAATTTTCAATCCAATATTTGAATAATAATTTTTTTGTAAAACTATTCAAAGATAAATAATGAATTTATAGACACAA
Organism: Diprion similis; assembly: GCF_021155765.1. Lineage (NCBI taxonomy): Eukaryota > Metazoa > Arthropoda > Insecta > Hymenoptera > Diprionidae > Diprion > Diprion similis. The sequence continues at coordinate 23,536,267 of NC_060110.1, forward strand.
GTGTTTGATAATTTACGGAGGTTTGACTGGTTTGAAGAAAAAAAAATTCGTGTTTGTTACACGTGATATAAGCTTAGATAAGATAAAAAAAAATGCATCAATCGACTGAAGCTATATGTTTGATTTCAGTTTTGGGAAATAATCAGTGACGAGCATGGAATTGACCCGACCGGCGCCTACCATGGAGACTCTGATCTTCAGCTGGAGAGGATCAACGTCTACTACAATGAGGCGTCAGGAGGAAAATACGTCCCTCGTGCGATCCTTGTTGATTTGGAGCCTGGTACCATGGACTCCGTTCGCTCGGGACCATTCGGTCAGATCTTCCGACCGGACAACTTCGTTTTCGGTCAGAGCGGTGCCGGAAACAACTGGGCGAAGGGTCACTACACCGAGGGCGCTGAGCTGGTGGACTCAGTTTTGGACGTAGTGAGGAAGGAGGCCGAGAGCTGCGATTGCCTGCAAGGTTTCCAGCTGACGCACTCTCTTGGAGGCGGAACCGGATCGGGAATGGGCACCCTGCTGATCTCAAAGATCCGCGAGGAATACCCCGACAGAATAATGAACACCTACTCGGTCGTACCGTCGCCAAAAGTGTCCGACACCGTAGTCGAGCCCTACAACGCCACCCTCTCAGTCCACCAGCTGGTAGAAAACACCGACGAGACATACTGCATCGACAACGAAGCGCTGTACGACATCTGCTTCCGCACCTTGAAACTCTCGACCCCGACGTACGGTGACCTCAACCATCTAGTGTCCCTCACAATGTCCGGAGTTACGACCTGCCTCAGATTCCCGGGTCAGCTCAACGCCGATCTCCGCAAACTCGCCGTCAACATGGTTCCGTTCCCTCGTCTCCACTTCTTCATGCCCGGTTTCGCTCCCCTCACATCTCGCGGTAGCCAGCAGTACCGTGCGTTATCGGTACCCGAACTCACCCAGCAGATGTTCGACGCCAAGAACATGATGGCCGCTTGTGACCCACGTCACGGAAGGTACCTCACAGTCGCCGCGATATTCCGAGGAAGGATGTCGATGAAGGAAGTAGACGAGCAAATGCTGAACATCCAGAACAAGAACAGCTCGTACTTCGTCGAATGGATTCCCAACAACGTCAAGACTGCAGTGTGCGACATCCCGCCCCGTGGTCTTAAGATGTCGGCGACCTTCATCGGCAACTCGACTGCCATCCAGGAACTGTTCAAGCGAATTTCCGAACAGTTCACCGCCATGTTCAGGAGGAAGGCTTTCCTCCATTGGTACACAGGCGAGGGTATGGACGAGATGGAATTCACCGAGGCTGAGTCTAACATGAACGACTTGGTGTCCGAGTACCAACAGTACCAAGAAGCCACCGCTGACGAGGACGCCGAGTTTGACGAGGAACAGGAAGCCGAAGTTGACGAGAACTAAAGCGTCGCCCTGGCCTTAGACACCCTAATCCCACCCATCCCTTCTCCCCTAAAAGCTTATTTTTCATTTTTTACTTCTCCTCTTATCGTCATTATAAATTTTTATTTTCCTTTCACATCTTCCCCCTTACCTGTTATTATTATTGTTTTTTTCTTCGCTATTCTTCTATATACCGACTCGTTTGTTATCACACAACCATGACAGCAGCCAGGACGCGCCGCGCTTTACTACCTTCATCGGTTTTCTCCCAACTTCCCCCTTGTCTTATCGCCCCTGTTCACACCTGTACACAACACCTGTATAAAAAAAACCCATATATACGTACGATGGGTTTTTTTTTATGTAACTGTTCGGCGGAATGTTTTCTGTAAAGATCGACGACGCTTCTTGAGAGAGACAGAGAAAGCGTTTGTTTTTTTTTAATGTTCTTTTTTTCTCATCGTTGAAAAAAAAATAACAATAATTTTCATAATAAAGACATCATTACAAATAATAATTAAATAATTGTCTTTTTTTGAAGGTTGCATTATTTTCTCAATTCTTTCGTCTTTACAATTTATATACAAAACGTTTAACGTATAGCAAAAAAGACAGGCGCGCTTGTCAGCCAGCTTTATTAATATTGGAAAAAAGGTCCTTTTCTATTTGGTATATTAGTTGTACGTATAAATATATTGTATATTTCTCTGTTGTAAAAACCAGCAACACATTCCGAATAAAACTATATAGGTATCGTTACTACCGTGTAACAAAGACTGACGCCTTGTGTTTTGTACTTTTCTCTTCGTCTTCTTCATAAGTTTTTTTTTCATAAATATTTTAAATTCTGGTTGCTTTAGCGCGTCTTGTATTTACCACCCTACAATTGTAGTATCATCAGCGAGATTGCCACAATCTTATAATAAATTATTACAAAATAAAAAATACATTTTATTAACACGTAATTATTATACATTATTAATCATAGTAATAAGTTACTATCCCGTTCTTCGTACCTATTCCCCAACTACGCACAAAGTAATCTTACAAATCCTTAATGTACGTTTCATCCAATTAGATAATAATTATTTAATTCAACCATCACTTCCTTTTCGTACAAACACTCTTCTCGGTGCTACCAGACGCAATTTTCTTATCGTTTTTCTTTATTTTACAATGCAGAAATATATCAAAATAGGAACACGTGTTGCTGCTAACTGCGTTTCTACAATACTATAAGCGAAAAGTCTTGCGGTTTTATTCTCGATGATCATACGACCTTAAGTCTTTATTAAAATTTCTTCGAGTATGCATTATTTCATATTTCTTACCTTTCCGCCTTCAGCATGAACCAGAAAATTGTCAACTATAATGCGCAATTCCATAAAGACTTTTGAGATCTGAGCAGTGAACTACGGCAGTCAAAATCCGGATCAGCAATAATAATTTATCGAAATATGTAAGTATTGAAAGAAATTCATTATCAAATATTTCATATTTTAATTAAATAAAATGTGATTCTAGGAAATATGAATTTCGGAAAACAAATGAGTAAGCCTTCTGCATGCATAGTTGAAGACCAGTAGTATAATTGCTGTAAGTAAAAGAATTTTTGTTCGATCAATACAATTATGCATATAATTTAGGATATTTCGATTATTATATTTCCAACGCAACGAGTTGTCTCCGACGTTAATAACATCCAATGTTTACTAGGCAACATGATTCGGTGATTGTTATACGTACACCAACTGCAGCAAACTACCTGCAAAATCCAAAAATCGCCGATGACGACCTGAGATTTATTTAGTTTAACTTTCTATATTACATGGGCACTGCGATATAGGCATTGAGATGGTCATAAATCATATTAGTGAAAACTTTTTTGCGATGATTTAGAATTAAATCCACCAATAGTGGTTATTGAATTATTGGCGCTTGAAATTACTTACTGAATCAACGTTCAAATTACTTAGGAAATATGTAGAATTATTGTAAGTTGATTGAAGTTAATTGGAATCAATTAGAGGGATAGTAGGTTTTGGTAGCCTTTGGAAATCTTTGGAAGTCACTTGTACATCCAAAATCGAAGTAAATAGCCCCTCGGTATACAGTTCTTGCGTCAAGCTACTCGGAAATCCGTCCACTTTTCACGTGGATAGCAGTCGACAACGGTTCTGTAAGGGTATAAAATTTTAATGGTACGAATGTGTGGCACTTTAATTGAAGTTTATTTAACCTTGGTGGCTTAGCACCTGACGATACGAATGCCAAGTTCACGTTTCATTATTCACCTAATTAAAAAGTTAGTGAAGTTAAGGGTATAATAGCAATTCCAATTGAAAAAATTTTATCGAGGAATGTTCCACGTCAAGAATTCATCATCAAAGTTAGATGAATTATGGTGACAGTTGTTTTTTTGCGATTTGAAATGCTTAACTGTTTTTTCAAAATAAAAGCAATAAGGATTTCTCAAAAAAATTATAGTATCTAGGTTTACATTCGAATGTCGATAAAAACTCTGCCGTCGACATGCGTCTGGAAGCTGCTTATCCGTATACAGGCACGTTGCACAAGTTGCAGACAATTAGGAGTTCTGACGTTGGCGGTATTTTACGTACTAGAATTATTCTCACATCGATATTCAATTAGATAGATAACGACCGCTTGAATTGTGAACAATTAAAATGCTAGATTAAGAAATATTTTCTGAGAAAATGACGATGATGGATCTAAATCTCTGCAAAAAATATAGGGACAATTGCTGTTATAGTGTATTTTGACGAAGTTTAGCTGTCCTTCCATCATACTTTTATAACTCACTCATTTCCTTAGACAATTGAATTAAGTTAGCTTAAGACGATAAAAATCTATAATTCTAAATGTTGAAACTATTGACAGCGAAGCTAGTTCTCAGCGTCACGAATTGGAATCGTGAAATTTCGCATAATATACAACGTCTCCAAGTGAACGTGCGAAAGTCTTTTATACGTTGTCTGGACTAGCACTGAGCTCGCGTACGGTTGTTAATGTCTCATGAAATTCTTCACGATCCAGTTCTCCGTTTGGGCAATGTAATACGAGACAAGACACGTGTGTAGCGTCGGTTCATATCCGCGGCTACATTACTTTATCTCGTCTAATTAATCAGACGATTAAACCATATTATTACGGAGATACGATCTCCTCAGTTATCCTCTGATTCTTTTCTCATGTCAAGGAGTCGGTTTTATTGCCACAACCAGCCGTGGCTCGAGGAGATAACGAACCCGCAGTTTAAATTTATCAAGATAAACTCGCGTGCCCCACTCAACTGATGTATGTCTCATTTTTTTTCTCACTTTTTCCTTTTTGGGGAATATCCTCATTTTTCCCTCTCGCGGAGGCAGGAAATCCTCAAATCCCGGTGTAATGTGATAAAATTGAATTTTATCTTCACAGACGCAATAAGAGCACAGCTGCGATCCGGAGTCAGTGTCCTGAATCACATCGAAAGCGAGAATGGCGAACGCGAGGGAATATTTATAGATGTTTTCCCTCGCTTCGATTCTCTTTGCGGTAGCCACGTATTGTTGGAAGTTAGATAAATCGCAGGAGGCTACGGATTAGGCGAAATCGTGACCGTTCAGCCGTGACTTCGACCTTGGGATCGTTCAGAAAAAGACTGGATACATGTGGATCTGGTTTTGACGACTCAATTAAATGATGATTTCAATTTTTAGCGTTCGTTATCAAAGTTGACGCGTGGACAAAATGCTCCGCATTCAAGGGTGTCATGATTTCTATGTATGACAAAACGCGCGAATTACGAACTGATCTCATCACCTGACACTCATCTTTCATCTTAGTTACCTTACCGCGATCTACGTAAAAATAACACAAGGAGGTGCTTGCATAATAAGGAGGAAACGATCATCGAAGGTTTCGATTCACTGCATCGACCTTGTATGGTTATATTGATTAAATTATGGTTTCACTGGGTATTATTAGCTGTAGCTAACCAACTGATACTCATTGTCAGCAGGCTGTTGTATTTGACTCATGCGAGAAAACCAGGCGACTGAGCGTTGATTGGATATACAGTCTTTTTCGCGCCCACTTTACAGGCTTCAGGTTGGCCCTCGATGCTCGATGAAAATCCACCCCAAACGCTTCCAAGAATTTATACCATCGCTTGATCCTCTACCGTTTCTTGCTATTTTTCCGAATGATACGTGAATTTTAGCATGTTTGAAGGGGATAGAATATTTGTTCAGAATCTGAATTTGAAACCAAAGGAATCATCCGTATATAACCCATACAGATTACGCTAACCGCGTTGAATATTCGATACGACTGTTGAAAGTGAAATGAAATAGTCACTTGATATACAGCTGAAAAATTGTGTTAGTAATCCGATATTCATAATCCGGCACCCGGAGGTTGACGAGTTCCAAAAACCACAAAAATGTTCCACTGGAATATCCAAGTGAAAAAAATCATGTTTTTTGTCATGGTTATAATAAGGATTCTGTCGGTTTTAAAAGCACTCTATTCTTCATCAGTAACTATTTGTTTTACTGTAAATTGAAATACACTTATGTGATCTGATCTGTGGTCTTTTTACGTAAGTTTAAGTACAACGAACTACCGACCGAATTCAAAATTTTTTCTTCAGTTTAACTGATCAGGATATTGCCTGTAAAGTAAAATTCATTTACTGATATCGATATCTGACTATGCTTGAAGAATATTAAAGAAGCAATACAAAATTGCTTTTTTATTTAAAATCAAAATTTTAATGTTCATTTCTGCATCCATGCTACGAGATAAGTCGTAAGAAGTATTTTAATTTACTCAAAACTGTTGCAAATTTTCAGTATGAGTTTTTGATGCAATTATGAAAAGACCAGGTCCTCAACAAATGCTGCATATTTGCATTATCTAAATATATACCAATTCAATTACTATCCCATTTCAATCCCACTCAAATACTTCACTATAACTTCGAAGTATCTAATTTTCCCCACAAAAAAAAATAAAAATAAATAAAAACCATTTATTTTTATCCCTTCCATGTATATATCGGACTGAAAATGTCGAAAAACGTATTCTGGCATTTCTCGAAGATCTATCTGGATCGAATTTCATGTTCAGGTTCATCAGTTTTTTTTCCCACAAAAAACAATTTAGGACATATTTTTTCCGACGATATTAAGTTATCGAAGAAAAACTCTTAAAGGATGTTAATATTATTCTAATATATACCCCATAACATATCCAAACAGCAGCCAGATTGAAATTTTTATCCTAAGAAAGCTCTTTCCGGGTGCATTCAGTGTAGTTTCGATTTAAATAACCATTGTGATTCATGAAATTTCCATCGGCAGTACCGCATCCGTTCTGCTCGAATTCCATGGAGTTCTTTAAGTCCCAGAGCCTCCTGGTGGGGATGGATGACGGGTAGCTGCAGGGCGCCGGGCGTCCCGGCGACAACGTCGACGAGACAGACGGTGCTTCTCAGCCACTCGCATTTCACCGGCGCACTTGATCGTCCGCACTTCTGGTGGTACTTCCTCAGCGACACGCTCCCTTACGCATCAGAACAGGAGACGGCTCATCGTCATCGCAACGCCAATTCGTCCAGCAGTAGTCGCCTTTCGGTAAAGACGTGATCGTCAGCCAGGACACTCCGCAGGAGACGCAGGACAGAAAACCCGACAATGAGGGAGATCGTTCACCTGCAGGCCGGTCAGTGCGGAAATCAGATCGGAGCCAAGGTACGAGACGAATTTCACCTCTTTTCAAATCCGAATCAAGCCAAGCGTTCCAAACATGGTTTTAGGAACACCGGCGGTTTTTTTTGAATTTAGGTATTCAAGGGTCTTGATTCCACATCTAAATACCGTTACGATTCAATACCGATTGTCTATTTTTGCACCCGACACTGTCAAACGAACGATTTTACGAACATGGTTTTAGGAACACTGGCGGGATTTTTGAATTCGGGAAATTCGCGGGTCTCAGTTAAATCCACAAATTTTGTTACAATTCATTGCTGATTGTAGGGTTCTCTGCAGGGAATACCTACTATAAAATGAACGATTTGGACATTGAATTTCTAACCCAAGGAAGTGTTCAACTGACACAGTAAGTTTCCTGTGCTTCCTGTCACTTCTCGACGTTTTATTTTTTATCCTCGTTCTCATACACGAAGGCAGTATGTGCGGTGCATATGCACACAGGCCGGAATAAGAAAAGTAAATAAACCAACCGCGGGACCTCTTAAACCGCAGACGGTACGCTCTGATTCCTTGACGATTCAAATCCAGCTCAGAGTCTCTTTCAGAGGGGGCTCTTGACATCCACTCGAAACCGGCTAATTTGATCCCCGAGGCAAGTATAAGATAACGTCGAGGCAGAATCTGACGCCGATTCTTGAAAATTAATCGTTGTATGAATCATCGGGAAAGAAATGATCCCATAAGTCATTCGTTGATGTTATATTGAACGAGAAATCGATCCCTGTAGCAAATTTTATTCTACATATCGAATTTCCAGTATAAATTGCATCTTACGATCTATAAAAACTGTGAAGTTTTTAAAACAAATGAGTATCCGTTGAATTTTTCCCCAACCCGCATTGCATGTAAAATATATTCATAGATATGTACAGGGCATTCTGTATATAATTTCCGGCGATGCGTTGGCACCGACGTGACGCTTGCAAAATATTGACGCCAGGATACGTGTACGTGTGCATTTACTTAATTGCGAGCTCTGCGTATATATCTTATCGACCCGCACTCAGGAATATCCTACCTGCGGTGTATAATATTACAATTGACGACAGCCTGTCCCGCTTCGTACGGTTCTTTGTCATGAAAAAGCGCTTGGCTCTGATGGAAGAGAAGTAGTTAAATCTGATGAAAAAGAAAAAGTTTGAGCAGAGATTATCGACCGTAAAAAACCGAAAATGATTCAGACCCGTTCTTCCGGAAGTTGAAGCACTAAACCGTAGATTAAAAGAGGAAACTGAAGCTCGCACACTTATCGTTAATTAAAACTTTCTGATCGCGTTTGATAAATGTATGATAATTAATTGCCCTCACGATTTAAAAGCATGAATCAAGAGTTTTTAAAATTTGATCACCGTTTTGCCAATTATTGAATTTAATTATCTTTTGTTTCTTATTTTCTGTACGCAGAATTTTTTCATTTTGTTACTACAATAATAATGTGACACAGTAAACGCTTTGTAAGCTTACGGGAATAAATATAGGAGCAATATAATGGTGAGTTTGTCTTCGGGTACACGGAAACAAGATAAGATTGCTCGAAATAACGCCAAGTGTTCTAACGGGATCGTGGTTAATTTTTATCGCGAATAAAACATTTTGAAATCGATGAATAATATGATGTTGCAAGAAATTGACACAGTTCGACATAGGAAAAATTGCAGGTGAATCTCCTGGCTGATCGTGAGATCGATGCGGTACAGTTTTGTCGTTTTTCAAACGTTTCTTTACGTTTTAATGCCCGTTCGAGTAAACTAGAGAATGTTAGAGTTTATTGAACTTTTTGCGAGCCAGTCGCAGTGAGCGAGCGAATGACTCAGAGCTGGAAGGCAGCAGTAGGAAAACGCTTGATTGTCCTTGGGTCTTGGATGAGGAATAGAAATAATTATAGTAAATTGACCTTTATTCGTTCCAAGACTCGCGGTTAAGGGATTAGCCAACAAATTGACTACGAAGAGTGCTCAGCGACCGTTTAACAGAGCAATTGCACGTGAAATTCGGATCGAGATTCTCCCGCAATTACCGGATCTTCTTTTTTCCCCCCGATCTTTCCCCAGCTGAAAATCATTTCCTCTTTTTTAGCCGTCTCAATTATCCCCTCGGGATTGTGCCAGAACATCCCACTTCAAAATCAAAACCATACGATTTTGTTTCTCGGTAAATTTTTTCCGCACCAAAGTTTCACCTCAACCCTAACACCTCCAAAGTGAATAACCCGTTGACTTTAAAATGAAAATATTAACGCCAAATGCCTTTATTTGAGTACAAAAACACTTTTTGGCCGATTTTGCGATGTTCTGAACATGTTTCAGAAATTGAGGTTTTTTTCTAAAAATTAGTGTTTTTTTCACATTGTGAGAATAATTCTACAAAATAAATTGTGGCAATCGATTTGTCAGAAAATCTCGGCGGATCGTATAACTGAACTTCATAACTTGACGTGAGGTCTTGCCGAGACTCTCGTCCTGTTGATTACCGATTATCGATTTTTGCTTTCCTTCTTCAACTTCTTGAAGGAAAAATTTTCGATGCCAGCAGGATTTCCTGTACATTTAAAAAGCACCTCGCTTTATTCTCGCGTTTCTTTGTGCTCGGCGAGGTCGGATATGTACGTAGAAACTCCGGAACTCAGGACTTCGGTCAACATGCGGCAACCGTGTGGTGAGATGTCACAGAATACTCGAGTCTCCGGGTGCAATGAAGGACTGTCGTGCACGTGGAGTGTTCTCGACTATCCGACCAGCCATGCTATCCCTTAATTATGCGCTATTTCATAACGATTTTAACGAGACTCCCTCGCTGAACTCGTTCATTCGTGACACTGCAAAGGCGTAAAAAACGCTCCTTTACGCGTACTCTTGATATGCAGCTATAAATTTTCATCTATAAAAATAACTGGTCTAACATCCTGTAATCGATCTACTCCAGAAGTCAATTTTCAGGAAAAAAAAAAGAGATCTGAAAAGAAAATTAGCCAAAAAGAAAGTCCGGGATTAGCCATCAAGATAGGAAGTATTTCACCCGCACATTGGTCCGAATACAGAGTAAATTGGTTACGATAAAAAGGTCAAACAATTGCAGGAATCTTCGAATGTTAGATGTGTATAATAAAAATTCATTCAAGGTTTGATTTATCGTTCAGTGAATACTGGACGCGATTTTCTGCACGAGGGATTTCGCGATCGGAGCGTGAAAACAAAGCTTTACTCAACCATTGGTTCGTTTAGTTTACCCACATTTATAAACACCGAGATACAGAGGAAGTTTGCATTTTTGTGGGTCCAGATTTAGTTGCAATGTAGATGGACGGGATAATACCAGTTACGCTTGAACATTTCAGCCTAATTATTATGCTTTAATCTTGGTTTTATTCAAATGAAATTCATCCGCGAAACGGAATGCAGATTAGAAGATCACGTAATCCCATCACTTTTTACAGTAAATTAAAACGCAATTTTGTCAAAAAATAGTTGAAACCGAGGTTGAATCTGTACGTATTTGCCCAATTTTCTCGTGAAACTACGCAGAAGCGTGAAGGGAGAAATTGGAGTCCCGGAGGCTTAGAAGCCTGGGAAATGCGTCTGGGTTTATATCTATGTCCATATCTCGTAGCGCGTATGCAGGCTTAGCAGCAGTAACAGAAGCACACAGTGGGGTCTATTAATAGTGAAAAAGAAAATAGTAAAAGATGAGGAGACAAACGTAGAAGGAGCTGTGCAGTGCTGCAGGGGGCTGGAGCAGGGCGAAAGAGAAGAAGAGGCTGTTAACGGAGCGCCTTCTCTAACGCAGTGCATGCGACAAATGTCTCCGAGTGCAGCGTACCGGCTATTTATACTTACCGGAGATATATTATACCTACCACCTCGCGCATCTCATCCGCAACGGGATGATTTTTGACTTCCGAAAAGAGTGCTTCAAGCCCGGCGCAGCTGCGTTTTCAGAAATTATCTCGTTTGCGCCTCACAGTGTTTATGCGAATTAGACGAGATTCATTGTAATTATACATGTATTTCAATTTATTTGTAGTTCTGGGAGGTCATTTCCGAGGAACATGGCATCGACCCGTCCGGCATCTATCACGGGGACAGTAACCTCCAGTTGGAGAGAATCTCCGTTTACTACAACGAAGCCTCAGGTAAAAATTCTAACTTGTATTTTTTAGTCGATTATAGAATTATACGAAATAGGAAGAACAAAGAATTCTCTAATTCAAACGGTAAATAAAACAGATTTTTTTATAAATTTTATTCATTTAATTTCACATTGAGTAACGAGTCAAAAGTTCCAAAAAACCAATTAAGGAACCGAAATTGATCCGCTGAAGTTTGCTGATAACGCGGTTTTATTGCAGCAGCCTGACTGGCTTCTTTGACTATGTATACACTTACATGAAAGTGAGGATTTGTGAGACGTCATCTCTTAGAGTTAAATATACAGTCAAAGTAAACATAGTTTCCCTCATGAATCGGCTTAGCAGCTGTTTCGACGTTAGATAATTCGGTCTGCAATTAGTCAGAAGAGAGACACTCTAATGTGATTTCACGACGCTGACGAGTTTCTCCAATCATCGCTTTATTTTTCTTCAAAATTTGGTATTAAAATATGAACTCAAATCGATCCTCTGCAGTGAAGTTTGTCCATTAGAAATTGACACGTCGAAGAAAATTTTCTTTTACCAGAGGCAATAGTTTTTCTGATCAATTAGAGACCAAAGGAACTGAAAGCCAAACAGCTTTTGATCTGATTCTCCGCATGTCTAATGCTTGCACTTTGACTGCATCCAACTATTATAAGCCATCAGAGGCTAAGTCCGACGGATCAGCTATTTGAAAATTTTTTTTACATACCTCGTTCATTTGAAAACATTTTCTGAAGAAAAGCACCGGTGACTCAGTCCAGTAAAAGAGAATCGCTTGGTAATACGTTCGTCATACCGTTGAAGAATGATTTTTTTATGCTTTGTTGTTTCAACGATAAAAATTTTACGACACCCGTTTACGAGGTGAGTCAAATTTCGCAGTATACAAACTGCTGCTCTCTCTGGGAATGTGTAACATTACCTAGACGCGTAAATAAAGGCATACTTGCACGTTGATTTTTCTAACTTATCGGTGACTGGCGGTGGAAATGACACCAGAATGAAAGAATTCGGTGCTCGAGACGCCGGTCCTAAGAAGCGAAATTTCCAGTCGTCGTGCACCGACCTTGTTGGGTTGGAGTTCTCAGCGGATAGCGATGTCTCTCAGTTCACGTTGCTCAAAAATAGATTTCTCCCGCAGTGTCGACGGTGGTATGTCAAAGCCTCGGAGGCAGGACGAATGAATTTGAGAAGAGAAAGAAAGAGAAAAAGGAAAAGGAAAAGGGAAACAGCGTTCAGAGCGTGGAAATAAGAAAGGAGAAACTGGCAGTCAAGGAACCTCGTTAGGTTACGACTGAAATAACTTTGCTCCAAGTCATACACTGTCCCTTGGATGCGATAGCTTAGCGCAGGAAAACTTACGTGTAATAGGAAGTAGCTTAAGCTCACAAATAACTGGTATGCGAGATAAGCTTCTTCGTGACCAACAATAAGACAAGAGAAAAAGGTAACAGCCTCCGAGCCCACCGGAGATGTTATTTATCTCTTATATCCCATCGTCAAAAACAATACACTCGTCAATCGTGAACGGCTTGTGTCTGGTGGTCAGAAATGTCAGGAATTCAAAAGGGCCGCCACACGCACGTCAAACGGACCAGATCATTTCACACAAAGTATTCTGTTCCCTTCAGCGTTTAATCTTTTAAGAAATCGAGGAATCACTTAGATGCTAGATATATGAGAATCAGTTTTTCCAACAGAAAATAATATATAAATAACTTCGTAAAGACTGATTGTAGATAATTGGTTGAAACCCTTTTGCTGAATACTTGTCTCATATTATTGTTTACCGAGTTACAACGCTACTATAATGAACAGTTATTATTTACCGACAGCGATTGAACGGTTTTTTAGACCCATGACCAGGTGCCATAACCAAATAAAGATTTCCGCCTGTGAGTGTTAATTGTGATAATGAGTTTTCAATTGAATGACAATTGAGCTATGATTAATATTCAAGATTAGCCACACAGCGGTTAAATTTCATTTGGCAATCACTGACGCAGGTGAAAGAAAAGCTTCGTTTCCTGCGTCTGAAACGGTGTTGAGAAAGATCTGCAAGAAATTCAACGTAATCCTTGTACGTGCAGAATTGAGAATTGTATCGTGAGAATCTGGGACTGAGTCATAACGTTTCGCGGTCCGATTAAGGCGAGGTCTCTCTTTAAACCCAACTCCTTTTGAAGGCCATAAGAAAAAAAAAGTTAATGTCTGAGGCATATCGCTACCCGCGAACGTAAATACATATCTATTCGAATTTATTATTAGAACGTGCTTAGCGCGGCTAAATTGGCTTCCCTAAAAGTCGCGTTGGTCCACGACTCGAGACTTCCCCTGCATGTAGGTACGCGGCAGCCGTGGCTCTTTGTCACCGTTTACAATCACACATATCGTATGCGGTACACGTGCAATTTGCGTATCGTTTGTTCCCTTCGACCATGCATGCAGCAGCTCCATGTACAACGTACCAAAGCGTAATGACGATAATTATCCACTGCAGTGTGACTCGATCAGGAAAGATTTCACCCCGTTTGTCACCCCTGAGCAACATTTTCACCGGTAAAACGTTAGACGCGAACGAGTGGAGGAAAAAACTGAGTTGGCACCTCGGCAACTTTTCATGTTCATACTCCGATGGTATTTTAAGTGTCTGGTTTAATTGTAGAAGAGTTCAGTATACACGTGGCATGAATGAATTCACGCGAATGCAAGCAGGGTAGCTAAAAGGACAAAATTTAACGAGCAGTGCATGCGGCGTGAATTTTGAATGACGACTGCACCGAAGTTGGAAGTAGAGGTTCTGGTTATCGAGGGGTGAAATTTAAGAGACCCCTAAACTCGAATTTCACTTTAGACCATCAAAGGGTGAATTGCAGAGTTGGAGGATGAGAAGAAATTTCTGGCTTCAATTATTCTCTTCTATTATAGAATTTTATTTTTCGATCACCTCACTATGATATGCGGCCTTTGTTTCAGTTGCAACATCGACAAATGGAGGAAAGTACGTTCCCCGTGCGATTCTACTCGACTTGGAGCCCGGAACTATGGACGCAGTGCGTTCGGGAACGTACGGTAAGCTGTTCCGTCCGGACAACTTTGTCTTCGGTCAAAGTGGGGCCGGAAACAACTGGGCGAAGGGTCACTACACGGAGGGTGCCGAGTTGGTCGATGCGGTTCTGGACGTCGTGCGAAAGGAGTGCGAGAACTGCGACTGTCTTCAGGGATTTCAGCTGACGCATTCCCTGGGTGGTGGAACAGGATCAGGAATGGGAACGCTCCTGATATCAAAAATCCGCGAGGAGTATCCGGACCGGATAATGAACACCTACTCCGTAATGCCGTCCCCGAAGGTATCCGACACCGTTGTGGAACCGTACAACGCGACACTGTCGGTTCATCAGCTGGTGGAGAACACCGACGAGACGTACTGCATAGACAACGAAGCACTCTACGACATCTGCTTCCGGACCTTGAAGGTATCCAACCCGTCTTACGGGGACCTTAATCATCTGGTATCTCTGACAATGTCCGGAGTGACAACGTGCCTCAGATTCCCAGGCCAGCTTAACGCCGATCTACGTAAATTGGCCGTGAACATGGTGCCTTTCCCACGACTCCATTTCTTCATGCCGGGATTCGCTCCACTCACTTCTCGCTCGATGCAACAATACTCGGCGTTGTCAGTGCCCGAGCTTACCCAGCAGATGTTCGACGCCAAGAACATGATGGCTGCCTGCGACCCGAGGCACGGACGGTACTTAACAGTGGCCGCGGTATTCCGGGGAAGAATGTCGATGAAGGAAGTCGACGAGCAAATGCTGAGCGTTCAGAACAAGAACAGCCCGTATTTCGTCGAGTGGATACCCAACAACGTGAAGACGGCCGTCTGCGACATACCACCAAAGGGACTCAAGATGTCGTCCACCTTCATCGGCAACACGACAGCCATTCAAGAACTGTTCAAGAGGATCTCTGAGCAGTTCACCGCCATGTTCAGGAGGAAGGCTTTCCTCCATTGGTACACTGGCGAGGGAATGGACGAGATGGAATTCACCGAAGCTGAGTCCAACATGAACGACCTGGTCTCCGAGTATCAACAGTACCAGGAAGCGACCGCAGAGGAAGATTTTGAGCCCGAGGAATGTGGAGATGATTTCGAAACCTGCGAACAAGAGTGAAGCTTCGTCGCGGCTTGCTTTGACGTGGACGAAGGCCGAGAACTTCATCGATAAAACAGACTCGTTCCAGGGAACGGCGTCGATTGATCATCTGAATGTAACACCGTTCATCACCATGATATAAGAATGTCCTAAATACTTTAGTCATATTTATACTATACTATTATATGCTAATACGTAGTATTCGCTACTTTTCTAATTTTATACTCGAGTATAATGATAGATAGTTAAACAGATATACGGAAGACTGAAGATGAAAAGTGTAAACATTTACTTATGTGTTGGTTTGGGATTAAGCCAGGCTTCTCTCTGTAATACGATTGTACATGATCCATCATACGAGCACCAAAGCTCTAACCAAAAATTTAATTGTGATTACACCGTATATATACACACTTCTATACACGTAACAACTGTTGGATGTCAAGGAAAAGAGTTTTCTTGTCCCTTATCTTCAGGGGATACTTTGACGATTATAATTTACGAATTCGAAACCTCAGTCAAGATCAAGTTCTGGACATTGCTACAGCGAATGGAATGAAATTACGTTATTATTAAACGCTAGCACAAATCGGATCAAAAGTATTCATTCGTCTGGATTTTATCCGCCTTCTTCTGCCTGTTTTTCTTCTTGTTCCCTTGCATTTTCTGGCCGATTTTCTGCTTTCTTTTTACCTTTATTCGCTACATAAGTCTCTCTTTCTTTTCACTTTCTTCTACGTGATCCTCTTCTTGGTCGTCGTCTACGATGATGTCCTTGTCAGGTTCGGCCTCCTGGTACTGCTGATACTCTGATATCAAATCCTGCACGTTTTTGATAGCAGTAGTGAAATCATTCTCGTCCATACCCTCAGAAGTGTACCAGTGCAGGTAAGCTTTTCTTCTATACATCGCGTTGAACTGATCGGTGATCCTTTTGAACAACTCCTGCATGGATGTGGTATTTGATACTGACGTGGCAGCGACTTTGAATCCCCGCGGTGAAATGTCACAGATTGCAGTTTTAATATTGTTCGGTATCCATTCGACAAAATACTTGCTGTTCTTGTTCTGGACGTTGAGCATTTGCTCATCGACGACCTGAAACGTGAAATAATCGCAATTTAAATGATATTTTCCAATGACAAAACCCCCATAACGAATCACCATCTCATTTCACATAACCTTAGTGGATACGAGTCCTCTGAAAATGGCTGCCACGGTGAGAAAACGACCTTTTGTGGGGTCGCAGGCTGCCATCATGCTCTTGGCGTCGAACATTTCCTGGGTTAGCTCCGGAACGGACATAACACGAAATGGCGCAGCGCTGCGGGAGGTCAAAGGGGCAAAGCCAGGCACGAAGAAGTGGAGTCTCGGAAAAGGCACCATATTGATGGCGATTTTCCTCAAGTCAGCATTCAGTTGGCCAGGAAACCTTAGGCATGTCGTGATTCCCGCCATGCACGTCGATACAAGGTGATTCAAGTCGCTGTAGGTCGGTCCAGCGAGTTTCAACGAGTTGGAACAGATGTCGTAGAGGGCCTCGTTGTCCATACAGAATGTCTCGTCGCTGTGTTCGATCAGGTTATGCATCGTTAGAGTCGCGTTGTACGGCTCGACGACAATGTCTGAGATCTTCAAGGATGGTATAATCGAGTAAGAGGTCATAACCCGATCAGGATATTCCTCGCGCATTTTCTTCATCAGTAAAGTCCCCATCCCTGAACCCGTGCCTCCTCCGATAGAGTGCAACAGCTGAAATCCTGTCCTAGTATTGAATTCACTATTGATCTATAACGATTCGCTTGTTAACTTGAAGATTACCTTGAAGAAGATCGCAGCTTTCGGCTTCCCTCCGAATCATGTCCAGAGCAGGATCCGCGAGCTCAAGTCCTTCTGTGAAGTGACCTTTGGCCCAGTTGTTTCCAGCACTAGCCTTTCCGGCTATGAAGTTGTCTGGCTTGAACAGCTTACCGCAAGGTCCAGATTTTACTGAGCTCAGCGAAGCAGGATCCAAATCAGCCAGAACCACTCTGGGGACAAATCGCCCATCTGGTGAATGGAAAGATGACATGAGAAGAAAAAGAAGCAGTTTTAGAGTTTGTCGAATAATGACTGGTTCAATAAGAAGACTAAGGGATCCTTTACCTTGTCCCTCGGTAAAGAAAACGTTTATGCGTTCCAGCTGCAAGTCCGACTCGCCGTGGTATTTTCCTTCGGAATTAATGCCATGTTCGTCTGCAATGACTTCCCAAAACTTGGGAGAAAAATTACCGAGGTCAAGTGATGATTCATTTTCGCTTGCCACATGGTTGCCACAAATGCTAAATCGTCTTTATACCGTCATCTGATCTTACCTTGGTACCTATTTGATTGCCGCATTGCCCTACTTGTATCTGCACGATCTCCCTCATTGCGTTATTTTACTCCGAGAATTTTGTATGCCAAATAAAAATGAGGTTAAATTTTGTGCCAAAAGGTGATGAGGTCGAGAAGTTTAATGATTGCGAAGTTTGATGGAAAGTTAAACAAAGGATTGTCATTTTCTCATGGCAAACTTGAGCTTACGGAAATTAACTTTTTTTGCTATGTAAAATAGCTTGTTGAGAATGGTTATTCGGAGTGATTTCACTGTCCAGGCTACAGCTTTATGAGCGGAATAATTTGGTTTGAAATGGTCAATGGTCGTCTAATCACAATCTATCAAATCGTGTTGTTCATAAAATTACTTTCCCGCAATCGTATTGTGATTTAAAAAATTCTATATAAACCTGATTGTCAGTCGCCATACAAAGTCTTGTGTTACTTCATGAGGTCATTAATTTCCAAGTATATGAATTTTTATTTTTTTTATTGCAAAAAATGTAAATGTACGGATAAGAACATTTTCAATCCATCATAATTATAGGTTATATGTTAAAAAAATTGAAAGTACACGTACATAAACACCATAAAATTCTGATAAAAAGTAAAAATGGTAACAAAAAAATAGAAACATGTAAAAATATAAAATTGATCTCAAAAAGGTGTTCGACGAGGTGGCGTTTGAATTCCGCAGTCTGTGCTAGGGCGGTTCCTACTTTTCTTCGCTCTCCTCTTCCTCGTCAAATTCACCGTCTTCTTCGATCGTTGCCTCCTGATATTGCTGGTATTCCGAAACCAAATCATTCATGTTGGACTCAGCCTCAGTGAACTCCATCTCGTCCATCCCCTCGCCGGTATACCAGTGTAGAAAAGCTTTCCTCCGGAACATGGCTGTGAACTGTTCAGAAATGCGTTTAAAAAGTTCTTGAATAGCGGTCGAGTTCCCGATGAAAGTGGCGGCCATCTTAAGACCACGAGGTGGAATGTCGCACACAGCGGTCTTCACATTGTTAGGAATCCATTCTACAAAGTACGAGCTGTTCTTGTTCTGGATGTTCAGCATTTGCTCGTCGACTTCCTTCATCGACATCCTGCCGCGAAAAACCGCAGCAACAGTCAAATACCGACCGTGTCTCGGATCGCAGGCGGCCATCATATTCTTAGCATCAAACATCTGCTGGGTTAGTTCCGGGACCGACAAAGATCTGTACTGCTGACTACCGCGCGATGTAAGCGGCGCAAATCCTGGCATGAAGAAATGGAGCCTTGGAAATGGTACCATGTTCACAGCCAATTTCCGTAGATCAGCGTTGAGCTGTCCGGGAAATCTGAGGCACGTCGTTACGCCAGACATTGTTGCAGACACGAGGTGGTTCAGGTCACCGTAAGTCGGAGTTGTGAGTTTCAAAGTGCGGAAACAGATGTCGTACAGCGCTTCGTTGTCGATACAGTAAGTCTGGTCAGTGTTTTCGACCAACTGATGGACGGATAGAGTCGCATTGTAGGGCTCAACGACGGTGTCGGACACCTTGGGCGATGGGACCACTGAGAATGTCGTCATTATCCTATCAGGATACTCCTCACGGATCTTGGATATCAGCAGCGTCCCCATACCGGATCCTGTACCGCCGCCGAGCGAATGGGTTAGCTGGAAACCCTGAAGGCAGTCGCAGTTCTCGGCCTCCTTTCTCACCACGTCCAGGACCGAGTCGACCAGCTCTGCACCCTCGGTATAGTGTCCTTTCGCCCAATTGTTTCCAGCGCCGCTTTGGCCGAAGACAAAATTGTCCGGACGAAACATCTGTCCAAATGGACCCGACCGCACTGAATCCATTGTTCCCGGCTCCAAGTCTACCAGAATTGCTCTGGGCACGTATTTTGGTCCCGATGCTTCGTTGTAGTAGACGTTGATCCTTTCCAGCTGAAGATCGGAGTCTCCATGGTACTCGCCTGTCGGGTCGATGCCATGTTCGTCGGAGATCACCTCCCAAAACTGGAATATACGAAGGTTTTAGTAATGCTAAATAGAGCAATACCATTGCTTATACATGTTTTTTAGAATTTCAGAAAGCTTGAAGGCTTATACGTAGGTATTATGTACAATATATATGTAATTTGAAAAGGGATAACACATTGTATCTATTCGCAAGGCTAAACTGTCACTAATTTAAATACGTGTTTCACATTCATGAGAAATTGGCTAACGTTCAGCGAAGGTCGATGGTCCGTTGGTTACCTTAATGACAGTGTACGGACCCTCTGACCCTATATGACCCTACATGAAACTGACCTTCGCGCCAATCTGGTTGCCACACTGGCCCGCCTGGATATGGACAATTTCACGCATCGTAGAACCGTTGATACTTTAAGAGGTGATGTTTGGCTGGATTTCTGACGGATGGTTCAAAAAACTAAAATTTTTTTTAAAGAGACGGTGATTGAGAGCGAGATAAGGTCGTCTGTTTACCAAATCTACAAAAACAAACAAAAACAATGCCTTTCTTTCTCCTTGACAACGATTCCTCAATCCAACTTCCCGAATGGGGCGATTCCACTATGCATCGGTTCTCAAGAAATGAAATCCACTTCACGACAATGCATAAAGAACTTCATTGATCCTTTCTGCTCAACTGAGGCTGAAATTTAATAAAAATCCAAATTTTTTTTCTTCGGATCATAGGTCCAATAGTTTAACTCCAATTTTGAGAATGAATTGAAATGTTAGGAGATCGGAAGTGGGAAAGGGTTTGGATTATGCGCAGATTATAAGTAATTCACATACTTACTTATCGAGACGACAGAAGTGTTTCTTAGAAACGAAAGACGATATATTAAATGGAAAAATAAATACAATGTGTGCCTACAGCGATATAATACAAAGTCGTTACAAGGTATCTGTCGGGAAACCGGGTCATTTTTTTGCCCACGATCTTCATTACGGTGAGTTAAATCACGAAGAGCAAGCTGCTGGGTCCTTGGCGCAGGAATTCTGCGCGATAACCTAGTACTCAGACCTTCTCGTCGCCCCAGGTTAAGTCTGTTCCAGATTCTGGAGATTCTGCGTTCTCCAGATTGCCCTCGGGAAACGGTAGAGTGATCCTGGCAGCATCGGGAATATCCTGAACGTCGCCTGCCGTCTGACTCCCCGGTCGACCGTTCACCAAATACCTCACTGGTACTTCCGCCTTTTTGTCGATTTTGGGTTTTTTTCTAAAATTTGAAAGTCAGTCACCATGTTACTCAACCGAAGAAAGCAGGACTGAAAGAAAAATATTATGAACTTACGATGCACTCGTCGGGCAAGACCAGAGTTTGAAATCTGCGCCAAATAACTCGCCCTCTTCGATCGTTTGCGGTAAATGAATGTTTAAGGTCTCTGGGAGGAAAACTGAGGTCAGAGCTCCGGCGACACTCAAAGAGCCCATCACTATCAGCGGTAGTACTCTTGAGTAGACCGCCAAGTGTACTATGTACGGAAAAGTAAGCAGGCCAATCCCGGCGATGAACGATGCGATTCCCATTGCCTGCGACCTCAGTACCGTGGGTAAAAGCTCCCCCACAAATACGTAGAAGACCGCAAACGACGCGGCTATTCCAAATTTTCCGACCATCGCCAAAGACACGGTTACCCAGACTGCGTCTAAGAATGATGATTTGGTAAAGTTTGACATTCCCAGTCACCCTGCTCTTCGAAAAATATCAAATTTTCTTACCTTCCGGAACGAACATGCAGGACACGCATGCAACACCCCCGAGTAGCATCGTCAGACAGAGAACCCAGCGTCTGCCTAACCTGTCCATTGCGTACCAGGTAATTACGTATGATGGTATCTCGACAATGCCTCCTGAGGAAATCAATTCACAATATTTATTCAAGTACACACCTAAACAAGTTCATTCAAATAGAAGTAATTGCATCGGAGAGTCACTTGATAAGCCGAACCCAACTTGAAATAACAAACCTGACCTACCGATAAAAAAGGCCAAGTAGTCGGATACCCCTAGGTTGGTAGTGTTGTACGAGAGGCCGTTGTAGACGACGGCGTTCGCCACCCAGTCGAAAGCGAGGATGAAGAACTTTTTTCTTATGTTTGGATTTCTGATCAAATCCATCGGGGTCGCGGAAGGTGGTGGTGGTCTGTTTTCCGCACCAGCGAAGTTCCTTCCGTTGCAGGATATGCCCTGCTTCTTCAATATATCCATCTGAAAGATATTCAAATTCAGGAAATTACGACCAGTATAAATTCCAATCTTCATATCCCGAGCACGATAAGGTTTTCGCGAACTCTCACCTCCATCTTCCTCAGGAAATTTGACGGGACCGTCTTTCCGTTGACCTTGGCCATCCGTTGAACTATTACCTCTGCCTCATCGATACGATTTTTGCTCAGCAACCAGCGTGGGGACTCTGGGATTATCCAGTAGTAGCTGAAGAGAAGGACGAAGGGGACCGAAGTGGCCAGAGACAAGGCGTACCAATGCCTCAAGAGGTAACCCTAGAGGATACCCGGAATTTTACTCATTCGACTAATTGGTCCTTATATACGATTCCATTCTTCCCTTTTCAGAGGATTAACTATTGACTAAGCCATGAGAAATGTATTCATACTCACAAGCAAGGCCAGCAAAGACATCGCCGTTGCAAAGAACATGCAGATTACCATCCCAGCAAAGGTTCTGTACCTAGGTCCCATTAATTCAAGGGCTGAAACCGAAATATGTGTTTCTTTTCTAATTTCTAAAATCTTGTGAAAACAATAAAAAATCGCAAAATTAAAATAATCAAGAGAATAACGTACCTAGAATAAATGGTATTTGGTAAATAGCTGGAAAAAAGAGGCCATTGACGGTCCTCAAGGCTGTGTAAATGACGTAGTTGGGGCTGAAGCTCGTTGCGATGGATATTATCACCTCGAGAAAAAGTATGGCAAAGAAGGCTGTTCGTCGACCCCACTTGTCCGCGATCCATCCAAAAACGACATTCCCAAACAGGCTTCCAACGTAGAAAAACGTCGTTGACGTTGAGGGCCACCAGCCGTTGTCGCATACCAGATCTAGCTATGTGAACATATACGGTATATTCGATAAAAAAATTTCAAGCAAATCAAACACAGAATCTGCACCCTATACACGATTCACTCTTTAATACTTATGCCGCAGAGAAACGCGACGTGACATAACAATTGCCACGGGGACAAGAACAAGGAGCTCCTAATTGTCGGGATAGAGAAATGCATCATGTTTCTCAGTACACCTACGCCGCTTTAATTTATTTTTCACCACACTTCCTGTTGAAGTATTTAAGCAGCTGAAATTCACCGACGACTGCCAAGTAGCTGACTCAAGTTTCGCAAGATCGCAGGAACCTTTTGTTATTCCATCCTGAACCCCATTAGCCGGAAATTCTGTGTATTCGGTATTGCGCAGCGTAAAAACAACGGACTCATAGAAAAATGCGATGGAAATTATCTTCAATTTAAGGTCAACGTAAGTAATCAGAAACGTCAGCCTGACCATGACTTTTACCCAACAGCGTTCAGAAGTACTATGTTTTGGTTAAGTCGAACTATAAATCAAGGTTGAGGGGCTGCACGACCCCCATGGTTCACAATTTTCTTCTCTCACGATCAGTGTGAGCAGACAACACTGCTAGGGCTTCTAATTGTTACGTTGCATGTACACGGTGACCATGTCTATCATTAAGGTATAGGTAGCTGGTAGATCTAAAGTTTGGCAGGAACTGACGATGATTGCGGTGTATGTCCGGAGGATATCGTCGGAGGAGAGATTGAGGGTCAGGCGTGCGTGAACGCGTGAATGGGCCAATGCATGGACGCGTGGTTCCAGCCTCCCACACACCAGTTGGTTGTGATCTCTGCTCGGGCGGAGCAAAGTTGAACGTATGTAAAGCGTCCTCCGCGTGTTTTAACCTCCACATTATAGACACGTGTATGTACAATGTATGTGTAATCCTACGTCACACGTGAATCATTACGGATATAGTAAGGTATATACTTATGATAGGTACCGCATCGACCTGCGAAAATAAACGATAATAATCGTTGCGAACGTACCAATGTCCAAATTTTTAAATAAATGTGTTGTTTTTTATTTTTTTTTTTGTGATAATTGTAAAAGACCTCGACCAGAATTTGTCGAATTTTTGACTGAGAAACATTGCGATAACCGAAAATAAAATTCATTTATGATAGTTGTGAGGCTATTTACGGAGACGATGAAAAATTAATTTTTTACTACTTCGAAACGATTCTTTTATAACCATTCGTGATCAGGATTCGCATTGCGCAGAGGCTTTTGTTGGAATTACTTGGAGCCTTTTGTCGACAGTTACGATTATTATTCATAGATGACCAGACAAGTTTTATCGGTCAATTACTCTATACCATCGATCAAAATAATTACGAGGTGAGCACAATAAATATAATACAACAATTGGATTTGTTCAAAGTTTTAAAATTCCATGCTCCTCACACCAGGTGATTGGAATATCACCCTAACTTTTACAATTTCTTTTGGAAATATACGAATAAGACATTCACTAAATTACGAGTGCTGTGACAAAGCCACCATATTGTCATCGTCATTGTAATCTTTTTCCTTTTCTTCTGTCTTATTCTCAACCGAGGTTCTCAAGACCCTCAGCAGAAAGAGGACGGGTGAATATCCTGATCATTGACTTCGACATCAGGTCCAGGAGTCGATTAGTCCGTGAAACAGTGAGTCGCGCGGCACGTACCTGGAAGTATCATTGTCGTCATCAGCGTCGTCGCAGCCGAGCTGCCGCCGCCGTCGCCGTCACCGTCGTCGTCGTCGTCGTCGCTGACGTGAGCTTGTGTGGGTGGCTCCCACAGGGAGAGGTGTCCATCACCCTCGGCTGACAGGAGGAGCGTGCTCCCCCGTGGCTGCTTGGTCTATTAAGCTGCGCGCTACTCGTACGTCCATCCGTCCGTCCGTCCGTCCATCCATTCATCCGTCGGTCCGACGGTCTACATGCGTTCATCCGTTCGTTTGTGTCTCGCGATTTGAATCCGACCCGAACTGACCATCGAATTTCTCCAGTTTCTATCCTTCGTTCAGACTTCGATTTTATGGCTCATATCTTTTTTTTCCAATGTTAGCTTTTCTTAGAATTATACATTTTTTTGTAATTCCATGGATGCCGAAGAACGTAATGCAGATTACAGAGTAAACCTTTTACCAATATGCACATGGTGAACGGAATCGTTATACCTCTTTAAGATCCAATATGATGTGGACAACGGTTTTCAACAGAGGCGTTTAAGTCTTATGGGTTCCAGAAGCTGTTTTAGTACAGCTTATTTCATTTGATACCAAACATCAATATTCTCAAACTCGAGCACAAATTGATCTCAAAAGTCCGTGTAATTTGAGGTAAACACTAACATTGCTTACCAAACAATACCAACTTCTCAATGTTCTACTTCCATTAATTTCATGCCAGCTTTAGATGAAAAATATGCATGTGCCCTACACCCGCAAAGTATCGACGTTGCAGAGTAGATGATCGCCGAGGATTTGTAGAATGTAACTGGTCCAGGGGCGAAAACAATGTCTTAAACGCCTTGGATCTAAGAACGTGGGCTACATTACGCTGTCATACTTCCGGCGTTGAGATTTATTAGTCCCAGTTTTACGCCTTGTGGGGGGCTCTTAGAATTGCTTTGAATGTCCAACTCATCGGTCGTTGTCTTCTGCCTGTGACGGTTCCGCACGTGGCTAAGCGTCTAATTTCCTCCCCAGTTTACAGCACACAACAGAAGAGGTGTGAAACCAGTGTCTCTTTAGCGCATTTCTGTTTTCTTTTCGAATGTCTCAATTTTCAACGTCGATGTTTCAAAAATTTTTGGATTCATGGATTTCTGAAAGCACTGCTCCGTTCTGTGTTATTATTACTGGCGTTCATGTTCCCACTTTACAAAGTTTGGAACATTAAATTCAGTTTTATGAAATTCTTCATTCGAACATTATCCAGGGAAAATCTCTTGCCAGGGACTTGGAATCCACGAATGAGAAAAAGGAGAAGAGCGACTATAGTAACCTTCCACTAGGCAAAGAAAATGTTTGAAAAATAGAAGAACGATGGAAACGAACTTCCTACTAACGGACTAACCGTTCTTTTCCATCTACACTTGCGTGACATGATGCGCGTTCCTGGAGGTCGTGGTCATCGTGTGTGTATTTGCCTGTAGCCCGACCTAAGTTGTGTTCATGTGTGCAAACCGAACATGTGCACGATGAAATACACACCTCTATGCATTAGCATTGGCATTAGGCGTGCGACGTGGTATCGGGGCAAAGCTAAGTTATCGTGTATGAGTGTGGGGCGTAGGTACGCGTGGTTACACAGGCATGAATATATCCTCGAGCTCTCCCACACCGCAAGTATTCGCGGTAAACAGTTTATACGCGTCGAGAAGCCATATCCGTTTGGCCTCGATCGGTCAATCACAATTTAGGAAACGTCCGTTTCCGGTTAGAGCCCGACACCATACTCCGCGGTTCCGTCCTTGCGGCAAACTCCCTGGCGCATCTTATACGACTAACCGGAGATTCTTCCTTATCTCCACGTTGCATCGACGCACATCGTACCTCCGTCAGCGTAATCACAGAGGTGTGTGAGTGGCGGATGCATGCATATATACGTCTTACAAACGCACATGCTCACAGCGCCATCTACTCTTAGTGGGGTCCAACATATTGGAAGGCGCCATCTAGCGGAATTCCCATCTATGGATTAGGACAACTGTGATTTGAGTTTAGGATAATTATTCATAATCAACTGCGTACAGGAATAGAAATTTCAAACAAATTTTGTACTCCAAATGTATTGTACTTGTCAAGAATTTATACAGAATCGATAGTAGCATGATACGAAAGATGGCGCTAAGTAAATTTATCAACGTCAAAATTGTTCTATGCTCAAAACCAAAACAAAGATACTCGCATCTCGAAGAGACCAAAGGAACAAGAAAGTTCTATTATCAGTAAAATAAACTTTGATTTTATTAATTAAACATCAATTTTGGACTTCGGGTGACTAGAAACTTTTTTGTATATTCAAACTTCACGGGATGCCGACAACCTTTTTTCTTTTCCAATTTTTGGCACCGAGAATCATCCCGCGGATGGAGGGTGGAACAAGACTTGATGGAAAGGGAAGGAGGGGGGGTGGGGTGGGGTGGAGGGGGACTGGGATCCTCTCGCGGGTGGCTCTGCCACTGGGAATAAATCCGGCGAGTGAGAATAGTCACCGCGTAGCCAGTGGAACCGCTCAGCGACCACCGCTTGCTAGTTGAAGGCTTGGATGCGTGTTTGGCGTCACGTGACAGGAAGCGGGGGTAAATTGGACGGCAATTGCTGACGCCACCAGAGCTGCAATCTATCAGTCGCTCTTTCACCTTTTGCCAAACCCGATTTTCGCTCATGCATCATGTACCTATGACCATTATGGACCACGAAGGAAAGTGAAAAACATTGAAACAAGCAAGAACTAAACGACTTGAACGAGAATTTCCAGCAATCTATCATTTTACTCTATGTTGTTTTTTGAAGACACAGGCGTAACGTTTTCTCTTTCGGTAAAGATTCTTCCATGGACCATAATATAAAATTATCGTAAACTGTTTATACATAAGATTCAACAAACATTCCAATAAAACTACGATCGATCCTTTTTTCCAGATTCGGACACTTTGAATGTTTCGTGTTTTATACAATCTTCGACTAACAAATCTAGAATCATTTTTGAAGTGACTATCACAGAGAAGTTTAAATCTCTTCCGCCAAATAGCAGTCTAGTAATTTTATAATAACCGTCCCAAACAGACCTATGGAGATGAGAAATGCTAACTTTTCCAACGGATTGCTATGGACACTCTAACAATGAGTTCCCTACTTTCGAGTATCCCATATTGCAATGCATGCGAAGATACAAATTCATAATTAACACTAACGAGTGTGACTAACCCTTGCTTTGTAGAAGATGTGAAAGCTCGGTGGGAGCTTCAGAGTCATATTTCTCGAAGCGTGTGATCACGACGTGAAAGAGAAGCACGACTCGCGTGTGTCGCGGTATGGAGTCCACAGAAATTTATATACAAATGAGCTGGCCTAATTATGCAAATTCCTTCTTGTCATATTTGCAGTGTACCTACCGACGCTACGTGTGTTATATCTATACACGGCTGTCGAGTACAAATGCACGCGTACGATGCTGGACCACGTTCGCAATACTCAGATTGTATCTACACACGTGGAATTCACGCTCGGTACACACGATTTGAACTATGCTGACAACGCTGGCATGCGTTGAACGCTCATGCCGGGCAACGACCAGCCACCGCTGCTGCCGCCCCTTCATACCGCGTTGTGGGTCACAATACATCTATGCTTTCTGGCACTGGTATCGGCTGCAAAAATCTGTGAGAAACCACTTTAACCTCAACCTTGGTCACCGTGACCTTCGATCGAAACCCACCCCACTTCGTTCATCCTTTGCACGTCTAATGGTTGCGCCTCTTTAGTGAGGCTAAATTTAAAAGTTGTCGTTATCGTTAATCCAATATCATGACTACCGATAAGACAATTGATGTCTCCTCAACTTCAAACTGAAATCAGATGTTCGAGTAATGATCAAGTAAATCAGGGCTCTGAAGTGTCGCAATTGGAGATTGTAAGTCTGAAGGATTGAATTCGAGTATTCCAGTGACAATAGTGAAACGCGGATTCGCCTGACGACGTCACTGAAATTTGACAGCCAAAATCAATACTGCCAGCTCAAGAAGCAGCCTGATCTAACCTGTCCCAACCTAGCTGGGAATTGGACTATGATGATGCTCAGCGCTGATTAAGACTGGAACTGCATCTTAATGACACGGACGAGCCATAATGTCTCGTGGTTTAGACTAGTTGGCAAAATAGCGAGTAAGATTGTTTTCCAAGCAAGTATAGGGTAGATTCGACATTTGTGGCCACATTTTTAAAGTTCCATATTCACTAATTTGACTTTCAATCTCTTTAACTACTCGATTCATGGCTAAGATCCGACTTCGAATAAGTTTTGGCCACAAGTCATCAATACTCGGCAGATACACTTTATTGTTTGAAAATTAATGGTTTCATAGATTAGAATGGCATAGCATCAGAATGTCTGGCCACAACTGGTAACAACGTGACCAAAACTGGTAGATCTTGACATCGATCCCATCTTTCTGAACGTACACAACTTGAACTCTTGAGCGATAAAGTAAGGGAGAGACAAGAGATAGTTTACCTCTGTGACTAAGGTGCTGTCGTAGTCCTTTCTGTCGTATATCCATCCGTGTTGGCATTTACTGATGGGCCAATCGGTGCTGCCCACCGGTGGAAGCCCGGGTGAACCGTTGTTCGAAGTCCTCGATGAGTTCGCGGCTGCCTCCTGGTGCAGCCAGGCCTCGATAATGGCGGTGTAATTCACGTCGTACATGTAACACCGAGAGTACGAGCGCCGCCCGTCTGACTTTGGGGTGTAGGGTAACGACAGTGCCTTCCTTTGGTCGAGGGTCAAATTCGAGTTCTCCAGCTCCGGGATGCGGCACCAGTGCTCCGGCGATGCGCTCACGAACACCTGGTCAATCGAGGAAACGTAAGGAACGTATGTCAGCTTCTCTCCGTCGTTTTTTACGCCAATTATTAAATTTTAGTAACTAAACGAAGGAACGAGTTTAAATGGTAAAATGAATTGCTGTCGAAGACAATCACGAAGCTTCGTGAGTATCGCGCAAGACATTGAACGTCACACTTCTGACAGCTTTCTGTACAATAGCTTTCGTTAGATTCTTTTCAAGAACTTCTTAAACGTGTATATTCAATTGTATCTGTCAATTATTATGGTCAACTATCTCTTGACACTTTTTTATAGCTGCTGCACTTTTCTTACTAATTTACAGAGCTTAGTATTCCATTTTTACATTTTAACATTAGTGCAGTAGGAAGTGAAGAAAAATTTAGCGTAGCTGTAGTGAAAATATTCCACTTTTAGTATTTCTGTCGGATTGAATCTGTCCACAAATATAATCAAGTGAAATTCTTTGTAACAAATAAAAAAAGAATTTTTTTCAAACTCAACCAGTTCTAAGTCTCAAAAGCACAGTCCAAATATAGCATCAAGTATATCACATATAAATAATTAAAGCGAAGTTGCAGGTATTTGGAAATCTTGACAAGCATGCGACAAAAGAACAAAATTTTTCCTAATCGTATAGCTAAACGATATAAAAGTGTTCGTACCAAAGCGGTAAAGTTAAAGCTTACAGCCGGAAAACGCGACCATAATGGCGTACTTTACGGCTACTACATCGGAAAAGAGCTTTGGCATTACTTACTTGCGAAAAGGCAAGGAAGGCGGCTGGCAGAGTGGCTGGTATGCAGAGAAGATAGTACATGATGTTTTGGTACCGTCCTTTCTCACCCACGTGCACGAGCACGTCATCGAAGTCGATGGTACTCATCTTTCGAGGATTTGAATCACTTTTGAGTGCTGCAGAGGGGAACGCTGTTTCTTCGGTTCAGCCCGCATGACCGCCGCGCATGTCCGCCTCTTGTTCCCTCTGCGTATATACGATTTTATTTTTTCAACCACTTTTATTCAGTTTGTGGTAATAGTAATTAACTGTAGTTGGTTAATTAACTACCTGATCAATCAATCAGATATAAGGTTGCAATTATTTTATACTCTATTTTTTATTCTACTCCTATTCGTTTATTTTAACGTATTAATTTTATATATCATATATTCCGAAATCAGAATTTAGTTCGATATCATATATTGTGCTGCGCGATATTTAATAAATTTTTATTGTTTATTAACTACTCTTCACTCATCGTTATACTCTTTTACTTACAAAGTAATTAGACACACTGATAACACTATGCTATATTTGTTCTATACGTTCGTATATTGTTACACCTGGATCGTTTTAGCAGAGAATTTTTTACCTTTTTGACACCGAATTATGACTGCACTTCACACCTAACACGCGCACTTTCTGCACCGTACCTATCATGTATCATATATATAGTTTTGTATTTGGCGTTACTTTGGCTCTGGTAATTCGTCGGCTCACTTTAAGCTTTACTTTCCATCCCAAGTATTTTAAACTTGCGAATAAACTACAATGAATTTTTAATCTCTTTTTTTTTTTTGTCACTTCTCACGTCAAATTAAACTGCGGTCCGTATCCCCTTTCCTCTCACCCTCGTCCTGCTAGTGGCAATAATGGAGAACTGTCGATGCGCAACGTGCAGGCTTGATGCGATTTCCGACGATGTGGACTGTGAGACGATTCGTTTTTTCCCTTCTATTATTTTTTTTTTTTTTTTAGGTTTATCCGATATGCGAAAATCGAACACTGCACAATTTCTCATCCACAAAGAGTCGGTCTATTTGCACATTTACGTCATTTCATTACGGAGGAATCGAAGCGAGCCAGTCGGCGCTGCGAGGCGTCAACCGTTCCCAGGAAACGTTGATGAATCTTTCCCAATTTCTCGCACCATCTTCGTGCCTTTGACGAATCCCGGATTGAACCTACTCTCTTTAAAAAGAAAAAATAAATAAATAAATAAATGAATGAATTGCTGAGTAGTGTGAATAGTTGCGAGTTGATTTTTAAATTAGATGTTATACAATGAAACACTCCGGTGCGTAATACGGTACATTATGATCGGTACTCCTTAACGCGTTATGATTGGCAGGTACAGTCTAGCGTCAAGTGGTATCGTCTGTCTCTATTTGCACTGCGTGCAGTTAGTTACCACGCGTGCACATTTTCGCACAAAAGCTCATGTAAGCCCTTGGCGGGAATACGTGCGCATGATTATCGGATGATGAAACGATCACTGCGAAACGCCGAAGGTATCTGTAGATTCATTTTGAAGGACAGCAGTTTTTATACAGCTATTCTGAGCCTCTCTCTTTTTCTCTCTCTCTCTCTCTCTCTCTCTCTCTCTCTCTCTCTGTTGCTGCTTCGTATGCGAAATTTGATGCACGGATTTAATTTTACTTCCAAGATAAATATTTTTATCTGTAAAATCGGGTAGAATATTTTGCTTCCTACAATAAAACGGCGACAATATATACTTGCAGGCTCAAATAATAATAGTAAGACGTAATCAACCAGATTGTGTTAAGATTTGCTTACACTTGATGCTGATATTTAATTCAGAAAAAGTTTACACTCAATGTTCTTTTGTTTGAATATGTATCAAATTACTTATCTCACAGACAGAGAAAATAAATGTCCTCTTTGATATTTGACAAAAATAACTGAAAATACGATATTGCCTTTTTCTTTCTCTTCACCTTCAGGAAATTATCACGGGCCTTATATTTTCTTTATAAACATCAGTGCGGTAAATTGATACGGAAACATTACTGATCTATAGAAGACTGCCCCTGATGGATTCGGTCCCAGAGTGATATGAGATTGTGTTTTCAGTGGATCCTAAAATCAATGATATCAAAGTGACATTCCAGGTAATCACTCGAATACCAATCGATTCTTCGGTGTATTTGTGAAATATTTTCACTGCGATTTTACCAAAATTACACTCGAAAAATCCACTCTGGTATCACCAAAATATCACTATTTTAATCCACTGGCGATCTCCAAATTTCAAGTCCAATACTTACGAATTTGACTAACAAGGGGGTTTGATGGGTCTCAGGTATATTGAAGGGGACTCTTCCCGAGTACTAGGCTATCGGCATTTCGTTCAAGAAGCGTTAATTTCGGAAAAAAATTCGCAGAACTCCATTTCGCACTAGATATGCCTCTGATATTTGTTACCTGCCGAGTAAGCGAGCGTGGTGCAGTGGGTAAGGTCGGCAACTGGCACGGTGCCGGCCCGGTTTGAAGTCTCGCCGCTTTTATCTTTTCAATTTTACTTTAAATTATCAATAAAGAGTAATTGAAAATAAAAATGGACTTTTTATCATGTGTAGTAAATGTTTATTTCAGTGATGTTTCGGCGCTTTTAATGCGTTTACAGTGAAAATGCAGTGTAAAAAATTCTTAACTACACCGTGAAATCTAAGTGTAACTTCAGTTCAATTTCAGAGGGACGGAATCCGCCAGAGGCTCGACTATTCTTTTTTAACTTTACGCTTATGAATGACTCGAGAACTGGATTTCAATTTTTCTTCAGAAACTGGATTTGTTATATTCAGTCTTCACGTATCGATTTGCTGTTTCAGCATGATCGAAAATCTGCGATTTTTCGATGGAGTAAGTTCGACGGTACGAGTATATATGATACTTTCGTATCAGGGGATGAAGAATGTATCTGTGTTAATGGCGATCGATAGTTATAGATATACCTATAGGGCAAGTAGGAGTGAGTTTTACAGCTGATTGAATTTGGTTGAAATATCTTGCGAAGCCTCCGGGCAAATCAGCCAATCACGCCCGATCAATGAGTAAATGAAACGATCGAATTGACCAGCATCCGGACTGCAGTACCGCGTCGCCTACCGTCGACCGAGCTCATCTCATCCGATTTTACAGCAATGAAAGGGCAAGGTATAAAATTTAAATAGGAGATGCGCGGGAAGGAATCGGTACTGCAGACTTCTGCGGCTACACAGGAAGTACTGGCGAGCGTGCCGCGGTCTTTCACACTGTTGTCCGCACAACGCGAAGAGGAGAACGCCTAGTGTGCGTTTTGTAGGTATGTTATAAGGACGGCGCGACTGTTCCGCTGCAGGGATGAATTTGCCGCGCACTTTGTATTTTGAAAAATGTCTCGTCTATCGTGGACACGCGTCTATCGGTTTAACCACGGATCTGTTTAATGCGTCGCGATGTACGGGTAGAGATCACCTCTAGATAATGTGGTCTGTAGTCTCCATCGCGAACTGAATCTGAAACAACTGCAGAGCTGGGGGCCTCGTCGATCCAGTATCCCGTCCTTCCACCTCCTCCACCGCAGCATCCAGCTCCACCTCCACCACCGTCACCATCTCATCTCTTCTCTGTATACGCGTTTATGTGTTCATCTATCTATCATTTTGAGGACCCCTGCCTTCCCCCCGATCCCTCGCTCCTCGTCACTCCCCCGTCCTGCTATAGAGTGACTATTAATATAAAAGGGGTTCCTCGACACTTGTTCGGTAATTGCCGGTCGGCATGCTTCAAGTTTGCCGATTTATTTTCTATCCGCAATCCACCCGAAACCCGATCCACCTATGGTGTATCATCTGCATATATACACACCACGGACAGGACAAGGATGTCGGAAACCCGTTGGCGTGAAAGCCACGTGCTCTGGGCTTAAGGACGCGAGTGATTTCACCGTTATCCCCGTGCTGCGCCATTTCCAACCCTGGATATCACAATTCGATTAATTACACCTAAGGTATTATATTCCATTTTACCGAGTCACGACGGTATCGGGCATCTTTTTTTTCTACAGGCTGACGCAGCATAGAATGCGATAAGGGCGATATAAGCATCTCAATTGGCAGTCAGGCTGGTCAGCGCCTTGAAGATTGGTAATTTCAAGTTTTTCAGTCCGCAAATCGGCGCAGTCAGACTAAAACACCATGTCCACATAATACGTGTTCAGAGAAGCATGTCAAGTCGAAAAATCTCGATTTCCAGATTCAACTAGAATAAAATCATGTAGATTCTGCTTGCCTGATGTAATAAAAAAAATGTTTACATACGAGTCGAATTATGGAACCTGCACGTGTACGATTTTCATTGTAGCTTGTTATACTGGCACGCTTACGAAATTTCTTGATTTTGGTGCTAAAGATTAAACTCACTGTACCATTTTCTATAAACCTCCGAGATCTTCTTCTTATTCCTTTTCTTTCTATTCGTGAACCCGTGTGCCACCCACCTTTGAAATCTCTTCTTCTTCCCCTTAATAAAGTCGAGGATATAATAGATCGACGGCGGTGTCGGTTGCCCGCTGGTGTTCGAACACTTCGAACGATGTATCGTTGCCATGGCGACGTCACGCGTCACCACAAACAGCAAGATGGCCGCGGACAATAGAGGCTTGTTAGTCCACGTGCTGTTTACTTCGTAGTGAACCATTGACGTTCTCATGTCTTCGTTCAACTGGAAAAATGAACATCGACGATGTGAGTAAGACGATAAGGATATTGAGCAACGTCAAGCGATCGAAAAATCCCTTGATTCACTATAGTTCGATTACTGTTAACAATGAAAAGTTGAAATCTATAGGTTTAATCACATCGGTGACGTTTGTTTCAATATGGCGGCTGAAGTGGGAACTAAAATCAATTTGAACATGAACATTGTTCCCCTCCGTTTTGTTTTTACTATGAGCAAAAATACCGGAACATATATTTCGTATGATGAATATATCTGACATTAGTTTGTTGGGCATTTTGTGCTTCGGTTTTTTATTCTAATTTTTTATATTTATAGACATGGTCTAGATGCGCAAAGGAGTTTCCAGCCTCAAGGACAGCGGAAAATAATGTTTCGTTGTCAAAAAAATTGGACCACTCAGTCTCGACGCCGGTCAGAATAAAAAGACAACTGAAGTTTGACCATGTGATGTCATCCTGCAAAGGTGTCGTAGCCATGGATGTTGCCTTGGCAAATATTGAGCAGATAGAGAAGACAGAATTAGTCTCCAAATGGATAGCAAGGGGGAACTATACACCGTCGATATCAGAAAGTGATCCTAGCTGTACACCGTCACCTCCTGTATTAGTCGACGAAACACAATACAAAAATGACATAGCATTGTCACCGCCCAGTGAGCCTCCAGATCTCGAAAGATCCCCTGTATTCAAATGTCACAAAAAGATTATCAGGCATACTTCGGTCACTAGCAATAGATCCGAAACAGTCAATCATGATTCTATGCCAGATTTGACAAAATCTCCAATTTTTGTGTCCAAGTTTGCCAGAGATAGCAAAGCTAGCAGCAGATCCGAAACAGTCAATGATTCTATCCCGGATTTACCAAAGTCTCCCATTATCAGTAAATCTAAGTATACCAAAGCGAGCAGAAGACACAGATTTGGTAAACTGAAGAAACGGAAGATCGAAGAAATCGGCCACTCGTCTCCAAAGTCTTCTTCTGCTCTTAAAAAGTCTCCTGTATTAGGAAGAAACTCGTCTTTGAAACGAAAAAAGCTTGGAGTTATATTTGAAACGCTTCAGAAGGCAAATGATGATTCATCTGGAAATTTATACTTTGAAAGGACTTTACCTGAGAAAAAAAAAGTGCGTGCAGTTGCCACAGATTTGACACTGGTTTCCACAACTCAAGCGATAGAAGCCTCTTCCGCACCAAGTAGTTTAGAATTGATTCGTGACTTCTGCACTAAGCGGGAAAGAACTAGAAAAAATTTAGAACATTCAATTGTGAACCATGCAAAACAAGGTTTTTTTCCTCCTTGTGTAGACTGCAATTTAGAATCAAGACACGATAGTATCATTGAAGTTACTTCCGTACCTTCGACATCAACAAAACGGAATAAACACCTTTTATCTTCTGTTCAATCACACCAGAAGGACTTCCACCAGCATGAGAAACCAAAAGAGTTAGCTGTCTCTTCTTCTGAATTAGATAATGTACTAACTACAAACTACAATAGCACATTGAGTCAGGATATCTTCAGGGAGGAGAAATTTGCTGAAAGCCCCATAGCTGTCTTCCAGAAAGAACGGAATTTGCTGTCACCTTCTAATGACAAAAATGTGAAATCAGTACCTCAACAGATAGAGTTTATCTGCTTACCATTTATAGACCAAATAAATGATGAGGACCTTTCCTTAGGATCAGCAATTGAAGGAGCCACAACTCATCTTGGCTTTGAGAATCTTTTGAATTCAAGAGTAGTTTCTACCTCTGTAGTTAATCGAGCGCTGGTCAAGTGCGTTAGTACAATATCAAGTCAGGATCTTTTTGGTGACGAGCTGAGTACGAAAAGTCCGAAGCCAATATCAACAGTTTCTGTTCACACCCAGCACCAGGGGATATCAACAGTTGAGGAGGAGGAGAGAAATTTATATTCTTGTCAATATGACCACCAAATTGATCCACTCAAAATGCAGTCTGCTGATGAAGAGGAAATTTTTAGTGAACCAGATACATCTAATTATATCTTACCTCATCCACAGGAAGGAAGCGAAGAACTTTCCCCACCTGCATTTACTGCACCTGTAATAAAAACAGAGGAAGAACTTACCCAGTTGAATACAGTTGAAGAACAATTATCTGGCAGCATTATTCAAGATACGGAACCATCCCCTCCGCGCCAAATGCTCGAAAAAATGATCATGCAACACCCAGACAATGACCAATCCATACATGTCAATAGATTCCTGATTCTTGATTCAGAACTCAGTCCAAAGAAGGAAAAGTTTGTCACAGATACAGAATGTATCGACTATGACACCAGTAGTGAGAATGGTGAAGCTGGTCCTCATGTTGAACAGGTAAGAATAAGTTCAGCACAAGAATCTGAGAGTGACAAAACTGTCAGCGATATCATTGAAGAACCCATATCTCAGGATTATCCGCAACAAGCAAAATTTGGTACGCCGGCATCGGCATTGTTAGTAAAAACTGTATCTACCTCTCCAAAAATTTCTGAATTATCATCACCAAAAGAACCTTTGTCTATCATCGATATAAGCACTGAGATTACACCCCCACAATCTCAAGGGTCTTCTGCCCCAGCTCCTGAGCTACTGGATTCTGCAAAGAAGAAGAAGTCCCGACCAAAGAAGTAGGTCAATGTTTAAGTTTCTCAAATTCGAAACACCTAATAGTATTATCAATCCGAATTCTCAGTCGTGTTTATTTAAAAATCTTTCTAAATTTAATTTGCATAAATTATATCTACTCTTTCTTCCAGGGGAAGCTTGAGCGCAAGACTGCAGAAGTTAATCAGTGGGCAGGTGTCCTGTGT
This sequence comes from Diprion similis, assembly GCF_021155765.1. Taxonomy (NCBI): domain Eukaryota; kingdom Metazoa; phylum Arthropoda; class Insecta; order Hymenoptera; family Diprionidae; genus Diprion; species Diprion similis. The sequence continues at coordinate 23,574,085 of NC_060110.1, forward strand.
TCGACTATGGCGGCACCAAATGTCTCAAGATTCAACTTTTCAGAAGTCATCAGCACCTTGTACAACACTGAGGGTTATTGAAACATGGGTGGAGTGTGGGAAAAATTTTTATAATAGTACAGTACTTGACGATTCTTACAACTTGTTGAATGGCTGCTTCGACAAACCCATTGAGAGTGCTGAAAACAAGGACTATAGAAAAAGAAATTTGGTTATCATGACAAATCCAGATTTTGTGGGATCAGTTAAACTACTGCCAGGATCTGTTTTCAAGGTTCACTTACCTTGGGAGATTTTTAACCGGAACTCAGGGCAAGGGAATATAATATTACACGCTTTGTATTTTAGGATCGTAACTAATCCTGTTAAAGTCAAGTCTGAACTGGACTCTCATACTACAGAGTTATGCTGCGACAAACTTACGCGCAGTAAATTAATTCACGAATACGATTGTTCATGTTTGCAAAGTGGGAAGATCGACGATTCTTGTTTAGTGAAATTCACGAGCCAGAGAGTAGACGTGATGGGTGAAATTTTCAAAGGATAGTTAAAAAAAAATATCTCTATTTTTCGTTATCATTTTTATATAGTTTATTGAGTTACGAAAATTTTCTTGAAGGTTTTATTTTTCCAAATATTCTAAGAATTAAATAATCATCTTGTAAATAGAGCTCAGTTAGAGCTGTCTAAATTTAGTAAGTTAAACTCGTTAACCTGAACAAAGTATTCACGGTATTCATACAAAAGTGCCTCGATCCTATCGGATCTATCACTTATACGTGATCGTATCTCAATGATATCAATTAACAGTTGTGTAAATATAAGTCAACAAGTGTTTTGGCCGAATGCTTATAATACGTGTAATCATATGAAATCAGCCAATTTGTTATAGCTTTCAGTTGAAACTGTATGTAAATATTATAAAAATAAATTATATTTTGTTTATGCCTGTTTTTCATTTTACGTGTGTGTCTATTCGAGGAGTTTCGCGCCTGTATCTGGCAACCAGATATACGCGAATTACGATATTGCGCCTGCACGGAGCAACCAAACATACATGCATGTACTGCGCTTGCGCAGATTTCAGCGATTGCAGATGAGTCAGGGCGTAAGTGGGGTTTGCACAGTGCGTTCGTAGTTGTGTCCTAGTGACGTTTGTTTTGTCACTTTGAACATTCCCCCTTTTTCATAATCTTTCCTTGGTTTATCGACTACTAACGTGCAATAATAATTGTTGCAAGGTAAGTACACGGCATGTTGAATATTATATTTTAAGAAGTGCTGTATAATATGAATAACTACAGTTAGCAACAGGGCTGCGTTATAATCTAGGTATATAACGTTGTACGACCAATGTCATTTCTATCGTTAAATTGATAAGCACTTATCTTGCTTATACACTTGCCCCAAAATTACCGCAAAAAACCAGTTATTTTCTTAACTGATTAGACATTCTACCTTCTCCCAGTACGTTCGGGATGATTCACGAAAAATTATCGTACTGTGCACAACCTAACCTTAACCTTAGTCTGACATAACCTAACCTGAGTATACCAATAAATGAAGGCACAAAGAATTGTAGTTTCATTGAGGCGTTTTACTTTCATTCTTATAGACGATACATCAATTTCTCGATTTTCCTTAATCGGTATGAGTCGTATATACCACAACTCGCTAAAGCAAAACAAAACTTGAGGTCTGTCTTGCTCTGTCTTAATCAACATTCGTTGTGTTATTCAACTTAATTAGGGATGATGTCAATCTTAATCCCAGTTCACAGTCAACTGGATTTGTTACTTGTTCTTTAAATTTGAGCTCAAGTGCAACAAAGAATTTTCATACCCTTATTACTAAGCCTCTTTCCTAGAAGTAGCCGAGTAACTTAAGTTGTTTTTAATAGTTGGAATATTTTCTCTTCAGATAACCATGTCTGCTGCTCAAGATCGTCCAGAGCTCTACGAGGAGGTGAAATTGTACAAAAATGCTAGGGAGCGTGAAAAGCATGACAATCAAGCGGATTTATTCGCGCTGGTGAATACTCTGCAACATTTGGAAAAGGCTTATATTAGAGACTGCGTTACACCCAAGGAATACACAGCTGCCTGTAGTAAACTGCTTGTTCAGTATAGAGCGGCTTTCAAACAGGTACATAATATGCTTGTCTTGACACTGGGAGGAATTTTTCCAGCACCTGTTTAAATTTAATGCAATTGTCTTACCTTGAAATTTTATTACCAGGTACAAAACGAATTCAAAACCATTGATGTGTTTGTGAAAGCTTATCGTCTTGACTGCCCAGCAGCATTGGAAAGGATCAAGGAAGACCGTCCGATAACGATAAAGGACGATAAAGGCAACACTTCGAAATGCATTGCGGATATTGTGTCGCTATTTATAACCCTGATGGACAAGCTCCGTCTTGAAATTAAAGCCATGGATGAGTTAACTCCAGATCTGAGGGACCTCATGGATACCATGAATAGGCTCAGTCTATTACCGAGTGACTTTGACGGAAAACAGAAAGTTTCCGGATGGCTGCAGACTCTGAACAGCATGTCCGCCTCAGACGAGCTATCAGAGACCCAAGTTAGACAGCTCCTTTTTGATCTTGAAACGTCGTTCAATGCGTTTAATCAGATACTCCATAATTCCTAATTCATTGATTGTGATTTGGGTTATATAATCATTCACAGTTTTGTGAAAGCACTTTGCTATTGTAAATAATGTAACGTTATGTTGTCAATTTACGCAGTCACTGTAATTGACAGGTATAAATAATCAATTCTATTTACGTATGCTGTCACAAAATGTGCATACAATTTATGTTTCTTTGGATATCAAAGACTGAGGACAGTTATGAGGGCTTTGGTCCAATCGCATAATAAAATACATTCGTTTTTAACGTTTTATCGCAATCGCAATAATTATAGACACAGATTAGTTTGGAATTAATAAAAATCAATCAGTGAATCAAATTTGAAACCTGGTTGTAGTCTCAGAATAACAAATCCAATTTTGATTTTGTGAAATCAAGCTTTGCCAACTTCATTCTCCTTTGAGTAAAAAGTTTTTTTTTATCGCGTACGGATTTCACTTAATAGACACATGGTAACATGATGGTGAAATGATCAACCATGCAGCCAGAGTGTTTTGTTCGAAAATCATATCCGTTGAGTTCGGCAATCGAATTTTTCTGAGAGCCTTATTTTTTCGTGATTTTTTTATTGTCCTACGTCTCACTTGTAGTAGATTCGTCATAAAATAAAATCTTTATTTTCCATTTATGCTATTATTCCGCTTGTGACTAGAATTGTTTCAAATATCTCATTGGTGTCCAAGTCACAAATATAGTATTTCTACAGAGATTTTTTTTATTCCCTATTATAACGCTTTAATTATAGTTATAATTACTATTATCATGTACAAAATTACAAATCGTACTTTATTTACGTGTATCTGAAGAATTGTAAAATGTTTCATTTGTTTTAATAAAGTAATAAGTTCATTTTTAATACTCCGCAATATGGGTATAATTATTCTTGTATACGATGCAAAATTCAACGGTCAACGAAAAGTTGAAGTTGTAAAACTCATTTTGAAACTAGGGGCGTATCTTTCCCACGTACTTATACAATTTTTGGTTTACATCATTTTTACCAAGTAATCAAAGGGAAGTCTGCTCAACGATTTCGTTATCGGTTCACAGGTAAAATGTTTCATTTCTGCGGCTAGCGACGGTTTCAAGCGAGTGTCGGTAAGGTAGCATGTTTTATCAGCAGATGGTAAGACATGATCTACAGTTTCTTACACTTACGGCTGTTCGTCAATAGGCTTGCTGCCCTTCCGGCAGAGAATTTACAATTGACGTTTTGAATGGGTCGAATATACCAATTATTCTTGTTTATTTATTGTCGAAGTACAAAACTGTGCAACTGTTAACAGGCACTGATTAACAAGCTGAGAATCGAACGTCTGTCCAAAATCTTGAAACTCATCGCCAATGGATGCAGAAATGAGACTTCGAGTTATCGTCACAAGTAGTTGACTAGATCTGATCAGTTATTATTATTTACATCAAAATATCGGTTAATTTACCGGGATTTTAAATTGAATCTGCGGTTAGACTGGAATATTTTTAAAGCAAAAACGTGGTCTGACTATCCCTCGCAAAATCAGCGTCGTTATTTCCTATGCAATTGGATTGCCCTTCGTTTCCTAGGGAAGAAATTTAGTTATCGTTTGAAGAATTGATCGAGGTAATAATTCAGACCGGCGTCTTGGCGCGGCTAGTTCCGCAAATTATCGGTTACATTCGAACTGAACACCGACGAATACTTGCATGAATCAATATCTCTTTTCGAAAACAAAAATAACGATATTATATTGAGAAAGATTGAAATCACCAAATATGAATATCCAATGTAAATGATTCTTCGCGAATCTGGATAATGCGAATTGCAAAACGAATCCGATTTGCTATTTCTGTACTAGCGATCTGCATTCATTCCAGCTGTATCATGATCTATCTGAACCGATTACACAGAACCAAACATTACGGATTAAAAGAAAGATTCAAAAAAAGACACAGAATATATATTTACAATTTGAAGAGCAGATGCGGATATAATTTAGTGAAATTTCGAGAAATAGCGCTGAAGAGAGGAAGAAAAAGACACGAATCGCTCTAGGACTTTCTGAAATCTATTTTGTAGCCCCACAGCGCGGGCCTGGGGATATAAACGATATTAGTGATGATCAGGGCGGGTGTTAATAACGGTTAGGGGTTGGGGCTATAAATACAGGGTGTGTAAAGTACGTTGCGTGGGAAGAAGGAGAGGTAAACTACGGAGGTCGAGTCGTATCGGGGAGAAAATGAACAATTAATATAAGTGACAGAACGCCGGCGCCCAGGTCACATCGATTAAGCCCTATGGGTACGTATGTACCTTTGTATACGTAGAGATATATAGATAGGTGTACGTGCACCCACACACCATCCTTCGCGCGATAAAACTTCGCCATATATTGCTATAAGCTCCTCCTACTCTAGGCGCATCGTTTATTCGCTTATTCGTTGAATTGTACATATGTAGACGTCCTCTATATACGTACCGTCTGCACCCCCAGGTATTACAATCGTAAATAATAAATAACGCTACGCCGCAACACGCAGACTGTGCAGAACGCCGCTGGATAAAATCTCCGTTTTCAACGGAAAAAAGAAAACCGAGTCTGATAGACCGAAGTGGTCGAAAATTGGGGAGGGAAAATTGTGCAACCCTATGGTGGTGATAAATCCATATGTAAATTTGACACCCGGTACATTTTATAGTTAATTTATTATCACATATGTCAGTTATTGTATTATCTATTTTTATTTTTATATCGAATGATTGTATTATTATACCCTGTTATTTCTCATCTCATATATTGAAAAAGCGTGAGGGAATATTACGAAATAAACGATGATAATATTTTTTATATTGAATCATGGAGGCATTGGCATTCGGGTGATTGAATGAATGCTTTTCGTGGATTCGAATCGCTTTAACGTGCCGTTTCTGTTTTCTTTTATTCCTACGGAGCAACATTATTCTTCGTTTAACCGAAGCATTTTCCTCGGTCTTTTTTCACTTCTGCTCCCTTTGAATTTTCCGATGCCTTCGCATAAGCGTTTCTTGTTTTTCGCTTTATTTATTCATTATTTCACTTTGTCGATGCACGGGACAGGCAGCATAGTTTATTAGTACAAGAGATATTTACACTCCAAGACTACTAAGATCAGTTTTCAACGCAATTTTTACTCCACACTAAAACTTCATGCTACAATTAAATAAAACTAAAAGCCTAATAACAACTCGTGTACTGTTTTCTGTATCTGGGTATTTTTCTAATTTACTAAAAACGAACAGATCATCACTCTCAAATAATTATATTCAATGACAATGATCGAAACACTGCCCAGACAGCAAAGTAAATCAGAATGGTACATCCGAGAAGCCAATATAATAGTTGAATGTCGGTTGAAATTACATCTCAATTACAGAAGGATGCACTTGACAAGCGATCAGATTCTATACGCAGTTGGACTACATTACTGGACGTATATCTATAATATAGCTAGCAGCTTCTGCGCCTATTCACGTAGATAACTGAAAATACGTGAGTCTGCAAATTGTATGATAGACATGGTGCAGACATTCGGTGTAGCGTAAAATTGGCCGTATAATCGGATCGATTTATCGCGTCGGAAAATTTTCCCATCAGACAACTGTATAAACAACTAGAAATGAATTATTTCACGAATGGCAAAAATGAGAAGCAAGACAAATAATTCAAATGGATTGACTCCTCGACTCTCAGATGGCGGAACAGGAAACCGTATTACCGATTTCCTCCTACGTATTGCGGAAAGCCGAGACAGCTAGCGGTGTATATATCTATGTATACATGTATATATATTCACCGAATTTACAGAGGACTTGTGTATATAAGCGCAAAAAGTGCGGAGGCGTGCCGGGATGTCATTAACGCCTTAACAAACGGGCGAGCCACCCTGAAGAATTTATCATCCAGTTAGACTCCATAAATTCTTTCCTTTCCTCAAATTCTCCCTCCTTACCGAAAACCCTAAGGGTGTCTACCGGTTGTAAAAACTCACGCACTTACCCCCTGTAAATAATAAATACGTCCCAAAAAGGTCTTGTTTCGAACTGTGATACACGCTGCCTGACACTTTAGCGTCATAACATATTGCATAATTATTTCTTCACAATGTGTCACTTAAAGATGAACCGGTTGAAACGAGTCACTTCTATCTTGTAACAGAAAATGAATCCGAATAACACGAGCTACATAATTATTAATTTTAAGATATCAACAATATGAGATAAGATTTTGTAATTGAAACTTTCGAAGTGATTAAAGTCTGTTGTTTTTGAGCCGAATTAAATGTTTTGGGCTCATTCTGTTTGCTGATCAAAGCCACGCGTATATTGTCTAAAAAATATTCGTTATTAACATCTCGCAATAAACTTTTTCGTATCTGAGCAGATTCTGTTTATGCTACTCGTTCTTGTTGATGCTCAGGTTTCGTTACGATTTCTTTTGGCAATTACGATACGCGGACGATTTACTGTTACCGTTAAATCGCGCGGGTTTACGTCGAGCGAGAAGAATGGGTCAATCATCCCTTACGAGACTGGATGTTGGTTTATCTAAAGGCCTTTTCAGGGGTCGCTGGGACCGAGCTTTTTCCTGCTTTTTCCTGTTTTTCTTTTTGCCCTCCCCTCCGGACTCGGAAGAGATTTCGTAAGACCAGAGTTCAGATCCTTTTCCTCAAAAGGGGTTTACTGCACGTGGGTGTACCTCGAACAACAATTCAGGGAGAAAAGTACGGATGTATCCGTTTCCGGAACGACCTGTAACAGAGGAAAAATCACCATCGTTCACCGTGCTGGATTACGGAATATATATGATAACCAGATATTTCAGGAATAAGTGTCTTTTTCTTTGTTCAATGAGTTACCAAACTAACAGAGAGAAAATTGATGGTATAATTAATAAAGTTTCGTTCTTCAGAACCGAAACTCAAATTACATATGATGCTATAGGGTGAACAGACATGCCTATAAAAAGCGGAAAGCTTATCGCAGTTGCTGGATATTCCGGTTGGGCGTATAAAGCATAACGGAGTAACGTTTTCGGGGGTGATTATCGCGGCAATTTCAGGTGTATAGATTAAACCGATACAATAGGAAAATCAAACGAAACGAGCAGCGAACTGCTTATTACTGGATTATCGACCAGGCGGACATTTCGTCCGTTTTAGGTATCGTTGTTGAGTGTCGTCGTTAGAAAAGCTGCAGGGTCAAGGGCCGAGCTGTAACAGGATTCGCCCCGAAAGCTCTACTCTCGACGCTGTAACGATGACTGATCGTTCGCTCGCCATCCCGGCCTAATATCGTTCCTCTCTCCGTGCGAATTTCGCCGCTGAATACCCAGCTAATCCTAATTACGAATTACTAATTAGTAATTCGCTCAATCCGGGGCGGAGTAAGCCGGAGAATGGATCACCCCGTGCATTATATGACAGGTAGCTAATGTTACTACTCACCTCGAAAACTCGTCGTGACAGCGTTTAATTTTTTTCTCCATTTCCTCGTCACCCAGTAATCAAATTCTCCATGCCAATTACTGAGACTTGTAATGAAGTTCTGACAATCATTGCTTTTTACAGACTATTTTAGTACTTTCAATAAATCAACGAACATTGTACACTGAGAACGAATAAAAATAAAATTTACTTATCACTGACGAACAATTTATTGTGTTCGTCTGGAAAGTCGACTGATCAATAAACTGCATTATCAGGATGAGGAACGGAAGACGGACTTCGATGTCGTTACTAATGTTGCGAATGATTGGGGCTCCGGGACTTTTATTAGTCCTAAAACATACCGATAATTTACCTTGCATGCAGGAGATATAACGCACTCGGCGTAAATTCGTATCTCGAATGCTCTCTCCCCTCGAGTAGGCATATAGGTGCATACATGAATGGCTGCAGTGTGCGGTACAGGAATATATACGCACGCGTTTGTAAGGGTGTGTACATGACAATGTCCATTATACGTATTGCCCCCCGGGCTTTCGTTGGCCTCGGTAAACGCACAGACATCATCAGACTGAGCATATCTTTATACGTGTTATGTGGTATAGATATGTGCTAAAGTGCACGCACGCTTGTGTGCCGTCGAATATATGGATTAACACATGCCAAGGGTGTACAGTCTTGATAAAAACACCGGAAGACACTGGATTTATTATTACGAAATGAATAAACAGATCGAAAATTTGACAGCCACACGAGAAAGTCAGATGAATTTTTAAACATGTTGACAAAGATCTTGATTCCACCAAATTATTCAGTTACTCCCCCTTATTAATGGTGCAATGTGTTATACGAGCATTTTGAATTGAAAATAATTTTCAAAAAATTATATTTTCTCAATATTTGGAATAAAATTAGATTGACAAGATACGAACAAGAAGATCAATCCGGAGAGTAAACGCGCTTGGTATAAATTTTCATGCTAGTATGTGATTAAAAGTTCGTAAAACAAAATGTAACGTTTCGTTGATCTTCGTCCGTTTTATGTATTCCCTTTTCTTCTTCTTTATAGTTCTGTTTAACTTTTTCCACGGTGATCTCATCCAGATATATACATCATTTATTTTTATATATCTTCGTATCCGTTGCTATAATGAGTGAAAAGTCAAACACAAGCATTAGCTGAAAACATAAATAACGTAAAAACTGAAGGCAAATAGAACGTGAAGCAAGTGCGCAAGTATAAATATAACTCACTGAGACTTTATAATGCCGGAAGTTTTCTATGAAACTTGTTCATCAGGTAGGTAACCGAAGCTAAATTTTAGGTTCGTACCGCCATTTCAAAAAAGACATTTCATTATATTTTCGAATATGGCAACCAGTCCAAAAATGTAACTTCCGTTGCGCAGCTGACGCTGCTTTGTAGCACTGAGTTTCGGAGGAATTATATAATTATACACGGAAATGAATATCGATAATGGATATCCTCAAGTTATTCAACTATTAATAGAAAATAAATAAAAATTCTAGTTACATCCATTTGCGAAAGAAGGAAGGGCATCGAGTGGGTCGAGTCAAACTCCGTAAGAATCGGGGGTTCCCCGCTCGCAGACTGCAGAGCCTCGAGGGTTTGTAATTAAAAAGGTCCTGCAGAAACGGCGGTATAGAGGCGTGCCAGCCGCAGGCAGTCGACCAAAGGGTGGCCAGCTAGGCGGAAAAGCTCACTCGAGAACAAGCTGCACCACACTAGACCGCAAATACTTTTAATTATACCCGTCTACCCGTATATGGGACTATAAATATACACAACCTAGGTACATGAACCAGGGTGAAGTGGGAGTATGTATACCCGAGGAAGGAATACCTATAAGGCTGTAACACACGTCACAGTTAAAATACCCTAAACACTGTTACAGGGTTGATTTTACGTTCTCCGCTATGAATTATCATGTCACATTTCCCAACGAAAAGTGTTAGGACTTGGCAAACACGAACGCGTTATCGCTGTTTACTCTCCCTATCGCAATATCTACTTTATGCGATAATTATGTGTGATAACGGGACGTTTTAGCATCACATGAGTTACCAGTTTTGCAAAATTCCTCGCCTCTTTTTTCGTGCTTGTCGATTTTGCAGTGAAGACGAAGGGTTTTTGATGGAGTGTACGTATACGTGTAAGGTTATGTGACGTTTCGACGACAGAATTTCTTCACCGCGCCGAGTTAATATCGCGTCACTTAACACCACGGTCTTTTGAAGTAAATATAATCAAGTCAAAGCCTGGAAGTGCGACGCGCTGCCTAACTAACTAGAGCATGGTAGTCGGAGTAAAAGCGGTTGACGTAAGACACAAACCGCACCATTCACGCCAGACCGACCTCTGAAATTTGGTTGGCATATTCCGAGAGGGCTCGTATCATGTCAGGACCAACCACGAGTCGAACATCGTGATTGTATAATTGATTCGCCATTATCGAATCGACGATGCTTATTTCCTTAGGTATTCAGGAATCGTGTCAAAATGGCCGCCATTCTTTCGCCTCCGATTTTATTTTAACCAGGTGAATACTTTCCGGGCTCAAAATTTATCAATCGTCACTTCAAGCGTGAGAAAATGATGGCAAGAAGAGTTCAGCTATCATCATTACCTATTTTCGCTGAAGAATTTTAAAATCAGATTAAATAATGTCGCTGTCTCGCGATCTCGAAGATGAAAGGAATGAACTTACAGAATAAAGCTGAGGTGCTGCTGGGCAAGTTGGTGAGGCTTTTTGGCTTAAGAATGCCTGGTGCAGTATACATATACATGTAGCAGCAGTCTAGCTTGAATTAGTTAGGAGACAAAGCATCACGGGAGAAACTATTTAACCGACGGCAAACCCAGCAAAACTAACTAGAGTTGGCAGAAGGAGGATGGTGAGTAAAACTACAGTAGACCTTGCCTCACACTGCGATTCAGGAGGCGGACTACTGCGCCAATATCGAGCTTCTGGCGCGTGCGAAGCGAGTGTCCCTCGGGCGCGGGCGGGACCAGAATTTGCATGTCTCTGCGGGAAACGTCGCACATCGTGCCGGATTCAGGCGTAAATTTCAACAACAGTCGAGGCAAAGCTTTGAGCTTTGTGCCGCCCCAAAGTTACGCGCTTTCTCCTGGTCCTCTCTGCCTTACAGAGACCTCAGATCTCCGCTACACGGGACTACTAGGTCTTAATTAAGCTACCTGACGACGAGTCCATCATAATAGTTGAGCTGGTAACTCGGTAAGTGTAGATATATTTAGGCAAACCTCGTAGAAATTACTAATCACAGCAAGGCGAGTGAAACAGAAAATCACTGATTTTCAGTCGTTAGTTCTACTCAAAGTTTTTTTATTTTTTAATATTTTACTCACGATAGTATAAAATAAATGTAATTAACTTACGGCAGGTAGTTCAAACTCAATTTGCCTTACCTCTCACAGACTCTTTGCTGTATCTCGAGATCTTCCTTGTTATTATTATTACTTTGTTATATTATACTCAAACCCTTGCCCTCTGAACTCTCAAGATGCTGCGGATCCACAGCTAAACACGGTCAAGCAGATCTTATCAGGCTAACTGGTTTCATCCGTCTTACTTTTTCTTTTATGTATATTCTTCACGAATTTATTTATACATACAAACGCTCTTATCTGCGAGCTCGATCGTAAGACGGAGTGCCTTACGGATTTGTCATGCCGAATAACCTCCCTTCAAAAAAATAAAAATCCAAAGAAACAAGGAATTACCTTTTTCAAGCCAGAAGCACGTTCCATCTCTCGCGTGTTTCAGCTCCAACTTTTTATTCTCGTCAAATGATATTCTTTTTTCTGAATTTCATCGATCCAGGTAATAAAATTTAATAGAAATAAATAAAATGAAATTCTAAGGTAACAAAGGCTAGTGTATCGTACCAATCAATTCACTTTAAACTTTCCACACTGATTACGTATATTGGCTAATACTACCTAAAGCGGGGATTTCACGTCAAACGCGGACAAGCAGCGATTTTCATAACGCGAAAATATATTTTTCAGAAATATTTCGGCGCGTCACGACTCAGTGATTGACGTGAAGCGTGCCTGTATGTGCTGAAGTCTAATCCATCCGTCAAGAGCTGAGCTCTTGGCGATCCCCCTTCCCCGATAAATCCCGAGTGGAGGAGAACACGGGGCATAATTTAATAACCGGAGTGGTTCGAATATCCAAAATGCAAAATATATTCAAGAGGCTGGGGAAGGCCGCGTGTACACTGAAGAGCTCTATAGATATAGCACAGGGTTTTCTGCGACCCCCTTCCGGCCCCTGAGGACATATCCGGAAACACATAAAGACCCCTCGCAGATGGCGGGCGATCCGGTTATAAGCAAACTCGAGGAGAATATCAGACTCGAACATTACAAAGACAAGCTGGACTTGGGCCAAAATAAATTCGACGCATATTCATGCATGCAGCTTAAAGAGGCGAGCGAAAAGAAGATGCGCGAAGAGGGGAGAAGGAAAAATCGAAATAACTGGGACGGAAGGAAAAGGGAACGAGACAAAGAAGTTCGGGAAAATTTTCTTCAATGATGAGAAATGAGAAATAATTGAATCAGCATGTCTGTTTTCATAGATAAATTGAAAATTCACGCATTTTGAGATATTTTGTATGCTATCGGTAATATTTTACACGGACAATTTACCATAATAAATCCGCCTGCACTTAGGCAACGCAGGTACCTTGATCGGATATCGCCTGCATTTCGGCAAACACGAATTCATCTTACCGATCGGCATTTGTCGCATTCCTCGCGGTTGGAGATAATCAGACAGATGCTGATCGATAGATCGAACTTGCGAATTGCCGAAATGCAGGCGAAGTCCAATGAAGCGTACCTTGAATTGCATATATGCAGGCGGATTCATCGCCGATTAATTGGCCATGTATCATTGTCAAAAAATAACAGCTGGTATTGTAGGAATCTACGTAAATTCGACATGGATCATGTACAGGATGTAGGAATGTGGGCGTAAGGATATCAGGGGAGAAGATTCTGTTGGAATTCTATAAAGTTTAATACAATTTATAATAACGTTGCCCTGCAGAAACTTTTGCCATTAACTTTTGACGGTCTCAATATTTTCAAACAAATGTAATCTTTTATTAACAAAGTTTGCGTATATTTTATACTCCTCGAGACGAGCTTCGGAGGGATTTTTCGCGTTTAAGGTTAAACAGAGACTTCCTCGCTTCTTGATATCTTGTAAACCCGAGAAACTTGCGTATTAATTTGATTCCTCCCCATACTTTTGGACTTTTCGACATTCTAATTTCTTTTCCGTGTCAAATTGAAAGCTACAATGAATATACAATTGGGACAAAGTTTGAATCAATTGATCTGTCATGCTTGTCTGAGGAAATATTTTACTCCTGCTTTTTTCACTACCTTACTGTTGAAAAATGGGTGAAAGGCGAAGTAGGAAATGTTGGTTATTCGATTTACTTGAAACTGCGCATCGCGGTTTCCAGGTTTTGCAAAATTGGCAAAACTAAATTAGAGTTGGTCGATCCCGATATTCGGGAAGAGTGGAAGAGCAAGGGAGGACGAGTTTCCAAAAATCGAATCACTCAAATCAGTTCGCTCGATACGGTGGCACAGCCGCGCAACTTTTGCCTCCGGAAGTTGAATTTCACCGACCCGAGTGAGCAGATACGACGAAACGTGACTAAGGCTGCAACCTTCGGAAGAATCTCTGCCAGTGTTCACAGGCTGAGCTTTCGGATTAAAAACTTCCGGCAAAAGTGTAAGAAAATCCTTAAGCAGTCGGCTCCAGGCTGAGCTTCTTATCTTATACATCCGTTCGTAAATTTAAAACTGTTATTTATTCACTGGTTAATAATTGTATTTTTTTTTGTTATAGTTGAAATGGAAATACGACACCTGCACGTTGTGTAAAAAAACCAACGTACTTGAACATTCAAGTTAAAAGAGGAGGATTTGAGATTTGCATTTGGATCCTGCAGCCGCGACGGAGTACGAGCATCTGTTTACAAAACAATGATTTCTACTTTTTGCTCGTCACCGACTGGATGAAGCTTAAAATACGACTGTCACGGAAGATTTATTTTCCCTTCAAGTTTGCACTTGGTGTGTCCGCGAAGCTTTCTGGGGTTCTAGATAGTGTGCGCATACCTCTACACTTTGCTGCTGCAGTCTCGAATGTTGAGATCACACGTGAGCTGATATTAGTCATTTTATTTGACTGGCAGACAACCCAGACATTCGGCTTTACACATTTTCTTTGCATTTCGCGCACAAGAAAAAGTTAATGTGTACACACACACTTTTCCGACCTCGCGACGTTTCTATTTATAATTGTAATACGATGGGCAAGGGCTGTGCCTCTCCTTTGGCAGGCAGCTGGCTCAGAAAACACTTCGGGAGAATCAACTTCACGAAAACTCTGCAATTTGTACAGGAAACTTTACATGAAATTCAAACTTTTCCCACTTCCCGCCTGTTTCTAAAAGTCGACTGTCATTCGCTGGAGATGGATGACGTCACGCCTCTAGCGGGAGATAATAGCAACTACAGAAATTTATCCGATTCAAAGGTCATTTCCCTGATCTATATTTACCCGATCATTAAATACATAAAATCTCTGATTAATGTATGTCTAGAAACTTGAAAACTCAATAAAGTTGAATAATTTTATTCGACGTAATTTTATTCGATTGGTAATGATTGTGAATACTTGTCCAGAAAAGAAGATTTCTCGTTGAAGGGCTGCATCGCGGTTTTCGACCCCGATTCAGGATGTTAGGTCAATAGTTGGATAGAAAATTGGAACGTGGTTTCTAAAAAAGCAATAAAAGCAAATTACGAGATCGCAGCTGCGGTTGGTTTTACAGATGTATATCTGTATATGTCTATTCTCGACTTCTCGAGGGTCGAGAGAGTTAAATCCCAGCGTTTCTGATTCCGGGGATGATGACTCACGGCGTTTCTATCCGGCATATCTTCCAGAATCTCTATCTATATAAGAGCTTGGAAAGCGGAAGCTTCGCTGCAGCCGCAATACGTTCGAGAGTTCTTCACTACGAAGAGAAGAAAGCTTTCATAATGCGAATTAGATTTCGAGTAGAAAGTGAGTACCTGCATCGAATCCGTCCTTTTATCCGGTCCAGCGCAGGATTGCAATAGACACAAGACACATTCTCTAATTTATTCCACTTCCACAGGAGTATTTTTCGAATAATTTTTAAACAGTTGAACCTGCTACACTTGAATAATTTCCTCAGCTTTTGAATTTTTAAACGGGTTTAAACTATCCAGTATTAATCTTACTTTTTACGAGTTATACTTACGCGTTTTATTTCCAACTAAGTAGACAAGAAAGATGCAAAATCGCAGCTTGATTGGTGCAAAAATTTCAGGTCCGCCTACGAAACCGATCAGCATCAATATTATAAGTCGTTTCAAAATATCTCCTCCAAATTTTCGTGCTGTAAAAATTATTTTATTTTTCTCGATTGTGCAAAACGATTATTGCTCGGTTCAGTTTATTCGTTTATTTTTTCCTTTTGAAATCCGTAATCAGACTTTTACGCCGTTCAGAAAGGAGCCATTCGAGGAACCGTAATCCCATTATGAGTATTGGCTTTTCCAATGAGTTGCAGCTGAGGTTTTTATTTCCGTATCGTGACGAATGGTTCGCGTGTCAAGACGGACTATATATTACAACACGTCAAAGCCCTGCAGCAGTTTCATTCTAGCGGTATTTCTATTTAAGAAGTTTCATCCGGTTCATGGATAAGCCGTTTCTTTCGCGGGCTCCGAAGCGCTGGTCACTTTCTCGTCCAATTTTTTTACCGACATTATTACACAACTTCCGGCATAAAAATTCCCTCATTGAAACGTGTATTTTTCAACATATCGTACAATGATCAAACGAATATGATACGTAGTTTATTTAAAAGTTATATATCGACAATTTTCATTCCCCTAAAAGTTTTGGTAATTTCCTGAATAGTTCCGCAACAATCGTCAGAATATTATCATCATTTTGAGAAATAATGATAAACTAACCGACCGTTTTTTTTCGCTTTCTCTTTTTTTTTAAACTCGATTTCCATCCGCACACTAACGACGCAACTGTGAACGAGTTTTCGGCTCGTTTGAACAAACTTTTTGGCTATCGGATTTCAAAAAGTTGTAGACGGATGGTGATCCACAGTCGATTGCGGGATTCCCATGCGGTGTATAAAACGGATCGGTGACATTTCACACCTCCGACCGCCCATCGCGGCGAACTTTGACCCTTTGGTTTCCCCCTGGGAATACGGGGCTCTTGATTCAACGACTCGCGATCACCCTTCGTATCCCGAACAAATGTCAAGCCGCAATTAACGCGGTTTTCCAATAATCTTCAACCCCCCCCCCCCCCCCCCCCCCCCCCCTATACGCCGGTCGTTCTATTCTGCCCCGATTCATCCCGTGGGATGCAAACGTAACCCAAATTTTGATTATGTATTGCCTTTGATTTTATATTGAGATAATAAATTTCTGCGGTTTTTGCACGCAAAGCAATAACTTATAGTAAATTTCTACACGCATATTATTTTCATTGCAATTTTTCTCTATAAATTGGAGAATTGTCAAAAATCAGAACTGTTACCAGCAGGTGAAGAACATAAGAGGAAAGGAAAAAACAATTATATAACAATATACATCTTCTACTATATTAAATGAGAAAATAAAAAAAAATTTGTATAATCTCTTTTATCTGTGTAAAAAAATCTGTCGAGATAATTTAGCAAATTTCCGTCAAACTTTAATCAGTTTCTAAACCAAATGAAGCCAAAACACCGTACCAACTTTCACATGAATCGATGCATCGAATTTTACATCTTTGTAGACCAGCTCGAGAATGGATCAACCATTTTTTTTCGAAATCCAGTCAGTTCTGAGTTCTGAGGAATTGCATCGACTAAGACTAAGAAAGATCCGTTTTTGGACTCGAGATACCGTAGAACGCAAAAATCGTCAGGGATGATTTTCTGGACTCAAAAACACGTCAATACCAATTGAGAGCACAAATTTTGATTCGTTATTTTAATAATCTTAGAGTATTCTCTTCTCTGAATATAAAACGTATATAATAAGCGGAAAGTTAATGATTGAATGAAATGCTGCAAGTCGTTGCTACTCTGCAACTTTAATCCTGTTACGTCACACTTCTCAGTAATAAACTAATATCCTCTAACGTGTGACGTGTACGTTAGTCAAAATTAGCGATTCAGCTAGGCGCGAGATTTGCAATTGAATTAGATGAAAGGGATCGTCGGACTGCGCATGCTCCAGAATAGTGCGTGTAATCCATTAAATCAAGGGTGGGTAACGGATTACTGCAGATTGCGTAGCTCCTCGTGTTGGGGCGGCATGGAGTCACGAATTTCTTATTCGATTCAAGTGCCGCTCGTTACCTACGGTTAGTCGAGATCCACGTGTCGGCCTCCTGACGCGCATACTAAACCTCAGGGTGGATGCCTCCGCTTCTGCAGTTTCCCCATGCTCTGCACCCTCGCGAGGAAGAAAATACGCAATGAAGAAGATTCATGCATGTATCATCTCCGCCGAGAATTATTACTCTCTCACCCTTTGCACCCGGATCGACGTTAAACGTCACAGAAACTTCTAGTCATCGTGTAACAACTGCACCGTTATTCAGACAAATTTCATTTTTTCAAGTTAGGAGAGAGAATAATTATAGCAAAATGAATATATTCTTGTGGTAGCGTTCGAATGTCGATGCAATAACAAATAAATATTGTACAGTTATTATTTGTACTTAATAATATTTTACTTTTTTCAGAAATATACTAATCTGTTTGCTTAATTTACAAAATTTTGGTAGTTAAATAAGGCTTCTTCTTGAAGAGAGTTCAGTAAATTAATAAATCGAAACATTTTTCGAATCTATGTAGATCTTTCGAAAAAATTGATGGCATTCTTGGATCTTGGTATGAAACTCGAGATGATCTGTTGGATCTCGTTTCATCTTGAACGAGTTTGCGGAACGAATGGATATGGAAGAGAGGATGAAATCGGGTTACAGGTTCGACCGCTACGAACCAGCCATTATTTTGACAGTTTCGAAGAGAGATATGCGCCAAATGTGTCCAGAATTTGAACGTTTTTTCTCCGCTATCTGGCAGCAGCGATCGGCAGAAGCGAAACGAAAGAAGGAAGGAAGAGTGAACCGATGGACCGATGGATGGATGGATGGATGAATGGATGGACAAAACAGCGATGAACGTAGCGGGGAACTCGGGCCATTGCAAAGGTTGGTGTCCCGCGAAATCGATACGTTTCACGCCTATCTCGACACCTACATGGTGCAGTCCAAGCTTCCTAACGACCCGCTTCATCCACCCAGGAATGTTTTTTTAGTTTACATCGCACGTTATCTGGGCCTCGTTGAAGCTGAGCATTTTATCATGGACTCTGTGCAGGATGATTCATCAGAATATCAAATGTTCAATGTCTATTTCGAATTGCCTGGTAGATTGGTTTGGAAAAAAGATCTAACCGGAAGTTTTCGTTACCATCCAAATCATGAAAAATTTTTAGTCCATTTAGGGTTTACAATTAGACCATTTTTATTGACGAAATTCCTACTACTCCGTGCTTTGACCATTAGAAATTTAGAAAATGACGTGCGTTGAAAAAAAATCACCAAGAATTACCACTAACGACGATATTTCGAAAAATATCGCTTGGATGTCGGATCGAATCGCTTCTCGGAATTCGAACTACTGCACCTAATGCGTGCGATTTCAGTGCTGATAAAAAGATGATTTCGTTCCTGCGTTGCCACGCTGCACATATGCGTGACGTTCGTCGCGATTTAGGTGGAAAATCGCGAGCAATAAACTCGTTTCTGGAAAGCTACCTGAAGCGAGCTGCACTTCGAGCTCGGGGAATCCCAGAGTCAATCTCCTCGTTTCCCGGGCGTAATACCGCTTAAGGTGACTGGCGGAACGGCGGAACGGCGGAACAGCGGAACTGCTGCCGCCTTAAAGCCACGCAGCCGGAAATAACCAACGCGCGACACTTCCTCGTTCGTTTTACTCTTCCGCTTGTATATTGCGCGAAAGACTTCGTCGCTGAAGGGGTTTGGTACGTCTTTTGAGCGCTGAGAAGAAAAAAAATGTCTGCACGTCGTTTTTGCAAATGCTTTGATCTGTTTGCCTCGGAATAAGTTGCACCGCTTCAAAATTTCCAAAATTCGCATTCCAGATGTCCATAGTATCATGACTAATCCCGCGGGTCATTAACAATTCTTCACAAGTTCAACATTAACTTACACCAATAAAAAATGAAACCGAAATTGAAACGTGCATTAATAATTCCTGAACTGTTACAAAGTCTAACTGAAGTTAAAACAAACTTTCATTTCGAATAATGGATGAAAATGTTGGGTGTGTAGTTATTTTTTTTTTTTTTTTATTGCTTTTCTTTTTGCAAAATTTTATCAAGCTGCAAAGCTCTGTATATTATACCTATACTACGCGTAATTAATGTCAGTATAAGAAAATTACTGTCTAATGGCGGCGTAAAAGAAGAAGGCGTTAAGAAAAGAACGAAAAAGTAACAAGAATTGTTTACGTGGTTTAAGAAGCGACGTTGCGCGGAAATGGAAATTAATTATTTAGCTCCGTGAAAAGACGTCGCGGTTCCTGTAATTTCTCAATTTTTCCCCCTTTTTTTATCTCTTTCTTTATTCCACTTTCTTCGTGAGCACGAAGAGGCGATTATAAACACTTGAGTTGTTGCGGTTATTGTGGCGAAAGACTCTGTTGAATACCGATGTGTAATTTTGAAACTAAGATGAATGCTTCAATTTTCCGCCCTCTCGCGCCCCCGTCGTTTTTCCGTTTGATTACCTTTCCTGGTTTGCACATTCCTTCGATCGCCAAAAATCATCGAAGCTCACCACAATTACCGCATAAAAGAACCAATGGCAAAATAAACGGGGAAAAAAAATCAATTTTTCCTCATAGAAATTACGTAACAGATTTGATTTTCGCCGAAAGAATACTCGAGAAAAGATAACAACTGCTGATGAAAAAATTTCGGACTGAAATTTGGTTTCGATGAAAAATCTTAAATAAAATATCGCCAGAAATTCAACCAATGTGTTTTTTTGAATGAGCTTCAAATTCCTGACGTTCTATTCAATTTCTAATCATACATTCTTAAGAAACATCTTTATTGCTCAACGCCATCAGTCTTATTTTTTGGTAGCAATTCGTCCTTTTGACAGACAAAATCTTATGCATACAAAAACTCTGCACAGCTGGTATCACAAGTACGAATCCCGGTTATAAACCTTGCGTGACTTGAGCGAAACCGTGATTGACAAGATTGATAAGAGAGAAGAAAGCAAAAAGTAGCTCATCCCACGTCTTGGAACAGGAGGCCAAGTGTTCCCCCCGTTTCAATGAACTTCCTGTCTCTCAAAAATTCATTTATTCACCGTCCAATTTCATCGCCTGCACATTTTACTCAGCATGTAAATATGATGCACAGAGTCTCGCATTTCAATATAATTGAGCCAATTTTTTTTAAATCTTGACGGAATAAATGGCAGCTCCTATTCGCAAAAAATATTTAGGAAGGTACTTATATAACGTATACACGGGTTTTACATTCCTCGAAAAAGTTGTTCGGCTCGAAGCTCCGAGGGCCGAGACAAGTCGGCTCTACCTTTTACGTGAGCCGAATAAAATTTCTCAGCTCGCTCAGAGGGTCTCGAGATATCAAGGATCCCCTGATATGTTTAAACGAAAATATTATACCTCTTTTATGCCCCATTATTGTTATGCGGCTGAAGGGAAAAAAGGGCGAACTCAACGGCTTATATTTAGCGAATCTTGACCCTCGTAACGAATGAAAAACTGCCCGTTGTATCGAATATTACCGCCAGAAGGTACAGGAAGGAATAAAGAGCCTTTGAGAACGTATAGTTGCATTCTTAGGAGCGGGCTTCAGAAGAAGAAAAAGATTAACGCTATTCTAACACAAATTTTCGCTGAATTTTCAATTTTCCCGTTTTAACGAGAAGAAGTCGATGATCATTGCATTTAGGTTATGAATATAGTTTTGCAAACATGGCCGCCCCCTGTTACAGCAGTAAAAATTCGTAATCAATCTTACGTTTTGGTTAATCATCGAAAGCACGAAATTCACGTTCGATATTTCGGTCACAATGAAATAGAAAATCATCGTTAGCAAATTGTTTATAATCTCGGGATACTTCCGAGCGAGTGAAATGAGCGAGAAAAGATTAATCATCCTAGAGAAAGAAGATTACAAAATGAAAGAAAAAAAACCACACATTAAACCAAAGTAAATCACCACCAGTAGAAAGAAAATCTGCTGACCAAAGAATAATGAATCTTCAGAACGTGTTTAGGCCGTATAAAAATTCTGTATGATATACATTCCTCGGCATTTCCCACCCTATAGTGGTAATAAAAATAGTGAAATAAGGACTCTTTATTGGACCGTTTGAAGAATCCTACAAGGGCAGGTTGGCTACTGTTTGTAATTTCCCCGCGCTTGATTTACCTAGGCAACAAATTGACGGAGAGAAATCGCATTAACGAGCGACTTACCAAGATCAAAGGAAGCCGCTCGGCCCCTCTTTATCACAATATATCGAACATCCTCCACCCCCGGCGTAAATTCTGCAAAAGGGTCTCAAGTTTCGCCGTCGTTATTATAGGTAGGCTATACACCCGTCTGCCTGTCTACTATATTATATGTATGTACCCATATCCATTTAGTCTATCGCCAATTTGCACCCTCGAATTGTCCCACGTTTTACTGCCACTATAGTCCAGCGGCCGTATTCTGAAATTTTATCGCTGGCATTATTATGACGTTAATTAAGCAACAGCTTAGTGTTTTTGGGTTAGTTAGTAAGGTGATGTATGTACGACATCTTTTCGGTCTACGAAACATAACCTCAACATTGATTTTTAGCCGTTTTGACGAGACGAAATCGATGATCATTGGATTTAGGTTATGAATATAGTTTTGCAATCATGAACGATCTTTTTAAGCGATTCATAGAAAATATTCCATACAGTTGCTACGTCACAATTTTCATTTCATTCTATAAACGATTCCTTATCCATACGATAAACTGATAAATCTGTTTATCGCATACGTTTCATTATTTGCTCGTTTTACTTTCCGATGATCGAGGTTAAGTCACGCGAAAAATGGTGAAAAAATATTGATCGGACAAAAAATATTGAACTTTTTTTTATTCATTACACTGTTTCGCTGTGACAAGTTATTGAGAGGTTTAGGTTTGAGGATTTGAGGTTTAGACCCAATTACTGACCTTTTTATTTTACAAAATTATAAATTGACGGCACAAATTGTGAATTTCTCGATGACCAAAACCAATTGCTAGAAAGTTAAACACTAGAAATTATTTTTTTTTGTCATTTTAGAACTAAGGATCAAACAGATACTTAACCAAAAAAGGTCAATAATTGGTCCACTTAACTTGGCTACACATATATCGTGTATTATGTAATGGAGCGTCGAATTGTCGAGAGAGAATCGTATGCACATGTACGTAGTGCAATTTGCTGCAGGTCGAATTTACAGGCGCGTTAAGTTCCGTACGTTCGATTTCAGGGCATGTTGCAGAGCCGTGCAATTTGGCCAATACTAGAATCATA
The DNA here is from genome assembly GCF_021155765.1 of Diprion similis. Lineage (NCBI taxonomy): Eukaryota > Metazoa > Arthropoda > Insecta > Hymenoptera > Diprionidae > Diprion > Diprion similis. Next base: position 23,596,967 of record NC_060110.1, read on the forward strand.
TTTTGCGGAGGCAATTGCGAAAGCCGCAAACCTCGATTAGACGGATATTTTGGATAATTCAGACGCGGTTTCGATCGATTTATTATAATCATCATCAGTTTTTGCTTCAGCCTGTTCTTCGTCTAATTAATTATCGGCTGTTTCTGGGAAACTGACGACGCTATTTAAGCCGGGTATATTGTACCGCAGTCTTTGATGTATAATCGAGTAAAAGTCTGACTCTGTAAGAAGAATCCATCTCAGCTACCTTGAACTCAGGCTTTTGAAGCAAAGGCTGTTATTCCGTTATATGCTGAAAAAGTTCGCTGGTAAATCTGCGGAGGATCACGCTACGCGATCCTTTCTGGAAACCACTGCTTTGCTTCACTTATAAATTACAATCCTTCCTCGGCCGGGTTTATCATCGTTCGAAATAATCGTTTACGAATGCTCGAAATTCTCCGCCACCCATAAGAATTTTAGCAGCTTATTTTCCGACATTTCAGTTCCAGAGTTGATCCCTCACGTTTCGTATTTCGTTATGTCAATCCCTTTGAAATGTATTATTTGTATACGTACAACAAAGCAGTGAATTTAATATAAATACCTCAAGTTGAATCGAATTTAATCACGAAATCTTCCGTGAATTTTACTTTTACGTAAATAGAATCAGAATCAAATGTTGAATTCGTAAAAAAAATTTCATCAGCTTTTTTATTCTTGGAGTACGGAAATTCGGGGAACTTCAGAGTCGGTGTATTTTCTTCAGCAGTGAGTACATAAATGACAGCCTCGAGTGAAATTACCTTTTGGTACAAAATCCCGTCCCACTGTACTCAAGACCCTAATCAGCTCTCGCATTTTCCGCCGCTACTGCGACATCTCCGATGTTTTCGTCGAGGGGAATTACGCGTGTAAACGGGAGTTCTAGATTTCCGAGGTTAATTAGAACGTTCGTAGACCTGCAATTTGGAACGTTACCGTTTTCCCCCCGCAGGAAAACGTCGCGCAAATCATCCCCGCACAGCTTCCAACCGGTAAAATTAATCGCGGTTGATCCACCCCCGATAACTTTTTATACAAAACGCCAAATCCTCAAGACTCGTGGTCATAAATCACGGTCATTTTCGGCCTGCACCATCCAGGGTGGCCACAAATTTTGGGAAAATAATTCCGCGACATTTTCAGGTTTTCGCTCACATTTTCCCAGTCCTGGTAAGTTACTAAAACCCAAATCGTTCGGTTTATTGACTCTATATATTCGGTTCAAGTTCATTTCGAATTGAAGAGAAATATAAATTCTCAAAACCAAAAAGTCACTTTAAGACAGTTTGTTTTCTGGAAAAAAATAAGTAAGCTTGTTACCTCAAAACATCGTTTCTATTTCCCATGATAAAATATTGATATTCTCACTTTTTTCCACGACCAAATTAAAAATCCCCTGACATTACCAGGTTTTCCAGAAACTGTGGTCACCCTGACTATGGAATCTGAAGGACCCTTGGAGTAAACCCGACGAGAAAAAGATCGGGAAAATAAACACCCTAGGCGGTGTAATTTAATTGACATATAAGTCGAAGGCAGCTTGAGTTCGCCATGAGACCACGATTTCTAGTCATCGAAAGGGAGAAGAAAACGAGGGTGGAAAGGATTTGGCGAAACAGGCGGCCGAGAATTGTCTCGTCGGTTTTTACATCCCCCGGATAAAATTGGAGCGGGAAGCGAGGTGAATTTAATCTTTTTCGCGGGTCGTCGGCCACCGCATATCGGAGTCCAGGCACGGAAAGTATCCTGAATATTTGACGCCAACTGACGGGCGCCACTCGCCGCGGCGCTGCGGGAAGCGACGCGTCCAACGCTTTCGCTCGAATTAATCTCTCGGAATGGCAGGATGAAATACTTCTCTCAGAGCTGGCGAGAAACTGGCCCGAGAAATATATATCCGCACCTCTTGAAGCTGCAGGGTGCCCAACCGTATAAAAGGTGATTGCCGAAGCCCCTCTCACCACGAATTCACCCCCTATGATACAGGCTCGTTCACTCACACACGAGATACAGGCTGACAGAGAAAAAACTATTTCTCCAATTTTCCATTTACGCTGAAAGAAATGTTTTATTGATTCAAATCAACATGGCTTCACCCACAAGTAAGCAGGTATCCCAGGTTGATCTCTCCGATTTGATTTCTTTTGTAATATGATATAGTGGACTAAAAACTAAGTGACGTTTATTTTTTTTTATCTGCCATTAAACACTTCGAGGGGGTGAAACCACCCTCCAAAGTAAGGCATGTCAAGGGGTGGTTTGGCAGTTTCACCCACGAGAACGTAATATTTTTTAACCAATCCAACTGGTAGAGTTTTCTCGGAACGAGAAATGCCAAATATAATATTTGCAACAGAAAAAAAAAACATTTGCCAAATCGTTCCTTGACATGCCTTACTTTGGAGGGTGATTTCAGCCTCTTGAAGTGTTTAATGGCAGATATATGAAATACGTGTCGCTTGGTTTTTAGTCTACTATAACATATTACAAAAGAAATGAAATCGGGGAGATCGACCTGGGATACCTTCCTTGTCAGTGAACCAAGTTATTGTTCTAAACTCTTTTTTTTTCATCGAATGACATTGCTTTCGTCACATTTTAGCGGTATATTTGGTGAATTTAATAAACCTTTTATCTGGATGTGCCATACAATTGGTTATACTGTTTTTCAAAATCTGTCAAAATTTGCTGAACAGTACAGTCTGAAATGATAAAAAACAGAACGATACCTAATATGATATTTTAAAAATCATTATCAAACTTTCTTAACTCGAATTTACGGTCTTTAATATCTCTCTATATCGAGACGAGGTTCTTAACCTGAATCTCGCTTCTTAGACTTTGATTTTACCGCATTGTTTTCATTTACCAGATTTTTGCGCCGGATTGTACAGCCCTCAATACGTCAATCAGTGACGATTAAGAAGTTTAATTTAAAATTAGCTTCAATTGTCTACTCAATAACCGTCCCCGTTACCATTTCGCGCATTTGCAATTTTCACCCAACCCTGGTGTAGCTTCCTGTTTCGAAATATCCGCCCTCTCTCGTTAGTACCGAAGGTGGTTAAGCCCTGAGGACCAATAAAGGGATAAAATGAGAGCCGAGTCGCAGTTCGACGAAAGACAGAGGCTTGTATTCGCGCTCAGTAACACCTTGTAACCTTCCTCGGCTTAATTATAACTCGATACAATACTAAACAGTGACAATAAGGAGTGGATTATTCCGGGTATGTACAATGGTTGCCTGTTATATATGTACGTATATATCACGGTATATTCCACAAAGATATCAAACGTATCTATACATGCTGATGTAAACCTCTACAGTGCGAGGAATACTGTGTCTAATTGATCATCTATCCAATATCCATCGCAGTAACTAACCAGACACAGCAAACCCTGATGTACCAGACCAAGTCGCCATTTGTCCTACTTTCGAAAATGGAAACTGATGTACAGGAAGGTTCACAATTCACCAACACTACACACTCAGGCATACCGATGACGTCTGCTTTTTCCTCTTTGTTGTATCCTTTTCGACATCTGAGTGGATCTCTGGATGCCTCTTCTCCGAAACAAATGGCAAAGAGACGCGTTTCTACCGTCGACAAGCGAATTTATCGTTAGTCGTGATCCATAGAGAAGAAACAGCCTGTTCTTAAGCCAGAATCGCGCCGTCTTATCCATACGTATAAGATCCCTTGTTGCGAGACGACCAGGCAACTCGTCGTTCCGTTGGTCCATTAGCAAGGATCGCTAGATGGAGTCGAGACAGTTTCTCTGTGCTAATCACTTTAGCCCCTGCAGGTTCTCCTGTATTATTCCCTGTAAGGGCTGTAAGCAAGGGCGCCATGTTTGCTTGCTTCTAGCTATCAGCCCGAAAGGATCGTGAAGAGTGAGATGGGAAGTTGAAAATTTGATAAGTCGCAGAGGCATGCACGAAATTTCGTCTCTTGAATTATAAGTACGCGAGAGTCGTCGAGGAGGCAAAAGCGGGCCCCTGTATGGGGTTTTGGAAGTCTCCGCACCACTTTGCCGGCTTCTGCAACTACACCAACCTCGGTAACTCGAGCTGCTCGTTGCAAAAGGGTTCACCAATCTCGCTGCAAAGTCGAGCAAGCTCACTTATAGACACGCGCAACGTTCCACCTACAGGGTGTACCTACATCAAGGCGAATTTCCCGCCAAGGTATGAATACAAGAGAAAAACGAAGAGGAGGAAGAGGAGGATGAGGACGCCGAAGCGTCTCGACGCCCCGACTAATTGCAGCCGTCCGCTAGCGACGGGAGACACTTTGCTAAAAGGTAAATTAAAAATGGTAATTGATGAGAGAGTGAGAGAGAGAAGAGGATGATGAAGGAGACGCGATATCATCCTTCGATGGAATCTCTTTATCTTTCCGCTTTTCTTCTTTTTCTTCTTCTTCTTCCTCATATATACCTGCAAAGCATACCTCTAGAGCTGCGGAAGTGAGTGGAAATATTTCCTTTTAAATTCCCTTTTTGCAGCGTAAGGACGCCTCGCCAGCACCGAACCGTGAACCTATATAGCAATAGACTTGCGAGTCAATGACGCGTTCAATCCCAAATCCTCCACATGACTACATCATACACCATACATTTATACCTATGTATCTATCTATACGCATGGTCTCGTAAATGTACAGAATACCCTTGGATGTGGCAAAAGTACTCCGTCTTTACATTTCGATGGACAGTTTGTGGTTGGATATCATGGAATAAATACTGTAATTTGAGCATGACAACGTGAATTTACATCGCATGTATACTCGTATCGTGAAAAACAAGGACTAAGAAAAAAAAAATAAATAAATAAAAATGTCTGCGTAAGAGCTCGTCCATCAAAGCTGCCCCGACGTCGAGGATCGTTTCTGTTTCTTCAAGTCTGGTCCGTATCGTCCGTACAGTCAGGCTTGCAAGAAAGTCCCCGGTGTATTGAGTTGGAAGAGGGCGCGGAACGAGCTGTTGCGAGCCAGGAAAGATCAAGCTCAAGCTCAAGCATAAAGCTCGGGGCTCAAAGCTTCCCGGGGCTTTCAAGTTTCGAGTTTGAGATCGAACTCCACTTTCCTGTTGTTTTTCCACCCTGGCTGTGGGCAGGCACTCATCCCTGCCCCCACCCAACCCCCTGCAGATCGTCCCCAGGCCCCGAAACTACACCGAAAGCTCCCCAACCCCTTCCGCACGAGTCTGCCAAACTCTTGAGAATCGAATCCTGCTTCAACTTCTCTCCGTATCAAAACGAGCCTCCACCTAATCCTGCGCCACTTCAGTTACCGATACGTGAAGGTTTAATCGATGATGAAGAAAAATGAAGGATGGTCGTTTTTGTTTTGTTCGAACCATGTCGCTGGTTCTGTACTACTTTCAGTGTATTATGTAGACCCCTTAAGAAAATCTTTCCAAAGCATTTACTCTCTCTCTCTCTCTCTGTATTCGTCATACAAGTAAACGACTCAAGGATGAATGGACCTCAGTCTCTGAATCGAAAGCTGTAGCAGCTTTGCGATCTCCAGTGAACACAGGATGCCAACCATCGTCCCAACTGTACGTAACAGAGATTCATCTGAACAGATTCGACTGACACAAGCTAAGATATTAAGAGTTTGAGATAAGACTTTATGGGTACTTGAAAAGTTCGAGATGATAAAACTGTGCTGTTTTCGATTCGATCCTAACCTCCTTTCTATCTTCCAAATTTCAAGTCAGTGATTTTTAAATATGGATAATTCTTGAAGATAATTCTACGAATCGTCATACATTTATGTGGTTGAATCGTAAGCTTTGAAAACAGAAATTCGAGCTTTCGGTCCGTTTTGGTCTTCCAAGTAGGGAATTAAAATGCACCACCCTGTACAAAGCACAGAACTTGTGGCAGTGGTTCCTACCTAAGGCCAGCCGATCGATCGGCCGTTGCAGTTTGGGTGTTTGTCGTGTCGAGCGTAGTAACGCCGCCTGGCGTGCGTCGAGCTTTTAGTCAACCAACTTCCAGTAGCGGGCGCTTCGCGCGAGCGCATTTTATCGCTCTAGCGGCAATAGGCAACACACACGGCCGCGATACAAACGCGGAAAGTTCGCCGCTGGTGACGTCGCGTGTCTCGTAAATACGGGGGTCCAACGAACCGCGTAAATAATCAACAACAATTAAATTAAAAGCTCATATCCCGGGAGCCCCGCAAGCTCGGATCGTCCGAAATACTCATACGATCACATCTGCCGCTGATGCTCGATGGTTACGCGTTGATGTTGATGCATGCGGATCTCGTTATTATCGCTTTTTTGTTCATTTGGTTTTATTCCATTTTTTCAACCGGTGAATCGAAAGGTTAACGAGACACTTCAACGAATTTAATTATCGTCGGAACTTTACTATATCATACCTATATATATATATGGATATAGTGGGAGAAACATTTTTCTCTACAAATTTAATAAACATTTTAAACTACCTGTCACTCCGATTATTATACGCCTCGATAACTCTGGTTTTATATTATCATTATTTTCGCGTGATTCGAACGTTTTCGTCGATTAGATACAGATTTTACAAACTTTTCAAATGCTCTAAAGGTATTGCTTTTAAAAGAATTAAACTCAAATTACGCTCAAAACAATCAAATAAATAGTTATAAGTATATTTTTCTACACAAAAAGAGGCAAAAAATATTCTCTGGTGTAAAATAATTCCGCAAGGCTAGCGCTGGTGACTTAATTGTGACCATTTTTCAAAACTTTCAAATCATCAAAGCCACACAAAAATAATATTCGTGTAAATTCTCTCTTCTTTCCGTATTCCCTCGCGCTTATGAACGGGAGATGAAGAAAATAAAGCTTCGATTAGTGTGCATAGGCCTAATATACACATCGATATGTAGATATATGCGTAGAAATAAATGGTCCCTTAGGGTTGTTCGCCAGTCCTGCACCAGACGGGGACCCCTCATGGCGAAATTGACAAATACCTGATCGGATCTCAAGCTCCGCCGGCATTGTCCGTAGGGACAAAGGAACATATCCCCGGGATCGCAATTATCCAGGCTCGATCCTGTTAATTAAGAAGTCGCAAAGTTATACGATTTTATTGCCGCCTTTGTGGTACGGATCCTGTCTGACAAAGCCGCAATTATTCCAAACTTTTTATGAGAAAATTGGTTCCTGGTGTGAGGAGGTATTAATATTCGACGATGGATTGCGAAGGGGTGAAAGAATATCGTAAATGTGATGGATTTATAACCGATACTTTCTCAGAAGTTGGAATATAGGGTTGCTTTATGCCTGATTCAGTTTAAATGAATACCGAGCAGTAAGACTTTTCATTCGTTACACCGCGCAGACGTATTTATATTTATATAACCGATAAAAGTTCACAAAGTATTTCCAATGTATAATACACATAAATAACAAAAGTATATAAACATAATACTTCGAGGGATTCAGTTAATACTTATAATTCTTGAACGAAAAAAACTCTCAATAGTCTGAAATTTCACTTCCCATTAAAAAGACTGACGAAAGGGTATATATAGAATCAGATTTCGCTTATCATGTGAAAAAATTTTACCAAGTTGCGAAAAAGAAACAGCATCGAATCCTCCTCGTAATTTGCGAATATAATATCGTTGACTAATGGTTTGAAACATATCGATAAATAAAATCATGTAAAGCTCTTTTCAAGCTTACGTGATTTTATTCAGGGAGAATTACAATTTATAAACGTATACCTCGTTCAACGCCGTCGGTCAGCTGAGCAAAGTCAAGTTCTCAGGGAGGATTCAGGGTAAAGGTTTCGGAGCCGAGATCGAAGTTCACGACTTGATTTACGAGGACGACAAAATGATGAGGGGTGGCCGCCTGGAGCCTTTGGCTTTTCGCCGCTTGACCATGTACATTATAGGTATACGTATCACATGTCCAATCTGCAGCGTATATGCATGTGTATGTGTTGTATGTACAACCAACAACGTTGACCCTGCAGTATAAGGTACCCATATAATAAACCCATCGCGTGTACATGATGTAACGAAGGGGGGGAGGGGTGAGGCGTTATGCACTGCAAACTGCTAGGCCCGAGGCAATTTCACGGCCTATCGGGGTAACGAGACTCCTGGGGAAAAGTTCGCCGCAGCTGCAGCTGCACCCTGACGATGCCTGAAGCGCATCGCGAGTCACGAGTCACCAATCAGCGCTCCCAAGGCAGCGGTCCGACCCCCTAAAAGAAGACTGAGGACCTCGAAAAGGGGGCGCAAAGTGATTTTTCGAACCAGACGTCTCAATCGTCGAATTAACCCTGAGGATGGATCTATGGTGTTATGTGTATAAACGAAAGAATCACGAAATGAAGACTGGAATAGTGCAACTAGGGTGGAATTAGATTAAACATGTCCTTAGCGTAATATAGAGAAATTAGAAAAAGTATCCAACAAAAAAACTGCAAATTCAATTCGAAATAGATTTATCTCATCAAAAATCAATGCCAATTCACGATTGACGAATAATACGGGTTATTGTTCGTCGAAATTGGAAATAACTATACGAATGGTTATATCACTGAACTATATTTCGATCGAAATTTGCCGACTGAATTTTTTTTATTTTTTTTTTTTATTTATGTACCGAAAAAACAGTTTTCTTATAAAATTTCGTCGAAATCTAGTTTCTTGATTCCAAAGTTCTATTTTTTACTTTCTTTCCCTTCTCACAATTTTTTTTGTTAATGCGCCGTGCACCCGTCACATCCTTAACGCCGTATCAACTGACTTTTTTTCTAAACATTTTTTACCCTTGATCAGGTCGACATTATATTCCTTCTGAGAATCCGACAACGCGAGAGTACAATTTTTGAGCAAAAATTGGACAGAACGTTCCTTCGAATTTAGACAGGCTAATTCCATCCGAACGGTTTTGCATATCAAGGTGACATCCCTCGGGGCTGTATTTATACATAGCTATATGTATATATACTAGGGTGGGCCAATCAAAATTTTTTTTTTTTCTTCAGTTACCGTGAAAATATCATTCAATATGATGAAGAACAAATTCTGTGTAAATTTCATCTCTTAACATTAACATTATTCGTCATCGTCTTGAACGATATTTTCACGGTAACTAAAGAAATTTTTTTTTTTTTTTTTTTTTTTTACCCCACCCTAATGTACACACATACATATATAATATTTTTATCATGGAAAGGGTATTTTTAGGGAGGGTCAAAAGGTCGAAAAAAGGTCGCACCCGCCCGCGGGAAAATCGACAAGGACCCCTAATTACATCCCTTAAAAACGCGGAGCTGAGCCCGCGGGTTGAACTCACCACGCTTCATGTTTGTATACATGCACATTAATACACCTGTATAATCGTCTATCACTGTGCCCACTAACATTCTTCGGCAAATCACCTGCCTTTACACGTCAGATGTACGTGCGTGCAGGGAGTCTGCCCCCCCCCCCCCCCCCCGCAGCATTCCGCCCCTGTTTCAACCCTCGACTCTCGCTCACCGCGTTATTTCCCGAGATGCCATTAGCCGTATAGATGACGGGGATGCGACCCCTGAACCCCAGCAGACTACCCTGGGACATTTTACATCCACTTTGGACCAAGCGACCATATTCCTCCTGCAGCAGCGATATCCTTGTTCCGACTAATCTTCATCGCGCATATAACCGATAACAGCGCTCGTGATACGTGATGCTGCATAGATTTCACCATAAACTCATCCCTTTCTGTTCGCTGTAAACTTCACATCACATATTGAAGACTCTGCTTTAACAATAAGTTAAACGATTTTCTTTATAAGTAATATGCTCATCAATTTCTTGATGAAAATCACCTTCGAAGAGTATGAAAATGTCGAAAATGATTATTCTGACTTCTCATTTCATCACTCGTTTTTAAATACACACATCTTTAAGATATATAAAGTTTATTTTTAAATACGAACGACAGATGGCAGTATATGTATGTACACACGTATAGCGCAGAATTTGAGAGCCAAATTCTACCGCCACGGTCTCTCATCGAAGACGTAATATCGACTAAACTACTCTTGCCACTATACCGTTCGGTGTGTAACAGCGCTCGGCAACCGGAAAGTACTCGTAACGATGGCGTGGGCGAAACATTTTTCGAGGCGTCTCAATGGCGGCCATTTTGATTTCTTACCAACGCTCGAAATTCATTTGCCCGAAACGTTGAAACCCGTACAATCTAACCTCGCAACTTTGTACCGAAACGATTTTGCGGACTATAACTATATGTAGTAATAATAATACCTAATAATAATCGTCAGGGATACGATTTCTCGAACATTCTAGTTCGCGAATTACTCACGTTCATTTCCCTCGAAGACTTGTAAGCAGTAGGTAGAGTAGATGCATAGTTCGCAGCTGGCGCAATCAGCACGAGTGCTACTCCGGTAATGAACACACCGCGTAAATGCTCGCTCTTCTCGAAGCTATGCACCCCACGAGGGAACTCAACGAAGAGAATGGAAAACGAATCCCCTGTTCGTGCACCAGTCACTATTCGGCAAGATCTCATCTTAGCGTGGAAGGTAAGAAATTAGCCTCTCACGCGTCGCTGAATGTGTAATAGGATGAACCTACAATGAAAAGCGTCACTGATGGCTTCGCGAAATGATCACGCCGAAGTGTTATTGTCATCGTCCTTACACAGGAGGTCACTTTATGCATGGCTTGGTTGGATTTTTTTTTTACCGGAAGGCGGTTAACGAATTCTGATAAAATTTTACGGCGCGATTTAGGTCGTTTGTAATGGTTTTGTGCGGTGGTCAATGGGTGAAGAGAGATGGTCCTATAAAAGAGTGACAGGTTTTAGGTGCATGGGATCGTTAATTATATTTATACACCAGCGACGACGGGCTTGTGAGAAAATAAATATTCAAGTCTGTAGGGTGAAAGGAAGGTGCTTAGGTATATATATTATGCCGCGTAAAACGCTACCATAGCAATTAGAACTCTAATCAAGAAGTTCAGTATTTTAAGCCTAAAGCTGCGGTTACGACCGTGCAGAAGCGACTCTGTTCCTGAAAGATACTTACAGAGGGACGATGTAGGAGAGCTAAAACTGGTGCAAAAAGTCCTGGAGTTACGCTGCCGGTGAAATGTTGGTACCTTTATTGTTTTAAAATTAAATTATGTCCCGACGAAGCGACTCTCGGCGTGTGAGTAGAAACAAACGATGAGAACGTGGCACGAGCTCGCAGAACAATGATAATAAAACCCGCTGGCTATGCCAACAGTTATTTTTATTCTCGCCAGTGCAACGGTTCAATTAACGCAAAAAGGACTCTTTGCTGTCCGACGTTTAGTCGAGTTTATTTCAAAGCTTTTATCGCATTACATCTCAGGGTCTACATGCCGTACCTACTTTATTCCCGGGAAGAAATAAAGGAATAAAAACGATATCACGATTCGTTGAAACAACATCGTTTTAACCGTATCACGTCACGGAGTGTTCGAGGAATTATTGAACAGCTGCGCAAGAAGACGAGGAAACTTTGCCGAAGCCGAATCGTATAATACATACGTGGCTGAGAGTTTGACAGATTGGTTAATCGGAAGTTCCGAAACTCGCGTCAATAATGCTCGACGCGGTATTTCGGCTTCCCTGAACACCACGATCTTCCCATTTCAATTTCAACTTCCTTTTTCACATTCCAGGATCGACGACGCCAAGCCCAATTCTTCGGCCGAATTTCTAGCTTTCCTGAAACTGAATTGCTTGAAAGAAACAAGACAAACCTGGCAGTTCGTATTGTGGCTCATAAATATCAGGAAAATCCAAAGAATACCGTCTTCGGCGTTGAACGACGTTGACGTACGAAATGATCTGTGAGCCAAAGCGGCCGACAGGTATTATCGATAATACGACACGTGCATTGGCTGCGGAAGGGGAGGAAAAGGGAGGAATTCCTGTCTCACCATATCAGAGACGGGTCCGTTCAGACGGATTCCGAGAGGATCTGCGCGAAACGGAAGAAAGAAAGAAAGAAAGAAAGAAAGAATGAAGGACCAGATGACGTGTGTAGCAAATAAAGTAAAAGAATGAAGGAGGAGAAAGAACAGGGAAAGAAAGCGTTCTCGTTCCTTCCTTTCCTTATAAATTTAATTATTCACTATAATTGATTCATTTATTCATTTATTCATTTACGAATTATTACAGTAGAATAGTTGGGTCGCGATCGGTCTTCTTGTATATCGATATAATAACGTCTAATGATGATATTATACTATATATACATATAAATATATCATATATTTATGTATAGATATTATATACACATAATATATATTTATATGTATAGTAAATATATAGATATTATATGTATTTCATATATGTATAGTATTTACAATCTATTTACAATGTCCGTATATAATATTCGACGTATCAGGAACACACAATCTTACAACCCTAATTAAGCCATGCTCGTAGATATTATATATTTAGAATTACGTATACATATTATTATAGGTAATACGTCCAATGTCTCGATTCTTCTCGTCAGATATTCACCTACATTGATTGTATTTCCGTACATATTGTACCGAAAAATCAAGAATACTATATAATGACAAAACAGCGAGGAATACGGAGATTTTTAATAATAATCATAACAACAATGATAATAATAATAAAAATGATTAATGGAACGACCGAAGAAGAAACATGTTGAATAAAAAAATAAAAATTGTAATAAAAGAGATAAAAAAAAGAAAAGAAAAGAAAAGAAACGCGTCAATCGCTTCGTGAAATCTATCTATATATGTATATAATTAATAGAGACTAGAAAAATGTATAATATTATATACCTATAGTTGAATTTATTTTACATTGGATGCTATAATATTATGGTTCCATTCTTTCCTTCGTCTGCTGTAGGCATATATACATATACATATGCATACATACTATGTATGCATATGTGTATCGTATATATATCTATATATATTAGATCTATCTGATATCCTTATTAGAATACAATAATAATAATAATCATCATCATCATCATCATCATTATGCTACCTATATAATAATTCGATATGATTAAGTACCCTATAGATCGAAATCAAAAAATCACTTTGTGGTATACACACCGGCGTACAGATGTATAGGTACGTCGAATGTCACGTGGCGTACGCGGTGTATACGTATCGTTACTTTTGAAAAATACAGTCTTTTAATAATTATTAATAATAGCAATAATAATTGCGAGTGAAAAAATCTTATAATCACGATACAAAACATATACATATGTGATGAATTGTCTTTCGACAGTTACAGAAATATGACCACCTTAATGTAACATATTTGTAATATGTTTTCACTGTTATTGTTTTTTTTTCTCTTAAACGAAGTCTGCATTTCAAGATTACACGGCACAGGTGAATGATTGTAAAAATTTTCTGAAATACGTCTGACGGAAATTTCGATGAGAAAAGGTGACGACAGTGTGAAAATTTGTAATACAAAAATCGTTTGTATTTCAATATTATATGTAAAAGCCTGGACCGCGAGCATTTTTTTATTTATTTATTTTTTTGTTTTTTTTTTTTTGTGAAATTTGGCAAAAATGTCGTGAGATCAATTTGAGATAATCAAAAATGAAAAACAGGGCTTTAACTTTCTTCTAGAACTTCAGCTGTTGATTAAATAAAAAATTTTTTGCTTGCAAAAATTGTGTCTTCATACACGCATTGAAAGTTATAAGTATAATTCATAAAAGGCTACATTTGCAAAAACATAGTCTACGTAAACATATAGGTATAAAACTATCAAGTTTAAGTATAATAATAACCCCGTTGAGCTCGTGATGGAAGGGATCATGGAATATGTATATATAGGTATAATTTAGAGATAATATAATGAATGTAGAATCCGAATGAGAAGAAAAAAAACCAAAAAATCACCCGAAAAATTTACTGAACTTTTGTTTTTATAGGAAAGGAGATGCAGGTTACAGTATTTGAAAAAAAATTTGATAATATTATCGTATACCCACATACTTTGCGTGTGATAAAACTGTGCGATTAATCGCATAAACGATCGTTCAATGTCCAGGATCAATGGATGAATCGCACGAGTCTAATTATACGTACAACGTGATACCTAAGTTATAGATGGGTTCAATTTTCCTCCTCAATTTTCTCCAAGGTATCGGATCCGCTATCCTTGTGATTAGCGAGGGTGCATCGTGGAAAAAATTGGGCGTTGCTCACGGGGCCGACGAGGAGGCCTTTTTTTAGGACGTTGAGGTACCCCTAGCTCTGCACTATGTCGTTGAGGTACTCGTCGTGGGTGGCGAGGAGGTGCCGAGGGACGTCCAGGGCTGTGTGAAGGGTGACGCAAACCCCCCGGTTCAGGCTTACCGCGGGGTAGAAAACCCCGTAGAGATCGCGGAAGGCCACGCCGCCCTGCGGCTGATCGTTCACGAAGAAACGCAGCGTGTGCGTCGTCTCCAGGTCCAGCAAAACGCCCACCGTCGATCCCTGCTGCACGCCACCCTCCGTCCGCTGCGCGTGACCGCCGGCGTGCATGAACCACGACCTCTGACGGTCGATGTACATGCTCCAACCCTTGTCGTCCTTACCTGCGGGGAAAATACCGGCCCGAACACCGTCTTGAGTCTCTCTACTATACTCGAATTGAGTGTTAAACGTGGCGAGGAAATAATTGGCGTGATGTTTTCTTTTTTTTTTAATTTTTTGCACCAAAGGAATGCGTCACGCTATACGTACACGCTATTGGTTAATGTCCTAGTGACGTCAGAGTCTGATTGTCGACGCCATTTTCTTCACACGTAACCTAACTTTTCAATTTATACGGGCCGGAACACTGTCTTGAGTCTTTCTACTACTCGAATTGAGTGTTCAACGTGGCGAGGAAATAATTGGCGTGATATAGTTTTTTTTTTAAATTTTTTACATCAAAGGATGCGTCACGCTATACGTACACACTATTGGTTAATGTCCTAGTGACGTTAGAGTCTGATTGTCGACGCCATTTTCTTGACACATAACCTAACTTTTCAACTTTTATGAACTCAAATCGTTATTCTTTCCGTTTCAAATTGAACTAATGTTGCAAGAGTCAGTGATACGTGATTAATGCTATGCTTGTTCAACCAACTACAAGCGGAAAATAAGGTCAAAGGTCAGTCGTATGCGGCCTGTTTATGTCAGTTTGATTTCTAACCACCAGACGTCGCTTTGTCACTATTCCGGTAGTATATATCTTTAAATTTCGTACAGGTTTTTCCGATAATTTGATTAACATGTATTGAAATCTCCAAGTGAAACTTTTGGACCCTTTCAGGACGGATGAAATACGAGATGTTATATGTAGACTAATTTCTGCAAGGTGACTCTGGGCGAAGGTTTTCAGTATCAACGATTGTGAATCTAATCTCGTGGTAAGAATTCCCAAATTCGGAACGAGGAATCCAATTTTATGGATGGAAGAGTATGGGAACTGATACAAGTCTACTTTCGGAGTCGTTATTTATAAATTCGACTAAAAAAATGCGGGTCCGAGATCGTGGATCAGCAAAAAAAGAAATAATTTAAAAAAACCGAAAATCGTAAGTTTTTCAAAGATTTTGAATTTCATCGTATCGATATCAGACTTTTGATCTATCGTAAAGATGAGGGAAAGCAATAATTATTTGTTCACTCTATAATGACACATCGCAAAGAACATAAATGAAAGAATAAAATAAAGTTAAAACCATAACTGTTTCTAGAACAGAAAACTGTAGTAATTGACTTTTAACCTTTTACCGAAACACCATGAATCAATAGCTTGGTCTCGATATTAAAATCGCCTTTGATGCTTCACTCCGGTGAAAAACAAAGAGAAGAATAAAGAGCGAGACAGTGAAATTAATTACTGACAAATTTCATTAATACATAATGTATACATATACCGAATAAATCTGAGTGGTCTGAAAGCTCGACCTGGAATAAATGAACCACCGAATTCCATTGATCACTACGATCAAAAAGATGCCTAATAATAATAATAATCGTTAAAAACTCACCCAGCATCTGATCGCGGGCAACATCAGCGCGAGCAACTCCAAATGCAGGATCGGTGTCGCTGTGGTATCGGTCGATGGTCAATTCCCAGTAATGAACACCTCGGGAAAATCCGACGCTCGAAAGGACGACCCGATGCTCGTACCCCTCGCAGGAGGCGCTCGTTGCGTCCTCGGAGACGGTGACTTCCTGGGGAACGCCGGCCCCCATCCCCATCCCCATCCCAGAGGACATTCCAGATCCCATCGAGGCACCCAGAACCGAATTCGAAGGGCCAACAGCCCAGGAAAACCAGGCAACTTCACGCCGCGGGAAAATAAGCAGGTGAAAATTAATGCCGAAGAGGGTTGAGGGTAATCGATTACACCGCAAGGGTTAGACGATACCTTTCTTTAAAGGGGCTTTCACAGGAGTTTCAGTTAAATGTTTTCCCATGCAGGAAAAGTTTTAAAAATTTTAGAAGCTTTAGGTACGCATTTCTTACATCTTTTTCAAGTCATTTTGCCTCGTTAGTGCAATTTTAACAGAGTGTAAAAAGGTGAAAACTCATTGCGCCGAAAATTTCTCACTTCATATTTGCAGCATGGTGTACGGATTTTTCTGTCACAATCTACTTGCAAATGGCCACAAATTGTCATAGGATTTTATTAATAGCTTCATTTTGAAAGAAAATACATCATTTTTAAGAATCATAATAAAAAATTAGCCGGTTTTCAAAATAAAATTTAGGGTATCTCATTGCCTGCAGGTGAGAATTTAGGCAAAATCTAATGACAATGTCTGAAGAGTATTCGAAAAAACAACGCGTTAAGATTTTAGGTTGATTGGTCAGAAACTGTTTGAGAAACCTTGGCCGCATGCTTGAAGGATCAAAATTGAAGAAAAATGCATTCAAAGTTTAAACTGTTTATCGTATTAAATTGGCCATATGCAGACTAACACAAGTTAAAGGATTTTAAGCCCGAAAAATTCTTTAGGGCCAAAATTGATACGATCCTAATCAGAGAAGGGATGTAAGTGTACAAAAATGCAAACGATTTTCCAGCCTTAAATGTCCCCTTAACTTTGATCGTAGATGTCAGGTGTTGAGATTAAAGAATCGGTTGTTCCTTCACACGATTTTTGCTGGGTTACGAGAGCGATTCTTTTGATGAACAAATTTCTTTCAGTCGAGTTAAGTTCTCGCGTGTCATTGTTTGACTTTCACATCCAAAAGGACTTTAAACTGGCGGATAGAGTTCCGGTATAAATTCCTGAAGAGGGTTTGAAGAGGAATTTGTGTTCTTAACCGCGTCTCGTAAAACGGAACGACAAACGAGAGAGTAAAAAAAAAAAAAAAGAGAATAAAAAGGCAGAAGAAGTTTGTTGGTTGTTCAGGTTGTGAAAGCGGTCTTACTCGTGAACAAATTTTAGGCGTCAGGGTGGAAGAGCCGAAGGGTGAAGGAGTAGGGAAAACAAGGAGTGAAGAGAAAAAAGGAAAAGCGGAAGAAGAGGTATGGCGGAAATCAGTGAGAGAGAGAGGGAGAGAGAGAAAGAGAGAGAGACAGGTCGACTTACCCTCGGCAGTTTGTAGGCCGATCAGTTCGGAGTATTCCCCTTCACCGGCGCTGTTGAACGCCCGGACCCTCGCGTTGTATAGGGAATTGAAGTGGAGACCATCGACCGTGCAGATTGTCTCTCGTCCGCAATAAACCTCCTGTGAACCGGCAAGTTTCGATGCCTTAAAAATCGGTCGAGGCAAGCATAAAGAAAAAAAAGAAGGAAAAGAAAAAAAAAACGATGCACGACGAAGAAAAACCACAGGTTTCGAATCACATATTTAAGGGGCAAAAAGAGAGAGAGAAAAAAAATAGGGGGGACAAGGAAGAGCTTGAAACCACGCGAGGTGAAAAATTGAGACTTGCCGCCCTCTCAAGGATGAATGGGCTTCAATTTCCGAATCAAAAGTTGGGAATAGGGATATAATCGTTGCGAAAAAAAATTTCCGGCGATGTTATTTGTCGGATCAGATACACTGGAGTTTAATTTTAATCATGTTGTTTTGTTTTGTTGTTCAATTTTTTCATTAGGTCCATTTCCTCAAGGGATTTTGTTACATTCCGGTTAACTATCGTTGATGCAAATAACATTGCCAAAGATTTTTTAAACGGTTTTGTCACTTTTTGCAACTTCCTGTTCCGCAGAGACCAATTCGTCATTAACAACGTGAAAGAAAAATTTAAAAAGTGCCGCTCACTCTGAACTCCCCGCCACAACCATCGTCGAGTTCTAGAAGGTAGCCTTCAACGGCTGGTCCTCGTTGTCCACCACTTCCTCCACCCGGAGGCTGCCAAGCAACAGTCACGCTGTTGTTTTCCGCGCTGCATTCTTCCGGTATTAATTGAGGTGCACCGGGTGCTGTAACACGGGGAAAATCCTCGTTACACCGAGAATCGTGAAGACAGGATGAGCCGGGATGAAAGTCTCACATTTTGTTGGATGCACAACTTTTCAAAAAAAAAAAACAGAATTTGTTCCTTTACAGCTAAGAAAGTGTGGAATGATTCTGATGTCAATTATAAGTAAACAGGACAATAGAAAAATTTAATTCGAATAACCATAACAATCATATCGTACTTAAATTCCAAAAACTAACAAGTCAACTGGTGAACTAATTGTAATAAAAATATAGTCTACACAGCACTTCGTGTATGATTTTTCTCTACGAGATTTCTGTGTATCATGTTTTGTATGTGCATAGTTAAAGGGTTGTCCAAATTTCATGAGAATTAGTCGAAAGATTTGTTTAAACTTTGCAGGTTTTGTCTAAACTATATGGATCGAATTACATATGCCATTATTTAACTTCTTCAAAGAACTTGCAAAAACGCGGTAAATTTTAAACAAGTTCATCGAACTTCGTGTAGGACTTTAACATTGTGAATCATTATTTAAACATTGAATTCCAAAGTAGGACTTCTACACTTTGTTATAGGTATATTACGATTCAACGAAACAGGGATCCGAAGAGGAAACACTTCCGGGAATTTCATTGTGGATCGACTTCATCTCGAATTCAACATCTGAGCATCCATGAATAACACTGCGATACAATAATTTTGTAGGATTTCACGCGATACTCAATAGAAAAGCTGATGTAACAAAAGGAAGAAAGAGAGAGAGAGAGAGAGATTCTCTCTCCTTCGTGGATTTCGGGGAATTCTACCTTCAGCATGAGATATCAGAGATGTCTTACAACTGCACCCAATTCATATTTATAACATATCCACGTCACAGATATAATACATCTGAACAATTACTCTCGATTTCGGTACGTGGGATATCAGGAGAGAAAAACTCCGTGAGGATATCAAAGGATTTTTTAGGACTTCGGAGAATCCGTGAAACATCAAACGTGATCGTTGCGGGATGAGGTTAACCTCTCGATTCGCAAGATCTGATCATCCACGAATTGAATTAACTTTTAGACTGCTGGGATTTGATGAGCTTTAATCCCGTGACATATAACCTATACAAAGTTCTGATCATATGTAGAGCCTATATTCAGCCTTTTTGGGGTCGTTGATAAAGAATCTGGAATCAGATTTCCGAAATTTAAGATGGCGGATCCAATAAGGCGGACGAATATCCAAAAGTCACTCCACGCAACCATATCGGATCCACCATGATGAATTTTGTGATTTCGAGTTCAGATTCGTGATCAGTGACCTCGAAAACTCTCGAATACCGAGTTTCATCCAAATCGAGTGACATTTCAGATTTTGGTCCGCCATCTTGAATTCCGAAAATCTGATTCAAGAAAATCCTCAGATTCCGGCCTAAGCGACAGTACTTCTTAACAAAAAAACAACTTTTTTTTTTCTTTGAAAGGACTCTAATGTTTTTAGATCTAGAGAAATTACTTCGCGGTTGGCAACGCTGATATTAGGTCGTCCAGGAAAACTAGTCGCCACTGCGCTTCAGATTATACGACAAAACGATGACTGCGCTTACATCATGCAGGAACGGAATTTCGGATCGACGGTCTTCGGGGCGGGAATCGTTCCGCATAGACGGCCTTTGGCTCCCGAGACATAGTTGTTCCTGGAACTCGGGGTCAGGTTAGGTCGGGTTGGCGTGTGCCCACCCTGAGAAATAGTTTACCGCATTGTTGACAGTGTGTCTCGTTTGTCCCTCTAGAGTCCCAGTGCAGGCCACTAATAAACTTCGGGAATATCAGCAGGGCGGTTGACAAAGACAAAGGTTTTCGTAGCGCAGATATAGGCATATGTTTACATGAATTACACAATACGCAGTGTTATTAAATGAATCTTGAGTTAGTTACCATACGTGAATTAAATCTCCAATCCCGTAATTGTTATTGCAGAACATCCGTTATACGGTGTTTACGAAAATCCATTTTTATACACTATGGGGATAACTATTCGTAAAATTTTTTCAGAGAACTTATGAAGATCTTTACTGCGAAGGAAATAAGCTCAGGATCGTTATAATCGTATCAAAAACACCGGAGTCTGATTATTAAGAACGTTTCAATTCAGGTCAAGAGTTGAAGCGTAACTAAAGCAATATGGCGTCGCAACTGCAAAACAGCTGATCAGATGAGAAATATAAAGAAACAAAAAACTTCTTGCAGTTGATTCGATATTTTGTACGTTGAGTTATCACCGAGTGAAATATACGTTGAAAAACGACTTTTATATTATCCTACCCTGTTATTCGATATTTCGAATCCCAATTTTAGCACCGTTTTTTAGACTTTTTATACCTACGTTAACTTATATCATTCAAATTTGATCACGTTCGTGGTCATGTTATCACCAACATTGGCACAAATAACGTTGCCGGAGGTATTTTAAAGGATTTTTTCATCTCTTCCAACTTTTATTGAGACCGTCCGTCAGATTCATCGTTAAATTTCGTTTCGCCCAATGTGATATCGGCGGTTAAACGCATTCGCGAACTTCTTTTTTTTTCTTTTTTTCTTTTCTTCCGGTAAGTCGGTCGAGCGGCAGGATGACTGGAACTCGATTCCCGAGGGACAGCTAGACTGGGATATCACAAGGGGGATAAAACCCCCCCAAAGACCTCTTCGCTGGCAGCGGAAAGACTGTATAAACTCGACTGGATGCAGTCAGGTGCGCGAGAGCAAGGCGGAGAAACACGTGTAACGATTTCGGAATGAGTTTCTCCAAGAAAAGACGATCTTTTACTACAATTCGCGATTTCGTGGATTTTGTACACTCTGCATCGTAGATGTTGAACTCTTGTAAGTTTACACATATGGAATAGTTACAGAACGAGTTCTAAAAATTACAAAAACTTGACGAACTTACATGATCTTGTTTCACTGCGTTTAGCAATACAGGTATACCGAATATTAAAGGAATGGTTTTTGAAAATCAATCGTGAAATGAAAATTGCGTAAAATTATAGAAAGTAGTTGAACACGCTAGAATAGTATAAAAAATTACGTTTCGATAGTTGGATTTATTGTGATGATCTGAAATGAGATTTCACTTCCCTTGTGTTCTCCATTTTGAATAATTTCCACGTAATAAATTTTTACTGGAAGATATCTCGATAACGGAAGAACGGATTTTGATGATTTTGGTTTTAATCGACGCAGTTTTTCCTAATTTGAATCTGATTAGATTTTGAAAAAAATTGGATAAACTATTCCTAAGCTGTTTGCAAAAATGCACCCTTTTTATCCGACGATAACTCGAAAATGGATCAATCGATTTAAATGAAACTTGGTTTGGATTTATCTGACTAAAAAGTGGCAGAGCGGTCTCTGAGTTTCCTGCGGAAGTAAAAATCATCACGTCGAAAATTGTCATTTCCGTAAATAACAGGAATAGCCGGTAGATATTTCCTGCCTATTGCGATTATACCTTGAAGCATATCCTTTTGTCCATACTTCAGTCGGTTTTTGCCATTTACCAATGGCCGACTTCGACCCCGTGTAAATTCTATTTAGTTCCGGTCAAGGTTCGAGTGTGTTGTGATAGATTCCGATAAAATAATCAATCGCCCTCGAGGCGTTTGTGTTGTTTGTGTTCGTGCAGTGCGTGCATGTTCAGGTGTATATTCGATACCCATGTAACGTATCGTCATCATTCATTTCGGATTGTTTGATTGTTTGATTGCTTGATTGCTTTACCTGCGGTCGGATAACGGTCCTCCCCATCGGCGGCTGCAGCGTCCAACATTACAACGCTGTTTATAACACGAACATGTTTTGACAAAAATTTAACCTAACACGCCCAGAGATCAAAATTGGAGCTGAACGAAACTGCAGTTTCCGGTTTTCTTTTTGGAATTTTGTATAAACCCCAAAGACGAAAATATGAAACTGCATTGAAGTTTCTTATTTTCCATCGATTCTTATTACGATTCAAACATCATGAATTCAATTTTTCTAATCACATTCCAGAAACGATGGAAATAAACTCAACTCTACTTTTTTACAAGTTTTAAAACGGATCTTGTGATATTGCTGCATTTATTCGATTGCAATGGATCGTCTCAAGTTTGAAGACACATCCTCTCACGTTACGAAGCTTTAGAATCATTGTGAGTATCTCACAAACTTTAAAACGCGAAATGAAATTTTTCAACACATGAGATGGAATATTTGATAGATGCAATACCACAATTAAAGTACAAAACAAAAATACATTATTTTTCAAATTGACAACCACTCTGAAGCAAGATTCTCTGAGTATTCAAAATGTCTTCACGACATTATTTAACAACACAGATCGAGTGTTGGTTTGAAGAGGAAAAAAATGTTTATACCGTGTCTCCATGCGAAAAGTGCGCACCTTATGCGCGAGCGTCAAGTCTTTTAAATTTTATTGGCCGACAGTTTCCCCCTGATTGAGCAGCCGACGCAATACCAATCACGACTGTCCAAAAATGTCCCTAGGAGCCCATCGTTAACTGTAAACTTCTAGGGATATTTTCTGACCGTTAGCTGTGTGCTCCTAGAAACATTTTCTGACCGTTAGCTGTGGGCTCCTAGAAACATTTTCTGACCGTTAGCTGTGGGCTCCTAGGGATATTTTCTAACCGTTAGCTGTGGGCTCCTAG
Source organism: Diprion similis (assembly GCF_021155765.1). Lineage (NCBI taxonomy): Eukaryota > Metazoa > Arthropoda > Insecta > Hymenoptera > Diprionidae > Diprion > Diprion similis. The sequence goes on from NC_060110.1 coordinate 23,620,159, forward strand.
AGAAATTTTCTGACCATTATTTGTGGGCTCCTAGGGACATTTCCTGACAGTCGCGATTGGTATTGCGTCGGCTGCTCAATCAGAGGATCAGCCAACAAAATTCGAACGACTTGACGCAGGCGTATAAGGTGCGCACTTTCGTCATGGAACACCGTCTAACCAAATCCGGATTTCCTCTCGATGAAATGAAATCTCAAAGCGGGCGGTAAGACATCAAGTGCAGTATAGAATAGACGCAGACTTACGTTTTAGCTGCACGAAGGTGAGCTGATCGATGGCCCTGCGAAGGGGTTTGTCGTCGAGGGTGAGGTCGAGGAGGGGCAGCCTCGCGGCTTCCTGAACACCCTCAGCTGCGCCCCAGGAGCCGGCGGCCGTCGACGCCCTCACCGAGAGCATACCGCCGACCTGGAGGAAGGCCGTGCTGTCAGTCTCCTTAAGGGCCTCGATGCAGAAGGTCAGGAGGGCCGTCGTCGCCTGGAGGTGGGAGGCACACCTCGCGACGTGTTCTCGCAGCGAGCGAACCCGGTTTTCGCGAGTCTGTCGTGCGGCCTCGATCAAACGACCCTTTCGGGCCTGCAGCTGACCCACCAGGGTTGCCACCCTGTCGTCAACTTCCCGTTCCAACGCTGCGCACTCTTCCTGTAATAGAAGGAACGTGATGGTTTTTTAACTTTCCGTTTCTTTGTTTTTATTGAAAAAAGGAAGTTATTGTAATCAGTCTGAAAATGAAAAGTTGAGTTTTCACTAGATTTTTACGACATTTTTAAGTTTAGAGAATCACTTCCAATCATTTTCAGACGGACGTCTGCGTGTGTGTATGTATTAGAGTGTTGAAAAAAAGTAACTATTTTTGTTTTTTCGATTTATTACACGGTTTCCTGAATTTTAAATAATCCCACCGTTCCGAATTGACAGTATTTCGTGAAAATACGTAACTACATTCACTCTTTTGTTTTTCTTAGTTTTCTTTCTCGCATTTTGCTGAGAAAATCCAACTGCTGAATTAGGAATCAAACATATTTTTCAATCGAACTCGGTTTAGTTGACATGAACTCAAGAATTTTAGATTATACATTTTTCTGAGACAATTTAATTGAATTTGACTTAATTTCAAATCTTATTCTGTTACTTCAAATAATTTCAAGTAATTGATCTAAGCTCTGAAGTTTAAATTATACGTTTCTAGAACTTTATCAAATCTTATGCGATTTCGCGTGTTTTCTCCAGTCAATTCAAGTTACTGTCAAAAATTTGAAGGTTTCCTGTTTTCAAGATTTGTACACGATTTCAAAAGCTAAAATTCCGATGGTTTAGAGAATATCATCAAATCTTCTAAAATTAAAATTCCCCAGACTCCGTCGATAAGTAGAACTTCCTTCTCCTTAATTTGTTAATCCGACTCCGTTTCCGGACATAATTCGATGTAGAATTTTCCGCTCTACACGATGGTCAAGTTTTTTTTCGTCTATCGATAGCAGTTTTTGTAGAAAACGCAAAAAGCGTCAAATGTTACTGTTTTCTCAAAACGATGTCTATGCAGCTCGAAAAATGAGTTCCAATGTAGGTTCCTGAGGATTGAAAATCCCTGTACAACACAAAAATGCAACCACGTCCCGAATGTTTTTAATTCAGACCTATTTTGACTGGACCAAAATGGAACCCATCCCCCCTCCCTTACTGGACCCCTCAGGGAACGTCGGCTCGTCAGAAATTCCAATTAACACGTTGGTGCAGGAAAGCTTAACAGAGATAAAGTGAGAAATGAAGAGTGAGAAAGAGAGAGAGAGAGAGAGAGAGCGGATGTATCCTCTTCGCACGTTTGACAGAGCTCGAGTGAAGAGTGCAGAGTGAAGAGTGAACTGGAAGCTGGAGACTACGAGCGTCAGGAGGAGTAGAAAAGCGGAATAGACTATACATTACTGGTGCAGGTACAACACAAGGATAATAACTGCGAGGCAACAAACTCACGTGAACTTTGTCCGTCATTCCTTTCAGCCTCTGGATAAACTCGGTCGTGGATCTCGCCCGTTCAGACAGCTGTTGCAGATTCTGTGATAACTCCGTCTGAAAGTAGAGGAAGAAAAGAGAAAAATTATTTTCCGACTACTTGTGTTGGAGAAAATATTATTAAACTATTTATCAATTTCGTTACGATATTTTTTTTACAAATTTATTATATTTTTAACCTACGAAGATCTTGTCAATAATACCTACTGAGAAAAAATATATTGAATTTATAATGAAAATCTCTGGTATCGATGCTTCGTTTCAAATCGACTCAAAATTTATCAAAATACGTAGATTCGTTCGATTTTAGGACGGATCGTTTTATTCCGAAAAAAATTTTATTGATATATAAATAAATAATATACATGATCAATATATGAGAATATTGAATCGACTGTCGATAAAAAAAGAAAATACAGAATAAAAGAAATTTCAGAAAAATTTGTTTAGAAAATATGGTCTTCCGAATGAAATTAATCCATCATAGAATGACAATATCGAACGAATTGACTAGATTTTTGAACAATTTTTGAGTGTTCCGATGCAAAATATCGAGATCTAAGCTTTCGTCCGAAGTTAGAATGCTTCTAATTTTTTGTATATTTCAAAGAGATATTCGCAGATAACAACGAATACTATAAATTGATAAGCCAAAAAAAAAAAAAAATATATATATATATGGCTTCTTAACCAAATAGTTAAGAATGACCGAATATAATCGATTTTCGATTAAATCGGTTATTTGTTTCCCATTAATATATAAATCGAGTATAATTGAGTATTGTTCATCGCAATCGGTTTTTGTTTTTACTCCCATGAACTACGCAATGCAATATCAATTATTATCAATGTCTTACTTACTAAGTACTTATTTGATATAATAAGTGAAAGATAAATTAACATTTTCGTCTGAGCTAAGAAAACATTTTTAATGACATTATAAATTGTCAAAAAAATTTCCTGGTATTAAGACTTCATCCTGAAATTTACGAGATTTTGATTTCAAGTGCATCGTATTAAAAAGAATACAAATTAATTTTTACCGATTTGATTATTATTTTGAACTCGATTAATCGATGCCTCTCCAAAAACGCATTAAGCGAGGACTTCGACTGACTTGATGTAAAAAAAATTTCAAACCTCAGAGCCTGGTTCACCCTAAATGATAATTAATTATTGATATCGATGCCTCGGCACCCTTCAAGCCTTGTTTCACCCCTGGCCCTCCTTTCTCTCAGTGCCGGATCAATACAGGCGCACGTGACGCCCCGATCAGCGATGACGGGCACCGGGAAAATAGTCTAGCAGTCCAAGAATGGTCTCGGAATTGCGTGAGGAAATTTGCTTTTCTGTTTCGTTATTTGTTTTCCATTTTTTCATTTATTTATTTCCCTTTTTTTCCTCAACACGAATATTTTTTCTTCATTACTCCAAAAAAATTTTTACCACTCGAGTTTCGATCTTCCGTTAAATTTTTTTATTCATATATATTCATATATTTTTTTTTTTTTTTTTTGTGTGTGTTTTTTCCAACAAATCGTGACTTTGATGTTATTTTATATAACCGCATGATTTCCGGTTTGACAATGAGTGCGGATCTGAGTCCGGAAACGGCGTGCGTTTATTATTATTGTTATTATTATTCTCGTTCTTATTCCGCGAACAATTTTGCTCCTAACACCTACGATTTCTTACAATTCCCCGCCGGATCACGCGAGCGAAATTCTTTAACAAGTACCGGATGTTCAATTACACGCGAGCAGCGACGAAAATAGCTTCTCGAGACAATGTTATTATACACCATATATATATATACACATCTTGCAATATTCGTAGCTTTCACCGTATTTCATCATTTTCTTCTTTTCCTACCTCGTACAGTTATTTGTTCTTCTCTCCGATCTCTGTATACCTACTTTATAATATTTCTCTCCAGGCAGGATATTACAAATTTTCGTTTTCTCGATTTCTCGAAATTTTCCGCCTCGCTTTTCATTTCTCAGGTATATTTTTATATGTATAATACATTCACATATTTTTTATCCTATTCTTTCCTCTTTTTTCTTCTACATCTTTTTGTAACCTGAATATATATAAATAATAACTTGGCCAAGGTGAAGTTATTTCGTCATTACAAAGTTAATTACTTATTTCTTTCTATATTTTTTATATCTTCTGCGTAGTAATATATAATATATTATACATATATATAGTTTATGTACATCTGAGTTTACATACTTTATATACTACTTCAGTGGCTTCTCATGCATCTTATATGTGCGTATATATATATATATATATACAGAAAGCCCAGCTTTAATATTATCTATTATATATATATGTATATGTATAATATATGTTGTATATCCGAATAGCGTGGATGACTACATTTTTGGCATTATTAGCATATGAAAGGTTGGTAGGTTATACAGATGTTATCAATATATATACGAAGCCTGTATGTATGTATGTATGTATGTATGTATGTTCGACGGCAGAATCGCTGAGGAGGACACGACTAGAAACTGCGAGTGAAAGATAAGCATGAAGCATGCATCTTGGTATAAGCAATATATAAGGCATTCTCGGCAGGAGTGAAACGAGGATGAAACGTGAACTGATTTTCGCATAAGTAGATATATATATATATGTATATAATACTTGAAGTGAAATGAAAAAAATAGAAGCAATTCTGTTTTCTCTTTTTTTCGGCGCGTTCACATTTACGAACATTAAGATTTTAGAAAATAAAAAAATAAATAAAAAACCAAACATCCGTCCTCGCCTATGTTTTTTTTTTTTTTAACATTTTTTCTAGTTTCACATTTTGCCAGAAGCTGGAAATTCAAATCATTCCCAGAATCCCGCTCTGTGCACCTGCGGGGAATTTTCAGGATGACTGGACACCCCTGGTGATTACTTGGAAAACTTTTACCCTACGGATCTCGTGGCGAAGTTCGTGCGAAAGGAGGCGTTAATTTTTACAACAAGGGACGATGATTACAAGTTAAATAACCCCTCCCCCCTTTCCCCCCTCTGCGCCCTTGTAAAAAATAAAATAAAATAATGATAATAAAAATAATAAATAAGTTTAAAAAACTTATTAATAGTTTATTATTACTAATTGTTTGATGGAAGTAAGTAATTAATTATAATATTATAACAATCCGATGGGCTTTCCTTATTTTTTCTCTTTCTTTTTCTTCTTCTTCTTCTTCTTCTTCTTCTTCTTAATCAACTACTAGGTTTTATTATTTAATAATGCAGTGTATCGTATCATGCCATACATGATATACGTAATAATACGAACCTCCCGCAGTCTATAAAGAGTCTAGACACGGCGAGGCGGAGGTTTAATTAAGATAATAGCGTCTCGGCTACAGACTCATTGTCATCTCGGAGGGTCTGTAGCCATTGTTTATCAACGCGTGTGTTCGTCGTGCAGGGAATCGTATAAAATAAAATTTACGCTATCACGCTTGGGGTCTCAAACTGAATTGAAAGAAGAAACTCATCGCGGAGATTTTTCGAGAAGGAAAGACGCGATAAGTGATAATGAAATTGATCGAAAATCGCTGACAATTAATTAGGGGGAAGAAAATTGTTTAAACTATATGCCATGGGAAAATTTTGAATATTTAAAGATAAAACCACTTGAGATTTTTTTTCACTTCTCGATATTCCAATACGAACGCCCCTTATAGTTCAGTCTAGAATCGAAGATAAGGAAAAAGGGTGGACTCTATCAACCCTGTGCCTTGTATGAATATAATTTTCAATCAAATGAAAATAAAGTAGGGTACGAATAAATATATAATATGAGATAGCGCGACGGGTTGTGAGGAAGTGTGAAAAGGTCCATGGATCTAAAAGAAGAGAGAGAGAGAAGCGTAGGTAAGACAGATTTATAGCTCCAGAGGAGGAATTGCACAGGTCGAAAAGACGTTGGATATAGTAAATGTGTGTAGGAGGATTTTCCTGTATATGTATAGGAATGGGTTATATAACAAACAGACGCATTCTGTGCACGCTGAAATGAAAAAAAAAAAAAAAAAAAATATATCTCTAGAAACTTTCAAACCTAGAATAAAAATTTATTATTAGAGTGCTTTGAATGAAAAAAAAGGAAAAGGGAAAAAAATAACTCCCTGCTGGTTGCACGAGTCGTCGGCGATTTTGTAAATAAAATCTTTAATACGTTATTTCTATATATATGTATATATGTATAAAATATAAGATAAACAAAGGTATAAAGTAATAAAAGTTTCCGAGGAACGTAAAATGACAAAATCGATTCCGATACTCGGGATGTTCTGCACTTCCGTGAATTATTATACCTATAATCCATATCGCGAAAATGCCAGCTTTATTTCAGGATGGAGATAACACGACGCTCATATCCATGGAGAGGAAGCCGATGAAAAAAGAAAATATAATACGGATTAGAAATTTATATTTTACTTTGTCTATTCTCCGAGTTTTTCGTTTTTGGAGAAAATTACATGGGTCAGCAAAAAAAAAAGTGTTTTTTTTTTTTTTGAGTTCGTACTTGTAAATAAATAAATTTCGATTCTATATATCGAACAATAATCAAAATCGTCATTTATCAATTACAAAGTTTGATTTTGTATTTATTAAAAAAGAATTCTGAGACTGGTTTCTAGATGTGAAATTTTCATTTTTTCCACGTATAAACTAATAAAGGAAAACTTTGTTTTATCAGATAAAGTTTACTTTTGTAGAAACCAGAACGTGTCGTTTCGGATTTCATGAAAAATTATCTACTGTCTCAAAAATTTATTGTAAATCACTTTGATTAAAAAAATTTGAAAATGCAAAACCAAAGTTTGTTGATATATTATTTCGTGCAATATTAACTACATGATCGATTTTTTTTTTATAATACTGTTCTCATAACTCATCTTTACACGACTCATTCTGCTGATACGTGTTTGTTGTTTTCTCCTAATTATCTTCTTCTTCGTTATAATAATTTCTCTACCGATGTCGAGAGTGCATTGAGAATCACGTTTGTATATATACCGTCAGGAAGACCTTCTTGATTCAGCATAATTCCAATGACCCAGTTCAGAGATATTATATATAAATGTATATAACGTACGTTAATCTAAAGATACGAATTAGTAGACGTGAGAATATATGCATATCCAAGTTCCGACTGCATCTCGCTATGCACGTGATACGCTTGCTTATAGACACCGCGTTAATCTATTAACAGAACTGACACTATTCGCAGATTCTGTGTTTCTTCCATTATCCCCTCCTCAACCTTTACTTTACAGTAAAAGGTATAAATATTCACGCCGGATGACAAGATAATATTTAAAATTGAATAAAATACATTTCAAAGAAAAAAAGAAAACTTTGAATAGAATGTAAAAAAAAAAAAACCATCCCAAATTAAGTACCAATAAAACTTACAACAGTAAAATACAATAAATCATTTACATAAAATTATTATATACATTATACCAATAATATATGCATATAAAGGGCTTATAAATGGAGGGCTTGTAAAAAATAAAAATAAAAATAAAAAAACGAACAGACCAAGCCTTGTGTGTTCTGGACCATAAGAGCCAGGCAGAACCAGAGCTGCTGAAAGCCTGTCTAAACAATTTTCGTAGTAACTCTATCCGTCGGAGAGATAAATATTGGAAAAAAGATACTCAGAGTATCACGTATGCAGCGGTGATTCGATCAGTTCGTGAGAACGAAAACTGTAAGCACTTATACTGCATGCCGCATATTGAATTGGTTTAAAAAAAAATCTTGAAGCATATATCTATATAGGTGTATTATAATATATGAATACATGCATCGAGTTTGATTTATATGCAGCTAACGTAAGTGGATGCAGCGCGTATTAATGATAGAAAGTTACGATCAATATATCGGTGGTATATATAACGAAACTTATGCATCACACTTATGCATTACACAATATGCGAGCTGCTGCACGTATTTAGATCTCCTTTTTTTATAGACGAGTTAATGGGACGCAGAGACGGTGTCGATGGGTCAAATCGACGCAAATTGCCGATCGATCAAGTATAAACCGAGAGAAATGAAACCGCGACGACAATAAACTTTGATATGTAATAAGCGAGGAATTGTTTATTGCATGTTGTCTCGTTATAAGATCGGTTTCGATTAGTTGCGTGAGTCGTTGAAATTTTTTTCTTCTTTTTGAAATGTGACCCAAAGTAAGAATTTATCAGGTGCAAAGCAATTAAATAATTTTGTCAAAAGAATCGTATTCGAAATGAAAATGTGAGTGAGGGAAAAGTATTTCTTAATATTTTTGACAATCAATCACCGTTGAACAATTTTTAATAGGTATAGAAAAAATTTAATTATATAATAATTTCAGGACGTGGCGTGAATTTTTATTATATATTTATATATACGATCGCGTGCCAAAAACGATACTTCGGCGCAAACGAACCTCTTTGAAGTCCCTGTGGGGCAATTTTGTACTTCGTAGGGGATGAAAAGGAAGAAGGGCGTGAATTTTTTACAACCTTTATTGCTATTTGTTTTTTAATTTCCACCCACCCACTTTCTCTTTCCTTTTTCCCCGCTGAATAAAATTCGCCTATTCACCGAGAATATTCGACGTGGTTATAAAATTAACTCGTAAAACGATCGTGTACCGTGACTACGGAATTTGCAAAGTAAAAAGTGAAGAATGAACAATATTAACGACACCGAGAAGCAATAAAAATTAACTGACAGACAATTTAATAATAAGGCTTTTGATATGCTTAAAAGGCTTCGTATAATTAGTCTCACTTTTACCACCGTACTTTGCTTAGTTTGTGAAAAGCTTTTTGCTTTCGAAAGAAAAAAAAAAAAAAAGCCGATGGAAAAGTAAACGCAAACGATAATAAATGAACAAAGAACAGAAATTTAAATAAATTTTTATATTTACACGTCCTATATAGCATGCAAATATATATACCATAATTTTATACTTTGTAGCTGTTTTAGCAGCTTAATTATTATAAGTGCGCTTGAATTTTACGCGCGAAAATATATCAGCTTATGCAGACACGGTGCAACCGCAGACTCGCGGTTTTGCGGTTTCGCGGTATATTTCGCGCCATCCTCTAGCAAACCAACACCCTACAAATATCCGCGACCTTCTTCCCTTCTTTAGATTCCGGGACAACTTTAATGCAAGCGGAATGGCTCGAGTTGCTCCACGAGATACAGAATACGCGAGATCTGCTGCAGGTACTGGTAGATCAATAAAGAAAAAATATCAGTAAAATAAAACCAAACAAACAATCATTTCACAAAATTTATTTCACCGAATCACATTCGGAAATTTCCTTTTTTTTTTTAAGCAAGTTAATTACGGCTCGTAAGAATTATCAGAAGAACTAGATTTCATAGTTTGCTCGACTTGGCATGGCACGCCCTATACATTGGCGCGTATAATGTGCCATGCGAATGACAGGTGGATAAATATCAAGCTAGGATAAGAGAACAAAAGAAGAAAAAAAAAAAGAAGTAATTAGTGCAGAGTAAACCGACGTTCATAATCGACGCTGGAGATTTTCTCAACGAGTCGTGACGAGACAAAAAGGGGAAAAAAAAGGAAAAAAGCAAACCAATGTAGAGTATTATACCTGTTCACCTCTCTTTCACTTCCTATCTCGCTGTTATCTAGGTTTGTTCCCTTTGTCACGGGGCAATTTGTTCGTTTGAGAAAGGCGGGTCCAACAGCTGCTGCATCGCTTGTATTGCCTTTTGTCGTTGAAATGATTAATTCCACTTCTCCTTTTACCTCTCAATCTTTATCTGCCACGGCACCGTATCCCTTCGCTTATAATATACACACCGACAAAAATTCGCCGCCCCTTTTATATATATTATAATGGACGATGCTCACCCTTACACCCTTTCGCTTTTATACGAGAACCGTGAAGTGAGTCACAAAAAGAAAGAGGCGGATTTTTCATTTTATTTCGCTCTACTTGCCAAAGCTTTTTTCGCTTTTTCCTTTTCTTTTTCTTTTTTTTTTATACCAATATCCTTACGTATACTATTATACGAGGGCTCTCGAGTATTATTATGTAATGAAATTCGTCTTTCATCTCGAAACCTGTTCACAATTTTTTTATTTTTTTTTATTTTTTTACACACCGCAGATGCATATAATATCGTGTTCATTATACTTATATGTCCTTTACGGACAGCAGGATGTGTCCCTTATCCTTATATTCACAATTCACCTTTGATATACTCCGCTGCTCAAAGTATACAGAGAAAGTAAAAAAAAAAAAAAAAAAACTGTTCATCAAATTATTACAAATATTGGGGAAAAATGTATTTTCAATTGAAATGAATACAATTTTCCTCAATAATCCAAAATCATTTTTCCACTAATGATCACTTTTTCGCCTGGGTCAAATGATATTCCATCAAATTCATAAAAAAAAAAAAAAAAAAACACCTCTGTTGCCTAGATTGGTAAAGTAAACAAATTCTTTCTCCCTGTGTGTCGAAGCATCCATTTGTCACTCTGATATCGATGTACACAAGATTGAGGAAATGTATGTATATTATAATTGAAGAGCTTTCACCGATCCAAGTTTAATTATCTGGCAAGTTGCTACGGTAGATAATTCATGAGCAACGGTTGAGCAAATGTTTGATTTTGAGGGTAGCTATGCAAGCATGTTATACAGCGGACTCGATTATAGGTATAGAAGGTAAAGTGTGTAAGGATTTAACCCGACAAATCGTTGGGGTCGAAACTCAACCGAGCCAGTAAATGAAGGAGACGAACAGCGTGCCGAACACGCGCATGCATGTAAATGTTGAGCGAGCTACCTGAGGGCTTCTGGTCCCGAAACCCACCGGCGGACCGTGATAGGCTTGTTTGATGTTACAAGGGTTTAAACCGCGTCTCTATCCGCTCGGTGATTTACGAATTTACCAAAAAATCTCCTCAGCCCTAGAAGCTCGGTGGTCTTGCATGCAAAACGACGTTATATTTATACGCCTTAGAAACGGTTAGAGATTTGAGGTATAAATCGATTCGGATAGTCGCGTCAAAAACCACTTGTTCGCATTTGTAGTATGCGTATGCGTTCAAGCGAGAGCTTGGTCCTATAGGAACGCCTGATTTCTACATTCATTCTTCAAGAGCGTGAATTTTATATGGACAACTGATTTTGACTCAATCTCTTCGCATTTCTACAATTCTGGGCACATTTTACCGAAATACGCCTGCATTTATGCAATACAGGATACATTCAAACAAAATTCGCCTTCATTTATGCAATTCAGGATCCATTCAGCCAGGATTCGCCTGCATTTATGCAATTCAGGATATATTCAGCCAAAATTCGCCTGCATTTATGCAATTCAGGATATATTCAGCCAAAATTCGCCTTCATTTATGCAATTCAGGATCCATTCAGCCAGGATTCGCCTGCATTTATGCAATTCAGGATATATTCAGCCAAAATTCGCCTGCATTTATACAATTCAGCATACATTCAGCATAAGATTGAAAATTCAGTATCAATTACCTGAGACGGGTTACATAATTGAACTTTTTTGTTTACACCCAATTTCGACGAACAGTAATTCATTTTATTAGTATCAATGAATTCTACAAAAACCGGATGAAATGAATTTTTTATATGTACAAATTGTCGATTTAAAAAAAGAATAATATCGTTATTCCCAAAAGTTGTTGGTAACTCAACTAATTCCGTGCTAATTCGTTGATTCTTTCCTGTTCCACCACATTTAGAGAACATTGCTTTCACATCACTCAACTTGGTTAACCTGCGCCGCATTTATTTCGTGATTCTTCGGTTGGGACAGTGTTTTGACTGGACTGTACACCTGATACATTCTTAATAATTCGCCGCCCCCATTCCCCGAGGGAATCCCCGTCGAGTTTTGAGTTTAGTAGCCCTGGAAGGAGAACAAACAGGGTTAGGACAGACGGGTGCAACCGGTTGCCGCGCTTTGATGCGCTCCTAAACAAACTCCCAGCAGGACTTTGCACAGGTTACACAAGGACGGGGGTGGTGGCGGCACACGTGCAGCGCTTGTCCTCCTCCTCCATTCACTGGGGACGGCGGCGCAAGTCGGCGTCGCGACGCTCTCGTCGGCGAAATGTTTAAAGACGAACAGCACCCATAGTCTCATTGAGAATTTAAAAAACGAGTAAAAAAAAAAACATTTAAATAACCCGCATCGGTGTTATTTGTGCCAATGACGGTGTAAGAATTAAACAACATTTTAGTCACAACTCGAAATATCAACTATTTGAGAAAGGTTTCATAATTACAACTTTCCAAATGATTTAACTCTGGCGTTTTTTATTCAATCCTAGTCTTTTTTTACCATTTTTCTTCACCATACATAACTGGCCTGAAAAAATTTTTATCAACAGTTAACCACACGGTGAAAAAAAACAAAATTTTTAAATAATAAAGATTGGTTAAATATTTTTCAGGGAATTTATGATCGAAATGACCAGATTTTAATCATTTTGAGCATTTCTAATTATACAATATTTTCTCAAATCGTTAATAACTCAGCTTCTGTAGTTCGAATTTCGCCATATTCATTTCCATTAAATACTAGTCACGTTGTTCATTCGAATTCCTAATCATTGGTAGATCTATTAACGACTGGAAGTCTAACTTCTGGAGCTTTTAGAAACCGTTTTTTATGTCTTCCCAGCTTTGATTCCGTAGCCCATTCACTATTAAAGAAGGCAAGTCGATGTAGCGTAAGCTACTAACCGAACCACTGATGGTTATTGATTGACCGTCAGACTCCGTCCCGCCGTTTCACAGGATCCGGGATCCGTTCTACATCCCCCAATTCCTCCCCCCCCCCCCCTTTTCCTCACCACTCCTTCAGGAACCCTCGGGAGCCCCTCCAGGCCTTCCTGTGACAGGCGGCGACGTTGCTTACATTGTTCCCACGGCTAAGCACGAGCAACAAAACGCCGTATGCTACCCCCCCCCCCCCCCCCCTCCCCCCCATTCCGCCCTCAGGATTAGTTTTACACATTTAGGGATATGGTGCGTTCCTCGCCAACTCGACCGTCGCAATGCACGGCTTTAAATTCCGAACGATCCGAATTCCGAGGGATCAAATTTCGAAAAATTGGTGTGCATCAGTCGTTTTGAAGGGGCCTAATTCGAATGGATGGTAGAAAATTTGGTGAATTTTTGGAATTTTTTTTCGTCGACAGTCATTTGTGGCGTTCAATTTTAATTTAGTTTTTCTTCAAAAATCAGTGTATCAAGATCTACTGCAAAAGTCGGGGGACAATGTTTTTTGGTTGGTAAAGTTCTTACGGAGTTCATGCTGAAGTTAGATCGTTTCTTCGGGACTTCTGGATTTTTCATCTGTGTAAAAACAAATTTGCTATCGTCGAGCCAATGAATGATTTTATTTTATTGAATCAAAGATTTTAGTGGTGCACATCAACAAGCTTACTTTTGAATAAAAAATAGGCAAAAGAATTGAACGGCTATATATTATACCTAATGAAAATCATCCGGAATTTTTACCTCGTGACTGCTTAGCAGAAATTTAAACAATTCAGCGATCAATGGTAAATCTGAATTTTGATTATTCGCTTCGTAATTTTCTCCCCTTACTTTTCGATTTCCCAATTACCATCACACATTTTGACGTTATTATCCCGACTTTATCGCAGCATTGCAGTTTCGAGTCAATAATTAATTAACTGCACTAATTCTTAACTGTTAAAATAGGATAAATCGTTTGAACAGTTATACTATCGAATGAATTAGGAAATATAAATCGGTCTGAATTATTAATAAAGGAAAAGTGGAAAAATCGTAGACGTCGACGATGCTAATCACCGAGAAAAGGGTTTATTTACTCTTAACAAACCTATATTTGGATTCAGTGAAATAAACGATTATCAAATTTTATAAATTGATCCCAAATATGATTTGTCAACGATTAAAAAATTTCTACCGATCATTATTTGACTCAACTAAAACTAGATAATAATACCAAAACAGTTATTTCACCATATCCAAATAAACATACAATTGTTAAGAGTAAACGAACTTTTTCTCAATGAACGCGCCGCGGATTAACCCTCAATAAATTCTCCCCCTGACTTTCGTCTGCGACTTTGCAATGCGTAACAAACTAATCACGTAATTATTTTATCTATAAGTTAAAATTTCACTTCCAGAGATGCAGAGGGATGTAACCTATCCGCGTATATAAAGGCACGTCGGTTCACCTATACGTGTATATGCGAATCAATTTGCGTACGTTCGTTCGTTCGTTCGCTCCAAGTCTGCAGCTTATACAGTAAAACGCGCGTCTCCTCGTCGTAGAAAATTCGCAATTCGCACGCGAGCGATATAACGGCAATTACGTAACTCAATTCGAACGTTCCCTTACGCGGGGGTTGGAAGGGTGCCTGCCTGCAGGGCGGCTGATATACCGACTTTCAATCGAAACTTCCACCCTCCCTCCCTCTCTCTCTCTCTCTCTCTCTCTCTCTCTCTCTCTCTTCTCCTTCCGCTCGAGCTACCCTCCGCTAGATTGGACCTCAGCCTCCGTCGCCGCCTGTTCCACTTCCACATCCCCTCATCCCCTTATCCACTCATCCCCCGTCAACGGAGGGCGGTTTCAATGAAATTTTCAACTCTGCGTAGCAGCGAATGCATCTCTCATATTATATATGTATATATCGTTAAGTTCACGTATTTATCCCTTTGCAGATGTATACATACAGTCGCAGATTCTGTGCAGAGAGCTGATTTCTGCACCCTTGGCATGGGAATAGCTCTCTCGTAATATCCTTCTCATGTATATATATATATATATATGTATGTATATTCCCCGGTGGAATCACGAAACGATAAATCTAAATACCTAGGTAAATAGGAATTTTGTCTCCGATATTTGATAGTCTTATTTGAAATTTTATTGCTAGTCAAGAACATGTTTATAATAGCAGAATTAGAAGTTTGTTTTTTTTTTTTTTTTTTTTTTTAATATACAGTTACAATGAAATCAGAGATTGACTCACAGGTAACAGATATTAAAAATCTATTCCACAAAAATCATTTGGATAAAAGTTTCTTCAATGATCGTATAAATTTTTTTCCGCATTTTAAATCATCAATAAAAATTGTTTGACTGCAATTTCTCGATATTTCGATTTAAAAAAGTTCTACTCATTATCAGTCGAGTTGACGATTCTAACCAGAAGATCATGATATTTGTTGTAATCAAGAAGTGAGGCGAGTTCATTAAAAAAAAGGCCTTTGGCCTAACCGGTGAAAATATTATCACATATTTCTCTCCTCTGACGATGAAATTCAACATTTGAAGATGATTTGATATTTTTAACAAATACGATCGATACACGAAGAGTCGAAGTATACCACATGTCACATTTCCAACACTGTCAAAATCGTTAGTTCGATCAAGTATTTTAATTCTTCTTAAGACCAGATATACAACATACGCTTTTAAGTATATATAGACATAAAATCAGTGACAAATGCGTATGCGTATAAAAATGACATAGAAAGTCGCTCGACCCAAACGAGGGTAGGATATAAATCAAAGCTGATTAGCCGCATTTCAAATTCTGTCTTTTTTTTACAAAGATTAAGGATATTTATTTGTGTATGGCGTTCCAGTGAAATGTTTTTTCTTTTTTTTTTACTTTGTATAAAGTGATTGAATGCATACATTTGTGATAAAAAAAAAAGTATTTTTTTGGGTAATGACCACTTTTAATGTACTTGACGAAAGATTTTTGCACCAGAGGTGCTTCTTGGGGGGGGATAAATTAATACATAAATAATGATTATGCGATATTGAAAAAATTGGTGAATTTAAAAAATTCCTAATCGTATAAATAGAAGGACGGAAAGAAAACGAAAGTTCGATTTTTGTCAAATTTGTCGTATTGTTTTCCTGCCCTATCTCGCTGCTGTGCAGCTGCTTCATACCATCTACTCAACTTACGCGTACATCACATACGAGACATTATATACATATATATACATATATATATATATATATATATGTATGTATAAATTTAATATGTACATAACGACCCGTTGCGGGGGTGTTGACAGAGCGTGTGTTTGCATAATATAGAGTCGATCCGTCTCGCAGTCTCCTCGAGAGTCAAGAGGGAGGAAAGTGGAGAAGGGATGCCGCAGAGTGCAGCACGAGAAGTGCAAACCTTTTCCCGCTCCTTCATGTTATACACAGTCATACATATTGTGTACCTGTACTTTGTTTTTGTTGTACGTTTTTGTCCTTTGAGGAAAAAATATCGACTGCCCCCCCCCCCCCTCCCCCCCCCCGGCCATATATACCGGACCACCTATATAAATATGTATATATACTTATGTATCCATCGTACTCGTTTGATCCCTTTGAGTTACAGTAACGGCGATCATGCGCGGAAGTGTATAAGTGCGGGTGAAAAGAGCGGACCACACACTTTCCTCTCTGAACATTTTATGTTTGAAAAAAAGAAATGCAAAAACTTGCAATATATTTATTTATTTACGAGAAGGTTGATAACTGAGAATGACACTAAAATACATAATAATTAGAAAATGCAATATGATTTATTGGAGCAATGAGCTCTCAGAAGCGCAGTGACAAAAGAAATGCGAGGGTTAATAAGATTCCTAATTTAATGTTAGAAAATGGAATAACAATAGATTAATGCGTATAATTGAGAAGCCAATTGTTAGCGTTAGTTACATTGAAATGCGGTATAATGTATTTGAGTATGAATTAACAAGTTTTAAAATTGTATACGATTGCGAATAAAATTGGTGATCAGATCAGCGATACATTCATGTATAGACAATAATTTGACAATTGTAAAGTAAGGAAAAAAGCGCAAAGCATGAGGCAATGAACAAATTTTGTGAACTAGGTGGTTCGACAGGAGACTGTGATGAGAAGGTGGCTTTCCAGCTCCGAAGATTATCAGATAAATAAGCAAACGTTGCTCCAATCGTCGATAAATAACAATAATCGTCTTTCAACTCACGTTTGGCAATTGATTATTTTATGATGTTGGCGACAAAACAGCGATGACGAGGAAGCTGATGTCGAGCTGATTGCTATGAAAGAAATGGCGGTATTGGAAAGGTGATGTATGCGCCATATGCCACGGTAATTGAAACGCTAATTAGAGAAGTGCAATCAAAAAACAAATGATCAGAATAGGTCAACGCCTCGAAAGAGATATAGTATAGATGAATCGAAATATATTAATTTAACACGTGGTGCGGTATGATGACGACGCTACGTACCTACAGTTTATACATCGAAGAGGGGGAACTTCGTAACGACACATGTCGTGAAATTGTGAGATTAATTTAAGATCAAAATCCGTTACAATCATCCCCTTCGATGTTGATCATTCGATCGACATTGATAAGCCTTAAAATTTAAACTTTGCATACAATAACTAGTAAAGAGAGCGCTTAATATGATACAACTTAATCGTAGACATAGACAGAAACTAATAAAGCGGTAAAGTATACTGAATATTTCTACAACTAATTTTGTACATATTTCTGGCTTCTTGCCGTACACTTAAGAACTTAAAATATAATTAAAAGTAATTACAACGAGGTATGATTATAATCCTATCTATCAGTCTATATCTGCGTAACATAGATGCCTGAAAGAATTAGATCTACATACAAAAATACACTCAAAAACTATAACATGAAAAGAGAATTTAACTTTAAGAGAATGGGTGCTTAGTCATCAGAACGAAGCTCATGGCATAACAGCGGGTTGAATTTGATACTTGCGTAAATTAGTGCGATTATAAGCACCTTTAACATTATTTCTATCTTCTACATACGATAGTCCAAACGCATTACCTCTAACGCATCGCGAAATTTTGTACGGACCTTCAGAAAGATGAAAAACATTCGCTACTTGCTTAATTCCAAAGTTACTTATGTAATTCTTGAAAATGATTAAGAATTCCTTCGACAAGATCTGTATTTGCGATATTATTATTGAGATTAGCGCTCATATTTTGTATTTGATTATTCGGTAATCCATTTGTTATTGACTGAGACTGACTATTTGTGGTATCATTGCTTGGCTGAGCTAGCTAAATATTTTCTGTTCGAGTCGAACCTGACGCTGTATCATTTGTAATACCCATACTGTTGTTGCTAGCCGCCTTTTCTGTCAACCGTTTGTCGATGTCCATGAGCTGCTTGATCTGTTGACGAAGCACCTCATTCTCCTTGGCCGATGATGATGCTTCAGCCTTTAAGCGATCTAGCCTTTCTTTCATGACATCCATGTTTGGGGGATTATCTTTATCCGCTCTGTCCTTACCAGCTCTCGTCATCATAACCGTATGAAAATAACATAAATTAGTATTCCGCCAATAATTATTTTTCAATAAATTTTTCGATATTATTCCTTATTAGATAAGAATATTCAAATTAAAATGTTAATTAGAAATCTCATTTATTCGCATTTTCTTTTGTGCCTACTAGTTGGGCGCCAATTGTAATACAAAATAATTAGAAAATCAAATATGATTTATTGAAGCAATGAGCTCTCAGAAGCGGAGTGACAAAAGAAATGCGAGGATTAATAAGATTTCTAATTTAATGTTAGAAAATAGAATAACAATAGATTAATGCGTATAATTGAGAAGCTAATTTTGTCAAAATGCCAAAATTCCAACACGCGTAATCGGTTTGTGTTTAAATAGTCAAAATGTCCAGATCGAAAAAAAAAATGTTCGAATTCACACCGAGAAATTTCAAGTTTGCAATAATTTCACTGCCCCAGTTAGCTGTGGAATATATGAATTCTCGTTTCATACGATTTGGACACGCGATCCAATAATCCGAGCTATTCTGACTCGTACAATAAAACGCAATTTCAACTGCAGAGCGCGGGATCAGAGAACTCATCTCTGTGAGCATACAAGCTGAGGTCTCGGTTATAAGGAACTGCATACCTGGCCGAGCGTGAAAAATTGATTGGTCGACATCTGTCGGCGCTCTCGCGGTTAAAACCGGTCCTAGAAGTTGGAGAAACACGACGCGGAACAACTGACGTGTCTTCGTCTATGCATCCAGGGGGAAGAAGAAGAAGAAAAAGAAGTTGAGAAGCCGATGTGACGCAGTCTGTAGATGCCTATTTGTGTTCAACTTCTGATACGGTAAGCCGGCCGCGCGAAGCTTCTGGAGTCATCGTGACACCAATGACATCTGGTGACGATAAATTTTCACGGAGTTTGGAGTTAGTAACGTTGTTGAAACGAAACGTTGAGGAAAAATCACTGTTTTTTTATTTTAACAATGATTTTCAAGGAACTAGGATTGTATGAGTACGTTTTGTTTTATTACGGTTTACTGAATTTCGAACAGTTCCAAAATTGCGATATACCGATTTTTCCTCAGAATCGTTACGATAACGTCACTAGCTGATTCAACATGATCAATTTTCGACCTTGAGTTTGCAGGATTTTGAAAAGTGATATCAGTGTTAATGTGATATAATCGTAATCTCCGTAGATCGATGATTGAGCTTTAAGATGATTGATGCTATAGTCAGTATTTACCGACTGAGTAAAATATCACTTATTTTTTACTATTATCAAAGCCTGTAGGCAGTACTGATGCGAAAATACCAAATTCAACGTCATTCTACCTACATACAATGCAGAAAAAACTATGAAAAATACAGTTGAAAATTAATACTTGTTTAATAATTTTATTACAAGTCAGTCGTAGAGTCAAGCATTCATCAAGTACAGTTATCACCAAAAATGTACTAATCTTCAACTGTACGACCTCTTCAACACGCGTAGTATTAAAGAATAAAGAACCATAAATCGAAGAAACGTGCCTCTGATGAACATAATTTCTACAATTTTCTACGAATTTTTATAGAAATAGGAAAGTTTCCTACAATTTAGGATAATAAATTGTTTTCTTACAAAATTGTAAGTAATTGTACAGTATATCACAAAAACTTTTCGTAGATTTTCATAAAAATTTGTATTTTTTTAGTAAGAAATCTACAAGGCACTATAATTTTTAACGAAAATCAACAATTCTTTATAAAAAAAAAACTACGCACATATTTACAATTTCGTACGAAATCATACGAAATGTTTCAATTTCTCTAAAAATTCGTAGTTTTAATCATTTTTACCATGAGCATGAGCTGCACGTCGCCGATGCTGATTCGAGGCTCGATACCGATAAGACCGAAAGGTTCGTACATACTTCGTAAGGGAAAGAAGCATGGGTGAACTCGGGGCCTGGTTTCCCCCATGAAATAAGGGGGTTATTGTGATTTTACGAGCGACCCCGGGTCCGCAATACGCACGTTCTCGAAGTTTCGTCGCTGCGCTGCGTGTCGCGAGAAGTGCGTTAGCTTTAGCTGCGGCTACGCGAGTCATATATCATCCCATTTACGCCGGGATTATATATTATACGATCCAAGTTTCTGTGCCAGCGAACAAGGGAGCCGCAGTCATACTTGATACTAGCTCTGATGTGATCGGCGATGTTGCTATAGACGGTCTCTTTGACTATACAGACTAAACAACTTGCATGATATTGCAGCTTATGGACTGAAGGTATGTATGTACACTTGAGGCTGGTTGTTCTGAGATGGCTAATTTTATGCACAAAAGTTTGTTACGTTGGCAATGGAGAATCAGCCCACAGCGCAAACGGGATCAATATTTGTTGTAACATAGTTGAAAAATAGTTAGACACAAGGTCCGATGGACAAGTTAGACACATTATGTGTATCAAATGTCCTCTCTAGATAACAAAACTTCTTGACCGACGCGATGTAAAAGGAATGTAAAAGTCTACTATTCGTTAATAAATTTTATTCGTCATAATGGGAAATTTTGTGAGACGTCTTATTTGGGCCAGAAGAGCGAGTAACCTTTCAAAAGATACCATACCATGACTAAAGAATCTAACCTAAAAATACTAACAAGCATGGTCGTGGCAGGTTATGTTTACGAAGATTGTTCCTGTTTCATGGCCGGCCGACGGTGGCGCTGCCGGCTAATTCTCCATTACCAACGTAACCGACTTGTCCAGAATATTGTCCTCTCAATTCTTCACTCACGTAGCGAAAATCGAGAGTTAGATCGTAAGAGCGATTTCAATTATAGAACTTTCGCGTAGTTATACCGTACATGTTTTACTTATTATAAACTAAAAATAATTTTTTCCAACAAATGCTTAAAAATTAGATTTTCGAAGCCAGTTTTCGAATATTCGCTGGTTCAAAATTCCATAAATAAGAATGTTCAAAAGGTCTATTAACAGTGCAATTTCAATTCAGCGGTAGAAATATTTTTATAAATTTGCAAAATTAATCGAGCTGTAATGCCCAGACATGAAATTTCCCAAGATTCCATAATATCTACATAAGTAAAACCGTTTTACGATGACAAAAAGAAAATCTGCTGTGTATGGGTGCAACAGCTTATACGTACATACATACATTTGAACCCTCGCGGTATTCGAATCGCAAACGTATCATCACAACCTTATCACCATAATCATCACAATCACATTTACATAATGATCTAGGTACTTCATTCACCACTCAACGTTGCAAATGGTTAATTATGCGGAAAACTTTGTGTAGAACTGTTTTGAATAATTGCATAACCTATAGCTATATACGTATCGCTTACATAGATGCATATATATATAATTATCTCGACAGGTGAAACGATATCGTAGGGGATAGTAACGTGTATGTACATTATGTATATACTTGTCGTCATGTATATATATGTATATTGTATACATATGTACACGCAACGATTCTGGGTAAATAGACGTTGTTCAAGGGGTACATAAACAGGTAGGTACGTGAGGTTTCTGAGTAGGTTTAATAATAAAAGCGATGCAGGAACGGCTAAAACGAAGGGGTTTCAGCGCCACAATTTACTTCCGTCAAAGCTAAGCGAAGGGTTGATTTGCTTATCGGCACAACGAATCGCGTTTAATAACTCAGGAGGTATCTGCATAACAATTCTACGCTCGACGACGAAAAACACATTAGGTAGCTTTAACATTTACAGGCATAGGTTTAACATGTATATGTATACGTGAATATAGATCTATCTAGGTACAACGTGCGAGAGACTTTAACGGGCAGTAAACGTGGGTGAAATTGAATGAAATTGAACGAGACACGCGAGCCGACTCTTATAAGTCCACACAGTTTGTCACTCCGCACTTACACTATTGTATAGACGCCTAGGCATCGGTCTATAAGACTTTTTATAGATACGGACGAGTTAAGGTAAAAAAAATTAAAATACTTAAAAGGTGTTTAAAAGTTACGACTGTACAGATTTTATTGAATTTACCGGTAATAAATATCATTCTCGATTCAATTTTTTTCCTCCATGTGTGTATATTAATTGAGAATGATCAATAAATCAGTTGACGATTTATTGATAATTATATTTCGAGAAATTCTCGAAATCGTACGATCAGCTAATGCAGCCCATCACAGAAAAACTTTAGTACAACTGCGATCAGTATAGATTTTGTTTTCTCTTATTTAATACTCCAACTTTTCCGCAGTTATACCTGTACAAAAAAATTCGCAGACTTGGATTTTAAATAAAATAACAATACATCAGTGGAACAAGAACGTACGAATTTGAAATTGTGCAATCAGTTGATATTAAAAGCATATATTTCTGATTCCAACACGTGTATGCGTAAACGGATAGAGCATAAGAGGGAGGATCTGGACGAGAAACGAGCGTAGTTTAATTTTCCGTTCAATTTAATCCCCGCGAAATAGAAATGCAAATTTTTTGCACGCGATGGTGGTTCGACTGCCCCAGAGAAAGGCGCATCCGTCGAATGCAGCATTTGAAACCGGCATATGTGGCATTGATTTCATTATGTACCATAAGTATTGATTTTTCCGTCGAGGGGCGCAGACTTGCTCATGCACTCTACGTCGAGAGAAACGTGACTGCAGCAGCACAGAGACGCCGCTGATACAACAGAGGCTTGCTTGCGTACATTTTTCGTACATTTAAACTAACCGCGAGCCTTCTGCGTGCGCATCGAGACTGCCCGTCGATGTGAAGAGGGTTGGCTGCCCTGTTTATCCTCCAGGGACGCCTTCGATTATGACCTCTCTATCACTGATCATGTATAGCTGAGGTGTGAATTATTTAAAGTCCCGATTTTGAGAGAATTCAGCGAGTAATTTTTGAGATGACTTATCTCGTAAATTCGACAAAATGTACGAGTAGTTTTCTGATACATTACAAAAACACAAATTATCAGGTATAGTAATTTAAAAATTATATAGTCAACTGCATAGTTGATATCGTGATTTTTGATCTGATCATTCGTGTTTTTGCAATTTATTATTTTATCAGATTAACAAAATGTATCATGTAATAATGTATGGTTTGTTTCAGTTTCTGTATTCGTGTCGTCGTTGGTTTCGCCATCAGTAAGAATCATTGAGGACAGATAAGAGGTTGGTGAAAGGCAACGTTGGAGATAATACTTGGATTGATCTGGGAAATTTTTTTGGTCCATTTCGGTTTCCGTATTCAATAATGAAAGAGTCTACAGAAATTTAAGAATTGGAGATTCACGATTCCCAAAAAAAATTATAGGTTGTCCCGGGGCTGTCCTTTATCACGTAGTCAATATAACACCCGATTGGCAGAAAACAGAAGTATAAAAATGAGTTCAGAGCTCGGGTTTGATTACCATAAGAAGAAACTAATATCACTTGTAATCCTTGAAAATCCTACTTGGATTGATGTCCGCTTGCGAACCGAAGTGCCAGACACGGGGAAATTGGACGATATAATGATTGAATACTTGAACCACAGGAGAGACAAATAGTGCCTCTGTTATCAAGTCAAGCATAAAAAGGTTGAGAGCAAAAAGATTACTGCAGCAGACTTGTTGACACAGGAGAAAATGAGAACTGTACAGGACATGGCGGATGAACGCAAGAAGAACTACGGCTTAGTGAAATACTTTTTCTCTTACGAAGATTTGAAAAAAAAGTACATTCCAAGTACGGAACCATTAAACATGTTATCCTGTAAAGTAATCTTGATTTTCACTTCGAGGATTTGACGAAGAAAGGTATCGAGATTATTGGACTTTTCGGGAAGCTAGACGGTACAGATTATCTTTTAACTAAGACAAAATTCATAAAAAGCTGTAACCAAAATTATCTGAAGAATTCATAAGCAGTCAGACTGCGATGATAATTATTTGAAAACGACTTTCATCACGTGGAATATTCCAATAAAAAAAATAGAAGAACAAAAGAAACACCTAGCCCTTCAAATATTGAATATCATAGCATATTTCAATTCTGACAACATTCCTACAAGCACGTTTTTGGAATTGATTGATGGTGAAGATAAACAAGAGAAATGAGATGATTCCATCGAATGTTTGACGCAGTATTCAATGGCTAGTTGGGGACAAATTCTGAAGTACCAACAATAAGCACTCACAGATTAGTCCAGAAAGTAATCAGAATAAAGTTGATGGAAAATAGTAATGATCCTAACGAGAAATCGATCCTGAAAAAAGCACTCAAATTGTTCGTAAACCATATTAATCCCCATAATTTGGATCATGCTGAATACGTTTGGGATTGTGCAAGTAAACATAGAGATTTAGTGGAAAAATTCTCTGATATACCAAGAAAGATTTCACAACTACTAGCCAAGTCAGATAAACTTAAAAGAGCTGTCTCGTTTGGGAAAAGGGCAGGAGAGTTGTTGGCACGAACTGGAGGGCTCGATGATATTCGAATTGCAGCAACGTTTGCCAATGCTGCATTAGCAGCAGCGAACCGTGTCCAAATTGGTGATGCACGTGAATTGTTCGCAAAAGTGAACAAGAGAAATTCCAGCGCCTTGGCTATCGCTGGTTTCAGCCGAAAAATGCCGATTTTTCTGTAAGATCTAGCGACGGCTTGGGCTTCACATCCTTGCACTTAGCAGTGCTTCATGGTTACCACGAGATCGTTGAAGTTCTGCTGAGCCGAGGTGCAAACGTGGACGATGAAGATCATACGGGCCGACACCTTGCACATCGCGCAGTCTCGCGGTCGCTAGGGGATCGTGAAGTTCTATATCACCGTTAAAAATTTCTGTTTGAAATTTAATAATAAAGTGTGTGAAGCAATTAACATATACTTTTCGTATATTGAAATTCAACGATTGCAATGATTGAATATTGATATACGTAGTTTAATATTTAAAAAAAATACATAAAGTTTCATATATAAAATTTTTTGAAATCTCAGTTTATTAAAAATTGATAGTTTTCGTGTGTGATAATTAATAATCAGTATGCATGAAAATTGAACATTTTTCTGAAATTCAGTATCCAAAGTTATATAAAATTTCATATATAAAGTGCTCAAAAATGTACGCTCATTTGAAATTAATAATTTTCGTGTATGAAAATCACCAGGCAAATCTATGACATTTGAAGATTAATATTGAAATTCATATGAATTGAATGTTAAATTTTGAGGGACGGGTACATTAAAAATCAAAGACACAGATTGAAAGTTAAATATCCGACAGTGAATAATTATAATATTATTGTATAAGGTTTATCTATACTCTATGTGAAAAATGTGTTAATTAACATCTTGTTATATTGGCACTTTGTATTTTTATATCTTCAAATGAAAATACATATACGATCTGATTATTGTTACCAATGATGTTATGATATGAGATTAATTTTTGCAAATAAATTTTTCACACAGTTCCTTCTTTCTTATTTGATACATCGTCTTAACTTGATGAATTCAATCGATTTGATCACTTCCTGATTCCTTGCACTTTGGGTATATAATCTAGATATTAATTCACTTTGAATTCCTCGTCATTTACACAAATCAATCTGTTACATAATCAAAATGAATATCGTTCAGTTTTACTTCCGCGTTCATTGAAATTCTGTTACATTTACGTTGTGCAAATTTGAATTTATAAAAAAATCGATACATCGTTTTATTATGTGTGAGTTATGCATGAAACTCGATCCTTATTCCGATGCATCGATGAATCGAATCGAATCATTTTCGTCAAAGTTGCAACAATATTCGCTGTTTTTCCCTTATTCTAGGTACAATTGAATCACCTTTTAACTGTCTGAAGCCACGACTGAGATGCGTATTGAAATTATTTAATCTCGTTTGTCAACTTTTCACCTTCTATTTCTGTTATTTCGCTAAATCTTGACATATTTCGTCTTTATTGAGCCATATTGATGTGGAATTTATGTTTGCGACACTCCTATATTCATTTCCAGTCATACACGAGCCTTATGTTTCGTTTCTATGATATGAATTCGATTTTCTTGATAATTTATTAACGATACTTGAAAAAATAATTAAACAACAAACCCATCTTGTTTGAAAATGTCTTTCTAACTCAAATTTTCCTTTTCATATTTCTTGAATTTTCTTTTTCGAACAAAATAATCATCCAAGTTTTTAGCTACCCTTGAATGAGAGGGGAGCTTGAAGACGAATTGAACAAATTGGCAAACATTTATTACGAAGATAAGCTGTGGTTCGACTCGGTCAAGTCTTTTCGAGACTCCAGACTTGGTAGGTTTTGACTACTGACAAAGTCACTGGAGCAGCACACGACCACTATATACGGCACAACAACTGCAAGAGTAGCGAGAGATTTTCGAGGGGAAGCTTAACCGATAAATATAGGCGCCAGAGGAGTTTAGGAGAAGACACGTGACAGCCGCGGAGCAGTGTCGGTGTCTATTTTTCATCCGACGTCTTTTTGTGCGCCAGTGTTTTTCTCTCTGCCTCTCTCTCTCTCTTTCTCTCTCTCTTCCACGCACGAGTTCTTATGTGTATATATATATAAATATATGTATACAAAAATATTACAGTTGTTACATGTAGTTTCACGCAGGCATACCACGAAAAAAAAAAAATTGTAACAAAGAGCGAGGAAGAAGTAAAAACGAAAACGCGAAATTGTCGGAGAAAGAGATAAAACGTAAGATGAAAGAGGAAAGGGTGGGGGGATGAAGTCAAGATGAAGAAGAGCGAACGCGAGTCGGACTTCGCTGGGTCCCTCAGGTATTAATAGTTTCGTACACACTCCTTGTGTTCGGTGAGTCACCGGCCGATGGTCACGCGTACGTTTCGCCTCCCCTGGATCCACCATCTCGGCGAGGTTCACCCGCGGAAAGCTCTCGACTTCCGCGTTTCATTCATAAGCGAGTGAAAAAGCACTTGTGTACACAGGCAAGCAGGCAAGCTTTGCTGGTGTTGCTAAGGATGCCATGAATCGTCACCGCCATCCGACAACGAAAGTTTGGAAAATAGACAAAAACGTTACGAATCTCTCCAGCAATGTTATTCGCGCGAATGAGGCGGTTAACAGGAGTGAAACAACATGGTAAATCCATACGCGAATTGGAATACCCAATACAAGCTATGTAAGAGATATTAACAGTTTTCGAAAAAGTCTGGTGATCAACACGTTCATAAATAATTAAACGCTGGTATTTTTTTTTGCGATTGCAGTATCTTCAGGTTCGTTGTTTATACCGTTGAATAAATTTTCAAAACCGTTCTATCTTTTTTCAATATTTTTACTCACGAGCAGATGGTTCGGCTCATTGACTTTATCAATGCTTTACGTCGTCGACTTGAATGAAAGCGTCTGAAAATTCTTTGTTTGTTATGCGACATTTAAAAAACTTCCCTCACTCCTCATCATCGTTGTAATAATAATAATAATTATTATTATTATAACAGTGTACAACCCTCAAGCATCAGTAAACTCGTCATATATAGATGATATTTTTAATCCTTGGCACAGCTGCGATGCCTGTGACGAGCAAAAGCTGCGAAACAGGGAAAACGAGTAAAAGGCTTACAGCCACCACCAACCACCACCATCAACCACCACCTTCTCGAGGTCCAGAGCATGCTGTGCGAGAGGCTTGAAACGGGCCGAAAATTTATTCGCATTTTAATTAAACTCGTCGCTCGATGTTTCACTCACTTTCTCTCTCTATCTCTCTTTCTCTCTCTCTCTCTCTCTCTCTCTCTCTCCTCGCAGGTTAAAATGCATAGAATTACACGCGATGATATTTTCCGCGCCTTTATTTTGCACGATTCAAACACGCGTCCGCTGTATTTTTTTTTTTTTTTTTTTCTCTTTTTTTAGTTCCGCGTGCGCACTTTCAGAAACAATTAAACCCGCAGAGAACTCTTCTTTGATGTCTAGAACGTTGCGTGCATGATTTTATCGCTTACACTGTGCATCGTGAATTTCGCGCGCAATTCTCGTTTCCTTCCTCTCTTATCGTTACCAAACCAAAAAACTCCTCCTTTTCACATGAGAATCCTACGGTTTTTTTTTTTTTTTCTAGTATATCCATGCATGTACCTTATATATGTTTTGCCATGCTCCGGAACGGAATTGTACGAATCATAGTAAGCTGGTTTAAATAGACGCCTATAACACGGAGGTCCATATCGCTGATATATGTATGGGTATACATACATACAGCACTAGGAGGAGTGAGAACGAAGGAACGGCGACGATGGTGGTTATATGCGGTTAAACTGGTCCGTGATATGTGAGGATATACGGCGACCCTCGAGGAGAAACCCGGTCGCCAGACTCCGGGCCAACCTATATACCTCCATGGCCCTTTGTTCTCCAAGTTCCTCGAGTTACCAGGTACCGCCGACCTGTTAGTCCTATAGGCGGAACAAACCCCGAGGATTTCGCCCGGCTAATGGGACAACGAATAGCAAAAAGGGCCCTCGTTACATCCGCCAGTTTCAACCCCGGAACTGTCTCCTCAATCATATTTCTCCGGAAGTAGTGGCAAACAAGTATATTTGAACGTGATTTTTTCACGACAGGAAATCGAATCTTTATCTTTTAACTGAGACTTCATACTTTCATCCTATACTTGGCATACAGATTCTATATCAAGTAAGAATAATCGATTTTCGATTAAATTGGTTTTTTGTTTCTCGATTAATCGACCGACTCGATTATTTTTCCTCGCAATCGGTTTTTGTTTTTCACTACCATCAACGACGCAATACAATATCGATTTGTATGATCGAAGTATTAATTATTATTATTGTCTTACTTACTACGTATAACCTATTCGATGTAATAAATGAGAGATGAATGAATATTTTCACCTGAAATTGAAAAATATTTTGAATGGAACTATAAATTATTGAAAAAAACTTCCGCTATTAAGACTGTATATTGAAATTCACGAAATTTTAGTTTCAAATGCACCGTTCCAGTAATTTTTACTAATTCAATCGAGTCGTGTTCGATTGTTTTTTCACACTCGATTAATCGATGTATCGATTATTTTTCAATACACAGACACCAGAAACTTCAATCCTAAATCTCTGTCAGATTTTCCCGAGCTTATGTTAATATAGAAAGCTGTTTTACAAAAATAAATGACCGAACATGCAATTCGTGTCGTGAAAATATGAGTTATAATTGACATATGCAGGAATTAAAACTTCGGAAATTCTTGCTGTTCAGGGATAAAATAATTAACCCAGGATTCAAGCGAATAATTGAAGAAGCAAAGATTACGTTTATTTTGAATATAGGAAAAAGGAAAACGTTGGGATCACCACGTGGCGCGAATCAAGAACGGAGGAACAGCCTTAACCTCAAAAACAAAACAAACACCATTTAGTCTGTATCGACTTACAATAAGGTCGCAGTTGACTAGGTCGATATCAGACACACAAAAGCGCCAATATTTGAATATTTTCAACAATAACTCTTTTCGATCGACCGAAGAAGTGAGTCATATTGATGAAAAATCGGTTACACTGCATTGCTATTGGCTATTCCACAAATACATATACATGATACATCCACGTGAGATGAAGCCGGCAAATTTCAATCGGAACTTCCAGAAGTGTTACGCAAGCCATTCTAAAAGTATAAAGATGTAGGTATGCGTAGACCGCGGAACTCGGCTGCGTGTACACAGAGAGAAGTCTTTTGAAATTCACTTGAGGTCATTTGAAATTTCTTTTTGTGTAATGAATAGTCTTTTGAAGCGAGTTGAAGAGTGACGAGAATTCCATTTCAAGTCTTTTGCGGTCTTTAGAAGTCTTTCAGTCCGGGAGATGAAGACCATTTTAAGACCCGCTTGTGTGCGCGATGCAGCAGCAGTCTCGAAGCAAGATGTGTGAGGTAAACCCCATCGCACCACGCAGAATGCAGGTTAACCCCTCCACTATAAACACGTGGCGTTTACGCGGCTTCGAGCATACAGGGTGTCCCATAAGTCGCGAAGAGTAATTAGCCCGTGGCAATGTTCTGGGTGAACAACATGGGGATAGTTAAGTATTAGTAAAATTCCTCCACATCGAATGATGTAGCTGTGATGCAACCAAGGTGGCTATTTTTCTTACCTCTGATTGGATCGAAGTGTAAGAATCAGTGGCTTTTGAGGTTACAGTTTACGAATTTGAACACAAAATTTGAAGATTCAAAATGGCGGGTCTAATATGACGGCAGAAAATGCAAGAAGTTATTTGACTTGAGTGAAACTTGGTACCTGAGGGGTTTCGAAACGCTGACTTCGAGTTTGGAGTCGAAATTTGAAAATTTAAAACAGAAAATGCACAGAGTCAGACATTCCAGATTTCTGAATTTTTACTCCAGATCCGTAATCAGAGGCGTCAGAAACCCTCGAATACCAAGTTTCTTTCAAATCAAATGATTCTATTGCGATACACATTCGTAAATCAGTAACCTCAAAAACTGTGTTTTCCAAATTTCGAGTCACTCGAAGGTGAGTAGAAACGCGTGACCATCCCAGATTGAAACCTGCATAATTTCGTTTAGATGATAGCAAAAACGTCGCCGATTTGGGATTAATCGGAATCTGAGTACTTCCGGCAAGCTGGAATACTTTACAATACTTGAAGCGTTTCACGAATCGCTTGAAACCCTCGGGCGTTGTTTTGCCGTCGGTATAAGCTTGGCGGGCTTCACGGTTCCGTAGCTTATTACATTCACCCGATTTTCAGGGCGCAATTTGCATTTCGATTCAACCTCGATAACAATCAATAATTCAATCCTGACGCGGACAACAAAGCCTGACTGAATCTCGCGCTTGTTCCTCTTCCCTTCCTGCCCAGTCCATGCATCTCCTGCTCTCAACCCAACGACACAGCTCCTTTGTATTACGTACCTACCTTATACGTGCACTTACACGTCGACATGTATTGATGGCATTATGCTTGAAGAGGATTAAAATTATTCAGGCGAGCCAGAAAGAGCCGGTATTCGAAACCGTTTACGGTAAGAGCGACCCGATAAACGTTTTTTTCGCATAGCAATAACTTTTTATTCCGCTATACGACCGACTCTGGTTATATTGCCAGTCACAGGGCTGTAAAGGAAGTAATTAGATTCCCGAAATTTTAAATATCGCTCTTACACATGGGCCGAAACCCAGTCAAAGAAAACGCTCTGAGAATTCGACATTTTTCAAGGTAATTTAGACATTTTTTTAGATGTATCGGAGACGTGATTTCTCGTATACTTGGTTAAACAGCTTTCATCCTTGTTATAGAATTTTTCTTTTTAGTGAAGAAATACGCGGTGAGAAAATTGCGTCTGAAGACTTAAAAAGTAAGTTTCCAAAGTTATTTATAACAATGAAAACCGGAAGAATATAGCAAATACTTTGAATCTTCAAAGCAAATAAAAAAACTTCACTCGATCCAAAAATACACTGATTTGTATAAAAGTCTTCTACGAATTTCACATTACCTTTAACGAGATTAAAATTTTAATCGCTGAAATATTAATAAAATAAAATAATAAAAGTTTTCCAGAAAGCTGACACTCAGTCCGTAGATTTTTCAATTACAAGGATTATCACGCTGGGTGCAGAATTTTGAAAATATAATAAGCCAATGAAAGAGCGGCTAACTATAAAGATAGACTTAAAACATAGACTGAATTGACCCTCTAGACGTTTGTTATTCTATGGTATTCTTTTTTGAAACCATATACCGATACCTTGTCGAAACTGACGTCATCAGCGAAGGTAAAATAGACGCTACACTACGCTAACTGTATGAAGTTCTGTTTCTTGCTATATAACAATAATAAATACAAATACATAATAAAGGTTGAATTGTCTCATTAAAAAAATCCTGTCCCACAATCATCTTTGCACGACAGAAGACTTGATCTCAAATTTCGAGAAGCGGCCTTATATCGAGGGGCTATATATCGAGCGGGCTTACAACAAGAGTAGTTATCCTCATAAAATTTACAATTGCCGTTCGAAAATTGACAACATCGGGTAAAAAAAGCTACCGAGTCGAGTGAAATTATTCCGTGCGCCCCTTGTTCCCGTCTCCCGGTCTCGGGGGTGACTAGACTCTAGTCCTGAGAGCTATATCTGCAAAGTTGTTATCGAGGGTTGGACACGCGACACGTGGCAGTATCGAGCATGCAGGGGTGGAGACTCTGTGCAACAACGCCATTAGACATTCGTGGAAGCGTACTGCTCGCGCAATGGTACAATGAGACACACCGATGCATAATACAAGCGTATTCTCAGCTCGTGTTCGTGTAGAACATGCACGCGGCCAATGCATTCCCGGTATAACGACGCACCATAAATTCACCACGTAGATACCGTCTTTCTTTCGAAGGACGAAAATAGACACTTTTTTTTTCTTCGTTTTTTTGTTTTTTTGTTTTTTCATTACGAGATAGTCGTTTACCTACACTGATTGTGAGTATCTTACCGTTTCAAACAGCTACGAAAGTGTTCGAAATTCAAAAGATTCGTTCGATATCAATTTACAATATCTCGTTATATCCAGAAGACTATATTCTCTGAAAGTTTATTGAAATATTTTTTACAAACACATTGAGGCATCGTTGTTTTAGCAGTTTCATTGACTTAGTACAAATTAGTCTTCTGAATAGAATAGAAAACAAACAGTTGCACATTAAAAGTTTGCTAAAACTGTGTAATTGGTAGAAGTCAAACTTTTTTTTTGTGAATCTACAGAAAATTGGAGCACCGTTTTCTCTTAAGGGGTCGTTAAGAGATTATACGCCACGCCATTCATCCACTAACAAGTTTTTTTTTTTTTCGCACAAAGTTTTGAGAAGTATAAAAACCGCTGAATCATCCTTGAAACATCATTCGGTAGAAGGTAGTAACGTGTAAATAATTCTCAGACAGAGTTTAAAAAGCAGTAAAAAGGTGGACCTATTTGCATAGGTATAAGTAATAATCTCGCGTTACGAGACTGCTGCTGTTTTCAAAGCGAGTATATCTAATCGTAAGTAAGTCAAAACGGAGCTGTAACTCTTTTTTTTTTTTAATTAACTTGTACGTGTTCTAAATAAATATTACATTATACGATTGTTCAACGAGTTGTATGTGCCGTTCAAAAATAAACGTTGCCAAAGTGTTTGAAAATGAAGGGTATCGATTGGTTTGTTTTTCAGACCGTGGAGTTCAGGGCGTCTAATAAAAGATGGGAAAACATGAGCTTGCAGATTTAGTCGGGAAAGTTTGACGCCTCTATGAAAGCTGGACGTATTATAGATAGCTTTAACATAACCAGCGTATAAACTCACTCTTTGAAATATACTATAATAATAAAAATCAATGAACCTTTAAAGCACGGGGCCATTGGCGGCGGCCACATCGATGGCTATCAGCCGGTCATGAACGTCACTCTTTTAACGTTATATGGACCTGGAGAAACACCGAAAAACTTTTCCAGTAAAAGTCATATTATATGTAGATATATATATATATATATATATATATATATATATATATATATATGTGTATGTATAGAAAGGAGAGGATGCCTCGACGACGATTCTCGAAAGACCAAGATAAAAGTATAATGTATAAATATCGTAAGTAAAAACAACGTTGTACTCGAAGATTCTGTACGCATTTAAATACACGCACGCGATGTACTTTACATAATACATTTAGATGCTAATGGGAGTTATTTGAAACGAAATCCTAATTTCTTCCTCTCGAGAAGCTTTCCAGAATCGAATTTGCTTTATTTTTCTTCTTTTATTAAATACCGACTTATACGAATCACTGATTCTCAGATCGGAGAACACAGATCCTCATTTTATACATTGAGTATTAATAAAACCCGACATTGACTAAAGATTATGTTCAGATTATTCTCTCGAATTGACGCGGTGAAAATTTATTTTACGTCTTCGTGATAATATACTTGCATGTAATGTATTACGATTATGTGTTTTTTTTTTTTTTCTCTTTTCCTTTTCTTACGATGAGAAAAAGTTTATACAAATATACGCTCATGTTCGGAAAAATGAACATCTTCGAAGTTATTGCAGAGAAGTTGTAAGTTATGGTTTTTATTTGGCTATAAATGTTTCGTTATCGTCGATAACTTTCCTGAGTTAATTGACATCGTTTTATCTTGTTTCTTCTTTCCGATTCAAGCACGTTTTACACGCGCCAATATCTCGAGAGTTCAGAATGTAATTGAGTCATCCCATTACGATAAAACCCCTCTTGAACACGCAGACACGTGGATACATATGACATAACATCTTCTCGCTTGTCATTCTCACAATATTGAATATTCAACTGCTTCATCGGTCTTCGCTCCTATCACGAGTCTCGGTAGATTCTTGCGTCGAGTCAACACGGAATAAGTATTAATTAACCCTTTGAGTCAGAGGCTAAGTATTCTTAACAACTATTTTAGATCCTTTTTTTTTTGTATATTTAGACAACTTTTAAACATGTGTCTTGTCGGTTTTTTGCTACTTTTGATAGTATTCTAATAAGTTTTTGTTTTATTTTATTTGTTTTATTAGTTTTGTTAAACTAATTGATTGAAATAAATCGTGAAAATTGAAGCAATATTTCATTTCCGAGAAAGTTACTCCTCTTATACGTTGAATTTACATGTTTTATATAAATTATAAGCTTTTAGGGTCGCTGATTACGAATCTGAAATCGGATTTAAAAAATTCAAGATGGCGGACCCAATATGGCGGACGAAAGTTACAAATTCGATCGATTTCGGAGAAAAAACTCTGTCCAGTGGTTTTTGGGGTCGCTGATTGCGAATCTGAAATTAGATTTCGAAAATTCAGTCTGGCGAATCCAATCAACAGCCAGCGTTTTCAAAAAAAAGGGTAGACGTAAAAAAATAGAATTGCTGATTGATAGAAGGTCCAACGTAACGAATTTTCATAAACACGAAAATTTTATTCGTAGAATTGAAAAATGTGAAAAGTTGAAGTAGAGAAAATTGAAAACATAACAAGTCGAAAAATATAAAACAAAAAAAAATATATAGAAAGGTCAAAACATGGAACAGCAAAATCGAGAACCTGTATACAATTCTACAGTTTGGCGTTCTATGTTCTAACCTTTTTAATCTTTGACTTCTCCATACTTGGACTTTCAACATTTTTAAATCCTTTTTGTGTTTTTAAAAACTTCGATATGGTGGCCCTTCGATTTCTATCGGTTTCTGTACTTTTATCTCCATGGAAAAAAAGTAGAAAACAAAAATCGCGGAAACTGAAGCAATGAAGCAGTTGAATGAGGCTGCATCCTTGCCAAGACGAGGGGGAGTCGATTGTCACTGAGAATTCTAGTAACCAGGTGCATATGTGAGATCGCATAAATACGCCTGCAGGGTAACCGAGTTCGTAATTGTTATCGGGGTCGTTTTTGCCTCTCACGCGAGTCAGAACAGAAGTAAACTTTGGCTCGCGTTCAAGTATCTATTTTCGTTTTTAGCGTTTTCAACAACGCACGCACCTTGTTGCTGCTGCTGCTACTTCTGCTGCGTGCTGCAGCACGCGTGCTCTTAATTTTGCGTAAAGATAACGACTCGGCGTACTGTCACCCTCCTCTTCCTTTCGGCTCTTCCTTTTCTCGCCGCGAAAGCTCTTCTGCGGTCCAGAAGGCGAAAACACTACGCAAGCAGCTATTTCTGCACATTTTCACACACCTGCGTATGCCTGTAAGCGTTGAGACGAATGATGCTTACTCGGAATAATTAACCACCGGATGGGATAGAAAAGGAAAAAACTCCGTAAGAACAATTGATGTATAAAACACGATGTTTTTCCAATTGCCTTCAAATTTTTTTTCTTTTCCTTGGTGGAATGCAAAACTTCGTTAAATCGATCCTAGATTTATTCTCAACTCAGTCAAAACTTCAATCATCAAATCGATGTGAATTTCGTATATACTTGAGGTCTTTTTTTTAATCACGACACGTGTATAATAAAAGTATAAAATATCGAACTTTGTTGTTGATCCGTGACGTAAATATTTGCTATAAGATCGATCGAAGTTAATTAGAATACTCTCAAAATAGCAAGATTATGTGCAAATTTTTCATCGACCTATTTGTGAGTCAACGAATCAGTTTCAGCGACTAAATGATCTCCTATTTTTTAAAATAGGTCACCTCATTATATTCTCGGAAGCCTTATTATATAATAATAGAGCGTTTTTAAAAAGCCCGCAAGATCATTAAGCCACCGGGGAAATAAAATTATATAAGTTAATAAAGGGGCTTTAAATAATAGCGCGTCAATTTTATTGAGATGCTTAAAAAATAGGTAAATCCGGAAGTGACGCAACGCGTGATCGGGAGAAAATAACATCTTTTCTTCAATTTAATTATGACAAAGTCACACATTGAGCATTTAGGATGATTTTTGAAAAATTTTCAAAGAATGCTAGAAAAACGGACATGTATTAAAATTATAAACAAGAGCACGAATATTGATTTTTATTTAAAACATTCGTACAAAATGTGGTGAAAAATCTAGTAGATTCATTCAATGTATTTTATTGGGAAAACAATTTTTTACAAATCCGCTAAAATTGATTTTTTTTTGGTTTAGTCAAGTTAATAGTCCTATTCGTTAATCTGAATCAATATCACTATAATATTGAAAACTGAATATTCAACGTTATACAAATTAAAAAAAAAACAATAAACCAAACAATAACATTGTGAAATAAAATTTTGAATCAATTTCAAATCAATTACACATTGTAGTATTCTTCTATGATTTTAGTATATGTCCTTTTTTTTTGTCTTATCAGGAAAATCTTTTAATTCTAGACTCACGAAACGTTTTAAATAATTGACTAACAAAAATTTGCATTAACAATTTTTTCATCATTTTTGTCTCTTCTTCAAAGGATGAACCCCCCCCTCCTATTCTCGAAAACATGGAATTCGGTGATGGCGAGGACGAGAGAATAGACGACAGAGTACACGTCGTACCTTATACCTAATTTACGAAAGGGATATACGTAGGTATAGGTATACACTCGTAACTATACTCGCACGTGTTTGACGTTTAGAAAGCAAGGCAGAGCTGTTGAGAGCCAGCCCATAAGCATCGGAGGCATCCAGGCATTCGGCCCTAGCTTGCGCAATCGCCGCGAGATTATTCTAGACTTCGGATCTGTTCAAGTATAATTATACGTAGGTATGTAGAGTCAGCTAGGAATATGTACGTAAGTACTATATGTATAATAAATATTCCGAGGAAGTAATTAGAACGTACAGGACATCTTATCCTGTACAATAATTAACATAATGCAAGTTTAACTCGATTATCCTGCAGAAATTATGCATCGTATTTATGTGTTCACGTATATCGTAGATCGATGTGGTGTAAAAGAGAAGCAATTGGCTATTTATTATTTAGGACGATAGTAGTTTCCGTCTTTCGTATTGCACAACAATCTTTAACGGTAATTATGCCCTCATTTGCAGTAAAATAAAAAGAAGAGAAATAGCGAAAGAAAGAAAGAAAGGAAGGAAGGAAGAAGATAAAGAAGAAGAAGAAGAATCTCGTCGCGACGCTTGATTAAGAGCCGGTTTTACTATGGCGGCGGAAATGGGTATAACGTGTATACGTTTCCAAGTAGTATATACCTATAGGTGCAGAAGTAAGCACAGGCGTATAAAAAATGCCAACTGCCAGTATAACGAAATAGGCGCGATTTTTAATCCGCCATTTTGATCCGTTGACGCGATACTTTCACAGGGTTAACTCGGGTCGTATATAACATAGGATATTTTATACCGTGTCCCCTTTATACACGAGATCCCATATATTTTTACAACACTCCCTTGCCCATTCCTATCTACGCCCTCAGAATTCTTCAGATTCTTCAATTTCGTTCAAAGACAATCTCAAGTTCTGCATTTCGGAAAGAAAAATCAGGGCCAATTACACCGTGAATTTCCAACCGCCAAGAGATGAAAATCCTTCTGATCTAATTGTCATATGGGAAGAGAAATTTAGTCGGTGAGTAGAAAAGGAGTAAAAAAAAAATGAGAATTTCTCAAATTTCATGCTTTAACTCATCGACTGTTTTTCCGTTACCTTGAACGAAATTTAACAATGAATTCAACCGATTCGAAAGTTGAGGGCAATTAAATTGATACACGCTATATCGGGTAATCGCATGTGGCAAACGAGCAGATTTACTTAAGGTTAAGCAGAGAGCGGAGTGCAGGCGCCGTTTGCGAACAAGTTTCCATTTGCGGTGTTGTAGTACAAACGTTATGTAGATTATAGAGGTGGTACACTAACAGGCATCACATGGAAAGTTACCGAACAAAACGAATTCTGATGCAGGAGATACCTGCACGTAGGCATGATACATAATACATTACATAGGTGTACATGGGAACGGTGAATCGCATACACCCTAGGTACGAACTACACATTGGTAAAATCGACTTTGTAATCCATATTCCAAAGCGAAGTCTAACTTTGTACTACCATGTTGTACACACCGCTTTAACAGTTACCACGAAGAGTTTGAAAACCGTGTTGCATACACGTGATTCCGAATCAATATCACATTCTAGCAGAGAAAATTTTCGATCAGTTTATCCTTAGATCGGATAATTATAATCAGAATTACTTTTTAAAATTATCGTTTGGATAAAAGTTTCATTAATATAACTTATGAAACTGTTGAGGGAAAATTTTCCCCGTTTACAACTCAAATTATCTCTGGTTTCCCGCGCATTCGCGAAGAACACGATCTACGCGGTGATTCGCTGTAGACGAATGACGTCACAGCTGCGCGCGTCTAACGGACAATCGTGATAACTGAAAACCAATTCTCTGAGGATTTCAACCAGATTAGGTTACGTCAGTTTGTTGAAGCTGAAAAACCGACTGAAATACAAAGAAGAAAGATTAGATGGTAAGTTTCTAAGTTTCGAGGAAAGAAATCCTTCGATTAAACCAACAGAAGACAGCCTATTGTAAACACTTACGTCAACATGGGCTAGGCGAAGACAGTAATAATATCCATGTGTAATTCTTGGCTGATACATAGCTATCTACAATAATAATAATAATAATAATAATAATAATAATAATAATAATAATAATAATAATAATAATAATAATAATAATAATAATAATAATAATAATATCAATGATAATAATAACAATAGTAATGACGTGAAGGAACTGGATGTTCGAGTTTTTCTCGCGAATACAGTATAGAAGCTGAGAATATCCCGCGGGGGTCTGTGGAATAAGATTGCATGACGAGTGTGGATGGACTGAACACGCGGTCTTGTACTTCATTTGTATAATGTGTTGTGTTATAGGTAAGAGGAGCAGGATATCCGGAGGGAGAGAAAGAGAGAGATAGAGAGAGAGAAGATGAAGAGGTGAGAACACTAGATGTGCAAGGCTTTGTACTCGTCTACCCTCTACCGCGAAAACTGATACTTCCGTTCCGTTGATGTTTCCTGTGATATTTGTTCAACGCAACCCCTCCACTATCCAATTTAATGGAGCATACAAAACTACCTTCGAATATGGCGCCACCCACGCCCGGGCAACCCTTGAAATTCAATGTTTCTCGATTTGATAAATCAGGTCGAAAAAAGCGATGGTTGAAATTCAATTTTTTCACTTTGGTTCAATCTTTTTTTATTCAATTTCGTTGCCATAGACACTTTTCATCTTGTTACTATTGTCGTCGATTTTATTTATTTTTTTTCAAGTAAAAAAATACTTTCTCCACAAATTAGTACTCTTCAAATAGAAATTCCCAAAAGTTGATTATTTTTGAGCGACATTCAACGTGACAAAAATCACCGAAAGATCGTTTTATAAAATTCGTTTTACAATTTGATTTTTGTACAACATTTGAGGGTCAAAAGATCACGATTTAAAGCTTCTAAATAATTATTGCGTAAGCTTCGAGGGTGTAATAAATAAGCATAAAAAACAAACTAAATAACGAAGACGCGCGTTGGCTAATTCAGACCGAACAACCCGCACCAAGAAAGGAATTCTTGAATTTATTTCGACCGTTTATTTATCGACTTATTTACTTTCAGAGGGTCTCCTTAAACTCCCCGAGGGATTGAATTGAGCTTTAATTAGTACGGGGAATATCTGTCTGTTTAAAACTCGAACGATACCTACGTTTTATGATCCGCTTATTATAGACACATAAGACTTTAAATCTAAACAGATTTGATGCAGCAGCACTCAATGCGTCCGCGTTTATATACACGAGATATTTATTTTCTCGTCGAGTGTATGGGGATTTTCAAATTCCATGTTTATAACTCTGAGCGAAACTTTGTTCTCAAATTGTAAAAATAAAATCAGGCTAACATATTTTCAAAATGAATTTAAATACTCGAATGCAAGGTGCAGAAATTTACATTTAAAAATATGATGCAAATTAATAAAAATGAACAGCGTGCGTTTGTATCGAATAAACTGCCTCGCTCGAATCCAATCATTTGACGTTGAACATAACTTTGTTTTTATCTTTATTTTGATTTTTTTTTTCCGTAACGTATCTCAATTTTCTTTCGCCCAATCAAAGTTTATCTTCGGCTTACTGTTATACACACATTTGAATGTACACCGATCCGCAGTATCGGAAAACGCGTCGACGACGTGCTTCGATTACTTCAAAGTACCCTTCTCCTCTCGTGTGCCATATCCGTACATTGATACACACGTGGGAGATGCAGGCAGCCATAACGATGCTGCCAATCGATGCATGAAAGTACCACTTTAGAATCTACACATGCGACGTAACTCGATATATATATATATATGTATATATATATATATATATATATATACATATTTAAATATACCCAAGTTATATACTTAAAGCCATATGCGCGGATTTTAGAGCACGTGGTAACGAAATAAAAATAACAAACAAAAAAGAAAAAAGAAATTACGAAAATTTCTACCAGAATTTACTACGGAATTTCAAACACTACCGTTTTAATTTTCTCTGAAAAGGTTTTTGTCCAACATACTATAACTACAAACTCGAAACCGAATTTCAAAAAATTTCCTGCAAATATTTGTTGAATTCAAAATTCAAATTCTTAATCCAAGCTTCAAATACTTAATTTCTTCTCCTGAATTACAACCTCTGCAAGGATCAAATTCACTGAAAAAAATTCTCATTTATCCCGGGGGAGATTTTCGCCTGCGCGTAAAGGCGATAAATATTATTCGCAATATGCGGTTCGTTCGTACTCAATAAATTCTTATGTATCTAACTTGTAACATATCTATACCGCACGTCATGAAAGTCAAGGAAGACCGCGTCGGAAATCGAGCGATATATACATACATGCGGATACTTTATATACACCTACTTATCCACTTCATAAATCATGCATGCGATTTGTGGTTTATGTACATTGTATGTATGTACATACATACGAGATACAGGATATCCACTATATATAATATACTCGCAATACTTCAAATGCAAACGACGCGGCGATTCGCCCGAGATTTATACGATTACGAAGCTAATATCAATTGGGTGTTCTATTTTTCATTAATTATTAATCAAAAAGTATTTCTTTTTTTTTCTCTTACCTCTGTATAAATTCTTTCTTAACCTTTAATATTAAGTGATATAATAAAACGAATGGATAAACGAATTAAGGGTAAAAAAAGATCCTCCATAAAACCTCACTGATCAGAGTTTCAGATTCCCTGACGGAAACTCAAGTCCAGGTGCATAGGGGTCGCCGTTCCAGGTGTGTTTGCACACTTTATCCTGGTGTTCCCAAATCTTGCTCCCTGCCTCGAACAATCGTTATACTTCTATAGTCGATCCACCCGTGAGTATCGAAATGATTATTCCATAAAAGATGCATGAAAACTGATCAGAACGAAGACTAAAGACTGTTTAAACTTTCCAGAAAACCACATCATTAGTGTCTGTGCAAGAGATTGAAGAATTTAATACTTCTCAATTATCACTTTTCTTTCCTATGTCCGTATGTTTCGCTGATAATAAATAATTGACGGTGTTTATACCCTTGCAATTCGCTGTTTTATACTCGTGGTTGAGTACGGATGCAGACGTGTAAGTATATCGCACACAGTGATCGGGATATTATACCTACATCGTGCACATGGGCCAGGTGGCACCAGATGCGCGAGTACGAAAAGTTTCGACTGAGGATTACGAGGACAGCTGCGTCTGTCCTGACGTCGATCACGAGGAACTCTCCTGTTAGTTTTCAAACGATGGGTATAACGTATTATTCGGTATTCCTTTTCCGACGAGCCAACCAACGAAACTCTCGGCAAACGGTGCGGGGGCGATTGATTTATACTCATGGTTATATTACTGGAGTTTTAAATTCCGTTCCGATCACTAACGGTGAATCATTATTCCCGTATAGATTCCGCTTTTAAGTGTAATAAAATATGCGTAATTAACAAGGGGAAAAAGTCTTGGATTGCAGATTCCACGACGTTTAATACGGAGATCAACGAAAGAGAAGGGAAGAAATTCCAAGTGAAGAAAAGTGATTATTCGGCCTTATGCTCAGAGATTGATCTGTAACTTGAGGAATGTAGGTATAGTAGCTTACAAGAGTATAATTTAGTATAAAGGGATGTACTTCTGATCATCAAAAGTAAATATCAAGGTACACTCTCATTTTACCGCCAATGTGTACCACGAATTCCTGAAGTTACTAAATCAATCGGCTACCACGAGGTAGCCATCCGAAAGAGTATCGTCATTTCAAATTTTGACTCACGGTTCGATTGAAGTCAAAACATGATATATATTTTGAGGTTATACTTTTGAGCCACGATTGGCGAGAATTCTCTCGCAGAACGATCGTGTTTCTTACTTATATACAAAAGAGAGATTTGAAGTTGTGGTTGTTACATGTACAGTCCTTGATTATTCTCATTTTTTATCGTAACTAAAAAATATATAAAGTTTTGATTACGAAGTAAAAACGACTTTTGTATCTGTAACCAGAAAATCTAGTACGTGTTACCATTTTTTTTTTTTTACACCTCGAAAACGCGGGGATGCAAAACTCCTGTACCGCTCAAGCGATCAAAGTGAAAGTTGGGTAGTTAATGCCTTATTTTGGCAAAAAGTGGAGCGTATTTTTAATTTTTCAAGATTTGGAAAAAAAATTTACAGATTGGTTACCACCCACAGAAATTGGCCAAATTTTCACAGTTGCACTGAATGAATCAAACTCTCCCGTATGATGCCAGTCGGCGGTGATCAAACACACATTTTGGGTCCAGTCCCATGAGATTTCATGGTGAAATGACGAAATGGCGACTGATCTGGTTTTCGATTACGAAGAACACCGAAATCTCTTTTTGGCGACATTTGTTACCGACATTACGCGCATGCCGGTAACGCATGCATGTAATGTCGGTAAAAAATAACCGGCATGCGTGAAAGGTCGGTGACAAATGTCGCCAAAAAGAGATTTCGGTGTTTTTCGTAATCGGAAACCAGATCAGCTGCCATTTCGTCATTTCACCATCAAATCTCACGGAACTGGGCTCAAA
This sequence comes from Diprion similis, assembly GCF_021155765.1. Classification (NCBI taxonomy): domain Eukaryota; kingdom Metazoa; phylum Arthropoda; class Insecta; order Hymenoptera; family Diprionidae; genus Diprion; species Diprion similis. Next base: position 23,664,233 of record NC_060110.1, read on the forward strand.
ATGTGTGTTTCATCACCGCCGACTGGCATCATACTGGAGAGTTTGATCCATTCAGTGTAACTGTGAAAATTTGGCCAATTTCTGTGGGTGGTAGCCAATCAGTTAAATTTTTTTCTTAATTTTGAACAATTAAAACGACGCTCCACTTTTTGCCAAAATAAGGCATTAAATGCCCAAGTTTCACTCTGATCGCTTGAGTGGTATAGGAGTTTTGAATCCCCGCGTTTTTGAGTTGTATAACGCGTCTTTATAAGCACCTCAAGGCCATTTGACTAGATTTTTTGAACTATAACCGTAGAAGGATGAACCTCGCAGGTAGAAAAAACGACGGAACCCTCTGCATCCCCCCCCCCCCCCTCCTTCAGTTTAGGGACGTACCTTTTGGGCCTTGCAGGCAGCGGCGAGGGGCAGCACGTCGTGGGGATGAGCGGAGTGTCTGTCCCGAAGGCACAGCGAGCATGCGGCGCTTTTGCACATCGCGCAGTAGAGGCAAACCATTTCGGTAGGGTGATCGGCGCACCCCATCGCACCCGGGTCACCCGGCCCACGTTGTCGCGTCGAAGAGGACTGCCAGCTGCCCCTTGGTGGTCCCAGGTTGTGAGCGGCCAGGGGCCCTCTGTTGGGGTGACAAGATTCTCGGCAGGAGTCGCAGTAGAGGACCTGAAAGTTGGCGAAAACGTTTGTATCAATAACAAGGATCGTTATCGCCGCACGGAGAAAAATATTCGACGGTCTTACCGACCGTCGGCAAAGAGCGTCGGTACAAACTGTTGCCATGCGATTAACCGATTAGTCGGCAGCATAGATTGATCGTTTTTTCGATTAATCGACGATTTTGGTTAATCGTTTTTCCGATTGATCGATTGATCGAAGTGCCTCATAATAATTCTGCAAGTCTGTCGGTATATGAATGAAAAACGTCGATTAATTGATTAATCGGAGGAACGATTAATCAAAATCGTCGATTGATCGATTAATTCATCGAAAGAACGATTAATTGAAGCTAGCGATCAATCGATTGATTGCACAGTACTAGTACAAATAACGCGATACAATATCAAACCAAACATAATATTCGGGACTGTTTGTTGTAGTTACGGGTCAATTAACCGATTGGAGGTACTATGTAATTAGATGCTCGAATGGATTCATTGATTATTTATGCTTGAATAAAGACAGTTGGTGATCGTCGGATATGGGTTCAAGCGTATTAGTAAACGGCTAATCAAGTGGACACAGAAACCCCTTGAGGTGTTTTTATGCCATACGGAATGTCGCAAGATTTGATAAATGAAAATGAATGAAACGTGCCTTAAAAATAAAAAGAGAAATGAATTTGTCTACATGTTATATGTCGTTAAAAGTGGCCACAGAATCTACCGATAAATTTTTGTTGTTCCCTTACGTTCTACAAGAGTTTAAAATCAATTGATAAAAAAATTCTGAATACATAGATTAGAATATACGATATACAAATTTAGATTAGTTACAATATCTGTAAATTTATGACGAGAGCATATGAAAAGAGACGAGAGACGTGAAAAGGAAGATAAACAAAACCGAATTCAGTTATTGTATAGAGATACAAATACAGAGACTATTAGATGCGGAGGAGAGATACGCGGAGAAATTCATCATCGACGAACTTGCGTTGTTTGAAATGCTCGCACTACAATGATAAAATCCAGACAGTTGTTTCTTGGGAATCGTCAAGAAAGGTTCTTCTCTCAATTAGGGTAGTAGATCCATTGATGAGACCAGAGTGAGTTTGAGTTTCTCAATGTGCCTGACTGCCTGTGTTACGTAAAATTCGTCGGAGTTAATTCGGAAACAATGATACCTAACAAGAACAACAACAAGAACAACGATAATCCTACCTTGAGGGATCTCAAATTAGCGAAGTTGAGCCATTATATTTGACATAGAATTGAATGACAGGGTAACTAATGACACGTGCAATCCTGACGTAAGCCCTTCATTTGAAACCCCCCGTTATTTTTTTAATCTCATCGCACGATGTACGTCAAAACGTGGAGAGATTATGGATGATGAATATACTTCGCTGTTTTTTTTACGTCAACCCGGAGAGACCAACAACAGCAGACATGTCATACGGCTAGTCCTCTTTTTGAAACACCAAATAACTTTATGCACATTACATGATAGAAAAATCTCTACAGCGCAATACACGTGTACGTGTATATCTAATCTAATCCCAGAGTTGAGTGTTTTATTTGTGTATTTTTTTTTTTTTTTTTTTTTTACATGCCAATTTTTTATTTCTCGCGACACTATACGAGCCCTATTTCAGGCGGTCTACAATTAAAATAATCTCGCCGCTGCTCAGAGGTGAGATGAGAGAAAGGGTAACAACACTCCGCGGAGAACTGGGTTAAGGTGGGCGAGTGAAGTGAAGAGACTTTTTGGCACACACCTCCAAAGAGGAAATAGCATCTAAGGTAGAAGCTTAGCGGGAGAGAAGAGCAGAGAATTTATCGCGGAGGTTTACCTTGCGGAAGTTTGAGGGACGGACAAAGACGGAAATAGTAGGTGAAACAGTCTCTTGACAAATATATAATCCTGTAAACTATCGAACAACTGTAATTAAACTCAGATCAACACAGCTGTCGGCTCAAGGCCGGGGAACGTGATGCTAGTGGTTGCATTTCATTGTTCGAATCACGTCGATGCTTGTGAGGAACCTTGATGCAAACCAAACAAAAGAACTCGTGGGATTTTGTCTTCTGCAGAGGGGTTTTTGCAAAATATGGTTTCTAGCAAATACTGTCAAGTCTGACTGAATTTCCACCGAACTTGAAGTAAAAGCCTCCCTTGATCTCTTGGACATCAAAGAGCCCAGGACCTTTACTCAGTGTCTCTGGACTTCTGTGTTTGCATTGATTTTTAGCGAATTTTTAACTTGAAGATTTGTCGAGGACTGACTCTATCGGTTGAACAATGGTGGAAATATTGGTTGACTCGCTTCCTGCTACTCAAGAGACCCTGTGAAATTTCAACGGTTTCTGCATTTTAATACGCTTTTAAGATCGGATACGTTCCATTAAAAGATTCGATTGTTGAGTTCGTGAATTTTAAATCGAACGAGAACGTTCCGAGTACCAAACTTCGAGATCCTTTCTGCCACAAAATTTCCCTGCGGGATTCTCAGATTTTCCAAGTTTTCCAGGTCACCCTGAACTCCATTAAGATCCGATATTCTCAATCAAATCCGGTAACCCTGAATCGAATTCTAATGTCCAAAGGTATGAGAATTCGAAATTTTCCGAAACGTTATGGGGTGTTTCAATTTCCGAGATCGTTTAATTTAATCGCAATGAATTCCGATACTATTTGAATATCGAATTCATCCGAATCTAGTTCGGATGTTAGAACACAAGATAATCACATCCTGCGATTTTTCCACCCACTATTAGGTGTTATAAGTTTCCGAATGCATGAGGCTGGAGTTAGTAACGTTAGCCCAACGAAACATTGGAGGAAAATATTACTATTTTTTTACTAGTTTTACGAAACGTGAACCATTACAATGATGTTACTAACTTCAGCCTCATTCGAATTCGTGATAAATTGTGTTAAAATTTGAAGATAAAATTCAGAAGTATTTACTCCAAATTCGGTACAACCTTAAATACCAAAAAAAGCTTCTGTCTGGTAGTCGTTTATACCCCAATTCCGTTAAGGACGTACTATACTTAAATAGGAAACAAATCGAATAAATCACGAGATCGAAGTTAGTAAAGTTATGGTAACCAAACACGACAAAAAAAAGTTTATAATTTTCCAACTTTGAATGACTAAAAAATTTGAGCAGGTTTTTCTTGATCATGATCTATCTAATTTCGTACAATCCTAAAGAGTGATCTTAATGAAACATCCTTATCCTGAAACGTCGCTAGCTTTAATCCGATTGAAAAAAGGAAACTCTGGTGGCGTGATGGGAATGTCGAATCGGCTCGCTCACCTCACACTGTTCGCAAGCGACGGTTGCCTCCCGCGGGTCAGCCTCACACATCTGACACTGAAGCCTGACGTTCCTGGCCTCTTGGTACTTGTCAACGATGTGTTGCATGGCCCTGTACTTGGGTAAATTGTGTGCGCCACCCTCGTCAAAGTAGACCATCTTCTGGCATACGGGGCATGCTAGACAGAGGGTGCCCCCGGAGGGCGGAAAGCCGCCGTTCCCCGGCGTGCCGACGTAGCTTCCGGGTCGCGAGGAGGTCGAGGTACTGCTGCAAACAACCCCCGAGTCGGTCTCCGATAGTATCGACAGCTTGTCGGCCTCCTGATCGGGCCCGTTTCCTGCGGGATCGGGGGGGCAACATTCCGGCTGTGAATCGGGGGGGGCCTGAAGGCCCACGGCACAAGAGAGGCAGAGCGCGTGCCAGCAGGGCAGGAGTACAGGCTCGGAGAAAAGTTCCTTACACGAGGGGCACCGCAGCTCGTCCTCCATGCCGAGCGTCGGAACCGTAAGGTCTCAAGTCCTCGGCTCGGCGCCGATCGGTGTTTAAGGATCGGTTCACCTCTCGAACCGGCGCATCACACGACACCTTATCACAATATCATCTCCCCGTGGATCCACTGAACTGAAAAACTTCTCGCCGGTATATTAACGAGCCGCAAGTCGGTTTTTTGTAACAATTCGATAAAATAGGTACGGCACTCTGGTGTTACTTGTCAAATTTCCGGCGCGAATTTCACTCCGGTCCGGGTTCCTCGTCCAATTAAGACCGCACTTGCACTCCTCGGACGAATACGGAACGAACGCACAGTGGTGCATACAAGAAAGGCGTCAAGCTGGCCCGAACGACAGGCTGCCTCTGGGTTGACTGACTCCCAGTTCTAGAACTGAACGGCGCTGCGCAGACGGTCCACGCACGGATTACTCTCAGGGCCGTAGAAAGGGGGTTTTTCGACTTGTGAACGTTCCTTGGGGGCGCCCTCGATGACGTGACGATTGTTGCTTGTGTCTTTCGTATGAAAACCGGGCCACTTCATGCCCTTGGGATCATTGTTGTTATGGTAATAGGTGTTCTTATACGATTGAAAGTCGAGGGTGTTAAGACAAATCGGCTTACTTGAACTAAAAAACCACCGTTCCTCGGTGTATCTACGAAAATAGCTTGTAAACACGGGTCTCCCAGTTCCATAGGCCTTTTCCATTCCGAGATCATTTATTATGCTCCAGGTCACAGCTCTATGAAAACAAACGTATAGTCGGGACGATTATAAAACGTAGAATTAACCATTTCTTGGACTCGATATTATTCCAAGTGTTTTAACGGTATTAAAGGAGTGATTGTAATCGGGGGTATAAACGAATATTCCAAACGTTGAAACTACGCCGAACGATCAAAGAGTCTTTGGAGCAATAAGCAAAACTGCATTCTTCACGGATTTACGATCGGAGGTGAATGCAGTAAAAAGTATAAGCTGTAGAAACTACTAGATAATATAATCAACGTACAAATAAAGAAGATATAACTATATACTTTATGAGTTGTTGGCTCGTCTTGTACGATTTCCTGCACCATTTACAGATATGGGTTTTCTTTTTTAAGCGATAAGGAGACACTTTTACTGTTGCTACACCTGTGAAAATATGTTACAAAAAAATAGCTACACCTTTGCAGGTATCCGATTAATTTGCAGTGATACTATTTGCATCAGCCCGATTACCTACTATCGGTTGAACACACTTACTCAAGCGTCGATTAATTTTTGTGTACTAAAGTGGAAAATCAATCATTCAGCGGTTTGTGTTGGTTCAAACCATTGTCGATCCATTGGTAAAACCGAAAGATAAGCAGCCCCTCGTGTTTACTTGAGATTATCCAGCGAGGCAAAATACACAGTTGTGAAATATGTCGATATAATAGCGGTGGAGACAGTTCCGGAATACAAGACGTATCATCTACCTAGGTTGAAAATTATTTTAAAGCTTATAAATAGAATAAAAATTGAACAATAGCGCAGATAAAAAGCGCTGAAAGTTATACACTATTATAAAATAGGACAGCATGTCAACTTTCCTATTATATACTGTACTGCACCAGGTAGTTCATATTTTACGATCTTGTATCACCGTACCTAATCTTCCGTAGCGTCGTTCTTTTTCTTCTCCTGGGTACAGCGCTTGTAGCCCTGAACCATTGTCCGGCACCGTTCTTTGTTGTCGTTTTTTAAACAACATACCCGCCCAGGTATATAGGTACAAACTTCGTTACGTCGAAAGTCGAACGTCGAGCTGCATTGGACGGAGAGTGGAATCCGCTTCCAAGGGCCAGGGAGGGGATGAAGGATCCAGCTGCATGATGAACCTATGGAAGCATTGAGTCTCGTCCTCATCGGGGCCTGATCAAGCCTGCAAGTCCCCGACAAACATAATTCTGCAGTGATTGCTTCTGCTTCGGTTAACAATCCTGAAAAGCTTCAAATTTTCATAGTCCATGAACCGTCTGTCGGTCTGTGATTCCCTGTGCTAGTCCTTATCGATTGCAAGTATATTTAACCATATGAGTCGATATTACCGCAAGAGTACGAGGCTTAAAACTGAAACGTAAAAGTGATATCAAAGGTGCTTAACTACAACTAGACATAGGTGAGGCAGAACGTAGAGTTCAGCGGGTAAAGGATTCTAAATTTGAATTTCAATTACGTTCGAATCGACGCGGTGATTTGAACATCAGCAGATTGAACCGCCTCGATTAATCACTTGTGAGTTTTGCAATTGGTGTTCATTAATCCTCAGTCTATATTCTAACTAGAACAAGCGTATTTTCTTGCGTAATAGGCAATGACGAAATTTTGCAAGCTCGCGATAGTGAAGAACACTCGCCAACAAGTCTCGTTCGAACAGCTTCGCCGTCGTGATGTTTGAAGAACGGTGGCGCCACTTTCCGGTGTCAGTAATCGAGATGACAGGCACCGTCGCAGCAACAGCCTCGCACGCATCGACACGACGTCATTAATGAACACTGGTGACGAATTGCCGGATTTTTTTGCACGTCAGATATTTTAAAACAGCCAGAGAGGGGGAAATTCTTTGATCAGAATCTCTACTAGGTACCAGTCGGTAGTGTCGATATGACAGTCTGACGCAAAAGTGCTTGGCAGGTATTTGCGTGCCAAAACGTAGAGCCCAGTACAGTTTCACGTGTCGTTGAAAAACTGCGTGAAATTTCTGCAGCAAACGCATGCGTTATACGCTCTCGACCATCGCGCTAATTGCCTAACAAGTTCTTCGCACCGGTACTGCTGCCTTGACCTTCGCATATCATTGTGGGAACCCACATTATTCGTTTATTCGTTAGATAGCCGTTCGCCACCTGTGCGGACGCGCCTTGTACTAATCAAAATCGCAGTGACAATTCCTCGATCAAAATTATATTTCGGTTTTCACTTAGACACTGTCGATTCTTTAATAAAAATCGAACCCTGCCTTGTGGGGTTTGAACTTGAGGACGGACATTTTCGTCAATGTATCAAAGAGCTACGAAGGTTGAAGCGTCGACGAGAGGCTAATATTACACCGCTTGAGGAAAAGTCGTGGGTGTCACGTGGATGAAACCCTTATCTGCAGATATACTGGAGTAGGTAGACATAAAAATCGATAAGAGAAGAATATTTCCTCGTCAACGTGGATCGGTCGCGTATCTGTTAAATGATCTGAGTGTAGTATTTCGACACTGCTGAATGAGCCAACAAGCCCTGAGATATTTCCTCTCTTTCGTAACATTCAATTGCAGTCATTCGCGCGCAGAAAATAAATCCCACGATAAAAATGTCTGCGAGCCTCCTAGTACGTTTGTCGGTTCGAAAACCGGCCAGAAAATTGGCTAAATTATACTCCACCAGCGGAACCAGGTTAGTATTAAATTATGGATGATATTACAGTGAATATTTAATCTTCCACAATAATGTTTACGAAGCCGATAGGCAGTGGACTATTCGTATAATTTCAAATACGTTAGAATTCGGTTTGAAATTGAAGAGAATTGAAAAGTCCGTTAAATCGCCTGACCGCGATGTGGTTTAAATTCGATAATAACAGTATTTTTCCCAGTCTATTTGCCTGTTTTTTATTCGGGATAATTATCACATCCTCATTCAAGCATAATAAGGAAACATTAAGCCGATAATTTGTCGCAATAGATATTGTCTAGCCACATTTTCGCATTCTAAATTTGAACGACAAATCGAATGATTTGAATTTTAGCTTGGAGCATCCTGACACATTCGATTTGGTGATAGTGGGCGGAGGCATCGTGGGGTGTGCAACGGGAAGAGAAATGCTGATAAGACATCCAGCAATGAAAATAGCGATTGTCGAGAAAGAGAAGGACCTAGCGATGCACCAGACTGGGCATAACAGTGGCGTGGTGCATGCCGGTATATATTACGCCCCGGGAAGTTTGAAGGTACGCGGTAATAAGAGGGAAATTAAGGCGGGACGTAAGCTACAAACACATTGCTTTACAATACAAGACGATTCACCATACCTTGATTTCCAACAGGCCAAACTCTGCGTCGAGGGTGCAAAATTGTCGTACGATTACTTCGACAAACATAACGTCCCGTACAAAAAGGTGGGAAAGCTTATTGTCGCCAAGGATGCAAAAGAGGCGATCAGAATCGACGAACTCTTTGATCGCGGGACGAAAAACAACGTCCCGGATCTCGAAGTCGTTGGAAAAAATCGTATAAAAGATTTTGAAACGAACATTCAGGTGAGGGGATATTCCGATGAATCTAGGTGCTCGCACCACTTGCATTCAATTCGATTAATTCGAAACGTTTTAGGGCGAGAAAGCGCTCTGGTCACCATGGACCGGTATCGTGGACTGGGGTGCGGTCTGCAAGGTATTCGGTGAGGAGTTCAAAAAAATGGGGGGTGAAGTATTCCTCAATTCCGAGGTGACAGGGTTCACCGAAATGATAGAGTCCAAAGGCACACGTGGTAAACTGATGCCGATGGTCGTCCATACTAGGAATAACAAGGTATGCATTGGTCGTTGCATCCTCAGGTTCCGGAATGCTTACTTCTTTCAGTTGCATTTCACGCAGTCTTGAGCTTACATGATTAATTTAAAATTTACAGTACATTCCGACGAGGTTTGTTTTGACTTGTGCCGGATTGCATTCAGATCGCGTTGCGAAATTGACAGGATGCGACGTGAATCCCAGGATTGTTCCATTCCGAGGGGAGTACTTCAGGATGTCGGACACGACCAAGTCCCTCATCACAACGAACGTTTATCCAGTACCAGACGCCCGGTTTCCATTTTTGGGTGTCCACTTTACACCCAGAATGTCCGGGGATGTGTGGATAGGACCAAATGCTGTCTTAGCGTTATCCAGAGAAGGCTACAGGTGCGTAATCAGGCACGAAATGTTGAATTTACGATGAGAAATCGGTTGACTATCGTAACGTACCGCAATTTTTTAGTTGGACACAAGTAAACTTGAGAGACTGTATCGAGATGGCCACATTCCCAGGCCTGTATAAGCTTTGCTCCAAGTATGCGCTTCCAGGAGCTCTGGAGATGATTAAATCCATATTCCCCTCACTGACTGTCAAGGACTTGCAGAAAACTCTCCCTGGAATCACTAGGAAGGATATATTGAGGTGCGTATACCTGTGTAAACTGTAGTGGATAGCTTCTGAAATTTTACAAAATCTTGACAAAGCCATGTGCAAGTACAATCCATCTATAGGGACAAGGCTGGAGTCCGAGCACAGGCTTTGAATGATAAGGGGGAGCTGGTGGATGACTTTGTCTTTGACGGAGGCGAGGGTAGCATTGGAAGCAGAGTAATTCACTGTCGTAATGCTCCTTCACCAGCGGCGACAAGCAGTATGGCGATAGCAAAGTACATTTCAGACAAGCTCGAAAACGATTTCAAGTTATGAAGAAAATGTTTGAAGATAGGACTCCTGGTCTTATCCTAGTTTTCTAATAATTGTCTATAATTTTTTCTACTTGGCATGATATACGCGCATCGAAAGAGAAAATAATTCTTTGCCAAAGAATCTCACCAGAACCTGAGTCTCTGAGTCTTAACTGAGAAAACGTGAAATGTTGCATTCGGGACCTAAGACTTACTCAAAACCAAAACGATTGTTGAAGTAAAATCCATCTATTTATCATCAGTGATGATAATAACAATATAAATCGTGAAACCTCACCAGTGATCAAGGGACTTATTTACAGTATAATACAATAAATAGTATAAGTATTTGTACACGTATATACCTATCCTAGCTTTGGGAATAACAACTTAGTTATAGCTGGCTTCGAGATGCTGTTTTGTAGAATCTCAAAGTGCCATCCGTATTTAACGTTATACATAATACAGTACAATAAAATATCGATAAATATGGTATTATGAAAAATGTCCGGGAATTTTCACGAAAAACTGGACATTACATGGCAGATTCTAATAAGATTAGAAGATATATAAAAATACGTACAAAAAGGAATCTGTACATTTAATGTCCAAACCTGCGTGAGAATCTCGATATCTCTACATAAATGTACAATATATGTATATAAATAAATGTTACGATCATATGGATAATCAGATTATTCTCAGACCCTTTAAAGATATTAAAAATTTCCTTCCTGCGAAATCCCAAGCCGCAGTCATGTGAAATCCCATGTTGGTCAGAACAACCATATACTCTGACATGGCAAAGAGGGAGTACACTAAAAAATTGTATAAGAAAGATTAGGTTGTAAAGTTGTTTTGAATTTAGCATAGACTTCAGAACAATTGTGATATTTCTCACCGTTCGCCTCGCAGTATTTATTATGCCTATAGAAAAAATAGCACGCCAATAGTATCGAAGACACGTTAGCGAACAGCATACGCCATTTCCATTTGAATGAACTTGCCTCAACTGCATCTTTAGCCGGGCTTCTACAACTCCTCGTTATCATGCACGACAAGCTCATGTGCAACAAAGACATTATCAAGAAGGTGATGAACGATAACTTGTGAAGAGCTGTAAAAAATGATTTAGTGTTAAATTTTGCTTCCTGAACAATCTTATATCAGCTCTCTATGTTTATTCTGTAATTCACATTCACTTTAAGGAGTGTAAATGATATTACGCACCATAATTGTCGTGCGAGGACCAAAAACTTAGAGTAACCAGAGCAGTGTTTTCGATCGCATAAGCGGCCAGAGCTATGCGAGAAACAAACTGCGCCCACTTATATACCGTTTCCTTATAGTGTCGATAGTACATGATCAGAACGAGTACCCTGGTGTGTGCTTGGATGGCAATTGCCGCCTTCCAGACGTCGCTTTGAGGCTTGTAGTGCCCGATGGCAGCGGAAATTGATGGCAGAAAATTGTACACCTAAAAATAATATACTAATGATTATAAGTTAGATTAAATGATGAGGTTAACAACAATGGTGAACTCGGTACCTCGCAATGTGTGAAATTAGCTTCTTTGAAATTATACAGTATAGACCAGCAGACACAGAAGACAAAACCTAAGAACGGCAGGGAGACGGTAAACCAGGCGATCCTCGAAAAAGGTATGAGCAAACGTAACCTCGTAGATGTTTCGCTGACGAGGGGAATGTATTCGGAACCAAATCTGGATAAGTTCTCCATGGCGTTCAATGAATTCTAAGTGATTATCTCCACCCTATGGCACTTGATGTTTTTTTCTCTATTTAATTTACTGTACAATTGAGGTTAACTTGTGATTAGAGCTGACAACCATTTGCGGCTAGTAAAAAAAGTTCGAAGAGGCATCTTTTCTTCGGTACACATATTAAACTATCTAATCAGCTGTACATCGGCACTCTCACTATGCACTTCGGGTATATATTTTCTAAACTAATCACAGCTTTCGAACTCATTATCTCTACTGTCATCGATTCGATGTCATCGTCGATTGTTAGCAATTGTCTGCTTTTAGTTGCCGTCTCGTTGATCGATTACTCGATGCGAAGTGTTCCAACTAAGAAAAACAAAATACACCAAAATTTCCCTAAAATTTCCTAGATTCTCCAACATTTTCCCAACATAATTGACAGAAAAGGGGCGTTTTTGATTGAGGTATCAATTAATTCTGTAACAAGAACTATACATTTTCATTTTCGTTGCATCAAACAGGGATTTCAAGCCTTTACAATCCACTTAATAATTCAGGGGATTTTTATATGCCTTAGTTGGCTATGCTGTACAAAGACGATGGACTGGACTGTGAAGTTAGCGCCAGATTATGCGAAAGGGGTGTCTGCTGTGTTTAGTTCCTAAGTGAGGTTATGTTTCACAGTGACGAAGAAACGTAGATGAACAAAATAAATATAATTTTTATTATTAAAGACTGATAAAGTTACGAGCCGACGATTTCGAAACGGGATAAATATCGCCAACATTGACTATGTGAGTAATTTGTTTTATTTTACACGGAATCATTTGCTCCAAAAGTCGTACATACTTAGTTGCAATTTTGTATTGAATATGCATTGAGCATAGATCTATAAGACTTTTTACAACACACCGCTAATAATTCCTCCCAAAACAATATCGTTCGATCTTGAACATTGCGTGTGACTATCTTGTTGATGAGACGAATACATGAGTATAATGTGCCAGCTGGTAAATCCATACGTCAAAATCGTATTTTATTTGATTTTTCTTCTACGGTTTTTAAACACGAGTCTGGCTACTTTACACAAGCACTCAACTCAGGGTATCTTATACACAAAGCACTTATAGTTAGATAACAGTGTTTACAGAGCCTCGTGACGTGGGTGCCTTGTCAGGTAATTTACAGCCGGTATTACCGTTTCGAATATCGTTAAAAAATTTTGTTATTAATTCAATCCCTCCCCCATTACAGGAAAATTAATAGTAAGTTCCTCGTAAGCGTAAAAATCCCATTTTTTTACTCTTACAAAATTTAAGTTTTATCTTGATGGTACAAAAACACTTGAAAATTAAAAACGAAGAATTTAATCTGAGAACGATAATACTTAAACTGAAATTAACGAATAAACATAAATTTATTAAAAAAGGTAAAAATGACACAGCGTGCAAATATTGTACTTTGGGATATTTTTAATCCGAGGTACGACACTCAGCTGCGGTTGCATATATATAATACATAATATCGTACGATACAAAGGTATTATAAAGTGTGCGTATGTCCTCATGTGTGTCATCTGTATAGATAATTGTAACTTATTTGTGACACAATTTTCGTCTTCCCAAGGTTTTTCTCAGTTCTCTGTCATTCCACATACATTAGTTACTGTACATATATATTCTCTGCGTATATGTATAGGTATGTACTCGCGACGACGACGTTATTGTTGGCCAACGTTACCACTCGGCTTCTCGATTAGACGCAATGCGTCTGTTCAAGTTGCCAGAAACACCGCAGTACCGTAGTCAAGTCGTTTAGAGATACATGTACGTACCTACCTCGATACATGGATGGGTGCCCGTAATCCACTCCGTGACTTTACATTATACATACATATATATATATATATATATATATATATATATATACGTACAAGTTGTAACACACGGTCAGCCGACGAGTCGCACTACCGTCAATTCAATTCCCCTTCTTCGGCATTGTCATCCCCCATTTTACGTCGCACCCCGAGGAAAATAAAATAAATACAATCATATCTGCCGGGTAGTTGAGAGGAGCAAATATACCTTGTAGATACACGCCCTCGCCGCGTCTTTCCGCAGTGCGAGATTAAATCTGGACACTTGCGAAAAGAGCGGTCCACCCTCGTCAGAGATTTTTGTTCCTTTACGAGTAGGTGAAATCATCTTTCTGTTCCCGACTTTTGCCAGATTCTTTGCAGGACCTCATTTCAGTAGGGTTTTACTATGTTTGTACGCATTTTTTTTGTCTTCGATGATTAATTTTATTCATCGGTGAATTCGAACTAGTTCAACGTCTGACAAATTTTTGAAATATTTCCTTAAGTATATAAAATAAGGGAAAGGGTTTTGGGAATACTGCTTATTTTAAACTAATTGGCATTTTAGATAATCGGAAACGAGATTAGAACCTAGCAAGACAATTATCTTTTTTAGCATGATCAATGTATCAACTTAACCGAACAGCTTCGAATTCATTGAACTTATAAATTCTCTGCAATTATTCATGGGTATACAATGAAATTTTACTCGTGGAATTCGCCAAAATATTCTTCCTTCACTTTGGAATTATTTACAATTTATCTATCCGTTGTTCAACTAAGTAAACATTTTATTCGGTTGAATAAATTTCAATCTTCGTCGCCTTTAGATCTACCGTTAGGTATAATATCAATACCCAAGAAATCTTCTCAAGCGTTAAGTAATCGCAGCGTATTTTCAACTAAACAGTTCAGTTGGTTTAAAGCACTCACAAAATTAATTCAGCTCGTCGTAAATTTCTTCAACTGATCAATCAACGAGTTTAGACCCTTTATACGTAGAATATGTTACCTCGTGTGAATTCAGTGAAAGTGAAAAATTTGTAGCAAAAAAATATCTCTCGAAAAAAAGTCAACATTTGTTATGATTTCAAAAAAATCGAGGCGACCATTTTAGCGACAATATAATTTACAAACTGATCGTTGGAGAACGATGCAACGATTTGCAGCAGCAAAAATTTCGCACCAAACGGAGGTGTTGAAATATCAAGAGATTTGGAAAGCTCATTCGAAAGTCATAAAAGTTTATAAATACCGCACGTTGTTTTGTTCTCTATGTTTTTTCTTTTTTTCTTCTTTTTACTTAGACAAGAAAACGTCCTCTTTCTGTGACTCAACGATATAACGATTTTTGAATGCGACACAAACTTGCAAACTAGCTTTCCAAGTGTGACATAAAATTTGAACGCAGATTATGACCCGAAATTATTGCTTATACGTTTTCTGTAACTTTAGTCAAGTTTCTCACGTCCGAAGGAAATATAAAAGACAATATAAATCGAGTTGAACATATGTATACATACAACAAAGAGTTTCGAAGAATTTGAAGCTTTCATAAAACTAAAGTTTATATAATCAGTTAAAATATTTGAGAATATAAATTCAATCGAAACATCTCTTCTTTTTCTCAGTATAAAATTACTCAATGATAACCCCCTTCACCCTGTTAAGCAAGAGTTTTGCCCCCGCCTATTCTGCGAAACCTCTGCAGCCTCCGAAATCGCTGTAGACGTGCGCGAGTCCCTAATATTTTGCAGTTCACGGCGTGCGTCGCCGTCGCCGATTGAAGAGGGTAGGAGTAACGAGAAAAAACGATGATGAGGAGGAGGGAGAAGCGCCGGAGGCAAAAGCGCATGCGCGAATAGCGCGTGGCGCGGAGTTACGAGAGTTTTAGTTTTAGTCCGTTGGTCTCGTCCCTTCGCGCGCATCGCAAGCGCGGCAACCTCTTCCTCGATTAATTTCGAGGGCCCCGAGCGGTGCAGCCGCCCCCCAAAAAGCGCGCCTGAGTTGCTGCAACGGGGGCGAAGAATAACCCGCAAGGGGGCACCGATTGCAGATTTATTTTCCTTTTAATTTTATACACAATATGTAATTTCCGAAAACTGCTGCACGTGGAACTGAAGTGAATAAGTGTAATTTTACTCGAGTAATTAATTGTGAGAACTGAGAGAAGAAGGAAGTAGAAGGTAACCCTGCGCGAAACAGAAGAAATTTGCAGAACAAACGACGCGGGAACAAGACAACGACTGTTTTTTATCAGCAATATCCACGATCATTGATCGCGTCAAATAATTTTTACAACGTATAATTTTTAAACGCGATCACGTGTCACGTGCAACGGTTATCTTCGGTTGAGCCGAAGGATTAAAGGTGGGAAGACAGCAAATGTTTACCCCAAATATTACACATAAATAAGCGATCGTAAGGAGAATCTGAAGTGATTTACGGGTAAACTCACACACCGAGTGTACGAGAAAAAACGCTCTGCGGCCAACGAGGATGGAGGGCTTACATATCGAGTCGAGAAAATTGGAGGTGAACGCTAACCACGAGAAAATGGCGGGAAGTAAGAAAACGGAAATGATAACTCGGGCACAGCGGCGATGGCGTCTCTTAGCAAGGGCGTTGACGAGATCGCCGGAGCCGCAAGAAGATGCCGAGGAGTCAGAACCGGACCCGATTTCGGTGAGACGGTTCACCAACTTCGGCCTGGTGAACGCGGCGGCGTTGGAGAACGTGGTCGGGGATCAGGATTCGACTTGGTACTCGTACGCGGCGACGATAGACCGGAAGTGCTTCGCTGTCGACGTGAGGGAGGTGAACAGGAGCTTCACGGCGAACGAACTGATCGGCTTCAATAACACGGGTAACATTTGCGTATGGCCGTCGGAGGAGTGCTTGGCTCATTATCTGCTGAGCAACCGGGATATTTGCCGGGGAAAAACGGTCCTCGAACTTGGCGGAGGAATGAGCTGCCTTGCCGGAGTCTTCGTCGCAAAGTACTGTAAACCCGCATCCGTCACCCTGACCGACGGCAATGTCACCAGCGTTGATAATGCTAGGTGTATCGTCGCCAGGAACAAATTGGACACGTTTATAGAGTGTCGTGTCGTTCAGTGGGAAAGGGCAGCTAAGGATCTCAGGCAGGATGACGCCAACGCCAATCATGTTCGTCAGGTTCGTTTCGATCTTATCATGTTAAAGTTAGCAACGTTATCGCAACGATTTATGCTGAGGACAAACCGTTATTTCGCCACTTTGGAACTGTTTGAAATTCAGTAAACTATAATAAAACTAAATATACTCATCTTTTGCAATCAGTAAAAATTTGAAAAAAATAGTGATTTTTTTCCAATTTTTCGTTACGACAACGTTACTAACTTCAACCTCCTTTGATCTTGAGTATTTGGATTTCGTGAATTTCAACTTCGCATAGTAACGATGCGTTTTTAGGAAAGATCTGGACAAGTCGGAACTCCGGGATTATTTGAAATTAGATAAAACGTAATAAAGCGAAACATAGCGATATTTTGCAAACTCGGTTACTTTAAAGTCATTCGAAGTTTGCAAAGTAGTAAGTTTTGACTTGTTAATGCTTCGTTACGTTAACGTTAGTAAAGTCAACTCCGTAATTACGTGAAGCTGGAGCTGGCTGTGAGAATCACTGGTCAAACTTCTTTTGAATGGGACAATACAGTTCAGTTTTATAACCAGAATTCTGTCGAAATATATAGGCATAATTATAGACTTCAAGGTATTTGACGAAATTTAGACTGCCAGGTATCATTGCCTAATTATTTGAATCAAAATTAGCACTTTTGGCAGTTAATTCAGGGTGCTAGGCTTCAGCTTCGTCTCCAATCTATCTATTCTTGATCCTCTTTTCATTCCCGTAGGCTCTTTAACAATGATAATAATAATAACAGGAATAATAACAAAGATTGACACGTCACCAAACTCGGTATCAAATACTTTGAGATTTTTATCGCACTCGAGTTCCAGTCGAGTTAATTAGATTTCAGTCAGATTGCGAAGACCAATATTGTCATAAACCTGCAGAAATCTATAAATTCCCGCACGAATCTTTTCAGATTAAATAATCTTACAATTGAGACATCGCGTTGAGAAGCGTAAACCGCGACTTTCATTTTCTTCGAAGGTTGTTCAATCGTTCTACAGAAAGGCTTCGACACTTTATTATATAAACGCAGAATACAATATTCCTCGTAAATAATATCTGCAGTTACGGTACTTACAATGGAAAATCAAAAGCGAATACATTTCCTCTTTATCTGGCTGAAAAAAATTTACCTTCTTTGAAAAGTCATTCAAAACTGATCTCCAAAAAATAAAAATAAATAGTATAAACCGTGAGTCGAAAACTTGAGATCACTCAAGTGATCGCCGTAATGGTTTTCGTTTCCTTATTTTTCTTTTTACGCATTGACATTTGGCCGAAGCCCCTGAACTTGTGTCGTTTTTTTCTCTTGTTTTTTTCCAACCCTCAGCCCCTACGTTCCCTTTGATCTGCACTCCGCCGCGTATATCGCCTCTGCGTTACGCAAATAATTTTCGGGCTTCCATACCGTTCACAGTCAGTCAGGTTTCTATATCCAAATGCTTGTGCAACGGAAAAGATTGCAATACGCGTATATCACATACGCATGCGTAATACCTGCGTACACAATCAATTTCCCCGGGGGATTTCGTTTTTTTTTTTTTTTTTTTTCTTTTATTCTTTCTCTTTTTTTTCATATAAAATCGAGACTCTCTAATGGACTCGATGTTTGTCCTTCTGGCGAGACGATCAGTCGAGAGAGATGCTCTCGTGTTTGTACTCAAATTGCACGCTTATTTTTGCTGCATACAAGCCGTGCATATGGGTGATTCTTGTCCTCTTCCGTGTCTCTATCGCGGCTGAAAAACCTCTGTAGGTATCGGTTCGGACGCCTCGTGATCATCGGAAGATAAGTCGACCGTGAGAAATTACGTTTCACACATAATCGCTCAGGGTGACGCTATTTTAGACACAATTTTTGGGTGCTTTATTCGGCCGGATGGGCGCTTGTATATAATGTATAATAACAAGTATCCACACCTAGCAATATATACATATGTGTGTGTAGAAATGTATCTTCCCGTTTGAACCAGCCATAATGTATGCATAATTTATCATTTTTGCGGAAATTTGACAACTATTCTTGAACACGGCGATAAGGGGAATTTTTCAAATTACCCCCGATGCTGAGCTCGCCTGCATTTTGCCTTCACTTGCGGCAGACAAATTGCGCCGTAAAGTCGTTCCTGCAGGAACATGGCTCAGCACAATATGCACAATGTACTGCGGAACGCTGGTTTGGTACTAAAACTGGAAATTCGCTTCCGCTCGTTGAGCGTAACAAGCCAGAAACCATAAATGTAATAATACGTTGAAAGTTTGTAACGGTGTGCGAACCGCAGAAAAATTAGCCGAAAAATATTCGATTCGAAAGTAAAAAATATCAGAGTTTCATAACTTTGATAATTCTAATTTGCGTTATTGAATTCACACAGATTTATTTCTATTATTGTATGCATTAGTGAGGATCAGGTGACATTACTGGTGATTTTTCGAAACCATTTTTCCCTCTTTTTCTAACCTCGGATTCAAACAATTACCGCCCATTCATCCTTGTAAGGATGCTATAGTCCGTGTTTACCGACCGAGTAAAATTACACTCATTTTGTCTATTGCCCAAGCTCACGCTTGACTGATGCAAATGAGATGCAAATATTTGGAAAAAAAGTTTTCTTCCACGCAACGATGATGACCAAGAAGTGTATTCCTTTGTACAATTCGATTACGTGCACAAGTTCCAGAAACAGATTTTCTGGCTTTATTCCTACATGGACGAAGAAAAGGAATCAAATTCTTTTGTTCGGAATCGTATGTAAAATATAACTCCGGTATTTTCATAATTGAGTGATTCGTTGCAGGCTTCGATAAGAGTAAAAACAAGCGACTGCACTACACTCGGTCGGTAAAAAGGACTATAACTATAACATATCCTTAACCCTTTTAGTCACACATTTTTCAACTCAATATTTTGGCCTGAATTTTGTCACTCGAGGGTTTTTGGGGTCGCTGATCACAAAACTGAAGTCAAAATTTGATAATTTCTGAATCCAAGATGGCGGATCCAATATGGCGGATGTGAAGTCGAAAAAACTATAAAAATTCGATGATTCCAGCCGAAACTTTTTACTTCAATACATTAATAGTCATACGAAGTAATGAAGATCATTGGAAGTTGTAAATAAACTGTGATAAGGTTAGGTCATGGAAATTTTTGAGGTGGGACGCTGAGCTTTCGACTGTGACTGAAAGGGTCAAGACCACACGAACTAATTTTCCAAAGAGCCGAATTGAACAAATTTGCTTGCGATAATTTTCCGCAGACGTGGTCGACGGAATGGAACCAATCGGAATCCCGACGCACATCGCAGGCCGGACTCTACGACGTGATCCTCAGCGCGGACTGTCTGTTCTTCGACGAGGCTCGGCTCGACCTGGTCGAAACGATATTCGGGTGGCTGGCGGATGATGGAATTGCGCTGATAGTGGCGCCGAGGCGAGGTTCGACTTTCGAAAAGTTCACGGACGCCGCGATTCAGCGGGGCTTCACGACCAGGCAGCGGGAATTCTACGACCCTCGAGTTTGGTCGAGGCACCTGGAGCTCGTCGGGCACAGCCAGGAATACTGCCCAGACATCCATTACCCGCTACTGCTCGAGCTGACCAAGAAGCAAATCAAGGCTCCCGGATGACGGAAGATTTTTACCGATCAGCAATCTGATTTCGTTCCAGCAGCGTTTTGCTGTTTTATTAAATTTTGTCGAATTTGTTGCAATACAAGATTGGGAAACGGCCGATCAGGGCGCAAGTTTTTCTGTGTTCTTAAGTTCTGGTTCTGCGATTTTCGTTTTACCCCTTCTCGGAGAATCGAGGAGGTACAAATAATTGGGATTCATTGTTTCGGAAACAGAGAACCGGAAGTGGAAAATGGATGCGAAAATTGATACGTATTTTAATATTATGTATATTGTAGCAATGTTATTATAAAAGACACGAAATTATTTACATGTAATAGAAAAGCGACAAGAGAGAGAATTTACATTGTAAACATTATCATACACGCATAGATTTATCCAATATATCCGATATACGTAAAATGTGAATAGATTTTTCTTGCTGTTATTGTTTTCTGTTATCTTATTTATTCTATGTATAGGAATGAAAAAACGTGTCTAGTTATTTTGTTCACCCAAACGACCAATACAATGCTTGCAAAGTCACTCACTTACAATATAATAAACATTAACACCTTGTACCCACATTTTTTAACTGTCATTAACATTCACGTTATATTTGTTAATTATACAAATTTTTCCGTCTGTTCAAGTAAGAATTCTTCTATTGTTGTTTTCCGTTGAATAGAAATTAATTGGGAAAAAAATGAAAAAATGTCAATCGTACGAAGCACGAGGTGTTCAATTTTCACGCGATAAAAATCTGCTTGAAAGAAAGTTACGCTGGGAAAAAGGTTACAATTAGTTTACCTTCTTTTTCATCCGACGGAAAAATTTTTGTTTTCTTTGTTTTCTCTTATTTTTCGAACTCGATCTTGGAATACAAATTTCACTTTATACCCTCGTTTCTTTGAATCAATGTTGTTGCACCCTAATTCCGAGGCGGCGTGATACACGGTATTGAATAGTCATATATTTTTTTAGCTGTCTAGAATATAATATATTGTAATTACCTGACAGTACGTACACGTTGTACGTGTATGTATAAATAATAGAATGTATACGTTACCGTTGATACTCTGATGATGTTCGTGTATCTATAAAAGTCTTCTCAAAAAGGACCAAATATAATTTTAAGAATCCTAGTCAATACGCGTATCAGCGTCACATTATATATTATGTATGTATATTATATCTGTTACACACTGTGAGAATATTGTTAATTGTAAAAATAATCATGATGATGATGATAATAATAATACGATGATGATGACGATGATAATCGTACATATATGCAGTGGCTTCTATGGTAATTTTCAAATCCAATTCCACGTCGAGAACGATTTTCCTTTATTTCTCCTCACCTTGAATCCGGATCAGAGCAGCGCGGATAAACCGCACGAGTTACGCAATCGCGGAATGGAAAAAGAGAGATAAGATTGCGAAAGTGGAAAAGAGATCGCGGAAGAAGAAAATGGCCGTGGTGATTGCACGGTGTTCTAAACTTGAAGGAAAAACTCACAAAAAAAGAAAAAAAAAACAACAAGAAGAACGAAACGAAAAAATCGGATTGACATTCTGAATAAAAATTAAACTTTTTCCCACTGTTCGTTACCTATAAGCGAGTTTTTACCCCAAAGATCTGAATTATGCTCGTCTTGTTTCTAGTATAAAAACTCTGATTTTTTCCGACTTCTCATTCGGGCGCTTTTAACAATTCGTCTAGCTTTTCGCTAGCATAATAATAATAATCGTTACACTGACGGTATTATACATATATCGCGTGTCACTGCAGAGTCACACACGTTATAACAGATGTCAGTCGTTTCGGAATTATTGGCGACGTCTTAAGCAGTCGTCGAGCTCTTAACGAGGCGGCAGATTAGGAGAACACTTTTTTAAATGGGCGAGCAGGGCATCAGGGTGTTGTATGAAATTGACGAGGTCGATTTTCCTGCCTTCTTTTTTATTTCCCTCTAGATCATCGTCCGTTTCTTCATATACGTACCATTAATTTTTCCTCCTCTATCTATCGGACACACGTACTATGTAACGTATACGCGTATAAATATGTGTGAATTACTGATCTACTAGACTAGACGCAAAATAAACCTCGAGCAGAAAATTTTACGGTGTTTAATCATCGCAGCTAGACGATAATATTCTTTAAATTTATATTATCGTTGCTGCCAGAGCTTTTGTGACTGCAGCGACTGATTTTTACGGCTGCAGACGCTCAGACTTCGGCTTATATACATTCCTGTAATCCATATACATTATTATACATATACACCGTGGGCTGTAAAAACAGTTGAGAAATTTACACGACTCGAATTTTCAAACTGCAATAAACGTACATCTGTACTGATTATAATTACTCGTTTACACAGAGCGTCCATCTAGCAATATGATTTTCTTTCTCTCCCTCTATCGTGCAATTCCTCAAAAGGTAAATATGGGTTTTTGCCACAAACTGGTTCCGCTAAATATCTCAGGACGACGCTTATCACGGTCGATAATCAATCATCTAAAATTAGCCTCATATCCAGCCTTCCAAAACGCTTTTCCTCCGTTTCACTGATTTTCCTTTTGTTTCCTCGCACGTGGATTGTAGAAAATATCGGTTGTCTTCCAAAAAATCAGATCAGTAAAGCATATAATGAAATTTTACAATCACAATTTTTGCAACGGAATTCGAATTTCCGAAGCCATCGTCGCATCGATTCTCTTCATTACAAATTCCACTCGATGTGTTAGAGGAGCAAAAATTTGAACTAAACTCGATGCTGCCTCTCCCGAAATCCAAAAAAGCGTCCATGTCCTCAGGACCAACCGATAAAGCAGAAATCATATCCAATTATCACCTAATTTTTCCGTCTTTGACTGCAATAAAACCGTCGTACATGTTTGGCCTTCGCGTGGATGACAAAAGTTTCGTATAACTAATTAAAACTGGCTAGCACCCCTCGCATTACCAGATTGATAGTATAGTCAATCCATTAATCGCGCGCTCGCGTTTATTCCCGCCACTCGGTGCGCGGACATCCGACCTTCTGGATCTGCGAGTTGTATCAATTGGCAGAAGACACGAAAGGTCGCACCGTTTATACATCGGTTTTAATTAGTCCTAGGCGACGTCACGACGCCCGATCTGATTCACCGACACGCAGGTACGATCCATCGCCAGCTATATAATGGATCTGCGAAAAGGCAGAAGACCAAGACTAAGGCTAGGCTAACCCAGCTTCCGAAAACACATCGCGTAGGTACGAAATTAGATCTTTCAGATAGTCGGAGTTTCTGTTTGGCACAGTTTGCCGGCTCGTTTAATTCCCCCCTCCTTCTTCTCCTCATATCTACCTTTCGCAAAATCATCGTGACAGTAATAAAATCACTGTGTTCGAAAAAAAAGAAAAACACAAATGTTATTGTATAAACACGTGGAAGAGGTGATTCGAAACTGAAAAAAATGATAAAGACAGAAAGAAAGACACGGTAAATAATAAAATTTACATCATTAGAGGATCGGGACCGATTTCTTCACTCATTTTCACTTCTCCTCGAAGTTCACTCGGGCTTTGAAAATCGACTGAAAATTACAAATTTTACCAAACATTATATGTCACCTGTAAGTGCAATTTCTACACATTTCATAAGAATTATTAATTGCAATTTTTGTATCTGCACAGTAGATTGTATACGTATGTAAAAACGAACTGTAAAATTATGGATAAAAAATATTGAAAAAAATCAACAAAAAAAAAACAAGGACATTTTAACGCAGATTGAAACGCTCTACTATAGTGAAAAAATATATTCCTTAGTTTTTCGATGAGAACAATGAAAATTGTAAACAAATTTATTCACTCGGAGAAAAAACAAAACAAAACTGAATGAAGTAACTCCGAATTAGCTTGCATGGAGCTAAATATTGCCTATAGTTTTATCTCGAATGACTTGGTGGGGGAGGGGGAGATTTGGCAGCTACTTCGTTTCTTTCGTTTGCATGCGGCGTCTATTGTAGTTTGAAAGATATTTTTGACAGCGGCATCTGTTTCAACGTTAACTTACTACACCGTCACTATATACAGATATAATATCTTCCTTTTTCACAAGCACAAATGTCTCTACATACTCATAATGTTCTATATAAACACGCGAAAAAGAATTATCGTCTCGTGCAGTGTTTGTGTCTGTCGCTTAATTTTCAGGTTTAAGCAACGCAGCTCTCTGAAAACTAATGTTCCTAATTTCTCGCTGCTTCTCCTCCCTCAACAACTCAAATCTGTGCGCCAGATACCTCGAGTTTCTATAGGTCTACACAACGAGCGAGAAAATTGGTTAGGTATAAAGAGAGAGAAAGAGGAAATAAAAAAAGAAATATAGAAAATTTTAAAAAGAAAAAAGACGAGAAAAAAACATGTCGCGAGATTTATTATTCCTCGTGGATAAATAAAAACTTCGTGAATTATCGAGTCCTCGTGCGGTTCTCTTTTCCTAGTTTATTATTATTGTTATTCCTATTACTATTGTCGTTGCTGTTATTATTTTCATTATTTTTCACTCGGTTTTTTTTTCTCATCCTCGGATAAAAGTAGGATTAAAAAAAAATTCCAACACAAGTGAAAATAGAATAGTTAAAAAAGTAAATGACATCGTCTCGAATTCTCCAACGTCACGAATCTATCTATTCATTTATTTTGGTTCATCTTTTATTTTGCGGTTCTTTGTATCAAAATGAAAGTTACTACCGCGTGAAAAAATTTAATAATCATTACACACATTACAGAGATAATTGAACCCTGCAGGTGTGCAGATGGATGAAAAACGTCTAATACGTTGTTGGTCCCCCCCCCCCTTTTTTTACCTCTCATATTTATTTATAAATAGTTCAAAGCCCTTGAAGTTTATTGGCTCGTGTTACCGAAAGAACAAAGAGCATTTTAAACGAAGATTTCTCTTTTATTTTCAGCAACGTGGAAAGTTAAATAATCCAGCCACAGCAACAGCATGGCTCTGTGCTTGACGCACTAATTTAAAACGCACCTCCGTTGTATAAATCTGCGAACAAAACCCCGGCTAGCCACTGATTTACAATGCAGCGTTTAGCGGTATAAAATATAAGAGGTAATAACCTACTTCATACAGGAATGCATTGTTTTTGCGAACTTATAAACGCTTGTAAACGTTATGGCGTGCCTCAATTGTTATTCAAAATAATTTCAACGAACGTGACTTACACACCGTACTATTTAACGAGAGGGAAAGTTATTACATAAACAAAACCCTCTCGATCTATTTGCCACGTATTTCTTTTTCGAAATGTAGGTATAATGTATTCTGTACGTGCCCGTTTATTCTGCCTTTTTCCGTCAATTTTCAATAAATGAAAAAAATGTTCAATTAACTTATTTCAAAAAACAAAAGAAAGGCCAAAGAATATCAATCGAATTTGCGAATTCAATTTAACGTCAATATTTGTCTTTGTGTCTTTTCTATTCTTCGTGTATTGTATATAAGAATTAGGAAAGAGAAAAGAAGGAAATAAAATTAAAAAAAGAAAAAAAAAACAGACGATCTTGAAGATCAAAATCTAAACTATCATAGCAGTTTTGTATATGTAAACGCTGTATAATGTTGAAACTGCGCACGGTGGTATAATTTTTTTAACTAATCGCATTCAATGTATATTATCGTGTTAAAAGTAATATAAATAAGTTCAATCAACGGTTCGTACTTTGATCAAATCGATGTTTGAAAGCGACGATATGTAAAAGTGCGTGTGATATCAAAAGTAAAACGAGACCAACGAACCGAAAAAAAAATAAATAAATAAATGTATTTGACATGAGAAAGAAACCGGAAAAAAAAGAATAGAAAGAAAAAACAAATGGCCGACCATGCAGCGTCTAGTCGAGGCCCGGGGTGCGTAAAATTTGGCGGGAATCCAACCGTTACGAAGGTTCAACACGTAGCTTCGTCAGTCACCGCGGATGAACAGCCGCAGGTAAGACAAGTAGGATAGGTTATAGGTATATAATGCGGATACACGTATAGGTACTATACTATATACCTACTATGATATTAGTGTATAACGAGAGCGTGAAAAAATTTTTAGTTGGCACGTGACATCGATCGCGCGAGAAGATCTTCGGCTGACTAATATAACACGATATAATAAGAATGATAAATAAAATGAGAGTAGAAAGATGATGAATAAATGAATAAATAAATTTATCTATACAAGCTAGAAGAGTTTCTAAGTAATAAAATTGAATCTTGTAACCCTGACGGGGGGATGAAATAATAAATATTTTATATCGTAAAAGTTGAACGAGAAAATTTTTAATCTATATTTATACGTGTAACGCGGAAACGAGTATCAACAATTGGAATTAAACAGAATTGCGGAAACGGCGATAAAGGAGTTGCGTAATACCGTTGGTATATAATGCTGTAAATTGATTTGGCAGTATTTTGTTGATGCTACAGGAAATCGACCCTGTGTAGCAACAATACGTTTTGTCAAGTTGTGGTCCGCGGCTTGCATGGCTTTGGGCCATTTTATATATAAACTAAAATTAAATTCATATGCTCCACTTGATATATAAGCGCGCGGGTAGGTCGAAGCTGTGTAGTTGTATATTACACTTGTGAAATATTGTCATGGTTGAGTTTCATGTTGGGCTTTTTCTATTTGATAAATCACCTGGAAGCCTTATAGGTTTTTTTTCAAATATTAATTCTATTCATTGCCTCTCGATTTAGGTAAATTATTTTCACGTTCCACGTCTAATCCTCGAATGATCAACTGCACTGTCATGTCGTCACGTGTCATAAACCTCTTCGTTCTTATTACGCACGTCATCATTCGGGAATCATAGTTAGCAATCCTCCTGGTGGAAATATCCAAAAACCTCGACCCGGAATACAGCTGCGAAAGAGAAACGAGACACAAGAAACCACTCTCAATTAATACGATCATTAATACAAATCAGGAAACGCCTCGTCATCGAACGAGGAATCTTGGAAGTATTCGAAGGTGGTGGACTGCCGAGCGAACCTCTCGTTAAAAGCGGTGACAAATTTATTGCATGCCGAATTAACGGGAAGAAAATAAATGCTCTAACTGAACTCGCTCCACGGACCAAATGACGTGGACTAAGCAGCAAATTATTATTATTATCATCATTATTATTTTTATTATTTTAGTTAGAACTAAGAAAACTCGAGAAACGAGAGAGAAAAAATATCAAACAAACTAAAAATGTTAGGGAATAAAAATACTGGAAGCACTGAGGAGGTGAATACCACACGCAATTCTTTAAACCTCGATGACCATGGCACGAGTAGACATAGTTATCAAGGTACCCAGAATCCTTCATCATTTTGCAGCAACGACTGCTTGTCCACGCGTCCATACGTCCTTCGTCGTTGATATTTGTCAGGGGCGAAAAATGCTGTTTCAAACTATTACGATACTCGAGCAGAAGCCTGAATATCTGGTTCAGATAACAGGTTACAATTATTACAAAAGACACAGGATAATGTAAATACTCGTTTATCTATTTATCATTTTCAAATTGAATCCCCTTTACTAGTTAAAACTTTCAGATGTTCTCCGATTATTTTCGAACGAATAATATCCGCCTCTTCAAAAGCATTGACGCGAGTTTGCATTAGAAGATAGTGATGGAATGATTGACTCACAAGTAGTATTGCAACCTCTTCACTCACTCGGAACACAGATTACCAAGCATTCGGTATTTAGATTTGAAGCTCTGTGTATACCTATGTAACAACGTATGGTCATCGGATTTATATATTTAGAGACTCAGGCGGAAGTCTACAGAGTTACACACCTGAGGAAAAATGGTAACAGCGTTCGATAACAATGATACCAAGCTTGCACTACCTGCACTTCGCCAAACGTTACGCTAAAAGCAAAAAGTAACTTCAGACAGTCAAATCGTTCGATTCTGAGTCACGACTTTGGGCCTGAAACTGATGATGAAGTTCAAGAATCAAGTTCCGGCACTTCTGCAGTGTCGTGACTTGGGCGTTCAGGACGTTGTTGGAAGAGTTCGTAACCATGGTTTCAGACAACCATTGACTTTGCTCCGAGTGACGTTAAGTCATGCGAAGTCACCCCGAGTCACAAGCCATTTGAAGTACATTCGTTTGAAGTGCTTTGAAATAGTAGTATATAAATTAATTCCAAGTCTTTTGAAGTCAGGTGTATACATGTAGGTATATACACACACTATATACCAATGGTTTATCGGATGAGGATTAACCACTCTTGAGAAAATTAGCCTGCAAAAATATTGTTCGGTATTTCATTCTAGCTGTTTCACTTGAGTCGACTTTGAGGAATACTAATGATCCTACAGTGTATCAACAAAATAGATTCTTTCAAAGGCCTGATCGTACAATCGGAGTTTGAAAGAAACAGAAGAACTTCACATATTTTTTCTCTGCTTCTAAACAACGAGACAAATAACGGGCCACAAAACATTTGAGAGGAAAATCGTATCGTCATTTGCTTTCTTCGAATGGTATTGCAACCAAGTCTGCAGCAGAGAATGAGTCTAGACTAACTCTGAAGTGAATAAATAATTACCTGGCAAGTTCTCGAGTGGCTTTAAGACCCAGATGGACACGAGATTGAGGAACTGTCGGAAAGAGAAAGACGGGTTAGCTTCACCCACGCGATTTTCAACGTCGGGTTATAGAGAAGTTAGCAGTTTCTGTCGAGTGTCGGTAGTTTCGCTCGTGGGTATAATCAGCCGATGATATATCGCAGCCTTTGTGGAACACGCATGTAGAAGTCGAGCTGCCTATAGGTAGCCAAAGAAGTATAGCCTAGTATATACACGGTAGAACGATGAGGTTGGAGAAGTGGAGGAGGAAGCGAGATGGACAGCTAAAGGCTAAAATCGTTCTAGATCTCGTTTCGTTCGCCAGGTGGAGGAGAAGAGATGTCGGCGAGTCGGAAACCCGCGTTTATGTAGCACCCTAATTATCTAAATTGAATGCGAAGTTATCTAGCGCCACGTAAATGTCTCTAAATTGAACGTAAAAGCCAAAGTTGTGCTCCCCGAAATAGATTATATATACCTACCAACACAACGGGCCTTCATCCTGATACGCTCACTCGACTATAGCAAAAAGACACTTTCTCATCATACTTACTTGCAATCGTTATAATCTCGCCAAAAACCACACTTCAATTAGAGTCTGTACTCAAAAGTGGTCAACGGATGCTGGGTAAACACAACAGTATAAGAAATTGATGAAATGAAATTTGGTAAAAGTATGACTGGCCAAAAAGCCCGAAGAATAGGATCTGCAAGTACCTATGAATGATTCAGAATTATCTGGACTGTAATGACGCTCCTTTAGGAAACTTGAACGACATTTTTATCACGCGATGAAGAAAAGCGCGTTAAGAGATTGGAAAAATAAACCACGAGTAAACATTTGTCTTCTTTTCTCTTCGACTTCGCCTTGGATTTATTTGTACTGGATGCTAATGGGCTTCGTTATTCCGTCGCTGAGCTCGGCTGTCGTAAGTCTACAGTGATATGGGGAATCCTTCTGTATGTTGACCAATCCCACTGATCGTTACATCAGCTGGTAAGTAAATAAACGGCTCTTAGGATGTCATCGGGGGATCGTACTTATCCCCTTTTATCTGACCTTAAACTTGTGTACGAACAAACACTTTGCGCACTCATGCATACCTACATACCTTCAAGCCGCTGCATGCATGCATGCACGATTGTAGCTGCCCTTATACAAATTGCGCAACTCAACCTACTTAGAAGCCCCACTTATTATACAACTGACACGTGTATCTCACAACAACGGCGTGTCTTTAATAAGACTAATCAGGAAGGTACCTCAGCTTGATTTCTCCGATTTGATATCTTCTGCAATATGTTATAGTAGACTAAAAACTAAGCAAAAGAAATCAAATCTGAGAGATGAGACTGGGATACCTTCTTGTAAGAAGATGATTTTTTCTCAGTCAAGTTCCCCAACTTCGTTTGGACACTACATAACATCAATTTGTCCCAAGCCTCGAAACGGTGTCCGAAAAACCAAGAGAATTCCTTCATTCCTTCAGGATTGGCCTCAAGGAAGGCTGCCAGTGTTATAGGTGCAACATTTATGTACGTCAAGCTGCAAGTGACACGCGACTAATAGCTTTGCTGGCTCAAATCGTGCCGCACAAATTGTCCCCATGGATGTGATTTAGCCGGTAGCATAGGATGTAATAATAGAACGAACGAACGAACGAACGAACGAATTAATATAGCCACTGCGCATTTCGTGGCCCATTTTAATAATCAGTCTATTGTGATGGAATGCGGCACATTGTGCTCATGGGCTGATGCTGATGCTGGCGAACTCGGGCGTGTAAAATCCGGTAAGACATTGAAGCCGGGACCAGCACCATATCGCTAAAGGCATCTCACTCTGCACATAGGGGACGACATTATTGATGCAGATATTTATAGAATGTGTAGGGTTATGACGGTTACGCGGACGTAGGGCTGACGGATCGCTGGTGCAGATCGTGGGACCAATCCGTGCACTCCCACATGTCGCTCGATACCACCTGAATGCTCTTCGAAAGAGATCCGAAAAGTGCTTCCAACGTTTAACGACGAGGTGAGTCCTGCGAAACAGACATATTAGCTGACCAAAGTCCTCGTCAAGTTTAGCAGAGCATTGAAAATCGGTAAGGAGGAAATTGGAATAATGGCAAATGGTCTTTCAACTCAATGGTTCAAACTGAAAGCCATATTCAATTGGCAGAAGCAGACCACATGACAATGGTGTTTATTTACCAGCAGAGTGATATCTGTTTAGACGTGATGCATACGTGAAACTTGAATTGGAATAGGTATCATGAATCGTTTATATTTGCCAATATCGAGTTTTGAAATATTCGTTCGTACACCGCTTTCAATCAGTCCGTCAGTAATGGAAAATTCTCTCCCAACGAAGATTTCAACAAATTCTTGAGCCGCATACCAATTTTTCTTTCACTCTATCACATTGTTTATCAAATTATTTTCCACGAGAATTTTTATATCCGGTGTTTGTGAATGCCCGCTTTCATAGGGATTAACAACGCGATGTACCCGAAGTTGGTATCGCACTGAACTGTGGTGTAAACATTTTTGCGATCACCAATCATGCCTGAGTTTCTGTATACCAAAACCGAATATACACACAGCTGTGTATACAGAGTCGGCTGGCTAGATGGACACGAAGGGGTGGAAGAGAGAGAGCGAGAGAAAGAGAGAGAAAAAGAGTACACGTACGCCGGTGTTATACTGGGACACGTCGACGGTTTGAGAATACTTATACAGAACACAGAGAAGAGAGGTCATGTTTAATTGGCAACTAGGCGAGAATGCACTTATATTATTTAGTACTTCAGTCTGCTATGGAACAACGGTTGGGAATGAAATGTAGATCAAGTACGCTTTGATGAAGATATCATTCGCAGTTCGTTTGGAAGGGTGAAAATTAAAGGGACCACAGGCTCGAGATTATTCACTCATCAATGTCACTTCCGTTTTCTCTTTTGAGACTTTATCGTTGTCATCGGGGAGTTTTTCCTTATCAAAGATGTCGCGCGATGAAAATGGCGGTATAATAATAGCTTTGACTCTGCATTACCATAATTACAATCTTGAAAACCTTCGAAGCTGATGCTGTTTCTCACTAAATATGGATGATGAGGCTTGTTAAAGACTCGATTTACATCCTCAGTTTATACAAAGAACGGAACG
Organism: Diprion similis; assembly: GCF_021155765.1. Taxonomy (NCBI): domain Eukaryota; kingdom Metazoa; phylum Arthropoda; class Insecta; order Hymenoptera; family Diprionidae; genus Diprion; species Diprion similis. Next base: position 23,696,328 of record NC_060110.1, read on the forward strand.
ATAATTTTCTACTCTCAACGAGAAAATCGTATATCTAATCGAGTTGTTGATCGAAATATTACTTTATGAAAATAATTGAATGCCTCTCACCACCAGGGATAACAACCATTAATAATATGAATAATATTACCTCGATGAGTTGATGCGATAAGTTGATTTATTAACAATATCACATTCTTTTGAAATCTCTCTCTGAGTGAGAGAATTTCTCCAGTGTGTGTAATACGAAAAATTCGAACTTGCAAATGTTACAATTTACTAAATCCTCGCGTCTACGATTGTCTATGTAAACCGAGAATCTTGACCTTAATAATGATGCAAACAAGATTTCTAAGAGTCAAACCTAACGGACTTGCGAATTCTCAATCCGATACCGCAGCCGTAATCCGATTTAATTTCAACCTCAAACGGATATATTCACAAAGCATGTGCGTGACTTGATGCAAGAATTGAGAAGTCTTCGGAACGGTGTCTATACATGCATGATATCATGTACCTATAATAACGTATAGCTGTGTTCCAACGGGGGCACTTTCGTGGGAAATTCGATATCATGACTTCTTATCGACAAATATATATATTCCTTACTCAAATATCCGAGGATAAAATATTTGAACAATTTTAAATCGTCCTTATTTACTCTTTGATTGCTACAATGAAGAAAAATAGCAGTTAAGAATATTCAATGATTAATCAATCGGAAAGCAATCAATTGACCAACAGCTAAAAAACAGAGGAACAAAAAAAATTGATCTAGTTTATTACCAGGAAACAGATTATCTTTTCTTAAACAACATAAACAACGTCTATTTTTCTTCTCATGATCAGTATGGCGTCTTGTGATATTTGAATTTGTCCTACAGATTAATTTTTATCCTATACTAATTAAGATGTCGTTTTCATTCGCTTTCACCGTCATTGGCCAAATAAGATCGCTGGCGAATTTTCAAACGGTTTCTCCTCTTTTACCACAGACAAGATTAGAATAAAGTATAGAATCGAGTAATACGAACCAGACTAGGACGGATAAAGGCACAACGCGATAGCTGCGTATATATAATGCAGGATATTGTGTGGAATATAGACAGTGCGGAAAGCTGAGCTCTGAACCTTGACGTGTATCTCACGCTATGCAATACATACAACCGGATATTGACTGGCCGGAATTCCATTGGGACACAAAACTCGGGGGGGGGGGGGGGGGGGGATAACGAATTTTGTTTACGAGTTCAAGTCTTCGTTGGTTTTACGCAGGTTGTCTTGTAACTTTGAAAATTTGGTGAAATTGGGATAAATTTATTGCCTTATATAGATTTGCGTCATCTTTCATAGCGAATTAATGAGCTTGACTCTCGATTTTTAAGTTTTTTCATGTCCGTCAAGTTGAGGAAAAAGTGCAGAAAACTTAGTAGGCGTGTACATTGTATCGTATTATACATGTTTAAACCTATACAACTGGCGGTATGTTGGTAGCCATACACTAAAAACTTAAAGTGCGATAATAAATTTTATAGATTATATAAGATAAGAAAATTTGTAAAACATGAGTATATAATATATATGACACGATAAATGTAAGACCACTTTGCAGTCATCTTGGGTATTTTATGCATTTTGACATATTCATTATTGTCGACGATGCATGCAGGAGTCGATAATCAATATGGGTTTCAAATTATCAATGAATTCTCGAGAAACGCGTTAATTTTTTTTTTTTTTTTTTTTTTCTTCTGTTCCCTCGCTTGAGTTTGCAATCTACTATATGTATAAAGTTTCGTAAAAATGAGCTTACGATAGGATTATACGTGGAGAATGCTTAGAACGTGTATAAATAACACTCTTCGCGATATTCGATTTTGAAAAATGGGCGTCACCCAGACTGCGCCTTTATTCCTCGCATCGGTTAATTACTCCCGAATGTAACGTGTATGCTGTAACGCGTCGTATTACACTAATTACCGAAGTAGATACATCGCTGATTAATATGACATGGACAGCGCTGGGTTTTGGTCCGAAATTGAAGCCCCGTACCCATAATGCGTCAGTCATTTCTTTGCAGAATATTGCCCATAAAAAAAAATGCTAATGTATTATTGCCTGTGCAATTTCAAGTGAGCAATTTTCATTACAACTCCAAGCGATTACCAAAGACTAGAGAACGATACGCGAATCGAGCCTTAATGGCACTTTGCGAACGCTGCAAAGCTCAGAGAAACGAGATTTAATTGCCAACCAGGTGAGAATGCTCGATGCACTACTTCGCACGTTCATTGTTATTGTTTAGCTTTAGACTTGATTGTACACGTAGGTGTAAGGTGCAGATTTCGCAAGGACAATAGACAAGAGTGGATTGGAAACCAACTGTATTTCGTTTGAAAATGCACTTCGTTGCACGATTTGCATATGCACGGTAGGTTTTGCACCCTCCAGTACCGTAAAATTGTTATAATTCTTTATAATTTTCACATATTAAAAAATAAAAATATTTACCTACATCTGATCAACTGAATTTTCTATTTCCAAAAAAAAAAAAAAAACGTGATTAGCTTAACAAATACAGGAATATAAATTCACGTTATGGCTGACCCCTCATAAAACCGCATTTCGGTGGGACACAATAACGTGAGATCAAATGCCTGTGCCATAGATGAAAATGTGTGTTACGAGTCCAGAGGCATATTGTGCAGCTGTAATGTCGGCAATAAATTGTTCTCACATTTGCTGAAGAGTCGAGGAGAGCGACAGCCGTTATCGCGTTTTATAGAAACCCATCTTGGCCAAAGCGAGGGACGGAATATTGTTGGATTTTATTGTAACCTGATGCAATTGTCGTATATAAATCTCGACTGCTGGCATGTTCTCTCCTCAAAGCTGAGATCCAGCTTTTTCGTTTTTCGATTCTCTTATTTGTATCCAACTAATCCAGCTGACATGAAAATGAAAGAACAGATGATATCCGCCGAGTGTTTTTCGGATGGACACGCGTTGCTTTTTCCTTTCCTACCCTTTTCCCATTTTCCACTCGTAGATTCGCCAAAGTAATTATAAGTGTAGGCTCGCCGAGGGTTCGGTCAATATTGACCAAGTTTGGTATATAACGGAAGTTCGTGCTCTCCACGTTCTAGCACCCAATCGAACAATTCCAAGTTTCGTTAACTTTGATTTTCAGATTGTCGCCTGGTCGGTTTCTCATCCTCATTCCATATTCGTTTAAACTCTCTCCCTCGCTTTCCCAATATTTTGAGTAAACAAGAGAAACACGTATCCACAGCTTCATAATATTTATTCACCTGATTCACCATCTTTGAAATTATGTTGTATAAATACCATTCACATATTTACTCTCGATAACATGTATATGAATAAATTGTGTAGATCATGACTAATTTTACAAGTGTAAAACTGTTACCGAATCTCATAATGCGTCGTGATCATCAGGGCCGACTACTGGAAGTCTCAAGGTCGGAAATTCTGCGATTTTTGCAAATGCTGGATCGCCGACAACAAGCCGAGCATCGAGTTCCACGAGAGCGGCAAAAAGCACAAGGAAAATGTCAGCAAACGACTTCGGGAGATTCACAAAAACAGTGCGAAACAGGCCAAGCAGCACCGGAAATTCGAGGATGACATTAAGAAAATGGAGACCGTGAGTAGCGAAACATTTATTCCACTCTTCGCTTCTTCCGCTCTGCATGATTGTCGGTTCTAAAAACGAACAAAGCATGTCCAAAAAAAATTTGCGGCTACACGATTCGCACGAGGATGAGAAATAAAACCCATTTTCGTTCGTTTCAGGCAGCAATGGCGGCATATCTCAAAGACGTTGAAAACAACACGACTGACCTAACAGCGGAGAGGATAATTCGTGAAAAATTAGCAAACGCAGGAAAAAGCGACGTGAGTAGTAAATCAAAGATCGAAATCAAAAACGGGGTAAAAACGAGTCGGTTTTTTTCAGACCGCACCAACAAATGTTCCGAAAGCACCACAGCTGGCACCTCCAGAGGCCAATCCAAGGTACAACAACAGACAATTTCACCCTACAGTCAGAGACACGCAAACACGTGGAAATAAAGGGAATCGAGGAGAGGTGAGTAAATATTTGAACATATATAGATCATGAAATTGGCGAAAGGAACATGCTTTGACTTCCTCCGACTAATCGTAAGCTGTATAATCCATTTCCTCTCCTCTTCTTTACATGAAGTTTCGAATGTTCATATCACATTAAGCGTCATTCAAGTATTACGTAACGCCCTCAGGGGGGGGGGGAGGGTATCGTCAAATGTTACGTAACAGCTTTTTTGCATTTTTAACTCATCGCCTAACATAAAGTCGTTCAATTTTATGAAGTGATAACTGATGATGCCTTGAATCGTGCGCGCGATATGCTAATCTCAATTTCTTGGAAGTATGCAGCACCTCGTCATAACCTTAGCAATTAGTCGCGTAACGTAACATTTTGGGGAAGGGGGGGTTGAAAAAAGTCAAAAATAGCGTTACGTAATACTTGAATGATGCCTTATACTGCAGGATTCGAATCATTTTTTTCAAACTTTTTTGCCAATCCATTTATATTTATCTCGCATTTTTACGATATTTGAATCAGTCCCCCTGATAATCGCAGCGCCAATTCGACATCGATCCATGCGATCCTTCTTCGTCCTCTCAACCCAGATCATCCAGCCACAAGGCGGGATTACCTGGAGCAAGCGGAGACTCGAAAGCCCAGGGCAAGGCCAAGATCAAAGGCAAGAGGGGCAAGAAGGGGTCGGAAGACGATGCAACCAAAGTTAGGAGTCAAGTTTTTGCACAGAAACTCTGGTACGAGGCTGTAAGCCCCGAAGGATATACCTACTACTGGCACATCCAGACAAACGGTTCGTGATTATGTTATTTTTAATTAAAAAAAATTATGGTATTTTTAAAAAATTTAAAAAACTATTGACGGAATTCTTTTCAATCCATAGTTCAGAATAATTTCCGAAGAAATTCAGATCACGTCTTATCTCACTGACTTGAAATAGTCTTTTCACAGCGAAATTTAATTATTTCGATTAATTCGATGACACGTCTCGAAAACCTCATAAAAACGAAAAATGAAATATCACGAATTATCAAAAATAAGCTTTGAAATCAAATAATGTTGCCTAATGTCAACCTAACCTCAAGTGACCTCGCTACATAACATAGTACAAAGCGTCTCCGCCAGAGGCGCTTATCGGCGTGACGTCATCCACCTCAAGCGAATCGCAAGCGATAGCAAGAAAGATAACCAAAAAAAAGAATTTTTTTTTTTCGAATATCTCGATTCAAATTTCTCGCACTATTTTTTATTCAATGTATTGTTAAATTTCAACAGAATCTGTGTGGGAGCCACCAGCGGAAGGTTTCGCGACGATCGCCGAGCAGGAGGAGGAAGCCAAGGAGTTGGCTCTGCAGGAGGAATTGTTGGCCCAAATAGCCAAGGACGAGGAGAAGAAGAAGGAGGAAACCGCCGAGGAGCGGCGAGCCAACACCGAGAGAGAAAAATACAAAGAGATTCGGAAGCAGCGGGAAGAACAAGAACACGCCGTCGAGGCTGATGACGATGAGGATCTGCAATCACCCAGCGTTCCCTATAGGAGAGATTACAGCGTGCCTGAACGGCCACAGCCTTATGGAACGTGGAAGACCGTGCAAGTTATGTAAGAAGAACAGGATATAATTGAGTCTTGGCGTGAAAAAAAAAAAAATTATCCAATTTTTTATGTGTATGAAAAAGCAGAGAAAAGCGTAACATAATTAGGTCGTATTTTTTCTGTTTTTATCAGAATGTAGATAATTTCGAATGTTACAAGCAGTTTAATTTTACTGATCTTATAAGCCGGTGTGTGCGTGACGTCGAGTTGTTGTAAAGAAAAAAAACCTTGATAAAAAAAACGAGATTATTTTTAATTTCTCTACTGTTTCATACATATATTAAATTTTTTCACATACAAAGACCTAATTATTCATTTTAGTATTCAGCTGAGAATGGAATAAGAAGTATCCAAAATGTATCCGTTTTACATCATTAATCAGCATCAATTACGTTCAGTCATATTGATTTAAATCTCCGTAATTGAAAATGCCGAGTATGCCGGTTTTCAAAGTGTAGAAATTTGATGAACCCCCGTAAATCTCGCCAAATTGCATTCATGTATTCCTGAGGGTAATCTATTGGGCACTGGGGAGCTTGATACAGGGGCGTGTATAATATTGTAGTGAAAACTGCAACGAATGCAGAAAATTCGGAGAAACTCGTCAGCACGTAATGAATTTCATCCGCAAAGATATGAAGCTGCATTACGTGTCCCAAGGCAGTTTGATTTTTCGTATTTCCAGTCGAACCTCGTCCGACGTAAAGTTGGGCGGTTGGTTACCTACGAGAATGGGCTTTTAAATAACAGATTCTGTAATAAGCTACGGATGACAAAGGTCGCATACAAATGTCCCCGTATTTGAAAGCTGACGCAGGTTCATTTGGTGAAATGTTTTATATTTACCTACGCAGAGATAAGCATAAAGTTGATTCGATTCGATTCCTTCATGCGATGACATCACATTTTATACATACATTGTATACATGGATGCCTATATCTTATACCCACCGGCGACAAACACGTTCTGCCAATTCAGCGAGATAAACTGGGTTACGTTGAATGGAGAATAGTTTCGTTTTAACGAACTTCAGTTTTTTTTTTTTTTTTTTCAAACACTCTCTGTTGAATCGATTTCGTTAACATATGGAAGCTTTTTAATTGAATGAAACGAGACGTCCAGTCTCTATCGATATTGGAAAATTTTTTGATCCGCGCTTTCTTTGTCGCATCAAATATATTGAATAGCTGATGTATGTAATATATATTGTGGATTTAGATGCAAATTAACTTGTCGGACAAAAGAACGCGTTATTACCGCTTCGGATGTAAATGACATGAAGCAGTTTATATTTTATTGATTTGAGCATATTACACAATGCTGCTCTCGCGGAGTCCTCTTTATAGGACATTTATGTACCATCATAACTCGACCATTAGTATTACGTACAATTTTATAACGGTATCAAAATCGCGATTCAACGGTGTAGCGAAACAAAAGAGGATCGGATCTTACGCAACGGACGGAGAATTTCCGTTCCCGTTATTTTAACGGCATTCGAATACCGATTAATGTTCAATATATCTGATTACGATTACGACGACCGGATGTCGTAACAGAGAGGTCCATCTGCTTTTCGTTCCCGAAATTCAATTGGGAAATCGAACCGGTAAATTACTTTATTGTTATGATTTCAGCGAGAAGAAGCCTATCGATTTGCAGTTACCCAAACATGAATTCGTCGCAGTTTCGGTTCCCACGTTGGAGCGAGAAGCGCCCCAGCGAATTTTCAAAGAGAAAACAATATCCAGGATTGATGCCGGCGATAGTGATGAAGAAATCGTGCCCCCAACCTTCAAGAAACGCAAGTTTGGTAACAAAAACGTTCGGAAAAGGCTAGACGACGATTAAACAACCCAAATTTGATCCGTTTTTTTTTTTTATAAAGAAGTAACTACACGCACTTAGGAATTTCTCGAGATTTTTCTGCAGCTGTGCACTCGTTGTCCTGACGTAATCAATTCCCCTTCACTAATTGACAACTAGTATTGATTCAATTTGCGGAGAGTATTTTCTATTCTTTCCTGAAAGAATGGGCAACCTCGTAAAGTCGAGTTAGCGAAGAAAACTTTTGTACAGAACACTCTGTAAGAAGTTTTAATAATTCGATTGTTTTTACTTTTATTTCGTGATCTGTTTACTAGTGACGTTTCTCTTCCACGGAGTCCTTGCTGTTTTTCAGTACTTTTTATAAATGAATCAACAGTACGTTGAATAGTATGATATTTCGATGTGCGGCCATTTTAAGAAGTTAAGACTGAAAATTATAGACAAATGACTGAAAGTGTTTACTTCCGTTTTTCCATAAAAAATAAAATAAATTAATAAAAAAAATACCGACATCTCTTAATTTTGGGAATAATTTTTCTGCCGTAAAATATTATTTATTTTCACCATCTGAACGCAAATAATCAATCTAATATTATATTTTGCAATTTTCATTCGCACTTGATCATAGTGGTGGTTTACACGCGAAAAACACAACAATTAGACACATGGGAGAGTGAGATAAACGTGCTTAGCGAATTGTAAACTAAAACATATTATATATTTTAATAGAACAATGAATATCCATAAGTTATAAATAAATACTTATAAATAAAATTTACAACAAAAATACTCTGTCCTAAGCTATATTCATATCTGTATAATATAGTAATTATTTTACATATTCATAATTTATGATACAACGTGTTCCTTAAGCTAACGATATGTTCAATACAATATCCGCTGTAATAGCAACAGCTGATAACTCAGGGTGAAATTGTTATTTACAAACTTTATTAATCGATCTTATTTGTTACGCAGCGTTGATATGTGTATTCAAAAATACCCGCGTCGTGTTCGAAAATGGCGTCGAAGAACACGACGTCACCGATTCGCCAACGGTGGCGCCTCACTCGCGGCTACATTGAGAATTGTTGACCTATAAAGCCTTCGCAATTGTTTGTACCCCAACAATTCTCATCCTTCTAAACTTTTACTTTTAATATTAATTTTTCTCTCAACTAAAATTCAAAAAATCATCACACGAGTCGATCATCCGAGAACAGAGGGTTCGAACAACGCAGACATACGCGTGTATTTTCGAAGTGGAACGACTCGATTAAACGACTTTTCACCTGCTGATAACTGACATCTAGCTGCTTGGCGCGAAGCCCGTGGCAGTTTTTCAAACGTAAGTTTAAACTGGGGCTCCGCATTTAAGTTAAAATTATGCTATTTCAAAAGCTCGCTAGCCTAACACCGAGGCCCGAAAATATTCCATAATTCTCATGTTTCCTGGTCCCTTAATAACGATTATCCTTTGTTTCAACTCAATGTTGAACCGAATTCCTTTGTTTCAACTGAATATTGAACTGAATTGCTTTGTTTCAACTGAATATTGAACTAAATTTGGAATTGTTTCTACTTCACAATATTCGCTTGGTAACAAAAGCTGACGTCGTTGTAGAATTTGAATACTCCTATATAACGTACAATTCGACATTCGATATTTGTGTAAAATTTTTCAAAAAATAACTAGTACTTATCACGTTAGAGTTTTCTCTCCTCATACACTACGTCACACATCCAAATAGCTAATGAAAATATATGCAATGTTTTTTTTTTTTTTTACTAGAAATCTACCGAGCTATTCTAAACTCTGGTTTACCGAATCTTTCTGCGAAATTTAACTTTTTCTGACGCTTATTTCAAAAGGCACGACTGCGAAATCGTAACAGCACAAAGCTGCCTAGACTTGATCACTCACCTACGTAAAAACGCGAAAACCACAATATCGCTCTATAAACAAATCTTTTATAAGCTATACCTGAGTTGGTGGGGTCGAACTTGCCCCCGTTTTATTTGAACTTTCGGTCGTGATGTATTTCGCACGGTCCTTGCGTTTCGAGTTTCCGTCAAGTTCTTGAAGAATTGAGTCGAGAGACCGGCCCTTGGTTTCCGGGACGAAAATCCACGTGAAGACGAAGGTGAGGGCGGTGAACCCGCCGAAGATAAAGAAGCACCCGTAAATACCGACGAGAGCAGAAATGGTCGGGAAAAATTTCAAAACCAGGAAGGCCAGTATCCATAAAAACTCCATGGAGACGGAATTGGCCAGCCCGGCAATCTCTGGGCTGAAGACTTCCGAGGCGATGACAAAAGGCACTGGACCCATGCCCAGGGAGTAGACTATAACGTAAGCCGACAACGCGGTGACGGGAATCCAGCAGAAGGCCGTTACCTCGTAGCCGTGGTTTTGGAGATAGGAAAAGAAGCCGAGGGTGCAGAGGCAGACGGACATACCGGCGCAAGATATCAGAATCAACAGTCTTCTTCCAGCACGTTCCATCAACGCGGTCGACATGTTCGAGCCAAATACTTGAATGGCTCCAACAATGATGGCGGCCGTGTCAGGGGACAACGAACTGCCTGCAGCCTTGAATATCGTCGCCGAGTAACTCACCTGAAATGACGATAAACAATCGTTATTACTCGTGTGCTTTGAATCCCACGCAGTATGAATGAATCGACGATGATGATGCTGAGGATGATGCGGACGTCGTTATATTTAGGAAGCCAGACGATGATGCCGACCCTTCAGGTTCCTTACTATGGCAAATATTCCGCAGAGTTGTTGCCCGCCAAGGAGGCCGAACGCGATCATCACACCCTTGATTGTTCGTCGGGTTTTGAACAAGTCCTTGAAGCCGACCTTCTGCTGTGACGCGATCGACTCCTTGGTCATTGAGGTCAGAAATACGAGCTCCTTGTCCACCACTTGTCGGTCGCCACCTCGAAGCCACAGCAAAGATCTGTCAACAAGCATAAATCTATTCGTGTAGCACGTTTGCCGTAAATCAACATTCCTTTGTTTACTAATGGCGACATGTGTCAATAGACCAATCAGAATACAAAGCGTACTATAAATAGAAGACAAAAATCTTCCTGCTCAATTTATCTCCTCGGCCTCTTATACTCTATCCATTCACCGAGACGTTGAGAACTCTGATTTATTACACTCACTACGCTCTGCTGTAATCTCCGATAAAAATGTCGGTCGGGAATACTTAGAACCGAGATTATTGTGTGGTCGGATGTAATTTGTCTTTCAATTAATCGAACCGATATGAAACAATACCCGCAAGTCTTGCTCGACAATCGAGACTTCGTACAACGACTCAAAAAAATTGGCCATTTTGAAACGAAACTATCGCAAGCGTCTCGAGACTTTTGATAATAACAAAAGCAAGTCACAATAAATATTGTCGAACAATTCTCCAGGTGAAATTAATCCTTGATCTTTTGAAAGCATGATGGAAAGTTTGAATCTACCCGACCTACCTTCCGGCCTCTGACATCCGGTCACAACGAACGAGGTACGTCGGCGATTCGGGCATGAATATAAACGCCCCGAGGTAAACCACGGGGATAACTGAGGCACAAATGGCGAACACACGGAAGGACAGGAGAGTCCCCAGAACGTATGTGAGGAGGATACCAAGGTTGATGAAGAAGACTAGCAGACTACCAAGCATCCCACGGATGTCGCTGCTCGCGATTTCCCCGACGTAGAGAGGAACCACCAAAATACTTCCGGCGCCACCGATTCCGGCGAAGAAACGAGCCACGAAGAGGTAGCTCTGATCCTGGGCGAATATCGTGACGAGCCAGCAAATTCCGTAGGGCATCGCTAGCAAGTAACCGGCAGTCTTACGCCCGAATTTTTCTGCCATCATGCCAAAGAGCGGAGTACCCAGAAGACCTCCAACGCAGAGGGAGCCTCCAAGCCACGAAGCACCCTCATCCGACATCGGCTCAATTCCAACCGGAGGATTTTCACTCTGGAGTTGGGGTGTCATAGGTGATGTCCAGCCCGCCATTGTTCCGTATGCGAAAGCGGCCAGGTTGACTGGAAGTTTGAAACAAAATTTCCTTCAGAAGAGAAAACGGTCGATTATTCATTTAGGGTAGGGAATCCGAGGGGTGACAGTGTCCTGGCAAAAGTCCTTTCAGTCCATTCTCAAGTCACGGGAAGTAGCTTAAAGTCATGCAAAGTTAGTATAGAGTATCAGTCGTAAGTCATTTGAAACCTTTTCTTAAATTCCGAAGTTTTTAGAAAACCTTGCAGCTTTGAGTCCAATGCCTTTTCCATTGATTCGGTATTGTGGACTCCTTGAGTAATTCGTACGTAAGAAGAGAAAGTTCATTAAGATGTCAACGATTGAAGAATGAAGCTATACTAATTAATATCATCATAGCTGATGTGTTTGTGTTCAAAGATCGACAGTCATGATACGTTATCCATTTCTAAAAACACAGAATTGGCATGAAGAATGAAAGGTATATGATGCAGGATATTCTAATTTGGACCATCTATTTTTTAGATGAACCATTTATTAATAATTCGGACTGAGATAATGGATTTTTTTTTTATCACGATCTATTCTATAAGTCTTCACGAACTTCAAGTCAAACTCAAAGTTAAACTGTAGATTGATTAAATAATTTCACCCCCATCCATCGCACGCGAATTTCAATGTGATACTTCGATAAACATTTTGAACACAAGTAAATTCATCAAAGGCACGAGTAACTCAAAAAACTAATTTTCAACCCTTGCAAGTTGAACTCCAAAGTTACATTTAATTCAATCATTTCGATGCACAAAATTTATATCTATATTTAAAAGCAATCAGTATATTATCCCAGAGTAAAAAAAATCCCTCTGAACGTTTATATTTGTTATTATATACACACTTGTCACAGCAGCGATGATTTGTTGATATTTTCCCGATTCCCGAACGGGGGTGCACTTTTCTTTATCCATGTCGGATGGTTGTGTTTCAACCAAATGTTCACAGCACGTGACCATAAGTGTTGTTAACGACAACGTGGTGGTACAAGCAGTCAGTCACAGCGGTCCTGACAGTGCAGCAGAAGCTGCAAACCTATCGTCTGACCGTAGCGAGATCTGCTCAACTGAATTTATAGTAAATCCGTAGCTTCGGAAACTGCAGGGAGGAGCTTGCGGCTGCTGTAAGAGCAGGAGAGCTTTATCTTGCCTGCCGTTGCTTATCTTCCTCCCTGACGCCAGTCCTCCAGTCCGAGAAACCGACACAGTTGCACCTTATAGCATTTAATTTCGCGATGCGGCAAAAGAGGCTGCCCTGCCGACGCCGCATCGCTGATTTTTAACATTTGCTCTGGCTACAGTCACTCAACGTTTTTCAAGGTCGTCTGAACCCCAAGAATTTTCCTCCACCCACCGAAGAATGTAATGTCTGAAAAAATTAAATCTCAGCAATTATTGCTTCTCCAAACTCGGTAGATATATCAGGACTCGGCTTACCCATGATTTCTCCATTAAAATCCATGACAATTCTCCTGCCCGTTGAGGCTTTGGGATGACGCTGGATTTTCGGTCCAAACATTCTGAAAAATCGTTCATCGTATAGTGGAAACAGAGACCTATAAGATTCTTTCATTTCTTTCATAACTCGTCAGTAGACCAGACACTCTTCACGTGCATCAACTAATCCATCAGTTTCTTCTTTCTCTCTTGATTTATGCATTACCCACGTAATTTCATATTTAAAGTGATCAACGTTCAAGTAAATGGTGGAAAAAAATTGTGCAAAGACGAGAAGACGAGACGAAAATAAATTGGAAGAATCATTGCTCGCATCTCTGTTGTACAGGTACAGTTTTATTATCAGCGAATAATGATGATAGTCGGATCGTATATATTACACGTCTCGAGATATAACAACTCCAGACTTAAACGACACACGATTAATTTACAGGACTCGTTGACAATTAGAGAATTGCAACGGTTCATAAATTTTGCCACGCGGTGCAAAAATACAGTTCCGTCGTGAGCTTTATGAAGCCTCGGTGTGTAAGATATTTCACCGTGAACTTGACGCCGACGTCAAATAACCCCCCTCCCCATCTCCCTCACAAGCTGCAATCATCTATTTTGTGCCAACAATCTAGTAATTTGCCCCCTATTTCTAACCAGAATATAACACCAGCCACGGTGGATGAACTCATCGCGTATCTAACGTCAAGTATTTTTTAATGTGGTCTATTTCAAACGGTACAAGAATAGTCCTCACACCTCGATTCAAGTCATTTAATCAAATAAAACGTCTAACGAGATAAAATCAAAAAACCAAATACGTCGTGCCGAGTTCATTTCAAATTATACAGTCAACTTTGAAATGCAATCCACTATTGAAAGAAGAAGATGAGAGAGAGAGAGACACACATCACACCATATTCAAGTACCCATATCACTTCATAGAAATTTAATCGAACCACAGAACATTCGAATGACTTTTGTCATGGCACTAAAAACGTCAGTTTTAATTGCCGTTACCTTCTCAGCGTATTTTGTATAAACCAGGCTACTCTGCCACCACGTTTATCACATTCGGGAAGCTCGGAACCAACCCTCAGCCCAAGTCCTTCCGGTTGTCTCCCTTTTCCCACTGACAGGTTCCTTCGGGAGAAGGACTGGGTCAAGCTAGCGAAGTGGGTCACGGTGGCTGTGGAATCTCTCACGACCTAGGGTCCTGCAGATTCCAGAACGCACCCAGAGGCACCCAGATAGAGTCGCGACCGTGAATCGACTGAACCCAACAAAACCTGGGAATCCAACGTACGAAATCAATACTACAGAGACCTTTGCTGACCGTACCTTGTACAGTGAGAAAGCTGACATTTAGCCGTGGATCAGACACTTGGAGACCTCCACGTGTCGCGCGGCTTTACATTCACAGTCACGGATCATTCTCCGAATGTTTGGACGTGCCTTTTTAAGATCGCGATGCACTCTTCGCCGCTGTTTCATTCGCTCGGATTACCGTTTTCTATCTTGTCAGTACCCTTGATTTTCTTGCATGTATTTTATTGCTGAATAGATACGCTGCTCCTCGAGATAGTGGAGGAATAGAAGAGAATGGCATGGCACTGCAACGGAGTAACGAACCAAGAGATGGTCGCTAAGCTGAAAAGTGAGTTAGTGAATTGAAGAAATGTCCACATCATTACACCGCGTACACCAATTTCCGACTTTATTATGCAATCCTCGACCATTTCAGACTATACATTAGTGTTATAACTAATCATAATATATACAGTATATATTAGGTACGCGTATTATTAGACGTAGGTATATGTATATCACGCGTAAATTGGGTAATTACGTTATAGGCGCCGGAATAATTGGATCGGACAAAGCAGAAGACGCTATGCTGGCAATTGACAGAGGGAAATACTGCCACGAGCCTGACCCTTACTTGGATAAGCCAAGAAAAATTGGCTACAATGTCACCATAAGTGCACCCCACATGGTAAATGTTTTACATAAATATTTTAGCATTGTAATGATCACGTATTTCTCGTTACACAGACATTCAAATTTCTTTTACAAAGCACAGAATGATTTGAAATGATTTTTAAATCACGAGAGAATGGCGGAAATTTTTTGAACACCTTATAGAGAAGAGCATTTTCGTTGCATTTTGCATCGGCTCTGACGTAAAAACTAGAGGGAATATTTAAGTCAATGATTATTGATTATCTATATTTCATGACACAGAAATCTTGAAAAATAAGATAAGATCGTGACAATGGTTTCGCATAACTGGCTATATTTTTATTTACATTCTTTATACATTTTGCACGATCCTATCTTACAAAATCAACATCTGACTTCAGTCTTCTCTCCACTGATTGTAAGTGTCACGCTTGTTGTGACGGAGAGTTGCGCATAGCCGATCGGTTGTATTTCTTTTTCAATTCCGAATCAACAATGTCTCACTTTTCCCAGAAACATCAATGTAACACCCGGCTGTTAAATTTCCTAAAACAAATCTGTGATAGTTATATCGCGGCAGGGCAACAGCTAGAATGTCAAAGATCGGCAAATGCAAATTGCAAGAGTTAATCGATTGATGGTGGTCGTCGTCGAACATGAAATGGGGGTATCTTCTTAACCCTATTATCTCTTCATACATAGCGTCTCTTGTATCTACATTGAGAATACAATTTGCTTGTAATTTATTGGTAATTTTCCATCTTATCAGTGTATTTAATTAGATACGCAATTATAAATTATGCTTGTACCATCGACTTAGTACGGAATTAACGATTTTTTTTGTTTGCCACGGAGATGTTGAGTTAAGTTTAAAAAATACAGACAATCAATAATTAGCGAAGCTGCAAAAATTTCCCGCGAAAAGCTCAACTTTGCACCTCTTAACGGCAGAAAATCTGAATTAGTTCCCTGAAACTTAATTAATTAATTCATACAAAAAAGACAAATTTAAATCGTTAAAGTTCTCTTTCGCTTCTGTGTCCTATTCATACTCAAATTCTGAATCTGACGTATTTAATTGGGGGAACAGAAGGAAACGTTACATGCGAATATAATAGCCACAATCTTCACGCTTGAAATTTGATTTTCGTCATAGCACGCTTACGCCCTGACGATGATGGCGGAACAATTGTCGCGGGAAGGCGCCCACGCCCTGGACGTAGGCAGCGGAAGTGGCTACCTTACCGCTTGCATGGCTCACATGATGGGGCCCGGAGGACTCGTCGTCGGCCTCGAGCACATCCCCGAGTTGGTGGAAAGCTCGAGGAAAAACGTTGAACTAGACAGGCCCGACTTAGTGCAGGATGGGCGAATCAAGTTTGTTGGTACTATCGAAAAAAAAGAAATAAATTTTTTCTAAATTCCAATCGTCTTTACCAATTCTGTCATTAAGATTCATACAATTTTTCGCATATTTTACACTTTTTTTTTTTTTAATATGTATTCGAGATTTTTATCTACATATCTAATTGTTACAAGTGTTTCTTTTTTTCTGCACACACACACACACACACACATCGTTTTAACCTTACAGTCGGGGATGGCAGACTCGGACATGAAGCGGACGGTCCTTACGATGCAATTCACGTTGGGGCCGCGGCTGATTCTCTGCCTGAAGCCGTGAGTTGACTTTCGCAAATTTCAATTTAATTATTTGACCTAGTCCAATGAATTGGGAAGAAAATAAAATTACAGAGATTCAAGTTTTGGGATTTCAATCCCCTGTGGAAGAAAAGGCGATTTCGTTCTTTATTCTTCACTTTAATCTCATATTTTTTTTTTCGGCACGCTTTCTTTTCGCTACAGGTGCGCAATTTGTTGATATAAAGATCTTATCACGACGCTGTGGCTTAATCAGTTTGATCTTCTCGTGTATACCTGTAATAAGCCAAACGCTGCTTGAAAACGGTTGTGTATGCATATAATTATGTGTATGGATAGGATTAAATTCGCACATCTACTGTAGCGAAATGAATGAGTTTGAGTGTTGAGTTTGAAATAATTACGCATATCAGATATCTTTCACTCGCCGCAGTTAGTAAGTCAGTTGGCGCCCGGCGGTCGTCTTCTATGCCCCGTTGTCGCAATCCAAGGATTTCAACGGTACCAGGACTTCCTTCAAGTCGACAAAAATCCCGACGGATCTATAACGACGAAAAAATTAATGCAGGTCATGTACGTTCCGTTGACCGACGCTAAGGCTCAGCTAGCTAATTTAAACTGAATTATAGGAGAAAAAATTTAACAGCATCATTTCTGTCGAGTCCTCAAAATTTCACAAGATTCCTAAAATGCTCTCCAGCCAAATGCAATAATTGGTGATATATTTCTTATAAGTTGCAATTCGCGTGTATTGCATTCTTCACATGGATTACACGCGGGATCGCGCAAAGTGAAAATTCAATGACAAAGTATGAATTTTGGAAATCGGAGTTGGCAAAGAGAGATACAGAATAGAAAGAGATTCAAAGACATTGTCGGAATACATGCAAGGATCTGATTATTATTACTGTTATTATTATCACCTCTTTTTTAACTGAATTAGTTTCTAAACTTGAACAGCTTCATTGCAATTTAAATTCTGTAATTCCTGGTGTTGAAAGCTGATTAGTGTAATCATTATTTTCGTAATTAATAATTTAATTTCTTCATTTTACTCTCTACAAACTACCGTGTCTGGATTGTAATGGAAATTGGATATGCATACACGAATAGGCCACGCGTTGGTAAAATTTTAATTTAGAAGTAGCTGAATATATTATACGTTATATATATACATAATTAGATAAGAAATAATTTATTACTGTTTCATTATATGCATAAAAAATAAAATATACATTTATACATATATATTTTCCCTTGAAAACATGGTCTCAGATTTACTGTATGTCAATAGTAGCATGTCAACGCTGATTTGTGCGGATCATTTATCGTTCTCCCATTATAGCAGTGAGTTTGAACTTCACATTCTCGTATGTAACTTCATTATTTGAATGGATTTCATATCCTTATTCACGTGGCCGTGGTGCACAACCGATATTTTATTACCACACAATTTTATGCGCGACATGTATCACGAACCAGTTGCTGTTAATTCGAAGCATGATACATGTATCATCATTTGAACGACAGGATCAACGGAATCCACGACGAAACATTCATTCTCAAATGATTTTCAGCTCTTTGCTTGAAGCGGAAGATTTTTTTTTCTTTTAATTATCTATTGGCACGAGCAAGTCGATTTTTTTTAACATTCCCGCCCGCCCATTTGCGGCAAAAGTAGTTTCACAAATGACCACCAAGCTGCAGTGCGTCTGGAATGAATATTGAACAGCACAATACAATTGGTGGCGCCATCTAGCATAATCTTTATTAGCTGTGACATTATAACGTTCAGTAGCGTCACGTATTGCATAGATCAAGGAGCGTTTCCCAACGACAACATAAAACGTCAAGCTTGTGGGGTGAAGAATGATTTGCCGCGAGTACTAGATGCAATGCGGCGCACTGTTTTCAAATTAAACCGCTTCGACTTTTACTTTTATTCACGCTCTTTTATCCTCCCGCGAAAATGTCTTGGTTCGGTCGATTTCACGGAAAGAACAACCACGAACTGGTTCAATATCTGAAAGGCAAGTTGACCGAAATTATTATTCTCAATATTTACTTATATAGGTTATGCACTATAATTTTCAAATTTCGCGTCGATATAGGAATATGATGTACGAATTTGTATGGATTATCGCTTTTTTTGGCCTAATCAAATGTCAAATTTTACCAACGCGCAATTAGTAACTACGACCCATTCAATCATCACAACACACTACATTTTCCTATGCTGAAGATCTTGTGATAAAAAAATTTATGTCAAATTTTTAGACTCGAAGATAATAAAAGCCGAACGAGTCGTCAGGGCTATGCAGTCCGTCGATAGAGGAAATTACACGAATATTGGACAAGCCTACATTGACGCGCCCCAAGGGATAGGCTATGGAGTGACGATCAGCGCACCCCACATGGTACATTATAAGACAAGAGTGTTCTTCACCTCTTTCAAGCCATGTTTCTATTGTTTCTTGCTCATCAAATTTGAATCAACAACTGTTTTTGCATTGTTCCAGAACATTTTTAAATTGATCTATGTTGCTACTAGACCAAAGCAATAAATTGACAAGAATGATCAAACAATTTAGACTCACTCACTAAATAGAAAGCTAGCATAACAGTTTCATTTTCTTCTTTCTGGCTTGCTGTTTCCTTTGATTCATCATCTAGTTTACTTTGAAATTTTACTTTCAGCATGGCTATGCACTGCAACTTCTGGAAGATAAACTCCAAGAGGGTGGAAAGGCTCTGGACGTTGGTTCAGGCTCAGGGTACCTGACCGCATGCTTTGCTATGATGCTGGGTCCTGAAGGAGTCGCGATTGGCATTGAGCATATACCGGAATTAAAGGAGGCAGCTGTGAAAAATATCACAAAAGATAATCCCGAGCTACTAAGTAGCGGGCGAGTTCAGCTAGTGGGTAATTAATCAAAATCTTCGTAATGACCCTGACAAATACAGACTTAAACATTATGCCTCGTTTCATTGGTTTTCCGACATTAAAGTTTTCACGTTTTCCCTTAAGTAGAAATGTTAACATTTTTTTCAGTCGGCGACGGCAGGCTAGGCTGGCCCGAGGGTGGACCTTATCATGCCATACATGTTGGCGCAGCTGCGAAGGAAACGCCTCAAGCTGTTAGTATACATACTCGTATCCCTATTACACATGTATTCCGTTTCTGACCAATCAGCATGTATTTTGATATGAATTTTTTTCTATTCCTTAGTTGATAGATCAGTTGGCTCCTGGAGGTCGCTTGCTTGTGCCAGTGGGTGCAGAAAACTCGGATCAGACTCTGGTTCAGTTTGACAAGTCCCATGACGGTAAAATACGACGTAAATCGTTAATGGGGGTCGTCTACGTTCCATTGACGGACAGAGAACGGCAAAAGCGGTCATGGAAGTGATGTTATGTTCAATGAATCCGTCGTTGGAGTGTTTTTTTTAAATTTCAATCGTTTAATCGTTAATTGTGCTATTAAATCGGATTTATTTATTTTTACCGGAAATTTGTGTTGTATAATTTATCTTTACCTATACCTTTACCTATGATATTTGAATGGTGTCATCGAGACCTGAAATTATCAATTAATTTGAAATTACTCTGCCTATGAAAATTTTGTACATATTTGTCTTAGAGGGCCAGCTGCAGTTTTACCTTTTCAAATTCCCTTACACAGTATTTATCAATCAGTAAAATGTAGTAAATACATAGTATACAATTTTTTATGCACCTTATAAGTCGAATAAAGTGTAGTCTTATGTTCAATATCATTTATTAGTTGAAAAATTATATTTACCCAATCACGGATGATAATTCTTTTATTAATAACATACATAAAATTGATCTATTCTTATTTTTCTAGCGCTGAGTTACTATAATTTTTTTTTTTTTTGTATTGCAAGTCAGATCACTAAAAATTTTTATAATTGTGCTGCATCGAATCGAATGTAAAATCGGGTCTAAAATATTATTATTCTACGATTTGACGTTCCTCAAATGATGCAATGTTACACTATTTTACACAGGTCTATAAATTTATACAAACGATATACATGTACTAAATGTTGATGGGTACACATTAAATATCGAGTTGTTGCTTTAACTTGACTAGATTCTTGTTGAAACATTGTTCAACCGTGGAAATGTGCATTTTTCAGGAGTTTTGTGATACGCGAGTTTAGCAAAAATATTACGAATTTTGAAAATTGGAATGGAAAACAAAGACTCACTGGTACCCTCATCACAATTTAAAAAGAGTAATTCACTTGGATTTCGTTTTGATTTTAAAAAAATTCGCAAATCACTGTTTAAAATTATAAATTTCATAAAAATTTTGAAGTAACGAATCTATTTTGAACAACAGTCGCACCCGAAAACTGCTATTCACCATTTTATTTTTACAAATCGTGTAAATACATACACATAATCACTTAAAGATGATATTCGATTTGGTCGGTTTTAAGTTTAGTACCCTATTTGTGCCGGATTTCAAGTAGATATGCGATAGAAAATAAAACACAAGAAAAAAAAACCGTGTTACATGCGTAATCACCATGTGGCTAACAGTCAGCAAGTAATTATCGTACGATGAAATGGCTGTAAAAAATGCGTTTTTCGTATACCTAATTATGGAATGATGCCGCAGAGGTAGAAAAAGACTGAATACCGTTGTTGTAATACATCCGGATACCTATATGCCCCATTCAATTTCAACGCTTCTTTAATTTATTCTATCATAGCAATACTAATATTGATACGGCAGTCTGTCATAGAATCAAATTTTTTCTCTCACATTTCCCTTTTCGTTTTCCAATGTTTGTAAAAGAACTCGGACGTCAAATAATCCTCCCGAAAGACAATTATTGTACCCAAAGTCCAGTTGATCATTAGGTCTTGACAGCCTATCGAATACAGCGGTGTTCTTAAAAAGATTAATCACAGTAATTTCACCATTCCCAGGCTAACAATTGAACCTATCGTTAACCCTGCACCCAAAAAGGCACCCATCATTGCAGAGGCGATTTCTTTTTCCTCTGGTTCTACGACGCTGCGAAAAACCAAAAACAAAATGTAATGTAACAAATGTTGTGATTTCAAACATCGCACTTCAATATTAAATGGATTCCCCTGTACTTACAGCGGCGTTAATATTAGAACAATGTTGCAAAGGTAACCGTTAGTGAAGGCAAAGCCCATGGTTATCAAGATGTAATCAATGTCATCAGTTATGTAAACGGGAAGATGATGCCGGGGATGTGCATTACACACCATAATCGCTGGTACGAAAACGGCTCTGATAATGCTTAGGAATATCACTACCCACGGTCTGTTCTTTGGCTAGATGAAAGGAAAAAACAATACAAATTACTCCAAGAGTTTCAAGTAGGTACACAACAAGACAAAAACAGTATCACTTTTGTCATGAGGCGATAAAACAGCGATAGAAGCTGAATCAAGAGCTATAATTTGAAAAATATATAATATGCATCGAACATTGAATTTTATATCCTTAAGATATGTAGACAATATCACACATCACTTATTTACTTACCCATTCTAAAAGTCCTGCCAATATTCTCCCTGCGTAATCACCTATGCTGAATAAAAGGTAGGCGACTACCGGGATGAAGTATATATCTGAAACCAAACAAGATATATAGTATTTTAGTATTACGAACGATGAGGAGGTGAACCAGACGCAAAGAAATAATTGCATGAGTGACTTACCATTCCATGCATGACCTTGTCCTTTGTTCTGACTGTCTACGAGTACAGTAACTGCTGGATAAACAGCTATGGTAACTAAGAATGTAATTGCTTCGCTTAAGCCGTAGTGCCAGATCTTTTTGAAAATCTTGAAATAAGATATCGTTCCCTCATTGTAACTGACATCCTGAGAATTTCCACCAGGAATATGGTTATCTCTGTCAGATGCGATTAACGACTCTGAGGAATCTTCAAGCATGTGGTACTTGAAAAACACCTGTGGAAATACATCAATGAATCACATATCACTGATAGAATATGGGACAAGAAATTTGCCAACAAGTATTCACTGCATGATGATTCATGAGGTGTGCAATGTAACTTCGGATGGCAGAAGAGTTCGCTGCATTAATTATGTATCCTTGTGAGCGATATAGACATGTACAGCAGGTGGGAATATATCGGATCATCTTATTGTTAGAGCGAAAAAATATATTGCTATTATCTGCTCGACACAGTTGTGATTGCTGTAAAATACGAGAGTTGAACTGATTGCATGATGTCTGGCATGAGGATTTACATGCATACTACATCACTCAAAGCGGAATGTGTACATAAAATACACGGATAATCAAAAACTGCTTATCATATTATAACTCTAAAACAGCTGCTACCATCGTCAGTATTATTTCATATAAAATGATTCCAACACACGAAATACCAATTGCATGAATCATACAATTTTCTAATAGACGCTATTCTATTGTTAAAAGTTCTTGCAAATAGCATATTTAATGAGGCGGTATAAAATTTTTTACGTTCTCTAGACACTACCTGAATCTATTTCGGAATTGGCAGAATTTGTATTTTGCAAATTGAATCTGTACTTCGCCGGTTTAAATAATTAATCAAACGAATGATAATAAAACTTTTTCTTACTGCCTTCTCAAGGATCATGTAAGCAACTAACGAGAGAAACAGCATCACATCCCCTATGATGAAGTACACCAGACCTGAAAGAACGGGACTGGCGCCTATCCAGAGGGAACCGATTTCAGCAAGAGCTGTGAAAATTCCGCCTAAAGCTTGGCCACCCATCATCGCCGTTATGTAACCGGACGAAAATCGCCCCGCTATCCCCATTAAACTTCCTCCGAAAATAGCGCAAGAAGCTGGAAATTGAACGATACATTTTTGTTGAATAATTTATGTGATTGTGAGTTAATCCTTATAATCTACGAGTGATTCATACTTAGTTGTGAGCCGATTTATTCCTTGGCAAAACCTTTTTAAATGTAAACGTAAATTGCATGACAATAGAATTGTCAAGTCTGTAAAAATTTAGTTCGATTATCACAATTATACATACCATTGATAGCTGCAACGGTTGTTAACGTGATTATGAAGAATAAATTCTGCCCTGTAATTAAACCGATTTAATATTATCGAATGTGATAAATTAAGATTTCTAAGTAACGTATAGTTTTTAAGTAATTTATTTCAGGAAAAAATGCAAATTTTTTAGAACGAGGAAAATAAACATGCGAAACTCTCTACTACCATTACACTTTGGTAGTTAATTATCACGCGATTACAATAACTGTAATATAATAAACAGAACTCACATTCATCTGTGTTGACCTTGATAAGTGCGGTTGTTAAGAGGAACAACAGAAATACTATGAACTGAGAGCCGACCATCCGCATCCTGAGAGACATTCTGCGAATAAAATATCTCAGCATTAATGACTTAATTGTTTTTTCCGTGGATTAGGAGGTTTTATTTCCTCGTTTATGCAAAGTTTTGTCTTTTGCATGCAAGACGCGACTAATTCCCGCATTATTTTATTCTTTCTCTAACACGTAAACTTTTCATTTACTTTTTGCTTATGAACGTGTTGACCACCAGGAAAAGCGTATTTGGTATCGCGCTAGCCACACTGAGATAGGATGTGAAACTCGCCTGGAGGTCATTTCTCTTCTCTAAATTTTCTGTATGAGTATAATTATGCCTTCCAGTATTGTTTACATGGATTTCACGGAACTTGTACATCCAGTACTGAAATATAAACAAAAACGCTTTTGATTAATTAAATTAGGATATCACCTCCTCGTTTACCCATCAATTGTATCCTGATACGTAACTCTTTCGAAAATTGATATTGAAATCTCACTGTGATAAATTTGGATAAGAACATTCATCATCTATCGCATGTATATGTACGATAATGTCTGTAGCGTATGCAATTGATGTATAAGCTTAATTATCTCAGGTGTACATTGCAATGATAAACAGCTGATTGAATTTTCACTGCTAGGTCATAATTCAATAAACGTTGCAATTTTAAACGTATTTTACTTTATAGAAAACGGTAGAAGAATACAATCATATTAATCTTTTCAAAGTATAGACGTTCATGTCTCGCGTACGTGTCATAAAAATTAAATTACTCACATCGTTAGCAGTGACGAAAAAACTCCACGGTATCAATGTGTTCATTCCAAGGAAGTAAAAAATTATATACGCCAACTTGTATCTGTAAAATAAGAAGCAATAACGCGCATAACTTATGTGTACTTTGGTTTACTGGACTATACGCAATCGCATAACTAGGTCATTACAACCCATTCTGTTATTACTTTTAATTTCTTCGGTGCTATCATCTCGCGAATAGAGGAAGATAAATATGAATTCTTAACGTATCCATAAATACATTATAGGAAATTTCGTGATATAATTTAAAAGTGAAATTTTTCAACTAGTGTCAATGCAGTTTCGAAATATCCACCGATTGGCTGTAGTCGTATGACGTCACGCGATATTGTGACTCCATCTTTATAGCCTTGAAAGAAAATTACAATGCCGATTATTCATATAAATATGTAATTGCGAATTTTAGGGCAATGCACAAAGCTACCGTAAGACTTAGAAGAATAAATATTTGAGCTGAGTAATGAGACTGTTTTGAATATGCGTCGCAACCATCGGATTTTCGTACCGAAATTCAATATGACAGTCGTTATATTTCAACGCACCGCATTGCAATACATACGGAGTAAAATATGATATTTTTCAGAGAAAAATTCGCGAATTGAGAATAGTAAGAAGGATCTACAAGGAAATGATCATCACGCGCTACTATCCATGCGCAGAAAACAATGCGAAAAATTTTTTTCTCCCGCGAGCTGAATTAAGTCCAGTCACCGTATGTCGTCATAATTTCAGCGGGAATTATCTTTGTCTGCCATTTCTTTTTTTCTGTCTCTATACGCACTACTGAACGTGTCAAACTTTGATCACTCGGAGTCGTGGTTTCAAAATTTACACGTGACTATGCTGAAATAATCAAAGAATTATCTTTCAATGTTATATCAATGTCTATCGCTTTACGTCCAGTAAACTAGCCTAAAAACCATTGAAACAGACAAAGCGTATGAGTTCTGCATTAGTGCAGTATACAGACGGAAAAGGATATTTTAGCATAAACAAATCAGCCGAGAGTCTTTAGTGAAGTTCATTGAGTAAACCCTTATATGAAAGCTGGTATATTCATACAGCGATTATCAGCTGGCCATTGAATAAAGAGCATAAAAATAAAATGTGCACATTTCCGGAGAAATTTCACCGCCATTGGTACGATAATAGCTCATATAATCAAGCAAGTGTAATTACTTGTCCAAGGGTTCGTGTGGCTTGAAAAGCGGTTTTTCATCCCTTATGACGACGCTCGGGTCGTCAACTTCGGTCAAATCATCTTCGAATTCACTATCGCTAACTCCCGCCAGCAAGGGACGCCTGTTGATTGAATATGACATCGCGAGCTGGCGACGGTATAATCTGAAAGAAACAAGCATTCCGGCCTTATACTACGGGTATACCGTATAAACTATATATAATCGAAATAACGAGCGAATAAGTAAACGGACCGAACATGAACTTGTTCCTAATAACAATCGTGGGTGATGAGATAACATCGATGGTCTACAGATGCGTCAAAAAAGCCGCGGTTTGAAGGCAATTGGGAAACAAATTATACAAGTATATAACAAGCGGTAATAATCGCTTGATCAACAAGTAAGGAACAAAGGTAATGATGAGGCCTTGGATAATTGGTATGACAAAAGAAAGGCGACGGAGAAAAGAAAAGACTATATAAGACATAATGTATATAATGCGGGAAAAACAAATCATCGTTGTTGGCGTGCATTAACTCCAAAGCTAATTCTTCGATCCCGCGTGAATAAATTGAAACGAAAATTATCCTTTGCGGGAAATAATTTGAAAAAAGAATCAAAAAGGAGATTTGGATTTACCTGTGATTATTTTCGTTGACCGTAGAACCAACTAAAACTTACGTAATTTCGAGTAATGATACGGAGTTCCTTTATTTTTTAAATAAAAAGAAAAAAAAATAATAATAATAATGCTCAGTCAAAACTAAGACTCGAAAAAATTCCACCAATAGTCAAATCCTTATTAAGTAAATAAATGTTTCACTTGTGTACACGCATCTGCCCCCATTCACGTCATGAAATGACAGCGTCAGCCGTCAGACTACCTTCGAATTCGACATGCCTGCAATTTCTTGTATGTACACTCTACCGTTGTGAGACTGTGAGAAACAAACAACGAACGAGCGACCGTATGTGCTGGTGGACGAGTCGAAGGGCGTTGAATTGAAATTGAGTAATAAGAAAGCCTCGGAGATTAGTCGAATTTCCTTAGCTGACTAGCAGACGGAGTTGACTAGCTTCCGCGTTATTGTCACTGCTCTTGCGATTCCGTCGAACCCGAATTTCCGTACTTTCTGCTCGAAGGAAGATTGTTCAGTGTTTAGTGACGTAGCTCGATGTTTTACAGCTCTGCACAAGATGGCGTAGCGTGAGCGCTTTTCCATCAAATGTTCAAAAATAAAAGCGGCGCTACTGTGCACACAATATTAATTTTACGGTATTTGTCCCTATGTCTTGAATTTCCCGTTCATGAAGCATCGTGTGCATTAAATGAGAACTGATCAATTTAGTTCTGAATAATCTCGCTGTAAACGAGAGAATTTCCGCTTGTGGATGCAGTTTTTGCAACCCGCATCATTGAGTCCGCGTTCTATTTTTGCAGCGTATGATAAAGCACGGTGCCGCTGTACCGAAATGTAGATAAGGTCGGTGCCGTCTTTCAATTAGATTTGTGTCGATGCTCTACTACGTCATTTTGTTGCACATTTTTGTCCCAGACAGCGCCACTTTTTAACCTGGAACGCGGGGTTTGAATAGGAAGTGTCGCGAATTAATTCTCGCTAATCCTCAGCGAAGAAAAAAAGAAATAATAACTCCTTAAACTCCTAAATTTTTAATATTTTACATTGACGTGAATCAAACTTCGTCAATAATATCAAACCGTTTTCTAAGATTTGTGAATCAAATGAATCGAGATGAATTAATATCATGACTGTTGCAAATAATCAGCCGTAATAAAGTAGCGCAGGTAATCAAGAATTGAGTATCTCGGCAGAAGAAAGCGAAACAACTACATGTATGTCGTTCTGCGCCTAACGGTCTTATTACTGCGTTGCACTAAAGATTTCGTTCCGTTCTGCGCTGCGCTACTAGACATGGCCAGATATAGTAATATATACCTGGTAAGAGATCTTCTGATATGGTCATACCTATATGGTCTGGTATCTCAACATACGTCTATATCAGAAAATTTAAATAAAAAATTAAGTTTTAATACACACAGCCAGATATGGCCGCATGTGATTTTGTATATTTACGCGTATATCTGTGTTCCATACGTATGAGAAATATTTAGAAGTCGCATATATGGTCTGATCTGTCCATATATGACCAGATTTGGCCAATTTTTGTACAGTTTGATCTTTTCGTATAAGGCGTGCAGGTCTGGTCAATTTCCATATTAGGCCTGACATGGGCGATTCATACATGGCCATATCGGGGTTTATCGGAAACTTTTTTCGCGGATAACACCAAAGTGACTGACGCGATAAGAAAATGGTGCAATTTGCGAAAGTACACAAATTAACAACTCAACTGTGACATATATAGATATTACAAGGTCAAAGATAAAGTCAACGACGATCGAGTGACTTCAGTTGGTTTCAAAGGTGGGTGCAAGTAGGGTGAGACTCGGTATAAATACACATGACGAAAAACAAAGGATCGATGATCATCAGTCCACTTACAAAGGCTTTAGAATCGACGAATGGCCAACTCCAAATAAACAACCGTTGTTATAATTACGGAGTGTCGAACAGATTGAATCAGAGTAATAAAAGGCGAAAAATATCTAGATAGGGGAATGGATAATCCGGAATTGTACGCGACAGTCAATAACCTACAGCGTACAGACGCTGATGACATTTCCCACGAGTTCGAGGAGGATATTAGAAAAATGTCCGGACGTTGCCTGGACATTGGATCTGGACCCGGAGATGTCGTGATGGATTTCATTTTGCCAAAACTGAACCCGACTGCGACCATTGTCTGTGAGTTTGTAATCCTTTGTATACCCTATGCGAGAATATTTGCTGAGGCAATTGAAGTTAATGTAAAAAAGGGACGCAGGTTCCGACATCTCCGAAGCCATGGTGAAATTTGGAAAAGATAAATACGGGGAAAACAGCCGGGTGAATTTCATCAAACTGGACATCGAAACCCCGAATTTACCGAGGAATCTAGTTGGACAATTTGATCATGTTACATCATTCTACTGTTTGCATTGGTGCCAAAATATGGGGTGAAAGTTTCTCCTCTCTTGAAATGAATCAGAATTTAATCAATCGATATCACACATTTAATTCTGCTGTACAAGACATTCCTGTTCGGTGAAAAATTCTCAGTTACATACCTCTGTTTATAGGCAAGCGCTTGACAACATTTACAAATTGCTTCGACCCGGCGGAACTTCCCTTTTGGCGTTTGTGGCGAATGATTCTGGTCTGGATGCGTACAAAGTCTTGGCAACCATGATTCGTTACAAACCCTACATGATGGTATAAATGCGCAACTATATTTACAACTAAAAGCTAATTTCGTTTCATTTTCTCTGAATTTTGCGATTTTGATCAGGACGCAAACCGTTACGTCCCGTTTTACCAGTACACTAACCGGCAACGCAAAACTCTGAAGACCTTACTGGAAAAAGTTGGGTTTGAAGTCTGCCATTGCAGCCGCAGAGAGAAAAGTTACGTTTTCCATAAGCTGGAGGAATTTAGCCGTAAGATATTTTCTTCCGTTTTGTACATCATACGACAATTGCCATATATTACACACAAATTATTAGCGACAATATTGCGTGAATGTAAGTAGTAAGAGAATATAGTTAGTAGAGTTTACTTTTTCAGAATTCGTACTTGCTCTGAATCCGTTCATAAAACGAATGCCGATTGATTTAAGAGAAGAGTACAGGAACGATTTGGTCAGAGAAGTCATGAGAAAAAAAATTATATTTAACCAGAGTGAGAATAATGAAGATGCCTACAGTGTAATGTATAGATATCATACATCCGTAGTTTACGTAAGAAAGCCTTTGTAAACACGATGTTATCACTAGAGAATAAAGTACAAAATTACAGCGACAAAAGCTATATAATAATGGAACAAGATTGAATTATCTGAAACACGAAAGAATAAAATTTGTAAAATATAATCATACATACCTATAATTGTCAAATGAAAATGTGTCGATTCTAAAGAAATATTAATTTACATAGTTTTGGGCAGATATTTTGATCATTATAAAAAATAAGTACTTTTTGTAACAATCAATCATTTACAAAGTATCAATGGAGTAAGAATTTTTTTCCTAATATCTTCTTGTTTTCCAATGAAACCAAGAAGAATAAATCAGCACAGAGAACCGTAGCTGAAAAAAAATGCACCGAAAGAAACATCTCAAATTCTCAATCCCAAGAATATATTCATTTTGATAGCCGTCATTAGATCATTTCCGCTGCACCGCGAAAAAAAAAATTCTTCATATAATGCGAGCATGGCTTACGCGTTTTTTATGCATGTTTTCCATACACGAAGTACCCGTTTCTAGACGGTAGTGTGAGCGCGAATGCGCATGCGCAGAATACAGAAAAGATCACTTTTAATTCCTCGGAGTTAAAAGTGATCTTTTCCATACTGTGCACATGCGTTGTCGTAAACATATCTATTTTTTTTAATCAAGTTATTACCGAGCCACGTGACAGAGGAATCCCAGGGAAAATCACCAACGCTGCCAAGTAATGAAACAGTTACTCGGATGACTCCACTGAACTTTTCGTAAAAATAATATAAGGAATTGAAAATAATCAACCTTTCCAACAGATGTTTGCGTTTTGCGTTCTCTCACAGAGAACACTGCGTAAATTGCAATTATGGTACAACAGTTCGAGGGTCTCGAAATTTAGAAGGTAACGCTGTGGGTACATCACTTTTTGTTCTACGAATTTGCTGAAGTTAAAGTTTCATATATGATAATAAAAGCTGCGTGTGAAACTCACATTCATCATAAAAATTTGCAGGCTTTTCAATTTCAAAATCTCATTCAATCTTTCGGTAATGCATCCGCCATGAGTGTATTAATTAGCGAATGTAAATTTATTAGGAACACACTGATTAATTAAATTATCCGTGGGAGTCTGAAAGCATCACAATCGTGACTTTCTTTGCACTGCACGAATTGAATGGCAAACGAAGTGACCTCGCGAGCTGCACTTGTCTAAATTCAAATTCATCGAATTACCATCAGAGCACGATTTGTCGGAAAAAAATCCGTTAAAATACGGAGAAAATAAAAAACTTTGTTTTCACTCAAAATACCGAAGACGTTGATTGAAGGACATGTCTTCAGAATATCTTCAGTCAACGCCGAAGAACACAGGAATCAAACAAATACAATGTTCCCGATAATGTGTTTGTGTCGGTATGCCAATTGGCTATACCGACAAAACAGAGTGCCACTGGTACTAACTCACTAGTTTCATGGCGACAAGGTTGAATTAGGTTGGCTAAACTGTAATTTTCTGTGGTAATTTTTCGCTGGAATTGTGTTAGCTTCGACGAGTCGGTTAAAGTGTGGTTGACTGTTGACAGTTTGACTGTTTTCCGGGACTGTATGTTAAAAATTAAGCTTTGGACTCGACGTTATTAATTGTAAAATGTCTTCATTCTTGGCCGACATCTTAGTTACCGCAGGTAATAAAAGCACTCGAAAATATATCAACCCCTTTCCTCCCACGGACAAGTATTTTTACCTCCTAAACGCCGAATATGTCGGATTACATTTTAGTTGTAGCGGTTATCTTCCGGCAACAATATCATTGTTGTACCGACGTGTATTCCCTTTTCTTACAAATACAGAATGGTATAAGCTCTGCAACATTTCATTGTGTGCTTATATGATTATTTTTCACATACAAGCACATTATATACAATTTTTCGAAATTGAATAGGCTTTTGAAATGCATATTTGTAAAGTTTGATGCAGTTTACATCTTGCTTTGATTTGAGATTTTTATCCATACTTCTGAGCGACAACCAATATTGCACCTTTATATCTATAATTATTTACTTTTATGAATAAAGTTTGTGTACATTGATATTTCAAGGGAAATTCGAAAAGATCGATTTGGCTACAAAAATATCCGAGCTCCAGGTACAAATATCCAAATTAAAATGTGATGTCAAAGAATACATCAAGGATAACTATGTTGAGTTTGTACCAAAATTGAAGAAAGATCAATCTTTGATTCATGATATCCAGAGGCATCTTGACGAAATAAATATACTCCAAAAAAGAGTACAAGATCAGGTGAGTCTTCAATTCCGTTAGATTATCTCACAAATAAAGTTTCAATACTGTATATCAGGATAGTTTAAGATTATTCTTCATCATAGATGTAGCAAACACTAATATCAAGATTCTTCTCTCGTCAGATTAAAATCGAGCTGTCTGGCTCCACCAGAGAACTCAAGAATCTTTCGAATGACCTTCAAAAATCAAGTATAAGCTTGGCACTCTCCGGTCGTCTGATCGAGGTAACTGATTGCCTACAAGCGGCAGAAAGTTACAAAAGAGATAAGCAATATGTAGAAGTTGCAAAAACATTGCAATGTATGCAAAAACTGCTAGACGATCCCAAGACGGACTTGCAGTACTTGGATATTTTTCGTGCTTTAAAGAGCAAGTATTCTGCAACCTATGGAACGTTTTTGACGGATGTTACAGTACTTTGGCAGCAGTATATTCAGTGGGAAATAGTTGAAGACAGTTCTCAACATTCCTGCGTTAATCTTAGCATAAAATGTGACCTAGAAGAAATGCAGAATCTTGTCGAAGCTCTGCATCATATGGACAACTTATCAGGCAACTTGAGCAAATTGACTAATAAGCTGACGAAACACCTGATTGGTCCGATAATAAATTATGAATGTTCCGTGTTTGTCACTGATGAAACTAAGTTCTCTGTCCAGTGTCTGGACGAAATGAAAAAGCCAGAATACAAAAGTGTCCTCCATAATTTGACTCTACTTTTCCAGTTTATGCATCACAATTTGAATGTCCGTTTGAAAGATGGCCAAAGGTTCCTTGCAAAGCTGGAACCCCATATTTTTAAACAATTCTCAGACAGTTTGATCAATGACTGCATATCGCACACCATACCGAGTTCTAGTTTAGAACTGCAAAATTTTGAACCTGTTATTCAAGATATTTCAAAATTTCAAGATTACCTTGTAGAAATTGGTAATATTTTTTACTTACTATTAGATTGATAGAAGGTAAAAAGGAACAGTTGCATATAAAATTTAGTATTACCTAATTTTTCATTCACAGAATTTATTGCGCCAGATAAAATATTCCTGTCTGAATATATTAAAAACGTGGATGGTCTGTTTATAAAAAAAATATGTCAAGACTTCTTAGGTAAGGCTAGAACTGTGATGAAAAAAGATCTTCACGATTCGATGAAACATGAAATTCAGGTTTGAAAATTGTTCACAGTTATAATTCTAATTGCCAAACTTTTTCAAATTTTTGTAACTCTGCATCACTTTATTGGTCCAATTTATTCAGGGACCACAAAAATGGCTAGATAATACGTCAGCCAGTGACGATTTCATGATTAATAGGAAACTCAGTGAGGACACATTCCAATTACCACCTTGTCAAATAAGGTAGTTGTATACCATTGACTAACAATATTTTCAACTGTGGGGCATAATACACCCAACCAGAGATGAAAGTTTACTTCAAATTCTTTTTCCTACGGTTTCAGTAAAAGCGTCAAAGAAATCCTAGATCTTGTGAAAGAGATTCTTGATGAGGCGTGTCGTAGCTCTGACATGTGCGCAGTGAGATTATTTTACACAAGTCGAAATATAGTTGAAATGTATGCAGTCCTGGTGCCCGAGCATCACAAGAAATTTTTAGAGACGATACCTCAGCAAGTTGGTAAGAACAGGATAGACTTACTTCAATGATTACTGACTTGGATCAATGGCCAAGTACACATGATACATTTTCAAGGTACAATATACCAAGGATTTCAGCAAAATGTATCAATATTTATTAGCTTTGTTCCATAACAACTGCATGTACCTGGCTCATCATCTGTGCGTATTGGCGCACGAATACAAAAATAAGCTGCCAGAAGTTTTACAAAAACGTAATGTTACTTACGCCGACCAAACTTTAGTGCTACGCTCCACTGGCTCGGAATGCTTTTTGGAACACATGAAGTATCAGAGAAACATTATCATCGACATACTCAGAGAATCGGGTAAAATATCATTTCTTGTTCAACTATTATACATTTCCATATTGCTTTATACACTTTTTATTGTTAGAGTAGTATAATTTTGACTTATTTTCAGAAATTCAATTTCATTGCAAAGCTAGTTTTTCATCTCCAACTTGTTTCCTCTCATGTTTTTAACTAAAAAAAAAAAATTTTTGCAGTTTAATCTCAAAAAATTTGATTTAACAATGACCTTGCTAAATGAAAAAATTCTTGCTTTCGACCTTGAAATTCTAGGCCTCGTTACTGACCTGAAAGAACTTTTCATGAAGGCCTAGTTTCTCCAGAATCAAGTTTGGTGCGGAAGAGTTCTTGCATGAGATCACAACTTGGATAGCAATTAATCTTGATCAAATTTTCTTGTAGGTTTGTCAACATTAGGCCAAGTACCTGAATTACCGGCAAATACAGAGAAAGCGATAAGGCAATGCATCAGGCAACTTGAGCTCCTGAAAACAGTGTGGCTCAATGTTCTTCCTAGCAATGTATATTGTCGTGCTGTAGGTAAGTTTCATTTTGAACCAAAATCAATCCTCATCATGTTCAGCAAACTTTTGTATTGTTTCAATCGATTATAAATAAGTTTTCGCAATTATTTTCCAATTAAAAATGACTCAATGACTCCATAATCTTGGTGATTCAATAATCAAAGTCTAATACAAGAATAAGAATAGAGTTTTGTATGCTAAAGTTTATGTCAGAGTTCAAATCGCTTCGTAAGGTTTTTCACTATTATAAATCTGAAAAATTTACAGGAAGAGTCAAACGATTCAATTATAAATTTTTATATTTAAATGTGGTATTCACACATTTAAAAACAATTGTTCAATTATTATACAGATACTTTTACATTTGACTCGATCTTTATTAAAAAAAAAAAAGTTTCGTTGCGTGTAAACCAGAACGTGAAGATTTTGGTTACCAAAATATTCGAATGTTTCGGCAAATTTCTAAAATGAAAAACTGAAGCAATCGCATTTTTTAATCACAATCGTTACAGGTTGTATAATGAATTCCATGATCGATGAACTGGTCACAAGGGTGATCAATGTCGAAGATATTCCAGCTGATGTTGCTACTGAATTGGTTACATTGTTCAATATGATCATGAATAGAGCCCCCTCTATATTTCCTGTAAGTTTATCTTCCATGGTACCGAATGTTATGCAGCTATCACAATATAACGCAATACATTCAAACTGTTTCGATGGCAGAAAAAACTCAGACACAATCGGTTTTTTTTTTTACCATATATTTCTATGAGTTTATAGGTACATGTTTTTTTTATATCTATTGTTTTTATTAAAAATTATCATACACTTTCCACTGTTCAACAGTATCGTGACTGTTTTTTTCCATTTTCTTTTTGCTTGCATTGCAATTTTTTTTTTTTTTTTTTTTTTTTTTTTTTCCTTAAACACCATCAGTCTGTATATTACTGAATTGAAATCACGAAAAATGCGTTTACAAAAATTGAGGCAATGAATAACTTCGGATACTAAATTTAGTGAATATATTCTTCAATTTCTGATTAATACGGTCTTTAGTTATCATAACTTTCAGTCGATAAACTTTACATAATTGATGATCGGAGTGTAGCTAATATACTCAAGCTACTGAAAAATTTATTCAATATTTATAAGTTGAATCAAAATGAAACACTGATTAAAGAAGTGAATTTTCTTTAATTCAGATGTTCCCAATTTTTGTATTCATTGCGAAAAAAAGTGATTGTCATCCTTGAAAATACCGATATATGCGGCGGAATATAATTACATATTACATTACAACTCAGACAGGAATTTCAGATTTTTCGTACAAATCTGTGTCAAACAAATGATCAAAGTTATTTAAAACGAAATTGTTGGTTTTTTTTCTAAGTAGTAGTAATAGTAAAGAATTGGGGTGAGGTAATAATTTGTTTTTTAGGAGCCCAATACAATTCGTCTTCACGTAAAACGATGGCAGAAGTTATCGGAATTAGTGATTGTGCTTGGCGCCTCCCTGAAAGAGATCGACAACAGATGGGCTGATGGTAAGGGGCTGTTGGCTCACGAGTTCACGGCTGCCCAGGTGAAGCAGCTAATTAGAGCTCTCTTCCAAAACACTGATCGCAGATCTATGTTACTCGCTAGCATCAAGTGATGCTTCTCTGTATGTGATAAGCATTAGAATAAAAAATAAAAAAAACATTTTTTCATTTATATATAAGACATAAACATGCATTAATTTTTCCAAAACCCTTAAATGTGGTGTGAAAAGCTTATGAAGTTGAAGATAATTCTGAGGTATAATATTGGATAATCTCAATACTAGCAATTTTATTCCAAATACTTTTAGGTAATGACACAATAGCTTTAAATGTTGTGCAACTCGATCATTTTCATGTTATTTACTTGAATACTTTCTGGCAATTCTACAAAATACTTCATTGTGAGTCAGAAACGCGCTTAAAACAGATTTATACACACATTAACACTATTCACACACAAACTCAGTCGCTCAAAAATTATTTTTAACTTTCAACACTTTAATTCATCCTTATTTTTACGTCACAATACTTACATTGTATAGTTTCCTCTTGAAACTTACTTAAGCGATGCATCAGGTCAAGGAAATTCTGATTCTTTTAGTGACGATTAATTGCAACAATTTTTCGTGCTTTGTGTGAGAAAATTTCTTACCAAAAGCTGGTCTTTAAATTATATGTATGCTTCCTCTTCAAATTCTAGCAAACCCAGTCATACTGTTTTCGTTCGAAAACTTTCAACCATGTGTGAAAAAAGATCTCTGACAAGCTGGCTATCTGCACGACGTAACTTTGAAACTATTCTCAACGAGTCGGAATATTTGATTAATCAATGAAATTCTCCGTTGCGCTTTGAAATCGATTTAATTAGTGCGTCACAATGTGCGAAGAAATGCTCGAATGTTTTTTGTTTCATCGGTCAATTGATAAATAATTTATCTTTTTTGCTTTCCTTATTTTCGTAGAAACGTTGATTTAGAGCAAAACTTTACTCGAAGATAGATCATTCTTTTTTCTTTTGTTTTTTGCTCGGTTTGCTCTTCACGTATATTTTTCGTTTGAATGTCAAATATGAAAATTCTGGACTTTGCTCATCTTTCGAAATATTCATATATCGCCAAACTCTTGAGGTATTTAAGTAACACTGTTCAATAAAGTAGACAGAGATAGTGGGCAGGCAGACAGGCAGGCAGGGGTGGCGGGCAGTGGTGTGCGCAAGTTATTTAATTCTTTTTCCATTTTGAAATAGTAATTTACAGACGATTAAAACATTATTGCGAAGATATTGGTGTTTTCTTTTCAATTAATTTGTTCGGCTAGGTACGACAGATCACAAAAGTCATCGCAGTTTGTAAAGTCTGTTTCATTTTCTATGAATGAATATTTCGTCGAATTGCGTTTTTTTTTTTCTCCCAAATGTCCATTCCTTTTTTCGGCATAATACCAACCATGTAGATATATAGATATTGCTACATAAATATGTATGTCCTATTTATATTTTGATTTTTTAACAAGCGGCGAAAATGTGAGACGAAAAAAATTAAGGGAAGAAGTTTATATAAATAGATATATTTATATATTTGATACGTCATGTATGCCAGTGGCTTTTGAATCAGCTCCAAAACTTAGTGAATTTTTGTGGCCAGCCGTACGATACGATACGTTAAATCCATTGTCTTGGTACAATACGCTGATTGATGTATTTATTATCATTCCTTTTTGTACGTATATAAAAAACATTTCTATCATTACGAATAGTAAATAAATGTTGTTCAATATTTACTTGAATATTATAAAATTGTAGTATTTAACTGTTTATTCACCTTCAACAACAATAACGGTATTCTGGTTTCCGACTTTAAAAATAATCTCGCGAAGTATCACTACTTGTAATTAATTGAAAAAAAATTTGACTGTCTAAAAATAAAGATGGGAAGAAAAATATATTTACCAATCAGTTTCTACCGCAAAGCGGTGATTGTCGGAAAGTTTTTTCTCCAGAGTGCGATGGTGCAATGATTTTTATACGCTTCTTTTGAAGCAAACGATGTATAGTTAACTGTCAAATTACGATTATTATTATTATTTTTATTAGCCATGCAGCTCTACGACATCCTGTATCAAACTTTCAGAGCAAATGCTCAGTTTTTGTCATATATGAAAAAAAAAAAAAAAATACACGAATGTTATTCATTCCTTTTTCAGATTATTTGCTCTGCTTTTCACGCTGATTTGGATTGTTCGTCATTCTTATAGAAACGTAGATATGAGAACACAAATAACACATTGGCCACAAACTAGCTAGTAAGTAGACGCATTGTTTTTCTTTTTTTTCTTTTTCCTTTTTTCATGGAAAATATCGAAGAAGCATTGGCAGGCTATATATGTATATGTATACGTAAACGAGAATATAAGATGTGAAATAATATGTTTCGTTTTGTTGTTGGTTTTTAGCGTAAATTGTAATATGTAATTAAACTTGTATATGTACATATATCGCTGCGTAGATTGGACAGAACGTAGTCGTCGAAGGCGGGTTGTTGAATGGCCCGCAGTTCATAGTGGTAACGCAGCGTAGTTCATTTATGTGCATTCACGCAGATGACGATGACTGTGAACATGGGAAGTGCAAAACAGGGTTTCACATTACTTTCGGCTGACAGTTAGTTAGACGACGTCTTTTCACTAACAGACGGTCTTTATTTACCATAGAGATCATCACCTGAGCATAGATCTCTGCGCATGCACCTGCCGATTCCGATAATAAATAATAATTGATCGGCATCAAACTGCCCCTTTACCATAATTACTCATGCATATTTTCACCCACTTTTCAATACAACCGCCAGAGTCTATCATCCAATTTCATAAATTCTGCACAAGGGGAAACTCAATTGTAGAATCAGTTCAGTCAGTGCGCAAATTTTACTCATTCTTTCATCTTCACAAATTTATACTTCAAACAGATGCTGCTTGCTGCTGGGCGACTACTCGTGAACTGGTGGGGTAGAGAGAAAAAAAGAAAAAAAAAAAAAATCGAAAAAAAAAAATCGACTATGTACAAATTCAAATTTTCTCCAAAGTTAATTACTGGTTTTTTAATATGGAATTCTAGTTCTTCGAAATATCAATGGGAGTGAAAGGGTGCTTGAATTCTCGAAAACCCCAGGGTGTGAAACAAATGCGACACGTAACGTGAATAAATTTTTTCTGCATTTACCACTCGGAAGTTGATATATTCCACAATAAACTTATGTGTTCGGAAGAATAACAATTTTTCTCCAGTTTCATATTCATTGTGAAATATATTACTGGACAAATGTAACGACATTCTATACTTAATTGATCTTGAAAATGACAAAAAACTAGGGTTTCTTACGGTTGTTTGAGAAACTGTAACTTTTTCAAATTATCCCTTATTTTCATTCATCCTTGCAATTTGATTCGTTTTTCACAAAGGGTTAGTGGGAAAATGAAATAGCTGGTATTCAAAATTGGGTAACAACGATCAGGTCGTGTTCGTATTTTTTAGGTTTATCAAATTAAGATGTTACAAATGATCAATTGTTATTGAAAAGTTTTTATGGAACTGATGCGAAAACTTTTAGAAATGTAATCCGTTGTTGAATATACAAATATAATTCCGAAGTACCTGATTGTTTGTTGACTAGTGTGATGACCCAAAACTGCGGCCCTCATTTGCGCGATCGTCATTGTAGCCAGAACGGGATGTGTCGCGTGGGCTGCAAACACATCCCAAAACATTCCACAGGAAAATTTAACCACTCGATTGGAAACTGTTCAATTTCACATTTATGTGATCACATACCCGATCGATTCACAACCCTGTTCATTTTTCATTCTAGTTTTCAGTATACAAAAATTTCCAAGTTTCAGTATTCTCAATGTTCAGAAACCTTTCCTTCTTTAAAATTTTCCAACAACCATCATCGAATAATAAATAGTTTTGGATATGTGCCCAGCCAGCAGTGCGCAATCATCAACATGTACACATTTTTTTTTATAGACGGAGAAAAAAAATTATTCAGAAATAAATTCTACGATTCTAACAACAGCCGTCCTCAAATTTTTCATCACCAAACACATTCATAAAGAAGAAATAAAATACTTTGTACTTTTGTCTATCAGATGAGGAGTTTTTTTTAGACATCCAGATTTAGTTAAAAAAATTATCAGTTTTCTTTTTTTGTAATGGTCGAGTTTGATTTGTGTTTTCGAAATCTATGTGGTAGCAAGTCTGCTCGTGGTTTCAACAATTTCCCCATTTTGTTGATGACCGTTGACGGATATTATTCAGAAATTAAACATTCGAGATATACCACAGAGCGTAGAATTGATAAATGTTTGAGTATTGTTCAGATACTCGAGAAGAGGTATCGTGAACTACTTGTGTTTTATTAACAAGAATCGATCGAAGAACATCTGTTATTATTTTTAACCTTAATTTGCCATTTGTCATGCGTCTTTTAACGGCAAAGTTTTTCGACGATTAATCGAAGACCACTTTTTTAATTTGCCTTGTTGTTTTTTGCTCACTACATATTCGCTGAAGTTAGTAGCTCCTGTTTAGTCGAAGAACATGTAAATGAAGTTTGCCAGAATGCTTCGGAGTAAAGTATAATGACGTCGAAGATTGCTTTCGTCGATTAATCACAGGACAAATTTTCAACGTAGTGTCCGATTCCGAAAATACAGTAAGTAGCACTTTTCTTTTATGTGTAAAATGAAAAGAGAAAAAGAAGGAGACTAAAGAAATGAACTTAATCTCTCGACCTCTGCACACTACAGCATATCAATACCAAAAAGTATTCAAAATAGATTTGTTCATTGTTTCATAAATACTTTTATCAAAAGTAGTCACACTCCAAAAGGGAATGTCTATTGCCAACATCATTATGTCATTATGAGACTATAATCTAGGGTGAAAATAACTGTTGTCATACAATGCCAAATCGAATGGAAGAACCAATGAAAAAATAAATTCAAAACTAAAGCTAGACAAAAAGAACCCTCAAATTGAGAGATTTCTGGCAAATGCGAATCGGATAAGTAAAGATAAGAGATGATTTTGTGCTTTTTGAAACCCCATTGACAACATTCCGATCTCATCGCAGTTGCAGCATTGCATACAATTTGATGACTAGTAACAGACAGACTCTTATTAGGGAAGCCAACCATCTTTGACGTATTTGATATA
Organism: Diprion similis; assembly: GCF_021155765.1. Taxonomy (NCBI): domain Eukaryota; kingdom Metazoa; phylum Arthropoda; class Insecta; order Hymenoptera; family Diprionidae; genus Diprion; species Diprion similis. Next base: position 23,737,749 of record NC_060110.1, read on the forward strand.
TTGGTTGATTCATTGAGAGATGCGTATGCGTATATCAGTTGACAGTATAATTTAGTTGCTTTTAGTTTAGTTTTGCATAATTTTTCTTTTGTTTTACGAAGGAATGATCGTTTGTACCTGCCACGCCCAGCCGGAGATCGACTGCGATACCTCGACGATCCGTTGTCCCTGCCGCTGTAGTAGTCACTGCCACTACCACCACCCCCACCACCACCACCACTACTGCCGTAGCTGTCGCGGCTGTAGCTGTCTCGACTTCCGTAGCCGCCCCCGCCGCTGCTGCGACTAGAGCTGTAGTCGTCGCCAAAACGGCCTCGGCCCCTACCACCACCCCCACTGCCTCTGCTTCCGCGATATCCGCCTCCGCCGCCACGATCTCCGTAGCTGCTGCCACCCCCTCTGTAGCCCCCTCCGTTTCCACCCCTAGATCCGAACCCCCTACTACCCCCGCTGCCTCCCCGACTCCCTCTGAAACCGCCGCCGCCTCCTCCTCTACTACCCCCACGGCCTCGACCCCGTGATATTTCAACTCTGAGCTTTGCCCCCATTATCTCTGTCCCGTTCATATTGTCGCAGGCTACTTCCGCCTCGTCTTCGTTTAGGAATTCGATAAAGGCAAAACCTGGTGGGTTGAAGGCCACCCAGACTTTGTTCAGTTTTCCAAACTTCTCAAACTCCACCTGTAAGTCTTCCTTCTTGATGCCTTCGTTTAGACCACCCACGTACACTCGCGTGTAACCTTCCGAACCCATCTTGTTCACCTGGAGATAATAAATTTTTTCATTCAACATCAAAGAAGCGTAGTTTTGGGTGTAAATCAATCAGAAATTAAATTTTATCTCAACTTTTTCACCTCAATTTTACGCAACTTACTAAAAATTTGAAATCCATTTGTGAAAATAACCAAAACGGAATTAATGGAAAGTATCTTTTCACTGCTGAATGTTTTTTAACTACAAGTTTATTACAAAATTAAATATTGTGGTAACGCATTATAGTTGCAACTTTCACATGCTTACGTTTAGATAAGATTCTCAATTTTCTATAACTTGATAAACAATCTAGACTTAAGATTACCTGATATCCTATCATTTTCAAAATTAAACTGTAATCTAAGAATTACCAAGACAATTGAATACCCTAAATAAATAATAGCAAAACATGACTATCGGACATTCAAGTATGAGTATCTATAGAATACCATTCTTTCAAGCATAAAGTGATTTATCAATGGCTAGGATATTCGGAAGATTATTTTTGGTCCACAAACTTTGCTTTTCACAGCTCAAAGAGTGTTAATATCATTAGAGTACGTAAAAAAAGGGAATGATAAAATCTAAGTAGCAGTTGAAAAATCCCTACATTGTAATCTGATTTTCATTGGAATGCAAAGTCCTAGAAGTGTGTTGAAGCGCAAAATAAGTTAGGAACAGGTGTGCATTTTAATAGACAGATAGTTAAAGTCTATGGCTATGTCTATGTATAGAGGGCAGATGTACGAGTTGAATATTTAAACCAGGAACCAGGCAGACAAGACAGCTTGACCCAGCCAAATATTAGTTAGTAGATACACATGTCTATAAACAGAAACACACAGATACGTCGGTTTCCTTTCTCATTCATGTATAGATATGCAAATGATAGGAGGACGGAAAAGTGTACAGCGCTTGCTTGGCAGGGTGTTAAGACATTGCTGTAGCAATTAATGATACCAAAAAAAGACAAACCGCAGTTATATCCGGGGCATAAATCAACTGGGAGAAACCTATAGGAACGGATTTATTTATCGCTGAGTTTATCATCGTCATCTACAATGAGGAGAGTTGGTGCAGCGAAAAAAAAAAAAAAAAGATACGCGTTAAGGCGACGCTTTGCACCTTTTTTACCGACTGAAATTGCCTTAGTTATAATTATTTCGATTATTCATGAACACTGATGTGAAATAAACACTTTTGCTGCATCTCTCCTGCGGAAATAGATTACCGAACACTAACGTATTCGGCGTAATTGTGAAATAGAATTAATTACTTGTCGAAATGTCGGTCTTGCTTCGTGTGCACAAAAATGGCGACTCATACCGCGGATTTTATATATTATTGGGAGAGAAATACACGCGCATAAAACGAAGCGAAGCACGATGTTTGCCAATGTTGCTTATACTTGTGAATAAAGTCAACGTTTATTGCACTTCAACCCGCCCAAAATTAATAGAATAGTTGAGTATCTTTCAATTGTCATAATTGAACTAGGCAGAGTATTGGTGTTTTTTTTTTTTTTTTTTTTTTTTTTTTTCTTTTGCTGCGCTTCCGAATCGCAACTTTTATACGAAATTACACTATTCCTGACGTATCGCTAAATTCGATATATCTTGAATTCCGGATTTCGATGTATTTCTTCTACTGCAGCCTTAATTAATTAGATACCGAAATCCATCGGTGAGCATAGCAACGCGGCACAGAGTAATATTTACACATTAGCTCTCAAGTTTAGATTCTTAAACCGTCTTGATTTTTTGCACCTGGCTGCGACATACGCAGGCATTTTATCATGGAAGGATAATACCGCTCAACCAGTTTAACAGACGGAAAATGCGATTTGGAAATCAAGAATTTGGGCGCGTAGAAAGTTGTTCCAAAATGGATGTTGCCAGGCAGTGATTGCCGGCGGGGCAAAGTGGACGACGGATAGTGAATTCTGTTAGCAGCGCGGATTGAGAGAACACTTCTAAATCGAGGTAGGGTTACGGGGAATGCAAGCTCAATTGTACAGGAATAAGACTCATACTTACGGTATTTGGAACTGCGGATCTTCAGAAATTCACAAAATAATATCAAACCGTCACGTGAAGAAATACGTAGACACCGTTCACAACAGCAAGGAAGACGCCGCAGGGAAGCGCGGGTACCAACGAATCAATACAGGACGCAAAACGGGGTTCGCGCCGCTTCTATCACAGTCTTTTACTGGCGCCATCTACACTCTCAAACCCAGGCGCACATCGTGATTTTATTCAGCTATTTCTCCCTGTCATTTCCCGCTCATTATTCAAATTGATTTTTGAAAACGCGAATACTTGTGAATCACAGCGATATTTCATATTTTACAGTTCCAAGTCACTTCGTTGATGAAGATTGGACTTTATTCCATTCAAAGAGATGATTTTTCATTCGACAAAACAGCATTGGGTTATGAGCGCAGGAGTGCGTATGAGTGGTGCGTATGCATTTATCGAAACGATTTAAAATCCTGAAGATTGAAGGAATGTCGGTGATGATGACACCACGCATGATACGAATAAAATAATTGACTAACAAGCGCATAAAAACACTTGTTCGACAATCTTATCGCAGTCTCATATAATTCAATCGATCTATCGAACTAGCCGCTGACAATTGACATACTTCAGTTTACAAATTTAGCACTTTAAAACAACAATGGCGTATTCTGTGAATATATCAGTCGAAGCACCGATAGAAAATCAAATCCAAGAAATTACCTACGATGGACAGGAGATATATCAGGCGTAAGGAACCTTGTAAACTATAATTCATTTAATTATCTTCAAATTGGTTCATTCGTACAATGGCACTTCGAACGCTATTGTACTTGATCTTGTCATAACCTCAAAATACTCTAGTTCGTCTCTTAAATTCCAACCGGTCAGAATGAGGATCCATTATTTATTACATACTGCAATATAGATTCATTTTTCTTGATCGAATTATATCCGAGTAAATAATACGTATATTATGCAAAAAAAAAACAAAAAACAATCATGTGACAGCTGTCAGATTCATTCAGGGTGTTCGTAAAAAATGGTTATTGTACATTTTTACGAAACTTTTATGTCTTTGGCTAATGTAGAAGATCGAAAGAAATCGAAATTCAATCTTCTGCTAGTTCAAATCTGAAAATGAAACTTCTATCCGACAAAACCCAAAAAAATAACTCTTTTACGTCATTCACCCATCTTACGGCCTATGTACATTTTTCACATATAATCAGAGCGACATTTATTCAGAACACAGATTTTTCTAGCCTGGAAAGCTGTAAAACTGGTCAAAAAATGTTAAAAATGAGATACAATACCCTAAAACAGTTGAATTGCTAATAAAAATCAATATTTCTCCAGGCCGCTCACTTTGTCTGAAAACTTGGCAAAGATTGCGCAAAAAATCGACTTTAGTAAATCTAATGGTGATGAGGTGAAAAAGGAACCACCTGAGAACGGAGAAAAAAGTGAAGATGATTCTAAGGATCCAGCAGCCTTTCAGTCGTCCCTATGGCCCTGGGATAGTGTAAGAAATAAATTAAGGTCAGGAATCAATACTGGGCCTATAATATTGGGATAATGACCGAATTCTCATTAAAACAATTAATCCAATTTGAAAAAATTATTACTCTGCAGAAACGCCCTCACAGAAGTTTGCGTTCTAGCTGACGTTCTTTCAATAGTCAAGGAAAAAAAGTACATGGTTTTAGATCCTGTACCCCAAGAAGTACCTGACGTTAAACCTATGGTGCAAGTCTATGCTAGAAAAAAAGCTCTGTCAGGTGCTGGACAGGTGCTTCTTTTTGGTGCGGAGAGGTTGAGAAATTGCCAAAATGAATTGGCTAGAAGTCGAGCGACTCCTGATTTCCATATCGAACTTTTAAGACTCAGGCAGAACTGGCGGCTCAAAAAAGTTTCTAATTCTATTATTGGCGATCTTAGCTACCGCACAGGTATTTTAAATTACAATTCACATTGAAGCAGTGAAAACGAGATATTAAAATATCTTGAACAATGTACATTGTACTCAAGCAAATATATCTGGATAATTAATCAAATAATTCCGGTATTTCACGATTCTAGCTGGATCCAAGTATACGCAGACAGGAATGTTTGAGGTGACAAAAGCTGAGGAGGAAGAGAAGGCTTGGAGCAGTCCACCCGCATCGCCAAATCCGAATTCTAGCAGCTCATCAAATTCCACACCCTCGCAATCACATCCTTCCTCAAATTCCAAGGTTAATCCTTCAGCGCTTCGCGTTACCATACCTAGTGAACTGCAAGGGGTTGCGTACATTGAAGTTCTCTGTCAAAAGGGTAATAAATTTTTCTGGCATTTCGACATAAGCTTTGCAGTGTATTAACGAAAATATGAAAAAAAAAATCTTAAACGATTTTTTCAGACCAGGAGGATTTGTGCAGTGCCAATATCAGCCTCTTAAACGGTGGCACGAATAGCTCTAACGCAGACATGCACTGGCAACAGAAACTGGAAGCAGCTCAAAATGTTCTATTCTGTAAAGAATTGTTTAGTCAACTAGCAAGGGAAGCTGTACATCTACGAGCTCCTATTCCTCACATGGTTGTTGGCAATCAGATTATGGCGACGGTAAGGACAAATGTCAAAAAAATCTTTGCCGGCAAGTAACTAGGAAATACTGTGTAGACTATGTTAAGAAATGTATTTCTAGAAAAATGGAAGGTGGACATTAAATGTTATTCATTAAAATGAAATGAACTTCTAGGTTCTCCCAGGCATACAACTTATTATTGGCTTGTGCCACAGCACAGGCAATGATAAGAAACCTTCGGCACCACCGCCACACAAAACAGAACATGACCATGTACTGGAACACTCGTTGCATCAATTACTACGAGAAGTTCACCACAAAAACACACATCATTCATTTCCCCATCCATCTTCAGGTCCTATAGGTCCAAGTAAAAGACGCTGTCTAGCAGGTCCAAATGCTGCAGACAGATATGAACTACTGGAGATGACGAAAAGGTGAATTGGCATCATGAGTACAATTTGAAAAAACTGTACTAGCATCTACATTGATTTTTCATCAATTTACAGCCAAACATTGCTGGAGCAGATCATTCAGCAAGCTCAACATTTCTTCATGCGGCTACGGACAGAGTACGTCTTGGACACAATAGCAAAAGAAGTTAAAGACCCATTAATAGTTTCACACTGGAATGCCCTCAATTCTCCGACCCAGTCATGTGTCAAGATTAATATTTTGACGCACGGATACGACACCGTTTGTCGGACGTCGCTAGTTGTGCACGTGGGTGAGAAGTCTCTGAAATGCGTGTGCAGGGATGGACGAGTGATGCACATGAGCTACGAACCTCAGGAGTTACGGGATCTCATTTTTTGTCAGGTTGGAAATTTCATTGAACCGCATTCAAGTTTAATTAAATTGAAGTGGTGTAAGGATACACGTGTAAACCTCTATTTCAATCTCAATTTCAGATCTATCAACATCAGATAACAGCTGTTCAAGCATTGGCCAAATGTATGGGCTGGCAGTTCTTGGCTAATAGTTCTCATTTGGGACTCGGGGCTGTCGAACTGCTTGGTAATGCCAGTAGCTGCATACTAGCATCACCTATAGGAGACAGGTGGGGGACTTCGATATGCTTGTTCAGTATTCAAAGTCAAAAAATTAAAATACAATTTAGATTAAAAGACATAAATCAATATAACAAAAAAATTTTCCTACTTAGAATGATTGCAGTCAGATGCGAGCCACAGACTGGAGTTCAAGTTGGAATAGCACATTCACCAAGAAAGGATTTCTTTCCCGGACAATTAGTGAGAGAGCGAAAGTGGGAGAACTTGGGAGGTTCATTCAAAGAAGTTAGGTGGGACAAAATGGAGGGTAAAAATTTTTTGAATAAAATGGAGCTGTTGATGGCATCGCTGACTAGTTCTTAACTCTCCAAGATTATACGAGTATCAGATTAAATTAAAGTTAGACATAGACAGTAAACGTAAACTCTATTTAATGTAATTAAATACCGATTATATGATTGTGATGGTGACGCGTGAGCATTGCATATTTGTTAATCAATAAATTTATATACATCTTTTTCTCTAATTGATACAGACACTGATTTTAACCCATACTCTATATCCTACTCTATGTCAATATACCGGATTTGTCACTAAATCAAAGTAAGTCGATACGTTTCGTTGTGTATTTCTTTTTTCCAGATTGTTGAAGTTTCTGTTTCACATCGTTTTAAATATTCAAATTACCCGCCGCTGGTTTCCACATCCAATTTCCGAAAACAGACACCACTGACAGGTTGCCACGACTCGTGCATAACCTCCAAGTTAAAGTATGTTTAATTTGAACCGCTATATTCCCCATTGAGGATTATAATTTCGGGTTTCCTTATCACGAAGTTATTGTGTATGAATGTAATTTTATTTGCGACCCTTCCTGGTGGACATGGCAACATTAAGAAAAAGAATAATTAACTTGAAAGCCGTCAAAGAACTGGATGGTTTTCCCAAAGTACCTGACACTTATGTTAAACAATCTGCAGTTGGTGGTACATGTAAGTAAATCGGTGTTAATAATGTCTATAGTTTGTTTATGATTGTGAAAAATTTTTCTGTCTAATAAGTTGAAGTGATTTGGAGCGCAACTCAATACAGCATTTTATTAAAGCATGTGTTGGGTGTATTCAAACAACAAAATCATTCCTCAGTTTCAGTGTTGAGTTTCTGCCTCATAGCTTACTTGGTGATAGCAGAGACGCAATATTTTCTTGACACTCGTCTGCAGTTCAAATTTGAGCCTGACAATGACTTCATTGATGCTAAACTAAAAGTCAACATTGACATAACAGTAGCAATGCCATGCAGTCGCGTGGGCGCCGATATACTCGATTCTACTAATCAAAATTTGATGGGGTTTGGAACATTGGAAGAGGAGGACACGTGGTGGGAACTGACACCTGAACAACGAAACCACTTCGATTCTCTCAAATACATGAATTCATACCTAAGAGAAGAGTACCATGCTGTCCACGAGCTTCTATGGAAGTCTAATCAGTTGTCACTACTAAGTGATATGCCAAAACGGTACCAACTTACATTTTCTCATTTCTGCATCTAATTATAATTTTTCTGATATCATTAAATGTATGTAATCTAAGTTGAATCCCATGACAAGTCGAAACACACTTTGTCAAGAAGATCACATATAACAAATTCTACATTTTTATTTCAGAAATAATTACCCCAACCACACTCCAGATGCTTGCCGCATATATGGAAGTTTAGACGTTAATAAGGTCGCTGGTAATTTTCATATCACTGCAGGAAAATCATTGTCACTCCCAAGAGGACATATTCATATATCTGCTTTTATGACAGAACGTGATTACAACTTTACACATAGAATCAACAGGTTTTCCTTTGGTGAACCAAGTCCTGGTGTTATACATCCACTTGAGGGAGATGAAAAAATAAGCGATCGTAGTGAGTTTTTTCATCTAATATGATTATAGTTTATTCAATGTAATAACATCATGGTTCGATCGTATTTTAAATAAGATATTAAGTCATCCAGTAAAGAACAACAAATTTGTCATCAATTTCTGAACGCATTTGAAATCTTACTATTTTTTTATCTAATTATACAGTTCTCAGCGTTTTAAAATGTAGAACATAATTTTTATCTATCTGTTGTCTGCGTAGTGTTTTGTTATGAAAGCAAATAAATAATTTGGATACTAAGCTTTTATCATGTCATTTCCAGGTATGATGTTATACCAGTACTTTGTGGAGGTAGTTCCCACGGATGTCAGAAATTTATTGCGGTCGTACAAGACTTATCAGTACAGTGTAAAAGATCACCAGCGACCCATTGATCATCATAAAGGCTCGCATGGCATTCCTGGAATTTTCTTCAAGTACGATATGAGTGCTTTGAAAGTCAAAGTTACACAACAAAGAGATTCGATTTTTCGATTCCTGGTTAAACTTTGCGCTACTGTTGGTGGTATCTTTGTTACTAACGGTAAGTATCTCGGAATGTCTTTTAATTTTAAGAAAATCAATTGAACACTAGATGTAATCTCGTCAGGCACACTTGGTCAAGTGCAGATGCCAGTTTTGCCTCTACATTAGTGATTATTATCAGTTATGCAAACTTTTAACTAATTCTGGTAAGCTGTAATTCTATTTTGTTACAGGGCTGTTGAACAATTTAGTACAGGTATTCTGGTATCTGATAACGTGCCAGTTTCTCAAAAATCAAGATCCACGAAATGAAGAAAAGCTAGTTGTTTCATCACCCATTGTCCAAAACCAATCTCCAAATTCTGTGAATTTGCTCACAGCAGCGTCCCCACCGATTTTAAATCTTGAATTTGATTCCAATAAATAATGTTTCCGTGCGGAAACAACATTGTTCCTATTTTAATTATACGGACTTGTTCACAGTTATTCTCCAGGTGACAAGTTTTAGAAGTACATGCAGAGGTTTTCTCTGCTTGACATACATTTATAAGTACACACTACACTTTGTTTTCGAAACTTTAATTCAGTTTTTACTGAACAATCTTCACTCATCTCAAGTGTTATTCATCTTTGGCAATCAGGACATTGATGACAATAATGAATCACTTGAAAAATATAGTTACAAACTATTATTCAGATGAATTGAATTGATCCAAAGATGAGTAATATTAATTTATTTGATGTAATTTTGAATGTGATGAAAGACTCTTGAAGATAGTCAGCCTTAAGGACCTTATGAATCATTCGCATATTATGATGCGCAGGATATAGGACCTCGTAATTACCAATTCGATTTGTGTGAGTTTTTGAATTGATTTGGTGATTTTGGAAAAGAATTATACATCCAGGCTCGTCAACAAAAATTTTATACTGTGTAAATATGGACTTCTAAAGAAAAAGAGAATAAAAGTCTTTATAAAAACATACTTTCATTCATTTGGTAGCACTATAACACAATTACATTGAATGGTTATAATCATCACGAAATATAAATTATGAATTCTAATTACAATCGTATCTAACACAATTCCAGTAATGATACTTTAGTTTGGTTGATACCACAATTCATGAAAAACTGATCATAACAAAAGTTCGTTTAGTATTGACTGTAAATGCTGTAACCCATCCATTGTATCAATATACAGGACCGTCATCCAAATTGTCATCTTCGTCATCGAAGCCTTCTCCATTGTCGAAATAGCTGTTGACATAGTCAGTGCCATCATCCATCTCTTCGTCTAATTCCTCCTCTTCTTCTTCAGGACGTTCTTCTGGCTCCTTTTCATCATCTTCGTTATCTCCATCTCCTTCTTTTCCATCGTCATCGACGTCACCGCGTTGAGTACTTTCCTTTTTCTCAAGTTCCTTCAACCTCACCTCGACGTCAACATCTTTCTTCTTCTTCTTAGCTGGCTCTTTGACATTTGAATCCCGACGGCGCTTATGACTACTATTCCTGGGTTTTAATTCACCTGGCATCACAGTCCAGTCGTATTGTTCCTCGTAGCTTGTCTTTTCAGTTATCATGTCTTGAAACCAATCTGAGTAACGCTCAATGTCCTTATTAACAACGATCGGTTGTACATAGCTTGGAGTATCTCTAAGAAACTCTGCGTAATCCCTTTTTATTTCCAGCATATAGTTATCCTGGTCTGTTATTGTGAAAGGGATAGGCTTATAATCCAAAGGAGGGTACTTTGGCGGTGGTTGCAGAACTGGACCCGGTAGCGCTTCTCCTCTTCCAAAGCCTAATTGTTCTACATTAATGGACATAGAGACTTTGCCTCTACCTCTTCCACGATTTGCCATATCGTGGCAGTCAGTAAAAATTAAGGTTCCCGATTTATTTATGCAAGCGGTTATCGCTGAGCAAATTGGCAGTTTGCACATGTATCATCATTCGAGTCTGTATATTCAGAGTTCTTTTACTGGTTTCATTCTTACGTCGAAGGAAAGGCAACGAACTCCTTAACCTCAAACCGTCAACGTGACACTGATGTAAATATTATCACAGCCCTGGGGTTGCGATACGTGAAAATCACTGATATATATATACTATATATCAGTGACTGAGAATCAATCTACTAGAAACTATACAAGAACTACGCATGCGCGAGTTTAAATCAGCCGTCCGTGCAGTCTGGCCACCGCGATAGATATTCCAATCCAGCAATGCATGATGGGAAATGTGTCAACTATTTTTTCTTTTATTAAATAATTACTTTGAATTCCTATAAATAATTTTAACTATTATTAACACTTTTATAGAACTATGGTAAGTATTATCATGATAAACCTTATCACTAATAATGATTAGAACGCTGATTGTTTATAATGACAGGTGAGTTTTATTGTTTATTATAGTGAGAAATAATTTCCACAAATTAAAAAATGTTGCTTTCGCCATAAAAACGGATAGAAATAAATATATACCCTAATTACTCACCAATCATTATAAACAATCAGCGTTCTAATCATTATCAATGGCAACATTTATCATGGTAATACTTACCATAGTTCTATAAAAGTGTTGATAATAGTTAAAATTATTTATAGGAATTCAAAGTAATTATTTAATAAAAGAAAAAATAATACATGCAAAATTATATTTCATTATTATCGGAGTTAGCATGAAAATACTTTAGTTGCCGGTTAGTGTGCCTGACACACTTGTGGTGGCGCGACCGCTTGACACATTTCCCATCATGCATTGCAAGATTGGAATACATATTATGTTATCGCAGCTGACTACGGATATTATTTCTACGTAAATCCGTGTTTCTACGATACATTTTATTGAAATAAATAAGAAAGTCGCAGGAAACGGTTTCATTCGTGAGAATTAGGTTGAATTTCGGTACCTTCTTAAATTCTGTACTCAAGTCCACATAGTTTACCAATATTTCACATACACAGTCGTGTGTAGTGGGGCGAAATTCAAACAGCGGGCTGGCAACACGTTACGTTGGTACCATTCGCAAGTTTGAGCGCGCCCGAATAGGCGGGATAAGCCACGATCAGCGACGATTCAACAGTATTTTGTACACCTGCCGCTTTTTTCATCTTCAACGAGAACGCGAGTCGATGGAAGTTTTAATAAACGCAGACCTGAACTGTCGGAATAACAACTACTGCCGTCGAAATATCGGCCATTGACTGATTTGCGTCGTGTTGAAAAGACCGGAGCAATATTTCGGTAACCTGTAAACTTGCATCAATATTTGTTTTTCTACGGAACCCTGGGGATAAGAGAATGTCCGCGGGCGGCGACGGCAGCTCCGTCGGGCTCGGGGAAGTCTTCAATAATACACCTCGACGAGTCCAGAAGCGACTCTTCACTTCGGGAAATAGTTCAAGCAAGCGAACCCTGTTTCGGGACACCCAAACAGCGAGTCCCAGTGGAGGAAACTCCGGGGATGAATCAGACCTTGGCCCGATGTCTCCCTTGGCACTGAGCGATGCAACGCCAAGTAGTGCGACCAATTCACCTGGTAAATCGCTTACCTCTCCGCTGGTTGGATCCGCCGCAGCGGCTTTGGTAAGTCTTGGTTCGTTAGACTCTAATTTGTGGGAAATGGGGATGCTAAACATGGGCCAAGACGAGGCCAATGCGGCGCCGTCGTCTCCTTTCAGTGTCCTCAAAACGTTGACCCGATCGGCGAGATATTCTCAACGTCGCAAGACTTGTCCAGTTTTGCCAGAACCAATGATTCCCACTAGTGATGAGAATGAAACAGGCAAAGAAACTCCGCCGACATCTCCCAAATGCTCTGGCAAGAGTTCAGCTTGGAACGAATCGATAACTGAAACTCCCAAGAGAAAGACTTTCGGCAAGGAAATTCAGAATCAGCAAATCCTCGATTCCATCATTGTTGCTGAAACACCTCATAAGGAGGATAGCCCGGTTAGAAGGCTGATTACACCTCTGGGTTCGGTTAGCAAAGAGGCTGCACTGCCACGCTTACATCACAGAAAGTCTTTGAATAGCCTCGCTGCTACAGCAGGAAACTCCTCGCCAATAGATGGCAAAGAAAATATATTGAAAAGAACTGCCCGTGATGCAATTATACAAACTTCAGCGAAATTATTTAAGGCTGATGAATGTACTTCCGCTCCAAAGGCCAGAGCTGCACTCTTCCAAGAGAAGCAAAAAGACTTCAAAGTGAGCACAAAAGTGTTCTACAGCTCCTCACCACCTCAAGTTTTACCAAAACAAGAGTCCCCGATGAGTATTGAACAAAGTGAAGTTCGTCGTGGGCAAAAAAGGCGCAGCCTACCTAACAAAAACTATCGAGGGAGATCAACCAAGAGACATAAGCATGGTGAAATCAATGCCGGAATTGGTCATAGAATAAGGAAGCCGAGAGTAAAAAAACATGTCTCACAGACTGATGGGTCTAAGAAAGAAAATGCTAACAATGTTTCTCCCATTGCCACCTCGATTGAGACGTTTTTCGCTGACTCTAGTGTTGAAAACATCTCGCAAAATATGGACAACACTTTGATGAATATCCATGATGCATATTCTGTAGAGAAATGCATCGTGCACCCATCAAGAGAATTGACAGCATCCCCGGAAATTGATACTGGAAAAAAGTTCTTCAAGACTAATAGAACCGTATCAAGAAATTCTCTGGCTACTGTCACGGTTAATGATTCGATAAAATTACAGGTCACACATGGTAAAGTAAAGCTACAACCACATCGATTTATGAAAAGGCAAAACCCCCACAAGAAAGCCAGAATTTCTGATTTATCATTAGATGCCAATGATCTAACAGTCGACGATCCTAACTTCGGAGTCCCCATAGATAAGACAAGTGTTGATAACATTTTGAAGGTATTGGAAGATGATTGGGCGGATGATGAGTATGACACAATGGAACCTTTGATAAGCACACAAAAATATGCGATATCGCCATTAAAGTCTTCAATCATGCCGAATGGTATGACTATGTCTCCTGCCAGTGAACTCACTAGCATGACATCGGTGATGAACATAAAGGATGCTTGTGGCCCTACCTCTAAACTTGATAAGGTTTCTAGCAACCTTGATAACTCTCATCAAACCAAAGGAACAAAGTTGTATCCTCTGTTCAACAAGGACTTCGCAAGGACCAAAAGCCTAATGTAAGTAAATGAGTTTTATGTTTACAAGCATCTTGTAAAGCTTCTCTTTCTGCTTTTATCTGACAGAGAAACATCCAAAAATGTCGGCCGTGGAACCAAGAGACCTGCAGGTTGGCAATTATCTGCCAAAAATGCTGCCAAAGATGATCGTCAATATCAACTCGATGCTGGCCAGAAGCAGTTTGGTGCAACTCAGTGCCCTGAATGTGGGGTTGTTTATCAAATAGGAGATCCCAGTGATGAAATTTCTCATCAAAATTATCACGATAGTATAAAGATATTAAAATTCCCTGTAAGTACGTTCTCCGATCCTTTTGTTTTGGAATAATTATTATTATTCAACTGTACTTTAGGAAGGAATACACATCCACAGTTAAAGAAAAATGTAATTGCTACATTTTTTATGAACAACTCAATTTCAAGTAAAGATTATTTTGATAAATTTCGTTAATATTCCAGGGTTGGAAGCATGAACGAGTAGTGGCTACAGATACTTATACCTCTAGTAGAATTATCTTAGTTGAGCCCTCAGCTCCTAAGTATTGCTGGAAAAAAGTATCAGAGATTTTAGCAGTCATTGATAGAGATTTAGGACTGGCAGATTCGAAACTTTCTGACTACCATAATGACAAGGTACACCAATTACTGGCGTATCGCCATAAATTTATTTTTCATAATGCTAGAAAGTGTACTGACATTCTAAGCTCGATTCTCATGTTACAGATCTACCTGTATATCAGGGAAAAAGAGATCATTGGCGTGTTAGTTGCTGAACATGTGACGACGGGCTATCGCGTAATTCCTGATTTACCAAATATCGATTGCTGCAGTTTGCAGAGCTCTGCCGTCAAGTGCGGTGTTAAAGTTGTATGGACAGCTGCTAGTTATCAGAAACAGGGAATTGCAACGAAATTAGTGGATGTTCTAAGGTGAGCTCTCACTGAATTATCATATGCACTTGTAGAATTAAATATCCGGAGGAATTGTTACGTTCCTGTCGGTTGAAAAGTAAGTTGGTGGAAAAAAATTTCTTGGCCCAGATATTTCAATGACTATCATGGTGGTTTCTGCATGACTTTCTTCAATGGCAGTCTAAGAGAAGAACTCTCAGTAACAGGCATTTACACTCTTTCGACTAATAGCGTGCATATTAAACACATTTTACCGGTGTCATAATTTAGAAATACTGATGACAATTATGCTGTCGACGTTCTACATAAAGTTATTGGATTTATTACATTCACAGGGCCAACTTCTATTTTGGGTATGTCCTATCCATGGATGATATCGCTTTCTCAATACCAACCCCCGGAGGTAAAGCTTTTGCAGAAAAGTACACCAATACTAAATGTTTCAAAGTGTATAATTAAGTTTTCGCTTGCATCAAACCATATAATTATATCTAAATTATTCGAATGTCACTGTAATATTTTTTGAAATTGCAACAATTCAGTATTGTTGACACAGGATATAAATAAATAAATGACATTGACCTATGGCTGTGTTTTATTTTCAATTTCTGAGCACGGAGATGTTTTGCCTGCTGTATATTTACAAGCAAAGTTTTGAAACAGCACTTACGTCCGTACCCACGGCATCTATAATGGCTGTATCTTGGCTTGATAAATGACTGGTTATGAAACTAAATGAACTGAATCGTATTATGTAAATATATTTTGAATATGGAAAATGTAAAACGTTAATACAGTATGAAGTTATCCATTTTCCTACAATTCTTTGTATTCTAGGGTGCATTAAACTACTTCTATGCATCAGATCTAGGATAAATTCGAAATTTTTCGAAAGATCTGTAGGAACCTGTTAGTTTTCAACATATTTAGGTACACCCTCTAGTAGTCGTGCTTAAAGTACGACCATGAATACATGTATTCATTCGAATTGTAACGCGATACATATATTTTTATGCATAAGATCACCAGGAGTACTAATAGCAATGGATTTTCAGAGATTTTGGCACTGATTCACATAATTCTGTAATAAAAGTATCTTCTAACAAATTGGCCATTTCTGCTCCATTAATGAATACAAGTGGCAAGCAATTATAATGACAATGGTGTAAAAGTAACATTGGCGAGGTTGGAAATATTTGAATCACAGTACACTTTCCAAGACTTTTACTGAACCATTATGCTAATTTCGTTGAGGTATATCAAATCAGCTGCAAGATCGAATAAAACTGCACAAAAGTATATTATGCCCCGCAATTAAACAGTTGAAAGCTGCCACAAAGGAAAAAAAATAAACAATATAATTAACAATTAATAGTAAGTAGAGAACGTGAAAAATAGACGTTTAGTAAAATATAACGTAATACTGTAATCAAGGAATTTTTTTCGATATAGGTAATAATTACTCGTTTATTTAAATACCGAATATTATCAAAAATAGAAAAATCCTATGCGAACGAATGCACGTATATGTGTACTTAGATCATACTTTTATTCTTTACTTATATATACGTGCACTACTGCACATACGCCGCGTTGAAGCCTCAACTCTTTGGTTTTTCAAGAAACGACGGGGAAAAAGGCTGGTAGTTCTACCATCCACCTCCGCGACTTCCCCTCCCGCCTCGTCTGTTACCGCCAAATCCACCTCCGCTATTTTCTCGTCCTGTGCCCCATCTTGACCGTCCGCCGTTATCTCTGTCTCCACCGCGATAACCACCACCACCGCCGGCATCCATGCGTTCACGATCTTTCTCCTGTGCCCGTCTTTCTTTCCATCCTGCGTATCGCTCAGCCATTTTGTGCACTTCATCAGGTACTTCCTGAAGAATAAAAATCAATTAATATAACTGCTGTATTAGTTCCAAGGGATGTTCATGGCAATTTTTTACACGACTATCACTTGACGGCCACTTCTACCAAGTCATTTCACTGCGTATATTCTGTATGTATGGTATAAATCATTATTCAATGACCTGATTAGCTTCCTCGAGTATCTTGATAAGTTCTTTAGCGTGTGACCAGTCACTTCGAGTCATTAAACTGATGCTTTCGCCTGTTTTACCAGCCCTCCCTGTCCTGCCTACTCTATGAACATATTCCTCTATGTCTCGTGGAAAGTCGTAGTTGAACACGTGCCTGTCAAATTACAAGCAAAATAGTTGGGTAAATAAACGGTCAAAAGAATAGTTAACCAGTGACCCTCTGCAATACATGAATTGAAAAAAAATCGAATGTTGCTCACGTAATGTCACCGATGTCTATACCGCGGCTGGCAACGTCAGTAGCAAGCAGAATTCGCACCTCCCCAGATTTGATGTCCTCAAGTGCCTGCTCTCTATCGCACTGCTCACGACCACCATGGATACTCTGACTCAGGATACCTTTCAGTGCCAAATCACTAGCCAAATCATCGACACGTGACTTTTTGCCAACGAATACTATAACTTTGTCATCAGGGCCCATATTACGGAAAAAGTCATATAACTGTGGAAAAAATGTTTCAACATTGAGTATGTTCACATTGTACAATATCGCGAAACATTACAGAATAATTAAATCATAGCTCAATTCATTTTTACAGCCTAGTATGTATGTTCGACGTTTTTTTGTTTCACAATGTTTCTGCGTCGAACGGTGAAAGGGTAAAATTAAAATCCGCCTCCAAACTTGAATCATATTTTCAACAAGTTGCAATAATTTCAACGAAATACTGTACCCACCATTTCTGTCTTCTCGCTCTCGTCTACTATGAGAATTGTCTGCATCACAGAATGTACTGCTGCTAAGTCTAGCGATCCTACACAAACTTGAAGCGGGTCTTTCATATAAGATTGGGCTAGGCGTCTGACTCCAGGTGGCCAAGTTGCACTATGAAAATGTAAGTACAATGAATTACGTATGAATTAGTGTAAAAACTTGCTACCCATTGACTAGGAATTTGTTTTTTTTTTTGCAATTATAATTACAGAAATTTCAAGTGGCAAATAGAACAACGTTACCTAGTCATAATAGTTTGACGATCTGGACGGATGTCTAACAGAGTTTTTCTGATTTGTGGTTCAAAGCCTAAGTCAAGCATACGATCTGCCTCGTCAAGTACGAGATAAGTAATAGTTGTTACATCTACAACACCAGCCTGGACCAAGTCATTTAATCTTCCAGGTGTCGCAATAATTATTTCAACTCCACGTGTTACTATATCGACCTGTTCCTTCCGACTCCCACCTCCGTACAAACACACCCTGCAACCAAAGAATGTTGTAATCGTAAATTGACAGATGTTATCACCTTTTTTATTCTCAACCATTATGAGTAAGTCGAGAACTTTTGTGTCTGCTGAAATTTTGCAAATAACAGGGTTAAGCCCTTGTTTATCTTGTCTACAGTATGGACTGGACTAGTTGCGTAAGGGACAATAAGAAATTGAAAGAAATATTGAATTGGCACATACGCTTTAATTCCTCGATACTTGTACTTTCCGACTTCTTGTTCAATCTGTAATGCCAACTCTCTTGTTGGAGCCATTATAAGAATGTTTGGTCCACCACGTTGTGATCGTGGAATTGGTTGACCTTCTATGTGTATGAGAGCAGGTAAAAGGAATGCAAGTGTTTTTCCTGAAATGAAAAAAAAACAATTATTCCATTAGGATAGTATCCAGTGACTTCAGCACGATATCAGCCATAAACTACGAGTTCCAAATAGTATACTGTGCAGTTTCATACCTGTGCCAGTCTGGGCAATTCCTATGAGGTCCTTGCCACTTAGAAGAACTGGCCATGCTTGACACTGTATGGGACTCGGCTTAGAAAATCCTTGCTTTCGTATCTCTTCCAAAATTTCTGGGTAATCCTGAAAAGGTGCAACATTCGAAAAATATTTATACTGAACCAAATGATGAGTGAAAAATTTTCAGAAAACATTAGTTCAATATTTATGAAAGATGTACGACTGATCAAAGTATAACTCCAACCTGAAAGGCTTGTTCAAAAGTTTCAACAGGATTGGGTATTGTTGGGTCATCGTTGCCCTCCTGACCATCTTCCTCGATTTCTTGAAAGACCTTACGAACTGTAATGTTGTTGTTTATCTTCCGAATATGAGCCACTTTCTCCTTGGACATGTTGGCGACATCTGGGTCTTCGTGGTAAAAATTCTTAATGAGTTCTGGACATTTTGCCCATTTTTCTTTTTGAAATTTCTCCTGATGGTAAGAAATGAGAAATTGATTTCGGGAAAGAGGCTTTATACCAGCATAATGTAGCAAAGTCAGTTCAATCACCTACTATACAATACAGTGTTTTGGCAGAAAATACTTACATAGTCATTATTGGCTTTGGACCAATCGAAATTTACGAATTCACTTTCGTCAGGGTTGGAGTACGAGCTGACCTTTGGTGGCAGTGATGACGGTGGTTTTTCAGTCAATAATTCATCGATCAATGCCTTAGCCTTTTGTTGTGCTTCCTCAGAGCCAATCAAAGTCACTGGTGTATTCACATAATCTTCAGGTTTGCCAATCTATGTAAAAATGTGAAGGCAAAGCAGAATGAGGTAAAACTGGAGAAGTTTAATTATATAATGCAGTTGATATGCTTTAAAATGATTTAACATATAAATTGCAAAACAAGAAATGGAAAAAAAGGAAACATAGTTGGTTTAATTCAGCTGGTCTATTGCCAATTGATACGCTGCAACAACTACAAAGTCGAACTTGTGTTTTACAAGCTGTGTATAAAAAACTTATCGGAACTATAGCACGAATTATTTAAACTAGTAGTTACGTACATTAATCCTAGCTCCGCTTTGTTCCTGTAACTCTTTAATCTTGCAACCTCCTTTGCCAATAAGCTTTCCAACCTTGGTGGAATCTATCGATATATCAAGTCCTTGGGATTTCGAGTTGTTCCTATTATGCCATTCCGTTTTCGGACCGCGAGCCCCTCCTTGTTCTCCCCCACCTCGAGATTCATTATTACTTCTCCAGTTTCTGTCATCTGCATTAAAATGATCGTTTTAGTCCTTTCACTTAGATACTAAATGTAGTAAGATGTACCATCTATCAATTTCGGTAATTTCAATTGCATAATCAATTACTGTGAGATTACTCTAATAATCTGTACCAGACGATCTGTGACCATTTCTCGATCCCCGGTCACCATAGCTCGAAGTATGTCCCCTTCCACCTCGTATATAACTCTGAGTATGTATCGCCTGAGTATTACTCTGCACGTCTTCATCACTGTTCCACTCGTCTAGTGCTCTGTAAATTGGGTTTATTTAATGATAATGGTTAAAACTGTTTGATAATGTAACGGGTAAACAATATATATATAGTGCAGTCTTGTATGACACAATTGTTTATTTATTTTTCTAGTTTTTTGTCAAGCATAACAATTACAATTTCTGCATGAAATTTTGAGTACAATGTACTAAGTATTTGTGAACGGTATTAAAATTTAATTACCAACTGCATGTCAGAATTGAAAATATAAAATAATCAACAAGTTGGTTTGTACAAACAATAATTTCTTTGAGGCTCCAGATGAAATGCATGATACACTGGTTTTCACTATTGGCTGGTAATGTTTATATTATTCAATTTTGCAAGTGCATGCGAAACCCGATTCACAGCAACATTATCCGTGTTTTCGCAACTATGCATGAATCGTCGTGGATGCTCTTGAGTAAAGTTACAATACAGTAATGCGAATATGGGTTTAGGGGGTGTCCTGGTCAATTTCGACGCTGACGTATAATCTTCGGATATCGAAGTCCACGTATCTCAAACACGAAAAAGGGCTTGACAGCCCCAATCTATACATAATTCTGAAGAAAAACACTACCATAGGTTTTCATTTGAGGAAGAAATAAAGAAATGGCACGGATTCTACGAAATCGCAATAGTAAATTCGTAGAATTCATGCCATTTCTTTATTTATTTCAACGTCAGAATCGACCAGGACATCCCCTTAAGAAAGGATTATAGCAGCGTATGTTAGCATTTTCTGAATTTAGTGTGAAAATTTTGAGTTCTGTTCTTAACATAACAGCTTCGTGTGAACGAATATTTCTATTACCGGTATCTAGGCGGTCAGGGTAAAATCTCAAGAGGTTGGGGATAATCGTTTACAAGTAAATGATAGTAATACTGTATAACAAGTTGCTAATTAGGTTAACGAATATTATTCGACTGTTTGAGTAATTGTTGAATAAATGCTCGGTGAATTTATTGTACTCACTCCATTTCAACTGTCGCTTCAGAAGGTTTTTTTTTTAGGTTTCTGTGCACGTTGCGTCTAATTTAACTTTTCAAAGTGTAGTTACGCTTGAAACTTTACGGTGTTCGCAAAGTTACGCGAAAACGATCAAATCGCAAATTTTATCTGCGATGCTGACAAGGCGATGTATCACCTGGTAGCAGACTTTTAAACTATCAATGTTATGGAAATTTAGTAAATATGACGTTATCTGTGATAAGGGCTTCGCTATGGAAACTATGGTCTGTATTACCTACTGACGGCAACTATTGTGATTGTGCGTCGATAACTGCCCCGTATAAATTACTTCAATAAACCTATTTCGTGTCCTAGCGCGGCCAGAAATCGGTGACACGAAAAACCATAAGCGCAAGTTTGTGTTTTTCAGGCTCATGTTTGGATTGAAGTTGCTGTTGAGGATAAGTTAGTGATCCGCTGTTCAGAGCGTAACAATAATTACCCAGTACCAACCACCTTTACCTACTATTCCGTCTACAAATGTAATCTTTCAAATTTAGACGTTTCCAGCAACCGTGTGTTCTTGGCATTATACATATACGTATTGAACATCCATCTTGGTATTTATAAAATTCCATCTCACCGATAACATTCCCTGTAAATGAAATCGGATTACTATGGTTCAGTTCTGTCGATCTGTTCAAACATTGAGCAACAAGGCCTTTTTCCATCCGGCCATTTCATTCGATATCCATTTCGAATGCACCAAATTCGAATGCAAGTGATTTTACCAATCGAGCACGTACAGAGACAGAAAAAATATCATTCATCTATTCATGTACCCTTTCATCTGCATGAGTACGTATCGTAAACGTATTTTGGCTCGGATCTTTCCTCTATAATCAAGTTCGTGATACTCTATACATTTCAAAGAGCCCTGTATGAATCTATACGAAAGTCTGTCAGTTGATAAGCTAGTCCGTTGAGGGTCATTCGAATCTTCTTTATCAACGTGGTTATACGTTTATTTAAAAACCGGCTGGGCACGCGCAGCGCGCCGAGTCAAGTTTTGAAAAGAGCGCGTGGTTTTGAACGCTGCAGGTATAGCTGCTCAGGTAACCGAACAGCCATGCCACTACGTCACGTCACAGTGTTCCGCACCTTCGCTAACAAAGCGTAGGTGTAGTTCTACGTCACGACGCACACAGGACGCGATTCAGGTGACGGCGCATCGCAGGCATCGGTTACCTGGCGGCATATTGGCGTTAACGGGGAGACGACGCAACGGGCAGCGGAACTGGAGGGGTTCACCTGTTTCACAACCTGCGTAACGTAGTCGTGTCACGTGACCGCGACTCTTTTCGAAACGACTCCACCACTTCCACTCCAACAACCAGTCAAACCGCGCCCAATGAAACGGCAGGAGACTGCGGGCGAAAGCATCGTCAGGGAAGGCGTCCTCCGAAGACGCGATCCGAGGCAGTCAAGTAGCCTACATCGGTCAGAAAGCAGCTGTGTAGTAAAATACTCACGAGGAGTGTGCGAGTACGAAAGTGATTGTTTTTCATGACCTGTTTTTGCGTAAAAACTGATCGTCGCCGTCAATTGCACACGTGAATGTGTGTATACGTGTTTGATGTGTAAACAATCTCAAAACTTGTGCATCTTTTAACGGCTGCTGCATGTGTGTATATATATTGTATATGTGTGTATGAACAACTTTTAAATTTGTCATATAACGAATCCAGTTCGCTATTATAACGGTTATTGGGTGAACCGTGTGTTCGAGAAATTGTACGCAAATCACCATGCCTAAACGACATAGAACTGTTACGGTGACCGTTCGTTCTTATCGATAAATCACACTTAAATCCTTTATGTGGATTCATCATTGAAGACGTAACGCTCGATCTTGCTATGTATGATTCACTACTACCGCATGTGGTTCAAAAGTAGGAGGCTAAAGGCGAGGCTCAAGATTTGTAATAGGTGTACTATATAAAATAGTACTAATTCGTAAGTAACTATAATGAATCATCATTTTTCCGTGACAATAATGAGAACAATTGATAAACGTTTGCTTTCAGTAGGAGACACTCTAGTGTTTGAAAAGGAAGGCGGACTATGCATGGGTGAAAATTCGAGTTAGCTATAAATCTTTAATCGATCCTCTTTCGCGGTTGTTACGGTAGTTATACCCACTTTCGTGTTTCCATGACGAGTACAGTATTAAAACTATGAATCCAAGAATTTTATTGTGCCGTGAATTCACATGAGAAGTGCGTTTGGAGTATATGCAGGCAGTGTATGTGTGGTAAGAATTTGAATCTTGAACCGTTGAGGTTTTCCACCGTTAGTGGAATGTCAAACTGAACACCTGTGCTGTTGAATTTTTGAACAAGGATTAAGGAAGGAATAATAAAAACTATAAGCATTCGTACAGGGTGATAAACATTAATTCGGAGAAGCAAACTCTACTTCGACGATGTACGGTGTGCAGGCGTTAGTGATTTTGGCATGTTTGTGCAAAAGTTGGAATGTAGCGGGCCAACAATCAAACCCTACAGATCCCTCGACCATATACTACACCGAACCTCACAGCAATAGTGTGACGCCTGATTATGGAGTATCAAGCTTCACCGAATTACCCGGCGGTCGGATTACCAAAGGTGAAAGGTTGCTCCAGAGATCCCGGAGTCCCTACGTCGTTCGCGAGGATCTTTTCGTGGAACGTGATGGGACTCTGGTGATTGAGCCTGGCGTTGAGATCCGGTTTGCTCCAATGATTGGCATCACAGTTCGCGGGATTATCACTGCCAAGGTAAGTTATATTGTCAAATAAAACTTTAAAAACTGCCATGCTCTATATTTTCATAACTACACACCAGCAAATTCAGCCGTAATTAACCATTCCGATATGATTGAACAAACCGGGAAGCCAAGTTGCGGAATGTGTCCAACGTTTTGGAGAAAATGCGGTAAAAGACGGTGTTGACCACGGATTGACGACGGCCGATCGAAGAATGTTCTTTGTTAGTGTGAGCAGAAGGCGCGGTTGGGGACGGACATGGATATATAGCTGCTCTAACGCAGGGTGTATTCTGTGAACGTATGCAGTCGCTTATTCGATCCTACAACACCCTTACATTAGCAGCATAGTGTCTGCAACGCGTCTCACTCAATATACAGGGTGTTCCATTATAGCCCCTTAGTGGCACACACCAACTATAATTTCGCATTTCCGAATACTAGATTCTAGAAATGATCCTAAATGGCATTTGTATAATATAAAAATCCATTATCCAGCCCAAACAAAGTAACAGAGACACTGCTAGTCGTTTTAGGTAAACCAAAATCAACCGGAAGTAAGGTGTCTCATGTCAATAATGTGTCGTACCAGAGTCTGCAGATTTGGGGTTCAGGGAAGTTCCACGCCCCATAGGGTATCACATCGCGAAGCGAGTTGATACCTCGGAAAACTCAAATATAGCCTCGCCGATGCTTTCACCAAGGTGTAAACCTAGATGCGGAAGGTCTAACAACATTAAATCCGAACCTCTATACTCCACATTTTAGTGTCAGCGTGTGTACGCCACATGATACTTTATCTGCACCCCCTTTTTATTTGGAAGGGAAGAACTTTTCTACCTAGAATTCGATCGGAATTCATTCATAAGGGGTTACAAGATTTCATATGCAAAAGTGTAACAAATTCACAATATCGATCAGTTAATGAGTCTCATGGGTGGCAGAATGGAGCTCAGAAATGGGTTGCAGCAGATTTTATTGTGTCTAATCGTTTATCAGTATTATCACGTAGCACGAGCCGGCTGTCGCATATGATGTTTCAGTTATCTGTTTGCCCAGCGATAAGAAGGTGTATATATATGTTTATCAACGCGTCTGTGTGTGCCGATGCTGTTGCACCATCGCTGCATCGGTGTGCATGGGCTTAGTATACATTTGCGTTTGTATACGTATAACACTAACGTATTGTAATTCAGCATATGGCATACCAGCATGTAGTTAAGATATAGTATGATGTACACGTGCTCAGTCACACTGTGAAAAGTCATATCTGTTTGTGATTCACCTGATCAACGCGCTCCACACATTTGTACGTGCGTATAGTAACATTTTTACACAGAAATGAATCACCGATCTTAACTTTCCATTGAATCACGAGACCAGGATCAATTAGTTCTTCGCATACAATCACTCGATATTCTACAGATAAGATATTTTATCATTGACCGGATAATATTTATGCGCCCGGTTGTGAAATTTTTTTCTGAATTTGTTCGCATTTTGACATTCTCTTGGGTCGGGGTACTACTTTTTCTAAATCATCTTATCATGGCGACTGCAGTAAATTACCAGACTGAAGTTAGTAATTAACGTGGATCTATCGAAACGTCGAATCAAAAATTACTATTTTGCAGCTTTAGAGTTCAATTTACTAAATCTGAGTTTGTTGATGCGATATTAACGGTTTACTAAATTCGAAGCGATTCTAAAGTTGCAAAATAACGACTTTTTCCAAAGATGCATCATTCCATTAACCTTGCAAACATCCGCCTGATAGTAAATGAAAGATGAATGACATTGTGTGGCGAAAAACTAATACGAATTATACGTCTACCGTATATTATTCAATTAGGCGGAGTTAATCGATCGACTAATTCACCACAATTTCACCTTGTTACGAAACCTACTAAGTGCAACAGGTATGCGTCATCTTACATGTTACGCTTCTTGTACTTGGACGTGGAACAGGATGCAGAGGATATGATAACAGCTTCGTGTGCAGGGAGACTTTACGGCAACCTAATTTTGCCCTGCAGTGTTTACCTCTCACAAACTGCTTCTAAAAAATTGGCGTAATTATGAAAATACCTTTTGATCGAAGGTCCTAATCGATAACGTAAATAATTAACATGTTAAACGGTATCAAAGAAGGCTGCTGAGTTATCAGTAACTAGAAATTCAACCGATCCAATAACAGTGGAAATTGGCACAAATTCATGATACACTCAGCGAAATCTTTGCAGCCAAATTTTCAAAATGTATTTGTCATCATTAATTAAGACCTGCGCAAACTTACAGATGTACATCGTACTTGCTAGCCAACGTGTATCAAATCCAAACCGGCACACGTGTTCAAAATCATAGAGATTAGAGTACACCACATAGTTTCCGAAGACCATAAGATCCGATCGTGTTTCAGGTGTTAAAGAGATTGGATTACTAACTTACGTGCAGGGTTACTTATAAATACATTAGGCATCGTAAATTCCAAGTCCAATAAGATGACTACATTTGGTATCTGTATACGACTACCATGGAGGTATCAAAACCGGCAGCACAATGACCGCAGCAAAATACAAACAGGGTTTGTGTAAATTTGAAATGAGTAAACAAGAAGTGTTACTTTCATTGTGAAACATCGAGGTATCGTAAAAAGTCACGTCATTTTTAACGTCGATATTGCTCGCTTATACCAGAAAGAAAAACTTTAAGCTTTCTTCTCTTAAGTCTACTTCTCTTCACTTTGACCCTATCTCAAAGAACTATCGCAGTGCCATTAAGTGCAACCTAAAAGAATAGCCAACTAGATATAGTAATTCTATAGAAGTGAATGGTTCGACAAGGTTTCGGTGTCAATATCGGTGTTGTTACCTGGTTGAACCTTTCACTCGCCGGATTACTCACTTTACTTTCTTACGCTAGACGTACGTGCAGTAAACATCTAAGAAGTGTTTACACTTCCTGACATATATTTTTTACTTCATTTTAATACATGCATAACTTAGAAGTGAACAATCTGGGGTATTGAAAAAATTCATGTACCATAGGGATGACGACACGGGGGCAGCGTGAACGAATCTTGACTGATCTCACAGCAATTATTCATTCTTTTATTCTCTCTCCGCGATATGAATTCCGGCGAGAAATGGTCATCTTCACTATTTCCGTGATGTTTCACGTTCCGGGTTGGCGAGAATGGAAACGAGGGCTTCCCGCCAGTTTCGGGCCAGTGATCTCTACACAGTTCTCATTGCGGTTCTTGGCGATCCTCGAATTCAAGTCTCAGATCTTTATACCTAGCCAAGCATTATACTCATGCGTGTACGAGTATAACGTAGTATAGTATATCCACTTCTATATACACGAGTTCATTGAACGTTCGGAACGGAGGTATCAAATATGCTACAAGTGCAACTTGTCTTGCTGAACTTTGAATATTAGTTACACAATAAGTGCGTATAGTGTACTCGGGCATCGTGTACTTCATCGAACTTTCAGACCCTGATGAAAAAGTAGATTAACAACATCCGCAGGAAAATTTTCATTCATATTATATCTACGACTGGTTTATATTTTCATATTTTACATAATATGCCGTACTCCCTAGTACGGTAAACCCTATGGGTTGACGGCTGGCTGCCCAGCTTTCCTGTTCCGTAGGTACATGTGTGTATGCATGGATGATACACATGGCCATACCATAAAATACGCGCGACCGGCTTCAGTGCATCTCGTACGCAACAGCGGCTTATAGTGCATAGTACCTACATTTTTGCGTTACATTAGAGCTACAGAATGAATCACTTGTGGCATAATATGTATCTAAAAGCACTGTGGATTCTTGATGTTCTATAATTCACAACGAGCGCATCCTCTCCATCATTATATACATATTTATATTCAAATAATAATTAAATGCCGTTAACACAGGACATTTGTTAGTTTTCGTTATTTCCTGTACCATTGCAGGGGGGGGGGGGGGGAGGAGAGGGGAGAGTTCTGCGGAAGTATAACCGAGCGAAGCCTACGAGGGGATCACATTTTACATTCATTATTCCATACGACATTCATGAATCGTTGTTAAATGACGAAAATTGATGATATATTATCTACTTAGATAATTATCTCGCGAATTTCTTACACATAATTACGATTGCCTGCATAAGGAGGTCTTCCATCTGAAACACACTTATGGTATTGTCGGAGTGAGTTGACTTCCGGTGAACAATAATTGCCCGGTCTCTTAATTTTCTAATTAACATCGCGAGAGCCTCCTCTCTCTTATGTTGCCACTCCGACAATGTTGGATTACACGATGCAGCCGTTATGATGGGCTTCAAGAGCCGTGCCGTTGAGTCAAGAAGGCCACGCGACAGGTCAACTAGGAGTGACCTGAGGTTAGGACTGTAGCTCATTGTCAGCAGTCTGGTAACCAGACTTCAGACCGGGGTCAACCGATTCATTTGACTTTCGGCCGCGGGGATCTTCATTGGATGTTATAGTAATCCGCTATAATGCGCACATAACACATAAGCACATACTCTGGAATGATCAAAATTTATTGACAACAAAGGTCAACAGAAAAAAAAATTTTTTCCCTCGAGTTTCTATTGAGATAGATAGATATTAAGAGCTTTATTTATTACTTACAAAGTTTGTTTCTGTATTTTTTACGTTGAAAACTAAGTCTTGAAATTTTTCGTTGATAGCTAATATTAGTGCCTATATATTCAGAAGAAAAAGGAAAACGTTTTTGTTAAGATGTGATGGATTTTATCGTTGTTAACGTTATCAGGGCTAGTACAATGAGGACATAATGGGGGATTACGTTTGGGATTTGATACAAGAAAGTTCATACGACAATAGAAGAAGTAGGAAAAAAAGTAATTATTAAACTTTGTTTATCAATTCTTTTACATTTGTAGTTTGTCATTATTTATTATTTTTTAATAAAAGTGATTCAAATGTAAAATTGAAGTTTGTTCAATTGTTATTCACAATAAATTTTCGCGAAAATAGGTCATTTTTCTTAAAATCCGAAATATCGTTCTAGTTTCTACAAAAACAAAAACTGTTTTCGCATTTATTAGTTGCGTAGAAGAAATCAAAATTTGACATCTAGAATCCAGAGTGAAAATTCGTGTTGACCGGTGCAAACGATGTAAAAAAGGAAAATGAACATTTTTTTTTTTTTTTCACTATTTAGAAATGGAGTGATGGGCCGATTCCAAGTATAATCTAGCGCTGTTTCTGTCTATTTCTTTTTTTTTTTGTTTCTCGACGATACCGTTGTACAAAGCTATATTTAGGCCAAGCTGAATTCCGAATTACTGACAGCTTTCGCAATAGCTATAGAGGTAAACATGTGTCGGCTGATATACGTGTTGTATTGAGACAGCAAATTAGACACGTCTGGATATGTGTATGTACATTCAGAATTTCGTATCACCTAAAATGAGGTATGCGTAGTAAACAGATGAGCAAAAGTCCACCACTTTGAGTGTTCTTACAACCTGAATGGTAGGATGTGTTGTATACGATTTTCGACCATTGTACTCGTGGTCGTCGAGTAGGTAAGTACCTAGGCCTTAGGAAGTTCTTATATAGGACCATAACGATTGTTCTAGAATTTAACTGAAATTAGCGCACTTAAATTGGATGATTTTTCATTCATATATCATCAGATTATTATCAAATAATAGAGAAATAATTAATACAATTGCACTTTTCCATGGTAGATTCTTATCACCGTCAATGTGCTTATTATGGTCCAATCATTACTAACGTTTTATGCCAGAAAAAAAAAAGATTCGCGCTACACTTAACAATGACAATTTATAACACTTAGCATTTAACAGATCTCGTATGAGAAAAGAAGTTCTTGTCTTACTCTGTGTAAGTTAGTGCAGGAATGTTACGTATAGTGTCCAAAATTTAAAAGTGTTGAGTATAAACCGTCCAGAATTTCTGTATGAGATTTAGAAATTTCTGCGAGAGAATTAGAACACCTGAATTTACCTGACATCCGCGTATTTGGCTTTCTGATATATGCAAGGCTCAGGTAGCAGCCGCTTGGGTCTAGTTCAACAGAGACATTCGTATGTGGACTCCTGGGAAACCAAGCGATCTCACTCGCACTCATTAATGGTCCTTCAACACCTTGAGTTGGAGGAACCGATGTGAACACAACGCAGAAACAGCATCACAAATTCATTCATAAATAACAAACAATCATTGGTTATGGTCTAGAAGATTACTTGGGATACTTGACAGAAACATTTTGTTTAATTATCTATAGCAGAAAAACTATCAGAATAAAGTATTGCTATTGGACTTCTGGGTTCGATCACTTAATGTATCTCGTTATTTTGCCACTAACGATGAGATTCTTATTTGTTTGTTTTTTTTTTTTGTTTTTTTGACGTTACGAAATCCAAGACACCGACAAAGAAAAATTTTTGTTCCAGGGCACACCCGAACAGCCGGTCGTGTTTACGAGCGCTGAGGCGCAATCCACTCAGCCCGAGCCCAGGTCTATTCGACTCGTCGATGGGCCGAGTCCGCTCGAAGGACGGCTGCAGCTTCTTCATCATGGCGAATGGCGATCCGTCTGCACCAACTCCCGAAAGTAAGTTTTTAACCCGTAACCCTGAATCCTGGGTCATTTTTGACCGAGCTGATTGGAATTGTTCGATGCAATAAAAAAATATTGCAAATAATTACTTCGGTTTTTATTTCCCATAGGATTGTAGTGGAAGGTTCGAAGATAGTATGTGAATTTTTGTTGATTTTTTATAATTGATCAAGTCAGTCAAAAATGAGCTGGACAAAAGTGACCCAGATTTCTGGAATAAGGGTAGCGAAAAAATCTTTGAGGGTTGAGGGTTAAGACAGTGATGTAAAGATGACTTTTGATGGAGTTTGAAATTGCGATGTCTTTCGAAGACCTTGTTCTTCGATTAACTTGTGACAAAGCTCATCAGGGCGACTTGGAACCCTACAAGATTGACTCACCTAGATGTACCTTTACTCAAATTACATTTCATGTTCCAGTTGGACTCGGGCGGATCTTGAAACGGCTTGTCGAGAATTAGGATTGCAAGGTGGTGCGTGGCGCGGATGGTTGGATAGACAGTGGCCAGCTAGACCTCGTCTTCTCTACGAACAGCCAGGTTGTCGCGGCACCGAGTCATCCCTGCAAAGTTGCGACCAGTGGTCTTACAGGCAGCTCGGTGCTGGAGCCTGCGGTAAGATCTCGTCCCTTCTTGATTCATATCGAAGAATAAAATATTTTCCTTTTCATCGTTAACCCTTCGAGAACAAACTGGGTCATTTTGACCCATATCTTTTTCTTCTAAAACAATAATTCTTTGAAAATTTCTCTCTTTTTTTTTTACATTAATGACTTATATTTATACTTCTAAACATCACCAATCACACTCTAAAATAGTAAAATTATACCCCTGAATTTGATTCTGACAATCGAAACGATAAGACATCAAAAATGGCACAAGATCATTTTGATCCAGATAGTTCTCCATGATCGAAAAAATAGGTGTCTCCTCGAAGGGTGAACGACGAGAAGCAGGGATAATTAATCAGAAAACTAGAATATTATTCAATGAAATTGTGCAAATTCAAATTATGTTATATATTCGCGAATGCCTGCAGATTACCATCCGGACCTTGCTATCTCTTGTCTGCCTCGACATGATGGCGCTACACAAGCCGTTAAACATTGGCGCGGCCTGCGATTTGAGAGTAGTGTCTCCGACAAGTCGTTAATACAAGAGAACACCATGAACGTTTACAGATCCGAGTCCATCCTGAGGCATGTGGACATCAAGTGAGTATTCGCTGCCTTTCATTTTTCAATCGGAGACTGCGATGATTTTTTAAAAAATGGAACAAGCACCATGCCTACTTTATTATGTTTCACGACTTAGTTTTAAACAGTTCACACCATCTCCCAGTAAATTGTTGTCACCCAGGAAATGGTGGTGAAGGTTAATTTGTATAACAAGTATATTATCTTTAAACGACCGTGGTGATTTGTTGTTCTCTCCAGATATGCGGGCACAGGCCGTGAGTACAACACAACGTCGGCTCTGCATGTGGAAGGTGTTCCACCACGCATGGAATCACTTTCAATTCTTCACTCGGCGTTTAACGGTCTAAATGTCACTTCGCCGAATGCTCCAGTCGTCATCACAAATTGTACCATACGCAGTAACAAGGGTGAGACTTGAGTGTAATGTGGTGAATTGTACAGCTCATAAATCTTTTCCTTTCGGGATAAAATTTTCACCAAAAATCATGAACCTTATTAGGCACACGTCAATTAAACGAATTTTTGCAGGGTACGGAATTTACGTGAACAGTTCAACCGGCCTTGCTCTGGTTGAAAATTGCGTGGTACTCGACAACGGGGCGGATGGAATAAAGTACGTACATCACAACGAGAAACCCGATGAGAAACTGGACAGAACCGATAATCACGATTTGTGCCAACTTCCAGGAAATCCTAGTCAAATCTTTCCGATAATTATTTTTATGGAACAACGCAACCATAAATTGAACCGGGAAGTTTGTACGAAGGTAGGTGATATACCTGCATTGCATCCATAATACAGATGCATTCCTGTTGCGCGTTGAAGCGACACGTTTAGGTATGCCTATAATTACAGCTTTACGCGATTTGAAAAAACCATGTGAAATGTTTTGCAGCATATTTACACGCGACCCGGGCATGTCCTGACGGTGCATTTCCTGCAAATGATT
Organism: Diprion similis; assembly: GCF_021155765.1. Classification (NCBI taxonomy): domain Eukaryota; kingdom Metazoa; phylum Arthropoda; class Insecta; order Hymenoptera; family Diprionidae; genus Diprion; species Diprion similis. The sequence continues at coordinate 23,770,476 of NC_060110.1, forward strand.
ACGGATCAGAATGACACGGCGACGATTGAAGTTTACGACGGAACCAGTGGGGCGGAAAAACTTTTGGGAAGTGTCAAAGTGCGGAATGGAACATTGCCGCAAAGTGTGACAACGACGCGGCATAATTTGTATATTAAATTCGTTGCTGAACCTCGGACGCAGATGATCGCCTTCATCAGACTTTCCTCGGGATACAGTAAGATTGCACTTTTCATTGCAAATCTCTCATAGGCCTGTTGAATATTGTTACACGTGTTCATTTCCGGTGCCTGTTTTTTTTTCCAGAAAAAACGTATGATTTAAACGTGACCGGCAGCACAATAGCGGACAACAATGGCCGGGGAATAGCCGTTGAAAAGATACGTTCTGCGCTGCATATTCACGATACTTCTGTATCGAACAACAATCATGTGGCGGGGGTGCACGTCGCTGGTGGATCGGCGGACATAAACGTGACGGAAAGTCGCATATCGTTCAACAACGGTGACGGTGTAAATGTAACTTTGTACGGTGGTAACCGAAATATATCGAGGACAAGCATTTCCTCCAATCGTGGATATGGCTTCGCTGTGTGGCTTAACGACAGTTCGAACTCGGAGTACGTTGCCTTCAATCAAACGACTGTCGTTGAGTACTCGGAGGTGTTCAAGAACAAGGACATCGGTGTATTGGTGAGCTTTACCGATATTTCATATAATATTTAAACAAGTAACACAGAACGCGTAGTTTATACTCAAGAAATATTGAGGCACGCTTGATTGGTGAGACATTGGAGGAGTACCTTGGACGATCTATCCCTGAGTATGTAAATAATTTTTATTCCATTTACAGGTAGGAAATGCGACGGGTAATTCTTACGTGAATGTAACTGGAAACTGGTTCAACGGTAGTTCGGAAGTTGCGGTTCAAGTCGAGTCCAGTTGGAGGCAGAATGGAAATTTGCTGAAACTACAAATTGGCCACAACGTTTTTATACAAAATACGAAACTTGGGATAAAACTGAGTCCTGCTCTGAACATGGATGGATGCATTGAGTACAATCATTTCAAAGAACACTCTTATGGCGGTATATTGGTGCGGAATCCGCTTTACGAGGAATTCAACACCCTACCGGCAACCCTGCTGATACAACATAACGAGTTCTACAACAATCGTGGTGTATTTGTTGTCAGCATCGGACTGTCGCCGTACAGCGACGTCCAGAGGCTATTGTTCACCAGAAATTTCGTTCGTAACAACCGGATTCGTGAAGCATTGGACGATGGAGAGAACCAGGGTGTTAGATTGATTCCGAGATCAAGGGTGGCCGCTGCTGTGGTCGTCTCATCCGGGAATGTTGAAGTATTTAGGAACATTCTTCAAAATCCAGAATCGCTGTATGAAATTGGCTCCCATTTGGGAGACCAGAGTAAAGTGATCAATTGCACTTATAACTGGCTTGGATTTTCCGAGGAGCCGAAAATATTTGACCGATTGTTTCACAGGTACCGTCTAGGTTTTAGTTTACTTGTCTAACGATATGAGCTGCGACGTCATTTACAGTTTTCTGCAGAACTCACATTGTTGTATATATGGAATTTCAGGAAAGACAGGTACAATTTAGCCAAAATTGAGTATCTTCCGTACCTCTTGCACCCCAGCAATCCAGCGGCCAACACAATAATATCGAATCCTACTTACGTTGCGCAATTTCAAAACCCGGGCACGAATTTTGTCGGCGGAGAAGTAGATGGACAGGAAAGTCTCTCAGCTGGAGAGTACGTCGTCGTACGAGATATCAATATCAGACCTGGAGGGAAACTGACCCTGCAGCCAGGTGTTACCTTGCGATTTCCGCCCGCGGTCGGAATGATGATCGCTGGTAAGCTGGATGCGCGGGGCAAAGAGCCGAGTGACATCATGTTCACCCTGAAGGAGGAGATTGTCTACGAACCTGAAAATGAAACTTCCACAGACATGGCCATGCTTGAGGACGGCGAGACAAGTGCTCCCGTGAGGCTTCTGGGTGGTCGTACGAACCTTGAAGGCAGATTGCAGGTATGGTGTTCAGACTGCATTTTTGACACACTGAGGTCAGTTTCGATGTTCGGCATGTTATACTCACAACTTTTAATTATACTGACACGTGTAGGTTCGCATAGGAGAAAGATGGGGAACCGTCTGTAATTACGGATGGACAATTAGAGATGCTGCTTTAGTGTGCCACCAGCTAGGATTGAGCTTGGATCCAGATAATTGGTTCATGGAACGCTCTGATATTCCGAGTGCTGGTACAAACGAGGAAATCGTACTGAGTAACGTTCAGTGCACGGAGGATGACGTTGACGTCACAAAATGTCGAGCCGAAACCGTAAACGAATTCGAAAATTCTTGCACCCATGAAAACGACGTCGGGATTGTTTGCTCGGAAGCCGCCTGGGCTGGTCTCAGATTCAGTCCATTGGCTCAAAGGAGTGACCTTCAGTATATCACCATAGAAAGAGCTGGTCTCTTTGACTATACGACGAACGCGTTCAAGCCTGGTAAGTATAATGGAAATTCTTCTCCATATTCGTCAGTGTTCGATACTCCTTGGAATTCTAACGTGACTTACCTATAAATTAATTTTTCCAGCCCTGCAAATTGACTTTGCAAGACACTCTATGGATGGAATAAAGGTTGTAAATAATCTTCAAGACGGACTGGGAGTATTATATTCCGACATTTATTCAGCGGATGCGGTGAATACCGTAAGGAACAGCGAGTTTTCGAACAACAGAGGTAGTGGGATGAGTTTCAAACAGCTTGGCTTGAAAGTTTTCCGATCGCGGTTGGAGAATAATGGGATAGCCGGAATCCGACACAATCCCGCTCTGTCGGCAGTTCAGCAAAGAGAATTCGCCGGATGGTTTGATCGTTCACCCGACATGACGGTTGACACGCCTTACAATCCGATCGTAATACCTGAAGACAGTGGTGATATTGAATTGGCCAATGGCGAAACGAAGTACGTTATCACCGCTAAGCCCGATCGAGCGAATCTCGACCGCGTGATAAATGTTCAGGTGAGAAGTCATGCAAGAAAAAAAAATTTCAGGCGGTAATGGAAATCAACTCGAACGTGTTTGAAAATGTGTATAATGTAATTATATTTTACAGTGTACACCGGGCTATGTGATAGGTATCCAGCTCTTGAATCCGATACAAAATCGAAGCACGGAGCAGATAATTATCCATGATTCCCATAACACGAATCATAAAGGTAACATCTGGTATCTGAAGAGAGATCTTACTGTATTTCCTGTCAGTTCCAGTTCGTACAAAGTTATCCTGGAATATCACAGTGGCGATGATTCTCTCGGTGGTACAGTTATCGCTCTTACTGCACTCTTGGCTCCAGTTCAGGTAAGCTTTTAGGAGAGCTTAAAAAACTATAATCCCGAAATTGATATTGTAGTAGGATTTATCAGGTTACGTTTTTCGCTTAACGAGGCGAAAACTTTCTCTTTGGAACTCAATACGATCGAGCCTTTTTGAATTTTCAAAGAGAAATTCTTCGACGCAAAAATACACGATGTTATATTTCTAGTGAGATCGGTAGTAATGAATATGACGATTGTAGCATGCACTACGGTGTGCGTAAGTTTGGATAAGTGCATCTGTATTTACGTACCATGTGTGTTACAGGATATTCGTAATCGGATCGTTCAAGGACCTGTTCCAACACTGACCGTCACCAACACGAAAATTAAAGGAAATAAACGCGGTATTCTGGCCTCGTACTACAACCGATACGTGGATGAATTGGGTGACCACTTTTTGCGAAAGGCCAACGAGACGATTAAATTGATCGGCTGTGAAATATCCCATAATACCGATCAGGCGATTTATGTGAATTCACCGCATTGGAACGTCTTTCAATCTAACGTATCAGAGATTTCGTTTCAAATAAACAACACACTGATTACCGACAACGGTAAAGGAATCCTACAATTCAGCCGGGACTTGAGGCATTCAAACAACCTGTTCCATTGGATTTTGCAAGACAATACCTTCGAAAGAAATCGTGCTGGTGGTTTCGATGTTACGTTACCCTACGTGTGGCAGTACAATGAAAATTTCACCCACTCGTTATACTTTGATAACAACACATGGCGCAGCAACGAGCAATTTAGTTTCATCGTTGACGGCCACTTTGCCAATTTAAACATGTCTTTCAACGTCTTCGATACCAATCGATGCAAGACGGGTCTCATTTCTATACGTGGTATGGAAAAGCGTATGGAGATCCACGATAACAGGATCGAAAAGAACAGCGGTACCTACATGGTGGAGTTCAAGGCTGACAGCCAGTCAGAAATATTAGGCGAGATGAACGCCATATTTTACAAGAATGAGGTAAAGCGAAATCACTACGAAAGCATAACCAGAGGCTTTCATCAGATGTACAACACGCCGACGTACGTCGTCGGTTTTCACGGTATTCAAAAGGTGCGCGTGTACAGAAATTTATTCGGCGAAAACACGTTGGATTACGAACTCTTAGCTGGTATTAGAACTGCTAAGATTAACAACGAGGTACAGGTAACGGAAAATTGGTGGGGCACTGCTGACTACGCCCAAATAAGGTACGTGTAATGCGAGTTCGAAATATCTTTATAATACCAATCAGAACAGAATCATGTTATTTTTCAGTTGCCTGAAATTTATTTTGATCGAACTATCATTTCTTTAATTATCGTTATTACCACAGGCAGAGAATCTTCGATTTCGACGATTGGAACGATCATGCAGTGGCCAACTTTGTACCCTACCTGACAGAGGACGCGATCGATTCGTCGATTTCAGTCAGCTGGGATCTCGTGACCGGTGTCGATTTAGATAATTTGGGGGGAAGACTTACCGAAACCTTGTCACTGTACCGGCGTGATAAACCCTACATCATACGAGCTGATATAACAATAATGCCAGATGCAACGTTGAACATTTACCCGGACGTTGTTATGGAGTTTGCACCCAACGTCGGTATCTTGGCTCTCGGAACTTTGAATGCTATCGGAGCTCATGGGCATGAGATCGTGATGAGGCCTTTGACCGTCGACAATCCAAATTCCAATACGTTGAGAAAACGGAGTTTGAAAAACGACCTGTCATTGGACACAATCCGATTATGCAAGGAGGGAAATTGCACGTCCTCGAGCAATGAAGGTATGATACAAAAGGCTGCCGCCTAATACCTCGTGTCCGAGCATTGATGAAAAATGTTTTCAAGTAATCATCACAATTTTACACGTTATTTGCTTTATTACTTTTTTTTTATTCTTGAAATAGGCTTTTTGGAGTATTTTAATCACACAACTTTGCAATGGATACCAATATGCGACTCACGTTTCACCGAACGGAATGCCGAAGTTGCTTGCCGTCAATTGGGTTACGATTCGTTGAACGTTTTCGTTACTCGGGATCGCAGATACGAGCTTCATCAGGGCTCACTGACTCGAATTTGGTCGTGGCCGGAACCATTGCAGGTGAAAACGATACCCACGTTGCTACGATTGATCGTGTACAATGGATTTTGACTTCTTGATTAATCGTTGCATGTAATTATATTCCAGTGCGTCGGAATCGAAGAGCGTATCGAAGACTGTCAGATTCGATTAAACGGACAACTGTTTGGTCACAAGGACGAGTGCCCGTGGGATGGTGAATTCGTATTCGTTCACTGCGGCGAAAGGAACTTGGATCCAACCCAGGACTATTGGGGTGGCATACGTATGGCTAACGCCGAATTCGAACATCACTTGTACGAGCATCGCATTCATGACGTTATCACACATAGTACGGTTCGTCGAGTAGAATCTGTGCTCAAGTTCGTGAATGTCACGGGTGCTGGTATCCTGCACAATGAAAAGGCCGCAGCTATCCAGTCTATTATGAAATCCCCGGAAATTACCCACGTCGGAGTTACCCAGAGTGCTTATCACGGGATCAATATCATTTCCCCTACGCATACGGTATGTGGACTATTGTGACAGCCCCAAGTGCAGGAGAAAACCATACAAAATTATGAAATTCGGAAAAATTAAGAAACCCGATCACCTATTGAATCCGCCTTTACTTGTTAACAGGTGGAGCTGCTGTTCAACAGTATTGAAAATGTATTGGGAAATGGTTTAAACATTCTGTCTTTGACTGGAGAAGGTCGAGAGGCGGATGAAAGTTCGTTTACACCAATCAAATCTCTACACATTCCCTATCACTTGTTCAGCATGATCGATATTTGCGACACCGATAAAGAAATAACGATCGAGGAACGAGTACTCGTTTACTATAAGTACGACAATAATCCGGTGAATTGTGTCAAGATATTCAGGAGTACCTACAGGGCTAAGCCTTTCGGATTCAGGTCAGGCAATGCATGGAACTTATATGTCTATAGAGTTTTGAAAATTGTCACCTGTGATCCGTTGAATGAAAATTGGTAAATTTGTATTGCAGACTGCTGCAATTTGACCTGTTCAATTCGACCGGCAAGCCTGGACGTGCCGACGGAATCACGTTGTACGATGGAGATATCTACAACGTGACGGCTCGAGAAATTGGACATCTGGAGGCTGGTACATCGCAAGAAAAAAAGCTGTTCCGAACCACTGGGCCAAGCCTTAGTATTAGATTATTCGCTAACGGTGCCAGCGGTAGCCATGGATTTATTGCAGAAATTGTTACATTGCCGATATCCGCGATTGGATTCAGTAAGCGGAAAATCAGACTCATTATATGCGGTTTGGAAAAACTATTTTAGACGAAGACAAAGAAGTCGTTGTGTAATCGTGATAACGTAATTGTTACAGATCGCGACGTTCAGCACAACGTATCCTATTCCATAGTATCAAACTGCCACGAGGGCGCGGTTAAATACGCAAGCGCCGGGGAGGTGAACGCAATAATGACCCTGGAGAGGAATCAGTTTTTGAACAATTGCGCGAAGCTATATGGAAATATAACAACCTGCGGATCGGCGGTTACATTGGACGTGCAAAATACGCAATCACTGTATTTTCGCGTGAGTGCTTCCCGGCAATCAATCAGTCTCGCCTTTTCCAATGAATAGGATAACCACATGTTTTATATCTAATTGTTAAAACGTTGCAGAATAATTTAGTGAAAGGAAATCAAGGCGGTCTATTGATACGTGCCGATTCCCGAGGGTCTGCCACGTCTTTGAAAGGCTGGATTCACAACAATTTGTTTACCGATAACTTTAACAAGCCCGCATTGTAAGCGTAACGTATTTCTGGATGCAACGCTTCTTTTATTCATGTTAAACTTTCGGTGTACTTTACGTAATACACGTATTTATAAACTTCAGGTACGTGGAAGGCAGACAAAGCAGTCCTTATCAGGAAGTCACGATATTCCGAAACTATTTCACGAGAAACATTGCGCCGTACGAGAATAATATTGTGCTGAAACAGGTAGTTAGTAATATGACGTTGAACTACCTGCACGGCAATCAGGGCAAGCATTTACTCGAGATTTCTGGATTCGAACGAGTTCGATTGCCGATATATCAGAGTACTTCGCATAATGGATTTTACAAGTACGTTTGAAATATTTTTAAGCGAGCACAATACTATCGTATTATTTATGTAACTATAATTTTTACGCATTTTTTTTCTAGAAATTATGCAGTGAACCGGGAGAGTAGAAGTACTATCGTCGCTGGCACACCGGGGCAACAATACGTTGACAATGTATTTTTCAATCCCGACAACGACTATGAAATGTCAACAATGAACAGATCGCTGTAAGTGTTTTACAATTTTTTTTCTTTTGTATTAGTAACGGTAATAGTAGTTAGATACACACATTATATGCATAATGCATAATTCATCTGCATATGAAATGGTGGATTTCGTATCACTAAAAACTGCCAGAATGCCTGAACCTAGTTGAAAACCTTGTATAATCCCTGATTGATGACTATATTTAGATTTGTTGGTAAAAGTATTTCGAGTGAACTTACGTAAGATTCGTGCACTTGAAAATCAGTGAGTATGGGTTGGATGGCCCTTTATTATTTCAAATTTTTCATCGTGAAAATTAGGTATTTTTAGCTCCTAAAATCGTATATATAAATAGATTACCCATATTATACACATTCACCTAACTTAACTGTATTTACTTTCATCTATACATATACATAATTGGACGGATCCCGCATGTGCATGAAAATAATCAGACTTGTCGACGTGGAGTGGTATTACAAGTAAGTTATTGAGTTGTATTCAACTATAATATATAGGCACTGTTATACTGCACTTCAGAGCAACCGCGCCACGCTTAGGTGGAGGTCTAACATTTCATTTCGTCGACTTGCTAGCGTTTTTCAATTTGTCCTGCTTTTCCACTCTGCTTATTGATCTCAAGAACAATTGACATTTCTGTAAACACACGTAAGTTCGAACAGCGTTTGGTCGATTAATGAATTTTTCTCATCTTGATTAAAAATACCTAATTAAAGTAAGTATATTTACAATACTAAATTTTTTGCACACCGGTAGAACTCCTTAACACGATTGCTTTTCGAGTTATAACCGATGTTTCAATGTCAATTATTCACCAAACTCATTGTGTTAGTGCATTTTTTGCACGACTGTCTGCACAGAAGAATCAAAGCATGTTATTGAATTATTGAGTATGAGCAGCGCGAAGCTTCTTCGTCTTATCATGTTCGAGTAATGCGCTTTATACGTATTGAGATGTGGTAAAAATGAATAACTATATAAAATTCCGATCGATAAGCTTCATCCACAAATAATAAAACACATTATTTCGCCCATTCATCGCCGTACAGTCAATTGGAAATGTGGAGATCGCACGTGGACGCAAGACACAATTGGTGGGGCTATAACGAAACCATAGCCGTTGCCGGAAGGATAAAAGACCGAGAGGATTCACCTGAACTTCTCCAGGTTGATTACCAACCGTTCTACATGAGTAACAAGAGCGTTTTGACCGGCAAGTGTCCACCTGCATGGGAATTAGTCGGCGACACGTGCTACATATACATTGGCGCTCCCATGGACTTTTACTCAGCAAGAGATTTCTGTAGGGTACGTGAACTTTTAAAATCCCTCCAATTAAGGAACACGGACCTTTCTATAATTCTGTGGTGAAAACGATCGAAAGATCGTTGCATTAATCGATGATACGAACCGAATTACAGATGGCCAATGCATCGATGCCTTTTATAATGGGTGATTACATCGAATTGTGGAAGTTCCTCAAGAAGCAACAGACACGTTTCGATTATTCCGAACGAGTTTGGGTACAGCAATTAGAGAAGGTCGACCAGTGCACGATGTTTACGTATCAAACGATCGAAGTTGATCACTGCATGCAGCCAAACACATTCATTTGTGAAATCGGTAATTATGTTCATAGGTGTATTTTTAATGTAATGCCGATTCTGCGATCGGAATTTTCAAATGTTGGTCATTGAACTTGCGCAAATCGTGTGTTTAGATCCCAGAGTATATATCGACCCCTTATCGTGGAGAAAAGACATAGTGGCTATAGGAGTGTTGAGCTCGGCTGGAATAGCGCTCGCACTTTTGGCGGCTGCCATAGCCCTTTGGGTTTCAAAATCGAAGAGAAGACGAGTGGAACGTCTTGAAAGGCGAAACTCCATAAGACAGTCTCTGCACTCCCTTCGATCGGTTGGTTCGACTTCCGGATTCACGGAACTCGGTTATCGAAGAAAACCAATTTCTGTAAGTTCCTCAATCTCCCGTGTTTTACTGTAAATTTATTAATCTTATCTTATGCATTTTATAAGCGGCGAAAACGGGAAAAAAGAGTGGTTCTGGTACCACCCATGCAGGTTAGAAATTAATTATTTGAGAATTCCGTTACTCTTGTGCCATTCGATCAATGTTGCTTGCGTCTGTAAATTATAACACACTGATTATTACTGTCATGTATTCTCAAGGCTTCGTGTAATCCCCAGCATATTCGCGCGATGGTAAATGTGTACACTGCAATATTGCGATCCGACATTTCGTGCAAACCTTACTGCACAACCAACTGCGCAATAATGTGAGACGGAAGACTGCTCGAATTTAGCGTATTATTAAATCAGGAGAAAGAATGAGGAAGAATTTCTTTTATTAGCCAAAAAACTGCTCCGAAAGTAGATCGAGTAAAGAAGAGATTCTTTCTCTGTCTTTTTCGACGTTATACGTCAGATTTGCACGAAATGACCGGTCGGTAAGTTAGGGGAGTATAATGTGAGGCAGCGTTTTTGACATCCGACGACGTATTTTCAGACGAAGCAATCAACCGATACGCTCAACTCCCGATCTCTGGATTATAAGAAAATGATGAACAACGGGAGCATAGACTCAATGGATAAGTCTCAGTTGAATTCGTCGATGGAAGACAATCAGAGCTACGACGTTTACGAGGCGCACAATCCTCGTTATTCACCGAGGGCCAGTAATGCCGGCGAATTCAAGGGTAACAACCTGCCCAAGTATCATCCGACAGCGAGATCCGTCAATCCCGCCTTCGACCTCTCGTATCGAAACGAGGGATTCAGGAATCACTCAACCTTCGCGGTCCCGGATCAAAACGGATGGCCCTCCACCGGGAACGTCGAACCTCCAGCGGACACCCCCGAGGACAGCCCGTCCGAGCCAATGAACGAGCTATCGTATTTAAATAACGCCTCGACCTTGCCGCTGAATTCGAGTCTCGCTACGACCGATTCAATAAGCGATATGAAGCGGGAACTCGAAGCATCTCCAGCGCACAGCCCGACCGGGGCTTTCGCACCATCAATCCAATACGACACCGAGCCGCTAACACCGGGATCCGAACCGGTTCCAGAATACTTCAGTCCCCCGCCGCCCCATCCTTATTATTACGAGGAAAGGCCCAGAAGCGAGGCTCTTCTGGAATCCAATTTAGATCAGCCGGAAGAAAAACCTTTGCGATCAAAGAGCGAAGCTTTGCTAGAAACTAATTTCGACGTATTCACACCCCCCGAACCTACGGAATTGACGCAGCTCTCATCGGGCTCACGCAGCAAAAGTCAACCGCTCGAGACAGCTATGTAAATACGGATATATATGTATGCATACATGACCAGCTGTGGTATATAGTGATGTACATATACAGATCGTTCATATTACTTTGCCCTGTTCGATCCGCGTTTCAACATTCCAATATGTACTCGTTTTCATTTCTCTTTATTTATTTATTTTTATTTTTTCTTTGTTTATATTTGCATTAGACACCCGACACCCTACTCTTGAATGGTATAGAAGTACTTAGGAAGATGTGAAGGCAAAACGAAAACCATAAATCACAGGCTTGCATGGAAAAACGTACCTGATTCACAATGTCATTTACTCTGAATGTGGCTCGTCCTTTTGGCTGTTGGATCCTACATTTTTTCTGTATTCCTCTACTGGAAAAGTTGGAATTATCGTTATTAAGTAACATATGAATGTAACATTTATTGATTTCCTTGAAAAAATGAAACTGCTTTTCAAGCTGCATATCTTTTATAATATCTTAAAACTCGTTAAAACTATAAAAGATTTGTTTGTAATTTCAATTGCTTTTCACGGAAATTGATTGTTACCCGAATTATTCGTACATCTACTTAATAAGATTTAATTCAACGTGACCAGTGCGAAGGTTTAAGAAAGACAAATGGAAATCCGCGATTTATAGTATTTAACAGAAGTGTTTTTGGTACGTTTTCGAAACTGTCATTGAAATTTTCAACAATCTGCATCCTCGTCGATAAATCCTGATATAAATTAACGTTGGCCTACCGCACAGTCTTCCTGATTAATAAATTTAAATAATAAATTCCCCTGGTCGATGGATTTTATACACCGAATTAGACAGAGTACGCGATTAATAATGTGTACAATATTCACTACGAATTAAAGCTGACTGATAATTGGACTCTTTGATTTCGACAAAAGTATTGTACGACATATAAGTGTTTTCGTATTTTCTGCCGCCACTTTGGAATGTTTCTTGTGCATAGACTGTTTAAACACATAAGTAAGTATAAACGAGCCGATAACCGATCAACGTTTCTCTAATTTTATTGGAAGAATGCGTATATGAACTGATTATTCTATCGTTAATCGACATATATAAGGTATCATCGTGATCTCCGTCAAAGTTCAGGGTATCATGTGTTCGCGAAGACGCTACTTTGGAGAGAAAAGATGAAGTTTGCTGCAATTAATCAACCACGTATGAATTCATCTGAAAAAAAAAATTGAAAAAATATTAGTGACTAAACTTATAATAATGCGTAGTATTACATTTGTGTACAAACGTATACTTAAAAAATTACACGTGCATGATCAACCAGAATGTGAAATTCCATAGTGTAAGATTTGTAATAACTTACATAATAATTCATTGTATTGTTGTGTCCCTTTCTAATGATATAATTTCTTAATGTCATCATCGCTGTATGGAAGTTTATTATATATGTAAGATTTATTTGCGTCCATAATTGATATAAACAACTATTTAGGATTACGAATGAGTTATAATATTTTTCGTGTTTATTCTTTAGAGTTAAAAAATCTCATATTTCCACTGTAGTTAAGTGAAAGACACATACACACACTGCCAAATGCATAAGCGCGTTCATTATGTAAGTTAATGTTAATATAATACTGTTTTCGAAGTTGTGATATACAACTCGCACGAGATATCGAGCGAGTATAATAGTAGAATATTTCTATATCGATGTATAATTTTTCTATAAGTGATTATTGTTGAGCAGGTACATTAACCCCGAAAAAAATTTTTTTTGCCGGATTTGACTTGCCGTTGCGACTTCTGCGTCCAAATTAAAAAAAAAACAGACAAGCTATAAATTTGAGCGCAGAATGCCTTGACATCAAGTTGAAATCTGAAGGAACTATCTTACGTGCATTAGAATAGATTTGAAGATTTGTTTTAATTTCATTTTTTACCTTAAGATTGAGATAATTAGTTATAAAAATTTTCTATGCAATCGTTGGTGCATGAATTTGTCCGTCCATAATGTTAATAATTATAATTTTAATATTAAAAATATAGCATAAAATGATGCGTTACAGTACAATTACGCAGTATTATTAAATCCTGGACATTTTCTTGCTATAAATACATCACTGGGAGAATTTTGTAAAAGAAGAGGAGACGAATACGGGGACTATCGAATAAATAAACATTGGATACCGGAGGTCTTATAAAGGAGCTGAGATCAAACACGATGTAATTCATTTTCCATAATTAGATTATCTGATCGTTCAAGCATCAAAGAACTGCAAAACTGGCCCGGGAGCGTTGCTGGATCTGCAATATCAAGGTACCAAGACCAAGGACAAGAATAAAGCCGACGGCTTAGGCACCGAATAGTTACTAAGCCCTCGTCGAAATATCAAGAGACAAAGTCTCCTTCAAGGAACCCGCATTTCTCCCTTTTCTAACAATTGACTCATGCCCAAAGCCATTCTCTGTCGTACATTGGATACCTCGCAAGAGAACCAATTACGACAACGGCAGTAATTCAACAAGCACTGTATCTAAATGTGTAGAAAAACGTGAAGTAACTATCAGGTACATAGTATGAATAAATTTTCAATTATACACACACATAAACTATTCATATTGTAATTTTGAGTTAGTATAAAATAAAGCGTTTTTCTTATAACAAAGCAAACGCAGCGAAGTACTGAGAGTACAGAACAAAAATTAGTGCCTTTGAGTTAAGTTCTAGAAAAAGACTGTTCTTGAAATAATATGTTTGCCGTAATATTTGTAGCACGCTTTTATCTTTAAGGACCAATATTCCCTTGTTTAAATATACGGGATCAGAAGGTACCTTTGTTGTAATATACATGAGGTACAGTAATTGTGAACGATATTGAAAGAGTTTCGAAACTGTTGAGTAATTTCGAGAACTTAAGTTGTAATTAGTTTCACAGCGGCAAGGGACTAAGGCAAAAGCTCACACGGTCTTGCCAAAGCTGTAAATTAAACGATCAAAGATAAAACCTTTTATCTATGCAGTGAACGAGAGGGCGTCGAATGAAATTGCTTCGAGTTCGTCGACTTCGCCTTTCTCACATCACTTATATTCACACCGTGCATTATTGTCTTAAATTCTGCCACGAAGTTTCCTCTCTAATGTATTTTCTCAATGCCTCCGATCATCCCTTTCGGCAAGAATAATTTCCCAGGATGGTTGAGTATGTAAACGATGTAAACCGTAATATCGTAGGGTTTCCATGATGGAAATGGGAGAGCTTAAAGTCTGACATGATTGACTGATTGCATCGTTATTAATATCGTGTTTTTGATCCTTATCGCTAAACCGGCAGAATATTATGACTTGTTCAAACTCGGTAAAATTTTACGGGTATTTAGTTTACTCTACATAGGTACAGTGTATTTACTTTTAGGTACATAAGTTGTGTGTGCTCTACGTTCCGAAACGGCTGTTGTTCACTTGAACTGTCTTTGCTAGAGTTCTCATCAGTTGCGTCGATGCTTCGAGCAAACAATCCTTCGTCTTTTGATTTACAAAACAGTAAACAAGCCCAGTAAATGTTTTATATATACATCATATATCGACAAAGTTTTATAACTTTAAGTTTGCATGGCCTGAAACAGCTATTAATAGTACATTCCTGAAGAATTCCCGAATGCAAAGTCTAATTAAAACCAGGAAAAGTGACACCCGTTTGTGTGCAGAAGTTGTGCATATACATCATGTGCGCAAATGTGAGAACGGATGTTGAAATCGAAAATCGAATCGCGCGAACACAGCTGACTGAATAATGCAGAGTGGGTGAAATTCCATTGGGAGAAAAAATTGTGATTTGTTAAAGTAAACAGCGTTTATCAAGGGGGTTTCGTTTGTTTGCATTCGACTGGAATAGAACTGAAAAAGATTTCGAGCAGCGAAGTGAACACGCGCGTAATTTTCTCTCGCGGCTTTGTCAGGCATGCTCGAAGGTTCCCAGGTTCCCGTCCTCCAGGGACTCTCGATCAATTACGGCTTCACATGAAAGTGATACGTACCTACACCATGAAAGGCGTAAGTCAATTCCCGTTGTTTATTCTGGGTCACCCACTACGAAGAAGAAACGTCTCTTTTATTTCGTGCAATATTCCGGGCATTGGAATCAATATTTGTGTCTAAATCGGAGGCCTTTTTCCTGGTGAGACACTTTCGCTAGATGTATGCCTCGTTGAATTCTACAGCAATTATTCAAACGCTCGATTGCATCGTGGTCTTCATGATTTGTTGACACTGGTGTTCGGCTCTTGATGAAGCGTAATGACTGTTTTGGGAAATTAGAATTTTTTCTGTGGGAACCTGAGCATCCCACTGTAACTGAAAGGGTTAATGAATTTACCCGACGGGTTAGTCACTCATCGATTTGATGTAACCTGATTTCAAGATTACAAGGATTTCAAAATATTTCAAAGGATTTTAAAAGATTTCAGATGACTTCAGAGTATTACAAAAGGTTACAAGAGACTTCATGGAATTTCAAAGGATTTCAAAAGATTTTAAAAGGTTTTAGGGATTTAAAAAGATTTCGAAGATTTCAAAGTATTTTAAAAAAATTTCAGAGAATTTCAAGAGAGGATTTCATCAAATTTCAAAGATTACGGAAGATTTCGAAGATTTCAACAGATTTCACAAGATCTCCGGAAAAGTGTACCTAAACCAGATTTCAGGAATTTCAAAAGATTTTAAAGGGTTTTGAAAGATTTCAGATGATTTCAGAGGATTTAAAAAAATTTTAGAAGATTTCACAGATTTCAAAGGATTTCATGGGATTTCTAAATATTTCAAAGATTTCAGATGGTTTCAAAGTATTTAAAAAGATTTCAGAGAATTTCAAAAGATTTCAAGTGATTTCACATGATTTCACAAGATTTCCGGAAAAGTGTACCTAAACCATATTTCACAAGTGATTAACCCCTCGAATGTACCCACAAGTATAAAGACCATCCCTCAATAAAATAACCGAAAAATTATAATTGATTCTTTAATTCTTGGCTCTCCAACTTCCAAAGCCTATTTCACGGAGTCACGGAGTGACCCCGTCACCATTTTATGCTCTCTACAAGCAGCTGCTTTCATTCAGTCGGCGTTGTTCGCCAGAGGGAGGAATCGCACCCCGTGATAATCACACACGGTAGTTTCATTGATGATCCTATGTGACGCGCCTGCGCTTCGCTGGTCTTCGAAATACGGCCGCGGGAATCTCAGCCGGCATGCCAGTCGATCTCACGAAACCGTTACTGTTCCCACGAAAATTTACCGGATCATTCGCACCGTCCAAAGTCACTCAGGGTGACTCGACTCAGAGAATTGAAATTCGTAGAGAATCTATCCGGAGATATTTTGTGACTTGTAATTTGTCGATAACTGATTACGAGGCATTGCATTGAGTTAAAATACCGAGTTAAACTTTTAGTCAAGTTAATTTCTACGTGTTCTGTCAATGTGCGCGGATAATTGCGGGTGCAAACGCTCCGCTTCGAAGAAAATGACTTGAATTTAAGAATAAAAAAAACAAACTGCAACGAGGCCTCATCAATAATTTGCAACAGAGGTAAATTGATAATTTATTGTTAATTTTATGCACCAGTACACTGCTGAAAATATTCGGGTATCTACGAGTCTGAACCTGTAGTTTTGGCAAAGTGCCAAAAAATATATTTTTCGTCGAATTTAGATGATGCAAATTTTACATAAATTCATATCATTCAAATGTGTAAGAGAAATTTTTTCTTTATCTTTTGCTTTCCTTTCCCACCTTCTCTGTAAATTTACGCTCAACTTTCAACAGTGTATATATAATATGATATACGTGTAACATCCTTTGCCACCTTCATTACTTTGAATGTCATCACGCACGTGCGTCATCACTGACTGCTGACATACATCATGCGTTCACTAAGTAAAATCTCAGTATAAATTTTAGCCTGCGCCTTTTTTATTTTTAGAATTTTGTCTACTGTAAGTTTTTCTTGTTCACTCTGTTAATACGTATACAATTGTAGATTTTTCAAACGATAAACCAAACTGATAAATATTTTATTTACGATTTCAGACGCCTTTATTACAATACATTTATAAAAACAAAGTTTATCGTAATTTTCTTGAAACAAATTTCATATCAAATCTGGAGGTATAAGCCATTTTTTTCAATTCTTGTGCCAAATTCATACTGGCTAGTGTAGAATTGATATTGTGAGCAAAAAATTTGGGACTTTTACAATTATCTGTTG
This sequence comes from Diprion similis, assembly GCF_021155765.1. Lineage (NCBI taxonomy): Eukaryota > Metazoa > Arthropoda > Insecta > Hymenoptera > Diprionidae > Diprion > Diprion similis. Next base: position 23,787,801 of record NC_060110.1, read on the forward strand.
TGCGTAAACTCGAAAATATAACCTTGGAGAAACTCGCATATTTTTAAAAAAATTCTTTTTGTCACGGCCGTAAAAAATCTCATAGAAATCTTTCCTTTGGGTTATATGGAATTGCTTTGAATCGTATAACAGTTGTTAAATTAATAAAATACTTTGAAACATTACTTTTAAAGTCGATAAAAATGATCAAGTTACGTATATTGTAAATGACATAAATAATTACATTTATTGCTACAATCGGATAACACCTGATTGGGAAATGAAAAAAAACTGAAATAAAGAAAAGTATTGAAAACTCGGATATAAAGAGTAACGAGCTGCTTTAAATACCCAAATTGCATTCAGCATTGATCAAAAGGATTCCACCTTTTCCGTGAAAATTCAATACGTACGAAAGGCGTGAAATGAAATTATTGGGAAACATCTCAAGCAGAGCAAAGGTACAAATTAACTTTCAAGTTTACAAAGATCGTCAGAATTTGAATGTGAGATATGACAATGCAGGAGTGAAGTTCTCTTGGCCATTATCTTGAAAAATTAACGCAATACCTTCAGCGTGTCTTAAATCGCCCGGAATTGCTCATTCTATCCCCTTGAGGGATTTTTCGAGGTCCTGTATTAATTAATTAGTCCTCTTATTTTAATCAACTCAAAATCCTCCTTCGGATGAAAAAACGTCTCAGCTCTCAGAGATGACAGAACTCGGAGAGTACAGAATAATCAATTAATCCAAATATATAGTCCTCGGCGAAAGCCAAGCTGCCAAACTGAATGATGCTTGACAAAGTCACTTACACAGGTGAATAAAGGTGAATCTGATAATTTCGATACTCGTGTAAATTTTCCTTAAGTTCTATTTTATCAAACTCAGCATCCAGCTCTATGAGACGATGAGACTGTTGGGCGACTTTCTGAAACTTTCTTGAAACTTACGTATGAAAGTGCCCTAAATTTTTCGTACAATCCAGCCTTTGTAACATGTGCTTATTTTCTTTTTGACGAGTGCAATTTATGAGGTAAAGAAGAAGAATGTAAAAAATCTTGGAAAATATTTTAGAGCAATTTTCCTCCCCCTGAGACATCTTCTCATTCTCTCTCTCACTCTCTTGCCCTTTGCGCTCGTCCTCGTGCTGTTCATCACTTCAATGAGAAATTCCACAAAACGTGGTGACTTCTAGCTCCTAGCTCGTTCCATATCTGATGGAACGTATAATCGAGTCGCAGTCACACGTGTCTCGCATAATTGATGAGTCCTTCGTCCTTGTTGTTAGCGAATCAAGTCACGCGTAAAAGTTATGGGAAATAAGGATTGACAAGGAAAAAAATCACGACTATTCCGACCCTATAACACATTCGAGAACCAATCGGCAATAAATACAAGGTGAATGCAAAAGCACGAATTCGCGTCTCGCTCTCGTTTGGACATCGTAAATTGCAGCAGAGCATCGTTCTGGAGAGGACTGACACCCTCTACACTTCTGCACAATATGGCGCCACATGTTATTGCACCATTATGTCAAAATACACGTCGATACGGGGAACTCCCTGGCTGTTATTTATACTATTGAAAAAATTCAATACTCTAGAAAATTTCGCAGTCCTGCTTTGCTTCATAAGAAGCAATTTAAAATCTTATAACACAGGAATGCGCTCCTGGAGGCTATTTATTTATTTTTTTTCGACCGGTCGTAGGAGGAATGGCGCTGTTCCTTTTTCCAATGGTAGACTACTGATTCTGAGTCAATCGATCGATGGAAATCGGCTGGTAAATTACGCAGGTAACCCTTTGATTTTGCCGTTCATTATAGGATTTTAAGTTTGCATTTAATCGTTGGATCACGGTGTCTCAGAAGTAAAGTCTGAATAAAGTTACTCAAGGATTCTTAAAACGAATGGAATAGTTGGGTAAAAACTGAACCGTCGATCAGATTTTATTGTACTTGAAACCGTGCTTGAAACTTAATTTCCTCGAGAATTCCTGACACGTGATTGGGTATATAATATACAGCTTTTGTAGCTGGTTCGACAATGTGTGTCCACCTTTAGAGAATTTTTTTTATAAAATTTAATTCAAGGACCATCGCTATTGAAGTTTCGCAAGTATTGTTAGGATATTTGACACGAGGGTCAAAGGGTGACAGTCTTGAAGAAAAGAAAATTCGGTACCTCTGAATCTTATAACCAACCTCACACCGTTTTTTAAAGGTAGCAAACGACTAAAACCGGCGCTGAGAGACCTGTTTCACCTCAATATTTATCACTTTTTTAAGTGTGATTCCATGAAAGTTGAAAACGTTTGAGAAAGGGAGAACGCGTCCAAAGACAGTGCCACATGCCGTTTGTCATTTATGTAACCGATGGGACGTTTCCATTTATTACACCTCACAACATATAAAACATATCAGACACTGTGGATCCTTTTTCTTCAGCTGGTATCGGAGCGGAGAATCGTTCACATCGTCTTGGCGGTTCTTTCGCGTATAAATCAGGCATGAATGAAGAATGAATAGGGAATCGTTGTCATTTCGATGAAAATCATGAATTCAGATTTCGTGCATCGGCTGGACAAAATAACTTTCCTAGAAAACGTACAATTTAAAGCAAATTCCGCTTCTGAAGCTGAAGAACATGACGAGTCGAGACGGAAGCTTCTTAAGGACTCTTAAGTCGGTGGGCTTAGGGTTCTGAGGCGAGAAATTCATGAAAATATTTTATCACGTGGAATGTAATATTAATGGAAGCGACTCGGTTAGCACGGTGTTCATTGGCCCGTGCGATTGCGAATTGCTATTTATTGCGATGGATGTTGGTTCGTCTAATTGCTACATTGGCGACAAAAAAAAAAAAAAAAAAAAAATTTGTTCAAACGTGAAATCATACGGGGAACTCGAGGATGCAAATCATTGCTGCTAGTCAAAGGAGCCAGTAATCATCTGGCCGTGTAGACGAGGCTAACTATAAATTTAATCGTCATTTATTGGAGGACAATTCTCTGTTGACATTTGCCATTTTACCGGTGGAAAATTGTGCGACGGACAAAACTTTGGAACACAAAATCTTGTTCTGCTCAAACTTTCGACTCGCTTTTTAAACCGACCAACGTGAACTAAACCTTGACATACGAAACACAACGAAAGAGCGTGAAAGCGTGAAAGCGTCATTGAGTCCAGGCCTTGAGACGAAGAGACGTATGGCGTATAAATACGACATCACATCCGGGATGAGGGGCTTAATTTCAATCGTTGACAACGCAATTACCCCGTTGATTGAATACGACGCATCAACCGGGGTGAAAGTGTTGTCATAATCAATCATATACGCTCTTCAAGTATAATCGCACACAGATTTGTATGTAATTAGAGACGACGCGTTGATTTGTGTGATGGTGTCAACTGCAACTAAAAACCCTTGAAAACAAATCGCGTGGGTTGTGTCTCGGTATCGACAAATCGCTCAAATTCACCAACTAAAACTTTGACGATTGAACTTTGAAAGATCATTTTGCATGAGTCGTTGGATATGATACAATTTTTAAACGTAATATTTAAACGGAATAAGATATATGTATAATGTACAGATTTATTCAACGATTCTACATTAAATTTTCCGGCTGAACTTTCCCAGCTTTTGAAATAACGAATCGATCCCACGTGATAATGAAGGTCGGGTAAGAATAACACATCCCCGAAATACCGAGAAGGATTGGCAAGGTTAGCGAACGATATTGTAAAGACGGATTTTCTGATTAATGTTGTTTGAGCTATTCGTTACCCCACGCCTAATGAATTCCTAACATAAGATCCAATCCGATCTCGCGTTTAGTGGAGCTTTTTGATTTGGTTGAACGGATTCACACTCAACCGTTTCGAATTCCATTGTAGGTAAAAATCTTCTATCAGAGGGTTGCCTTATTTTTGTGTTAATTCGAATGCATCGTACTCAGTTTATCTTTGTGCAACGATTCGAAGAAGAAAGGAGTCTGATAACACTAACGTTTATGATTTCAGAAAGCATTTGCTGTATCAAGAGAAGGAACTGAGCCAGGATAGTGATTGAGATGAGGATTCAACGGTGCTTTGAAGGATACTTAAACGGTCCACTGAACTTGTTGATGCGCAGCTAAGTCGACGACATGCCTGATAAAAGCGACAAACGGAACCTCAGCCAATTCCACAACTGAACTCCATAAACACCGGTAGAAATCAAAGAGCCAAGTTTTTATCTCGAACCTCGAACCCGGCAGGACAGAATCACGATGCAACGAACTAAAATGACGCCAGTCTTGCATGCGAATGGCTTACAGAAAATTGGAGAGGCTTGCCTCGATCGATGAGAGGATACTGATCCGTCCGCAAAGCTGAACGAGACTTGTAAAACACTCGATTATTCACATCGAATATTCGCGTCATGGATGATCCAGGCATGGCGGTGTTCAACGGCTTCGACATTAACGAAAACGATACTGTCGACAATAACAACAACAATTCCCTCAAGATGGAGGAGGTGAATGCAATTCTCAGTGACTTCTACAACAATTTAAACAGCGAGACCAACTACCTTCTCATCACCCTCTACGTTCCCGTGATAGTCCTCGCCGTCACGGCCAACATCCTCGTCATCGTCGTCGTTCTCAAGTACCACTACATGCGGAGGTGAGTGTCGTGTTTCCTACACTATTAACAACCGATACCTCTTGATTGCATACAATATCGGTCAAGTATTACATGGACCCCAAAAGTCTTGCGGAATTCCATAAACAATCTCAGGATTAAGCTTCTCGAAGCAAAATCACGTCGAGTGAAGTTACCGCAAGTTTACAAAAAAAAAAAAAATAATCAAGGTAATTGCTGTAATTTATGTGGGACTTCATTGCCGGGAGGTCAAAAATTCCTTTAGCGATGAGCGTAATCAATCGTGCCCAGATAAGTAAAGTGCGAATATGGTAGACAGTCTCGATCGTCAGACCGAATTTCACGTTACATCTCTTCTATTCTATGTATGTAGTATATATACCTAGTTGCGATACAAAGTTAAGCTTTTGAAACTCGGTGTAGGTTGATACCGTGGTTTTTTCCCTCTCCAAACGATAATTACAAAGCTCTGGCAAACCAGAGGCTGGTAATTATCATGATTTAATTAACGGAGGCGGATCAAGTTCAGCTCCGATCCTCTCGGCAAGTTTCATCGCGTCTATGACGTACATTCTTTAGCCTTCAGCTTCACATTGGAAGAATTTAAAAAAATATATAATCACGCGTTACTTAACCTCCTTTAATTCTGGTTCGACGTCGCCCAACAAACCAGGTACCGTACAAGCAAAAACACGGTTTCCGTGAATCAAAACTGGAATAAAAAACAAACTTTGAACATCAATCTTCTCCAGGCTTCCGTGATGAGAAAAAATAACAAATCATATTTACAACTGGTTCCGTGGCTTATTCGCAAGTTTATAGCACGTTTATGACGCTGGAAATTTTTATCACCTTTCTGCTGTGTTGCGCAGGTCAGGATTATTTATCAAGAAAACAACATGATCGTCATGATCTCAATATTTTACACCACGCGGTGCTGCAGAGTCGTAAAGTGATCGTGTGCCTCAAAATTTGACACGGTAGAGAAAAAAAAAAAAAAAATGTATTGCTCACTCTGCATGTTGAGAAAACTATATCATGATCGTCATGAATTATTTCCAGCTTGATCTATAAAAGTTTCAGGTGACGTAATAAGTATAAAGAAGACAAAAAAAGGTTCGCTAGTCGAGACGTAACTTGATTTCATTAGTTCATGACTGACAACGAGGCCTTAATTATCACGGTTACGCTTCTTTAGTCATCAAAGGAATATCTTGAATCCAAACTTTGCTTCTGCTCTCGAGTGCCTTCATCCAACCGTTCGCATCCTTTTTCCCCATCGTTTTGCAATTAGTAACGTTAGTCTGAAATTTCCTACGAAAATTTATTAGGAAACTTTTAATTGACACACTTTGTGTTGTAGCGATTAATTGTAGGTATACTGATCTGCACGAGAGAGTATTTTGAACCTGTATTGGTTGGCCATATACGTGTATGAAATCGACGAGAGAATATTTGTTGGTATCCAACTTATAGTGGTCGACAGAATTGGCCCCCTAATATTTCACGCGGTTAGCGTGGTACGTTGTTTACACCAAGATATCCAAACATTTATATTTCCCAAGCCACATCTAACGGCTCGAAAGTATTTCTACAACGAATCGTTTCTAAACGACGTGATACGTTGTTACCGCTGTTTTTTATTTTTCATCGCCCGCCGATGTTTGTTGAACGATTACATCCGTTATTCGAAAAAGAGACTTTGACATGTGTTGTGTCACAAATAGCCTGTCAAGAACACGAATTGTGGGGGTGCATTTCCAGCATGTGGGCGAGCGAAAAAACGAAAGCTGGGTTAGGAATCTTCATTATCGGCAGTACTGATTTAAATAAACGTTGACACAATGCATTGTGATTGAACAGTATCTACGCATATTAACATTTATGTATAGAAATTTTGTAAGCCCGTGTAACCACCGCTCACATTATCCGAAGGGTAATGGGAACTCATGCGTAAAGGGTTGTTACCGCCATACAGACACACATGCATACGTGGCTGCTTTCTATTCAGAGATTACAGAATGGATCACAATGACTTTGAATAATCATCGACGAAGCCGTCCTCACGGCAATTCAAGTATTGCCTTGTTCCCATTTAGATGAGAGACGTGTATTATCCACATTCACAGCATTCGCTAAGACTATCACGTGAATATGATTTTGACGTCATTTCAATGGCCGTAAGAAGAGACGATCGTACGTCAATTTGAGCGGAAAATGCTTACAGGAGGTACCTGAAAGGGATTTAACGTACGTGACGTTATTCTGACAGATCCGTTTGTAGAACAAGTCGAACTACGGTGCTTATTCGCGAATCGTAAAGACGACGTACATACATAGCGGTTGAAGGGTAAAATGTATGACTTACCTTTGAACAGTTACCCACAAATTATCGTGCGTCGTGTATAATAGAAGGTGGTGGGTGTTCATTAGCGAGTTTGCATCACGGCTCAGGTATACTTACAACAATCTATGCGTTAGGCGAAGTTCGTTATTCCTAAAATGCGAGCTCATTACTTTGCTCTAATCACAATGAATGAATTTAACCCGTCCTTCACGTTGCGGTACATTAATTATCATTTCTGCTGCAGTGTTAAGTGGTACGCAGAAGTTGGCTGTCTTTAAATTGAAAACTATTTCTGCTCGGACATTTTTTTGTGAAAACATTTCTGAGATGAAAAATGTGCTTTCACGCAAGCCAAGAGAAATACACAAAATGTCCCGATGCCATTGGGTTTCAATTTATACTTAAATAGATTTGATAGAAATAATGAGTTTGATTATTCACACTGAATACTATCGTTGAACGTATACTTGCACGAGTGGAAAAAATTAGTCAGAGCTCTGACTGTGTAAAGTTCCCCAAATGGAACTCACGAACCATTCGAGTTACATACATCCAATCCCGACGATTGGCCTTGTGTTTTAGACGTGGTCTCAAGGCGCACTCAAACTACCCACACGGATGAACACACGAAACAGGAAATAGCGTGCGGTATTGCTTCGGTTACGGTTCAGACGCATACCCATTTTCGTAACTGTAAGCTCTCGGACACCCTCTTGCCGGCTGTTTGGTCCGTTGATGGTGACCATCCAGTCCTACCTTTTATCCTCTGCCACCTGCATGGCTGGCGAAACGGCTTTGGCCAGTGGATTTCACCTTTATAGAGGTAGATATGGGATGAGAGAAGGAAATCTGCAGGGTCTCTGATATACTCCTCGATGCTGTTTTTGCTTGTTCTATTCATCCTCAGCTTTCGCGAAATAAGGGAGGGTTCAAATATTATGTAACTTTTTTTTAAGGGGGAGCACCAGTCATCTGTTACGTAACTTTATTGAATACCGAAAACTGAAATTTTTAATTTCGCCTGCTCGCAGCTGTGTTCAAGTTTTTTTCACGTCTGTCTCTAGTTCCGATCAAATTTAATAATACTCTATTGAACTACTGCCCACGGTAAGAAAAAAACAATTAATCTCAAAAGATCAATATGGCCGAAATAATGTTATGTCATAGGGGCAGGGGGGCTTGAGAGGTATCGTTTCTACAAATGGCGGGCCTACAAATTCGTTTCTCGTACATTTACTTCTCAATTTCGTAGATTTTAATTTATTTTGATTTAATCTAATTCAATATAATTTAAATTATTTCACAGTCATTTCTACAAACGAACTTGTAGTAACGATTCTCTCCCGTGGAATGACTGGATTGTTACGGTGTGTTGCGAGGGGAAGGGGAGGGTAAAAAATGTCCCCAAAAAAAACCGTTGCATAATGTTTGAACGCTCCCTAACGATCACTTTGACTTCAAGGGCATAAGTCGCAAAACTCCTAATTCTAACGGGCTAATTGCTATAATTTCACGATTACCGCATCGCTTGTGATTTCGTGGTTTCAAAATTCTGGTTAGTACAACCCCGTGGTCAGTGGCGTTTATCGATGAGTAGATATTACGTATATAACACCCACCTCGAACGGTGTTCGTAGATACGAAAATAGCCTCAGCATGATACGCATGGGTATTAGCACTTCTTAGATCTCACAATTAGTTGGCACCGGAATTCGCAAATCCGATTACGATGATTATAATATCTCTCATGTTCAATAACTGCAGCGCTACTTTGACTAAGAGCTATTATTGGACATGGATTAAAATTGTGTGCAACTCATATTCATCGACAAGAAGTTTGTAGCTGTAGTATTTTGAACAAGTATTAAAATGCTAATGATTCTGACCATAATATAGGTTCGCTAAATCGTCAATCAATTTAGCCCCTGAAAATATACGAACGAACTTAAATTCATCAGTAACTTTCGATGACTCAAAGTTTTTGCATGTGTATTGATTTCTTGCTTTCTGTTTCAGGTACTGTCCTGATTTTTCAAGGTATTGTGAATAGGCGTGACTTCGTTTGTCCGTTGCATTCGATTGAGATTAAAATTTTTTTTAACGCCTGCGAAAGAATATGCATTCGTATCAGGTACATCCCCTTATTTAATAACCCTCACATCGCGACTAATCGTGCAGTCCTTGATTTGACTAATGGTAATATGCATGCTCCGTGATATTGTTCATGCGATTTTGAAGCCAGCTGATACAAATCGTCGTTTTACTCTGTATTTTGACTGATTCTTCCCAGTAACTACTTACGATTACTGAATTAAGCAGTTACAATTAGAACGAACGAAATTTATTGACTTCGCCATCTGTTAGAAGATTTATTATCATATCACTGTATCAGAAAAATTTAATTACCCTCGTTGAAGGTGTGAAAACACTAACTATGAATGACGGAAAAAAAAATTGAAATTCTTTTCTGCGTAATCCCTTCAGACGCAAAAACATACGCATCGCTTCTATCTTTACTCAACACATCCAGACATCGCATAGTGAAATATTATCGAGCGTATAACGTAAAATACTTGTTCCATTTGTTTGCGTAGCGATAAATAAATCTAGGGCTAACGAAATGTGTTTGCTTTCCATTTGGAATACCTTAAATAAACGGTCAAAAATCCGTACCAACGGTTGGATTTGTTTTCAGTTTGAAAATTATAGCTGTCTTACTTTCGCTTGTACGCATATCAATTGAAACACGCTTTAATTCACAAGTCTGTTGCTGGGAACGTGTCACTGGCCTCCAATAATCTTCTGAAGGATTAATTTTCGCGAAATCCAATACTTCGCGGTACTCGGTATAGTTGAAATAATTTTGCGTCGCTGTTTTGAGTGAACTGATCTTTCATCATTATTACAGCAACGATATTGCTTTGAAAAAGAATAAGTATATTAGTATAGTAATAATTTATAGTATAGCAACAAGTGATTCATTACGTGAACTCATATTTCGTAAAATGAGTTCAACTACTTATATTTTTCACACAATTATCCTAATTGCTGATGGTTTACTCCACATCGGCAGTTTTACTTGGATGCATATTTTCCGGAACGATGCCGTCTATCTCTATTAGTTTTCTCTTCCAGCAACTTCATTTACCGAACGTCGCCTTCAATTATTGTTAAACGAAAGTTGGTGAAGGTATTGCGGATCAGTTTGCGGAAGAAGTAATGATCTTGTTCCGGGACAGATTATAAACGATCATATCTTGGAGTAAGCCTAGAAAGACGTGAGGCTCATCCATAATAATTATCCATAGCGTGAGAAAATATGGGTGTGTGTGTTTGTGTGTCTCTGTAGATGTGGCTTGGTTTTATTCGTGTCAGCTTTCGTGTTTCTGCGATATTTTCACGTTCCTTGAGATCTCGATTAACATTTTCCGCATGCCTTTGGAAGAGGAAATTTCCATTAGAAATATTTTTCTCTTCATGGTAAAGTAGCACGAATACCTGTCACGTAATCGATGGATTCGTAATGGGTGACACGTACAGACGTCAGCCACTGGATTGCAATAGTTGGCATCATCTAAACATTGATGAGAAGCGGGTTTTCAACGCATAAAATAAATTAATTGAAATTGAAATCATTAGGTTTTGCAAATTGACTTTTTCGAGTCAACGATCCACACCAGGCTTTGAAATTTGACGGGATCGGTAGAGATTGGCTACATAATTTTGAGCCCAATGTATCACGACTATGTGCATAAATGATTTTGCATTTTTAGTACGGTCTACGAGGCAAGTTGACATCTTTTTACGTGACACAGTGGAACAAAGTTAAAGCTTCCAGTAGATGGAAGAGCCTACGATCGATTGGCGGATGTTCTCCTAATGCGGATGGCATTATTCAGCAGATATTTACCCCTCACGAAATTCGGAAGGCACTCTGTATTTTCTCGCCGCATTGCACGGTTATGTCGGTTGTAAAATTCATACGCCCTAAGCAACGTCTCTGGTGGATTGATATGTCGATGAATTGCATGGTTCACTCCAAACAGCTCACCCTAAAATGTTTTCTTTTTCATTCTGGAAGGATATACAGCCCCTAGGGTTTCTCAGAAAAAGTGCACGACACGTTACGGTTATCCCAATTTTATCCGTACAACCAAATCCATTACGATATCACAACATTTTTGGGTTAACAAAAATATGGATTTGCCGTGTCGACGAAAGTGCGTGTAGACGTAGGTCAAGTTCGTTTCGAAAAAAAACCTGAAGTACTTTGAATTTGATTTCAGTCTTATTCAACTCCATCGAGATGATTTCTGACCCGTCCACGTGGCACTCAAGTCTGCATACATAACGCTAGTATAAAACAATCTATTTATAGCCTTTTGAAATGGGACACCCTATGTGTTGCACCCTGGTATGCGAACGACACCTGAAAACATGTGATGGCTCTGTAAGAGGATCGTACGTATCGTTTGATATCTGAGAGCTCAAGTGGATTCGCACAAACTGCGCCTCCACCCTTGCAAATATTCTGTGTAACGCGTGTTCAGGTAGTACATATGGAGTATTCCGTGTGAACCAAACTAACGTCTGTCTCTTCAATAGTTTGATTTTGTTCGAAATTTTTTTTACAAATGTCCCAACGTAGAAACAGAACCCTGAATTTTTCAGATTTTTTATCTTATTTAATTATTAGAAATATTCAGAGTGATTTTGATGAGAACCTTTTTTAAAACTCTCAAAATATTCTCGTAACTCTATTTTCTTTTCCAAACATTTCAAGAACGGGTCCATGATGGGTCGATTTTTATTCTATTTTTTTTTCCTAGCACTTCCAATTTTTTTTATTAACTAACAAAATGTTTAAACGGCCGAAAAATTTTCAGACAACTCTCAAGACTTGGACTTTTTATGAGAACATTTCCAGACCGGTCTTATTATGAACTTGATAAAAAAAAGTTGAATGGAAGTGTTCTAACAGTAAAATACAGGAGTTTTGAGAAATTTCCGGGAATTTTAAGACTGTTCAAACAATGTTTTAGTTGATCGCAAATATTAAAAGTGCTGAAAGAAAATGGAAACAAATCGGCCTATCATAGGCATGGTCTTGAAATGTTTAGAGTATAAAATATAATTTTTGAGAATTTTAAAAAAGGTCCTTTTCAAAATGACTTTAAAGATTTATAAATAATTGTGCAGTTGATTAAAAAATCTGAAAACATTCAGGGTCCTGTTTCAGAGTTGGTACAATTGCAGAAAAATTTTTAAACAAAATCAGAGATAGCGAGGGTCAGACGTTGGTCGGATTTGCATGGAATTCCCCATGTACAGTAGGTATAATATTGGATATTGTGAGTAGCAAGCCTAACCGGATAATCAACCTTTTCGCCTGGAATGTACAAATCTCTTGAGAGCACTGCCTTCTTCGCTGGAGCAACATTCAATTTCATTATTGCAGCATAATAAGATTTTCGTCCAAGACTCGGGTCCCACTCACTGCATATACTTGAACCCGAAAGCTACGCAATCTGCTTAAAGTTCCTCCCCGAAACACTGTAGGTATATTGAAGTTAGTAGAATGTCAAGACAACGAAAGATGAAATAAAACCACTCTTCACTAAATATAAATACGTTCACCCTAATTACGGTTTACCGCAAGCGAAAGATAATCATGAAATTGCGAAAAGACAATTTCTCATAAAAGTCATATTATACCTTCAAGATGGGAACTTTACTAACGTCCAGGTTTCTTCTTTTTTGCTTAGGGGGGGGGGGGGGGGGGGGGCATAACTTCAGCGGTTTAAAGTAATATTTATCTTTGGGAGTTTTTTTTTTTTTTTACGAAAACTGAAAACGCTTAGAGCAATTTGAGTTTTAGGTCTTTATAATTTGTAGTTTCAAGAACATTTAAAATTTTTTTTATTGAAATTAATAAGCAAATGGCGGCGCAGCGCATATAAGTGGCAAACTACTCCAGATTTAAGGGCTTTTACGGTGGTGCATCTCCCGATAGAACGGCCCAGCATGTAACAGAAAGAGAAAGTTTTTTCGAGTTTCAAACATCTTTCCAGGTTCGAGCTCGTAACCTAAATGTTGAAAAAAATTTCAAATATATACGATTATGAACAGGAAATTTCATTTCTCGACCACGCAATTGTTAGAAAAAAATTTTCCGCTTGAAATTCAGAAATCTTCAATCGATGAACAAGTTTTAAAAATTGTTTCCGAATTTTAAGTCGATTGGATAAAAATTGACCGAGGAATCTGCGCCACCGGATTGAGAACGTGGTCGTTCACTACTTATATGCGCCGTGCCGCCATTTTTTTGTTAATTTTTATGAAAAAATTCTAAACTCTTCTTGAAACTATAAATAATAAATCCCTCAAACTCAAACTGCTCTAGCATGTTTTCATTTTCTTTTAAAAAAAAATTCCTAAAAATAGGTACGATTTTAGACCCTCCAGGCAGTCTCCCCTCTTAATTCACTGCTTTCTACAGTTACTCGTTCTTCCATTGAAGATTGAAACAGCCGGGCACGAACCTATGAATTGAGTAACATACCCGCGTGAATACCTTTCGACCGTGGTGTGAGTATACATGGTGAGCCAAAAACTCCGACGACACGCCCGTTTCTTTCAGGTCAAAGCTTTTAAGTAAGATGTGTACCAACTGTTCAAAAAAATCCCTATATTTTTCCGGAATCATTTATCAGGCGAACGATATCCTGCTCGTCAATGCCATCACGTATAGTTGTGATATGAGTTATTTAAAGTCCTGCTCATTTTTTCCCCACGCAGATTTAACGTCACGACAATTAATCACCATCGATCTAGGGTATTTTGGCGCGGTTGGTACACGTCTTACTCAAGTCCAATCCAGCGTGAGGGAGAAACTTTTTTGGACAAAGAAGCCGCACTTCTAGGCATACCATGTATACTCACAGCACGCTTTCGACCCACCCGACCTTTGATACAAGAATGTTGCCAAATCGTCGTAGCGGTTTCAATCAAAGGTCGCCGGATACCATTTTCTGTCACATTTGTGGTCAGTGAAGCGATCCCTTCGACCATTTTGATCCTCGAGTCCTGTGCGTCACACACCTCATACAAATTCCAAACTATTCCAGAAAGATAGAGGAGTTGACTAGCCTTCGAATCCAATATCATTCCATGCGTGAGTCATGGCTACGTATTTAATTACACAGATTACAACTAACCATTTTACGACTTCTCGCTTCATCCCCAATGTGGTGACATCCCTCGACGCACGTGTTAGTCTGTTTACTCTCTCTTCTCCAATAAGGCTAAATCAACCCGACATAGTATAGGTATATACATATATACTGTTACATAGATGTATATACCTGTTAATCCAGGTCCCGTGGCTCAATTCCGCGCCCAACTTTCCATCAACCCATATTTTCCACAGCAACACTTTTGCACGAATTAAGTTCTACCGGCCTTTATTTGTATAATTTCATTTCCGTGTTTAGCCAGATATTTCATCGCAGAGTAGATTGAGGTTATATTTAGTATTCAGCTTCAGGTTAATCGAACATTTTCCAATTCTCGGAGCGTTTTTTTTTTATGAAAATTTCCTGGTATCGGAAGGCTTATACCGAGAAAACGTGTCTACTATAGACATACTTGTACCTACTCTCGATCTAATGTGTCGTAAGATTGTGTTATATAACACATCATGCGTACCCCAAGCAACGTATAAAACGTGTAATATAGTGAGCGACAAAAGCGTAATAAGAACCCACTTTCAGCCAACAATCTCGGACCACCCGACAGGTTAGAGACATTCGCAAGCAATTTCCCTACCTATTTGACAAAAGAATATATACCCTAATGAGATTAGGAATACAAATAACAGCGTTCGGGGACGGCGTCATGAGAAAAGCGTATATACTCTCGCTTTCAAATTGGTCCAGCTGGAATTCGCCGAAACTCGCGTCAGCGGACTTGATGAAAGATTCCAGAATCAAGAATGGAAATAAAATATGCTCAGACCCGTCTCATCGGTCATCCGAATACGAAAATTGTCCTAACGTGCCTCGTTGAATTCGAAATTAGATTTTCTTCCACCCAGATTGGATATGGTCAAGCAATTTTTACTTTTTCGCTATTATACGATGGACAGATAAGAAAAAGAGGTAAATTTTCTGTTCCAGTGTGACTAACTACTTTCTGGTTAATCTCTCGGTCGCCGATTTGCTCGTCACAACGATCTGCATGCCGATAGCCGTCAGTCAAGCCGTCACCATGATTTGGGTCTACGGCGAGATAATGTGCAAGCTGTTCTTCTATCTTCAAGGTGAGTCTTCGACTTAGCTACAAACTCAACATTTTTTTTATTCTTCAAAGTTTTTAGTCTGTACAGCCTAGTGTGCCTGCAGTTTTAGAATCCCGTCAACGTGGGTGTAAAACTAATCGCACACGCGAGATTATAGATGAAGGGGCATGCATACGTTTATAATATACAACTCGTTGCCACATTGTAGCCGTCAATTGCTCTTGGCATCCGGAGTTTACAAAAGCAAGGATATTTATCGAGCAAAGGGGGAACTGCGCTTCCTCAAAGTCGAGAGATATCTTGAAATGTTTTGTTTGGAATTCATCAAGTCTTGGAAACCGTCTACCAGCTGCACGATTCACAAGCTGATTCGGATCTTCTAATTGCGATACGATTCTCTTCTCGAATTCAAACTCTCGGATGAAAATTAAATTCCCTATCAATGTCGGCTGTAACGCTTTCAAGTTTTTCAAACTTTGGAAATAATTAAAAGTTAATTTATTTCGACGGAAGTAAACTACCGCTAATTTCACTAATTGCTTCGTTTATATCCCACCTTTCCTCTCCGTATGGCGATAAATCTTGTACTCCGCTAATTCCTATTCACTTAAGAATTCAGAAAAACACAAAAGTTTTCCGTTTAGAAGTGATTCGAGCTATTTTAGGATTGGAATAAAATTATCCAATGACTTGAAGAATTTTTTCACGCAATTATTATCTTTAAATTTTATCTTTAAAAATTATTTGTGATATAAAATTCACCAGAGCTACCTTCTGCGCTTCGTCGTAACAAAATTAGAGCTGGCTCATAATTGTATTACAGCAAAGATGAAAAGAGTGATAACTCGGTGTACTGATGCGAGTTTTAATCAACAGGAGTAACGCTCGGTCATAAACGGTGATCGAAAAAAGCAGCACCGAGCTTGGAAAATGTAATTAAGTACAACTCGGGGTTAAATAAATAATTCGCGATCGCGATCGTTTCAACAACGTGGCCTCGCGCTGGTAGAGAGAGACGCAGAATAAAACTCTACGCGAATACATTATGCAACACAGAGACCAGTCAGGTAGCTAATCTCGAAACGCAGCCAAGCTGCTTTGATACACAACGAGAAATTAAAGCAGGCAGAGAAAACCGTCGAATATGAATTTCATCAAGCACAGTCGAACAGAACAGGTGCAAGCAACGACATATTATAATTTGGCGATTTGAATACAGGACCGCCATCGCCGTTTCCTTGGAGATATCGTTGAGCTGATTATTGCAGGATATTCATCATTTCTAAGGATAATTCATCAGGCGTGAGAACACATATCGTTTGATCAGACCGACCTCATACCTCATTCGGACTACGGAAACGTCGCATGTAATCAGATAACAATGTCCTCTTTTTCATCTCCTGGCATTACGATTTACAATCGAGATCTGGGGTTTGAGTACCAAGCAATTTCCAGCGAAGATCTATAAGTATCGATTAGAAACGTGGATCTGTTCCTCGAAGGATATATACGAAAATTCTGCTCGGTTTTTAACAGAGTTTTAAAAATGACTAGGCAAGCAATTAATGGATAAAGGTAGGTGATGTGTCTGGGAAATGAAGCGGAAAGAAACGGGAATAACGGATAATCGTGATGTTCCTTACAGCCAAGAGAGAATATCACTTTTCGATAATCCCTGGGGAGAAATCAATTGTTCGGGGTCTTCGTTCTCGCCTTCTTATTCATTTGATGAGGGTATACAGCATATAGATACGCACAAAAAGGATGTGACTAGAAAATTCGTCTTTGCCAGACTCATTGTATTCTAGCTATTGAAAACTACTTCTGTCTTTCAACTTCAGCGACAGACATTGTCCGGACCGGCCTTTTTGGTCAGGGTTAGGTTTTTCGTATACCACGAAGTGCGAAAAAATATTGGCCAGACATTCGTGTTACATACGCGTCACAAGCAGTGCCAAAGGAGCCTGACATTCCGAAGTAACCTGTCGACCCGTGTTCCCCAAGCACTTTATTCCAAATCAAGTCATAAATGGAGCCTTTACTTTCACTTCGACTATTGGTCGAGGCAACCCTTCGTAAAAATTTGCAAATCGCCGTCATAGGTATTCGTTTCTTTAGTATCATAGTATCGTCGCATATCGCAACCGAACATTTCTGCCTATGGATCGTGTTACAACCGTTTCAAAGCGTGCTTGACGGTGTCTGCAATGTCTTACCACCACTGCCGAGAATGATGGTAGTAAGATTTTATCCCTCGGAGACAAAACGCTCTCGTGAGCCAAAAACGTAAGCCCATTGATATCATCAATCTTTGATCATCCTCCTGGATCCCGGGAGGCTTACCACGGCCGGTAAGGACGAAATCAGGCTACCCTAATAGATGAATAACATTAGCGTGACATCGGGATAAAAGCGTTTAACGGATTAACGTCACGTCAAATAAATTGCAAAATTCTGCCCAAGGAGGAATGTATTTCAAGGCAATCAATTGCGTAACGTGTCACAGAATATTAATTCTTTGTACAACATCATTCCTCCAATACCGTATCTTTTTTTTACAGTACGTGCCGTGCAACCCGCATGAACGATTTTATCTCCCGCAGCAAACACCGCAGAGAAATTGCTTTGTCACACCATTTAAATGAGCACAAAAATTCTCTCAAAAATACACGCCGACCGTGAAGACAAGATAAAACAGTTTCTGAATTATCATCCGATCACTTGGATGTAAACGTGGTATCCAGTGGTACTGGAAATGTTGAATTCTGCTGGTCTTCGAAAGTCCTGGCAACTATCCATGATTTTTTCTTGTGTCCTAGAAATATTCTAATATTTTAATGTCCTTGAAAACGAAATTCAAAAATTAGAAAGTATCTTTATACATAAATTACCATCACGCGAAGAACGATGAAGTCGAGATTTTCACATTCTGATACAGACTAAGTATAGTATCAATCTGCATCACTGAAACAATCGTTGCAGGCGTTGCAGTGGCAGCTTCCGTCTTCACAATAACGGCAATGAGCATCGACAGGTACCTTGCCATAAGGAGTCCGATAGCCTTCAGGAGAGTTTTCAATAGACGGAGTACCATACTCGTAATCGCAGCTCTCTGGCTGGTCGCCCTGAGCATCTTTGCCCCAGTTTTGCGAGCGGTGAGTTCGTGCTTCACTCCACAAAACACTCTGTTTGTTTAGCGTATTCTTTTTCTCCTATTCTACACACGATTCTCCCGCATTTGTCGACCTTGACAGTAAACGTCGATGAACTAACATTTCAAAAGCTGTAAACTGGTTGCCAATTTCTGTTTATCCGTTGAATACTGCAGGTGACGTTGAGCCCGATGAGTGAATTAGACAACATAACGATCGCAGGTCAACGCATTGAACACCCAACGTTTTACGTCTGCTCCGAAGACTTCAAGCCACTTGGTATCCACACGCACATTTTTGGCGCCGCCTGCTTTGTTCTGGTCTACGCGATTCCAGGTAAGGCCGTGGATTCGAGTCAAGAGGACAAAATCAAAAATTCCTATAGGATGTACCTAGATGTGCAGTTCAATTGTACTAATCTGTGTCCTTTTTAAAAATAAAATATTATTATTATTATTATTCAAATTTCTGACCCTGTATGATTGCAGGCTTCATCGTGATCCTCGCGTACTCGATGATGGGCCGCACCCTCTGTGCCAGAAAACCACCTTTCGATTGCGACAGTATAGAAGGCAGCGCCAGCTCACAGCAGGTACCTATAAGGCTCTCATAGATAACTAACCAACTAACCTACTTCCATAATTTATTATTCAAATCCATCATTACGTACGATGGCTGAGCGAGTTTTGCACCTGTAGCAAGTTCTCCAACATACCTGAGTGATAAGGCACATGGGAGTACGTTTTAAGCCCATTTGATCAAATCTGCCGAGGGTCATTCATCTCCGAATAGTCCACGGCTAGTTATTTCCCACCCCTGGAATATTTCGTCAATGCAAATGAGGCAATAAAATCAATCAACCTTGTAACCAAGGGTTCGTTCCGTAATCAGGACACACTTATAATCAACCACTTCTGCTTGCATCGTTTTAATTATGCTGACGGCTGATGTTCTCCCTCAAAGTGAACTTTGTATGTGTATATGTATATGTGTACTAGGATGATCCACGGCTGAAACCACGAATGATATATGCAAAGATCTGCGGGGATGATAATGCAGAATGATTCTTATTATAAAATTAAACATAAATCTCGTACGCTGATGGGCTTTTCCGGCTTATAGCGCCACGTGAATGATACTGGTATAATGATGAAAGATTCACGGCGTACCTAATCTCGTCCAATAACTACCCCACAAGTCATTTTAACGCGGATAAATTCACCATTTATTGTTAATCGATATATGTTTAATTCCATTTCCAACGTTTTATCCTTATTATTATTATTATGCCTCGCCACCTGTCTCCATCCCGTGGATGATACTAAGACCTGATGAAAAATGTATGTAACTCCCTCATCAAAAAACACTGTATTATGCATCGATTTATACAAAGTCAATAGTTCTCTTGTTTTCAATGTAAATTTCCATCCCCTGTTTATTTGGTATTAAATTTCTCTTTGTCCGAGAAATTTCCGGCGACTACTTGATGGTAAATTTATCGTTCAGGCTAACGTAAATATCATCCATTGTTTAAAACCTCGGAAGCATAAGCAGTAACCCTCCTGTAAATCATTCATAATTGACTCATTTTTCATTAGACTGCAATAGCGTTGAATTGATTTTCAATCTAGCTATTTCGAGCTTATGCGACAATTTTTTGTGTGATTCAGGGATTTCGTTTAGTGCGTGAACGACGTCGCGTTGCTTGGATCCTGCTTCTTTTGGCGGTTCTGTTCGCTTTATGCTGGCTGCCCTACAACGTGCTCAGACTACTTATGGACCTCGGCGCACTTGGTAAGTAACCGAAATTTCATTCTCGGTAACGATATGACTTTATACGAATGGACAGCGTTGTTTGGGGACTGAATTCAAGAGGCGGACTTATTTAGGTCGGTTTACTTTTGCAGCACCCGCCTTAAATGTCTCAATTTTCGAAATTACTTTTCATCCCTTTTCAATTTCTTCTCATATACACAATTGTTTTTCAAACGCATTTTCGAATCCGTCGAACGAGGTCAATTTATTTCCAGCTTCTTTTGTTTACCTTCCAAAGATCGGTGACGCAGATGTTTATGTGGAGAAAACGTAAACATCTCTGGCTAGTGTTCAAACATTGATAATCATATATATATATATACACATCATTATTTCAATTCTATACCAATATTCAATCAAATTTCAAGTTAAGTTTCAATCAAAATCATTCTGTACCGAATTTAATCAAACGATAGCTCGGCTACTGTCGATTTGAATATTCCAAAATTATACCACATAGATATCCAATTTGATTTTTATTCTCTGATTGATCAACGGTGATTGGGAAGAAAAAAAATATCTTTATCGTTCGAGGAGATGCTGTTACCGATATTTAAAATCACACTAAATGCACAAAACCACAAGCTCGTCGGAATGCAAGTGAAAAAAAATTCTCCAACAATTTCAAACTCGAATTTAAAGTGAAATTTTTTTACCTCCAAAACCACCGTCGACCATTATATGTGCTACGTAGGTACATACAAACTTTCGGAAAAGCGGGGCGAATGTTGTATCGGGTAATGAAAAGTTTACTTGTACAGACAAAACTGTCACAATGACAACGCGATGCGCGGGGTAAAAAAAAAAAAATGCCTTTACAAAGCAAGAGAATGTCGATATATTATTTAATAACGTACACGTGGGGACGCACACTTTGTGTTTGTATTTCCAGGGGGCGGCAGAAATATATCGGATGTTCTGTCCTACTGTTTGTTCCTGGGTCATGCGAACAGCGCTCTCAACCCCATCGTCTACTGCTTCATGACGCGTAACTTCCGGCGCAGTGTCTCCGAAATATTGTTTCGCAGCCGACACGCTCTTGCCAGGCGCAAGCCTCATCGTAAAGTAAGTTTCGACTCTAGTTGCAATCGATTTTAACCAAATGTGTATAAGTATATACTATAGGTATAATCAGGATTGGCAAGGCGATAGTCTGATGTATACGTTAGTTGATTTCATTAAACGTCAGACTGAATTACTCCACACGTCGACTTTCATCCTTTCATTTCTAACTTAAGCCGATTATTGTATCGACTGAACAAATGTGACGGAGAAAATTTTCCGTCTTTACGAGACATTTTTTCTCCCGGTATTAGAGTTGGCTGGGCTAGGCTGGGCTGGGCATGATGAGTTTTGTTAAATAAACGATTATAAAAATTGTATAATAAACGCAAACCATCACAATTAAGCGGAAAGAATCTGACTGCATCTAGCGACGAATTTTGGAGGAATTAACAGCGACAATTATCGTACCAAACAAATCTGACACAGCTGTTAAGTTACACGAAACTCCCATTGCCCTCTATTTATCACTACCAAAAGTAATTACAACTAGTTCAAGATAACCAGACACTCACAGGCAGGCTGTTCTAATCAGTGCGTATACGCAGAATGTATAGTTTCTGTTGAAAATTCAGCTATCGAGACAATGGTGACGATTAATCATAGCGACACCAGCATGCAGTGACTCTAAGATTCAGATTCGCCGTGAAAGTCTGTTGTAAAATGGATGAACAAAGTTATGACAATTTCTCGATTAACTCGAAAATAAAGGTACACCCTGGTTTCTTATCATTTCACGAACACCGTTTCAATGAATATCATCTTTTTTCTACCTATATCTATATAGCTATAAGAACGTGGGGGGAGTTTTTGGGTCGGTATATGTTTTCACACAAGGGGTCGGCCAGGTCATGCCATATAAATTTTCCCTCATCGCACGGGTCGTTTTTCACTTTTATTGCCGTGCGGCGGAGGTTGCCAAAGTCCGACATACACGCCTTTATGCTGCAATATATTGTATGCTCATAATGTACAACATACCACAATTCACCACTCACCACCCCCAACATCCCCACACATACAGACGTCGACCCAAGCCAAACATCCGTGACCAGTTCGTAATTCGGGCTTGAAATCCTGGACGACATCGATCACAGGGTAAAAAGTAGCTGGAGACCGCAGGTGAGTGGATGAACCCGACAAGCGTTACTTTGTCAGGAAAAAAGAGGGACAGCTGATTCTTTTTCCCGACTTACTCACGGCGTGGACTACTGCGAAAGAAGACTTCGGATTTCCACTTTGTTTTTTACCAGGTCTAACCTACGTTGGGTTGAAAATCCTGTCGGGAAAGAAAAATACCATGTGGAAAGGCGAACTCATTTCCGGGGATTCCGGATATCTAAAACTTCCAGATGACCACATGCCTTCAACCCGATTGACCTACTCATCGTAATTATAAAGTTGCGGACCTTAAAGTACTCGATTCCTACCACAGAATACCCCAGAATAACTCTCCAAAAGCAATATTCCCGTCATAGGATATGGGAACGTATGAGTTGACTGTTAAACTATTCTTGGATTTGATATGCTAATGAAATTTCAATGATAATAACAATAATAATTATAGTAGTAATTACTACCACCATATGCCATGATTCGTTAGGCTTGTACGGATCAAGGGAGGGGATGGATTAGTGACCATCGTTCAGATCCCATCTTGCCGAATCGGAGCCTGAAGGACATGATCCGTCTTACAATATTGCGAGTTGTCAGTCAGGGGGTTCGATTATTTAATTTGACGGTTCGCATTTCCCCTCACCATCCATGCATTCTGATTGGTTGATTAAACTTTGCAAACCAATCAGAATGCTTCGATGGTGGAAAATGTGAAAAACGAAATTACACAATCGACTCCCTGGTCCTCATCGATACGGTAGGGATGTGAACCGATATGAGAAAATGAATTCTACACATTGAATATTGAATTAGAATTAGCATTAGGTATATTTATAATTGGATGGTCCTTATTTGGTAGTCTGAAAAATTTTTATTGAGACCCCCCCCCCCCCCCCCCACATCTGTTTCAAATGATTGAAAGAAAAAATCTGTGTAAAATTTTAAGCTTCTATGTCAACTGGAACACGTGCCTCTAAGCTCCGAAAGTTTTAAATGTAAAATACACATAAATTGAGGGACGGAGTTGTTGCTCATAATGATAGGAACAAGTTTTGAAAATTTCAAAATTTCATAATTAATATTCCCTTATGTTGTACGCTTAATAAAAGTGATGGTTTATAATCATCGTTGGCAATTGATAGCTAAATTGGTGACCTGCCTATTTGCAGAGTATATCGAACGCTATTGTGTCGCTGATTTATTTGACTAAAGGTGAGGACCATTATAAATTGTCAAAAGCCAAGCCTCTGGCGATCATCTATTATTAGAATTTAAGCCCTGGGGATGTGAAGCAGACAACAAAGGGTGTAAAAACTGTCAGGGAAATACCATCCGACGAACACTCCCCACTTGACGCAACGGCCGTCCGGTGATGACGCGCAAAGTGTGGGTGTCGGGGACGCTATGTCAATTCAACACGGGCCAGAGTTTACGCTTGTAGACTTTCTTTCCTTCCATTCTTTCTTTCTTCCTTCCCCCCGACGCCTGATATTCAATTAATTATTTCGCGAGCAATCAGACACTGGACGGGAATATAGATTTAGCGCTGACGCTCAAAATCAAACGGATGAATGCTACGATCAGTCTCCCATTGCTGTGAATGCAGATTTGATCAAGAATATAAGAATGAGCTCAATTATACTCTAGTACGGGGTGGGGTTGATGTTCCGAATTTGAAAAGTTCCGAAAGCCCCTAATTCCGAATTATTTAGTGGAGAAACTTGAAGTAAAGAGATCAAACTTTTACGAAACAACAAAGTTTCGAATGGCCGGAAACCCGACGGTTCAAGGTTTCGGAATGCAAAATTTCGAAAGTCCAAATTACGATAGAGCAAAATTTCGACAAACAAAGTTTCAATGGAGTAAAATTCCGAAAATTAAAATATACTCGTACGGTGTAGTTTACTCAACGAGTGGAGGTAAAAAATTAGGAAAATCAAAATGACCAGGATTCCGAGCGTAAAAATATCGGAAATCCAAAACAAAGAAAGATCAAAGCGATGAAAGTACATCAAGCCAGAAATTCACAGAACCGAAGATCTTCGATCATTCGGAACTTGAATGTTTCAGATTTTTGAATTTTCTCATTTTCGCACTTTCGAAACCTTGACTTTGTCGGAGTTACACCCTTCCGGCATCTTGCCTTTTCGGAACTTTAAGCGTCTAGTTTCAGACCATTTGCAACTTTGATGTTTCGTCAAAGTTTGATTTCTTTACTTTAAGTTTCGCCAGTAAAAAAATCGGAATTCGGTGCGTTCGAAAAGTCAACCCCGCTCCTCCAGCACGATATTTCCGTCACTCCGCTTATTACAGGGAAGAAATTAGACATATTTGATTAGTGATATTGACGTTACGAGTACATACAATGACCTTTAGCGGTAGTGTGTTCCCGAACACACCCTAAAGCCGAATTACCTAACCTAACATCTTGAGCCGGAACGTCTCAAAGCATGGCCCAATTGTTGATACCACAAACTAAAGTAGCTTGGCTCGGGGACGTACGATCGTACATATTGACCGACACCCTTTCTCGTGACGCACCCTCCGTCCAGCTCAGTCCACCACACCTCAGTGTCGTTATCAAAATTACTCAACATTCGTGCCCAAAAAAATTAGCCAAAGTTTATTTCGAGATGTGAAGAATCTGCCCATGATCTGTGAGGGTATAAAAATTGTGCAGATTAAACTTTGAGCATAAATAATATGTGTATAGTGTATGATGTTCATGGTCAATCAATGGGAGCGTTAAGAGTCCGAAGTGATCGTTTCAACTCACTCCAACCGTTATTGAGTCAATTTGGTGCTGTTGGAGTGGCTGTCTTGTGGTTCCAGACCACGGGGCCCGCTACGGGGACTTGCATGGGATGCAGCGGTTGCGGCGTGACCCCGGACGTCCCGTGGACAGACCCGTCAGGTCGACAAGGCCCCCGTTGTCCTCTATGCCCGACCCAGGACCAGTTCGGGGCGGGTCAACATCGGGCAGCAACAACGAGCAGCGGATACGACAGCTTCTACAGTCGACACAGTCCGCACCGGCGGTGCTATATGATGAAAGCCGTGTGCAGCCCCCGGCCTCAAGGTCAGGCACAATGTCAAGGCCGACGGAACCAGGAGGTCGATTCAAGCCGAGGGACGTACCAGAAGTCGGGCAAAAGCTGCAGTCAAAGCACTTGCGATCAGATCGACTCGACGCGGGCAAAAATTTAAGCGCGACGGAGGTGACGGCGAAAACGGCGACGTCTACAACGATGACGAAGCCTCCGTAAAACGGGATGCGATAGACAGCATAGGAATCTCGAGACTCCGCGCCGGACGACTCAAGGCAAGAGTATTTCTTAAATATCGTCAATTGGGCTCCTTCTCACTCTCGTACACATCACATGCGTCGCCATATTGCTTGTCGTTATTGCTCTCCGCCGTCAAGGCGTTATTATCGGTGAATTTATCGTATTGGTTCATCGCAACGACACCAGATTTATATCCTGACGTGATCCTGATTGTGCTTATGTGTATGAACGCGGCACCGTATACACCTTTTTTACGTCTAAGGCCACGTCCAATTTCGCACCCCACGAGAAGGTTTTATGTGAGAAAATATTAATAACCCATCGGCTTACTACGTAGGCTACTCACAAAGCAGCAGGGTGGGACCGGGTGTTGAGCTGCAAGTACTCTAATAAACAGTTATTCATTATCGACAAGCCCAAATATTCGCATAGTCTCACGATCAGTCAAGGCCTTTGAAACACACGCAACCCTCTTACTCTCTGCACCTATACACTCAATTCGCGTGACTCGGCACGAGATATAACCCGTAGACCCTGGATGTTGTTGAATGGTCCCTGTAATACACGCGAGCAAATATCAATATCTATTCACTTGGCTAAAATCATGATAAGAGCCACGCATTGTTGCACATACAGGAACACCCTTCCATTACGAAAGATGGATAATTCCTCGAGTAGCAATTCAAGATAGATACTTTAAAAATGACTATGTGAAGGAAAATTCTATTTCTTCTCGAACGCAAATTCTTGTGTCAGGAATTCATTATGCAGTCGCAATACTGATTCAAGTTACAAGTGAAGTTCATTTTACCTACGGTGCCAAGAACCTTTCATGAACTTGACACTAATGAACGGTAAGGAAGAAACTTTACGCAACATGCATACAAGTGAACAATACCTATTGCCTGTTTGCCTAGCCTCCCCAGATGCAGCCAAACAATCCTCACCTTGAATTCTGCAAAACTCTAATTTCCTGACAAGTAAGAACTTGGCTTTTTCAAATTTGCACTGCATAGAAACTGTTCTTATGGTTAAACAAACGAATAATTTTAGGGTTTAATTGAAACACAGGAGTATCATTACGGGAGGTGTAATGCTGTTAATAATTAATTTCTTTGTAGCTCCGAATTATACGAGAAAGTAATTGAGATCGTATCTGTTCAAAACGCTGTTCGATGGTCATCTCTTTGTTCTTGTGTTCCAGAGTCTTACGTATACAAGGGTGGTGTACAGAGGCACTCAAAGATCGCTATTATCCGTGGAAAATCAACCACCGACAAATTCTCAACCAACTGTAGTCCGCAACGGTGGAGGACAAACATCTTTAGCTAATGATCCCCAACGTTCTCTACCGACGCTAAGCTCTCAAAGAGTATCCTTCGACGAGAAGACAATTAAAATATAGTGTGAACGAGTTGGATCGTCTATCTCCGGTCTAAATTACGCTCGTGTACTCGGGTTTCGACACTCTCCTAGACCGGAGGGTATAAGTACATTTATTGGGACCGTTTCGACCGGTTCATTACCCGACATGGCTATCGAATAAATGTGCTACATAGAAAGAAAAGTATAGAAAACATGCCTGAGACAATCTCTCTTTAGCAAGAGTGTATACAGGACGTTTGTTCTCTATAAAAAATATCCATCATCTTTTTCTTACTCATAGATAATCTCGATAATTGCACCGCGTTCAGGTAATATCCTGAAGAAAAAATGAGCCCAATAAGAGACCTACCCTCACCGATGCTTGCGGTATAGGAGTGTGTCGATTGTGGAAACTTCAACATTCTAAGGGATTCGCAAAAACTGACGTTGTCTTTCATTCTTCTCTAACACATGGTCATTTTTTTTATGGCCGAGTAGCTCTAGATATGAATCATGCGGTACAACACTAATGGAATTAATCATTAACTAAACATATGGATCGGAAATGGAGGGAAAGT
The DNA here is from genome assembly GCF_021155765.1 of Diprion similis. NCBI lineage: Eukaryota > Metazoa > Arthropoda > Insecta > Hymenoptera > Diprionidae > Diprion > Diprion similis. The sequence goes on from NC_060110.1 coordinate 23,815,453, forward strand.
AAATTCGCTTTATCTTGAAGTTTGTAGCAATCATTCACTCCTACTCAACTTGTTTCATTAGTTGGACTAATAATAGATGACGGAAAAGTGGGAGCTACTTACTTCACTAGAGAAGTACTGGCCTAGAGCCCCAAAGTGCTGGCACTGTAAATTGGGGTGAAAGATTAAAGATGCCACATCAGGACTTCGCCACTAATTTTCCAACAATTTACCCTCAACTCATAATTCAACACATACTTCAGCTCCATGCGTGAACTAACTTATTGCCAAGAAGCAGCTGGGGTTCATTTTCCATAATAAATATTGAGAGAGAGAGAGAGAGAGAGAGGGGCAGCATTTTTCGTCGTTAATTACATGTCAGTGTGATTAATATCATGCTTTATCGCTACATGTATAACATCTACCTTTACTGCAGTGAAAGTACCTGTTCTGTTATACTGTGTATTCTATATAGTTCTTAAATTTTATACCCGTTCGCCAAACTTTGGCATATCTACCCTTACAGTATAAACCTTGACGTATACACTAATGCCTGTGCAATTATATGTCTAACGTGTATTATGGATGTTTGTATGTATTTATTGTTATAGCCGTAGAGGGTTGATCTGGTTTATCTGCCTTCACTGCTATAATGTGCTCCGCTGACTTTATACTTAAGATTATCTAAACCGATTTTCCAAAGATCAGATTAATCCTGTGACAAAGACCTTTGTAATGTTCTCTCTTGATTCCCTCAAACGTGAGTAAACTTCAAACCCACCGCATGGCCCCGTCGGGAACGGAAACGTTGCTGCAGATTTCGCTACGGGTGAGATCACGTCTGTAAGATCAATTTTGATCATCGGCATTCGCTAATACGTTTCCAAAATTAGCTGTGCGGTAATCATAAGTAGACCGAAAAATATTTCAAATTTCATTTTCAGCGTACGATGGAATTCCTTGTATATGCGAATGGCCCAATATTTCATACTGTAAGATCATATAAATTTTAAATATATCATGCCCGTTCCGAGGCTATAACTTATTATGTAACCAATGTTATCGAAAATGAGTAGATATCCTATAATCCTTCAGTCACCCCACCTCTGTTTGTGAAAACATTCAATGTTGTAAACGGTGTAACGTACTCAACGTGTACCTTTGATCAAAGAAAACAAATCAAATTATGATCATTTTGACACGTCCATTCGCAAATGCGTTCATACCCGCCAGTACTTTTACAATAATGATAATTTTTAATACCCACAGAAGAGAAATAAAGAAATAATGCGTCCACACATAATTCATTAAAACTTTTAAAGGTAAACAGTTCATTCAAAAATCACATTGCAGTAAAGGACTAGGTATTTACTACCAATTGGCGAAAATGAGATGGTATGGCCAAGCTGTGGTAGAATATGCCGTGCACAGTATACGTCAGATCCAGTTACTCGTTAGACTAGACATTTCTCGTTTCCTCGACCTAGACGAGGTTATACAGAGCGTAATTCATCCAGTTTATCTTGTAACTGCTACACATTATCAGTTGTGATTCAACCTTCCACGAGGTCTGACAATTCATCAATTCCTAATAGCTTTAATTTTATGTATGGAAATCAGCGCATATTGCGTTGGAATGAAATTAAATAAAGACGTAAAATAACATTCGTTTATGGTCAAATCATATTATAATTACTAATGCAGATTCCGATAAGCAAACTATAAATTATCCACCGTATTCACGAGCTCAATGTTTCGGTATAATAGAATATTCGTGCAGGTATAATATATTTACACACGAATAACAGCCGGAAAACCTTTGACATATACTAGATTATACACCCATATTGACTCTAATTTCCATTCGCAACAAAATCACTGTGGGTTAAACGGCATTTCCAGAATTTAATTTTTGCCAATGATGTTCACGTAAGCTCACCGGGTTTATTCAAGGCCTAAGTAATGAGCTGACACCTCGTGGATGAATATCGTCAACTCAGCTATTCGATATATTCGTAGTTTAAACCGAACAATTAGTCATTAAGACCGCTAAAGCTGTTCCGTTTCTGCTGATCACCGCATCAGCACGATGTCGTAACATTTCGGAAGTTGTTATACTGCCGTGATAGTCAGCGTATACATACCTATTGACCAATTTCAACATTTGAAATATTACAGTTTAACTTCTATTATTATTACTCTTTTTCTACCTGATATACTTAAGCACTGGAATGGAATTACCCACACATATTCTTCCTATACAATCGAAAATAACGACTATTCGAAATTCAACGAAGATTTCAAAAAGTATAAAACACAACTTTATATAGTTTCAAAAATGATTGAAAAATAATATACCAAATTAAAACACTCACGACTCGTATGGAATATACGATCTACAGGGAGACTAAGGGCTGAGAATAAAAATGTGAAAAAATTAGAGAGCAATTTTTTCTACATTAGGAGCCGATTTGTGACCATCCAACATAATCTTCCAATAAAAGACCACCCTAATATGTATATATATATATGTATATAATTATTAACGGCTCTGCCACTGTGGCCTGTGGGACTCCGGAATTTGTATGCTTCTAATGACTCGTTCGCCATATGATAAGGGGATGTGAATAGAAATGGTGATACAATTCTCATATTGGAATATCCTTAGAGGGACGATATTGCGTGAGTTTATTCTACATATACATACGTAGATGCATATGGCCCGTCCAGTGGTTGGCAAATCTTCCTTGAAGACATGAACCACCATTCACGCAACCCCATCACTGGGCATTGTTTTTAAGACTCCGTTGCTCTGAGCTCAACGTAAGCCTCAAATCCATCCCATCCATTAGCCCAGAGGATTAACCCTATGGCCAGAGCGACTGGTGCAAATGGGTCCGGACGCAGGATAAAGTCGGTATACAACCTCCAGCCACAGGTTTGCGGGTAATACACTAAAGCTGCTCTATCATTGATATAAGTTTTTTCGATTTGTAACACCGAAGAGCTAAAGCGTGTTAAAATGGTCATTAAGGCACGTCGAGCTGACAAACGTTCGTATTATAGTTATTTTTAAGCTTTGACCACTGCATCATCAGCTGCAGCTTGTGAGACTTGAATTAATTGTTGTTTCTTCTTGTAACACGAATCGCTGTGAAATATGTACAGCTAGGTATACTGTCACAACAGCATGCTCGATTAAACATTTCCCCGCTCGTAAACCGCGTTTTGGTGCGGTGTCAAAATGTTCTTGTGCCGTGCCGTGACCGGCAGAGAGCGAATAATCTATGGTTCAAAGTTATACAGCTATCAGTGAGGCAATTCACCACCAACCTAGAGCTTATATCTCCAACATTTACACCAACGATATGCCGTAAGTCATACAAACTTCACTGATCGTCGTACGCGCGTAAGAACAATCTATAATTCTCTCTGTTCACTATACCTCGCGTCTGTAAGAGAACTGTTGTTCCAATTGTAAGAAAAGTTTTATCGAATCACAAACCTATATTCCAATCAACTATTGACGATTTTAAAATCAGTCCTAGGCCCATGTTTTTGACTGTTTCAACGTAACTGATTTAAAAAAATGAAATTGCATCAATTGTAACGCTCAATTTCATCGCACAGATTGAATATGTTAAAGGAAAAATTAATCTCAATTTATACTGCAGAAACGTGTTATAGAAAAAAAACGTCGCAATCTAATATGCTGAGAAAAAGGGTTGTTTTATCCAGACCAATATTTCTATGCGGGTGGTGAAAGAATCATTTTGTTACTCGAACTACATTTCACTTTAATGCACCAAACCTTTTCATTCACTCACCGCGAAAACACATTTTATTGGTCCAACAATTCTATTTTTCTCAAGTGTATTAATAATCTTTTCTTCTTCTCATTTTGTTTTCGATTATCTAAACGAAAATGGGGACGATCGTATTTTTCACAATATAATTGCATGAGTATCTATTTCTCATCTTATTTAGATGAAATTGCACAAAAATAATCTTGTCTTCATCATCTTATCCATCACTGCTCGTATCTAATAGAAAAGAGTCGGGGTAAATTCCTATAACACAAGCACAGATATCAGCTTTGTAATTAGAAAAATTCCAATGTTTTTAATAACAACAATAATGTCCTGGCGATTTGAAGATCACAGATCGAAAGTACATACTTTCAAAACATCATAGCCTTCTATCTACCTCAATTATCTAGTCAGTCCAAATATTTGTCCAATTACAGCTTTAGCCACGGCTCAGAAACCAATGCTGAAGTCCGCTTAAGGATCGTTTACACTGCCGCGATATGTGGAGTGGCAACTGACGTCGGATCGAACAGAAGTTACCAATCAAAAGAGGCCTCACACTTCTGACCACAGAGTTCTGCCAATAAATTGAAAGGCCATCCAGCAGTCGGAACGACCTATTGTTCCGTCGCCTTGCAGTAAGTTCAAAGTGAATGATCGAACGAACATACCTGGTGTTCATCGTCTTTGGCGAAGATGGAGGTGTCACTTCACTCCACAGCTTGACGGAGACGCTGGGGTGTCAAAGTGTTTTTAGTTGCATGTTTTAGTCCAGTGAGATCGTCGATTCCGGGGAGAAAATTGAACGAAAATGACGTCCCGGTTGGAGAAGGAGCGTACAAAACAAATACAGGAGAAATGTCAGACCTTATTAACCCAAATGCTTCGAGATGAAGACAATAAATATTGCGTTGACTGCGATGCAAAAGGTACATGTCATACGCCGTGATTTTATACTACGTGGATCTATCAGTCCTCATTTCCCGAAATCAATACGTAGCGAACTAAGTATGGATCATCCAAATTGTATACCAAGCCGATTTCATGTACATTCCTGTACGATAATCCTATACCACGAAAATTTTTCCTCCTCCTAAAACTCGTCACTATTTCACAAACATTAGTATCAGGTTCCGTATACATTACATTTTCTGATTATTCATAACCAGAAACTAATTCTACTAGATTAAAAAATTGCCTCGGCAGTTTAACATTTCGTCTTTATACTGCAGGCGATTACGTTGATTTGGAATATTTTTACGCAGTAGCCTTGCACGCCCATTATCTTAATAACGAATGGTTAAACTTGCGTGTATCTTGTTTCAGGACCACGATGGGCTAGTTGGAACCTTGGGATATTTTTATGCATTCGCTGCGCTGGAATACACAGAAACTTGGGTGTTCACATAAGCAAGGTCAAGTCTGTGAATTTAGACACATGGACTCCGGAACAAGTTGTGGTAATTTTATTTACTATACCAATATGGCCATCTAAAGCTAACATCAATCACAAAGCACAAAGTATTACGATATAGATGAGTAAACGCTCAGAAAGATATTTTGTCGACAGGTTTGTATGTTGTTGGTGAGAAAGCGGCATTTCATCATTTGTTCAAAGATAAACAATATGTTTTGCCACATACATACTGTTAATATAATATCATAAATTTCAATCCAATGGTAGATTGCTTGATAGTTGATGGTAAATACCATCTTAACTTCAACACTAAATTACTGCTTATTGTTTTTCATTTATCATTAATAACCCCTCAACTTTACACATTACAGAGTCTTCAGCAAATGGGTAATTCACGAGCTAGAGCTGTGTATGAAGCAAATCTTCCAGACAGTTTCCGCAGACCACAGTCAGACTCTAGTCTGGAGAGTTTTATCCGGGCAAAATACGAGCATAAGAAATACATTGCCAAAGAATGGGTACCACCATCTTTACCTAAGGTTCTGATTTTGATCTCCAATACATGGATTTACAATCAATAAATCATGTAACGATTTGATTAACTGTAAAAACCTAAATAGGTGAACTGGGACAAAGAACTTGACGAAGAAGCGGAAAGACAACGTAGACGCAAAAAGGAAGGAGCAAAAAGTAGCGGGGGACAGACATCACTACCGCCAGTTAAAAAACCAGAAGCAGTTCCACAGCTTCCTAAACCTCGCAGTTCTGTCAGCCCAAAATCAACTAGAGCCAATCCGTCCGCTACTCTAGATTTGTTAGGATTAGGTAGTTAATAATTATCAACCTGGATTCTATTACTTGATGCGATATATGTAAAGGTATCTGAATACAAGAATATTGATGATTCAGCTACTGGATAGTTGTGGAATAAAAGTGTTCTCATCTACAGATGCACCGTCAAGCCAAAGCAATGCCAACAGTTCAACATCTGGCGATGATATATTTTCTTCGTTCCTATCAGCCCCACCAGCCTCATCTTCATCATCTTTAAACAGCGCTGCAAATGGATCAACTGCAGAAGCGACAGCTTCTGCTGAAAAAACGGAAGAGGAAAGCTTTTTTAATCAGCCTGTGCCCACACCCCAAGAAAAGAGTAAAATGACAAAAGATAGTATCCTGGCACTCTATGCCACTCCCAATCAACAGCAGAGCATGTTTGGAGTTCCAGGTGAGTAATTCATTATCAATACCAAAATGTAAACCTACATTTTTTAACGTTCTGCAATTTTCTTGTGTCAAAGTCTCATATGATTTTGATTGGAACTTTTCTGGACTTGCTAGTTCTGCATTAACATGTATATGAATCAGCCTGAAATTGAGCAATTAATGGTGCCTTTTTTCATCGAAAGTAAACATAAATTCAAGACTCATATATACAAATTGTTAGCAGGAGGTATGTATGCTCAGCAAACAACGGCGCAACAATTTCCACAACAGATGAGTGCAATCCCTGGGTTTGTTCAACAAAATAGTTTTCAAAACCATTCAATTAACTCGCTTGGACAAGTGAACCCTGTCCAAGGACAAGTGGGAATGCAAAATCAATTGGGCAGTTTACCACCCAATCAATTGGGTGCTCAATTGAACCCAGCATTGGGGAATCACCTCGCAGGAAACAATATCAATCAAATGAATGGTGTGCAAAATACTGCAATGGGAATACCAGGCAATCAAATGGGGGGAATGGTAAGTGATTAATTCATCAGTTTCAATGTGCATTGTCTTAGCGTGCATTTTCTTTCCGTTTTTACTGTAAACCCCTACATCAAGATATCACACAGGTCCAAATTGCCCAAAATGGATCGAATAACGGATGGAGTGGAATGCTGGCATCACAAAACTTACAACCTGCTCCGGGTAGTAATCCTTTTTTTAATTTACCAAACCAACAACAGAGCACCGCTTTTGCCAATCAGGTAAATCATTATCCGTATCTTCTACTGTTGTTCGATTTACTTAATCTTAGATATGTGCAATCTGGAGTTATCAAATCTAATTGATAATAACAACATTATCTCAACGACTGAAATATTAAGAATGATACATTGATTCAATCCTGATACCTAATAATAATACTGACAATTTATTTCACTATAGCTTCCCCAACGGATGACACAAATGTCGTTAGGAGCAACCAGTTTTCCACCAGTATCTGGAAAACCAGCTGCCCCGACGATGCCTGGACAAACACTATCGACCAACTTATGGCAGTAATACAATCCACCATGTAGGTAATCGGTTTGTTCGTTTAATCGATGTTGTGCGCTCGCGTTGTTAGGCCTATTTTGTTTCGACATGTTTATTCACATTACAACGTTGTCACTCATCTACAAAATCGGGTACCAGAAAGAAGCACCCTCAGATTTTCAAGAAGCAGGCACAACAATGGTGTACCATTACACAAGGAAACACCTTATAATGGAATCAAAGTATTATGTAACTTCAAATAGGGAAATCAATATCTTACAATAAATTATCTCAGTGATATTGAGGGTTCTAAAACTCCCCAAATATCAGGGAAGACCTGTATACTTGTGCAAAGAAAACTTTATCAGTAAAGAATTCTTTACTTCGTTACTTCTTACATAAATCTATCGGTCACTGTACAGTTCAGCGTTCGTGCCTATATCGTCTTTTTTTATCTATATTTCTGCATCTACTGGCTAGTGGAAGGATATTGGTAATGAATTTTTCTCTAATAATATTAATAAATATCTACGGCATACTCGAAAAATCTATTATTCACGTCATTACCGCTATAAATTATTCTATACTCACATTATTTCATATCAGCCAACAACTGTAGATATGAATCACACTTATGTTCAAGACAGATATTAATGCGGAACAATTGGTTAAACTCGAGGTTTGTCACAACTCACCCGGTATGTACGTAGAAGCCCGGAAACTAACAAAATCGATATAACCCATCGATTAGTCCTTGAGTCTGTGAGTACACAGACTTTGAAATGTCATATCAAAGTAGAACTGGCTGAAAACTAAAATTGAAAAACAAGAAGACTGACTAGAAATGAAAACAGTGCATGAACTAACACAGTATGACCTATTGCCTAAAGTGTCGTAATTACCAATAAACGTGCCAAGACTTTACAAAAACGTGGAACTTGTTACGATAATTACTTCTCAAATCATTTTTGTTAATTTGAGAATATTGCATATTACTTGTCCACGTTGACGATGGCGGTTATATAGGTGCAACATTCTTACTTCGTATTTTTCACTGTCTGAATGCAATGAACCAAATGTTCAGGGCTATTAACATAAGGCTTATCACCCTGCAAAGGCAAACTGGATTTACGTGGATCCCAAGTCCTTGTTGATTAAAATTGCAAATTTTCGTATAATTCAGAATCCAAAGAAATTAAAATTCTTGTACTAACATCTTTCTAAGACTTTGATTAATACAACAATTCAATCAGCAAGCACATGCGATAAAAGCTAGCAAATTCCACCTTATTATGATAAAATATATGTGCCCTTCTAAGATTAAACAATTCCATGAACCAAGATTCAGAATTCAATCAATTGTATAATATTGTAGTATGCAATTTCGACAAATACGTTTCATGTTATTATAGGAAGGCGACAGAGAATATTAAATTGAAAAACCATATTGAACTTCTTAATTGGAGAAATGTGATCCTTGGATATTCCAACGTTTCTCCGATTTGAACTATATATTCGTGTACCCCTGAGCACGAACGAAACTTAAATGATATAGACAATAATTTTTTCCATGTTTGTGATCTCCGAATCTTGCTTGACATAAAACTGAGTAATTGTGAATGGGTATGTAAAGAGATGTCTATGACACTAGAATTTCACAATATATATATTGGACCGTCCTCGTTCTCTTGCTCGAGTATTATTAAATCTTACTCATATCCAATAAAAATATCTCATTTTCAACTCTTTTTTGCTTCAAATAAATCAAAGAGTTACCTGCTTAATATACAAGGAGCTGTATTTGGAATGATAGTAGAATTTAGTTAATTGCATCCTCTTTTTAATAGCTTAATGTTGAATCATTGTACATGTGTAGAAATCCGATAGCATGTTGTGTAACCAATAAATGAAATATTGGATACTGATCAGATCATATTTACCAAGCAAGAGTTAGCATGTAGTCGATTATGTCATTTAACCGTGTTTGAAGAAACCAAATTGAAAATTGATTGCATAATTCACTACACTGCGTGCATCCTTGGTATTGACAAACACAAAAATGTTGTCAGTTTAGCTATACGTTATAATTACCTTCAGTAACTTTAATAGTAATATCGTGTGAACCTATTCACTATGTACGTACATTGAAGGTGCTATCACACTTGAATATTATGTACGACATTTGTAGGTCCGTTGATATAAAAGTTTCAATCCGTGTATCGTATAGACATGTAAAAATATGCATATGTTGTACATACAAAATACATATATTATTATGCCGGTGCAAAATAGTTGATGAAAATTTTGAGCGAAATTTATCAGGTCAGACCGTGATTTTTGAACGATATTTTGAGGAATTTGATCTCTTTTTTACTACCCACGAGGTAAATACGAGTATAATAGTTACCACCTCATTTTTGCTAATACTTTATAGCGGTTAATCAGCTGATATGTACTTTATTTCAGCAAAAATCATATGAATTCTGTAAACAGTAAGAAGTTTATTCTATTTGAGCAAATATATTTGTACATATATAGGAAACTCATCTTGATTGAACATTCAAGTGCACATTATTTGTTCATCAGTTTTATAACTAATCTCGCCCAATTTTTTCCCAACATATTTCTCAATTGATGTGCAACAGAAATTAACATGCTATTTTGAATATAACTATTGTTATCCAATTAGTTAATAGTATTTTAAAGCATATAAGTGCACGATTATATAGACACATTCTCTGGACACCGTGATCACTAAGAAATCTGCGGAGCGTCAAAAGAATACTGTTATCGAATACCCAGTTACTTCTGCAGGATCACTTGCCATGTAATCAACGTAATCTGGATCAGTTGGATCTTCGATCGTTCCACTTCATGGTGTAACTCACAATCAGCTTGTGATCATTGATCACAGTGCCAAAAGAATAAACTCTATGTTGGGTATTTTGAGTTAATTGAATTATATCGTACCAGAACACCGTTTTTATACATAGGAGGTAAATTATTGTTTACCATTGAACTATGGAATCACTGTATCAACACCGTGCACGAGTAAATACAAAAAAAAAAAACATAATCTATAAAGTAGACCAATTTCGTAAGTGCATTTATAACGTGAAAGCGGAATTTCATTTCATTATCACTTAGTAGTATGTATAGTCTTCAATAAACATATACACAGTCTCCGTTAACTGAGACTAATAAACTAATTTGAGATTTCAAAACCTCCGGATGCAAACTGATGAAGTCAAACTTAAAGGAATTAATTCTTCTTCCTGATGAATTCGTCCTGATTTGTAGTCTTAAGAATCGAATCAAACTTGAAGGAATTACCCAATTTTGCTTCCTGATAAAATCTTTGTGATTCAGAGTCTTCAGAATTTGAAATTACTGAATTTTTCTCGAGTTTGTAATGTTGTGGATTGCAAAGATTGAATGATTGTATGAAATAATGAAGTAAATCGAAAACACGCGAGAAAGCGTTGCAATTGTACAGCTTCACATTTTTACCAGAGTAAAATGAAACACTCAAACTTTCCACGAACATTTTCCATGTCTTTTTTTTTAATCAAAATATAAGTCGGTCTTTCACTCCCGATTAAAAATCAAAGAGTGATTCAAAACAGTAAAATCAAAATCAGGGTAAGTTGACTTGCTTCACCAATTCCATAATAACATTCGTTTATTTTGTATTTATCCTGGAGTACAGTCCAAACTTATAAAACTATAAATTTTTAAGTAATTTTTCTTAAATTAAGTCATATTATTAGAAGAGTAACAATGATTTGCTCCAAGATGAACTGCCAAGAGCCCGTATAGCAATGTATCTTAAGCCCTATGAATTTATAGGTTGCAAATTATTTAGCCACGAAATGGGTACATATTATTATGTGGTATATTATACACATGCATTTATAAATTCATGCATCAATGCCAAGTGTACGCAACTATGAAATACATATACATGTTAAACTAAATTGTATCAGATCCGTAAGCTGTAGTGATTTTAGTCCCTGTTCGCAAGTGAATACAATTTACAAAATGAATAATCAAATCTTTTGACTAGATTAAAAGAATATTTAATTCTCCAACAGCTGCATGTCAATATTCGTTTGATAGTTGGCGCGGAAATTGCGCCTTATGATAATGTCTTATTGTTAGATTATAGTGTCTTTTACAGGTACTACTAAATTCTGGAATATTCAAACTTAAATCATACAGTAGTTTGGACCTCTTTTGCGCTAGACTGTAATCGTAAATTGTATCTAACAAATTGAAGTTTCAAACAACTGAACCGCAACAAGTCGAAGCCGAAAGCATCATAATTCGACGGTCTAAAGGTTAACAAAAACCAGCACCAGCAAGCATTCTTAAAAACAATACCATAGGTGTGTCGATCCTTACGCCCGTTTCGTTCAAAACAGTTCAAACGGTGGTCAATTTTTACTATATAGTTTGCGGTTCGACTGAACTTGGTTCAAACTTTGATCAAGATTAGCGTAATCGGCCTTAGGCTGGAATTTCATGAGCAGTAAAACGTAGCAGAGATGCAGCATTTCCAACCATCCAAGGATTTTGATTGGTTGACTAACCTCACCTAACCTTAATCAACTAATCAGAATGCTTGGATGGAGGGAAATGCTGCTGCTGCTGCACGTTTTGCTGCTCACAGTTGATAGATTTTCGTAAAGCGGAAGTTGGCGATAGGAGGAGGCTTTGACTCGCTGCGTCGTTACGTTAGCAGCGCATCATCGGAAAATATTGTCGTTGGGCGCCACCGTCGTACCTCTCTTTCGCTTCCGGCGAGGTACGTCGTGCTGTCGCATAAAAGCCACGTGCTACGAAATAAGTTGAGAAAACTATTAAATCATGGATAAACCTGTGGTCCTCGCCCGCGTTATCAAAGTCCTAGGACGTACCGGATCTCAAGGACAATGTACGCAAGTCAAAGTCGAATTCATCGGCGAACAAAACCGTCAGATAATCCGCAACGTGAAGGGGCCGGTGCGCGAGGGCGACATCCTGACCCTCCTCGAGTCCGAGCGCGAAGCTAGGAGGCTTCGATAGAGCTGTCTGACCCATGGAGAATAACTGAAAAGGTTCCCGCAACAAGGAGTATTCCATTTCATCAAAGTTGGGCTTGTCAAACTGGAAACCAACCACTTTTATACCACGGCGTCCGATCCGTCTGAAATTCTTCGATTTGCTGTACCAAACCAGCCCAACATGTAATAAATCTTTCGCTGGCAACCACAAATTTTATGACTTCGTATTTCAACTCCACAACCAACTAGGCTAATTTCAAATGAGGTAAAATTCTTTCTTATCCTGCGCAATTCAATGCGGTGAGACGCGGTCGAACCTGCCACAATTCCAACCTAGCAAGCATGAGCGTGTCTTAACCTTCATTCCCTTCACGTTCTCTGCTCGTCATTGTTTACAACGTTCAATTCACATGCCTGACAATGAGATTAAGAGTGTAGTTTAGATCTGTGTTTACAATTATCTGAGGCTCAATATAAGATACCGCCGTGATATATTAATCATAACTATCCTGTGATTGTCCTGCGCATCATTTTTCCTACTTCACACAACTGTTGGAAATGATTCTTAGTGCACATCCAAGCAGAGTGTAGCATACCAAAAAGAAACCTGAAAATAGTCTTCAACATTCATCCACTAATCTACTTTTTAACAAGTGGACCGATCGTAAAATTTCAGCATAATAGATCAGCAAGGTTGAGAAGACGAAGAGGATGTACGATTTCAGATAAGTATTGTTATCTTGACAATTTTTTGTGATTAGTGTCAAATTTCAGTCGTAACGCTTTCCATTGCACCAAGCCTTTACCTAATCTAATGGTATGATCGTTGAATTCTGTATAAAATTGTGTGACGTATTTCTATCCAATTGCGAGTGCAACTAGCAATAGCTAACATTAATGGTTAAGGATAGGTACGATGTTGAGTCACTGCAAAATACGTTTTTGTAAAAAAGTGTAGGAGGTTTATTTACATGGTACAATGTTAAATCTAACCAGGTAAAGATACGGTGTGATTTATGATTTATAACATTTTAGCTGTTCATTGAAAAGGAATAATTCTTCTGTTTTTCCTTCAAAAGCTTCAAATACATGTAATGCAAGCCTTGCCTGACCCGTAGGCAATTCGTTCATGCTTACGTCATGGGAATATATTTAGATATATAAACCACCTAATATATTCTACGCCGCTTTGGCGGTGGTGTATCTCGAGGGCTTGACGACGCTTTTGATGTATTGTCTACACTTTGTCTCGTCGGTCTTTTCACACCTCGCTTTGGACCATCGCGACTTGATTCAGAATCTTTCCTTTCCTTTTTTCCAGTCAAAGCTGCAAAAGAATGATACATCATACAATATGTACGAATTAAGTGACAGTGGTTGTAACAAGGTACAATAAAAACCCAGCATTAATCATTTTTGTTCGATATTATGAAATAATTAAATTTTCTCCAAAAGAAAAGTATGATTTGGATAAACCATCTGCAATCGAACCTGTTTCATCATCGTCCTTCCCTTTGGGTCGTCCTTTGGAAGATTTGTGCTGTTCCTTTTTTACATCCTTAGTCTCGCGAAGCTTGTCTTTTTTCACATCCATTTCTCTGGTAGGTTTTTTTGGCTCTTCCTTTTTCCTGTCTGGTTCTTTACTACCTTTAACTTCTTTGGGCGGAGGAATATCTTTCTTCACAATATCTTTGGAATCTTTATCCTTCCTCATTTCCTTCTGTTTCTCCTTTGGTTGGACTTCTTTACTTTTTACATCCAGTTCTTCCTTCTTTCTCAATTTCATCAAAGAAGAAAACTCTGACTCCGGAAGTGTAAAATCAGTCTCATTGCTGGGAAACGGAAGATCTTCCATATCATCCTGAAATGTAATTGAACAAATCTTTAATTCATCACTTTTAGGGAAAAATTCACGAAAAACTGAACTTTCTGTAGTGTTAGACAATTTATTCAAATTTAATTTAACGAGTGGTCAATGAAGTAAATTAACGCACCAGTGCTGCTAAGTCGTACATTGATTCCAGATGGCCCCAAATAACTTTCAACGAAATATCTTTGTGTATCGCAGCACGAAATTTCTCCCAGATGCAGACCATGTGGAAATATTTGTTGATACCTGTAATTCAGATTTCTGTGCATAATCTAACCTCGAAATTTCTTCTGCACGAAGATCTAATATCTTTATTGTATCTTGTATATTTTACTGGTAAACATCTTACCTACTGGTTTGTGACCGTTCATGGCAAAAAATAATTGTATTTCATTGTCAACATTCCACTCTATTTCCTCCGTGTGGTCAACTTGTTTTTCCTTGACAGCCATCGCGTGAGGTCAGACTATAGTTGTCGTATATATTAACTAAATGCGAAATAGCGTGGAAATAGGCCAATTCAACCGAACCTAACCTAACTCGGACAAGAGACTTCTACTTGTCTCCTTCGGGTAGGGAGCCTCGTTACTCATTGCGAGTAGGCCCGCCTTGAGAACCAATCGCGTCATTGGTTTGACCAGAAACTCCCAATCATAGTCACAAGTTTGCTTTCAAATTGTTGTTCCTCTGAGGATACTTGGCGCCATCTCCCAGGCTGATCCCCAGTTCGCAGGTTTATGCCGAATTTCCATGTATGCATCAGCTGCGACATTCCCACACGAAGGAGTAAATTAAAACGAATACATTTTTATTCTAATTTCGATTACTACACATAGATCGAGCGTCGACGGATAAAAAACTCATTGAAAAGTTTCTTGTGTAATTTCAATTGTTTAAGCGTAGCTTCACTGCACAGATGAACCGCTATACAATCGCCATACAAAATTAGCTATGTGCACATGATTCGGATATACTTAGTCCGAAAAAGTATTGCTGATCGACAGTCGCTTTATTATGGTCCGCAGGTAAAACATGCCTGACCAAACCACGACCAAACCGATGAAATATTCCAATATGGAGGAATATTCCTCACAAATTTTAAAAATAACAACACTCTCTTTTTCACGATGCTCGTATAAAATTGAACCTGGCGACTTTATACTGACGAGACATTCGTGGATTTTTATTTATTGTCTTAAAATCGTCTTCAGGCGCAATGTTAGTCAAAGATGACTGTGCCATACCTGGGATGCACACATTTTAGCAAAGCAGTGAAATCGGCAAATCGATGTTGTTCATAAACCTATCGGCAGATGAAAACATGGTAAACAAATTGTAGTTCATGCGGGGTACATCCGATTTCGTCAAATATGGCTGTGATTAAGATTCTTGCTACCGTAATAACGGAAATAATTAGCGGCAGTGAAGTAGGAGGTGCAGACAGAAGTAGACAGGTTCGCAAGACCGTCAAGAGGGAGCGGAAAAAGGTAGAGAGCGATGATGACTAGACGCGGTCCGCTGCTTCAATCTTTCCAACTGAGGCAATGCGGGAAGCATGAACCTGAACGTCTGAAACAACGTCGAGTTGAACAACCCTGCAGCCTATATACGTGTACATAACTGGCTGTTGTCAATGTATACGTAAATGTGGAATTCTCGCATCATCAGGAGGTGGCCGAACTTGAAGAAAAATAGATTTTCTTTCATTTCACAAAACTTTTGATCGTGTTATTTATTAAAGTACTGCCGAACCAAATACAACTCTTTAAATAATCGGCTGCATGAAGTTAGCGTATAAAGTTTCGGCAGCTTTCTTAAGTCCAATATGAAGCTGAACAAAATTAACATTCATCCAGGCATCGCGATCAACTTTTTGCACCTTGATTGCAATCCGACAAACTCTTCAAAATAGCACAGTTATTCTTTTCGTATAGCGCAATGTATGTATTTAGAGCCAAGAACGATTTGTGTCTGAACCGTCGATGATACGTACAAATATACTACCTTTTCTCATTCGTCTTCCCCTCCTTTTTCTTCTTTATAATGCAAAATTGTAGGTACGCCACATACGCACGTCAGCTATGCTTTATACACCAATGCAGTTTTGTTGCATAGGACTTCAGGTACCAATGAATGATCAGGCGATAGAAATCAGCGATGAATGGTGAAATACTTCCGTTACTTATTTATACCAATATTCCGAACTCTCTCTTGCAATCAGCAGTAATTGAGCAGACCATTAGATAGTAAGCAATTATGGACATAACGACAGTTATTACCTATAATACCCAATTAATTTTACGCCGCATAATTAACGGTAAAGTCCAATGCCGCAGCAGAGCCTATGCCATTTCCAATAAGAGAGGTAGAGTTGAAAGGAGAATGAACTTGGGCACATGCGAATAGCCACGTCGGAAATTTTATAAAATATTTAGTATTTCCGCCACAAGCTGGGCGCTCGTGGTATTGAGTGTGAGGGTGGATGCATGAACTTATATATAAAGTTACAAGGGGATCTCGCATATTCCCTCCCTCCAGCCCAAGGGGTTAATCACTCATTCGATTTGATCTATACCTGACTTCAAGATTAGAAATATTTCGAAAGATTTCAGATGACTTCAGGGTATTTCAAAAGATTTCAAGAATTTCAAAGGATTTCGAAAGATTACAAAAGACCTCATGGGATTTCGAAGGACTTTTTCAAAGGAAAATTTCAGATTCCAAAAGATTTCAGAAGATTTTCGGAAAAGTGTACACCAGATTTCCCAAGTAATTAACCCCTCGCTCCAATCTAATGCAATTCCTACGATCAGGATTGGTTAGGATTATACAGGCGGTGAGAACAAAATCTGACGTATTTTTTCACGTCGGTTAATTGTCAATTTTTCGAGGCGAAATGGTTCTTCAACGGTAATATATTTCAAATGAATCGCGGGTCGATGTACATACATACATTCTTTTATTATAGGGATTTCCTTATCACAGTCCAACAGGACTTTAAAAAATAATCACTTTACCATTGACCAATCCACAAGGTCAAGATCGTTTCGAGTGCTGTTTTACAGTTCCATTTCTGTAGAAAAACGTGTAGCCAGCAGGATCACTTGGCTGACTGGCGGAAAATCTAAGTAAAGCGGAACGTATTCTGCAGAGTGACGATGAGCCTGCAGTAGAGGGCCGAGTAGGAAAAGGTAGAGAAAAAAAAGTATTTTTAGTACGTACGTACGTAATAGGCATACGTTGAGTTTTTTCCCCTACTGCTTGACCTTCAGTAAATGTTGCACAGCGGCCAAGACCTGCGGAGCATACAAGCTTATTCTCATATCTATTATACCTGCAAAGGTGCAAAGGCGTTGGGGTGCGGTGCTGCGATGCAGGGGCGGGAGGGGGGTACAGAGGTACAGAGCTTGTGTACAAATGGTCAGGTATGCCTTCGGTAAACCGACGATTGCCGAAGCAAACCGAAGTATCAGCAAGGCAATAATATTCCGGGTAAGGTTGGACGAGGTGGGGTTAAGGTGGGAATAAAATATAAAGAGGGGATTGACTACATGGAGTCAACGTTCCTTCCAGGTCACCGACCACTATCTCTTCCTCAGGCCGTCGAACGGTCCTGCGGCCGTCTTTTCCCGATGGGCTAGCTGAGCTTCGTTGTACATTACTCGCCTCGTTTGCAGCCTCTTTTTACCTCGGTTTACCTGCATCTCAAGGATTCTTCAAGTACTCATCAATCGAGCTGCGAGATGTATGCAGCGTGTCAAACTTTTGTACAGAAAAAAGAATTTGGTGTATGTACACCAGTTCTATGAGCTTGAATGCAGTCGAAAGGTCAACTTTGACAGGAAAAATTTGTATGGGGGACCTGCAGGACTCATACATAATTGAATTGAGGCCTTTTTAGCAGGTCATTGTGACCTCTTGTAAAGTATAACGATTTGCTCGGTTAAAAAAGATAAATTATTCGAACCGAAGGTAAATTACCCCATCATGCAGAAAAGCATGTACGGTAATAACAAGCCATTTATTGCATGCGAAAAAAAAATTTCGTCGATAGTTCGGCTGACAAGTATTGATTATAGAAGGCGGTACAATTTCGAAGAACGAACATGAAATGTAGATGTCGGTATGATTACAGTATTAGGCATACTGCAATATAATCAATGATCAACTTCGATAGGAGATTCCAAGGTCTCCTTGAACTGGTTGTGCAATTGCTGTGCCACTGCAGACACAGCTGAAGACAATCGACGACGGATTGGAACGCCCACCGTGCAAAATGGTGTACGAAAATAACCAGCGAAATTATTTAAAAAATCAGATTTTTCCGTTATTTCATACTATTAGGAATCTCCGAAATGCAGTAAATTTGATTAGGCAAAGCGGTAATTCACATTTTTGAATTTACTTTTTCACTTCCAAATCACTATGAAATTTCAAAATAGTAATCCCCCCCCCCCATATTTTGCTACGCTAACGTTACTAACTTCAGTCTCATAATTTTTCAAGGCTAAGGAATTGCGAACTTTCTTTGTTTTGCAGTTGTCTCAACGAAATAGTTAAATTATGTATAAGGTATGAGAAGCAAGTTTGATCTAGAATAGTAAGACGTGAATTCCAGCATTCGTACATCGTCTTTGTTGCGTCTGTATTTTCAAATGTCATAATTCGAAGAAATACGACAGCCACAAGGAATAGCGAAATCAGGTTGCTTCCGATCCGTCGGCAGAGGTTGCAGCGCAGCAGGATGAGTCTGCATCACTCGGACTCGCTACCACCTTCTCTGCTTCTCGCCGTCGCGAATCCGGCTTCTACTCGCTCTTCTCGGCCATAAGACTCGAATATCCGGTTTAAAGTTACGTACGGTCGGTACATGGGTAGGTAATCGTACGGTTACGCAAGTCAGCGGTTGCCGTCGATCGGAGTGGACGGAGAGACATTCATAGGTAGATAGAGGAAGAGAAAAGCAGCGGAGAAGATGAGAGAGAAAGAGAGTGAGGAAAACAGAGCGGACAGCGGTGTGAAGAGAGAAAGAGAGGAAAGATGGCTGGGTGGAGGGGTAGACTGAAAGAGAGAGAGAGATGGAGAGACTAAAGTGTATGAGGTGGATTCCGAAGTGTTGCGTTATAGAGTTTCGACCAGTGGGTATATGTATATATACTTGCTTTTCCGCTGCAGCCCTTTCTTTGCAAGGTGGACGTTGTCCTAAAAAGGTTATCGCGTCATCTCTCGAACTTGTGCACTTATGATTACACGAAGTTCCAATCATAGGGTCTATATATCGTATTACCCACAGGGCATCCTCACAGGGCGGTCAATTCTTCTTTTTCAGTTTTTTTTTCAAGAAAACATACTTTGTTGATACGTCGTAAAGCGATCTCATAACAGGTAGTCAAAATAATCGATATTACTACGCTCGAAACAATAAAGTCTCGTAGCTTTTATTCCGTCAATGAAAAACTACTTCAAAAACACCTAACTGTATGTAATGTATAAAGGACTGATTACGTTTATTCAATTTTGAATCTGATATTATAACGTCACGGTGAATATTTCTGATTCTATATGATATAGCTTTCATTCGACTCAATAAGTTTTAATATATTTTTTAATAGCAATTGGTATATACCCGTGCCTAAATATTTCTATGATGTATGATATTGGTATAATACAATATTATTGAAATCCTGACGGAAATATGCGACGGTACATTTATCATTAGACACACAGATCCGTATTTCGTTTCTTATTCGAAGTGAAGTGCAACACAAGTATGAGACGAGTTCACACGTCGAATGTGCTACCTAAATTAGTATCTGGATTGATGAAGTCCTGCAACTATACCTATATAAGTGGAAATATATTATGCATACACGTGTGAAGGTAGTCGTAAGGTGAGGGTAAAGAATTACGAAAAACAAGAATAAATCTCGTCCGTACGTTGCTGACGTAGAAGGTAAAAACGCAAGCGAAAAAAAACGGGGACAAAAAATGTAAAAGATATTTCATAAGTGTAGAGATATAAGTATACGTACATTGATTGTGCCGTATATGATATACGAAGTTATATACTTGCATACATCACAGATGTATCCAATCACACGTTCTATGCATGATTGTGCGCATTAATTTTATCCCTGGACCTATCTACTTTGCAATGAACTTTGCATTCGTGATGGATCGAAAAAAGTTAATGAAAAAAGCCGAATAAAAATTTGCTGATCGCATGCAATTTGTGTATATACGCATCTACGTATGATTAATATTAACGAGCCAACATCGTGTGATGCATGGGATGACAGGAAAATGATCATGTTTCTATATCTTTGCGTAACCGTACTATACATAAAGTCACAAAGCATCTTTTTCGACGATCTGGAAACTCTTTTCAATACTCAAAGTATGTATCATCAATTAAACTCAACGGAGTGAAGATACAGAGCAACATTTCCACGGAATATGTTGCAGTGCAACCCGTTTATCGTTCATCCGTATGCATGCGCATTTTTCATTGTTGATATTTCTCAACAATTTCGCTATGATACAAGCAGAACTTACGTTTCACCGAAGCATTGACGAACAAAAAGCCTGAAACTTTCTTATATATTGTAAATCGGTGTGTACCTGCTTCGTTGCGGTTGGCTGCACACCCCACAGTTTTATTATTATCTTGGAGGCTTTGACCAGTCCGGGATTAGCCATGAAAATTTCGGTGCATACACCGAGCGGACAAAGCCTTTTAGAAAATGCTGCAGGTGCAAGGACTGTTCGCAATGTATCATAAAAATCCCAATCCCAGAATCAAATAAACAGAATAACGCAACGAAAAGCAGTTCCAACGAATGCGCGATCTGCACTCTTACGTAACCCATGAACCAGCATTACCATACCTACTAACCTTCTGCACAGATACTGCAGGTTCTTCTGGTTCTCAATCTTGATCACTTTCCAGAGCATATCTTTATTTTGCAGAGATCATTGGAGATCGTGAGACGTTATTACGAGAAGCTACTGCGCATAAGCCAATTCCAAAAACTTTATATAACCCATTGGGCTCTGCACTTGTGGATTCAATCAGGATTGGATTAGGCCAAGATTGCCCGGCGGGCTTCGAATGTCCTGCAGGTATACTTGGTCAGCCATGACGGTCAAAACAAAAAGAGAAACCTAGAACGGCGTGGCCGTAGCGCCGTTGGATCTCGTTCGCCCGGTACCCCGCCGACCCTTCGGACACAGTGGCCAGTGGCCGGCGGCTGCTCTTACGGGTCTCCCACTTCAGCTCTCCTGCGTAGATGGAGTTACGTAACCTTCGCGGTGCTTGGTCCAACCTGGTCACCGGCCAACCGAGTCTAGATATGGGTGTGTGTACGTGTATACAGTCCCTATCTATGTGGGCACGCACTGCATCATCATCCACTATCTGCAAGTCGTTGTTCATTGGCTTCACAATCCGATTATACAGTAGATAAACGATACAATAAGTGATCGAAGAAAAAACCTTTTCTTGTTTTTCCAATTGTCACCAATTCCTGAGGAATCCGAACGTTTCGAGCGTTGAAAAAAATTATCCGAACTTCAGTCTGTTCGATATATTAATCCTGTATTTTCAGGTACTGACCAAATGCAGAATTTCGTCATCAATGAGGTTCTCTGCTGAAAATCCTGCCCGGCCTTTCCATTGGCATCAATAAATCAGATGGATGTTGGACGATAAATTATACATAGAAAATTGTCATTTGTACCGCTCATATGTGCCTACAGACAAGATGATAGATTTACTCTTTTCCCAAAAATTGCTGCTTTGAGGTACGCTTGACGCGCTTTACCAAGATGCCCGAGATACGAGACAGTGAAATTGGCTCTGACACTTGAGTTTTCCTGCTAATTCTATACCCGTGGCAGAGCGTTACTCTCTTTCTTTCCATGCAGACGTATTATACATACGTTTACGCATGTAGGTAAGCAACAGGTGGTTCTCGTGCTGCAAAACGTATTGCCAAGGCATGGGCATTAAGCACAGTTATCCCTGACGGAAAAGAATGTATGATCTCCTTCCGTCGGTTCGTAGCGAGGGGTACGAACGAACGTCGGACCATCAAACTTCTTCTAGTTACGCGTAGGAATTCCTCTAGGCTCCCTCTGAATAGGTTGTCATTATGCAGCTTTACGATGCCCTGCATGCCAGTTATACGTACTTCGTAATTACATACGATAGCAGTGCACGTGGCTTTGCGATTGCGTAAATTATACAGAGTATACAGAAACATCTATGCCACATTACTTATACTACCTTGCAATTAATTGGGGGGCGACGGGCTTTCGGCTTTACTTGAAAACACTGCGCAAGGACAGTGTGGTTTTCGTCACCGTAAAACCATATTCCAACTATTTCGAGAACATCACTACCATGATCGTATGTATAATAATAGCATGATAAATGATATCAAGCATACGGACGCACTCATAACTAACAAGTGTCGTTAACGCAAGCATCAATCATGGCACCGCTTCATATACGTCAACTTGAACAGGTGCATATAAGGGTGTATATTTCATTGTCAAAGGTTAATGAAAAAGAAGTTTATATTAAAAATTTACCAGTATGACATGTTTATAAATATAATACGAATAGCTCGGAAATTGCATCCATCTAATTCAAATATGTTTTTTTTTTACCGTTGTTTTCTGAGATAGATCAATACTACGTCATCATTACATTGCAGTTTCGACTAATATCAGAATATGAACGTAGGTAGACCTTGTTTGAACGTGTTTGTTTGTCCGACGTTCTGTTTTAGATATAGCAAAGGTAAACAACTGTCCAATCTGGCTACCTGGTTTTCAGAAATACAGGAATAAAAACGACACGTGGATGACCGTCGTAAAACAAAACGTAAGCCGAAGCTTGCGGTCGATTCTCAGACGTTCTAAAATCGTTGCATCGAAAGAGAGGCGAGGGGGCAAAGAGCGCCGATTAAACACTCTGATGCGGGACAACAGTATGTAGGCCCCTACATATATGTACATAAAGTAACGAATGCGCGCGTCGATGCTCGTGTGCTTACAATGAGATTGTGTTAAGCTTAAATCCCCCACTACGTCCAGCTATTCGTTTCCTTGTCGGTCCGACGTCGCTCATGGACGCACCTGTCTCCCTTTAACCACCGTTACGGCTTCGTGGCAGCAGCCAATCGCTACTGAGCAGCCAACAGGTGATCCGCCAATCACATTCTTCGTATAAGCGTCCATTGCTCCTCCGGCGATGAGAACTTTCAACAATAAGTCTAGAGTTTGTACGACTTGGAGCGATATGCCAGACGGTCCCGTTATAATATATAAATATATACCTATATATGTATGGCCAGCGGTGTTGTTTTCAATTTTAGTCCACGGGGACAACTTGTTGCGTAGATATGGAACAATTTCGTCGCGAAGGGAGGAGAACGGAGGAACTGATATTAAAACCAGCTCATTAGGGTGTCAGCCTTGCGTCGAAACGTATAAGAAATACACCGGACGTGCCGAATCATTCTCATCACATCACTCGCCACAGCTGTAATCAGAGCTCATTACCTACCTGAATTCCGCAATTTATATCCATTGGTTTATTCACGTAAAACGTGTCAAAGTTCGAGGCCCTGAAATCCTGTACGTCACACCGATGATTTATACGCTTACATACCTTTTAATTATAGCAGGACTATACAGACTTAGACGCAGTGAAGAAACGAAGGGAATGGAAACATTTTTCTATAGTCTGGGATTTGGAAAATTCAGAATATCCCTAAATCTACCGTCATATTTAATTATATTTAGTATCTGCAGTACTGTTTATATCCTGATCAATAATCGTTAACATCGTACAAGGCGAGAGATAATACGTGTGGGAATGCCACACGCACCGATTCGGAAATTTCCACACACATGTATTAAACACAAATTGTGCATCATCGTACAGTTGCGAAGAGATATCTGTAAGATTGAATAAATGTAGGCAGCAAATAAATGATCAATCTATAGTAATTCGATATTTTGAGAATATACAATCTATCTAGAAACTATTACAAAAGCAAATTCCCCGTGAACAAGCGGAAATAAAACGGCGCGCCGAGCCTGCGGTGCGTCCGCCATTACGGCGAGGGAATCTGCCAAAGACAGAGAGTGATCCAACAATAATGCTCGATTTACACCGAGGCCGTCGTACGTTAAGTGCAGCGATGTTGTGGCGCTCGCCGAGTCGGATATAATCTCGTTAAATTTTGTAAAAAGCTGGAGATGATAGAGGACAAGACGCAGGAGGTAAGATGCGGACGGATATGCGTTGCTCGGAGAAACGGCGACTGCGAAAAAGCGAGGAGGGGGGGGGGGACGAAACTAGGCGAGAAGCTCCGTCGCCGAAACTCTCCTTGGGACACGTGATTACGTGAGAAGTAAAGGTAGGCATAGGTAGGTAGGTATACCCTTCTTGCTCATCATCAGCCATTGGCGCACGGAGTTGAATATCTGCGCACCTGGATAATAAAGCGACGTTCGCCAGCAGGCAAGCAGTCGGGGCAGGTAGGCGGCCACCTTTCCTTTCCCTTCGCTTACCTGCCTGGCATTTTCACTGCGGGACAGCGGCAGCAGCTCGAGCCGAAATCGCGTCGCCGCGCGCACCCCACGAACGCCGGACGAATACATACATCCTTCGAGGAACAGAAAATACATTGTAGGTACGCATAAAGCGTACGTGTGTAGGTACGCAATATTATATACACGTGAATACACAACGGACGTACAACCTGTGTTTTTATTATATATATATGTATGTATACATATATATTTTTTTTTATGCACGATTTTATCCGATACCTAAATCTTTTCTCTCGTCGATCGATCAATCCGTACGCGAACCGAGTTGTAATACCCGTTTCAACGGGGAGTGAACAGTGAAACGTTTTCATCGGTGCAGTGGTGTTCTTCGCTGCTGTTTGTGGGCATTTGACGATATGAATTACTCGATATATGTTTTATAACGAAACGCTGTAATCGTCTGATATACAGGTAGAGAAGAATTACGGACGAACGGTGCCGCCGTTCACGGGTCCGGGGATTTCGAACGGTTTACAATAATCCTAGTTGTACCCAACCAGGGAAATAAATCGACCAATCAAGCTTCAGCTATACTTGCAGTACGTGTGTGGGAATAAATTAATATTGTGAAATTGTAAAAACCACAGGTGAGAAGAATATAGCGTTGTTGGGAAGTGTTGCGTATAACCTATACAACCGTCGAAGAAGTATTCAACACCTGGCCTGTCTTTATACAGTACGCGAAGCGGTATATCTTCGTACATAACCTTAAATCGGAGACCGACTGCGATTCCGACGTGATGATTATGACGCCGTCTTGCCGTATATTGTGAATTATTCAGTGTGTTCCAAGTGCAGCCCGCTGGATCAGGATTCCGTTATAAGATTGGCTCTCTCTCCCTATCTCTCTGTTTCTCTTTTCCTTCCTCGTTCCTCGGCCCGCATTCTCTCGGCAATTCCCAAACACATATGCGTATGCCGATAACTTTCCACCACTTGTCACACTCCTAATCCTGTATTATAATAAAATTGGTGAGGGTGGTGCTAGTGTTGTTCTTTCACCGTGGTTACGGGCTGATTCTGATATACCTACGCACGACCGGAAATGCAGATGATGGCCGGAAGAGGGCCGACGCACCTGGTCGCCCTTTACGTGGCCACCGCCGGACAGCAAGGAAACGCGCTGGGCTCCGACGAGGAGGAAATCACGCTCCTCGTTTACGTCCTGATCGACGCTCTCCAAAACAAGGTATAAAACCCGAACGCATCCGGGCGTTATGTAACTTCTGATACGAACGCTACGGTAATGTTATGTTATGTTATGTTATGTTATGTACCCGCCTGTTGATTGTACATATTAATTACATTCGTGCGCACCACGTTATCCATGGTTATACACGTACCACATGCCGTATAACACACGACTGTGTTCGCACGCAAAGTAAAATCGGCGAACACGAACGTACGTACGGAATGTCCCAGGAGTTGTCGCGTGCTAGTCACTAGGAAGCAATGTCAACAGTGTGAAGAATCGCGTCCTCTGCATGTGATAACTAGATTACCTTTCTCTCCTTTAGAAATACGCCAAAATCGTCAAGCTTCGATCGGCGGTTCGAACCCGGAAAGCGATTAATTATTGTGCCAGTCAAAACGACTTTCTGCCAAAAACACGACGGGCTTTTAGCTCATCCTTCCAACTCATTGGAAAATCCCACCCGTCTTTGCATATTCAATTTGCTTGTGCAAGCATTTATACTCGAGAATTCACAATGGCGCGCTAATGCGCTTTTCGCGTCGTTAAATTCGAGTGGTGCAGACTTTTAACAAACTTCGGGTACACAGACAGTAACCGTGGGTATTTGTTCGACGTTGATTTATTACGCACGGTTTATACTTGAGTTATAGTCAGATTTTACAGGTTTACGTTCTTTACGTACGGTGCTACAGTGTTCCATTGTACCTTCTTGAAACACCTTGCTTCATCATTTTTTCTACCTCAATGCGATGAACATCTTTTCGTAGCTCACAATCGGTTAATTAAGGGGGGCCTTGGTCGATTTCGACGTTGTCGCACGAATATGAAACGGAAAGCCGTAACGGAAAGAAAAACGGCTCAACGGCTCCATTCTATACACAATTCTGAACAAAAACACTCCTAAAAATTTTCATTTGACGCAGAAATAAAGAGATGTCACGGACTCTACGAAGTCGCTATAGTATATTATCGTCGTTCTCATTATCTCGCGATGCATTAAGCCATTAACTGCTCTTGAGGAATCATTCCCAGCGGAAAAGTTATTCTGATATAAATATGTAGACACGAGAATCGTCTAACGATTTAATTTGTACAATACATGTTTGATGTGAATGTATAAAATAGTGATAAAATATTTCGTTCTTGTGGTGTACGTATGCAATTATATGTTTCTTATTATTCTATATGAAGAAACATTGGAGAAATTTTAACAGTATAATCGACGGCGAGTGTCTTTAATGCCTGGTAATATTCGCCCCGAGGAGTCAGTCTCAGTTTCGGTTCTACGGTGAATAATATTTTTATCTTTCAATACTAATCGTAAAAGCTGAAAATTGACGCGGATCAACGTTACTTACACATATGTACCTATACGCAATCTAATGTCCACATTATGCGGAGGGAGATACATAAAAATTTTGCCTTATAGGTAGGTATTTCTTATAATCGAACTGCGGACGACATTGTGGCAGTCATTTCGTTTATAACAGAATAACAGGTTTTTGAGTATCTAATGTACTAGGCGACAGGATACCTAATCAGGGAAACCAGTTTTAATGCGATAATGTATTTATCAAATTTCTGAATTAGCAGTGTACGTATATACATACAGAGCCTCTGCTTTTCTATAACCATTGTAAACGTATTTTGTTAGGAGAAACATTGCGGTTAATCACTAATGAAAATCAGATCACACCTGACCACATATAAAACAACGTGCATATGGCTTGACGATTTTGTAAGACGTGAAGGATTTCAACTCTCACTTATCAGTTGCGTTGTTGCGTTATCACTTATCACGGGATCATTAATGTGAGGGTTCTTCTTATATATTGTGCCTATCCGTAGGCATACTTATTATATTATACGTGGGTAAGTGTAGAAAAGGTGGTTATAGGTACAAAGTCGCCAGCATGCATGTCTGTATGTTACACACGTATGGGATATTCCACGACTTCTTATAATCTTCTGTCATCGATTTTTCCCCTCCCCCGAAAGTGGTATGTTATAAAGCATTCCGATTACTTATCAGTTTAAAAATATTCGAAAGAGTTATCACTACGTCTAGAGCAGCTCGAAATAATATACATTTTCTTAGCAGTATATCAGCCAATTCAATAAACCTGTCTATTATAAAAATTAAAAATATCATACCAACAGAATCAGGTTTTCCATTTCAATCCTACAGACACAGTGCAAATCAGAAAAATTTTCAATCGTTGCCTCATTCTCATATACAGGGATGTTTTTTTTTTTACATAATAGTAGAATAATTTAACGAGAGTAAAAATACTCGAAGATGTTGAGAGCTGGTAACTTGAGGTTCATTGGGCATCGAATGCCCTTTATACACGCTTATGCTTGTAGTGACAACCAATGAGTCGAACCGAGAGATACGATGAGTTACATAATCTATTTGACATACGTTACTGCCGCCCGGCAACTACATATATACATACAAATAGGTAGTCCTCAATAGGTATACTTAGTAAACACCTTATGTATAATACTTACTTATCAAGTACTATACCTGCAGCTAACCACATCGTACGATTCCTTCACTTCCGCGACACGCATATCACACAGCTTATAATCTACATTAACTAACTATATTTTTTGAAGTTCGAAAATGCGGGAGAGGAAGCCATCCATCATTCTTACGAAGAGACTAAATATTTGCCGACGGCTAGGCCATAGTTTTCGCGATGATAATATTAGTATAATATATTTTTTTCAATCCAGATTCTTATAACGAACAACTTCCATTTAAAAATCAAAATAATGGGTGAAATTTTTTCTAGCAATGACATACTAGTAGAATAAACCGGAACAACATACAATGAAGTGATGAATATCACGCGGCTTGGCTTCTACAACACGGATCGCAGCTTCGGCACGGCTCCATCTCATTTCATTATACGTTCGGTTTAGGTAGGCTCGATTTGGCCAGGTGAAACTAGGACGGTATAGAAAGCTTGCTGGTATTTCAACTTCGACGAAAAAAAAACGAGACGGTCATTGACCTAATTTATTTTCACGCTTTTTTAATCGCCAATACACTGATTGGTATACAAGGTGATATACGTATATAAACGACACTCGTGATGCGTGATTTGTATAGACATTTGCCCGTTATTGAAACGAAATGCATGTATAGTATTATACAATCTTTTTCTGCATTATTACCACATCTTTAGGATACCAATTCAAGCTTTCTACTATGTGTACATATATTTCAACTCATCAAAATGTTCGAATCTTAATCCCCCCGATATGTAGTATGAACGACGTATGTATCTCGTATGACGTCACAAACATCCGCAAGTTTTCAATCCTGCGCCAGGTTGGTAATGCAGGGAACAACTATAATCGACGTAGCCTTCGTCTTTTGACAATACCGGAGAAAAAATTCTGCTAAATTTTTCCGTAAAAGTCGAGTTAATGTTCAGTTCCAATAATAGATCTCTTATTTGGTTGGTTACGATGTCATATTTTCCGCAGACATTCAAACCGCATTTGGGACTTTCGGTTATGGTGTTGACCAACTTCGTTCGAGTAGCCGAAAACAGTTAGGAAAGACCGAAAAGCCCTTGGGAAACCCAAGATGCAACACGCATGCGACGTCGGACTATCGCTTTAGAATATTTTAACCAATCAACTCAGCTGCCACGCATCGAGCTTTTCGTCGTTCCTGGACTGGCAAATCAGCGGGCAGCAGACAGGCGATGAGTACGAACGACGGGAGGCGGCGATGGAGAAGAAGGAATTGGAGTGGGAGACGGAAGTTGTACTGCCCGTCTTGACCCGTAGCTGTTGAAGAAAGACGGGGGGGGAGGTTCACATTCAACCTTGTCGTAGACTGCAGGAGAAACCTGACTTAAATTTAGACCTCATTGTATACCATTGATCTTTATTTCACCTTATGATTCTTGACGAGAACACGATAACTGTTACGGACAATTTCTATGAAGCTGAGCTAGCGGCAAAACCTTTTAAACTGTTTAAATTGAAAAAATGTGGTTCAGTTTTGTCCTTATTATTCTATAAAAGTATCAGGGGTTCAAAGTATTTCACAAAATCGTTATTTCTGGACTTTACTATAATATTATTCAAATTAACGTTATAAAACGTTTTGCTGCTAATTCGAGCTGCTAGCTTCAGGCTCCTCGAAATTTTGGTAAAGCTGATGCATTTCAATGAATATTTTCGTCTGACGTATATCTACCTTCTGATTTTTCCTTCGGTATGACAAACAAGTCAAAGACTATCCGTAATCACCGGGTAATAACCCACCGAATCCAAAGGCTAGAAATGAAGTGCGTCTGTCGTCGCTTCGTCTCGTTCTCCCGCCTCTTATGTAACTTGAAATAATAAAACAGCGAGTAAAACAGAATAACCTTAAGCTTGGTGCACACTGTAAGTTGTTTTTTTTCAACTATGTGTAGGATGCTTCTTTGGCGATTATTATCTCGATGTTTTACTTCATTGGAAGACGAGGTGAAGAATGTATGTTGGGATTGATATTATTGTGGTAGGTTTTTTGGTTTCTCATTTTTAGTCTATATGCCAAAATCAAGTATACTATATGAAGTTTCTGTCGTCACACTTCCGGAGTGATCGTGAACTAAAACTTCTGTGTATTAACAGCGATCGGCGGTCTTCCAATGCACTGCCTTTGGACTGGTTCGACAAGTTTCAAGTGAACTTACCACTTCATAATTATATGTTGCAACTTAAGCATGATGTAACAGCAGAGAGCTCAAGATGTATGTAAAAAGACAGCTATATAACGCGTTTGTCGATGTGAGCATTTGTGCGGACAGCCGTGACACCTGCGACCTTTATGGTAATATGAAAAATCCTGACGCGTTTTATGTTGACACTGTCTCTTATATTATGCTTTGATCGTCGTATCATTGGAATTTTGAGAAAATTTAATCGATGCGAAACCTTCGAGCAGCACTCGAAATTACAAAACTTATCAATCTGTATATGCGTACGGGGATCATTGTAAATTAATGAAAAGATCTTCGTGACTAATGACACATCGATACATCATATTCTACGCTCGAAGATGTCAAATTAATAATTTGCTCATCACCCCCTTCATATGTGCCGGTAGATGTGCATAATATATTTGATTGTGGATCTGGATAGGGAAGGATACAAAATTTTTATCTAGAATATGGACAATATAATAGTTAGGTGATTTTTTTCATGATTTTCATTAATGGTTCGATTTTCTCAGTCAATAATTCAAATTCCACAACAAGCACGGATAAGATAAGGTAGATGCTAAACGAATTTTTACCAAGTCCATTGAAATAATTCAGGGGATGCTACAGTCAGTCCTTAACGACTACGTTTTTAAATATTTCCTATATTTTAGCTATAATCAGAGGTTTTGCATATCGTAATGAAAAAACTTCATGATGGCCGTATTCTACATGCAATTTCGAACACAAAAACATATCAATACGTTTTGGCTTTAACTCAGTCGATAAGAACTGATTGTAGCATCCTTTTAATGTGAATATGTGACCGGTTGACTATGACTTCAATGAAAATTTAAACAAAAACCTGTTAGTTCGATGCTATTTATTGTAGGTAGGCTTGGAAATGGCGATTAAAGTACGCAGGTGCAGATTTTCCGGTACACGATAATGATATACTTATGTCAGTTTGAAAGATCCTCGAGATGCACACTTTGGTATGAATTCCCTTCAATCACATGCCATGTCTCTTCCTCCGAGCAAACTATGTCCCTGCATTCGTCAATATTTTAACGATTAGTGACTTTCATGTTATACGTAATTTCGTGACGATGGACTTTGCCGTACTTGGATCTTGGACATAGGACCTTTGGAACGACTTTGGATCTCTGACCTTTGCATGAAAAGATGCTAATTTGGTCTTGTTTATTAACAAGTGTGTAGTAGAGTAAAGTTTCCACAGTGAAGGGAGCTTCATACTCTGTACGTTCAGAGGCTCGTTTCAATCGACGTAGAATGACTTGCATATTTCGTACATATGTAGAAATATTTCACAACTATGCGGATTTTCTTGATTCTCGTTATTCCAAATCTCTGACAAATTTTCTTCGACGCATATTCGCGGGAAAAGAGATCATCAGATCGAAATATGAGGCTTCAGGGCTACAAGATGAGTGCAAACGTTGCTAATGCTGCGCAAGGTCCTGTATGCCTACAGTAGATAATAACTTGGCGAACCTGATGTCGCAAAAGGTTCGTGCGTGACTGTTTGTTAGCAGTTAAAGCAGCTGCTTCTTGCAAACATCACCGCTGCTAGAGCGACGGGTATTAGATGGCTTCTGATCATCGGCAAGGCCTTAGTTGTTATAGCATAACGAACAACATGGGAGATCAGGAGATGATGTGCGTGTATCCATGGACCGTCCTCATAGGCGCGCCCATGCAAGCTGGTTACATAAACGTGCAAAAACGTACTTGACGAATACGTGGAGTGCATATGTATGGGGTGTCCGGGCAAAATTCGCATGACGAAATAGCGGAGGTCATTTTTTACACTCACATGACTACTTTGTTTCAAAGTACTTATACACCCTTCCACCTTTCTACTATTGCACGTATATCTACTTACTTTTGCAGTTACGTAGATATAAACGTTTCGTTTTACCTCTACCTCTACAAGCTATACAATTCACGCTTTTAAGCAATGCGCGATTCGAGTTGGGTGGAAACGTGACCTTGAACTTCATTGCTCTATCATTCCTTAGTGGCCTACCTACGTATTTAATAATAAACATAATCTCTCGACGCCATATTCGGAGTACATACCTGCGCGAAACCACCGAGATGCAATGTTGTCGTGTAATACGTGAATTCTGAAAATTCTTGACTTCTCTCAATTATTCTCTCCGCATGCCCGTTTTGTTTCGAAACTTTTTGCTACCTGAATTTTTTTCTTTTACTCCCTTTTGGAGGCATTATTGAAATCTTAGACTGCGGTTGTCTTCAATTCGGAGAATTAGTGAGACCACAATTATACGTAATTTCTTTCTCTGGGACTTATCAAGACAAAATGTCTGTAATTTTAACTAATAACTGCAGTGCCGTCCGATTGAATAACTTATAATTTATCCTTATCGCAAAGTGATTATTACGCTATGGAATATGGAGTTTACGATAAGTAGTCAGGTGAAATTAGACTAGATAAAACAAAAATCTTGATAATAATACCGACGATGAATTTATATACTTACCGTGGGCCATGCTATACTACCAGTTGAGAAAACTGTTCATGCCAAAGTAATTGATTTCTTTGTTTGCTCACTCGCCAATATATTTGCATTGTGAATCGTGAAAATCATGCCTTGAGTGCTTATTTTGTCATGGTACTATATACATCGTGCGTCAAAAGTTGGTACCTCTAGTGGTATTCACTTAACCACACATGGTTACGTGAATTATTTTCTTCGTGTGCGAAATAATTATTACCGCGTGCGGAATTAATTTCTGAACGCATGAAAAAGTTTGAATCATGTTTCCGGTTGGTTTGACTATTACGCAACCTGGTTTAGGATATGAAACGCGTATTTCTGAAATTGTATAACGTTTTCGTTCGTCGTGTGAATTATATAGATATGATAGTACGAATTCAACAAAGGATTCCCTTAAATAAAAATCAGAGTATTATAGTTCAGAGTGTATAAATACGTCAGAGGCATTCAAGAGTTTCGAAAAAATCTGAATATACGTTATACTTCTTAAAAATATATATTACTAAATTTCAGACAATTATCCTACAGTTGCGAAATAATGATTTTTTCTAGAAGTGAATCGCCATACGTTAACGTTACGAACTTCAATAGAGGCATCATACAAAAGTTATCACACCTCCATCTAGGTTATCATGTACCACATCCGTCATCATTTTAAAATTACATTCCGTATATATAACCCGTATTATAGGACAGTATTTTTATACAGTAAAATCCGGTTATACGACGCAGCGTCCCAATAAATAAATGCGGTGCGAATACTCGAATGACGTCGGTTGAGGTTGCGCAGTTATACCCAGTGAAGACAACTTACATTACAATTTCTTACACCCAAATTTTTGCAATCATAAGTAACAAATGCATAAATTAAAGTACGAAGGAATTATACAGGTGAAAACGAATATCTAAGTATGTGTTAATGAAATTTGACGAGTAGTATCACCTCTGGTGAGCGTCATGAAGTTAGTAACGTTACCGGAACGATGCATGTTTAGGAAAAATCGCTAACTCTCATCTTTATGACTTTCCGAAATTTAGCAAACCATTATAAACAAAATAGAAACTAATTCTGGAATAGCCAACTGCTTGAAAATCATCTTAAAATTGCCCAATAATAATTTTTTCACCTTGATGTATCGTTACCTTAACGTTACTAACTTCAGCCTCATATCCTTTGCGCCTGTTTTCCGGCAACTGTGGTTACACGGATGCGATTCCCAATAATAATAGTAATCACAACGATGCAGGAATCTTTAATTCACCACGCCATTTCTGACCCTCTCATACCATTTGAGGGTGCAACAAATAATGCCGTATAAGCGTGAGGTTGAAAATTCACCATTTATTGCAGGTTATGGGGAGGCAGCAGTACATCGTTCGGCCCATGGTGATGGACAGCGGAGGCGTCGGAGTCACCGGCGATAATGGCGTGCAGGTTGCCGGCAGCAGCGGCGTCGTCAGCGAGGCGGCCCTCGCCCATGCGCCAACCCTCACAGAGTCCACCCTCCGAGAACACGGAATCCCCTTGCATCAAGCCATCAGACAGGTACGATCGGTCATTGCAAATCCTTACACGCTTGTTATCCCTTTCAGTCGCTCATTTTTCAACTTAATAATTTCGCCTGAATTTTGTTACACGGGGGTTTTCAGGATCGCTGATCACGAATTTGAACTCAGAATTTGATCACTTCTGAATCCAAGATGGCGGATCCAATATGGCGGATGTAAAATCGAAAAACTATAAAAATTCGATGATTCTTGCCGAAACTTGTTACTTGCGGGTTTTTGGGGTTATACGAAGTAACAAAGATTATTTGAAGTTGTAAATAAACTAGATAAGGCTACGACACATGGAAAACTTTGAGCTTGGACGCTGAGCATCCCACTGTGACCGAAAGGGTTAATACACCACCACTATCGCTCTAGCGGCCAGTCTCATATTTCATGGTCGATTTACCATATTAGGGGAACTAACCTTTAGGTTATAACTTCAATGTGTTTCTAGTTATGTCGAAACCTCAATACCTCTACCCATTGCCTCAAAAACAAAACTTGAGAATCTTTATTGCTTTGTTACAGTTTACTGAATTTCAGATCATCCTAAAGTTTGAAATTAATAATTCTTTTTCTTCTGACAATGCATTGTTATCCTCACAGACTGCTGCGATCAAACTATCTAGCCAGGAAATATGATTACCATGAAATTGGAAAGACTTCAAACAAGTTTAGGCTGATCCAGGGTTCAGGCATCGTCTATAATCAATCGTTCGTAGGAATAACATTTCTTCATACAAGCACGGATGATTCTTTGGCAGACCGATAGACCGTTTCTTTTCACAAAATTAGATTTGTAACACAGTTGGTCATTTCTTTTTGTATGTCCAAGGATGAGTTAGCGCAACGCCAATGTGACGTCACGTTGGCGGTAAGTCAAAAGAGTGACTCATCAAATGAGACCTGGCCCCGTGACCTATGCCTATTATAACTCTTAATCCAAATCTATATGTCGAATCATTAGTCGGTCAATAGCGGTTTTATTAGCTTTTCCTTTTCTCGTTCTCACATTGGGAAGGATTAGAACCGCAACATTGAACATTTGCATTTGGCAGAAGTAATGTTATTGGTTATTATTTGTATAGTAGGTATAGCTTGTATACCTACTCTAATTAGTAATATCTGTGTGACAAATTCTTGTTAATTTTTCAAAGTAAAGCAATTTTTTACTTTCAAATACATATATGAATGGGATTTCATCTCTCCATCATCCGACATTGTGTATTTGCAAGTACAAATCGATTCACAGATTTGTTGAATTGAATTATTTCGTTTTGAACATTGAAATGCAACCTTCAATTGAATTATGAATGGTGGAATGGTTGAATGATCAGATACCGTATCACCATGCACCATTGTTTGGTTTTCACTAAGGTTTCAGAGTCAACACACGAATTAATCCTGATCAATAGATTGGAAAAGTTGTATAACATGAGAATAACGGCCGCGAGCGTTATAAAGCTTGTAAACCACCGAATGAATAATGTAGTGTTTGTTGTCCACCGTCAATAAAAGAGACAACGCACCACCATTCTTTCACCTTATAATATGATAGGCTGGAATTCTTAAACTAAGAAAAAATTTACCACACTATGTATAATACAAGTTGAAACTAGAAGGGGATTTTTGCGTACCCTTATATAATGTGTTTAGAAATACATAACTATCTCAATGGAATCAACGAACGGTGTAGGTATCATAACGATGTTTATCAAAGAAGTTTGTGATAATGTCTCAAGTGAGCGTGAAGTTTTGAATTCTTTTGAATTTCAGTCTATAATCGTAGTTTTGTCAGAACAAAACATCATTTCATATTCTGTAGACCAAAACTTGCGTTTCACAAAATGGGCACTGTATACATAGGTATATGTATACTCCAAACTTTACATTTATTTACTTTTATCTGGATGTCGGTGAAGCCTGTACGAAGGTGTATGCGGGTAGCAAGGTGCGGTAAGTTTAGCCTAACTTTGAGCACTATAGCGGTAAACGAATGGTTTACACCGTTTACACCTATAGGATGTACTCACACAACTCGCATGTATTATGCGTTTGCAAACAGAGTACAGGAGTGTCCATGCCATAGGCATATCGACAAATGCTATGCATATTTATAGGTACATACATATTGAAGATGCGGTTGAGTATGACAACCAGGAACATGTCTTATAGGGGCTAGTCAATAGTCTCATATCAGTAAATACCTCACATATATTTGGTTTATACGCATCTGTATAGGATACCCGAAAGTTAAACACAGTTAATGGACCACTTTTTCCATCCATTCAATTGCTACCGCCGTTTCGAGCAGGGAATTCCGGTTCCCTTCTATATATAAACACAAGGTGAAATTAAATGTAAGATATAAGATATAAATGGGACAAAATGTTGGATATGATTCATCCTTCTTGCGATATGAACAATAATTAACAATCGTAAGATATAATTATGATTACTTATTTATTTTTTAATCTGTGCAGTTCGAGGGCTGGTGGTCGTCGTTGACATGCGTTGCGGCCGGCAGTTCACCCCGCTTTGTGGTCGATGGACAGGCCCCGTTGCGGCAATGTCTTCATCCAGAAGCCTGCAACAAGGACCTCGACCTGCCTCCGCAATACACCGTCTTCCATGACCTACGCAAAGAGTTTGCCACCTGTTACTCATCCCAAGAAGACCTTGCCGCCCTCAGCATACAGGATATGCTACAATGTATCCTTTTATTTCTCGTTCTAAGCACCGCGTAACTATGATTTAGGAAGTTCAAACCTGATCTGAATTTTGGAGGGGGGAGGGACAATGTATGGAAAACCTGAATCACAGAACTATAGACCTATATTTGGAGTACACTGAGAAAAATTTCATTTTGTTATTGTTATCGCAAAGGAAATTACAGTAAACTGTGAACTATCGAAGTAACGTTTGAATGTTGTTGAATTGCAGGAAAATGTAGTACGTAATACAACTAACCGTATATGTATACATACTAAATTTTTTGGAAATTGAACAAAGACCTGTTCGTTTAGTTTGTTACATTTTTTTTAAGAAAACAATATGACAGGTAACCCTTTTATTGCACCAACATCAAATTAAGTCAACAGGCAAAAGAAAATGTACAGTACGATTGATAATATCAAAAATAAATATTAACGTGTAATAAATTTTTTGGTTACAGTTACCAAACAAATTTTCGTTTCAATAGTCAGGACCATATTTTTTGCTCTTATATTAAAAAAAATTCAAATAATTAAGGATCGTGTACTTGTAACCGTAACTAGAAATTCTTCTCAGTGTGTACAAATATTGGAGAAATATGCATTTGCTGCCATAGTACAGTAATATATCGTTCGTTTATCGCATATGTGCTTCCAATAAGGCGTATGCTGTGTTCACGGTGCATGTGCCCCCCTCCGCCCCTTTTCTCCTTGCTTGCCACTCATACCTTCGAGGCTCGAATTACTCGCTGCAGTCGCATAGAAACCAACTCGGCGTTTCTGGATTAATTCTAGGACTTAAGAACGGTTCAACGTTATTATAACGCGCTCTGGCAGACATTATTATTGTTTATTAGTGAGATGAACATATAGCTATGATAAAATTCCAGAGATTATCTCTCGCCACTGATCTTATAGACGTATATACATACATATGCGATACGGTTTGTCCGTCGGGTTTTCGTTTAGTTGGAAACTTCGTTAGGGTTCTTGTGTAGTTTGAAAATCTCAATATCATGCCGAAAACATTGGCTTCCATTCGTCATATACCTCGGCTAATTAGTAGCAAATCCAATGTTTTTAGGTGCGAATTCATTTTTCATATAACGTCACTTGTCCGTGACGCAGGGTGCGATTCTATCGAACAGACAAAGTGTACATATCATGTACTTTCGCAACTGATTCCCGGCGTCAACCCTGCCGAGTCATGAGGTTGAAGTTAGTAACGTTACTCATATAAAACATACATACATAAACATACTCATATTTTGAAAAATCAACCTCTTGAAAGTAATTTTTCTAAATTTCTATACAATATAAATTCTAACGTTACTAACTTCATTCAGCCGCCGATTACCGAACGAATCACACAGAATTCTCTGGTGTGTCAGGTGAACCTCCTTCGAATAGTAAAAGTAGTTTGCTGCAGTGTACAACAACGTGCATATATATGTATGTACCTGCGAAAGACCTAAGTGTAACCTTATATTACACTGGTGCAGGGCTGCCCCCGGGGGCGCCCAAGTCGTCACGTCGTTGGTCGTCTTATACCTACGTAAGTTAGCAAGTACGTAACGGTCGATGCGCATGCGCACTTCATCCGGCCCCTCTGACCGAGTCGAAACCGAGTCGAAACCGAGTCCCCGACGTGCCCCGATGCCCCGATACGAGCATAAGCGGCGAGCTTGACGGCTAGCGCTCGTTTCTACGTTGTACTTACTTACCACGACGACGACGACGGGAACGACGAGGAACCACATTGCCGACATCTGTACATCCGCGCGTTTCTTCATCCTCGTGAGATACCCTGAGATCGGAAGTTTTTTTGTACTTTGTATTTTTTTTTTTTTTTTTCGACGATCATAATAAACAAGCGCACGCGCGGCTAAGGAGGAGGAAGAAGCAGAAGAAGAAGAATAAAACGGAAGAAAGACTGAGAGGGAGGAAGGAAATTATTATACCTGAAAATATACAGCAGAAGTATAATTATCTTATACGAGATTCGACAACAAGTTGTATTCATAACCATATGTAATAACAACTACGTTCGTTTGCTACCTGGAATTTTACGTAAGTTGCAAATATTACTACTTACATGTATTTCGAATTTTTATCCGTATTACTTGTGTGGATATATACTTATATACGGCGACGCATCTTTTACCGCGATCTACGTATTATGTTCTTTAGTGTTTGATGGTAATTGTTTCAACGTGTAACTGAAATCTGTGGATTAGTTAGAAAATTATTGAATATACCGATTAGAATAGTCTTGGGGAAAACCAGTAAAATCAGATTCTCCATAGATATGTGGGAAGAGAAATTTTTGCATATTCAAGTACGAATACTGCATACTTTATATATTTATTATAAAAATTTACTAGAGTGGCATCGTAATATTTCGAACTGCTTAAAAAATTCTCTTTTTCGCTTTTTCCTTCAATTTTCGATTCATATCTTTTAATTTTTCCATACTTGCCATTTAGGTGGCGAAATTTGTCTTCTTGATAAAAAAAATTGTTATTTTCAGTTTTATCGATGCCAGAAATTATAATATAACAAGATAGAGAGAGAGAAAGAGAGACACGTGGCAATCGGAATTATCGTTTATCCGACATAGTTTTCGTTCATTAGCGCATGCGTCTGTATTCTTACATCTAAGTATTATAAAATAATATACTTACCTACACAGATTAGCGCAGGTCCGGAGGGACTTAGGGGAAAAGCTTGCCGAGTGTGATATTATTGGGGGGGCTAATCATGATCTTGTACGGCTATGCGTTGCCTGCGATACGGGTTATTTTCGACACACATTGGAACGGTACCACCTGTATCATCAGTTCATGCATCTGTCACCCACCTGCGTCTTGCCATTGATATCTAGGTAATGTTAAGAAGCGATTAAGTCGCAGCGATTCGGGTAAGAATAGAACTGTAGGAAGATTTTTTATTCCGTATGAAACCCCGTAGGGTTATTATAACAATTAAGCCTTCATCATTTTATAATGTCATATATTCTTTAATACGATTAGGCAAAAAAAATTTTGTACCGATCTTTGGATCACATTAACACACATCGCCGATATAATTTTTCGAACAGAAGTTTGAAGTATCATCCTGGATTTCCAACTTTGAGCAGTCGTGCAATGATAATACACATACATACATGCGTAACAAACACGTTTCACAACTCGAGATCACTTCAGTGTTGTGAATCATCTGAATACGAGTGCCTGTAGATAATAAGATAGTAAATTTAAAGTATCGATGCCTCGGATTATGTATACACGAGGAAGATTAACAAACGATATAATCAACTTTCGATTTGCTGTCCCAAAAGATTTTCCATAATGGCGTCGTCTGAGTATGCCATTGTTCGTTTATCTGTCATCAGATAAGATTTTATTTGATTTCTTTGATTGAAATTAATCCTAGTAGACATGCATACGTAAGGTAATTCGAAACAGTTGTCGCGATTATAATTAAATTTCACTCAATCTTGAGAGGTGACTTTTAACACCGTCGATTGTAAACGTTGCAACGCTTAGAAACTGCACTTTTCAAAGCTTCTGTTCTGCCGGCACCGAACGAAACGAACACTTCGCGATACAGTGAATACATGCGGCAACGATTGGATATTGCAACGGGGAACAATAAATACCTATTTACAGTAGCGTAGACGAGGGAAATTGAGGTAAAATAAATAAGCAAAAGCGACCGGCTTGTTCCCTTGGACAAGTCGTGCCGATTGGATACTGTTATCAGCGTTCACGGATTAAAGGTCACCCCCGTGAAGATATTGGTATACTTAATGGCTTAGCGACCGTCGCAACGATACCGCGCAGTTCAGGCCGCAACTCCGTTGCACTCGTCCTCCATTGCCTGGCGGCTAGGTATTATTGTTAAACATAAATTTCCATTCCCGTAACAAAAGTACGCGATATTTCTATTTGGTTATTGAAAATTGTATAATCGTGCGGTATTTCAGCTTGTCGATTATTTCGCTGTGGAATATATGTATAGTAGTCTGTGCGTTATTTTAAATCCATTTTTCGATATCGCTTTTTCGCCTCGATCTGCAACGCTGCACTTGGAGTTTACGTTTAAGAGATAATCGTGAGACGCGAGGTAAGCATTATTTTATACAAACTATGTGTGTTCGCACGTAGGTATGTACCGATATACCTACGCGCTTCGCGCGCATGAAT
Source organism: Diprion similis (assembly GCF_021155765.1). Classification (NCBI taxonomy): domain Eukaryota; kingdom Metazoa; phylum Arthropoda; class Insecta; order Hymenoptera; family Diprionidae; genus Diprion; species Diprion similis. The sequence goes on from NC_060110.1 coordinate 23,857,378, forward strand.
CAGTACAGTAGAACCTCTCTTTTTTTAATTTTGTATATTTTTCATTTCTTTCCCGATATCCTCTAAAGTTTCAACCTCTAAGTTTCAATAATAACTTGAGACTCGTTGTCGGATAGCTTACGCGACATTTTTTTCAACAGTCCATATAGACGAGCTGTTCGGTGAAAAATATGAAGGGTTCTACCGTATATTTCAGCTCCGATAACCGGTATATAATATTATTAACGCTAATGCGATCAACACGGTCGCAGAAACGTCCATCTTGTACATTTACATCAACATATGCATTTATTTACTTGGAAACAATAACCGAAGGTCTAGCGTAAGCTCCAAAGTACGAATCGCAATAGAAATGAGGTTGAGTGGGAGACGGTTTGAAGTCTGAGGTATAATAGTCGGCGAAATTACTTGGAATGGCAAAGTATTCGTTATGGATGGGGGGGATATTGAATTCCATGAATTTGGTACGTTTCATTGCAATTCACCAAGCCATGACCCCGTCGAAATAATGTAGAAATTTTACAACATCACGAAGTGAAGAAACTTACAATTAATGCCTGTCATTCTTTAAAAGGCTACCACAATTTTAATCGTCCGAATTGTTGGGTGTTTTGCACGAAAGTTTTTGCGAATCAACCAATCGTACATTCAATTTTAATCCGCGACTCAACACGTAGAAGAGCAAGTGAACCTTCTACTCGTCACCTCCGGTTCCGTGGAATACAAGCTTCGGATTTCCGCCACCTTTTTGAAACGCTAGCAAATTCTAAACTCTGTTACATACTATATGTATATTATACCGCTTTCCTAGAGTAGGTGTAACTTTTGTTCTTTCGTACTGTTGTCAGGTATACTATACCACACCATATCACAATGTAGGTACTCTGCGCAACGCTCAGTGTATATCAGGTACATACAGGAATGCATCGTTAACGCTGGCACTTACTTTGTGCAATAAACGAATGTCCATAGGCGTAGAGCACGTTGTTCGTTAACGGTTCTACCTTCGGTTCAGGTATACTTACTTCAGTATATTTCCACCACGTTAACGAAGTTTGAAAAATAGTCGAGCAGACCGAACTTCTCGAATTCTGACGGACTTCACGCTATCTGTTATTTAAACCTTATGATCCTTGTACCCGGGGATCTTGTAAGCGTGTACTACAATTATAAACAGGTATGCGTTATACATTATACCTACTTATCTATCGTATAGTCTGACTCGTTGTCAAGTACAGTCCGCTAAAGATAATTCCCGACGAACTGCACCGGCCGACAATAATACATGCTCAGGATAACTCGTTCCTAAGTTACAAGCTTATACCCACCTATACTAACTACATGCCTAAGCAACAGCTGATTTTACCTGTGTGGCCCGCATGTAAGTCGCTCTCTGTTGGGGCTGATACTGTGAACATTGCTTGCTACCTGACCCTACAGAGAGAGAGAGAGAGCCGCTTATGCGGGCCTCGGGTTAATAAATCAACTCCTCTTACTCGCACTCGTAGTTTTTGTATAATATGCTTTACGGTTACCTCGAAACGAATGGCCTTGTGTGCATGTACCTACCTACGTGACGCTGTTCGATTTTCAACTTTGCAGAAAATAACAGAAGCGAAATAAAGCACCTTAGTTCACGAGAGGTCACTGCCTCCATCCAGATAATATAATGATTTATTCGCATAATATCCGCGATGACTATACCTATAGTCAATTACCTGCCCCTGAACGTTAATCCTCCTAGCCATAACGTCCGATGCAGGTAATTCCAACATTTCACGTCTAATGTACTTGCTTGCATAGTACCTAGAATTTTAGTTTAATACTTATTGTGTACGATACGACTCGACCGAATCGGCACTGCAGCCTTGAAGGTATGTAGGCATTACAATTCGAGCTCGAACGTAGCGAAATGTGAGACAATGAGTATGGCGTTATACCTATACCGAGATACATACATGCATACGTGCATCGTCTACATAGATTGTATGTATGTATAGCGCCGAAGAAAATCATATTTCCTTAACAATTTTAACACCAGACTTTGGCCTGACACCGGACACGGAGAATGATTACCATGTGAAGGAGGTTCAAGATATGGTGACTATCATTCAGAGGATGATTAAAGATGGTAAGACACAGACTAAGGAACGAAATTAAAACAAGAAAAAAATACCAACAATTCGATAGCAGCGATACTTACCTGTTTATTACCAGATGGATAACATTTTCAGCCGGATGTTGTCTTATGGAAGAACTAATTATTATATTCATTAAATTTTTCTTTATTCAATCCGTAATGACGTATTTGGGGAACGGCTAGGTAGTAAGTCATTCAAAAGTTACGTAAGTGGAAGGAATATCGGGGGTGTTGTTATGCTTATATCACCCTTATACGGGGCGGAGGGGATTCGGGATGAACGTACCATTGAGTCCCGAATCGAAATTAAGAAAAGAGAAGATAAAACATTCAGAAAAATCGCCAGTAACTCTCTTTGAATCAATGAGAGTGAATTTATTCGAATAGTATACTACATAAGAGAAGTGAATCTGAGCAAATTCGATTTTCAAAAGCTAAGCTATCGACAATTTTGAAGAAAGCTTTATAATTAGAAAATTTCGAATAATAAAACTTGGATGTTTTTTTTTCTCCTCTTCTAACTTTTGATTCAGACCGTCGACCCTTTCTTAAAGGGGTGCCCTGTTCAATTTCGACGTTGACTTATATATCTCCGACATCAAAGTCCACGTATCTTAAACGAAAGAAGGGCTTAACAGTCTTATTCTATATGCAATTCTCTACGAAAACAATCAAACATACTTTCATTTAACGCAGAAATAAAGACGTGGCATAAATTCCACGACTTTACTATTGCGACTTTGTAAAATCCATGCCAGTCATGACATTTATTTATTTCTATGTCAAGTGAAAATGTTTTGGAATGTTTTTCTTCAGAATTGCGTATAGAATGGGGCTGTTAAGCCCTTTTTTTAAGGGGGGGTTAAAAATTGATTAGAAAAACATCACGTGATCAATGGACGCCCCCTTAATAATGTATTATTTTTCAGCGAAATCTTTTTTCCTACTTCATCTAAAATGCACCGGATCTATGTAACAATGTAATACATACTATTGTAATATTGTGATATCCGTGTTCACATGTATCATCATCGGGATTGTCGTATACTGGAGTATATCAAACAGTCATAACTGTGGGATCTGAATACATTTATTACTTACGTGTTTATCTCGGATACAATGTGTGCACTCCCGCCTTAAATAGATACGTCAGTGTGTGTGTGTAGCAGAGAGACACATGCGGCTGGAAATATTCAACAGGTGCCGGAGATATAGGGAGGATGCGTGCATCATGTACACATACAAGCCTGCAATCTGTCATTGAACGGAGATATTATTTGCTGTTTAAATGAAATCTTACGTCTTGTTTTATATTTTACACATACGAATAATCCTCTCGGAACACATCGTACGAATTCCGGACTATGAACAATAAATTACGAGAGATATGATGAGTGTGTTGATTTGAACTGTTTTGAGCCATTTGAGGTTAGGTTGCGCCAAATTTTATTCATATTTCTCACCAAATTTTCTTCAACGACTTTTTAGCAGATTTTTTTAAGCTTTATTATTATCACGTTTCAGGTCACACATTTCTGAATCCTGAAGTGGTCAATCTTGTCCTGGAACCAGGCATATGGTGAGTCTTTTGATTTTACAAATCTCTGAAACTGTATCTCCATTGTTCTTCGGCCATTAAATTCTGAAAAATAATCCTAACGCTATTGCAGTTCGAAGGACGAAGAGGTGGACAATAATTGTGTTGTGAGAGCGCGCGGCTTACCTTGGCAGTCCTCCGATCAGGACATTGCCAAGTTCTTTAGAGGGCTTAATGTTGCCAAGTGAGTATGCAAATGCTTTACGATATATTTTTATACGATAAAAAGAATACTGTCAGATGTCAGATGCTCAAACTTTGATCAAACTTGGACTAAATCGATATTCGATAGCATTCTGAATTTATGGATCTAAAACGATAGTATTTAACTAATGGATTCCATAAAGAGTATTCAATTTTTTCAGTCACTCAAATATGAGTAAATTGATTTTAATATCTCTTAATTATTGTTTCGATAATAACTATCAGAGTTTCTCAATCGATACAGAACCGTGTAACTGATCAATTAATCCTGGCATGATCAAAATTCAAGCACATCACTTACGATACATCCTTTATAAGTCATGATTCATGAGTACCAGTGAAAAATGTACTAGATCATTCACATTTTCAAGACTCTCCAAATAATGTATTCGATTTCTATTACCAAGCATCATTGGAGGTAAAATGAAGGTATTTATAACTAGCTGTTGTATAAAGTTTGGAATTGATAGTTTAGATACAGTTTCATATTGGGATGAATTTAGATCTCGTTTATAGGATATTCGTTTGTGCATGTTTTGAGAACATTGAATCAATAGTTGAAGACATATGAATTGTCATCAAAATTCATATTTCCTTATATATTGGCTACTTCAGGGGGGCAGGTACAAGTTGAATTTTTTTTCCAATAAAATATATTGATTGTTCTTTCTTTTGTTGTTGCAATAGAAACGTGTCTCTATTATTCCATTGAAAAGTCACAGTTTTCTAATATAAGAAGTGCAATTTTGGATTTGAACAATTGTCCAAAAATATCATTAATTTTTGTGTTCAAACAGTAATATAGAACTTTATGTAACTCCTCTGTTATTGAGAAGAGTTCGTAGAGGACCTACCAAAGTAAAAAATTTCGCTATGTTTTCTATATCACCCACACTCCTGTCAAAACCAATCAATTTTGCACTCAGACAAAACAGGAATTGTTTCATCTTAAAGGTATTGTGCAGTGATTTTTTCCTTGGATTAGCCCTCGCTTACATTTTTCTGATACAATTTTTTTTTTTTTTTTCTTCTTTTTTTGAATGTCGCATGGTAACAGTAGGACAGTAAACATACGTTGGCCTCGGTGGGTCTATGTCCGCAGCATCATCGACTGATAGGAGTTATCTCGGGTCACAGATCATGCTTATAAGTTAAAGCGATGTGTTCCCTACTTAGCTTTAACTGTCATTTTAGAACTGCCATATGGAATATGCAACAAATTTTTCTCTGCCAAGTTTTGACCCTAATTTCTCAGTTCATTTCCTTTGTGTTCAAGGAACTAGGAAGTCTGCTAGAACAAGCTTTTCAGGTGTACACTCTTTATTTTCTCCACATTTTATTGTATTTTTTTGGTCCAATGTTGTGTATATTCTCCTGTGAAGTAGGAATAATTTAACCGATTAAAATTACTTGATATCGTTTTTTTGATTATCTAATAAGCTTGAATGTTTATTAATTGTGTAATTTATCTGATTTTTCGCATTGCAGAGGCGGTGTTGCTCTGTGTTTGAGCGCACAGGGTAGGCGTAACGGGGAGGCGCTAGTACGCCTAGTAAGCAAAGAGCACAGAGACATGGCGCTTAAAAGGCACAAACACCACATCGGGGCCAGATATATTGAGGTATACAAGGCTTCGGGTGAAGACTTTGTTGGTGTAGCAGGTGGTGCTAGCGGTGAGGCACACGCTTTTCTTTCACGCGGAGCCCAAGTTATAGTCCGAATGAGAGGGCTGCCCTATGATTGCACTGCCAAGCAAGTTGTGAGTCATCCAAACATATTACTAAAGTCAATTGAAATTCTTTTTTGCTAACAAAATGACGACTAAAACTTGGACATACTTACTTTCAGTTGGAGTTTTTCCTAGCTGGCGAAAATTCGTGTCAGGTACTAGACAGTGAGGAAGGTGTGCTATTTGTGAAAAAGCCTGATGGAAGGGCGACTGGCGATGCATTTGTACTTTTTGCCAAAGAAGAAGATGCCGCGAAGGCGCTTAGTAAACATCGGGATTTGATCGGTAGCCGATATATTGAACTCTTTCGAAGCACGACCGCCGAGGTTCAACAGGTACATACTTTCGAACTCAATCAATCTTGCATTATTAATAATTATGTGGCGACTTGGTAGCGTAGTGTGTGTTATTTGTTACATACACTACAATTAATACGATTAATTATGGTATGCAATAAAAAATGAAATAACAAGATACAAACTAACTTACATACTACTTACTGCTGGACTTTAAAGAATATCTGTTGTTAAGGGAGAAAAGTAGGATGGTTTAATTGTAAGTGGCTTCTAAATTGATATTTACTCATCATTCGTTTCTAGGTACTGAATAGATCAATGGATCCAAAAACGTACGAGGCCCCAACACCACTATTGGCGACAATTCCGCAAGTCCCTCTTCTTCCGCAGCATATAATCACCTCCGGAACACGCAAAGATTGCGTGCGTCTGCGCGGTCTCCCATACGAAGCACAAGTTGAACATATATTGGAATTCTTGGGTGAACATGCAAAGAATATAGTCTTTCAAGGCGTTCACATGGTTTACAACGCTCAGGTAAGCAGACAATTTCTACCAATGTTTGAACATGAAGCATCTTCTGATCAAACTAACATATGCCGTTCATGCGATATATGAAAGCATTCAAGGAAAAAAGGCCATTTTACAAGAACATTCGAACGCAAGTGCTTACTAACAACGTAACGAGGATATCTCCTGATTATGTCTTTAATCGACGATGAGCGAGTCGACCAGTTAACAATAGACCAGACACTTGGCAAAGCTATTACTAATTATACTGATAATGTTACTGTTGTCTCTTGATACCCAGGGCCAGCCATCGGGCGAGGCTTTCATTCAGATGGACAGCGAAAGTTCTGCTTACGCCTGTGCATCGCAGCGTCACCATCGTTACATGATATTTGGCAAGAAGCAACGTTACATCGAAGTATTTCAGTGCAGTGGCGAAGATATGAATCTGGTGTTGACAGGCGCTGTAGCACCACCACCTGCGAAAGCTCTACTATCTCCCGGTACGTTGACGACACATAGTCCTGCAACCCTGGCCCATCCTCCTCCTCCATCGACGGTGGCCCTGCCGAATCACCATCAGCAAACTCCCCTGTGGGATATACACACCTTGGTCCAAGCTCATCAGGCTCAGGCCCAAGCTCAGGCTCAGGCTCAAGCTCAAGCTCAGGCTCAGGCTCAGGCTCAGGCTCAAGCTCAGGCGCAAGCTCAAGCCCAAGCGATGAGAAATCAAGATTTATGGTTAATGGCTCTCGCCTCAAACCCTCCTCCCACCTCATCGTCATCTCCCGCCTCTCCAACGTCGGCGGTAACTAGTAAAGCATTGGCGCTACCGCCACCACCACAATCCCAAATCTCCGCTTATAGCATGGCCCCGCCGACATTGCACGCCCAACCTCCCCCGGCTCCGTTCTTACTGTTTAACATGCAACCCCGTTACCCAATACTGCGGGCTCCACCCCAAGGACTGTTACCTCCGTTGGTACACACTAGCCAGTTGAATCCGGCAGCTATCATGGGTCTGAAACGCTCGTGGGAAAACGCGTTTCCAGCTGAGACTGCCGGCAATCCCGCAAAACGAGCGTGGCAACCATCGGCAGCTTTCCAAAACCCGCAACAAGCCGCTGCTGCCTCAGGGCTCGCCTATCCCGCTCAATTCTATCCGCAAATGTAATGAATACAAACCTCGACAGGCAGCTCCTGCGATCAGCTAACGGACTCAACACTTCGTATGGTTTCAAGTACATATCTGTACTGCTGTCGTGGTAGGATACGTGTTCAATTAGTAATCCCCTAGTACGGAAACGGCTAAAGAACAAGGAAATTTTCCAAATTGCCTTGAAGAACGTAGGATGTACAATTAGCGAATTTTCGGCTAACTATAACAAATACCTATCTCGCGGGAAAATCATTCGCGCTGGTGCAAATCTATTCAGTCGGACGCGGCTCAAATTTTCAGCAACGTATTATTTATGCGATATTTTTTTATATAAATAATAATTATACATATATAGCCGAGATAATTCTTAGAATCGTAGCAGTTGTCACATGGCACAGATAGGGCTCGCGCAAATTTTAGATATTTTTCTATAGCTTTGGTTCAGTACCTGCAGTTCAAAAGAGCGTAATATAGGTAGGAATGGTAGCCGGTACTCATTAATAATTGGAAAATGCGGACAAGGCTTGCGGCTAATTGAATTGACTCGGTTTAATTGATATACATATATTTTTATATATATACACAAATAAATATAAATACTAAAATATATTATAAGATTATGATTACCTAGAGATATGGGTATTGGGAACCTGTATTGTACATGCTCGTGTAGATACGAAAGTTCCGTTTATCATCACTTATATTTGATAACTTTTACCCTTTTGGGAGTAAGTTGAATGACGCGCAGCGAATATTTAGGCGGGAGCAGTAAGACAATTCTCATTCCTATAACGTATATAGATGCACGGACAAATAGGACACGTTCAACTGGACCTATCGATGACAATAATTATTTGTTACGTGTGACCTATTCTTGATATATACATGTATATTATTATTGCTGATATATTGCCTGCTCGGGCGGACCTATAATATAGAAATACTAGGGACCATTTATATAATATGATGATAAATATACCATATTCATCGTTGTACAGAACGACCAACGACATTCCAATGGAAATCTTACTTTTTTTTGGAAGTTTTTTTTTTCAATATTCGTTTAACGCATTGCCAGCACCCAAGTGCCTTTTTTCATACGTGATAGAAAGTACTTACGTATTGTTAGGATCTATCAGATCAGAGCTACTGTTGATGATGATAATTAGTATATTTGTACCTTTGAAGAATAGATTCTAGGAAACTATAAACTATAGGTAGGCACTATAATTCGCTCTCAAATCAAGATTTAATAATGTCTTGTAATATGTATATAGATATAGTAAGAATATTATTATTTCAAGTATAGTATGATACAGTGGTTACAATGACAGGCCTTTGACAAACCAAATCTTTGTACAAGATTTGACCTTTCAACATCATTTAGCAAAAGTTCAAATTTCAATTTGGTATAAGCGAGCCCTAATTAACACTGAACGTGGTCTGCAATATTCTCATCTCGTTTATTTCTATAAAGATGGAAGTAAAATAAGTGATAATCAGACTTTTGACATTCTTCCATGCGTACCTATTTTCTACATATTATTATGATTAGATGTTAGGAATAGTTATTCCATCCAATATAATATAATAATTCTTAACCTTAGCATAGCTCTTTTTTCATTCTACGAGACGGTTTTTCGCATCCTCGATTCTCTATTGTACTACAGAATTAGGATCATTCGAACGTTAATTCTGGATTCCAATACGATTCTACAACAGTTCCAAATAGGATCAAGTGGGATAACCTGATATCTATCGATAGGCACTAGAATTTTCTGTCAAGCATTGAACAATTGTGGCGAAGAGAAAAGTAGTGATAGTAGGAACACAGTGGTACTTTAAACTGTTTACAATCCTAATCTAAAATGTTCATTTTAAGCTTGCCACGATCAATGCTTTGTTCTTAGTCGCAGGTAGGGGCCGCAAGTAATTTCCAACGACCCCCCTCCCTCCCACTGCTCCTCACTCCCTCTTCACCAATATTTAGCACTTTTTTCATCGAGATCTTGTACTTAACTCGGTGTTGGGAAATCCAATTTCTTCCACATTCCCCATTGATTGGTAATTAATAACCAACGTTAAAGATATTAATATTTTGAAGCTGTTGAGCACTCAGAATTGTTAAATTTTTTTTCTTAGAGAGTTGTATAAACTTTATACGAGTAGTCTTTTGCTAAAACTGTAAAAAATTATTACCCCAATATCATTATAATTTTTTTGCTCATGCATACGATCATGTTTAACTTGCATGACTGAAAAATATGTGAGCCCTGGCGTTGCAGCAAGTTACACTGGTTTTTTTTTTTTTCTCTATAGCTCGTTTTTATATTAACAGTGAGATTTATAAAATAATCATTTGCATATGGTGTCATACATCAGTACATGCCGATATATATTTACTGTATCATGTATGTATTTATTTTTTTATTTTCTCGCAGTTTCAGCAGATCGATGGTATATTGATTTTTATGCCAATTTTGTTACTTATATACTTCCAAAATTTCTATTTATTTTCATAAATCCTTGGAGTCATGGTAGTTGTTAAATTTTACGTTAAGTAGTGTGAACAGAGTTTTTTTTGCCGAGCAACGTTCGTCATAAACATCTTGCTTCTGATGGAAGAATACGACATTTATTTTCTGAAAAGTTTAATAGACCACAACTAGTGTTTGTAAATATTTTTTATGCTAATCTAATCGAGAAACCATTTACAGGGTATCGAGATATTTATTACGACGTTCACGGCATAGTGCGAGAATCAAGTATATGCCAATTGTTTGCTGAATATCTTTCATCGGCAAGGAAATACTTGTTCCTCCCGCTTGACTAGTATAAACAACATAAATCTAACGATAACGGCTACAATTCAAGGTAGAACGAGACTATTTGGGTACGACATGTGTAGCAAGTGAATATAAATATTCTCTCTGTTATCAACCCAGTTATGTTACATATGTTATTACATGCATATAGTCGTCGGTTCTATCTTGCATCGCCTAAGAGTGCCTCTTGAAAATTCTGACAACAACTTGACGATATGGTATAGGCAAATTTTTTCGGAAATGCTGCATTAGCAGGTACTCAAGTCTAGTGTACATTACATCACTAATGATAGTTGCAGTGATTTTGGTTTCAATCGAAAGGTTCGCTAGTCGAAAGATAAATACTTGAATATATATCATGTGGCTATCACCATTTCGATACAGAAATAGCAATGAATGTATTGAGAAATAATCAAAGTAGAATACTATGTACTTTGATCTCACTACTTTCTTGCATTTGATATTTTTCGGGTAACTGTCTTCTATCAATTCCTGACGTGCCAGAATTTTCGAGAGAGATGCGCACACTACATTGCATTATAATGTTGGCTTTCGCTGGATTCACAAACAATCATGGGCAGAGACAATTATTTTCTATTATCCCTGTACTAACCGATGCTATACATATTGGACCGTGACTTGTGCTGGATGTGTTGTTTGGTGTTCTGGATGGCTAACCTGGTGACTGATAGTTATGTGTATCGTTAATTATTATATTGCATATAGTTATCTGCATTAATTATTATCACTATAGCACCTGATGTCCTATGAATATCGAGCAGTATTAAACGCTCCGGTATTGGGTCATATAGGACATATTTTAGAGGGTTTCTTTCCGATCTTTTTTTTTTTGTTTCTATTCCACCTTGTTTCCTGTTTAGTTTTCTCTCTTCCAAATCTTGTAAAACCTTGATTATATTTTTTCAACAAATAATTTATGATTCCGAATTATCAATAGACAACGTCAATTGTTAATTCATAGGATTGATTTTTCCACATTGCACCCACTACGATTCGGAATACAAAACAATGCAAATATGGTTACTTTCCAAAGAACTGATGTGTGGAGATACCACAAAGCCTTCTATCAATTTTTCAGTATGGCTATATCATCCTTCATGTTTGAAGAAGGATGTAAAATATATCAATGCTAATTACATTTTTGATGCTCAACATGTTCAAGCAAATGTTACAATTAGTAAAACTACATTTGATGGATAGGTCTCATAGAGGCATGAAATTCAGTATTTCACTTACAATTAGAACCTATAGCAAGTTTAGCCACCTACTTTTTCTGATACTTCAACCATTTATTCGAATGACACGAGATTTGACATAGGATTGGAAAACGTGCCAATGAACTCACACTAAGACAGGAATAGATCTCATTAAATTAGATATTGATATTCGCGACTGTTGAATGGATATATTATTCAATTAAGTTGCAACGTGTATCTACGAGCTCTTTGTATCTCTTCACACCTTAATAACCTTTTTCCCTTCTCCACTCCTTCGGACTCATTCTTTCTAAAAAATTTGTTGAAACTGAATGTTTTCAACAGTAGATAACTTACAGAATTTACTTACAAGCTTCTGCCTTTTTTTTGAACTAGCGAAAGCTAACACACTTGGTTAAGTGATTGGCATAAAGATAAAATTTATCAGTTCAATAATGGAGCATTTTACACGAATTCTAGCAATACTGGGACTTAGGACTATTTATCGCTGTATACTCTCTGTATGTCGATCATTATATTAATATTAATAATCATGTTATTAATAAATGTACTCGTGTCTCGTGGATATATACGCTTGTTGGGTTGGTGGACTTTTACCTTGATACCTTATTCATTGCTCGTACTTTTTGTTCAATCTTTCTCACAAGGCATTTTTCAGTTTTAAAAAAAATTTTTTTTTGTTTCCTTCCATTTTCTTTATTCAAATTTCATAGATTTACTTAGATACTGTTGAACTATGTATTCCCATTTGAGTATACTTGTGCACGCATGTACATACCTTACATACTGGCATACAAGTATCAGTGCTTTTTTTTTATGTATCGTATGTCGGTATATTAATTACATTTTCTTTGCAAGGTAGATCGCTTGTAAAAACGACGCTGAACTCATACAACAGGTGATTAATAAATAACGTCGGGATAAAATCTTGGATATTCGACTCCCAGTGTAGGAATAGCATCAGTTTTCATTGATCTACGAACTCCCCTCACTTGTATAACATTTTCCATGTTCACAATGACTGATCATTATTGGAAGAGATTCGAAAATATTACGTGAAGCAGCCTAGTAAAAGTTATGTAGGATTCGTGCTTCTCCCCCAAAGAGCCCTCACACAATTCACGTACGGTCCCTCGACAAAAAAAAAATTGAGGGCGTGCTATCAAATGAGAGCATCTTCGGACAGCCCAATCATTGCTTACTGGATAAATACTAAATAGATAAGCCGGAATCTACTAGCGTCAAGCCATTGCAGTGAGCGGTGATGGGCTGCTAAACATCAGTCAACTGAAAAGTAATGGTAAATCACCAAATTTATCATTTGCTTCCAAAAGAAAGCTTCTGAACCTACAACTTTTATGGGTGATATACTAATTAGTATCAGTATATTGCAATAGATTCACCTTGCAAAAAAATGTGGTTAATATAAAACACTACGCACATGTATAACTCAGATGAAAATGTATTAATCGAAACTTTTTTTACCCTCAGTGTTCTCAAAGTAAACCAGTAGTGTGAAAGAATAACTTTTATTTTATGTAGGGGGGACCTTTTTGGAGTGGGAAACTTGTGGCAACATGAGATTTCTTTTTTCAGAACATAGACTGTTCTAATGAAACGCCAGGATACGTATCTTTTAATTTTGTGGCCTGTTTTTTACTCAAATCCACTGCCTGGCACCTGGTCTTCTTCACCCTTCTTGTGAATTTCTCTAAGTGGCCCACTTGGAGAGGTCTCCTCTCTATAACAATGCATTATATGCATACCGTTTTACAAAAAGTACGATCATCACATTCCTGTTCCGTTATTTACGATACTTCACTGGGTTCGCAGGTATGAGTAGGTACCAATTGAGATAAATTTTACACATGTTGCAGCCTCTATTCTCCTTTAAACTGTAAAATTTTCTATTTCTATTCTCTAAAGTGTAAGTTTAGTTAACACAAAACCATTTGGTGCCATACATATTCGGTGAATATTTTTCATGGCATACTGTTCAGTATGTGATTTTGGCTTCATCAGAGGTATTCGTGTTTTTTTTTTTCTACACTCCAGAACTGAATTATACAACAACCAATGTTAGCTAATTACTGCTACGAATATTACGAATATTATAGTTAAACCTAATAAAAACTTGAGTAACAAACTATTCCTAAGCCAAATCAGATTTTCACATACAAGTATTGTCACATTCAGTTTTTTTTATTGTCTTGCCAACACTAAATTACGATTTTCTTCTATCGTCAATGCAGTGAAAATTCAGATGGGAATAAAATGAGGTCAAGTGATGAGAATTCACGAAAATTCTGTATATTAGTATTCACTTATGGAGTGTGACATTGGTGTCGACTAGATGTATGAAAAATTGTGAACTATGTAACTTGCGTATCTAGTGAAGGTTTCACTTTCTTATAGGACTGCAATCACCCGATATTTGGTGACAATAATTACTACCTAATTATTGAAATATTTCAGAAACCAACAACCAGACTTCGTTCAACTGATTTTTTTTTATTTCATTACCATTATGACAGAAAATTTGATTTGATCAATTCGTTCTGGACAATTCAAAGTGTAATTGTATCCATATGCTAAATCTCTAGTCTAGGATATATTATAGTTTTTAATTGGGTCCTCAGATACCGGCAAATAATTTGGTTGGGTAGTTGCAAAAATTATTTGCAATTGCGGGTTGGTAATAATAGATAATTGTTGAACATCTTAACAACGTATCATCATAACAATGTCTTTGTTGTAACAATGATCATTTTCATTTAGTATATTTTTACTCTGTTCAAAACCAAGCAGTAACATTGGCAATATTACCAATTAATATAGTTTTGAATCTTGTGCAGCGGAGTGTTGGTTTCTGAATATTGTTGGTTGGAGGCATGTGCAGCCAAGGTATCCGAGTCACAAACTATATTTTGAAAATATTAGCGATTCCTAGCAACAATGTTGATGGTCATATGGTATTTTATGGTGTGTCCGGGGCTCTGCCTGGTGGATGGACCATAATTATCTCGCTATCTTGCCGAGCCCAACTCCGGTCATTGCTACTATATCCCTGCTATATTACTCTGTCCGCTTGACCTGCGATATTTTATTTCCAAAACTATATTACGAATCACATTTGGGAATACAGCCGCGTTTTTTTTTTGTATATTTCACAAAATAACAGCATTAACTTGTATATTTGTTAGTTTGAACTCGACGCGTTGTATAGGCACATAATGTGGGGAAATATTATGTCAGTTTTCCAAAATTTCTTTTTCAAGTAATCGGATGTTAGTGTGGGTAGCAGTGGTAAAGGAGCAGACTATCTGAACGGCGAAGATTATTGGTGTGGTAAGAAAATATTACGGGGATGGAATAAATGATTAAAACAGCTTATTGTGGTCTGTGGACAATTGGACATAGAAAGTGTGGGGATTGGTTGGCAGAGGGAGGGCAGAGGGTGGGATAGGGGCGGAATTTTACAATGGTCAGTGCGACGTTAACGTATGTTACGTGGTGCAGTGTCGATGGCAGTATGGTAGCGGGACTACAGTACGTATACTAACTTCTGTGCTTCAGGTAGGCCAATTATTCCAATCATTATATCATCCCGAATCAGCTGTCGGTGGTTTACAGTTGATAATAATGAAAAATGACCTATATGTTTACATTCAGAGTATTTTTACTTGTTTATTTTCTCAACACTTGAAATCGACTAGCTGTTATTTCTTTTTATTATTTGACTGCATCCCACCGAACGTCATGGAATTCTATGTGCATTCAGAATTTATGATATTGATGATTTGTACTTCATTGCTCGATGATTCACATCACAGTCGACGGGTGTCAAATACTTAAATTCATTCGTGAGGCGCTCAAATGTTCTTGTTTCTTCAGAGCACTGTCGTTACCATTGCACTAATACGAATCACAATCCTAAAATTCTCACTGCACAAAACCACGTCAAGGCTATACACTTAATTGTATGGGTATAATAGCCCATAGACTTTATTTGTAAATAGAATCATGGGTTCGTTGGTTAATTGGCTAATGTTACTCGTTCGGTAGCTTTCTATAACGAATTTATTATACATTGCTGCAAATCTGCCTACTTTTATATTGTCACATAGAATGATCTTTATAAAAAATAATATAGCAATAAGCTTTGTTATTAAAATGATGGAAAAAGCTTTTACCAGTAGATATATCTGTATGTATAACTTTAATAATTACGACTACTTTTGAACTCAAATTTTGGCTTTGAAATACAGTTAATTACTCCTCCAAACTGAACGTCTCTTTTTTGCGACAGCTATACATGTAATTTCTTCTTGCCACATATTTGTCTATGGTATCAACTGTCGTCTTTAAAATTGTATACGTCAATAACATTTCCAGTCGAATTAAATTATTTCTACAGTATTAGCGAGCAATTGTGCACTACCATTTTGTAACAATTACTCTGGACGCAGTACACTTCTTTAGAGTTGGAAGCTAGACACGTTAATCAGATTCCATGAAATTATTTCACATTTTCATAACTTTTATATTATTTGTTCAAACTCCTGAAATTGTGACTAAAGGAGATATTACTAATTCTTCCTCAGGAGGTACAATGATGCCACCTCCGTTTGGACCAGGTGCGATATATCCTGCGCAAGCGGCAATGTTACCTCGGGGACCACCGCAATTCGCACCCGCATATCCGCCTATATTCTATTGGCCGTACCCATCACCACCCGTCAGTCCGACCAATTACTATAACCCAGCTAGCGTTGGTGGCATAGCACCAATTCCTCAGCAAGCTACTCTGGTAAGTATCTCTTATTATATCGCATGACTAATTTTTGACCAATTTTCTTCATCGATCAGTTCTTTAAATTTGAATTCCATGTAAGTGTATTGTTTTATGCTTGTAAATACTGTCGTTAATGAGATGAAGTTTATGATTAAACTAAAACTTGAAGACGTATCTTATTGCAGCTGACCTCACCAGAATGCCTCCATCTGGGCCCACCAGAGCCTCGGATACAGGATGTTCATATACCAAGACCTGAAATAGATAAGCGTATTCCGCTACCACCACTACATGCTTCGCGTAGTCAATACATCGAATTGTTCATGGTTTGATCGGGCTACTTGTTCGATCAAAGAAATAATCAAGTCAACGCCTTGCCTCGCCCAGCATAAACTACTGATGTATCATACAAGTGATATTATGATAATAATCGTTTGTGGTCCCTCTCGTAGTTCTATCGAATAATCAGACGAAAAGGTTGATACAGCCTTAATCTATACAATATTATATTAAATTTTATACATATCAAATATATTCGTACAGTCGTTTGTGCGGTAGACTCATGATAAAGGTTGAATTATTCCAAAAAATATTAATGCGGAAGGTATGTCAGCTCTTTACCTTTTGCTCTCCCGGTACAAATCATTATTGAAGTATATGGGATAAAGTACAGAGAAAAACTAGCATCTTGTTTAAACATGCCGACAAAATTACTTCTGCAATATCAGAGTACTAGATAAGAAGGCCACAGATTATGAACCTAATAGATTTTAAACATAACAAGTTAGTTTTAATACTTTTAATATTGTTAATAGCGCAATGAAAATATTTTAATGAATATTCCGATAGCTTAACTTATAAGTAAATATAAAGAATCTAATATATTCGTTACTCCTATCGATATTTCAGATTGTGCTCCTCAATGGTACAATATGTTATGTGCTTGAAGAATTTTTATCTATGTCACTGGTTGAATATTTAAAATTTGTATTATCTGATAGACGAGTTGATAAATGCATAATACATAATTGTGTACCAAGAGAGTATAGAACAATGCAAAGTATAATCAAGAGAACAGCAAATATTACAAAAGTCTTCCAACAACTTTTTTTTTTAAGTATAAAGATTTCCATTGTTAACTTATTATATTAAGTTATTGATTGCATTTTCATGTATCCTAAACTACCACTCTTATTACTACTGACTATTACTACTATGTATAATTACTATACTGTTAGCTAATGAAACCACAGAATAGCATGCAACGAATTATTTTATTTTATATATATATGCAGCAGGACAGCAGTGTCTTAAAATACTATCTTGAGCGGATTTTAAAGAGAATATTCTTATATTTACCCAAATTTTATATTACGTTGATTTTTTTGATGCAGCACGTATGCCATTTATTTGGAATCAGTTGAAGAAAGGTTGCCTATAGCTGTATAGAAATAAATAATACATTGGCTGTGACAGGCGGTAACCCATTAGGCTCTGATTGCGCAAGTTGGACATATTTCTCATTATATTTATTAATTTTTACACTGGTGTGAAATGGAATTTCCTTTAGGAATTCATTAACATCTGTACAATGCAAACATTTTTTGGGCGTTTTCTCGATTGTCGCGTTACATGCCATTTTTTCATTTTTTTCTTTATTCGATAGCTCAATGAAAATGAAATTTCATTTTTAATGGCGCATTTACCCTTTCAAAAATGTATACAACAGTGCAGTTGAGATGATTCCAAATTTTTTAATTATCCTCAATGTATTTTCTTTGACCTTATCAATTTAACCGTTTTTGAGACCACGTGATCCAAATAGTTTATGTTATTATACCATCTATTTCTTAAGTTTGTTGATTAGATTAATCCTAAGTAAACAATCATCCTCTTTATGTACTAGATAATAGATTAGAAAGATATTGTTTCGCCTTGTTCCTCTTCTTCTATTTTCAAATATAATTAAGCCCGACAGGTGCAATAAAAATCCTGTGCGTGGGTTATATTTTGTGCAATATAATAGGCCGGTACGTTGCAATACCGCTAAGGAACGTGAAAAGTGCACTAAGTTACGATTGACGGTGTAATTTGTACGAGGTTTCTTATCGGCCCAGCGAACGGCAAACCTTTTAAACGAACAGACGTTCTGAATAAGCTTTTGATTCATTTTTCAATATCCAGTACCCATCCATTTTTTTCCCATTTAGAAGAAATTGAATTTCTTACTGTTGTTACAAAAACTATGAAAATACCTGGATGCATGTCCATGATAGTTGTAAGTAATATCCAGGTATTTGTTTTTTTCATAGAGTATGTAAATTGTTCCAAAAAATGATGCTTGCTCTGTGTCGTCTCACCCATGTCGTAGTTCTCATTGAATTTGGGTCGATAATTAATCAAAAGCCTGAGCCGCACATCTTGATACACATGTTCTTTCATTTCCGTTGCCTCCTACTTTCTTTCGACTTGTTATCAAACGGAGGCGGACAATTTGAAGATTTATTTTAATATTGAACTTTGGATGTCACGCACCCTCCAAAAATATACCCGTATATTTATACGTTATATTAATATATTTTGTAGCGAATGTAGTTAGCCAATTGAAATGACAGTTTTTGCAGCTGTATTCAGCATACGATATTCGTATCATTTGCGCACATCTGACCAGCTGTAGCAATTGATCGGTTTGTGCGTCTTTCCCAAAACTGTCTAGCCAAGCAATATAATTCTAAGTCGTGGAAAATTTTTTATTTATACTTACAATTAGTGGCTGCGAAAACTGTTTTACACTCGTGTTAATATTTTACTAAGATGTGAATTGTATAATTTACAAAAATTAATATATCGCATACATAGATTTTATTAGACGTATAATAACTTAAATTATAGTCAAATTTCATAATGATTGATTTTGATGGCAAAGCAGCGTATCACAATAATAGCAATACAAATTATTAATACACTGACAAAACTTGGTGATTATCAACATTAAGCGGAGTGTTGACTCAAGTGTTGTGTAATAATTATGTGTGCATTCCGTGTATGTGTGTATGTGAAAGAAAGTCAAATTACACACACTCAACCACTATTTTGAATTAAATTTTAATTGTTAATTGGTTAATACTTCAACTTTCAAGTTGCTCTTCTCTTACAATAACGTTTCCTGAACATAGAAATCCTTCTGACAATGAGTGAAACATGGATCAGAATGGAATTTGATTATTTCCAGAATTTGCTTGTCTCACCAAAAAAATATTGTGCTGCGTTCATTGCCAGTTGTTAATTATCGATAAAACCTCATTGTACAACACGAAAGCGTTGATGCTGACTGTTGGAACTTGGGAAGCTAAGTGTGGATCAATTAGAAAAAAAATACATCGTGTGATTCACAATTAGTATATTGCTAATACTATACGCCGAGAAGAAAAAACACATCTGTGACATGGAGGTCTAAAATGCCTAGTGTTTTAAATATTAATTGTTATATGTAGTTGAAACTACATAATTAATTAGAGCTAGTATCATAATTGTAAAACGCATCTCAAATAAAAACGACACAAAGTGACAGCAGAAAATCAGTCGTATAGATGTATTATTGCATGTTTTTGTATTTTATCATTTCTTCTATTGAATGCCTTGGGCGATTTTTTTAACATGTTATATGTGCACAAAATAATAAAAGAACAAATTTGGAATTGAAACAAACATTTCAAATCAGTGGCATCAGATAGTAGGCATCAGGTTCAATGTTAAGCGTGAGAAAATATATTGGTTTAGTTAGCCTTAGTATTTAACAGAAATTGGCCAATCACCAATTAATTTTTTTGAATTTAACATCGAACATGGTGTCTACTTATAATACGTATGTCACCAATTTCAAATGTTTTTCTTTTTTGCATTGTTTTTGTATTGCACAGATTTTAAAACTTAGGATCAAGAAACTGTAACCCTGACATCTTCGCGGTAATGTAATCGGTCAAGTTACACCGTAAAGACATTTAAACTAACTAAATCTGCCGTTTTAGCTTTCGTGTCGTGGTTGAACCACATTATAATTTCAAATTATTAAAATGTAGTTTCGTGGGATACCAACGGTTGCAACGTATATCTTATTTGTCGCGCTGAGTAATCATACATTCTTTTGTCAGTGAACCAATGGCATTTCAGGACATTACAGCAAGTGGTTCTACAAGAATATCATTATTCGTTATTACGAACGTTGACCGAAGACAACGTTACGAATCATCGTGAGGATTGTCAAATATTAAATTTAGCCGTTGATTCCGACTGAAAAATAATTTTCTTTAGTGGATTCCGACAGGGATATAAACTCTCCGTGTACGTAAAATTTGTTCAGTTTGGAAATATAACATTTATTCATCATGTTTGAGTTGTATAATTTAAATTAATATCCACTCCTATTAATTTTAAGCTTTTCAAATCGTTCGATTCAATGGCGTCGACTATTCAATTTTAGAGTATCGTAAGCATTGACCAATTGGGTAAATCTTGTTCTAAGCCACTTGACTCGGCAGGTTGCGCAGTGTTTTGCATCGGTCATTGCGCATGCGCAATCTCATCTGATTTTAATCATCATGTATTTCTTGTAATTGTGTGTAACAGTGGTAACAGTCGTCAGCTGATGCGTTGCTGAGTGCAATTTTTTCTTCGGACCGATTGAATTAAACGTGGCTGGGTAGGATTGAATATTAATAAATATTCAGACCAAGTCCGAATGTATAAAAATATGACAAGGTGACTCGTGCAGCGAAGCACGTGAAATTATCAGGTGTCTGTTAACTGTATAGTCGATTGACTGAATCGAAACAACACTATGACATCAATCAAAAGTCAGGCGAGAGCCGATGCAGCTATGCCAGAAGAGTCGATAGACGTTGGAAATGCGGAGGAAATTGATGGAAATCAACGATGCGAATCACCAAAGCGTGGTACAACTTTATCGACGAGTACGAGCAGCTTTGAGGCCTTGGATCCTCACGATCCTAACCTGAGTCGTTTGGCTAATACCATGTTTCAAAAGACAGGTGAATACCTCCAAGAAGAACTGACCTCGACTCATGCTGACTACCGCTTACTTGAGCGTTTGAACAAAGAAGCAATCGGAAAGTATGCCGAATTGAAAACAATATCTTCCAACGTTTCCCACGCCCTGGTAGCACTCAACTCCAAATACAAGAAACTTCAGCCAGTGCTCGATAATATCAATGAGATTGATGACAGCGTTACAAAATTAGAGCAAGCAGCTTATAAGCTTGCAGCTTATTCCAAGCGATTAGAAACAAAATTCAAGGATCTTGAAAAGGAAAGCAAGGCCAAATGAGAGTACTCAATCTTATATTGTCCAGTGATTGGATGTTCAATGACAATCTGACATAATCCGAATCTGTAATACAAGATTGAAGCAAAGAATATTTATTCTTACTTCTCCTGTAGGGTTTTGGAACCTCTATATTTCTATTGATATGTTATGAGGCCGAAGTTAGTAACGATAGCGTAACGATACATTGGTGGAAAAAATTACTATTTTGCAATATTTTGTAGTTACTCTGAAGTGGTCAAGTTTTGAAAATATGAATTACCGCTTTGCCCTATTACAATTTACTGGATTTCAAAGATTTCTAAAATTACTAAATAACGTGTTTTCTGAAACGTGAATTATTACAATAACACTACCGACCTCAGTTTCATGACATGTTAATTGTACGTAGGTGCTATCAGTTCCAAGCCATTGATGAACATGGTGCAATGCCATTTATAATTTTCATCTATGTAAACACATTTCCATACATATATTAACATTCATCGACAGTTGTAAAACACGATTAGTTAACGTGTCTAACTTCATTCCAAAAAGTTTTCTACAGCTTTGTAACATAAAGAAAGCATTATTTCCTGTTCCAAAAGTTTGTTACACGAGAACGATATATTTGGAATTGCGTATTTTTAGCAATTTTACAAAATTCAAGGAAATAATATTAGTTACATGGGTTCCAATGATACATAGCATACTGAGCTCTAGTTGGAAATGCTTTTCTGAAACCATAAACTATTAACATGTGTCACAAATTTCATGTGCAATGTCGTACGAAACAGCATATTTTAAAAGCAAGTTACGAATACAATATTTTTGTTGGGCACTGATAATTTTAGCTATACATTGAAGTATTGTAAAACTATCAGAAACAATATTTAGTGAAAGAGACCTTTCACTGGCACTGTGAGAGTTCTCTTAGAACAGTCAATATAAGGCATGAAATGACTTGTAAGTTCTCTGGAATGGTCTACTTGATTAAATATTGCAAAATTTATTTTCGTTACAAATGCTTTTCTTTAAATATTTTATCTGTGGTGTATATAATGGTATTAGGCATAATGTGAATAAACGAGAACTTGATCTGTTGTATAGAAAAATCACATTTAATCATCATACATAATCAATTCTTCTCAAGATGTAGGTGGGACAGCTAAGATGAAGCTTATGGCTAGATAAAAAATAACTTGTAAGTAATTTGACATTGTATATGATAGGATTTACACACACTGCTACAGAAAAAAGTCGTAGCAATTTGTTATTAAATTTTATTCGAATGCACTATTGTGCAGCATCACTTACTGTAAATTACTTATGGACTTGAATTGATTGAATGTTCATACGTGATATCACATTACGCTACGCATAATAAAACTTTCATTGGGACCGGGCAGTTGCAAATGAAGCTTTGTGGTATAAAAGTCAATTGTTTACCTAAATTTTATTTTAACAAGTGTCATTATAATATTTTTGAAGCAGAATATACGTTCAACCCATTGTTTGTAAAGAACCTCTAAAAAGTTGATGCATTTGTGGACAATTCCTAATTCAATCACATTATTATGACCCTATTCTATATGTAGTAGCCTAGATATTTCATTTCAACTTTCTTTGTAAGAGGATTGGGTATTATTCAGCTTAAGAAACTTGCAAGAATACAGAAATAGCAACACAATGAATGTTTGAGCATTTAGATACCTTTTGCCACAGTCGTATACTAAGGAATTATCCAACTTGGACCGAGGAACTATGATCGGCTCATTTGGATATACTTATAGGTTTGATTCTTGCAAGAATCATCAGCATTTCAAGGTCATTATGATCTTCAATGGATTCAGGATTATGAAAATTTTTCTATTAATATATCCACGCTCCGACTTATTCGTATAAATTTTTTCTAATACTCAGTTTATTGGCATTGTCTAGTATCGCTTCATAAAAACCCAATTAAATTGGGTTGTTCAATTAATTTTTCTTGGATTAGAAGCAAATACAGATATTTGCACAGAACGATGAACACTAAGCAACAAATAATCAAATCCGAACTGTCAAGTAAATAATGTAAACAGATTCAACTTTTGTGTGTATGGCAAAGATATAAATTGGCAGACTTGAGAAATTAGTATTCGGCAGGGTAAGAGTAATAGATTGAGTAATTTATTTCTTAGTGAAAGCATTTTATTCGATTAGATCATGGTGTATTAGTGAGCTAATAGATATTCAGCTATCAATCGGCAGCCGTCTTAATGGTTATAAAAGTTTTTATTATTATTAACGAATTTATAATCTTTACATAAAAGCATTTGTTCTTAAATCCGTAAATGAATTTGATACTGTGAACAAAGCATTAAAATAAATTTGTTACTCGCGTTGGCTATGTTCCAACAGACACAGTTTTGCATGAAATATTAATATTGGCTCACATGTATACATACAGAGGATCAGGCATTAATGAAACAAATAAATTTTAGCACTTCAACCAGTTCTGCATGATTCAAATTCAGACGTGATAACTTGATGTGAAACCTTATGCCTAGACATAATGATAATTCATCGAGCACTTCAGACTGACAGGGTTCATGTAAGGTCGAAGTCTTAGGCTAATCTCTTCCAGGTTTACTTCGATGTGCAGCACTCTTCTCTGTGTCATCATATCCCGTTATTAAGTATTAATCTGATAAATTTCGTTAAGTATCTAGAGTTCAAATCTACATCGACGAGCCCTGAGTAATCCGATCACGACCCTGGATGTTTCTCCGACGCATTGAGTTTCAGTTGGTAGTATTATTTAGCAATCAAGGAAATTGCCAGCCATAAGAAGTTCTAGAGCAATCTCAGGTGCTATTGGAAACTCTGGTATTTCTGTACTGCTGTTCGTGTAGCGGACCTTGTACGTGAAGTACATGCAGACTTTTTGAAGAACATGAGACCTAAAAGGAATAATTAACTATCTTGATGTTGAAAGTCATTTTGGGCTTCCTGGTACTGCCGATATCATTTCTGGATATTAAATATACTATAGCTCACGGAATCTCACGGAAGTTGACCTCGTTTGCTTCATTTTCAGCAAATTGGCCAGGACCGCTCAGCATTGCCTTAATGGTTCCACTGGTTAAAGCATGTTCCCGCTTCACTATGAATTCATGACCATCGCTGCTGACAAGTTTCACATACATGGCATCGGGTCCCTCGCACCCGCCATAAACTGGCCCAGATTCCTGCAAGCAAACACGTGTAGATTGAATAATGGCAGTCTAAATTTTTCTAGCATGAGTTTAAATGATAAATCAATTACTTGGTTATCAAACCTGCATAGCTATATAACTATGTGTCTGTATCGTAGTTTCGCGAGAACGACAATTGACGTCAAAGGTTATATTGCGCAGATCAGAATCAATTATTGCTGGGGGTAAATGTATAGAAAAACAATTTGGGAATGTTCCTGAATGCGTGACTTAGCAGAAAAAACATTCTCTAAGAGGACAAAGTTTGAATATATTGAAACTTCAACATTGCTTTTGAACTTATTAATTTTTAAGCCAATAGCCAAGTATTAAAGCCATGATATTTGTATATACCTATCGGATTCAACAATTTCTACTAATAGGTACGATAATAGGTACCACATTTGGATCGTCAT
Source organism: Diprion similis (assembly GCF_021155765.1). NCBI lineage: Eukaryota > Metazoa > Arthropoda > Insecta > Hymenoptera > Diprionidae > Diprion > Diprion similis. The sequence goes on from NC_060110.1 coordinate 23,882,846, forward strand.
GAGACTTTTCTTCATCCTCGTCTGCATCTTCGTTCTCTTCTTCAACACATTCATTCGGCTTGATATGAACAAATATTTGGGGTTAGTAAGTGGTGGTGCTTATTTAAAGTTTTGCCTGGACCAAGGTCGAGTTTGTACTAAGCGGGCGATTAATCCTTCGTGGCAGTTTTCTCTCAAAGTTTTTGTGATGAAATAAAATTTCAATAGAAATAGGGAGGAACGTAGAATGTATCATCAGCAGAACTCACCTTGTCAGCGTGCATGTTCATATCTCCTGACATTTCTCACGAAGCTGGTGGTTCACAGATAAACTACGAAAAAGACAATACATAGTATTATTAGTCATCAGTTTTCGATAAATCTGAGGTTAGGAACTTGTATAGTCTTCTGCAGCAAACAAAAGTCAAACAATTTTCTCAGTAACGAGCCTTGAAGAAATAAAACTAAGGAGACAAGACTTGACATTTTTCCTGATAATTTGTTACCCGAATAATATACCAGCTTACAATATTTTGTACACCTTACGCGCTAATGAAAATGAACGAACGAAACGTCAGTACAGTCAATCACCCCACAGTCACAAGGACTGATGTCCTATAAGGCCGTGTGCTAATGTACTGAATTTCAGCTGGTTCCATTCGTTTCGTTTCACGCTCTTTGGATGCTTTTGATTTTCTTTGAGAGCGCAACACAGACCAATCAGGTTCTGACAATCGGTTACTCCACCAACCACTGGTAGCAGCACTGGATGATACCATTGAATCTGAAGCATATTTTTCTTTAAAAAATCGCAACAAAACAGGCTAATCGCTTTGAATTTATTCGGAAAAAGTTTTGCCGAATTTAAATTTCGCTAGAAACAATTTATTTGGACGATAGATCGACGTAGTTTTGCGAGAGTGAACGATTGCACTAGTATAAACTATAAAGTTGCTGCGAACGGCGGATCAAAAGTTTCGGTTGAAAAACAGCGGAATCCCGTAATTTTATTTTATTATATTTATCAATCTGCCCATATTTTTATTTCGAATTGGAAAACCGTTAAGGCGGTGCTCTGATCGATTTTAACGTATCCATACATTTTCATTTGACGCAGAAATGAAGAAATGGCATAAATTCTACGAATTCACTGTTGCAATTTCGTCGAATCGAGACTCTGTTCCCTTATATTCTTCAGACAACGCTTATGCTCTGTTCAAGGCATCTAATTGCTCTTGTCTAGATACGGTACTGGCCCAAAGGAACACCGGCGTTGGCGCGTTTACTGTACACATGATTTCGTTCATACGAGCATGCCAAGATACGCGCTATGGCAGGTGTCAAAGAGAAGTAGGTTAAAGGAACCGGTAAATCAGTGAAGTAAATTATGAAATTTAATTCACTGCCTACTTTGTTTATACATTAACATAAACAGGTACAGACGAACAGCGGATGACGTACAGAAGGTGATAACTCTGTCAAAACTCGACGAATCGGAACTGACCGGAATAACCCAGGTCCTGCAGTTTTCACCGGAAAGCGATGAAACTTCGCACATTAAGTTACTTGAATTAGATTCTCATTTGTTACAAGCTGTTAAAGAAGGTGACAGGTGTGTAACTATTCATTGTATCAAAGTTATTTCAAATTCGATTCACAGAAGAAAATAAAAGTACATTCTGTGTGAATGGTCGGGCAGTGAGTACAATTTGCAAAAGAGACCGTTTGTTGTGTCATAAACCCATTATCTTCTACTTAGTATCAAATTTCAGCCTAACTTTCCGAGGTTCTGAAGAAGAATCGGTCGTACTTTGTTCTACAAACAGAACATACGACTTACAGGAAGCTGAAACCTCGAATTCTTTGCTGCTTGTCCCAGATTGCAAATTTTCCAAAGAGACAGGTTCAAGTGCAGAGACTTGTAGAATCTTGCAAGAAACAACAGTCAAGGGTGTTTTTTATACGTATTATGAGGTATATTACCAGTTACTACCTATGATATGTTTTTCTTCGTTTTTACCCTTTGGTCAATCTGTTTAATTGAGACACTAATGATATACGTACATGCAGGTTGCCCAATGCAGACCACGCCTGAATAAGCTCCACAAGGTGTTAGCATCCTCGGCATTCAATGGGAAAGAGTATGAGAGCCTCGTGGACCAAACGACATTGTACAATTGGGAAAAGCTCGTTCAAGAGATACAGGCCAGTGAGGATGAGCTCAGAGAGGCACTGTCCAGTTACTTGATTGTCAACATTAATGGTTAGATTATTATTAGCTTGTATGTAAATTTTCGGGTAAATACAAAATAATACTGTTATATAAAAATAGGCCAGCTCCAGTTGGAAAACAGTTTTTTAAATTTGATACTGAAAAAGGTAGATTGGAGCGAAAGAGCACCAGTATCGCTAGTGCTTGTCCACTACCTAGAACTACTGCTTCAACAAGTAATTGGTTTATTGTAATTTATCATCCAAGGTTACTTACGGTCTTTGACGTTTGAGTACGAGACACGTGCGCTGTCACTGATGCTTGATTTAATAGACGAAAATTCTTGGGAAACGGACGAAATAGATAAGGAGATAACATTCTCTTTGCTGGAGGAATTTATACCAGATTCTGTTTTTCAAGTTTTATTTCATGCCTATGCCGAGCCTAGTGGAAAAACCAAAGAAAATGGGGAATTGTTATTCAGGTTGGTAGTTCATATGCCAAAGTAATACGTGCAGATAATATTGTTTTGTTACCTAGAACCTTCCTTTGGGTTAGGATTAAGTTTCCCTGGGATGTTCTAAAATTTGACTGCATTCATTGAATGCGTTTTTTTCTTCATAAATCAGTTATAGTGTGTCATTCTAGGTACAATGAAGAGAAGGTCTGCAAATTCCTTGCCAAAGTACTCTTAGCAGCATCACCTGTCAACACATATGATGAGTTTATGGAAGCTTGGAGAATAGGAACTCCGGAATGTAGGTTTTGTAACAATACACGAAGTATTTTGTTAGTAGAGTGATATAATTCTTCTGTTCATAGTAGGAAATAATAGTACTGCATCACAAGTAAAGCCTTATTATATTCTGTTAATATTATTATAACAACGAATGTCTTTTTCTTCTATAAAACATACTTTGGTTTATCATTGCATTGTGAAACAGATATATTTATTATCGATACGGAAAATATTTTAGGTATGGAACCCAAAGACTCGTGGTTAGGTGGTATAGCACTGATTGTTTTCAATACTCGAAAAAACGTTAAAGAAATCGTCTCGTATCCGGCAGTAGACTTGCCTGATGGGATCAATCAAAGATTTGAGGAGCTCTTCAAAACAAAGGAAAAATGGACAATTGAAGAAATCACACCTTATATTATGTGAGTAACTGCGAATAGAATATAAATCACAAAATTTTTCTGTGTCATATGAAAAGTTAGAAAATAGTAATTTTCAAACTTGTATATTTCTAGGAAAGCATTTAGAATCATCATAACACAACTCTCACAACTTGATGTTGATGGGATAAAATTTCAGCTTGATTTTAAGTCCAATATTCAGTGATGGCAGTCGATCGGTGTGATTTGATAAGTGTATTTTCTTATTTCAGCGATTTAACAACAAATAAAACCAACGTTAATGGCTTGTTGACCAAATATGCTAGATCCTCGATGTCGAATGGTATCAAGTATTACAGTTCAAAGCACTGTAAGTGATATTTTTACTGGGATTGGCAATAGGCTTGTTGGTGAAGTTGGATGATTCCAAAAATCCGGCAAAATTTGCCCAGGGATGAAGAAAAATACACATACACACACACCGAGATAACTCGAGAAAAGAGAACAAAACTTTGTTCAAATCATATGCATAATTTATTTTGCATGTATTCATAATACATAATAAACATTTACACAAATTTACAAATATTTTTTAAATGAGATTACAGTTTATGCAATTCCAATACTTCATTCAATTGTTGGTTACGTGAATATGTATTTTAGCAATTTTTCTGCTTCCTCATTTTTCTTTGTTATAGTTTTGCTAAAATTGGATAGAGAAAGCATGTAGTCTTATTATTAGCTTTAACAACCTACGCTGATTAGTTATTGTTCGTACGGCCATCTGGCATCCGTTAAACTAATCACTTTGGTTTTATTCACTTTTATTTTACGTCTTCTGTAGCCCAAAAAGTGCTGCATGCTCAGGATGTTGGACTTTGCCTCTACTGGATGTGTATTGCCTATTTGCGATCGCCTCAGGGTCTGACACTTGTTTGCTTATGGTTGGAACCTCGAAATAATGCAGATGTTCACCATAATTTGTTCGGGGATGAAATCTGAACCTTTGCGTGTAAAAAACACTTAGATGTCTCTCGTAAGAGAGCACCAATAGATTTCGAGTTATCATGCTACCACTAGAAGTTCGGGATTTCCAAATGTCAGAAATGTATACTTGCTAAGTAGTTACGGTGTTTTACATAAATTAACGATGTACGAACATTCGTTGCGGCGGTGTGATATATTGCATTGCTGTGAAAGCAGCTAGATATCGTCATCAAGACCAGATCAATGTGTATTGAAATTTCAGTATATCCGTAGACACTTCTACAGTAGGAGAATGCAATTAATATTACAAGAATCTGTAAATTATTCTGTTAAGCATCTTATTCAACGTAAAATTAAATAAATTTACATTCTTACGAATTATAAAGTCACTTTGTAATATTTTGTTACATTATGAAGAAGTAAAATGTCTTTTTATAAATGAAAAATGAATATATAGATTAGGGTGTTTTAGAAAAAAATAATTTTCCATTTTCCATTTTCCATTGTGGCACCTCCTACAAAGTTTGTTTAAGTTAAAAGTAAGATTCTGTCAAAAGATGAGCATTCTACGTTATGTAGAACACTATGCTCGATTGATTTTGCACCTTTTGTTTTTACATATTTTGAATTTGTGAAGATACACGTTGTAGTACTTCAATTATTGTTTCTTTCCCAACATTTATATTCAACCCAAAGATCGTGACCCATAACAGTAAAATATATCAACCCGGAATTTTATTCTCCTAAATTAAGAGTCCGCATTAAATTATAACTATTTTATGAGATTAATTAATGATGAAAAGGTCGTCAGATACACTTGTTAAACATGATCTAGAAACTTTATAATATTACAAGTGATGTAAGCAATAAAAAAAAATTTCATTCGCAATACATGAATTTAAAAAAATTTATGAAAGTGAAAAATCAACTGCGCCCGATCTTCCACATAGCGTAGATCGCTCATTTTTTCACAGAATCTGTTTTTTAACCCAACCAAACTTTTTAAGGGCTGCCATGATGGATAATAGAAAATTGTTTTTTTCTGAAAACACCATAATATAGATACTATTACATTATTTTCATTAATACTGCATTGAGTTGTGATGCCTCTCGACGGACTTGATTTATTTATTTTTTTTTTATATATACAATGTAGCAATTAATCACCTGACTTCTCAAATATCGATGCAGTATTGACAAATAATAAGTAAAACTAGTTCCTATAAGTTATCAGACATGATACTCTTACAATAGCTTTAAATTACGTACAATTCACTATATCAATTTCGAACAGTAACATTTGTTTAAACCTTTCGATTTTTACAAAAAAACATTGTCATAATTATCATTTATTCTTTTTGTAATCATAATAATCATAAATACTACAATAATCGCAATCTTCAGCGTTTACTTACAGACACAGACATGGGTGATCCTAAAAGATCGCAACTCTCTATACCACTGGGTTCCTTGTAAAAATACAAGAATGAAATTTGTAATGCATTATTATATACCTATGTATGTGAAAGGATAAGTTCAATTCTGTTATAAAATTGGGCAATGGAAACAGCTTTCATTATGAAATTTTCAATCCCTCGAAATATGTTTATTCGTCATTTTTCTACATATTTAGAAGGAATCCACTGGTAAAGGGAAGTATGCTCATTCTGGATCACTAAATGTATCAATATTATCCATTACTTAGCATTGAATCCTAATCGTCTTTGAATACAACTTTAAGTCAGAAAATATAATGTACTAAATGCAAGAATACATGTACTTGGATTACTTCTCAATATCTAACTTTTCGCACTAATCTTTTTCAAATAAAGTAAAGCAAACTCACTCTTAGTACAAAATCCATTGCGCAAAGCGGAGTATTGAATGACTCGATAGTTCAATTGCTCCTAATTGCTTAGCGAATTACGATATTTTGATATTAGGATGCTTATAGTAGCACAATATCTAGCTTTTGTATGAGAAGCATAAAAATAAGCGTATGAGATTTATTGGCCAATACCGCCAATACCTACACGGAATGATATTTAAAAATGTGACGACTCTGGTAGTAGCGATTAATTTATACTCCTGAAAGTGATATAATAGTGTTGTTACATAGGCCGCTTCAATTCCGTATTCATGGACTGTCGACCAAGATGCTTATCCTTGTTTTCGACTGCGAATCAAAGATAATTTTTCTAGTATTCGTTTAAATAGATTGATCACTGCCAAATGTACTTAGTTTCATTTTTTCCCGTATTATAAAATACTGGTGTACTAATCGTGGTCATAAAGGCATGACAATGAATAATATTCAATTCGTAATAATCCCAATATTTCACAATAAATATATTTCTCTTGGCACTTGAATTTTTATTTAGCAATTGTTATTCGTTTGTTTACCGCTACTGGTCAGTTACATACTCGTGATTTGGACATTCATTTTTCTGCTAATGTTACCAAAAATATGGACGCAAGCAAGTAATTCGAGTTAACGTAACGGAAACAATTTTCTATAAAAATGTTTTGAAGGCTCATATCGAAGTAACAAATTTATTCCTAAAAATTTCCATTCTTGTCACGTTATTTTTCTGTTAACGGAAAATTAAATTCTTTATCCTCGTCATGTTTCTGCTCCAAAAGTTTGACGATTTTCCAATTGTGTGAGAAATTGCTGTCATAGGAGGAACAAATACGATTAGAAGTTTTGTAAAAATATTTCTTACAGGATCTGTCAACTCTCCGAATATTCATTCAGATTCCGCTTATATTGCAACAAGTACATGCCAGTCAGATATCTGTAGGATCTCACTACGAATGAACTTCTTCGACTTAGTTGTACACATAATTGTGCGGGTGGCATTATTTTTCTACTTAACAAAACTTTATTAGTCACGCATAGACATTTTTGTTTCTTTACTTTCATAAAAAATTTGGTTTTAAAAACAAACTTGTAAAATTGTAAAGTTTATAAAACTGAGTCATGTACTGCAACTGACGATGGGCGTGTTTTTACAAACAGGTACGTTTTCACTTTTATTTACGTATGATTAGTAATACCTCGAGCTATCCTTCATCTGGCAAAAAACAATAGTAAACTTTTGCTCCTGAGTATATTACACACATCCATGAAGGTGTGGATAGTCATTGAAATGTAATTTTCCTTCTACGTGTTCAATCAAGTCGCGTGAGTTTTACTATTTTCATTAATTGTACGTACAGGTATTTGCGCAACTCTGTCAGATATATCTGAGCTACCGTTTCTACTCCCTTTGATACCGCAAACAAGCTCGCACACATAGTAAGTTTAGCTACGTTTCTCTTTTTTAAATTACAAAAATGTCTCAGCCTACTGAAATATGTGCAATGAAAAATGATCTAGTTATTCTCTGCACATGATATTATTACAGTCAATTTGCACGATGATCCTAGAATTTTGGAGTTGCAAGTTTAACATAGGTAGCTATGAATTCGTATTTGCTAAAAAATCTTCCTAAAACTAGACTAATAAATACAATCCTCTCTATAAGTACGCACGGACAAAAGGTTTCGTATTGAAAAGTATAAAAGAGCTAAGAAGCAGGAACACTGATCATATGTGAGAATGCTATTTGAAGGACATAAACTTAGTAGTTACTGCCTAGCGATTATCTGCATACAAACTAAGTCTGTCACACTCTTTCCTGCAACAAATTCAAATACACTAATTAGTATAAAGTATTGGTATATTCAACAGAAATATACAAATATTAAAGTTTTAAATATCTTTTATAGATAGTTTTAATTCTTTTAGTCGCCAGCTTAAAACAGCTTCTTTTAGATAGATTAAATTTTTGAATTTCTAAAGAGACAGTGAAATATTTACTAACTCGGAAATTTCTGAATCTTTTATTTACCGATTGATCGATCACGGATGTTTGACAGCAGTCTTCAATTTTGTAAACGGAATTATTAGTTGTTCACCTGGATTATAGTTGTCCTGTTGTTAGCTGTCATTTGGTGGTGTTTCGTTGGATGTTTCAATGTATGTTTCATTCTGAGCTGCAAACATGGAAGAAGATTGGTTGGCAACTGCAGTTCCACCCACATGACTCGAATGTATGACTGGTGTAGCTGACTGGACTATGCTACAAGAAACCGGAACCAACGGCGGAAGATTAGCCAGATTGCCAGGAATCCCCATATTACACGAAAGGGATGGCCTCTTTCTCTCCAAACTATTAGTCGCCATTTGTCTTCTTGCTGTCGAATTACGTTCCAAACTGTTCGTAACCATGTGATGTCTTCTTTCTATTGTAGAATTGCAACTAACATCTGATTGACTATCCTGGAATAGAAAGATAATATTGATTATTGTAAGTGAGGTCATTACAAACAATTATATTGCATTAGCTTCCACCTAACATATTAATATTTCAGTATTACTTTACCTGAGGTGTTCTCTCTACCGATTGGCCCATCCTGTGCAGCACGTCTCCACTTTGACTTTGCCTGAACATTGATCCATGCCGTTCAGTTGACTGACTTCTTCTTAATATCTCTCCAGATTGGCTGGAATGAACTTTATTTTCTACAGATGATTCGGACTCATTAGGTCCCTCAACCCTTTGACAAATTTGTTCGTTAACATACGGGTAACGGATTCGTATGGAGTCAATGACGTCCAAAAGATTTTTTGCATCCATGGCCAATATATGCGCTGCGGATAACATGCCCCTTAAAATTTAAGTCAGAATATTAATTTAATACAGGACTAATGAGATCAATGTATCTGAAAAGTAATAAATATTTCAATCCATTCTCACTTTCTATACTCTGCATCTAAGGTTGTGGCACTGTAACTCTGGGCCAATTTCATGGCAGAAACAAGTTCAGCCATATCTTTGCTGAGAACTTTGTGAGCCATTTCCACTTCTCGATGCGCGCATGCCGGTAAAATCTCCATTAGAGAATCCACAGATGTGAGGAGCGCTCTTAGTTCAACGCCCACCTTTCTTACTAGCTCAAGATACTGTTCAGCTTTACTTTGTTGCACACCTGCAATGTTGTAATTAATGTTTTAGCAGAAGGCATTGAATAAGATATGACATCACAAGTCATTCCAATGACAAGTGAAAAAAATTGCAAATAGACAGTTGCAAGATAAAAAAAAACACATAATGTACTGTACTCCTACCCTGAGAAAGGGACATAACAGCCCTGACGACGCTCGTTGTACAATCATATACTTTGTCGTTAGTCCTATCTAGATCAGCTGTCGGAGTCGGTTCCATTTTCTGTAATTAATATGTCAGTAAACCAGTAGCTGATATTTGATATTGTACTGTATTATAATACAAGTTGGCTAATGCAGTTGCTTGTCGAGACCCTTGTAAACACAGTATCGTTTGGTAGATGCTTGTACAAAGACACAAAGAAAGGCGTATAAGTCAACTAAACTGGGTGCTCAAACGTCAATCATGGAATGTATCAACTACTCAGAGTGTTTATAAAACAATGAAAACACATTGAACCCTGTTAATTTTATTGGTCTCGACATTCGACTCATTTTCCAGCCAAGCAAAGCAGTCAAAAATTTTTAGTGCATGCAATAAAGCCTGATTATGGTTACACATGTATGTAAAATATATATCATAAGTATAGTTCAATGCGACGCTTGCGCTTTCATAAAGTACAATAAAAAAAAAAACAGTGAAGCACGATAGCAAAGTCTGTGTACAAATTATAGCACATAATTTTCAAAAACTAGAGACACTGTATACATTTCTCTAGTGAGATGTTTCATATTGGTTCAAAGAAAAAACTTCAAAAGTTATTCAAATATAATCGCTTGGAAGATACACTTCGATATGATCACCTTGACGATGATAACTTTATCAGAGCCCTTGTCTAGACCAAGGGATCCTGTGTTGACGGGCGTAGCTTCATTGCTGGGTGATTGGGTCACCGAACGAGGTCCCAGAGGACTTCCACTTTCATCGCCACTAGTTGCGATCGAAAGTCGTTTCTGAAAGCGTTAATATAAGCTAGCATGGATATTTGGAAAAGGCTTAAAATTTTAAAAAGTTAATTGTCAGTGGCATTAGTTATAGGCTTGTGTTCTACAGCAGGCGGTAATTATATAATTGGTTGAAAAAGAGAAAAAAAAAAAAAATGGAAGAATGTACAATTTGCTGGATGCGGTGCAGCAATCAGTTACGTATCATTGCAGCTGACCCTCTTACTCGAGTCACTTACAGGCGATTGGAATCTGACTTACGAAATTGACAGTCTATCCAACAAAGCGCACCAGGCTATTACATTGGTGAATTGCAGTTTTTCTTAATTGCCGACCACTGCCCCATGGTGTGAATTAAAAATGAATCAATTGAATCAAAATTGTAAGCATTTAAAGTGATTTCTGGCAAAATTTACCAAAATCGAATTCAATTTTACAGCAAAAATTATAAACAATAATTATAGACTGTACAACGATGTATAAACCTTAATTTATCCGTCTATTTCAAAGCGTATTTTACACAGTGCAAATGTCAGTTTGCAGCCACACATCTAATCGCTGAGAAAATTCACCTAGTTCCACAGTCCATATTCAGATTGGTAAGCTACTGTGATTTTTTATAAGGGACTATTTTTGCATAGTCTTTGATAGTAGATAAATATGTCTAATAGTAGGTATATTCCAGGTATTATATAAAATTGATATATAATGTCCAAGTAGGACATTACCTCTTCTCTCGCGAGCCACCGGCTATCTTCTTCGGACTGACGTTGCTGTTCTAGTAGTCTTTGTTCGCGTAATTTTTGTTCATCGTCCACACTATGTCCAAAGTGCTCGATAGCACCATCAAACAGCTGCGATTGTGTGTTTCGCTGTAAAAAAAGTATCACATAAATTAAAAACATCAGCAGGTTTGTCATTATAGAACAATCATCACAGCTAAGGGATTTTTTAGAGGGTCATTTATGCGAGGGATCGTCATATTGGACTAAATGTAGGAACGTTTGTCAAAATATGTACACTTTTTGTATGAATTTATCATTTAAGAAGTTGTAAGAACTGAAAAGTTTCGTTGGGTACCTGAACTATTCTGTTATGTAAATCATCAACTTCAAAATCTGTATTTAGGTTTAAAAATTGCAGTCTAACTCGTTATCAGGAGAATATCAAGAAATCTATAACTTGAAAAATCAAACACTGATTTCAGAATGGTCAGTTACTTTCAGAAGTCAGTCTGTAATAGGCCTGAATTTGTATGTATAATATTATAACGATGATGAACTACAATTATGTTTTTGAATTCCGAACAATAAACCGTAGAATAGTATTGGAACATATCAGCATACACTGCAGTACAGAATTACTAGTACTGATAGTATGTTGATCATGCATACCATTCATTCAGTGAGTCTTGCCAGCGCATGTCTTCAATTAAAAATGAGAGTTTTCTGTTTTCAGTCATCAAATTTGTGATAGGTTCTATAAATATACTTATTGTATACAGGGTTTGTGTTTTCTATAAAATGTAATAAATGTATAATATTGCAGACATGCAACAGTTAAAACACGGTAATGGAACATTCTTCATGCATAAACAAACCTACATATGCAACCAAATTTATCCTACAAAATTGATCCAAATAAAATCAGACTTGAAGAGGTGCTGTTACAAGACCTAAATATATATTTATTAAGAAAAAAGAAATTAGAATGTGGTACTACCCAGGTTAAATGCAGAGTTCGTTGTTAGATGAAGACACAGAAGTCTTGACCAAGTGGTTACGGGAATTTTTAGAATTTTTTTGATTAGGTAAAAAAGGTGTACTTCCTTTCTTTTTAGAGTGTTTAAAAACATCCTTGAATATTGATCATTATACGAGCTCGTGAATTATGGAATCTAGAGTACCTTGGCATCAAAATTTTCTCGATTACCATGTATGTATGCCCGCGTAGTCGACAGAACTACGATTGCCCAATTCAGTGGTAGAAAGGCTTTATTAAACAGTGCAATAAAGTATAAACTGAATGATAATAAAAAATAACTGGAACAAGGCGTAGGCAAAATCATACAGTGATCAATGAGGAAAAATCAAAAGATATATTGTTGCATTCCGCAAAATGCAAACGTCATTCCTAAGAGCCATTATCAAACCTGATCTTGTTGGCTTTCCTCCGTCGCCGAACTGGTCGACGAAATAGTGCTGTCGCTAACAGCTGACGACACCAGGGAACTAGATAACGCACTGTTGATAGAACGGGTCAACTGTTCGTCAGATTTATGAGTTATAAACGTAGTTATTTTTGCTATCCCAGTTGCCAACAAGGGCGGATTTATCCTCGGTACTGCCGTTGCCAATTGTGGCTGAAGACTTTGTTGCTGTATTACATTAACACCTGTCGCTACTTGGGTACGTTGACTTGTTTGCGATGTTATGGGATTGGAGGCAGAAAGGTGTACCTGAGAGCCGTGACCTTTCACCACGCCCGCTGCCCCAGAGAGTGAACTTTGCAATATTGAGTTATCCGAATGTTGATGTGAGATTTGTGAAGACTCGGCATTTGTTAAAGTTGTCAATAACTCTTGCTGAGTTGAATGATTAGAAGTACTCATATAGGACTGAACGGGATGTGAAGTTTGAGGGGGTATGGCCTGTTGAAAAGGCTGACTATGAGTAGGACCACTTTGCATTGAATATGCTTGATTGAAACACTGAGCTTGGGCGACAGATGTAGGTGCTGCATGAACCGTATAACTAGGATTCGCACCATTTTGTTGCTCGAATTGTTGGTTTTGCGAATAAACGACAAACTGCCCCTGGGAACTTTGTCTTTGAAAGTTTTGAGCAGGCTGGGCTCGAGACACGTAAGAAGGTGGTCGTGCTTGAGCCACATTAGAATAGACTTGTTCTTGATCTTGATAATTTTGAGGATAAAATGGTTGCGGCTGATAATTTTGTCCCAGCATAGGGCTGTACACTAAATTACTTCTTGCATTTTGAATATGTGAAACACTCGGGGGTGTCGAGGACATTGGATTTGCACTTTGATTTTGTACCGTAGCTCTAGCCCGGAATTTCATAACGGGTCCGTAGAGACACTCTGTATTTGATATGGGAACTGCACTACTCACACTGGATAAACCAGCACTACGTGGGTAACCCGCACCGGCACTAGCAGCATTCTGTCCACCAACATGTGACTGATTCGGGGAATTACCGTAATGATTCACCGAAGTAGACGAAGCCTGGGTTGTTTGCGAATGAGCGCTACTCGTGTATTGAATTTGCCCCATAACAATTGTGTCATTTGCATTCTGCGCATGATTTCCGGAACCATCGCCGGTATTACCGCCAAGACTTGGACTCTGATTAAGGTTTCCTACGATCGCAGAACTCTGAGTAAAGTTAACAACTGGCCCATAAATTTCACCGCAGGTACCTGCGGGGTGCGAAGATGATGTTATTGGTATGGGATTTGACGAGACGAGCTTTTGCACAGGAGAATACAAATCGCCAGTAATACTGCCGACTAGCTTCGAACTGACAGAATATAAGTTTTGGGTGTCTTTGACTTGATGCTTTCTCCCTGTAACTGGGGACTGAGTTTGTGCAACTATACTAGAGTCGGACATACTAAGGCTCGACATTAGTGGTGAAATTGTGTCATTGCTGTCTAGAGAGTCCATGTCTTCGATCGAATGAGTATCGTGGTGAAGGGCAGGGGTTTCGGAAGATACGGTTTGGTCAAGGGCAAAGGGCAGGTCAGTAGCGATGGCAGTAGTTAGAGCTTGATCCTCGTCTTGAAATTGCACTGCGAGTGTGTTAAATGGGGATGCGGGGGTTGTGTAGACGGAGGGACATACCCCCCGAGATTGGTTGTCCTTGAGAAGTTGGGCAAGTACCTCCGGACTCTGGGCAACAATATATGTTGACACTGGAGCGACTGAGCTCATGCTACTTCCCGATTCGCTTGAGTTTTGTGGTTGACGTGATGGTTTTGGCGGTGGCGCTTCGTCTGCACCTGTAAGTTATTAGCGTAAAAAATTTAAGCATTGCTTCTGTGTTGATGTATGCACGCAATTAACAGAACAGTAAGTTGCAACGTGGTTTTGAAAATCTTTCTCATAAAATGTAATACGTGAATTGGTGCATAGACATACCCCAAGACATTGCTTGAACTCTCCTATTCTCTCGTCTCATTGTCTCTTGTTGCTGGTGCTTTTCTTCTCGCAAGATTTCACTGCAATAAAACACAATATTTCACTTGTAATCTCCTCTTTACCGACCGGATTGTTCGCGTCAAAGTAAAGAATATCTTACTGCAAATTTTCTCGAATGTCTTTGAAAGTTGGTCTCTTGCTTGGCTCGTAACTCCAGCATTGGGACATGAGTGAATACAGCCGCGGAGGACAATGCTTCGGGAGTTCCAGCCGTTCTCCATTTTCCAACTTCCGTATCACCTCGTTATTCCGCACTCCTTGGAATGGCTTGACTCCCAACATCAGAATTTCCCACATACACACTCCTACCGTCAGGAATAACATTTCTCAAATGAAAAACTCTGCCTACTTTATAAAGCAGTATTTTTGCTGTCAATATCATTTGAATAACATCAGTGACAGTACTGACCAAACATCCATACATCTGAGGATGTTGTAAATCTACGGAAGTTTATGCTCTCCGGTGCCATCCACTTGATTGGCAGCTTACACTTGCTTGCAGTGTAGTAGCTCTGGTCCTCGACCCATCGGCTCAGACCAAAGTCAGCCAATTTTACACAGGTGTTCGATGATACCAAAACGTTTCTTGCAGCTATGTCTCTACATGAGAAAAACGTGATGCTTTGAGAATTCAGTAGACGATACATGTGCGTAAGATCTATCATCAGCAATTTCTTTGTCAAACAGTCATTTGATTCTTCAAATCGAACTTACCTGTGGACGAATTTTTTGCTCTCGAGATACGATAGCGCTGTACTCAACTGGAAGGTATACAGGAGGAGAGTGGCTACATCAAGTCTGTGCTTATTGGACTGAAGATAAGCACGCATTTCTCCAAGCCGTGCTAATTCCATGACCAACCATATCGGAGCTTCGGAGCAGACACCAATTAATCGTATTATGTGTGGATGCTCAAATTGCTGCATAATATCTGAAATACGAATGTAAGATTAAATCAATTGCTCAGGGGATTTAAGCTTAAACGAAATAATAAAGTACAGTATAGCAACGCACATGCTTCTTCGAGGAACTTTTCAGCAGTTGCGAGGTCTGCGTCGACTTTACAAGTTTTCACTGCAACGGCTACAAGCTGACCATCTCGGCCTCTGTACGATCCTTTATGAACATTGCCGAATTGGCCTTCTCCGATTATTTCACCAAGCTCGACTTGATTTCTAACAATTTCGTAGTCTCGAGCTGAAATGATTTTGAACCAATTATACGTTTGATATGCAAAAATACGTACTCGATCGTTAAATGATTTAAAATATCAGACACTCACTAGCTGGCGTTGAGTAATCTCCTTCCTCGTCGACAATCTCTGCATAGTCCTCAGATAGGATTGTTCCTGTTTTACCAGAATTTTTCTCTGGACTGTCTGTTGCGTCGTGTCTATACTTTGGTGGATGGGCATCTGTAAATGGATATCTTAGGTATAACTTGTATTTAGATATTACAATCTCAACTGTACAAATAACGGGAGCATAGCGTAACAAACCTTTACAAGGGCAGGGATAATTTTTCCAGGATGCAGCTTGGAAATGAATGTGAAACTAGTTATTATACCTGTGCAGTGACTTGCTACTGTACACTTATTAACGGTATATGCTATTGAAAACTTGAGAAAATCGAATACATGAAAGAACGGATGACCCTACCTTTTCTATTCCACAACGATGTATTACTTCCAGTGGTTAGCCTACAGTATCCATCGATCAAGTCTGCCAGACTCTCTGCTTGATCCAAACTCGAGCAAGTGATACTCAGGGTTTCTGCAGCTCCTGCTACTCTGAGTTTAATGCAGGCCTTTGCATGTTCCTTGCAATCCGATACCAAAGTCTGAATTGACTGGATCTGTGAGAACTCGGCTATTCTCGACGGCTGTAGCAAAGTTAAATACGTGGTTTACCGTACAAGACAGAAAGTGGCTTTTGGGGAAATACCCTATCGTGTATGGCGGGTGTAAGGCAGTAATTATTATCATTATAATTTATCAAATTGATCCGGAGATATCACGTGATCTGTGTATGGCCGTTTTTAATGCAACGTTCTGGTGTTATGATAGATATTCAGAACCGGGACTCACCACTGTTCCACCACGATGTGCCATGTAGGAAATGCCCAAGTCAGGTCCAATCACGAGTTCGACTGGTATCGACCAGCTCGACTGAAATGATGAGCATATATTTTTTGAGGGAAGGAATTTCAAATTCAGCATGAATTTTTCATAATTTTCACCAATGAAAGATAATATACGCAGTGCGAGAATAATATGAATGACTTACCCCCAAGGCGCATATGAATCTCTCCTGGTCAAATCTGTAGTAGGATCGAAGGAGTTCGAAGAATTTGAACATACATTCGAGTTCCGAAAGGGCGGCTACTTTTTTGAAATGTTGCTGTATGAGCTTGCGGAGTGCCTTCGGTTTCATGCCATTCAAAACGGTTCGTGGCAAAAACTTGTGGAGTCCGACCTGTCGTTGTTGGAAACAGATTGATTGGCAAACTTTGAATGAGTCTGGAAACGTTTACTTGTGTAAAGTTTTGATATATTGAAAAGGGATATCGCCATAAGGCGTGTAAAATTGAAAAAAAAAAAAAAACGCGCGGCAAGAATAGATTCTATGTAGACTATACGCGAGGTTACCTCTCTTTCCAAATATTCCAAATTGCTCTTCTTGTCCAGCGCGATTTGTGGCATGTCTTTGAAGAAGTACCGAATCTCAAGACAGCACAATTGTACGGCTACATCTTGGTCTAGGGTGGCGTGATTTGCGCTCAAGTAGTCATTCCTCACCTTGATCGAAACAATTCAACACCAAAGTTAGATTGTAAAACTGCTTGACATCTTGTATAATATTTATTACACATTCAGCGTGCGTTGTTTTGGTAATATCTCTACGGAAATTGCGTTGAACTTCGGTTCATGCGAAGCAAGATAGGGTGACAGACGGTGTACCCAAGTTGTATGGATGACATATTATTTCTGACAGAATCTAGACGAGCGTTAAATGAAAAATGTTCCTCATGCAGTATTCCGCATAATTTGATATACCTTACCTGATCGTAATAGTAGTAAAAGGTAACTTTGTCCTTTTCGTAGAGATCGTTAAGGTTCTGGGGTAAATATCGCACCCTTAATTCGTACCTCCACTCGCTATGAGGATGTTTGCGTTCGTATTTTTCTTGAACCTGCCGATAAACAAGAAATAAAGGTTCCACTGCGACATAAATCAGCAAGGAATAGTGCGTGCCAAATGCGATAGCAATTATGGTATAAACCCATCTTAATCTACCGTCCAACAAGTTATTTGTGTGCTCAAAAAGTTCTTGTTTGCTTTCTTTCAATACTCAAGACTACTCAGGAAATTAGAGCACTGTAGATTGAAGTATGTATGGAAGTAACTGTTTACAGACATTGCTTCGGACATTGAAGACAATTTGAAAATGACGCCAACCTGGTACATGGTTGTGTCCTGATGAAGCCAGTAGCTCTCCCCAGAGCCTGGATGGTGTAGCCTCATGGCGTAAAGGTGACGATACTGTCTGGTGCTCACCGCCAGCCGGCTTGTCACGAGAGAAATGATCCCTCTTACGTCGATTGCATCACCAAATTTGACTACGTTGAAACCGCCTGAAACAGTCGACACGTACGATTTTCATGAAGAAGCCGAAGTCAAGTTCGGATAAATTATTCAAATCTCTTATCAGAGAATTAAACGATTGAATGTAGGTATCGTATACTTAATGCAGTGTTCGAAAAGAGAATTTTCAAGAATTAACTTTCACTTTCTTATCTCAAGAAAATTAATGGTGAATGTTTCGTAGTATTCGAGGACAAGCTACTCCATCATTTTTTTATAAATGCTTTTTGGAATATCGTTGTAGTAGATTTTTGAAAATTCAACCAGATAAGCGGCGGATATTCATGTTAATAATACACATCAAATGAGGACTATTCAATTAAACAAAAAATACTGTAAAACACTGCCAAGTTGAGTTATATTATTTTCGTTTCGGTATAATATGATAACTCGGTGATGTACTCTACTGATAAATAACAGAGGAAGAGCTAATACGTCTGTATGGGTATATCTGTACCAAAGATTAAGAGGATTCGAAAATAGAAACGTGTATGATGAGACGAGAAAGCGATGCGAGGGTCTTTGGGCTTCCGAATGAAGAAGAAGAAGCCTCCTTGCTCCTCGTCCGCATTATTTACACTGCGTATAGGAAATCGGAATATATTAATCGGAGTATTAACTCACAAGGTACTACATTGGAACAGTCGTTTACAATAGAACCGTAATTTTGGACCACTTTGAGTAGATAAAATTTGAAACGATTCGTCGACATTTTCTCGCCGATCAACGAAATATTTATAATGAAAATTATGAAAATTATAATTCAACATTTCATGAAAACTGATTATATTTTGTCGCGGATGCACAACGCGTTAATTGACTTCCTTATAATCTCTACACGAGGCTGAAGCAAGCAACCAGAATTAGCAGCCAAACGTTCTAAATGTTCATTCGAATAAGGTAGTGAAGTCCGGAAATGAAAATTTTGTCAAATAGCTCGAACCCCCGATACTTTTACAGAATCATAAGGATAAAATTGAACTGCATTTTTCTACTTCTAAAAATTTTGACACATTTAGCCGTTAACTCTGGCGGCAAGCTTCAGCTTCTTTATCTCTACAGAGAATGGAGAGTTGCAAGGAATGAGACAAATCAACGTACCATTGGGCAAGTGAACCTTGAGCGTTGCCTTGTCCATTGGGGTAGGCGAGCCGTGCGGAGGGGTGCCACGACCACCTCCGCCGACGCCGGTCTGGACGCCGACGCCGCCACCGCCCCCATCCCCTCCAGTGCTCATCCCCTCATGGCTGAAACAGTGAAAATTTCAGGATCGTCAAGTTCGAGGCTATTAAATTACATGGAGAGGTGCGTGTAGAGTCCATAAGTTACGGCCAGAATTTGTAACTGATATAAATACAGCTGCATATAGAAAATGTAATCATGGGATACACCGTGCAAAAAATTTCTTGTCACATCCGTCATGCACCGATGTATGTATTATAAGATGCTGTAACGATACAGCGTAGATTGTTGAAAAAAAAAAGAATCTAGTTTTATTTTAGAGAGAAGATATTTCAAAGTATTGCGCAAAAATACGAGGGGATATCATGCTAGGGTCGTTCTATTCATTGACAAAGTTATACAACACAGTTTTATTCCGCACGTATGACCCTTGTTTTAGATTTTCTTAAATATTTTAACCAGATATTGGCTGTTCGTAGACCTCAGATATGAAATGAGCGATAGTTGATTTGGTTTCTTTCGCCTCTTTCGACGATACATATTTTTACTTTTTTTTATGAAATACAGGCATCTGAATTCCTGACCACCTCTGCGTTATCTAAGTACCCAAAAAGTATCGTTGTTATCGTTTCTTGCAGTCAGAAGAAGACCGTTCGAATCTAAAAAGCTTTCTATCTTGCTAGAGCACACGGTACGTTTAACTCTGAAGCAAAAACATTGCCAACAGTGAACTCATAGCGTGCGACTGATGAATGCCTGAAAAATATAGTTACGAGTTGTTTTTACTTTATTGTCTGCATACGTAAATCGGTCCCGGGGTGCAATGTCGTCTGATGATTTCCATTGCAGGAATCGATCTTACAAGATCAATGTTAGGAGTTTATCGACATTGCCGACATGTCAAATCAGCCTTTACCTTCTCCACTATCTCTTGATGGACTAAGGAGAGCGGGCGAAGGGAGGGGAGGGGGGAGGGGGGCTTACTTTGGCGAGTGGTGCCAAAAGCGGTGGAGGAGTACGTTGGCCCGGTCTTTGATGCGCCGGTCATTGCCAAAGACCTCGAACTTCGTACACCGAGAGAAATAGGAAATCAAGGTATTACCCTCAGGGTGGACGCAGAGTTCGAGAACTCCGTTATACCCGCGAGGTCTACTCGTCATCGGATCGTTAAATTTTGTACGAAGTTGGTAAATATTTTTCACAAATTTACCGACATCAAGTCATTCGACTTGTTTTTCATATATATATATACATATATGTATATATATATGTATAACATAGGTAATATATTCTTGGTAATAATTGCTTAGTTTTTAAATGCACAGTATAAGGTGCCATATTTTGCATCTGGTCGTGTGACATCAATTTCTTAGACATAACATATTTTTTATTTGTAAAAACATTTGAAGTGGTTGAAATTCTATCGGACTTATGGAGTGCTAAATATATAATCATTGATATAAGTAATAAGTAATTTATCAAAGCATAAAATAATTCGTACAATTTGCACCGAAACTTTAAAAAGCAGATACGAACAGAATGCCTAAGCGAGAGGAAGTTGAGGTTAACCGGTTACATACAGAAATAAATTGGGTAAAGCACGTATGTATATAAATACAAATTATCAGCACAGTGTTATCCGGTATGTATGATATATCCTCATTGGATTTCCCTGTGATAATAGGCACAGGAAAATATACAATGGACTCGATTTATATCGACAGCTTTCGTTGCTGTGTATTCGCGTTCGCACACCTTTGAAAAAACAAAAGAAAAAACTAAAAAAAAAAAAAAATAACAACAAACAAACAAAAAAAAATGTTCAATGTATATGGCCCGACGCGGACGTTGCGATAAAGTAATGGCTGATCGCAGCGTCGCAAATTGCATTGATCATCTATTATCTAAATGTGTACACAAGAGAGCACACCGCTGTATCACCAAGAAACGGTGATAAAGTGTAAGAAGTGGCGATTAAACCGAGACGACCTTCGTGACGCACCGGCATTCCCCGAGGTCACGTGACTACTTGCAGGAATGCTTTGGACGTGCGACCGACCGACCCGTTAGCTTATCGGAAATGGCCGCGAGGCAATCGAGGGACGTAACGTTGGTATAATCGCAGGGTTTACTGCAGCGAGCTGCAGATTCACTGAAGAATCCGGCGAAAGGAGGTAACATATGTCCCATCGTCTGCGGCTTCCTTCCCGGCCGGTGTTCATCGTCCTGTGTTTTACTCTCTACAAATCGATTGGCCTCTTCTTGTGCATGACAATTATTGTGCAAAAAAAGAAGCAGAAAAAGAAAAAGAAGAAGTAGAAGTGGTGGTACTGCAGACCCCGTTAAATCGGTTGTCAGCGTCCCGCGGGGGGGTTTACGGCTTTGAAAAGAGAAACATTGATCGACGAGTTACACTGTTACGATGCAGTGCTCGTGCCACCCTTGCGGCAGGCAACCCCCAACAAACTTTAGCCCTACACCGCGACGATGTCCAACCCCAACATTCGGCAGAACCATATAGTATATATGATCCCAATGCGCGTGGAATTTTCCTCTCGACGTTTTTCGATCGCGACAATGAAATGAGGTTTTTGTTATTGAAGCGTGCAATTTTCGGAATGTCCCGTTATATATAAACAGTCGCGAATTAGGCAGGGTACAGCCGATGAATGGTCCTAATCATTGCGGTAATATGGTTACGAAAATAATAATAATAATAATAATAATAATAAAATACGACGTAATTCCAGTTCTTGGCATAATTCACCATGTTTTTCATACTTACTCGGAGGTTTCGAGATACTGGAAGACCCGATAGACGGGGCGTCGATACATGAAGAGATGACCTTCCACGCGCTCCACCATCATCCTAAACCGTCTTCATCCGAACGGCCGACCTCAACACAGGTCCCGCACTTTAGGTTTCCTCCTCCTCCTCCTCCTCCTTCTCCCCAATTTTTATAAAGTTCAAAGGTTTTCTACGTATGCGTACAATACCAGTTTTTTTACTCCGCACTATAACCTTCACGCACTTTGTGTAAATTTCACCTTTTCACATGCCTTCTTCAATTTTAATTACCGTCGATCACAGCCAGGAAGAATCACCAGTTCGGCTTTTAGCCTAACCGTTACTATAACTGCACCAAATCTTTTAATCGCACCTCATACTCACCCCATGATGTTCATTATACCACAAAAACTCTTCAGGATTTATCCGTTGCAAACAGGATCATACACAAATGATTCGTCCGAACACCTAGCTATATTCTTCAATCACAGTAAAGAAAAAAAAAAAATACGTTTAAAAAACTTTAAAACCGGTGTAGTGCATAGAATTTCCAATAAAGGGAAAAAAAACAGTAAAAGTAGATTGGAATTGAGATAAGTATCTGTTTATAATATAGATAATTCGAAAAAAAAACAACGTTTCTTCCGAAGATCGTCGTTAATTGACAACTGCATTCACAACACAACCGCAGAATTATCGCATCGCACTCGGAGTTAAGTGACACAGCATCATGATATACGACTCACCATGCAATTAATACTAGCCGTAAGGAACACTATCGGTGAAACTGAATATTGCGAAACTTCCAGAGTTTTATCGTTTGTGGAAAAACGTTCGCGGAGGAGAGGATTTGGATACAACCACCTAGCAACAGCGTGGCGAAGAACGGGGCTGAAATACACGGAGAATCTGAGCATAAGAACGTCGCGCGTGCGGGGCAAGCGCCGTGCTGGGTGCGGCAGTCTGCGCCGCGACGCCCGGCGTAGCTTCCTCCCTTCCTCCCTTCCACCCTTCCACCCGGCGTTAGCCACCCCCCCAGTGGATAATAAGTTGGGACTCGACGCGGCGACAACGACGCAACTTTTTTATTCCACAAACACATCTTCGTTCCTGCTTCCGTCGCGAAATTCCTCCGCTACCGCCTAGCTACCACTTATGAGGAACTAATTTTCGCAATCTTCCTCTTCCTCTTGTATACCTATATAATATATAAATACGGTTATAAATATCGTATATATGTATACATATTACATATGGGTTATTCGTATACTGCTGCAATTGTTGTATATACAGGAATCGTCCCCCCCCCCCCCCCCCCCCAACGCATCTTTGAATGAATAAATTTATCCGTCAGAGTGCCGTTATACACGTAGATAATGATAAGACGTATACAGCGTTTATTATAATACTTTGGTCGAGTGGAAAAAGCGCTCCGCTTTTGACCTGCCGCCGCCATTTGTACCGATTACGAAAATCGTTTAATCTTTTCACCAGTTTACTCGTCTTTGTACAGTTCGAGCATATCGCGCATCCGATGTCTAGGGCAAGCTGTGGGAATGTATACACTAATCCACACATATGCCGTAAGTAGAAAATAGATGTATAGTATATACATGCGTATAATATATTAGGGGAGGACGGGACGAGAGCCCTCTTGATACGGTGAGTACACCTCGACGAAGGGGATGTTTTTCAAGTACCAACGTAACGCATCACGCATGGAGATGAGAGAACGGTTCGATGCCAGCAGCTGCTGAAGAAAATTCAGTACGATTCACGAGCCCGTGAACATCCGTGACGAAAAACAAAAAGAAAAAAGAAGTAAATAAATAAAAGAAGAAAAAAAAACAAAAACATTATATACACTTCATCTGGCGAAACAATAATTTCCGGAATATGGATGTAAGAAGAAGTTTAATCAATAAGAAAACGACGTTGCAGGTGTGCGTGCAGCAAGTTGCGGGTAAGGAAGTTTAGCAGGTGATTTCTAATTCCGAGTTATTTGATCAATGGATCAGACGGTGGCAACGTGAGAGCGTGCAGAGAAGGTCGGGCCAGACAGCGTGGCCGTTGCGGTGGAGGCCGCCTTGCGTAATATAAGGACCGATGCATGTGCACGACTGAATGACTGACTCCCTTCGACTCTTTGCCGCCTGCCTTGTGGCAGCAGCCGCCGATTCCGGTCTTCCAACCACGCGGCGATGAACATCAGCCATCTGACCGCCTGCTGCACTCTGGGACAGGCCAAGTAAGTACTTTACTCGCGGTGAAGAACCCGCGGTGTGTTTATTTTTAGATAACGCAAGATTCGTGCTTTATCGTAGGTGCGTACGTAACTTGCATTCCCATTTTCGCGGATAGTAATAACAAATAAAGATGATAAATTGAGACGTTGCGAAAAATTTAAGAACGACTTTCAAAGATTTCGTTTTTCACAAAACGTATATAATATGTGAGAATTTCAGACAATCCTAAAAGTGGAAAGTTAGGATTTTTCGTGAACATCATTCGTTACCGTGTAACGTGTAATGAGATATCATATAGATCTGTTTGAAAAAACGTATTTTAACGCGATGACTTATTATTGTAGTCCATTTTTCGAGACCTGCGAATATTAAAATGGATTCCACAGCGAAGGGTCTATGCTTAGAAATCTTAAAACCGAAACTAGGATAAACGCCTGCGGAATGTCGGGATGGGACGATTAGCTCCATAACCCCCAAATCAGGGTAATTCGCGTGGTACTTGATGACGTGTCAATGAGAAGTACACCTACATACCGCATTAGGTATAAAAGCGGAACGAAGACGGGAACTGCACCTGCTCCACGTGTAAAAAGGAGGGAGGAGGACGTACTCGAGGACGTCCCGGGGTTACGCAAACTACCCGTAAATGTGTGGGAGGGGGGAGGGGAGAGAATCTATTTCCAGCAATTCGTCTGGACGACCTGGTGGAAAATCGATGCGACGCTGCACCAGAATTATACGGAGTCTACCGTCTGCTCGCGACTGACCCCAACTGACCTCGACGCGACGCGACGCGTCGCGACGCCGCCACCCAGCACATTGGCTGCGCCAATTTGTTTGCAAACTGTTATTGTCCCTGAGGTGTAAAGAGAGAGAGACAGAGACATTTGCGATGCTGAATGCGAACGTCCATTTTTAAATCTCGCGCCATTTCTCTATGGCTAAAAGTTGACAATTGATTGGCGGACAGGTATACCGTGCAATTGGCACGCACACATTAGCGCAGTTTCCATTTTATTCCGGAAATTGTCGAGCTGATTGTTGGTTTGATTATTTAACGAGAAATTGATAACGGAAACAAACTTATTGTTAGGTTAGAGTGTGATTCGAACGTGAAGACAATCTTTTATAATAAAAGTTCGTTATCAAACTAATGTTTCTTTGTCTTATTTAGTTTATAAGCAAAATATGAAGTATCCGTAACAGCCACTTTCTCAAAATATTAGCACGATTTTTGCGAATGCGGATTCAGTTGCAGAATTCTATCTCCAAATTCGACTTTTAATATCTTCAACTATGCGATGTTCATGGCTAAATTGCGGTGTTGAGCAAACTTCAGATCGAAGTTTTGATACATACTTAATAGTAAAAAAAATAGTTCTCAACTATTATACACGCGGTGCATCAAAGCATCCCTCCACTACTTTTGCAAGACATGAACGAATATGGGCAGGTTAACTGGTACCAATGTGATCGAAACCGGTACATCTACTCAACCATATCTCGTCCTGATCCCGCTTACAAAGCGTGCAAAAATACGTCGAAGATGCATCGCACGATATATACATACATATATTATATGCCTACGGAATAGCTGCGGAGTCGTTTCGTCGACGGAACCGGAAGATTTCGCGATCAGCGCAATTTAAGGAGCCGACCCGTGACCGCGTGGTGCCTTATAAATGGACGGGTAGTATCTACGTGACGGCAGACACCTGCAGCCTGATAATTATGCGGTAAGCATGTACGCCGCCACGGCGGATAGAAAGAGTTCCGAATATGGAGGCGGCGGAACTACTCGTGTACGGCGTGTCTCGAGCCTTTGACTCTACCCTGCGAAAAGAATTTACAGTGAATTTCTGCCAAGTCTATCACGTGTCGAAATACGTATGTATCTGCCTATACCTGTGCTTGCGGTATACACTGCACGCCATCAACGGAAGCTTAAGGCAAATGGTAACTTTTCAAATTCGAAATATCAACCCCATCCCACGTTCATTACTTCCGAGCAGTGCAATGTGACGCAGCCATAATATATAGGCACATACCTACACCCTACCATCAACTGTATCTCGAGTATCCTCAACAAAACCCATAACACAAGGGGTAAAAATAATGAGCCAAACCGACTTACTTGTACGATTCGCCAATGCAAATCTCACCGCAATGCGTATATCATACTCCGCGTATACGCGATGCATTATGCGACTTGTGCATCAGTGTGTGCATGCATGCATGCATGCATGCAACGTATGAATATGTAAATGACACCTTATGTACGTACACACCAAAGGAGCAAGCAAATGCAGTGCATGCATGCAGACACGTCCAATGATATATACAATCATGAGCAAAGAGCTCATCGTCATTGGTATAAGTTAGCTTCCCACCTATAACGCGGTCGAACATCCTCCTGCATATCATACGTATTACATGCATACCACTAATGATAAATATCATTAGCGTCGTTATCTTACGACGCATGGTATATACATACATACCTCTATATGAGCGCTTATGCATAATGCCATGGTATAATAACTTCCTCGGTTTCTTTTTGCCTCGCCGGGCTTTTTCTCTTTATTATACTCGTCATCAGAGCTACAGGGTTGGTTAGCAG
Source organism: Diprion similis (assembly GCF_021155765.1). Taxonomy (NCBI): domain Eukaryota; kingdom Metazoa; phylum Arthropoda; class Insecta; order Hymenoptera; family Diprionidae; genus Diprion; species Diprion similis. The sequence continues at coordinate 23,909,840 of NC_060110.1, forward strand.
GTTGCCGCAGCAGGTATACACTTACAAGGTATAACCACAAGGTGCAGTGCAAGGAAGGTATATATATATATATATATATCGGGGCGCCAGTCGGGCAGATCTCGATAAGAAAACCGTACGGCTTACACAAAGCCAGCTTTTTCAAGAAAAAACAGCAGGTCAATCGTCACGAATTCCATGGCGTATATATTAACCGCGGTGTTTATACCGTTCGGGTCGCTAATAAGGCCATCCCGGTGAAAAATAGAGACTAGAAAACACAACGACGACGTGTTTATTTGGCTTGAAAAAATCCAACGGGATCTATTGTCGCTTGCGTTAAGCAGGCCAAGTTCAGCCGACTGGGACCGGCTATGAAAATTCAAAGTTAGGTCGAGAGAAGCCGAGGAAATTTAACCGTCTCGACTTACTATACACGCGTGCTTCACGCGCACGTCGTTGCGGTCTCCTGCTCCTCAGTCAGGGGTTGTTTTGGTACCAATTTAGACGATCCGACGGACGGAGGAACGTCGGGTGTTTTATACGCACGTCGGGCAACGGCGCCACCTTTTCTTAAACCGAAACTGTATACGTATAAAAGCGTGAAATTGTCCGTTAGAACGAAATTAACTCACCCAAGACGAAATGACTGAAAGGTCAAGCGCGCGAATGAATCTTGAAAGTAGTAAGTGATTCAGGGCCGATATTCGTTCGTATCTTTTCGGGAAAAGTGTTCTCTTCCACAAATTTAGATATGTAAGAACTTTTTGCAATCAATTATAATAGACGTCGTCTCTCCTTGAGGTTTTGACGTAAGATTTAAACGTGAGAATGAAAGAATTAATCGTGAAATTGCGAGTTTCTAAAAATGTTGACGTGTGTACTTTTAATCGAGGCTAAGTTCATTAAAACGTGTAATTGGACGACGTTTTATGTCCACAAGTGGAAGAGGTTTCAGGTGCTTCAGTTACGAACATTCCATAGTTGATGATATCAAAAGTCGAATTAAGAAGAAAATAACTTTATAAAGTTTTCTACGAATGGCAGGAAATTGGAAAGCGATCACATCAGGTATCGTTCCTCGACCTTCGTCCGTTAGCAAACCTATTCCGAGGTTTTCACGACCTTTCTCTCTCCCGAGAGGTGAATCACACGTAATTTGCGAACCGGTTTTTCAAAGTTTAACGATTTCTCGGATTTTCCCGCGTTTTACCAAATGCAGGAATCAACAACGAGCCGAGGAATAGACTGCGTGTGTCGGAGCCACGCGTGGATCGTCGTGTGGACGGCCAGTAGTCGTGTTGGTTTATAAATAGCTAGACGCAGGGTCGTTGTACAGAGCTAAGCGAAGCTGTGGCCCCCCCGGTTCGATCTGTGCGGCGGGGCGTCGAGCACTCGGTGAGGAGGCGACGAGACGAGGACCGACGGCGACGACGACGACGAGGAGGAGGACGAGGATCGACGACCACCTTCTCATTCCCATTCACCTGCGCAAGGCGCGAATTTTATCGGCGGGTCGTCGGCCGTCCCGAAGCGAGGACGCGGGGCGGGGTTGAAGTTCCGAATTTGAATAATCACGAAAGTGCATAATTGCGAATTATTTGGTAGCGGTAGTTGAAGTAAAGGAAGCAAAGTTTTCACGAACCAAGAGAGTTTCGAATGGCTGGAAAACTGACGGTTCAAAGTTCCGAAAAATAAAGTTTCGATGGAGTAAAAAATGGGTATAAAAATTGAGAAAATTCGAAAGTCAGAATAACTACGATTTCCATTGTAAAAATATCGAAAATCCAAAACAAAGAAAGGTCAAAGTAGTGAAGATTCTTCAACCAGAAATGCACAGGAATTAAAAATCTTCGATAATTCGGAATTTCGATGTCTCAAATTTTTAAATTTTCTCATTTTGGCAATATCGGAGCTTTGACTTGTCGGACTTACGCCTTTTTAGAACTTTGAGCATCGAGTTTCGGACCATTCAAAACTCAGATCTCTCGTAAAAGTTTGATTTCTTCACTTCAAGTTTAGCCACGAAATAATTCGTAATTTCAACCCGACCCCGAGGACTCTTCGGCCTTCCGGTTTCCCTCGCCTTCCACGAAAAAGTACAAAATTCTTGAGTTCAACATGCTACTGCATGAGTCCAACGCTCATTATTAATATACGCGTAGGAGTAAAACGCAAACTTCACAGTCAGCGTGACAATCACAGCAGCATCGGGTGTTTCTCGTGTTCTTCCTGCAGTTGCATTTCGACAGATACAAATGTTTGATGGAAAAAAAGAGAGAAAGAGAGAGAGAGAGAGAGAGAAAGAGATTGCACGGTACGATTACACAGGTGTGTAGGGGTGAGTGTACAGTAGTTGCACACGAAACCCTGGACTTACTGCACAGCGAATATGTCGTCGGTCCGCGAAAACTGCACGCACATTTATACTCGCTATTTATCTCAGCATGCGTGTAACATATGACTCAGTACTTCTTCCGCTCCGGTTGTTTATATACGCGTTGGCTACTTATCGCCACTTCAGTTTGTTAACAGAGTTTTGTCATAACTTGGAACATGTTCGAGGAACTGATTTCATTGTCAGTCTAAGTACAACGACGATCGTGTCGGTCGCGTTTTTACCGATCAGCTGATGGTATGATCCTAAAATCTTGATTTCATAAATCAATTTGTCCTTTTATACATGCATCTAACAGCCTCGTGAATCGTTACTTGTTGGTGATTCTATCCCGCTTTAAAAAATGTTTGATTTCTCGATTTTCAAGTTCTGTCGAAACGTTGGACAAGCAACAGCAATGTCATTCGGTATTATAACGTACCTAAATATTCCCGACGATTTGAAATTCTGGAAAAAATTCGAGCCTGCGAACATCTCGACGATCGTCGAATCGCCATGAATTCTATCTGGAAGAGAGCGACGCGAGTGAATATAGTCGATCCCTACGTATATGTCTATCTATAGCCACACAATCTAGTTATCGCGATGTGTCGATGCTGTATGCGTATAATAGATAAGAGAAAAAAAACGTGATGGCTGAATTGTGAAGGTCGAGTATCGCGGCACCACCGAACAGTAGCAGCAGCAGCAGCAGCATTTCCCACAATAATTACATAGAATCCAATGTGATACTGTGGTTGTATACGAATGTATGCACAATATCGGTTCACACACACACACACTCAATCATTGGTCCACCATACTAAAATGCATAGATGTGGTGTGCAGTATGAACAACAAAACACCATTATAATATCACGAGACACGAGAATATAATAATATATGTATATATATAGGTAAGCGATGAGGCGATATATGTTACTCGAACGAAATGCATGACTCGTCGCTGATGCAATGTATTATATAGAGTATATATACATATAAACGTTACATACTACACGTTACACTGCGAACACTGTGTATGGGTGTAATAAATTACGTAAGCGTGTGCGTATACGAGTGTGAAACACCGCAAAACGTTGGTGAAATCCATGAAACGTCCTATATATACGTATATGTGTATGATAATAAGATTTCACGCGAAATATAGAGCAAAGAGAAAAGAGATGATTATAGTCTCTCTGTAATTAGAGTGAATGGAAAAAAACTAAGAATGATTGGTGAAAACAGAAAAAGAAAAGAAACACTATCACAGCATCGAGATGGAAAAAAAGTAATAATAATATGGTAGATAATCGCGATTATAACAAAGGCTGACGACTCTGTATTAACGCAAGTATTATACGTTATAAGTCTGCAGAGAGAAGCGAGAACCGTAGTTCAAGCGTCGTCGTCGTGTAGTCGAGTCGTCTTAATAACACTTGAAATTTTGAAATTATATTTAATTATCTGTCATCCGGTGGCAGAGTCGTCGACGGCGTGACATTTAAGCATACGGATAATGGGTAGATTAACGCGCGAGAGAGATAGAGAGAGAGAATTTGTAACACACGTATTATATGTATATTTTAATATGCATGTATGCGTGTAGGTACATACGTTGTACAAACAAACTGTGTAACGCGACGCGTTAAACTTAGTAGATATAAATAAAGCACTTCGTGAAGACTAATCGTCAAGTTTAACGCCGGCTTCGTCTGTCCGTGGATTCGGCGAGGCGAACGCGAGTCCCGGCAGACGATCAACTGACGACTGTCGGGACGTGACGACGACGGGAGGAACCGAGACGGAACGACAACGACGACGACGACGGCGACGACGACGACGGCGACGACGACGATAGCGACGACACCGGCATCCCCCGCACGCGGTCTGCGAGCGCCCCACCCTTTCGACAACCCGACTGTTGTAATATATGTATATGCATGTACCGTAGTTCCAGGGGCCGTTGAACGCTACCCGATTTTCAGGCGTTTTGGGGCTGCCGTATACGAGATGCGGGTTTTTACAATTTGATATTTATTTATTTTTATTTCATTTTTTTTTTTATCAAATCTGCGTCATTATTTCCGCGTCATTTAGATTTTGGGGCTTTGTTCATTCTCCGGAAACTGGGATAATAACGATTCTTTTCATCAAGTCATTCATACACCAACTATTTTTATTATGGATGCAGATTTCTTCACGGTCCGGCTTTCACGATCGGTTTTCGCTGCAGTTCAATTATTCTTTTTCCCTAGTTACATACTCACTGAAGTGAAATTTTATTTTTTGTCATTATTACAGTTGTCAATATACTGAATTTTCTGTTCATTACAATCTTGATCCCTTTGTTTAGTCGATTGAATTTTCTCGGTCAATTAAAGCCTCAACTTTTATTTGTACATTATCGTCGCACGAGCATAACAATTCATCATCGTAACCGTTGTGAAAAAATTTAACCGATACACCAAAAAAATAGACAACGCAGATGCTTACAGATTTCTTGTTCATGAATCTGCACAAAAGATTTATTTACACTTGGTACCTGCGTATAGAATCACATTTTTCGCTCAGGATCAGAGTAAAATCCCAAAAATAATCAATTAAAATCGAACAGTGTCCACAATTAGAAATTTTGTTTCTCATTATGACTCAAGTTTTCAACGGGTTCTTTGCTCACAAATAACTGCACTTCAGTCCTCATTAATCAACAGTTGCACGGCTGATCGTGAACTCATACCTATACGCTGCCAATGCTTCTGCGCACTCGGATACTTCCCGCAACGTGATTTGATCGTTATCAGGCTCGGTTCTATCATTAGCCAGCAACTGAGGAGGATAAGAAAACTGCCTGGCTATACTGCTCACATGCTTGTGCGACGTTTGCAGGTGTGCCTTAAAATCGAGGCTAATTATGTCGAAAGGAGTAATGTAGCCCCCCCCCCCCCCCCCCGCTCCCCAAGACTCGTTATAACACCGGGCGGTGAAGTTACAATATTTCAACCGTCGACTGTAAGTCGAGTTTCCAGTTCCAAACCCCCATAACCCCGGGTGACCTTAGAATTAATGGTTAGCCCTACCCCCGAGGGCCTCGACTCCCCCTGCTCTATGGGATGGGAAAGGGGCGCGAACGCCATGGGAAGTCTGAAGGGGTGCGGTGGGTTATGACACGTAAGGCCTAACTCCAGGTATACTATATGTGTATGTATGTGTGTGTATATAATAGTCCTGGAAGAGTAGGATATATAATGTAAGATTGGTTACAGGTAGCACACTAGGGTGTTAAAAACTAAGAAAAAAAAAATGAATGTAACATCGTTTATAGGCGAATATTTTTTAATATTGGTTATAGAATTAGAAAAATTCTATCTCGGTATTTTTTTCTATACAGCGTGATATTTCCTGTAAGAATTTGTATTTTTTTTTTTTTTCAATCTTACCAAATAAGCACCTCTTCATATAAGTTATATTAAGAGCTCATATTTGGCTGAGATATTCTGTTTGAGATACTGTACAGAAATTTTGATGCACGTTTGAATAGAAAAAAAAGTTGTATGTATACTTTTTTTTTGGAACATCCTAAAACACGTTATATTCGTGTAACAGCAGCTTACGAGAGAAGCAGACGGGGAGCAAGGGTTTAATTGTTTTCCACAGGACGCACTTTCGTCGCAGACGACGCGTCTTTTAGTCCTCCATAAGTTTTCACCTCGGGGAGGGGAGTGAATTGTTTGAAATTCTTTAGCAGGAGTTCGTCGGCTGAATATCGATCTGTCTGTTGAGATACCGGCAAGAACGTGACTCCGAGCCATGAGTGCTATGTTATATCCAAAGTTGCGGCGATGACGAAGCTACGACGACGACGATGGGAAATTTTCTTGCAATTGAGTTTCTTGCCAAGCCCTCGCGAGTTATTGGACGTAACCTGAGATCCGGAACAACGCTGATACATATGTCTTTTAGCCTAATTGCTTATGTTATATATATATACTCTCATGGTCCTTAAATGTTTCGTACACAACTGAGCTACAGGCTTTATCATTTATTTCTCAAGCTTTCCAGGATTCTGATACGTTTATTAACTGGTCATTTGCATATATGGACATAAATTCATAGTATTATAATAAATAAACTTAGTGTTTGAAACACTGTCGAACTAAGAATCTAAGAAATATTTCACGAATCTTGAAAAGACCCTCGAATCGAAATCGATCAAATTGTCCTTAATGTAAACCTGGAAAGTCCTACGTTTGGTAGGGGATAAATAGGACCTACGGAGGACTGTCCTTTTACTGAGAAGAGAAGCTATTCTAAGGTCGGAAAAGTTCCGATAATGTGCCCGGAATTTGAATCACTTACACATGTGCCAACCAACGCCTCATATGTGACAGAGTATCTAATAAAAGGATCGGTGGTCTGCGGCCTGCCTCGCGAGTTTCAGCTTCCGGGACGTTGTGGACAAAGTGGCTGGACAGACGGATGGACGGATGGATGGATGGATGGACAACCTCGTGAAAAGGCTAAATCGTGGTCTGGCGAAGGGACGCGGAGGACACGCGTGACACGCGACGCGACGCGACGACGACGACAAACAAGGAGGCGATACGATGAATTCGTCCCGCGTACCCAGAGAATTGAAGGGTTTTCTCCTGCCCGCCTTGCGAATACGATCGTCACGTCGTTCCATCATAATAACGCTGCCAGAATGAATCATATTTGTGTGAACAAACGCCTACGAGCTTCTGTTCATCACAATATGTTCACAACAGGTCCTAGACCTCATTAAAGGGGTTCATCGGTAAGGTCCAAAGGACATATGTATGTCACCAAGTTCATATGACTTGAGGATCGTTCACACGTTGATATAAAATTTGATTTTTTCGGGTTCTTTTTGTTTTGTGGTGCATGGGTTAAAAAATCTGTCACATTTAGTCAGTTTAATATGAAAAGAGAACGCATTTTTAGTAGGTTCCAGGCTTTTTGTTTGTCCTTTCGAATTCATAATTCGATAAGGAATGGCATAGGTGCAAAGTCGTTGAATTTGGTTTGACAATACCAGTTTCGAGGAGCGAACGTTTTCTCTGATGCAAACGTCGTCTTACATAAGTCGAATTCACCCATAAGGATGAACCGCTGGCACAGTATGTATGGGCGCCCCATGCGCCTTGCTCAATCTCTCTTTCCATATTTCCATTTTCACTCGCCAACGCAAGGATTGACACCTATGAAAATGAATCTTAGATCAACTTGCGGTGTTATATGAGTGCGATTTTCAGCCGATTGAAAAAAAAAACGACGACAACGGTTATACCATAAAAATAGTATAAGATTAAACCGCGTCGATGACACGAACGATATTTTGTAAGCCGTGAAACGATGAGTATAAAAATCACCGCGAAGAATTGAAATGACATATTTACGGGGAGCAGAAGAATAAATCAACCAATAAATCGCGTTCATCGTTATTGGAATACTGATTTCAGATCTTACGACTGGATATACATTATTATGCAAATGTTGAATCACCTTATTGGTAAAGAATCCAAGAGAAATCAGTGAAAACAGTTTCGAGCCTGAAAAGGGTCGTCGACGACGACGACGAGATGCGAGGAGAAAAGTGGGCGATAAGTGTCTGCGAGAGATTACCGATTTTTATTTTAGGAATCGTCGTTGTATGAACGACGCATCAAATGCCTAACGGTTGATTCTTCTTTTCTCTAAATATATAAGTTCACTTTGGAAACAGATACGAGAAATCCGGGAGTACAAGGGGGCTGGGAATGTTCTGGTTATATGATGTAGTGCACAACGATAATCAGCATTTAAAATGAATGCCTCGACCTTATGTATGTACCGGTAGTACAATACAGGCCACCACCAGCCAAGGGACACAAGAAGCCCACGCAAGTAAAGTTGGCATGTAAGCTGCAGGGATAAGATAAACACGGAACTATCTGAAAAGACAAACACTATATAATAATACAACAGACTACCAAACAAACAAGTTTTAACTTGAACTTCCCCCGGTTGGTTCGTGTGTGAATGAAGATAGGTACGTGGAACGAAGGTCTGTCGTCTGCATGAACAGCTTCGCGGGATGAGCGGCTGGCTTATCGTTCCTCATATAACAGAGGGCGGAAATTTCCTTGCAGTGTGCAGCAGGCTGTGACAACATTCGTTTCGACCTAAACCAATGTCCCGGACTTATTAATCGTACTGAATTAATTAATCCGTAGTACCACTTTCATCAGACCAGAGGGTGCAACGTGGTCTGATGCTTCGGTTATCGTTAGAGCCTTAACCAGTACCTTAACCTCGTGTACTTATAGGCACAAAGAGATTCAATTGACGAAGTGCAGTTCGGTAGAAAATTAAAGCCAATGCATGACGATCGTGTTCCGTGGGTGCACAACATCATACAAAGGTCTGACCGCGACAAAACATCTTTGAAAGACAACACTGGTGTTTGTTTTCCAAAGTCTAGATTTTGGATTCTGTTCACGTGCTGTACATGATAATAATAATAATAATTAGTGAACGTGGTTGGTTTTTCGGAGTGGCAGGTATAAGGAAGAATATTGCATTGTATCTGGTTCCTCATGAGGGGGGGGGGGTCCACAAAAATGTGCAACGCACATATGGGACCGCGTGATTCTCTGTCCACTGAGAAGTGTAAGATAAGAGAATTGAACGAAGTTAAATTGCTCTAAAAAGCGCTAAAGCAGCTCTCCGTTTTACGGTATATACTTCCCACATGCGCAGTTAATCGTGTCGGTGGTTGTCATCGTGCATAGTATGTGCCCACGCATCGGTTCCACGGAGCTGCAAGGCTCTTGGACGATGATCAGAGTCGCCAAAATGCTAATTGCCCCCTCTGAGGAGCCGATGAAGGCAGCTTTCCGAATAAATTTTCTCTTTCGCGGGCGTCCGAAGACACGAGAGAATTTTTCCTTTATTATTCTCTCATTTATTCAAGAGGTGAATTCGCATAACCAACCGGTTTCAAATCATTTAACGGTGAGTTGAAATGAGAATGAATAAAAATCGCGCAACAGAGGCTCGGCCGAACTTGTATAATATGCTTGAATAATTTATTACAGATATATAGAGGACGAAGCTTCGCGAAAAATAGTGAAAATTCCACGCACCTACTCCTTCTCGTGTTCTACATTTATAGCGAGTGAGTTTGTATATTAGGTTACACAGTAACTCATGCGTTCGCCAAGAATTTCCATCACGATGACGCCATCGAAGGATTGTGTGTCATCTTGATACGACGCGGTGTAAGTCGGTTTGAGGAATTATTCTCAGGACGCGCTCTACGAGTGTGGTTACGAGAGTGAAATTCTTCAGAATTATGATTGTGGTAGCGTACTTTGGTATTATACAACGCGCGGATTGGAAAGACATCTACATTAACAAGAAAATCTCTACGTTGCTGGTCAGTCGCTGTTCCATGTTATAAAATAGGTGATTCCAGATCGTAAAATCGAGTGAACATTTCGTTTGTCTTATAACAAGATATTGGAAAGAAATTTTCACTATTTAACCACGTTTTTATTATCCAATTTTCTCGAGTGTGTCTCGTTTTATCACAATTTCCTGAATTACGTTACTAACTTCAACACATATATTATTATACAAAGAATTTATTTCTGCAAGTTGGTCAACTGATTCTCAGTCACCGTGAACTTCATATTCTGGTAGAAAAGGTGGCCGTTGATGAAGTCGATACGTGACAAGCGGTTAGCAGGCAGTTTGCAGACCACCGACCGACTGATTGTAAGTGACAATGAATTGCGCACAGCAACGAGAACTCACTCTTGGCAATTTCGTCGGTCAAGTACCTACCTACAGTACAGTTGATTGGTAGAAATTTCGACGGTATCGTATCGATGTTCGAACTGGTGTTAAAATAAAAAGTGAACTTGAGATGACTGTTTGGCCGGGCACGAGTCACCTTGGTCCATCATCAGTGTGGCTACTAAATCTCCATCGCGAGAATCCCAAATTATGAGACAAAAATCTCATAATTTTCCCTGACCAATTCGGATAAATTGGTTATTACATCAAATTAAAAGCAATATACGTATTTTCCATATGATTTTTCGTTTATTTTTTTTCATCAAAACATGGACTGTCACTTGGGAATCGTTTGTAATTTAATATCTAAGAATATTCAAAGTTTGAAGAGAACCTTACGGCGATGGTAAAAAAAAACATTTGTATTCGTTCTAATTTATCTAAGACCTAAAAAAAAATTGTGGGATGTATGTGAATGAAAAAAAATAGAGTAAATGATGTGCTGACTTTTCGCAAAAACTCCTGACCAGTGGGCACCCTGGGCTTATGCACTCTTCAAGAACCCGCAGCCCTTTCTCCGTTGCTGCCAAGTAAGAACGACTGCTGAACTTATGCGTCAGTATGATAAATTTATGTATGCACAGTAGCTGCTGCGTGTAAGGAATGTGTCTGTGCGCATGTGGTTTGGTCAGCGCACGGCTATAGTAGGCGACGGCGCATCTCAGCATCGTTGTCTCGATGCCCCAATCCGTCGGGTCAATTTACGGGAAATTTATTTTATTGGAGATACTTGTGCGATCGAGTAATTCGAGTTGTCCACGTAGCGCAGCGCGACGACGATGTGGCCTTAGCTTGGCTCTTAAGTGACTCAAGAGCCGGGCTAGCTGACAATCGGAGAAGTGGTGCTAGATTGCCAGTCCGTTCCTTTACTTGCCGAGACGGTCCTCCTTGTGTCCAGCTCTCCTGCACTCATTTTTAACGCCAACCACGGCCTCTCGCCTCAAATGCGTACGTGATCGGAAATCGTAAACAGTATCACCATCGGGGCTATTATATAGCTGCCGTGGCGGAATATCGACACGGCCGATGAATATATTGAAACAAACCTACGCGCGCATTTATACTGCCTGTCTGGTTTATGCATACCTCGATCGATCGCCGATCCCAGGCTTCGATGCCTCTTCGATTGGTCGAGGGGTCCAAGTTCCCTTCGCTTAACCCATCGTCAAACCACAAACCATCCAATTCATTTATTTCTTTCTTCTATTCTCCCTTTAAATGGCTGCACACGTATGTATGTACCTACCTTACAGTCATCGGTAGTGTAAAGTGTGCCTCCTCTTGACTCATCGTCTGTATGGTTTGAGCATGAGACGGTATAACGAAGAGGGATGAGAATTACAGAGACAGTAAGACTTAATCCGCGAATTAAGAGGTCATCTTTTATCATCTTCTACATTCGGATTTTACAAAAGCACAATTAGGTCTGGACACTGGATTTGAAAGAAGCTTTAATATCATCCAGCTGCCGGTACTTTGTCCAAGACGCGGATGGCCCGAGGGTGGAGAACAACATGTTGCTGGTTCGTATAAAACATCCACACTCGGTTGCTGCTAGATCCGTGTCGGCCCGGCAATAAGGCCAAGAACAAAAGCATGTGACAAGGGCAGACTTTGGTCTGATTTAATGCTATCTCCACTGTGTTATGTGGACGATGATGAACAGCAGTTATTACGTAGCGCGTCATATTAGTTATACCTACAGAAGCAATGATCAATTGTTGACGACTGTAGAGTTGCGCGGAGAAAGTATTTTTTGTTGCCTTCGCTGCGGTGTCTTGTTTAGGTGTTCAATTACCGAGAGATATCAAAGTATGACACTGTATGTGTAGTACGTGCATACACACATTGCAAACATTATCGAATGGTATCGTATTCGATGTACGTTCCTTCGAAATTGCCGGGTAGGATTACAACCAGCGATACGCAATCGCGGATCGGTTCCGGATAATGGATCATTCATCATTTCCCCCCGTGTGTTGCTGTCTTGCATCGTAAAGAATGCGAAGTTCTTTACTTTCTGGATAAGTATCCACGTAGATGGAACATTGTGCTTATCCGAAAGATCAATAAGAGTAGAAAGACGTTTGCGGAGTCAGTATCGAAACAATGCCAAAGAAATCGGCACTCGATTCTTTATTACTTGACATATCTACAGATCAATTTGCGCACATAACTTATACCTATAGACGTAAGGTAAAATATGATAATCGAGCAGACTTGACGATGGAATTGACAGGAAGACATCAGTGCAGAGATGAAGAAGGGAGTGAGGTGAGTGGAGACTGGAGACTGGAGAAGAATTTTACCGTTCGTACTATCGACGATCACCGCGTGTCGAGGTGATCAATAAACTCCACTACAGTTGGCCTGGAAGATGAATTACGTAAGAGAATTGGCATAACCAGAGACCGAGGAATTCGCGGTGTGAATGAGAAAGAATCAAAGATGGTGGTCGGCAAGTTCTCTCCTGTCAGATTAGGGCAGTATTCTGAGTAGTGTTCGCAGGTAGGCCAATTGCGGATGACGATTCAAAGATCGCCAGAGAGCCGAGCCTCGACTGTTTGCTTGGCCGTGAACAATGGAATAGATAATTTTTACTCACAGTTAAAACAGCGGACGCGAAGAGGACGTCACCTGGACGTTTGTTCCAGGCAGAGGTGCGAGACGGTCGGCGGAACTCGATCCGGGAACACTGTGACAGAATCTCCTTGGTGTGCACAGATATTTGATTAGATTGTTTAGCGGGTGGCGATAATCGCGGGTACTTTACATAACACTGTCAGCCGCCAGGCAACAATCATCACTGTTTCAACACTATTCGCGAATTGATTCGTTCACTCAAATCCGACGGACGAATGCCAATCCGCGCACCACGCGATTCGAGTGCTTACGCGATTTGGAACGGCAGTACGGCACTGGATCAGTTGTCGTAAACACTTGCCGCCATACTTTTCACCGTCTGTCAATAAAGTGGCGGTAGCGCCATCTGTTGGCGATATTATCAACTTTACAGCCCTCGACCTACAAGTGTCTGCTCGTTTCATGCATGTACACCCAACCGAGTTGATTCTGTTCCCTTCGATTCCGCGAGCTGGTTCTTGCGCATCGCTGCCGCTTCGGCCAATGAGAACGTGACGATGTTTTGAGCAGTATTTTCAAAATCTATAAAACAGTGATTTTTTTTTTGCCTCCACAGAATATTATTTGATGGGGGAATAATATTCAAACTTTGAATAATTGGTTACAGAGGTTATGTCGTACTTTTTATAACAGAAACGAAATTTTTGTCGTTAAGTCGTGCGGGGAAAATGAGACTTTACCAATACGCATCTCTGTTTAGAGCACACTTTGCTTACTGTTAATTGCTCGAAGTAATCTAACAAGTGAGCACAAATAATACAGGTTATGCGAAATTATTGTAGTGATTCCCTATTTTACAAGCGCGCGAATGTCTAACGAAATTTGTGTGACGTTTACCGGAGTGAACGTCTACTTTCAGAGTAACCTACACAGATCAATGTAACATGTGCCGCAGCATAAAATTTGGCTATTGGTCAGATCCAAATGAAGGCACCAATGATATTATTTCGAGTCAAGTTGTGTTATGAGCACCGCAAGGTGGCATAACGGGCTCCCTCATTCGAATTCTCAACATGTTCAAGCTGTCTAATCGTTCGTTATACTTACCGTTTACTTACTAACTGTTTTTCGTATGATCTGATCCGATACATCTGGATTCATATAATCATGAATGTTGAAGGCTTAAATCAAGGTTCAGAACGCATATTGGGATTAAATGTAAAAAGTTTTACGTGAGCCATAAAAGAGCTAATAATTAGACAACCCAACTCTCGATGATCGTCATCCCATTTTCTTATTTAATTGAGTGAATTGAAAGATTACGCTACAATGAATTTATTGTAAATCAGAACTGTCTACAATATTATAGTATTGATACAATAAGAGTTCTCACGTATTCAGTAATAAATAAAAAAAAATAGGAAACGATATAACATAACACGCATCACATAATATGGTATAGTATAATGTATATAAACGATCAGAAGAATTTTAATCAACGTTCTGCCTTACTTTCAATATTGTATAGTATATTATATATAATATTACACGATAGTAGGGCGCGAATATATATGATGATATCAAAAATAGTATAGGGATTATTTGATATTATGAACTTAAAATGGTTTATGTCCTATTATTCAGTACCTTATTTATACTACAATAAATAACAATAGAGTCGTGCTAATATATTTACGAAAAATATCATGGACCTTTGATATGTGTATACATTGGGGTATACCTACCTATGTGTAACGAATCCACTATTTATAGGTATACCCTCTACGATTTGATGGGAATTAAGCTCATACTTGGCACGTTGCGTTGCCGCGGGTAAAAGCGTATGAAAGTATAATTAATATAGGTATGGATAATGTGTTATAAAAATATGAGTTTCGGGCGCTTTCGTATATTTTTCGAAGCCTAATGGCTGGGCTGATTGTGTATCGAACTGAAGCCTTTAAGACAAAACATTCGCTCCAATGTCAATTTATCTCAATTTTCAACAATTTCGCAAAGCCAACACATTTTTTAACGGCCCCAACGTGCTTTAGTATATTGGAATAAGCGAAACACTCAAAAATTAATTTTCCATATAAAAAGAAAGTACAATCAGTCAGCATTGGATAAAGATATGCTAAATGCACCAAAAAGATTTGATAACCTCGTAAATCTTATTATCTTTCCTAATTGGCGGCATACGATTATAACCCACGTGTCATACACTAATCACTCCTGCGGGAAACCTGTCGTATCCATGTATAACAATTGAACTTATTAAAAACTGATATTTAATAGACCAACAAGAATGGTGTTCGTTATTCGACAGGCAATTGCGATGGTTCTGTCCTCTGATTCCAGTAACACATCCAATATCACTTAATTATCTTACGATGTTACGAATACATCTGACAGAAAACACAGTTTGCATTCTATGCGATTCAGCATGTAGAAATTCATCCCATCCAACGGCGAATCGCACTCAAGTTTCTCTCACGGTTTCTCTCCTCGTGTAAGTCCTAGTACAGATAATTTTTTGGCTCTTCGGTGGGCTGACCGCATACGCCATGGTACTTCTTCGTGACGAGACTTCGACTGCGGCAATTCTCAATCTCGAGGAAGCACTCGTTGCTGTATGTCATGCCGTCAGTGCCGCAGACAGGATCGTAGTAAGGCGGGCAGATTTTTTGACATCCGCGAAAAGAAAATCCTTGAAGGCATTGTTTCATCGGCACAACGTAGACGTGCTTCCTAGTGTGTGATCGAAAAGAATAAATGCTGGTGAGAGACTGCACTTTCAGGAAACTAACAAGCCCTGGGTAAAAATTTTTTCAAATAAAGATCGGTTGCAATCGACTCACCCGCAGTTATCCCGTTTCATCTCACATTCGTTCCTGTAAAGCTTGTTGTCCGAGCCGCACACGAATTGCCGGTCTCCTCCGCAAACTTGATTGCACAGCGCGGTTGTGCGGCAGTGCTGAACAGGGACTGGAACGACACGTTGACCGCAAGTGTCTCGCCGCAAATGGCACGTTGATCTGTAACGTGTTTCATGATTGATTTACGGTATGACTGTAATGCATGTGGAACAAGCGTAAGATGATGCCTCGATCGCAGCCTTGGAACAACGCCGATAATTGGTTGTGTACAGATGGAACAAAAGTACTCAAAGATGCACTAACAAGGAAGATATCCCAGGCCGATATCTCCAGTTTGATGTGTTTTGTAAGACGTTATAGTAGACTAAAATAGCTATTTATGTGGCATGCCCGTAAACCGTTCCGATAAAGATTTCAGGACGAGCTGAAGGCGAGCCGGAAGCGAGCAGGAAGCGAGTACTGAAATTATCCGAGCCAAAAAACGGTTTACGGGCATGCCACATACAATATTTTTTACGGTATGGGCATTGAAAAGCAAAACGAAGAGTGAGGTTATGTCGCGATCTGTTCGACGAAGCTACTTTATTCGGCAGTTTGGGATGCGTACTTCGAACTGCGCATCAAAACTGCGGAATAAAGACTTTATTCCGCAACTTTGTTCGCTGCCGTATAAAGCGTCACTTTACGGAACGAAAACTGCCACAAAAAGTGGACTTTTCAATGCCCATGCCGTAAAAAGTAACGTAGTGTTAACATATTTTTTTTTTTATCTGCCATTAAACACTTTGAGGTGGTGAAACCACCCGCGAAAGTAAGGCAAGGGGCAATTTAGCAGTTTTTTTTTTAATTGAGAAAATTAAAAATTGTTCATTTCTCCTTATGAGAAAACTTTTCCAGTTGGATTGGTTAAAAAATATTGTGTTCTTGTAGGTGAAACAGTCATATCGCCCCTTGACATGCCTTACTTTGGAGGATGGTTTCACCCCCTCAAAGTGTTTAGTGGCAAATAAAAAAAAAACACGTGTCACTTAATTTTTAATCTATTATAACATATTACAAAAGAAATAAAATCGGAGATAATGACCTATGATACCTTCCTTGTCAGAGTCAGATATAAATGAAGCAATAAACACATTATTATACCTATAAACATTGCCATCGCTTCCACAAACGGGCTCTTCCACAACTTCGCTGCAGTCTTCCGGGCAATTTTCCACTTCCCTCAAGGCTGTGCACTGTCCGACATGAGCCAGCTGGATTCCTTTGCTGAAACCAATCGATTTGGCAATCGTTATTGGATAGTGTGACTGACTCCGGTGCATGTCCGATGACTAGCTGTAAAAGAGCGTTGCTTCAAGTAGTGCAGAGTATAATAAGATCTTACAGACAAATCGCAACGTTGAGTCGACACTGGTTTGGATAGGTGTTGGCGTCACTGCCGCAAACTGGATCATCCTCATCGACGCACCTCTGCTGTTGTTTCATGCACTTGTTCAGCCGTGGTCGACACTTCTCGAAGTCCACCTGAGTCACCTTTCTTCTGGACTGTCTGTTGGTGATTTGACGAAGACGAAGGTCAAACAAACTGGTGAAAAGTCTTACATCGCGTGGGTACGAAACGTCAGTTCGATACAAACCCGCAATTCAGCATCTGCATCTCGCATTCATTTCGATAGATGCCCCCATCCGATCCGCAGACGGGTGTTTCCGGTTCGCTATTGCAGTCCAACGGGCACGCCGTGGGCGAAGATCCTCCGGCAGTCCGTTCCCGAGACATACAGAAGGATATTGGCACCTCGAACACGTGTTTGCTACAAAGAAAGCGGTGCCACCATTATAAACCTTATGGTATCAAAACACGGTCTAGATTTTATCCAAATTAACAATTTAAGAAGCGAAAGCCATTAACTCGGTGGGATAAGGGTATAATTTTAAGTAAGGGAATGGAGAATCGTACCCGCAATTTTTCGCCCGCATTTTGCAAGTGTTCGAGTAGAGGATTCCGTCGCTTCCACATGCTGGTTTGGCACCTCTCCAGCACGATTCCCTACAGTGCCGTGTCGTTTGACAGTGTTTTTTGTTCGTTCGGACAACGCCTTGTCTGTATGGGAGGTCAAAGAAGTGCAAAGGTTAGAACTTTTACAACTATTTTCTGTCACCCTTCACGTCCTCGTCAAACGGCAACTCACCCGCAGGTGAGGAGCTTCATCTGGCAGGTAGACTTGTAGACGTTTCCATCGCTGCCACAAATCGGTCCGTCCAGTGGCGCCAAGTCACAGGATACCGGGCAGTTCTCCCTGTGTGCCGAGATGTTGTTGCACGGACCCAAGTGCGAAAGCTCGATGCCAACTCTGCATATCTCGACCCTCAACATGCACTTGTTCAGGTAAGTACGACCGTCGGTGCCGCAAACCGCGTCCGAATCGCCCGGACAACGATGTTCGCATTTGCTACCAGAAGACCTCAGGCAGGCTGATTTCTCCTTGGCGACTGTCACCCCTGATAATAAAATTCAAATGAAACACACTCCAAAGTTAATTGACTGTCCGGTAAATATTATAATATCTCTTCCGACTTAGTACTTGGAGAATTTTTGCGAGTCAGCAATTTCCAGTTTCTGCTGAAGAAGATGGAGCGAGTTATTAAGGTTCACAGATTTATCGTAATTTTTTTTTCACTAAGGAAATTCCCGCGCCACAAGGTAGAAAGATCAAAAGCGCCTACCTTTGCCGCACATTTTTTTCCGCATGTCGCACTGGGAGGCATAAATGACGTCGTCGCTTCCACATACCGGTTCTCCGCTCGGCGGGCATATTCTGGGGCAATTCGTCGCAGCTTCCGCCACGTAATCTGGAAGCAAAATTATTGAAAGGCGTTATAGTGATTTGCGGGATGGTCGGAAATTACGGTTCGCTCAAACCACTCTTCCTGTAAAAAGATGTTTAAAGCGGTTATTTCACCTGGTAAAGAGTCGCTTTTAACGTCCAGCAATCATAGAGTTCGTCGTACTCTGTGACGGTGGCAGATAACGCTAATTATCATCGACGATTCGTAGCAAGGAATTCAAAGTTGTGTATATGCAAAGATCGCATACCAACATAATTGACAAAAAAAAAGTTTCATAATTGGCTTAGTAGTTCGGTACATGATAGGTATAAGAGGTCAGCCACCAGTAATAAGCATAACGAGGCATGGCATTGCGTGATAGGTATCTCATCTGTTGATAAGTACGAGGCTGAACCATCACGGCCTATTAACACGTAATTATACTCATACAGATCATACGTCCGCGGGTATAATTTCCAATTACGTATCGCGTCATATCTGCGGCTTGATTAACCAATATTTTCGCACTCTCTATCTATACATATATATGTATATCGGTATTCGTTACGTCCCAGCGAGCGTGTAAAAGATACCCATGATGCCTATGAGTATAATCATGAGCTTTGGTTTGGGTTGCGTTGCGATATCTACACCCGCATAGATATATTTATGGTACATGACCAGACATACCATAAATGCATTGGGAGTTGCCTTTATAGATCGAACCGATCTATCGAACGACACGGACGAGCGATCGTGCCGCAGCTCATCAGTGATAGCTATTCAAAGAAGATAGCAATCCCTGGTAGCTTAATCGTATGTTCTGGTTGAATTACTTGCGAGAATTGTGACTGCCTCGTTGACCACGATGACAGCCCTGGACTCGTTGTCCGTATCGCTGGACTTGTGGATCTAGCTGGGAATCCCGGATTAAACTCCATATACTGGAATGTCTGAATACATTGCGATAAAATATTCCGTATGGGTATATGTATAGTGGAATTGCGGAATGCACGTTGGAGCATGAGAATTTCTGTCTATAACAAGTAAATCGAACTTTACAGTAATGGTTTCGCATGTAAGGCATTTTTCTCACGACCTGAATACGAAATATTTTTGTATTCTTTTAATTGTCATTTTTTCTTACGTATATCAACCTGCCACCGCACCGTCATCGTCGTGGCTAGAATTCCAGATGTCCTACAAAGGTTGTTCGGAATATATAGCCCGTACCGTTAACACACTTACTTATTGTTCTGCGAGCGTTATCGTTTTTAGTTTGAATCTGAACACTAATTCTGTTATCATGAAAGCGGTAATTGTTTTACGATACTTGTCATTCAATATTCGACGTGAGTATTCTAGGAAAGATGTCAGCTGAACGACGCTGTCACTGTATCTGCGATAGCTGTTTTTACTTCAACTTCACCGAACCATGAGAGCCAAAGTTTCCTGTAGATTTTGAGCTCTGCAGGTCCGCAGATCGCGCTTGGGAAGCCTGCTAAGTAGGTGTCTTATTAAAATATCTCCGAAGGCACGCTAGTCCATAAAAATACATTTTCAACATACTATGTCAGTGCTTGCAACAACAGTTTCGTGGAAACGGACATTCGGATCGTCCGCTGCTGCCATGTGTATCGGTGCAGCTACCTACACAGCTCGTTAACTGTACGTACCGAACTGTAAACGTTCCGAGAGTTCGAGCAGTTCATAGTTCCGAAATTCAGGGGATACCGTTCATGTGCCATAAAATTATAATGTATATATGTATGTGTGCCAGCTGGCGATGATTCAAGGTACGGGTCAACGTATTAACCGCACTTTAATTCTCGAAAACATCGACATTTCCTGTACATATATACGATGTATATACTATATGTATACATAATATATGTCTTTGCTTACATATGTGTGAATGCATTACAGGCGCCTGCTGGTCTGTAATTAATTACCCAGCGAAGCAGCAGGTAAGCATGACGAATGCTGGTGATTGGTGGCGTGTATCACGAACAAGACAACGTCACTTATGTGACAGTAGTCTGTAGGTGAATTGTAAATATTGCCAGTTCAGCGATCGAGAAGATGTAAGAAATAAAAAATGGGTGAAGCCGTATCGCTAAGGAAATTGGAAGAGAAACATAGCTACACCGTGTGTGCATAGTTATAGGCGTGAGATTCTATTGGGGCGGTCATCATTTCCGGTCCATTATACAAGCGAACTGTGCAGAGAAATGTATTGGCCATAACGCGCCATGCCAGGACGTTACAGGTATGTAAAGAAGAGTGATTTACCGGGACCCCAAGCACATGTCGCTGGCTTCACGGTCCAGTGATCAACCGGTAGGTCAACAGCATTTGTCGCTTACCTGGACCAGCCTGGAGCTAGTATAAGTATATTAGAGTTATGCGTGGATTTATAAGCATATTTAATCGGCTGGTTGTGGAAACCGGGGCTTAAGGTCGTGTAGTATCTACTCTTGCCTTTACCGACCGAGCAAACTTACACGTTTTATTCCTATATTAAATGCTTAATAAGAAGAAGGGTAAGTTTGCTCGGTCGATGAAGGTAGCAGTCCATCTGGATCACGGAAAATTACTGATTCGAGTTAATTCCGTGGTGAGGCCTTTGACTTGGATCGGGTCACGTAACGGTCACAAGATATTTGACTAATTGAATTCGTTTGGAGGGAATCGGGTGCGCTACCGTTCGCGAGCGAAGAAAAATCAGTGATTACTTTTTATTTTTTGTTGTTTTTTTACTGTCCAATCGGTTGTAAAAAGTAGTGAGCTGGCATGTGGAGGAAACCTTGATGATTTTACCTTAATCATTTCGTGTCTGGATCGATATTCATGCAGAGATGAACGAGGCGACCCATTCTAAAGCGACAGAGAACACGGACCGCCCAACGGCAGCTCGAGGACGGCGTTGATCTTGCAAGTCGATAAGCATTATCTCCTGGCTCCGGGGCACCGTTGAATTCCATTAGATTTTTTTTACACCTTTTGTTATTATTTAAGAGATACATGGCAGCGATACCGCGTACATGCACCGCGAAATGACATCCATGCAAAGACTTGCAGTGTACATGTGCCCCGAGGTGAAGTTCGAGTTTGAGTTGATGAATGTCGTTTGGTCAAGTCATTTTGACTACAACGTTATGCTGTTGGATTTTATGGTCGTCGATCATCGATCAGTTGTAGTAAAGTACACTTGTTATTGGATTTAAATTTGGAAAAACCGGATGCATTACACTTCATTGTGTGATTTCGAAATAATAAATTATCCTTACGCAATATAAAAGTCAAGTTGAATGATTTAACGACCGGACTCTGGGAGGTTGTTGTGCAATCAACGGAATCATTTTAAGTACGCGGTAGCAAAGTCAGAAGAGAGAATTTGTCACGGGTACGCGGATGTTCGATTACCCGGAGCTACAACCTGAAGGCATCAAGGTATCCGAATAAAGTCGCACGGTTAGAAATGAATTAATCAATTAGTACTGTCTGACCTCTGATAGGCTAACAATGCCGAGGAAATTGTACACGTACTCACTACTCACGCGTACAATAGTCCGAATCCATCTGCACAAGCACGAGGTGGGGAGGAGAAGCTTTTAACAAGCCATGCAGTAGAGAAAGAAAGAGAATGACCGAGAGAGAAAGAGAGAGAGAGAGAGAGAAACTATTGGCGAACCACTTGAAAGAAGAGATTCAACAATTGTTTAAAAAATGCGCACTCCGTGTTGGAATCAATATTCATAAATTGCAATGCAAATCTTCAGACATTGTCTCCATCGGATCTTATAACAGTGGCCTAGTTGTCAAGATTTCAGAACTCTGTACCAATGTACAGACATATTTTGTTTGTACAAAAATAATCGTTTCATTGTTAGGAATGGGGGGAACGCCATTATCTATTGTTCCATAGGTAGTTCGCGAATACTTTTTCTCACCGATGCGTGTTTCAGCTTGACAATAATGCAGACTCACCTCAATTCAGGTGAAGGCACCCAGTTCAAGTTAACGACGCTATTGCCCATGACGATGCACACTGTGCGTATACCTACCTATAATACATTGTATGTACGTACCGTGTATAGAACATGTGATTTCTGCAACGGCACAATGCGACGAGCGTCGCTGGCTATACCGGTATAGTTACAATCTCGCTTCCGTGTGGGGCATTGTTTTACGGTGATATAAAACTATCAGGACCGTAGCGAGGAAGAGGCGGCTTGGAAGACCGGCATGTGGGGTGATATATACGAGGCAGGTATGGCAAGGTACATGGGGCGAATAAGCGCGACCAGAGACAACACCTCGGAGCTTAACGACCGTGTACTCCGTTATACGGAGGCGGGCATGTAGCTGCATATACACGGATTATCATCAGTTCGCTAATTATCAAGCTCAAAGTCAAAGTAGAGTAACAAGTACAGAGAAGAAGAAGAAGAAGAAGAAGAAGGAGTGGAGGCAGACCTACCTGGAGCTAAGGAGGCCAAGCAAGCTCACTGATAGAGAGCGGGACCGCGCCCTTAATCGGAAGATTAACGAGTGTAACCGCAACGTCGAGAAACCAGCATGGATACAGGGTATTATAGAAAGTAACGCTGCCTCCTGCTGCAGCAACGAACACGGGAGAGTTAGTTACAGAAATGCTTCCAGCAGCACTCGACAAGTCATTGAAAATAAATAACACCGAGTGAAATAACAGGAAATGTATATTTCCTGATCTAGAACTGCTCACGCCATAGACTTGTATCTATCCATAATCTATACCTATAGATTAATCACAACCAAGTGTCCTATGCCCGAGGAATAGCCGTTGGTTCGTCAGGACTACGCCAAGTTAATCCTCCGGTGTAAACGTGATCCGTCAATTGTGACGGCGATTTCCTTGCGAACGAGACGCAATTATAACGACTCGAGATAGCTAACGCTTTTTCGGTTCGCGTGACTTCGCGACGTCAATCAGTCGGATGACACTGCAGGTCTTACTTCGCAGAATACGAATCTCTCACAGATCGTGAATAATTGACCAACTGGGATGAGCCGTTAGCACTTTTCAATGGTCGTAGGATCAACTGGAAAAACATTAACCCTCTACATCATCGAACAACTATATTAGTCCATGTGATTTTTGACGCTGCTGTCATTCTCCAACAACATATTTAGACTCCGTTTTGCATTCTTTAATGACACTTTTACGACCCATTGAATAACTGAATGAGTACGAAAATGCCTCAGCTATTCTGCAGTTTTTGCTCGTTTTAAAAAGCTAACGAAGGTTCCAACGTAACAGTCATATTTACTGCAACGAAGAATAACGCAGGGTTAACTTGTACATCCGGCGAAGGTTTGCAGTCGGTACCAACCAAAGGTTATGCATACATGCGGTGGTTAATTGTCCGTCATTATCCACCTGCGGGTTGTGTTTCAGGGTATTTTCAGATCTTCCAATAGCCGACCAGAGTTTTTATCGCTTCTCGTTTACGGATGACGAATTGCTCGCGGTATAGTAAATCATAAAAGCCGAGAAATCCATACAGCGGAACGAAACATACGGTCTACGAGAAACCTAATTATATAGCTCGACGCAAGTAACAGATACGCGGGGCGTCGGCAAAACTGCTTACAATACATCCGCAAACCGTATAATATATGTACCTATGTGAGCATATACGTATCACCTACATTCACGTGAGTAAATTACAAGTACGCCAGAGAAATCTGGGACGCAAGTCAGATCATAAAAGATCCAAACACTGAAGACTGAATCTACGTGTATTTTGCATGCCCCACGAAGTGCGTTCCTTCATCCAGTGTCTTGCATAGCTACGGTGCCTTCGGGGCGATCGCATGGGTCTCAATTTCCAGACCATGATAGAAACTAATTTCAACATACAGGCCTTAGTACGTCGTCTTATACACACCGCAACGAAGTTCCGACCGCATTAACCGGCAATCATTGAAAGCATTTGGTCTTATTGATGTTATTTGAGAAGCAAGCAAGCAAGTTTTCTGAACCGTTCGTATAACCTGTTCATATCAGACACCGTTAACATTGTGCAATATTGTTAAAGTCTTTTTGCAGGGTCATTGCATGAGACTAGTCAGAGGCAAATGAAGAGCTTTGCAATGACTCGAATTTATACTATTCTACGATGAGACGGTGGACGTTTAGTGACTCTAGGGTGTTGCCGATATTGTTGGCTCGCTTTTATCGACAAGGACTTAATTAGTGCAAGAAAACTGTTTTCCTACAATCGACAAATTTCGAACCAGAGTATCGGGCTGGAAATTTTTGGAGCCCAGCGTGTGACTGATCTGATTCGAATACAAAATATCATCAGACTGATATCAAACCTTGCGACGAACACGGGTACTGCAATTCTTCTGGTCCCAAAGACAAAAGCAAACACCAGACTCTGCCTGCGGGTGCATTTAGGAATAATACCTGCACGCGTTAATGCTTCGATGGGAAATGAAACAGCGTGGCTTGTGCTTGGTCCCGAGCTGTGTCAGCGTCTTTCCCTCTTTCTCTATCTCTCCGCGCGCTGATCTTTGCTCTACTCGTTAAATATTCAAAGTAGGACTGTTGAGTTATTCGAAATTTTTTAACGGTTTACTCCCGGTACCCGTGCGACAAACCGAGAAACAGGAAGCCGGAGGAGCGTGTGCGAAGTGTCGGCATAGGCAAGGTGCGACTATGGTATCAAGGTTTTAAGGCCAAGCAGCAGCGAGGACTGTTTCAGGATTGCCGTTCGACTATTCGAGGCGCAACGTTGCGGATTCTCGGACGCACCAGGTTCGCGGTAATTTCATGGAAAGTCATGGATTTAGTTTAGCGTACAGTTAATCTAATTTACGGAATGATAGATGTGGCCCGTACCATAAGTACGTGACTCGATATGGGCTTCGACTGATGACCGCCGGCTGGTTATAAGAATTCTGATCGTGGATTCGGTCACGATCGTGTATTAAAGCGATGCCGAATTCGAATCCTCTCCGCGAGAGAGAAAAATGAGGAAATATATCATTGGGCAGTTGGAGAAACAATTAGAAATAAGCGAGGAAAGTAAGATTTTGTCCCCACTCTGCGTATGACTTAATAATAGTCAATGTTATTCGTGTTATACCTCATGTGTTTGGCGAAATTACAGATGCACTGTCACAATTTATTGAAGAGGTATTCCATTCGCGATGACGATGATGAAATAGACAGAAACAAGAATAGAAAGAGAGAGAGAGAGCAAAAAGAAACAACAAACAAACAGAGGTGCATATAGAGTAATCAGACCCGAACGAGAGTGATAGAGGTCCAGGAAGACAAAGCAAGTGGTGCGTGAAAAGTAAGATTAGGAATAGAAAAGAAAAGGGGGAATTGTGAAAAAGTTCGAGAATAGGAAGAAAGACGATATAGGCAAAAAATTAGCCGATATAAAAGTGTGAAAATGGGAACAACAAGTACGATGAATGGATCGTTAGAGTCGATCAATGGGAAATTGAATGAGCTGATTGTGCGTCTGTATTCACTCACTTTGAAAACTCTGACAGTCTGCGAGCGGGAAAAAACTATTCACCTCTTTTTCACGTACCACAGGTATTATATGTATATACTCTATACGTATAATTAGCAGGTATCTATGTGTGGGAGTTTCACTTGCGCTCAATTCTCACAACAGAGTAGTATAAAAGACTATAAGAAAACCGCTGGACAATGATGAATATCCATTATTATACTTTCTTTCGAAATAATAATGGACATTCTCTTTAAGGTGACTGTATACTGTAACCCATCCAGATTATCAACGACGCCTAATGAATCTAATTATTATTCCTAATGCATCACACCCATCCCGGTTGAATTTTTGTAACAAGATTCAGCACTTCTAGTTCAGTCCATAAAATACTCCGTTATGATTGAGAGAGAAAGAGGTGCGAATGAAAAAAAAAAAAAAAAAACGAAGAAACGGAAATAACGTTCTGCCGTCGTGCGCGAGTCTCAGGCATAATCAGCTGTAGATGAACTCTCATGGGTGGACGGTTAATTCGTTTATTTTCTCCATCATACTGCTGTAATTAATGTCAATTTGGTGCGAAGAATGTAAGGCGTCTTCTCCTTCCAGGCTGCCGCCCTTTCATCCGACACTTCCAACCGGCTTGCCGATTCTGACCGTTATTTATTACCGCGCCAAATTCAACACTGCTTTATAAGATATTGTACTGCATGAATTACATTTGCGAACGTTAGTTAGTCTGTTAGGTATTTATTAGATTGGGTTAAGGAAAAAGGTTATTAAGACCGTGGCACAAATTAATCTCCCGTTTCTCTTCGATGCACCCGCAGCTTTCTAGTCACAATGACCTAATGTAATTCTAATGTAATTCTAACGAGCTGATTCTAATCCATGTTCCACGGGAAATGATTTTTGCATAGCATGATTGGAGAAATCTTGGCAAGGGTTTGTGTATTTTATTCGTCTGGAGAAACTATCGACAAGAGCGACCCTCTTCTGCATATCCGATCTGGCGCACATGACTTTTTCGTCTCAGTCAATGATATTTTTTATTATATGATATTTTATGATTTTTTTAAGATACATAGTAGTAGAAATGAAACGTTGACAAGTTTCCAAAACAGTCATATTATAGAACTTGTTTCCAAAAAGTGCTTTTTCTTACCTCACTAGCCTCACTCGAAGTAAATAATAAACACCGTGTGAATGGATAATCAGTGCAATTTGTCTCTTCTTCCTTCGGATTTGATATTACATGTTCTTTGCTCGTCGGTGTAAGACAATATGCATATACGCGAGAGGATGTGGAGCGTGAGACCAGAACGCGAGACAAAAGGAAGAAGTAAAATAGAGGTGAAAGAGATGAAAGTGTGGAAAGAAAAGGAGAGGAACAGAGATGAGAGGAGGCAGCGGTGGCAAGGTGTTTTAAATTCAGTGTGGAACGTTTAAGTCAGTGGGTCTCCGGGTCAGCAAAGTAACCCAAGTCACGATGTCTGTACAAAAAGTGTGGACCGCGAAACAAATCCTGATCCTGCGAAGGCCACAAGTTTGCGAAAAGGGTGGATCATGTTCGCGCCGATATTTTAACCGCGTTTCCTTAGTTGCATATTTTTTCGTTACTCATCCCCTGCATCGTTACTTGTGACACGTGCTCCTGTTACGTAGTTGACTATAAAAGGTATGCTTGCATCACAATCGAGATGAACTTCCAAAGTCAGGCAGGTGAATTTTCGAAATAACTGTCAATGCGCTTCAAAATGAAACATACTTTTGGTATTTTGTCTAAACGTATAATATAGAGCTCTAGAGTACAACAAGGACCAGTTTGACTGCTTGCAGAAGCAGAGATTTGAGCTATGACTAAGGCTTGCGGTTTCTTTTGGCGGGTACAACGTTCGCTGATGTCTTTAGTCACCAATTATTTTATTTGGAATGAATTTTTGAGGGGAGAAGTCGCACAACCGGTTCGAATGAAAAGGTACGAGTGAAAATAATCCTTATACTCTCCATCATGACGAGATTTACATCAGCCCTGTGTCCAAGATTAATTTTATATCAAGATAAAGTTTTGATTTTTTCAACACATTGGCAAGTAGTAAAATAGGTAAGGTAATTAAAAATCCGTAATAAACAAGTTGAGCGAAATTTTTGTCGACGATTTATCATAGCTATCGAGGAATGTTTTCAAGAATAAAAATCCTCCCAGCTCAGATCACCGCAATCCAGACACGTCGGTATGATACAGCTGCATGTGAGAGATAACTAGCTCAGTCGAAGGAAGAATCTCGCGCAAGCTATGCAGATATATTGCTTGAATCTCAGTTTACGTTCAACGGTTTATGGGTTCTGAATGCCTACTGGCATAACATGGTCAAAAGTAAAAGAACCACGCAGACATGCAAACGTCTACGTTAAGAGATGCTATCAAAACAGCTCTCATGAGCTCGAGCACGTATAGCACGTACATACGGAGATCAAGTATGCAATGTATATACCTATATAAATGTCAAACGGACCAAGTTCATTATTCATCTCGTACCAACTTCACTACCCCGATTCTCTCTGCGATTTTCTACAATGTATGCAGGTACAGTGTTCACAGGATGTTCGATTGAAATCTGTTTCTCGTAAACAGGAATATACATATATACATATATGTATGTACATATATACTCACCTTGTTTTGGATCATACAAAGGGAGAATCGTATGCAGCCGTTGATAGAATCAAAGGACGCCTATTCGGCGTCATAAGAATGAGAATATAAAATGCCTTCGTGAAAAAATTCGAACACTAGTGGTCGAATTCCAATAAGCACTTTCCTGAGTTTTCTTCTACGTTAAAGTAACGGTCTGAATACGAGTGAAAACGTATCAACATTTCTACGTCGTGTAGTTCCTATCCGGCCGCGTGTACGCATAAGCATCTCTTATGAAGGGATTTCGACCAGTGGGTTTCACTTCGAGGGATAAAAGGAGCTATTGCAGTCACCAGTGCGCACAAAGTCCTACGAATTCAACGTTTCAACTCCACCGTGTCCGCGTTGTGCGTTCACACCTTCGAGCCTTTGGGCCTCCAGGGCTTCGAGGAACCCCTTAACCTCCCCTTGGAGTCTCTTGCTCTCTTTCTTTACAGAACCCCATTTGCTGCAGCAGCTGCCAAACTCTACGTGTCAATGTTCTAATCGGCCCATTTCGTCAATTCCATTGCATTTGCATATTTCATGGATTGTTTCTACAAGCTGTGCGTGTTCCCACGGATATGTTATCGTAAATTTTTTTATCATACGGGATGTGATTCTACCATCTTGAAATTTGCGTTTGATTTTTGTTACCGACTCTATCCTTGGGGACCAGTATTAAGGCGGACGTTATGATCACAGGTGACATAAAAGACAATGGCAGGAAGGAAGATCCTGACTCAATTGGGTATAATGTACATTAAAGTGATGCTAAAACGAGTAAAAACGTAAACCATGAAAATACGCTGGATCTTTCAAATATGACGAATTTATGTCGTGGTTCAAGGTGAAGTCGAAGAACAATGAAGAGGAGAAGAGAAAGACTTTCACTGCGAATAATTTTCTGCATCGAATTCGGCCATGAACTGATTCTTCATACGCATTTATAATGAAAAACGCGAAGTACATACATTATGTATAAAAATTTGAATTACACGAAGTAAATGCTTAGATTTATAATCAATCGACGGTAGTGAGTAAATAATGTATTAGGTATATACGAACCATGTAAACAGCAGAAGAGCAGCAGGGATGCCCCGACGATGTACTGGAAACGCATGACGTTGGGTCCTCGATAGTTTTGGGGTTTGGTCCAGGTGATGAGACGGGGAGAGGAAGAAAAAAAACGAGCAAAAAACCAACAGCACACTTGGAACTTCGCGGGCTCTGGTGCGAAACGAGCGAATGAACGAGGGAGACAGTGGCACTGAGAAGAGAAGAGACGGACAGAGAAAGAGCAAGAGGCAACAGGGAGGGATTGATGCCCTCTTCGACCTCAGCTGGGTGTCGAGGTCCGCGAGCGACTGAAGGAAACAGCTCGACTGCCCTGATGTCTATACCTTGTCCTGCCCTACCCCTGCTCGATCTCCCTCTCTATCTCTCCCTCGCTCTCTGCTGCTCTCCCCGACTGTCGCCTTCTCTCCTTCTCCCCCTCTCTCTTTCTAATCCTCATCTTCACCGTCATCCGTGGTGTAAATCCTCCGGCTCTTGGCTCCCGTGGTGTATTCCCATTACCATTGCCAGGTTCATGTCCACGTCCATGCCATGTCCATATCCAACCGAGGACGTGTTGCATTGGTACCCTGCAATCCTTTCTTCTCCCTTCCCTGCAGCTGAGAGATACTCGCGGATGCACTCTCCTACCTCGCCATGGTTTGGCCGTCGGGTTGCCCGTCCATCCATCATTGCTATCATCCAGTGAACCACATCCAATGACTCGCGATCGAATTCTCTCGCGCGCATGTATAGCGTGCGCTGGTTGCGCCCAATGTTTCTGGGCCACTGCAACGAGCCAGTGCGAACCGGCCATCGCTGGTACTGAAAGTTGTTACTTTATGATGTATGCGAGATACACATACGTAGGTATGTACTATACATGTTGCTCTGTTAAACGCTTAATTGAAGGTAGACTTTTTCGGACCGTTGCACTTCACCGCACAAGTATGTATGTATGCGTTCGTTGTGTACCTCGTTGAAATTTGTCAATTCGACGAATCATTCGAACATATAAGTCTCGGGTCGTTTTTTTTCTCGTTGGACTAATTGGACCGCATAGATCTTGGTGCAAAATCTGGCACTATGAAAATCAACGAGTGATTGCATGCAGTTTCGCCCACTTTAAGTCAAGGTCAATCGTCATGGTTAAATCAGGAGTTTCCATATTTCCAGAGGTAATGACACAGTTAGAATCCGATCATCCATTGGCGTTCTATGTACAACTATAGTGCTTTCTCTATTGGCAAAGGACCATACGTGGTGCGACTGATGAGGACTGCAAATGAACGGAAAGTAAAATAGAATAACAACGATAAAACCATGATAACGACCTTTCCCCGGATAGGTGCTTGAGTTGCTGCACCGACACGATGAAATTCTACCTTCGAGGCAATCAACTATTTTAGTTGGGTTCGCGTAACGACAGTTTAATTGATGTCGCATGGCTAGTCTCGATCGGCCTTTTATACATACAGTGATCTGATACATCGTGGGTAATAGCAAGGTGACCCATATACATGATCGAATTCTCATACAAAGATGCACGGAGGTGCATCTGCGTATCCAATAAATAAGAAAATTTATGTTTCACTGCTGATTTACTTCCATCGTACTCCCATACCTGATCGCAAAGCGATCCACAGCCACCGTTGATTGGTTTCGATAGCAGGTATATAGGTCGAGAAAGCTCTCACCACTGACCCTTATTTTCGCAGAATTAAAGGACGCCGCACAATCCACTGTGTGTGACATATTCGTAAGATTTATACTTACACTTCTTCGACCAGTCGCGACGATCTATCAGATTTCATAGAGGAAGTAAAGAAACTCGCTCAAAGCCCCCTATTAAGTTATTACGAGCCGTAAACTTTCGATGACCAGTTTAACTACGGAAGGAATGCACTGCGCGTGATATGGGAATTTGATCCTTCAATCGGATACAGTGCCATTCCCAATCAGGGTGCAAACCCTAAAATTCAAGACGGCGGCGCTAAACCTCAGCGAAACATTCATTGAACTGTACATCGGCAGGGCGATGTTGCTCGTAAACGAGGTTATAAAAACGACACCTTGGCCGCGGGCCCGGAAGTGTTGGACCCGCCAAGGATTTCGAGGTTTCGAGGCTTCAATTACACAGTCGCGCGAAATGCTATCGCCGCAACTTCTTCGTTCGACCAACTGACGTGCCGTTGGGGGTACATCGATGTGATGGTGCAGTGTGTAGGTATGTACGAGAACACGATGCAGTACCTTATCGGAAGTGGAACGGAGGAACGAGGCGACGAGAGAGAAGGACGGCTGCCCACCATGGGTTGGATCTCGGTGATGAAAAGGGTTATTACCCGCAGGCTGCGATCAACCGCGCTTTCTCGCCTCTCGGCTGAACAGCGATTTGCACGAAGAGCACACGTCCGTGTCAAGTGTTGGTACTGTGGATGCACGTACTAGGCGCCTACCTGCGTGCATACTTATATATGTATGTGTGTATGTGTGTAGGTACGTATGTACCTACGCCCACGTGTGTGGGACCGCCTACAATTCTTACTCCGGCATATCGTGAATCATGGATACATGCTACTTAATATATTGGTATACCGGCGCGTTGCATCTCTACGGTTCTCGAACACAACTGCACTTGGTAAGTCGGCGCAGAACTGCGGGGCGTTAACCTACTTGCACGTTGACCGGGAAACCCTGCTCGGTCAATAAAGTGGGTTTCAACCCGAACAGTATCCCGGTCTTACGTCAAACGCAGCTTCCACAGCTGCTCGGAGATCTTTCAGCGATTAACCAAGGCTTATCGGTCAAGCAGGTCGACGTGAAAGACAAAGTCCTTACGGATTGGAGAACAACGTTGGTATCTCGAATACCATATCTCTAACTAACGTCACCGTACTTGCTCGATCATTGTGAATACAGAAATGGAACGATCACTATCCTCGTCTAAAATGACATTAATGGTTCCTTTAGCTAGAGAACTGGATTTTATGCAGTGCTAGTCTAGGGATCGAGATGGTGAAGGATACTCGGAGAAGGTGCAACGACCTTTTTACATCTTCATCCTGTCAGACCGTTTCATTTCGTTCAAACTTATGACATTGCAGTCGAGTAAATCATGCTGTAAGATGCACCCACGTATCAGCCATCGGACTCATGTTGTTTGTGGTGCAGCCTGATACGGGAGTCTTCTGTGTAGTGCATACATCATATTATAAACGTGCACTGCGCCACTCGTAAAGTATGGCAGTCCCAACCAACACCAGCCCAGCAACTATGTTACGCACCGGTGACTTGTTGTCAGTTGTAAACACATTCAATTAATTTTTGTCTAAGCCTCAATTCGTCCATATTGCAGTTATAGCAGTGTACAGAGTATCCAAGCTGTTAATACTTCACTGCAACGGACAAATGACTTAATATTTTATCGTGTTACTATGGGTTGGATCTTTATGATGAAAACAGAATCCAGTACAGTTAATTATTCAACGCGTTCGCATAAATACAGAAGAATAGAGCAACTTGTGCGAACTGCAAAATGAGGGCTAACTCTAGATATTTCCTAATTTCTATTTATAAAGTAATATCTTTGCATTTCTACTTTTTGGTTGACGTTTTGATCTTCCGCTATGAACGCAGATGGTTTCGTTTTTGTAGCCTCAGCTGTACTCGTAATTGTTTTCAGGATCTTCCACGGAACGGTTTGTGAGTCGTACTTGTTTTAATTTCATTTTGTTCTTCAGTATGTTCGTATACACCGAAATAGGTTTATCTTTGCGTGTCTGTAACGTTATACGTATTTAAAGGCTTGGAAGTTTTTAATCGAGACTAAGTTCTCATCTGGGATTTGATCTTCAGCACCCTCAAGGCCAATGGGACAATAAGACAGTAATTTAAGGTGTGAATGACGGCGATCGTAAATCGAGAAACTTCACTCAGCCTCATAGATCGAGGTACGGAATAAAATAAGAATAAAAGGGTACTTGGTAATTGTTTTCTCAAAGAGCAAGGCGTCGTCCACTAGACTCTGGCCGGTGGTAGGACCATCAATTCGTCTCGTTTAATTGGATTTTGAATAAACGGTACAAACGGCATCAAGTTTTTACTTCCCGGGACGTAGAACATTATACAATCACTTACCGGTTTTGGAGATGCTAATTAAGAGTAAACAATACCAAGGAAAGAAGAGTACAAAGCAGACACGTCATTGATCTACGGTGGTAGCGAGTGATTCGAAACTTTGGAAGACCGTTTCCTCGACTAGATACACCTGAACATTTTAATGTAATTTAACGTACCTATGTATAAACTTTTCGCTTGACTTACACTGCCTAGGCCAACAGTGACGGAGTGTAAGTGGCGTAAATAATGCGAAAGTAGGATACGTGAAGTTCTCTACATGCTAAGTATTTTTTGCATGATCTATAATGCTCTGTCCTTTTTCAGAGTTTCAAGGCATTGTGTAGCGCAGCGATTAAGTCTGTGGTGTTACATTAGTTGACCTAGATTGACGTACAGAATGTACTAAAAATCTGTTGAATTACTTTCAATCCATGGTTTTTTAATTCCGCGTTTCAGTAATCGGTTAGTGTGTCCCATTCGCTTTAAGCTGGGTTTGGCGTATCATTCGAAACACTCGTTCTTAGATCCGAATTCAGTGAATCGCGGAATGGAAATGACAATAATCTGGAACATTCAATTAGTCGTGCTACATTGCCTGACCCATGTAGAAATTGAATTGAACGAAAGTGACGCAGCGCATAGCAAGTTAAAGAATTTTTGAAGCACAATTTATTTACGAAGTGTGCTGAAATATAGATCCGATGATCGTATGATAATTGAAATTGTAACAATAGACCGGTTATAGTTAGGCATCGAGATATTAACGTGCTTACAATGGCAGACTATTAGAATTTCAATTATGAAAAGATCAGAGAAGTCTCATATTGATCTAGTGAAGTTGAGTCATGAGTACTAATAGCTGGAGTAGATTTTAATCCATATAAAACACCCGGTATGGAATATGAGAAAAAAGAAAGAAAAACAAACGGACGCGGATCAGTAAATAACATAGGGAGAGTAAAAACTCGCAGTTAACCAGTCACGTACTGCAAAAATAGTTATGAAAGTGAGTAATTAACTGTGCATGGTATGCTCCTTTAACTCGTAACTTCAGCTTTTTCTGTCAGAACTAGCGCCGTTGCAGCAGCAAAGTATCGCAGCGCCATCATCGATAATATAAACTGCACAGGCGGTCAAGTCCCATGCAAGCTTCTTCCGGCAATTCAAGGAGCGTTCCGACCTCGGCACGGATAGTTTCATTAGTGTGTCAACCACGTGCAGCAAGAAGTAGAAGAGTCAGGATCGAAGGAATTTCCGCGCCTCACGTACCCCGGTGGTCTTCGAGCGAACGAGGCATAACTCGATGATTCAGGTCTTCAGAAAAGTAGTTGGTATAATTATTTTGTCGTTTTCGCACCCGTCACCGTTACTCGGTATATTAATCTTTGAAGTAATTATTTCTATAACAAATCTCGACTGGATTGCAAATCAATCTTCTTAATGATACGTCTGCGGCTATAAATTGAGATAGATACGCGAATAGGAAACGATCAGCTGTTTTACAGGACTCTTATGCTCATCGCCAATGACCTTTTTTGAAATTATGTGTGGATCAGTTGCAAGCACTTGATTTCCACTATAATTTGTACATATGTAAATAAACCTCCAAAGCGCAGAGCAGTTCTTTAAACCAATCGGAATTTTTTGAACTTAAATTTCGTCATGTTGTTACTACGATGTATTTTTAGGAAGAAACGTTGTAGAGAAACATTAGAATTGTTTCAAGTTCAGTAAAGCTGTAATTAAAGCAAGGTGTACTCAAGTCATGGTGTAAACTCAACTAAACTGTTCTCTCCGCCAGTCTGATGTTTCAATATACCTATTCCTTATTTCTATCAGGTTAGGTTAGGTTAGGTTAGATCAAGTTTGACGGATTTTTTTTTTCAACCGATAACTTGAATTGTCACTCCAAACGTTACGATGTCCCGAACATACGAAATAAAATTTGTAAGCTGGCAATCAGGAGTGAGTTTCATAATTACAATTCGATTGTCCTGTTGCATAATGGGAATTCGAGATGAGGACACAACGAAATTCATCGGAGTATAAATTTCGAATTTTAACACCTTTGGTAAGTTCCGAGGTTTTAGCTCAGAACACGCAGCGTGTTGAACCTGCACCGTTAATCGGTACGTCGAGTGTCTATAGTAGCTAGTGGCCCACGGCCGGCGGCCCTACTTTGGCTGAGCCTTGTCGTTCCATCGGCCTTATATTGGAAAACCATGTAATGGGACGATCGGTCGGTCATGCGGTCGCGGGTCGTTCGTTCAACGCTCAAGTCCTGGTTATCCGTAAAAACACACGGAGGTCTGGGCCGATGATCTCGGGACCACACGCATGGCCATAGCTAGAAACTCTTAAGCATACAACTGCTGGACGTAATGATGGCCAAAGGTGAGCTCGAAACGAAACCTATCACCTCTGAAGGGTTATCCACGTTTCACCGTGCATAAAGATTATTTTTTACGTCACGTAAATGATGGATATTATACTTATAAATTATATAGGTCATCCGTCATGTTATCATGAAGTCTGCGCAGTGTAGTTCGTAGAACTACTGAAACTACTACTTGCTATAATACAATACAGAATTTTGGAAAGAATTTTACATTGTATAATGAACCATTTCATGATATGGACGATGGATTGTTGCATGAATTGTAACCTGTACGGCGTTTTCCATTTTAACTGAAATACGCGAATATCTCTGAATAAATATGTTTTATGGAAAATTGTTTAATGAAATTTTTTTAAGGCTTATGTATAGGTGGAGACATAAAATGGTGTTAACAACAACTTGTTTAGCGAATGCAGCGTGGAGAGGCTGAGGTCGCTTTAAATTTCTAGGATAGTTGGTTTTGATGCAATTCCAAATAAAAATTAGTTTTTGTAATTTGGTTCAAAAACTCCGAAATTGTAGCATTGTTGACTTGGAAAAAATGTTAAACCTAGTTTATTGGTAGGGATAAGAGGAAGGTCCTCAGAGCGGCAGTTACCTTTATACCAGATATCGTAAGACCAGTTTTATGATTGAAATATGAATTGTTGTATTATAATATACG
Source organism: Diprion similis (assembly GCF_021155765.1). Lineage (NCBI taxonomy): Eukaryota > Metazoa > Arthropoda > Insecta > Hymenoptera > Diprionidae > Diprion > Diprion similis. Next base: position 23,946,787 of record NC_060110.1, read on the forward strand.
GTAATCAGCGGTTAGAATAAAATTTCGTTCACTCCAAATTTAAGTTTTTCCGGTTTTTTGAGAAAGTAATAAATATGCGTGTGAATGCTTATTGGCCTTGAAATGCTACAATTTTTGAACTTTTAAAGCGAATAGCAAAATTATTTTACTTCGGGTGTGTCTCCAGGCCAGCTATGGTCTTATCGACTAACAACAATCGGATTCCTATCAAGAAATCTACGATTTCTATCACTGCTTATAGATATTATGAACACTAAGAGAGTTGTTGAAAACACCATCTCATGTTTCCCGACAAACTCTAGAACTGTCATCAAAACCATTTCCCTGTAAAATCTATTTTATGAACTATTTGACCATTTCATTTACATACATTACTACATTTTTCAACTTTAAATCAGTATCCTTTAAACGACCTTTATATTATTATACTTCTACATGGAGCAAAATCACCCATCTTTCCCCCTTTCTGATGATCTAGTAGTCAGCAAAGATAAAAACAGCTTAAAAGTTCTTATGTCTTAAAATGAATAAGGTTGCTGCGTCAACCAGCATCATTGCAAAAACAGTCTTGTTTCTGACTTAGACCGAGAAACACATAGCACAATAAAAGCCTTTTTCCCAGCTTCATTTATCCGTGCCTTTGAATCAGTTTTTTAAAACTCAACAAATCCACATTTTGTTCTGTATAACGCAAAATCATTACAATACATATATATGCGTTTGCGATCCTGGAGCTGGATATCGAAGCAGTAAACTTTTGTAAGTGCATAATATGACTTCAGTATCAACACTAACTTTCTCTCGAAATACTTTTCTCTAGCGGATTTTTATTGCGTCTGTACCATATTACCACGCAGAATAATTGTTCGAACTAATTATGTCGTCGACCTCATTTGTTCGTGCCGAGTAACCTTGGGAATATTCTGGAATTCGGCATAATCCTATTGTTCTCTGTACAGTACTTCGAGACTTCCCAGTCCCCGAGTCGATTCTTTGATTGTGAATTGAGATTTCGAGATACGAGAATCGAGACACGAAAATCGAGGCTCCGCATCGAGGAACTTGCGTTAACCTTCGTTAATCCTCCTTGGTTATTCGTAGAGTCTGGATAGATGGCGCCAATTGAGCGCGTCGTTCGAGCTGTGTATGAGACTAGTTCGAGCCAAAGTTCGAGCCATCGAATATCGAATCCGCGGACTCGAGCTACTGAGTAGCTGATAGTCACACTCACAGAGAAATGAACAAGAGAAATGAGGTTATTATTTTAGAAACAGAAGAAAGACTCTCGCCTACTTCCTCCCCGGAATCAGCGCCCTCTGTTGACAGCGAAACAGATGGGGAACCGCAATTGCAAGACTAAAGCTACCAGGAAATCCCAAAATTTGAGACTAAATACGTTATTCTTGATGCTGTTCAGTTTAGTTTTCGCTTTATTGGAATCGCCAATGATTTTCTTTTTGAAACTGGATTTTTAAAATGATGAAACGAAATTCGTACGAAGAATTTAGCACATGTTTGCGAAAGTACTCTTACTTCTGTTCAACACCCGGTATCTTTGGTTGCGTTTATACCATGCGACTGAAACACGTTTATGCGATTGCAAACGAAAACGTCACTCGACGTAACATCAACGTTATAAAGAATACGATATACAAAGAGATAAAGAGCAATTGCATGCGAGACTTCTTCGTGATGCTACAAGTCAAGACTATCTGTTGAAGGGAATGAAGCATACAAAAATATATCGCATTTATACATACACACAGTAGAGGTTGTTTTCAATCTCATCTACAACTTTCAGTAAATCCAAATGTTGATAGAGAAGATAGTGAAGTGAGGTAAGTTGGAAGATATTTTTTATGCGATAATTTTTCTCTTCTTAAATATAAACATATTTTTGCAGTCGATCGAGTTATGTGATCGCTTCCAAATATCCTATATCTTAATAAAACTATTTCTACGCAGTAATGGTTGTTGACAAGGTTTATTGTTGTACTATACTGCGTAAAGTAGAAATTATACAGTCCAAATTTCATTTATATGTTATGACGTGCATAACTCATTTATATGTTTTCACAGGGATTGATCAAACTAACAATAATATATTAATGTTTATATTTTTGTAGGTTCAATGAGTTATCACTGCAAAGTCTTCGCTATGTTGATCAAAGTCATGACTAGTAGCGTTGACTCTAGCATAAGAACCTAGATGGCGATGGCATATTGAATTTTGATCATGTTTCAAAAAGCTTGAAAATATCCAAACTGCAACCGATTAGAAAAATGATTTTTTATATTTCTACAGAACTTGGAATGTTCCCCACATGCAGTGACCTTTGACTTTTTAATCGTAGGCACATTGAATCGATTGATCAGGTGTGGGGAAATAAAGTAGCACTCTTTCCCTTCAAAAGTTAGCTCTGAGCTTACTGAACTGATGGTAAGCATTCGCACTAGATCCATAAAAGGCTCAGTAGCTTAACTATTGACTGAAATGTCATTTTTTACAAATCATCATTGCTGATTCGAAATATCGTTGACACCCTGTATGGGCCGCGTTTAGTTTAGAGTAGTAAACAGCGGTAGTGCCATCTGGCTCTGTATTACCGACTGAACAGATACAGGTAAAAAGATATGGCTGCAAGCTGCTGACTCTTGAGCTTGGTATCAATACACTGATAAACAGCTTGATGAACCTTAGTAAGAAATGCAGAGCCAAGAAAGAATAAAGCATGTGGTATGAAATTTGGTATAAGAGCTAATATAATTCATTCTCTTCTTATTACATACTTGTGGTATAAGGTGAAGACCATGTACTTTGAACCACAATAATTATAACGGCAAAGTACAGGCTTTCGTACAAATTGTCCAGCCTTTCAGATGATTAGTATCATTTACTTGTTGCTCTAGCTTTTACCACGATGACTTTTTTTGTATTCGTATTTGGATATCGATGATATTACTTCTTTCCTTATGATAAGTACAACTTTCCAACGTTAAGTACAAATATCTGTAAGCAATGGCATAATTTTGTGTACCAATGCAAGTATATCGACTACTATACAGTTAATGCTTTATCGCATTAGATTCGATTAATATTTTTCATTGCTACTCGATATTGTCTACTACCAGCGTATGTCTACTGCTCAGATTATTGACTTATAAGGCGTGAATGTATCAGCTTGAGGAATGAATCCACTGTTCAATTCTACACAATTAAAAATAATTTGAGAGTTTTTAGTAAATTGCTACGGCGTTGATTAATTGATCACATTTTTTGAGAACAGGATTCCGATAAGTCAGTTGTTGGTCCGAAATTTGTACTCTCAGCTCTACCTAGACTGAGGAGGAATAAGAGACTTGAAACTAAGTGGGGACAGAAATACTATACAACTGTAAATGAGGCAGTATTCATGCAGCAATCGATACCCTACATGCCTGCAGAGCCTCCTGCGTCGCTACATGATGAAGTAGCAGATTGTCAACCATTATATGCTTGTGCAGAATGTAACGATTGGTGAGTCAACCTCTATGAACTTGACTAACAATAATACGCAACATAAGTTAGTTTTAGACATGATTTAGTGAAATTTTCCCATTTAATTTATTCTACCAACTGTCAGCTGGTCTTGAGCAAATTCTTTGATCATTTCTTGACCCAAAAAATATTCTCAGTTCATGGATAGCTAATAAAATAATTTGTATGTGTTAATGAGGGTAGTACATAACAATGTATTGTGGAAGAATATATGCGATTGTTTTTGCTTCCAGCTTTCGCTTTTCATGCAGTCTTGATGCCCACAGATCCAGGCGGAGTTGGGTTTTGGGTTATTGGTGTCAGAATTGTTTCATGAGTGAATGTTGCCACATGAAGAGCGGTCAGCAACCATGTTTCGATTGCCAAACAATAAATCGTCAACGAAAGACGTTTTTAAGAGCAAAAGGTTTGGGTAAAGGGCGAAAAGTGGGTGCAATCAAAATTTTCTACAACCAATGCCAGTTTTTTGCCCATCTTAAGGCTCATCAAACGAGCGTTGTTGACATCGGTGATATTATGCTGATGCCAATACCTACGGACATTGATGAACCACAATATGCTGAATTGGAAGGACTTTGCGAAATAATTATGGAGCACATGTTTGTGACGCGCACGCATATCATGGATTGGCTACAGACGAAACAGCTTGGCAGTAAATGGTGGAGAGTTTTACAGTCCAAATTTGAAAGTAACGAAAATTCATTGGCTGAGATTCTTGGAATCAATGGTAATAAGAAAGTGGGAAGACTCTTTATTAAACGGCCTAAAAAACCTACGTGTCCACCCAAATCAATTTTCTCTTCTATTTCTGAAACAATTGAATCTGTCATTGCACAATCAACTTGTAGCAAAACACCACCTCCGACCAAAAGTGAAAATTCAACGAATTCCCCCATATCACCAGTACTCATTGACATTGCTGAGCAACACGTGGAAAATGACGATAATCCTTGCACTACTACGGACATTGCATTTGTTGATTGTGGCCCATCAGCCAAAAGTTATCCACCGGACGTCGCAATCGTACTTCCACCAAAAGACAAATTAACAATAATTCCAAATGGCAGTACTAGTTGCAGTAAAGTTACAAATTTCACGCCAGTTAGTACGAATCCACATCACTCAGTCCAGGGATCTGGTATCCCACTAAAAATAATGAATTGTGAAACCAGCAACATCACATCCAGTAAGCTCTCAAGCTCCACTCCTCAAGTTAATCAACAAGTGTTTGAGCCAAAGATTACGGTTAAAAAATTTGCTCAGGAACGGTCACGAGACTCATCTGTAATTATTTGTAGCAAGAATTCTACAATATCAATTCTTCCAAAGCCACAAGTATCAAAAAAATTGGCTCCTGCCTTGAATATCAAACTACCCGTGGCTAAAACACCGTTAACGGGTCTGGAAATAACGAAAGCCATTGAATCATCGAAGAAGACGGCGGCACAAGCTTCCGTCTCGACATCGGGATCGAAAATACTGACTGTGCACACCCCAAAAAATGCCGATCTCTCAGAAATTATTGGTCAGCTACCCCCTGAGGTAATCAACGGTAAAAAATTATTCTTTTTTGGTCCATGTACTGGTAGCTTTACCATACCTCCCCAAAATGAGGCAATTTCTAGTCTGGGAATGATAAAAATTCAGTCGGAACTGGACAAGCAAAAAATAGTTCAATCACTACCAGCAATGTCAGTATCTAATATTACAAACCAACAAAGTGTGCTTACTACTTCGGAATCTGTGAAAAAAGATCCTCCAACAGAGAAGACGAAACCTAAGCCTCTGCAAACATATGTCGACGGTCAAGTCGTTTATAAAAATGGGAAAAAATTCGTCATTCGACATGCACGTAAACCTATTTCAGGCCCTAGGTATCATAATTTAAATAATGTCAAGTTCCAGACAGTTCCCAAACATGTCAGCCTTTCAACATTCTTGTCACAGTCAGAACACCCTGTAACATCTTACGTACCAATAGCACCCAAGTCGGATGAACCATGCGTTAAAAAAACTGCTGCTCTTTCAACACCATTTACAGGAAATTCTCCTGCCTCCTCTTCATCTTCTTCGCCACCTCCTACTTCTTCTGCTCTATCACCCAGTTCCGAAAAATCGAAAGGTTTGATATTTAAGGCACAGGTGAAACAGAAGAATAGTGACATGACGAACAGAGAAAAATTGCCTGGTACCCCAAATTCCTTTGAACAACAGTCCTCAATTTCTATTCCTGTTGGTGTGCCACAAGTGGCTGCTATCAATGACGCTCACACGGTTCAATATCTTTTAATTGAAACTGATACAAACGGCAAAAAGTACGTTGATTTTACTAAGAAAATGACAAGACTAGTCAAGATAAACGAAGGGCTTGGCCAGGGGCAATTAACTGTAAATTACAGCACGCTACGAAGGATCTCCGAAGAACAACTTCGTTACCACAGTGAAAAAAGAATCAAACAACAAATTGAACACTTGACACAGGTGAATTCGGAATATTCTGGAATTATTAGCAACACAGATAGTTTACGTGTTTCGGGTAATCGGATCGCTATCAAAAGATTGGAAATTGCTTTAAAAGCATGTTGTATGCGGTCTGAAGCAGGTCAGGGTTCAAATGATGTTGACATCATTGAACTACTATCGAATTTTGAAGAACCAAAGGTGCCAACTATATGCCCTATTTGCAACAAACCCACAAGGTCACACAATAACTTTGTAGCATTTTCAACACCAATTGCGAGAAATCCTGACTTTTGTTACTGTGATACTTACATGTGCTATATTTGTAATGTATTTCAAGGAAACATGTCACGTTTTAGAGCTCATTTGAATTATCACGCTAAACAGGAACCATATAAATGCCCAGAGTGTTTCAGAAAATTCGCTACCTTTGCTCGATTGAAGGCGCACACATGGACGGCTTGTTTTCATGTATTGGCAAAGAGATGGTTCATGTGTAAAGTATGCCAAGTTGAAGGCTTTCTTGACGTAGAATCGATAACAAAACACTACATCCTTGCACACAGCAAATTGAAAATTGCCTGTCCCGAGTGTGGGATGCTTTTCGAATCATATGCCCTTTTTGTTACGCACTGTAAAGACGATCATCCGAATGTACCTAATCAGCTAAGACCTGTCAATCTGATAGAATGTAATGTTGGCAATTGCCTTGTTCGCCATGAACATTACAGATCACATCTGGAAGATCACGAAGGCATAACGAAAATACTTTATTACCAATGTCCGTTTTGCCCTTTTCCATTTAAAGACAGATCGCAAGATCGGGACATAATTAAACTTCATTTGCGGCAATGTCATCGTGCTCAATATGATCAATTATCTGACTTGGAAAATTTGGAATGCTTGCTTGATGACATGTCTCAAAAAATGTCGGCAAAGCCAAAGTCAAGTACCGAAACAATACGTCAAGATGAACATACCACAGAAGTTGATCAATGTTCAAATGCTTCAGATGTAATGCAAACGAATATAGATACCCTCAGCCAAGATAGTGTAGAAAGTAATCCAGAAGCAAGTAATCGATCATCATCTGACAGTTTGAATGCCACTTTGACGGAACAGGAGTTTAAAAATGGCGTTAAGTGTAGTATCTGGTCTCTAAATTTGGCTCATCCGGAATTGGAGACCTATGATAATCGTAGTAATGTAATTAGCGAATATAGCTCGTCACCAAAAATATTTGATGTGAGATCAGTTACACCAGATTCATATGCAGAGCTAGGAGAAGCGACCAAGGAGAAAACAGACGTCAAAAGGGGAGAAAAAGATATTGACCCTGGACTAGTTTCAGACCCCTATAGGCCTGAGGAAGTGTCTGAAAATTTTATCATAATGGAGGATGTGGACCAAATTATACCGACAAAGATGCCCCCGTTGATACTCATTAAGGAAGCAGGAATAAACATGAATCTGACAAAAATGATCCAATCGACTGAGACAGCTTCGAATGCGTTTGTGAAATTATCGGATCTGACAAGATCAAGTCAGAGAGCAGTGACTGGAAAAATTGCAGTTAAGTTGACAGAACTGGAAACAGAATGTACTGATGAAAAAACTGATACTCGAGAGAAAAATAAATCCCCTGCGCCAGTTATTGAAAATTCAAATACAGTTGTGTGTACATCTGGAGGTGAAAAATGGAAGAGGTCTAGGCAAATGAAGCAAAAAGTGGCTGTTAAAACACGCACGCTATCTGGATCTGTTCTGAAATCCAAGAGTGCTGGTATTCAGACAGTAGAGGATGTTACTGAGTCGGACAGTCAATTACTCAATTCCAGCATTCAAGGTCATGACGTATCACAGATTATTAATTGCACCTCAGGTACTGGCAAAGAGGAAGCCAAAAGTATTTCGTTCTCTCGTGATGTTCCAAAACTGCCACCATTAGCAAGAATCCCTCAACATTTGTTAGACATGTCACAGCAAAATGTAGAAGTTATAATGGAGGATCCTCAGTGTACAAAGGATGCAGCAGGCAAATCTCCAACAAAGTTGAAACGAAAGAGAAGGCAACTTTGGCGGATAGCTCTTAACGCTCCAACCTGTACAAGTACATCACGATCAGTTAATTACCGCTGTCACTTGTGTGGAGAATTAATAAATACATCGTGGTCAGTAATCACAAGTCATTTTGAATCTAGGCACTCCGAGGATTATAAATTAGCTATAGTCACACCCAAACTTTTGAGAATTTCTGATGATTTCATTTCCAAGGGTTACAAGGAACTCCTCGGGCCCCGGAAACGTAAGACAGATGCAAACAGTCCAACATCTAAAAGAAGAAGACGATGGAATCCTAGAAAACATATTGAAAAAGATTTGTTAGACTTGGGATTATGCGTAGAACAAGAGTCAGTGCAAGATGGTGAAGGAAATTTTGTATGCAAAAAGTGTGACCAGCGATGCAATGATATTTCATCCTTGCGGAAACATATTGGTACGAATCATCGAATCAAGGACCATTATCTAGTGTGCTTGGAATGTGGAGAAAACTTTGTGGTCGAACCAAGCTTACAGATGCATCTAAAAGCGTTTCATCGCATCCAGGATCCCAGCACTTACTTAGCGCAAAACACAGCATATGCTAAGGAAGTAACGGAGGTGATAGAAAGTGAACCAAACACTGGAATTGCCAATCAATGCCATGTATGCATGGCTGTATTTGAGGACAAGCCGGCTGTTGACAAACATTTGAGGGTCCATGGTATGGCATTTCTTAATCGTAAACGGATTGAGGCACGGATTGCGGCACGAAACCCGGAAAAAAAGAGCAAAATTGAAAAACCTAATGATGTCTCAGCGGCTACTGTCACGAAAGGTGAGGCATTGGAAAACCACAAGCCTGGAGCAACAAAATCCGTTGACAAAACAGTACACCAGTTATCAAAAAGCAATATTGAAGAGGTGAGCCTGCAAAATTTACACCTTCTGTTGCATGACTTTTGTTTTGAAATAGTTCTAAGCACTCAGTTCCAGCTCAAATTGTTTTCATTCATATTCTGCACAAAAGACACAATTTTATCTCAAAATATTTCAATTTATCCTTTACTCACTCTGGTGCCAGCTATTAAACCGCCATTCACTAACTTGCTAATGTTATAACTGGAATAAAATATCTCAATGGTTGAACAATTTTGATACATTTTAGTGATATCTAATGTGAACAAACCGTGACCGTGGTTATTACATTCCTTTCAGGCAACGGGCAAAAAGTCTCTATCGTAATACAGTGACATTCAAGCAGGAATCCTTTATGGTAGCAGATGCTAATAAAAATGAGATAAGACTAGTTAAAAACTGCAAAAAAAAATCGCAGTTAAAAATTGCTAGTCAACTATCGAGACAGGAAGTGGATGGATTTTATATTTCACAGTGATAATATACTTCAAGTTATTGATATTGAGTTTTTATAAATACTACCTGCTTTGCATTTTAATTTTATCAGCAAACGTTTATTAGAAATGCAGATAACATATAATATGTTCATATCGCGAGATATTCGACAGCAAAAATACTGGCATTTTAAACTAGCCATAATTGTGTCTCGGACATTATTTGTATGTTCTACAACTAATTAGCAACGAAGATTTTTTCGTCTGTAAAAAACACATTGACGTTTTTCTGACGCAAAGCAAGGCAATAATTTTCAAATGTGATAGCACTTTCCATTTTTCAAAGATTCACACGAAATAATGTAGTATGTAAAGTGCCGAACAGGTTATTGAAAAATTATAATCCTGAGTGAGAGTTTAAGAAAATTACACATTAAGTAATAGAATATCTTTGGGTGATATGTATACTTGAGTTGCTGGGTTCTGATCATTCGAACTTGGTGTTTTCCATAAAAATTTAAAGGATGGTAGACGATCAGAATCATGGTCAGAATCTAGAAACAGAAAAAATATACCTTACGGACAATATGCTCGAAAGAAGCATATTCACAAAAAATTCACGAATGAACTAGTGAAGAAAAGAAAAAACCGAATGTTGTGTGAGTATATTCACATCGGTATAGTTATTACCGAATATCTGGATTAACAATTTTTCAGTGTAATATAAATATAGTCATAGAGTTAAAACTTGTTATTTACGTACCTTAAACGCGTTTGAGACGAGCAGAAATAAAGATCATTAATTTTTATAAATAGTCCTTTTTTCGAACCTTGCATTTTTCGCAATTCTCGTGAAAAGTTACACATGCAATTGAAACTGGAATGGATTCCTAAAACCGTCTGATCAGCAGATGTTACATGTGGCCCTGAGGCTAACTTAACGACAAGTTACCAACAGTCGGTACAGCAGCGCATCGAATTACCTTCAGCAGTATCGCTGCACTTTTGGTGTCCAACTAGTCCGTTAGGTGGAAAAACTATTAGTTCAGAAGGTAGTTCAGAAGGTAGCACCATCTGTGTGTGATTTCATAAGCTACATTCGTTGCACGCTGGTCGGAGTGGGTGCTAATTAATCATCCCTTTTATTGAGGACAGAATTTGAGAGCATTTCATAACTGCAATTACCTCCATTCGTGATCTCGATTTTGCATAACATATGAGTTTTAATTCTCTATCGCATCTCGAGGCATTCGAATATTTTTAGATGTTGTAATCTCAACGCTTTTTCTCGAAATCTAGCGTATTAGTAAAAATCTCTCGGCATTTTACAATACTAGAAGCATATTTGCGCTGTTTGTTATACTTACAAACATCCTTCTCAAATTCGGACAACGATCCAGTCTCAAATTCGGACAACGATCCAGTCTCAAAGACAACAGTCAGTTCTCAAATGACAACCATCAGATAATTCTTCGAATCGAAATCTTCAATCTACGCGTATAGTCGAGCATATTATATTTTTATAAGTGGAGCGGTAAGAGATTGAGCATAAATTTTTAGACAGATGTCACCACTCTAGATAACCCGCGGAGCTTTTACAGTAATCTAATCGATATCATTAAATATCAAATATATTCAATAATCGATAGAACCTACGTGTCGCATAAATGAAACCCTGCATATGTGATAACTGTAACTAGCCGGTAACTAATTGCTGATAAACTAATTCCGACCCGACCGAGACTGATACGTGTTTACACGTACAGTAAAAACGTGTATCGAGATATATAGAGGCTCACGATTTTGCAGTCTGATAAATAATGAATATTCGAGGCGGGCAAAGAGAGAAAAAAGAAAAAAAAAATATGACAGGCAATAAAGAAAATCTCCACCTTTATGGGTGCCTGGCGGAAGTGACGTTCTGTGTCGCGAAATCGTAAAATTGGGTCCCGGGCCCAACCTCCCCCCCTCCCCTTCCCATTCCCCATCACCCTTCGGCCTTCTTACGGCTTCGGTCTACACATTGATGGCTATCGATCATATTCCGAACCCTTACAATTTTATGGTAATATCCGAGAACTATGGCCTAAGAGTGCCAAAGCCTCGAGTGCTCTCCACGAATCCGTGCAAACTTCATATATTATTATATGTATACCTAAGTACGTATGTATCTACGTATACACGTGCACGTATAGCTGTACAAATGCAGTTAAAACCTGCAAGATTGCGAGGTAATTGCAAGTCATCGTACGCAGTGGCAACCAGAATGATGGCCGTTTTCGTATTATACGTATAGGCGTAAAATTTGCAGAGTTGCGCTGTAACGTCTATGAGGGGTTGCAGCTTGCAAGTGCAGTACGTATGTACCTTGCAGTACTGCACTGCAGCGAAGAGACTAGAGAGTGCGTTAACACATCCCTCGTATCTAGCCTGAGATCAGCGAGAGCCGGCTGTCCTGCAACGAAATACGATAGTCGGTGGGTAAATATGCTCTACCTGATCGTGCCAGATCGCGCGTCTCCTGGCTGCGTCGTGCAAACTTCCCTTGGTACCTACCTTAGACTCCACCTTCTATAACGTGTACAGTACCTATCACCTACACCTTAGCCTAGCCGTATAATAAATAGATGCCCGCTGCTACCGCTCGAAGTGATCTCGTTATCATTGTCAATGTGTGGATGGCACACAGTGTGTATATAAGCGTCGTTGTGTTTATGGATGAATACACTGCGGAGCTAATAACAACACATGGGCAGAAATCAAGCTTGTGTCAACACACTTATGTTATATCAATTGATTGTAAGCAGGTATTGCACGCAGGAGAGGAAAACTCTTTATATTTTTCAATAAGGTCTGTTGACGAGGATGTGGATGTATCTATGTATTAGTTACTTTAGAACACTCCTGATAAAAGGAATACGAGAAATTTCATAAAATATGTTGAAATTATTTTTAAAAAAGTTTGAGAATCCTGGAAATTTTAGATCATAATTAAGCATGGTTATTGAATATTATTCACAGTTTCGACTCTATAAATCTATCCTAATATCCGTTTTTGCACTAATTTATTTCTGTTTTATCTTATTTTAACTTTATTTCTATTTCTCAACTTCATCAAGTATAAGACTAAACTCGATTGTATCACTCGATGTAAATGAATGAAAGCAATAATCACACTACTACTACTACTACTACTTATGTTATATGTCGTCGATATAACGTATGACACGAGTCACGTTGGGCAGTTGATATCACGTATTCTGTACCTACACGTAGGTATATGTGAACACCCTTGTGTGGGTAACCGGGGGCCGAAACGACGTGCAGAGTGGAAAGTTTACGTGGAAATTTGAATCGAAATTAATCTGGCTAATCTACTTAATCGACGATCAGCCATTGGTACTGCGCACAGTATATATGTATAATATATATGTATATACGTTATGTATGGCGGTCCGATAGACGCGGAACGGTTTGCGTATATACAGCAGTCGGCCGTAACAGCATACGTTACATTTAACGTTACATCTGCGAGGGATCACCGGCATTATAGGTCTACAAAAAGACCATCCATCATATTGGGACAGACCTGAGTTTAAAATTGGGGCCGTTCTATTCGCCTAACTAGTTCTCTACGTGCGTTTATAACGGAGATTAGATTTTGTACAAATATTAATATTGAAATTCTCGCGTTTCGTTTCGCCGTCGTTTTCGACCTCGAGTGTAGGTATATACACATAGTATACCTACTTATAGATGTGCCGACAAAAGTATCCCAGAGCTGAAAACTTTGGATAAACTTCTGTTCAATGCTGCAGCAGCGGTCGGGACTTACATCATTTTCGATATTCTTTACCTTCTTTTTGGTTTCTTCTTTCTCTGACAATATCAAATTGCGACTGCTGCAGCAAGTCAGGATCTGCTTCGACTGCGAAATAATCATTAGATTTATAATCATATCATATCATATATATATATATAAATATACATACAAACGTACGCCGCCTCTGCAGTAACGAGAAAATCTGGAAAAATAATCGGCAAATTTAGTATAAACGCAATGCTCGGATGAATCGATATCGATTCGAATAAAATATTCTGGATTTATCCGTGGAAGAAGCTACATGCAATGCCGTTAAGGGTATATATAACGTTTATAATATGGGCGAAGCGGATATACCTAACTATAAAACTCTTGACGAATTTTTGCAATTATATAATCTGATCGAATATCGCGAGGTAAAAATTTTTTGGTGCCATTGCACCGCGACGTAATCACGACGTCACTGTGCAGCTTCGATATTAACTGTATTATATCCTCTGGGTGCGTCAATTAATCGGTAAAAAGAGAAAGAGATGAAGAAGAATTATGAAAAAAAAAAAAAAAAAAAAAAAAAATACACTTTGCCTAAGCGATTTGAATGCAAATTTGAACCGTGAAAGGATTACGACGCGTCAGCGCGATGACTGAACGAGTGATTGTTGGCAGGGTCTAATACTTTGAATAGTTCGCATCTACAATGGGCTTTATTGGCGGGAAAACTGAGGAGGGGTTCGCGAAGCAAGCAGAGGACATCCATCACGCGGTGTCAACCTGATTGTCTTCCGTTCGTAATGGCGCGGCAAAGTTTTGGATACTATTAGACGTAATTATTCATCAAACTATCGACAATTCTATGAATTGAGTTGCCGAAAAGTGAACCGTCAATTAATCCGAGGATTTTTTATCCGAAACAGGTATTTTTTCGCGCCAATTTTTCCACCCTAAACGCAGTCAAGCGTTTACTCGCATCCCGGAAAGCGACAATATTATCCCCGCAACAGAATTTATCCATACCCGATGCGTACCGCGTGGCTATTGTGCCGTATTAAAATTAGCTTTCTAATGTATTTAGTCTGAAAATACTATGCGACGAAACCGCCTCGTGTCGTTAAAGACACGTTTTGTTCCCGCCTATGCTTTTCCCCAGCAATCTCTTTGGATTTTATACCCATTTAAGATACTTTTGGTCTCTCCTATTATTAATATTATTATAAGTACGGCACGACCCGTCGTATGTATATAATAATTATATGTATATATAATCCAGTACGTGTAGATACATGTTACTTTAAAATTTAACACATAAAGTGGATACATATAATTTCCAACATTCATTACATCGACTAATAAGCCATCAACTATTTTTTCACAGTCGTGACAGTATAACTACACCTTTAATATGTCAGTCACCGCGCAGCTAGTTGGGAAAGGTTCTTACATGACATGCAAAATATCGTATGATTTTTGCACTTTGTCCCGACTAATTATCGAATGTCATGTCCTGTCTTTACTATTATTATTAATATTATTATTATTGTTGTTGTTGTTGTTATTGTTATTGTGATAAATAGCAATTCGTTACGGTTACGCACACGTGGTTACGGACACCCGTCGACCACATTCGCGGTGATCGTAATGGCGTGTTATCGGATAAATAAAACAGATAGCCAACGGCCGATGCGAGGGTGGAACTCGATTACACATAACGGCGTTGCTGCCATGCCGCATGGTTTTTGTCGCATACATTATTACGAGACGTTATACGTATACATCTGGTCACTGACCTGTACATGCTTCGTTGTCGCGGTTATCAATCTTGTAATCACCGGTTGACTGTTGTACCTCATTTACCTTTAGGAGGTAAAAAAAAAGGTGTAGTTATACTGACGAAAGTCTTCAGCCGATTAGCTCTTAATTGCCGGTCTTACAATTAATAACACCGATGGGAGGCATTGCGATACATAATATTGTCGTGATTGTAAATCAATTGGAAAAGGGAACTTAAGCAGCGTATGATATAAAGATTTCCCGTAAGTATTTACGTTAAAAACCTCGAAGATGCATTTAAAATTGGTGCTTGATCGAGATATTTTTTTCATCATTGATATAGGCCACATTTTTTAATGGCATACCTACCGAATCGGATGATCGCAGAATTTGTGAACAGGGTAAAAGCACGTGTATATTGTAGGTATGGAAACATAATCTGGATGTATATATTTCTCACAACTATAGGTATAATACAGGCTATCGGCACACCCCGTATCATACTTACATCCCTTAATCGCGAGCTGCTGGCCGGTCGAAGTGTCTGAGAGCGATTATACAACAAGTTGAAACTCTAGTATATCGGTTATCGGTCATCGGTCATCGCGACGATGTGAGTGCACGTTGGACGGATAGACATAAGCGTACTTCTATCATATCTATATAGAATATATATATATATGTTGTACTTAAGAGTGTTGCGGGAAAAAAAATTTGCGAATTTCTATCGTGACACAGCTCTCGGAAAAGTTTGTTTGGGTTGAAAGAAAGATTTTCTTCAGAGATGAGCGTTTTATGTTACGTCTAAGTTTTTATAAAAAAGTGAAAAATCGAATCAGCGCCATCTTCAACGTAACGTAGAACGCTCATCCTTGGAGGGAATCTTTCTGTCAACCCAAACAAACTTTTCAGAGGATCGCTAGATGGAAATTCGCAAACTATTCTTTCGTGAAACATCCTAATATATGTGTATAATACCTACATGCAAGCGTATCTATATATACATATAGGTACTGTGGCGGGAGGGAGTTAGCTGCACCCTCGTTCATTCGGCATTAATTCCACTAATTGGAAGCGGTGTGGACGTTCTCCTGTATGATTTCAGCTTACATAAACTGCATCTGTGGGCACGACAGCTGCATTTAGGATCCTGCAAGTTCCATTATCAAATGCTGCGTGTGCTGGATCTATATTATCATATACCTAACGTTGTCCAGTGGTCCTAGAAATGTCCTTAAATATTGCTTCTCCTTAAAAAGTCCTGGAAACTATCCTTGAATTTTTCTTGTGTCCTGGAAATAATCTATTTTCAATAACCTTGAACGACTTGAAAGTCTCCTTTTCGAATGGACACCATGATTGGTAATATGCAAGGTTGGTGAACAGCCATCGTGACATGTCGTGGAGAGGAATGGAATGATGCACCAAAGTAGTTGCCGGTACCAAAGCGTTGCAGATGAACGCGAAATTGCAAAGGAGCCTGATCGGAGGGTCCGGTGTTTTCGGGGTTGCGCGAGGTCAAGGGATCAGCTGTGTACCGTAGGTATGGCACGGCGAGGGTCCCTCCTCGCGGATCTGGGTCACCGGGACAATGACGGGGCCGAAGGGTTCGCGGTAGGATACCAAGCCGAGGCAGTTCCCGACCGGGGGTGCCGAGGAAAAAGAGGGGACTATCACTCTCCCCGTTCGGTTCGTCCGAAGCCTAGCTCCGCTGGCTGCATCGCGCTGTAAAATCCTCGCCTGTGCACGCACCGTGACGAGATAATCACAGCCTCCGCGACTCACGTGATTCGCAACCAATTTGTATAGGTAGGTATATGTAGGTAGACCCATGTTCGAAGGGTCGAAGGTATAATATCCTTAGATATACATAGGTGAGGTAGTCGGATTGATCGACCTGTATAGTGCAGTTTAATCGCGATTCTTATGTGTCAATTTTTCAAATTCCCTGAAACTCGAATCCCTGTCAATGTCAAGCAATGATTATTGTGTACCAAAAACCTGACTGCGATCTTACTTTTTAGTAACTACTGTATATACGGATCATTGCATACGTTATAGAGGTATTATAATGAAATAATATATATGTAGTGAATTGTTTATCCAACATCGATCGGTGGACTGTGAAGAATGCAGCTTCGGGATGAAACTTGAAATGTGTTTGTGAGGATTCTGCATAGATGATAAATGATCTGCGTTGATGGTCCACTTTTCCTCAGTTAGGTATATGCATGGAGCAGTTTACCGGGGTTGCCAAATTCTGAACATCCTTACTGAAGGTTTTTCATAAAGGTTGACATCGACTGCAGTGCGTGGTGGTTAATAACGCCAGGCTAGTGCCGTAATAATTGATTAACCGTAATTGGAATTGGGCAGTATTGTTTATATAAGAACTGATTTGACGGTCATATTAAACAACAGTTCGAAGTCCCAATGCGTTTTGTAAGGTGAAATTCGTCGTTTACATATGCCAAATAACCGAAATTTACGGCACAGCAGAGTTAAACATACCTATCTATTCATATGGATCATGTAATTTGTGAATCCTGATGCATGATGAGTTCAAATTACAGGAATATCAGTTAGAGAAAGAACAGAACTCGAATAGTCACTGTATAGAAACTTTTCCCACGATCCATGACAGTTTCGGAATAAATTCCCGTGCAACCCTGCAAAAATTTTCTCATGTCTTGAAGTGCAGTCGTGGCGGCGTATATACCTACCCAGAGATAATGGAGAAGAATCCGGCTACCGAGATCGACACCTACCGCACGGCAGTCGCTTGCCCCCGGGGGCGGTTGAGCTACACCAAGGTCTATATAATGCGAAGAGGTCGTGCACGCAAAGGAACGCATGATCTGCAGTATCGTGATAGTCGTTTCAGAGGCGGGATCGTGTTGTACCAACCTACGTAGATATAACGTATTAGGTATATACGTTCGGTAGTCTGCCGTTCCGGGTTCAGGTTGCATTAATATTAGATATAATAATACATATATAGTTAGGTACATAGATGCAGAATTTGAGGCGTACGACAGACATGATGCACTTCCACACTTGAAGAGCTACACACAAACAGCATGCAGCAAAAGCGACACACGGACGTTCATGAAATCGGAATACATCCGACGCTGAGAGGCAGACGGGCGACCCGACCCGCAGGAGGTAGGTACGTCGAGGAGAACAGGGGTCTGCAGGACGAAGAGCGAGCGCCCGGAGGTGTATCGATTCAAACACGGACGACATTCTTTGGTGCCGCGTTGCGAGACAGAAGAAGTCGTCGTAGTCGTCGCGCGGGGGCGGCGGGGAAAAAGGATCCAGAGGCACCCCCACCCCCACCCCCACCCCTCCTCCGCCCCGATGCCGTCCGCAAAACACTAGTCGTCATCGTCGTCGTCGTCGTCGTCGTCGAGGTCCCGGTCCCGGTCCCGGTCCCACCAGTCGTACTGTTTCCCCTCGACTTGGCGGCATTCGTTCACCTCGTGGTGGGGGCCGTCGACGACTGACGGAGAGGGGCGTGTCCGGGAGGGAGGTGATCACGTGAACCAACGGGAGGGTAAGAGGGCCGCCAGGTTTTAGCCAATCGGTAGTCGCCTGCGCGCTCAGCACGCCCACACTCCCCGGCCGAGGGCTCCCACTGATGTTTTTATTTATTACATCTGTGACTGGGGAAGGGAAATACTCCCAACTGGACTGCCAGCGAGCGGCTGCTACTTTGAGAACGAGCGACGCGTTCCTGCGTACGGGTCCCGTCGACGTTTCCGAAAGACCCGCGTTTCCGCGTTGCACGTTATACCTTATACAGTTTAAACTCCAGTCCGCCTACCGTCCGAGTGTGTTGCAGTGACGGTATCAGAGTTTGCTCGTCTACCTGAACCGCGTTCGTTCGGTCCATTATCGCAACCCGGTTGGAATCTCGCGGAGGTATAATCGCGACCAGTCGTATAGTAGAACAGTGTGATCGCGAATCGCCGCGTAATTTTATCTCTCTCTCTTTTTCTCTCTCCTTCTTTTTCTCTCTCTTTCTATCTTTCCGCGATCCTGTAACGCGCGTCATGTGCACGGAACATAGTTAGATAGTGAACAAACTATTCGAAATATTACCGTTAGTTATATACCGTACAAACATTAAGCGCTGATGTGACGAGTGGAATCGTGTGATATATATATATATATATATATATAATACATCGAGTGACAGTGACATTTTCCGGAATAAACAGTGAGCAACGACGATATAATCAGTCCAGCGGTAATAATAATTCAAGTAAACGTAGTGAAAGAGGCCAGTGACGATAATCCGGCGTTATAACGACGGTGCGCAATTTTAACCGTACAAATGTTGCGATTATAGTCGAGTGGAGTTCCCGATCCCGAGATCGGGCCGAAACCCTAAAGCCATCAGCCGAGACGATGCAACAACACTGATCGCGTCGACTGGGATGATCTGAGCGATCGAGGCACAGGTAGATCATACATGAGACCAATAATAATTCGCGATTAGGCGGTTAGTCAGTGATAATAGTCTCGAGGATCGCGTATCGGTGCAGGGGCCTCCGCGTTTACTGGATAGAGCGACCCTGCCGAGTGTGTGACACAACCCATGGACCACGGAGCGATGGACAGTTCCTCCGAACACAGCAGCCGCGCCAGCCCAGTCACCGGTAGCCCAAAGCACCCAGCGCACAGTCCCTCGAACCAAAATCAGTCCCAACACCACACCTCGCAGCACCAACAGCCGCCCCAGCCGTTGCACCAGCAGTCCCACCCCCGGGACCAGATCCGCGAACAACAACAGCAGCAACAACAGCAACAACAGCAGCAGCACAGGGGTGTCGCAACACCGGGGTCACCTACGCGGGGTTCGCCACCTCAGGGACTGCCGCTGAGCCCGCCGCCGTTGTCGGCCGGAGGGGGACCGGGAGCACCTCCGGGAATGGTCCCGAGGATGCCGGGCCTGCCGCCGCCGGGTCTTGGCTTGCTGGGCCAGCTCGGTGGAATGCTGGGCGGCCACCACGGGTCGCCGCTCGAATTGATGGCCGCGCACCACGCGGTTCTGCCCCCCAGGTCGTACAACAGCCCGCCGCCGATAAGCTCGAGTGACCCCACCGCGAACGAGTGCAAGCTCGTCGATTATCGCGGGCAGAAAGTAGCCGCGTTCATTATCGGAGGCGACACGATGCTCTGCCTGCCTCAGGCCTTCGAGCTGTTCCTGAAACACCTCGTCGGCGGGCTTCACACCGTCTACACAAAGCTCAAGAGGCTCGACATCGTACCTCTGGTCTGCAACGTCGAACAAGTCAGGATCCTCAGGGGATTGGGCGCCATTCAACCGGGTGTCAATCGGTGCAAGCTACTCAGCTGCAAGGACTTCGACGTGCTGTACAGGGACTGCACCACCGCCAGGTAAGAGACACCTTATCGTTAAAACGCGGGTTCCGTCACTTGCCGGAGGATGTGTCTGATGTACCTGATATATTGAAGGAACCATAGTTGGGAGGGAAAATTGTGTAAAACGATTTGTGCAAGGAATATATTCGGGACTGAGATTACCTCCAATGTAGGTAATATATATTCGGTATAATCACGGGCGCGGATCGGCAATCGCACCAATAAAAATCATTCGCGAATGCGTAATTGTTTACAACCGGTTCTTATCTGCGAAGACTGCGACGCGTGCAGTTATTGCGAACGGAAGCCAATCGATCCTCGCATATATTAATGCAGATATGCCGTGTGCTACCGCATGTGTCGCCTCTGGGCAGCAGTTAATCTTACGGAGAAAACTTGCGCCCTTTTCATCCTTATTTGCAAGGGGCACGAGTTTTGCGCGATTTGTTATCCGCCTCTTATTTATAGCTACCAAGTCTCGACACCTGCGATAGTCGCCTTGTAACATCATCAAGCCGCGGTCAACCCTCGAGCACTTTGGCTTTCTTTCGCTAGAACAGGGGACGCAGACTCCCTTTTTTATATACGTATACTATATATATGAATATATATAAGGGTATAATCTGGAAGCGAGAGGCACTCGAATAATGATCAAAAAATCCGAGTCAGTGAAACTCGAGACGAGCGAGTGCTCTCGCTTCGATTCAGGGATCCAGCTCTCAAGTGTTTGAGGATCCGGATGATTCCTCGCGGTGACGCATCGTTGCTTCGAATTAGACGAGTGTTTGTACGAACCCTACAGCGGGAATGATCGTCGTTTAATCTACAAGTGCGGCTTACCCGGATAATTGAGAACGAAACCATTCGGCACGCTCCGGACTCAGCTACACCTAATTGTCAGTCATGAAATTTGAACCGATAGTACAAAACCACCGAATGGTCACCGAAACTCACTATATACTTGCTTTTACACAGCTCCACCATCAACCAATGCGATGTTGTATAAACGGTACATTGACATTATCGTTCGGACCAATTATTTTTGCAGAATGTAGCAAAGCCATCGAACGTTTCGTAGGCCTAGATACTTTGTGCAGTTAAATTTTCGTACGATGCGAGTGCAGGGATGTCGAGGATGCAGCCACGTGCCAAAGTTGTAGGCTTGTACCGATTTCTCGTACTGTCGCCGCAGACCTGCCAACAGGTGTCTCTTTCACTGGGAGTTTCTCTCAATGAATTCCCCCCCTCGGTTGTACTACAAGCCGACAGCCACCCGCGCGGCAGACGGCAGACGAAACGTAATGGTAAACGGAACCGCGACGGGGGATCTCTCATTGCCAGGATATGTATTGTCTCTTAGCTGTCGGTCGCTCGTTCATTCTTATACCTACAAGATCGAGTGTCAGTTCCTGCTTGCATTCAGGACGAAGAGTGCGAATCGCGGTTGTAGAAATTTGATATCATAGGTAGATCGAATCCTCCGAGAATATGTTGCGTATAATTATGTCGAAACCGTGGATATATATGTATAGTGGAATATTCCGCCGCCTGCGTTGATGCAAGGCTTCTCATTCCGTTCGAATTACACTGCATTTCCTCCTAACTCGGCCCGACAGTTTCTCGAACAATAAACTTTTCTCACTTTCACCGCGTATTAAACACGACTTATTATACAGTGTATAATATATGAGCAAACGTTTGCACGTTTATCATTGTTTCTGCCACTTGAATTCAACATTGTTCGTTCACCTCGATGCACAAGAATTAGCGTTGTTATGCTTACCTGCATTCCAACCGAGATTCGTTTGCAACGAGCAAGGTGGATTTGTATAATGCGAAACTTCTTCCTTCGCCTTCTCCGGGACAAAATATTTGCAGTTAGCGGTGCGCAGTGGCACTCGCAACGGAAACGGATTCCAGCATGGGTTAGAGAGGGAAAGAAACATGTATATACATATATACGTTTGAAGAGAGAGAGAAAGAGAGAGGGAAGGCAACCGTAGGGACAGGGATCCGAATAATCCAAGTGGAAGTCACAGTGCAGAGCACCGCGTGCCGTCGGCCCGTGCGGTCCTCTTAAAACACTTCCGGATTTCTTTGCCGGAAGTCAATTCTCGACGAAATTGCACCTTCCGCTTTTGTTTAGTGCGTCGTTTTTTATACCAGAGCTTTTTCTGACAATTTATACATGTTAGGTAAATGCCAGCTCACGATATCACGTTTAATTTATATAGTGAATTGAGAAGACTGTATTCGTTGATGTTGCTGAATTATGGGAATAATTTTTAATAAACTGTCACAGAAACGTTGATACTGCCATCGCAAAGGTAAAATCCGTGACCGGCTTCGCTGGACTTTGCTTGCGGGAATTAAATAAGTGGCAACAGCCAACAGCCGTATAAAAGCCGCAAGAAAAATTCCTTGAATTCTCGTGGTTATACTGTGGCTTTCTCCCACTCTGTATAAAGCAAACTTGACTCGTGGTTCGACGCGCTCTGCTGCACAATCCGTAGAATCGTGTCACTTGAACTAAACTGCCGACTTGGTGAGCGAACATTATATATATATACCTTATATTATTATAGTTCACGTCCGCGGTTTTTAGGCTCGACATTGAAGTGGTTGAATATGTTCCGTACCTGCACACTTGCCGCGAGTATACCTCACAATAATTTTCATGAAGATGGGTTAAAAAAATTGTCTATCGGAAGGATAAATTTTGGGTCGAAAAATTGTTGGTTCAAGTAAGGTCGAAGAATCGCGCGCGGAAGTTGAAAGTATGTACTGACCTGAGTGTTACACCCTGAAACGGGCACCAAAAGATGGTATCGTGGGTTGGAATATATACCTAATTGCATCTATAGGCGAGTTAATAATCGTAAGCAGTAATGCGGCTCCTTTGTATGCAAGACGTAGACCGTACGGTTAACGAGAGGCGTCAATTATATTAATTAATTTGCCTAACCAAGTCAAATGAACAATATATCAGCTCTTTGCGTGGTCTCTAATTGGTCTATCCATGGAAAATTTTTTCTACAGTATGCACGTTATATTTGCATGCGCCCATGTATAGAAAATGTATTTTTTCAACTCACAGGTAGATATTATAATACATGGCAGCGAGCATGCGCTTGTGCGGTACATTTGCATTAGTATCCCTCTGCGGGTGAAGGTATCCTAACAATCTAACTTATCTAACGTATTTCCATCCTCCGCGTTCGACGAACCGAGCTGCCTCTGTCCTCGGAATTAAAAACGCAGAATATAGCCGGGTGTACCTACCTTAACGAAAGGCTGGAGAGGATGCACCAGCTATGCTCTCTCGTCTACGAGAGGCGTGGGAGTGTACGGCCCTGGCCTGTAATTCCACGCGCTATTAGCTATTTAATTATAAAATTGTGCATAGATTAATTGGCTCTCGTAACAGCAGTTATATTAACAACGCGGATCGGGCTAGGGTAGGTACTAATTTTTATTTCGCATACTAATATGGAGAGACGATGAGTTACATAGGTTTTCAAAGATTCAAACTATAAGGGTGAATCAACGCGGCCTTCCTCAGCTCCTCGTCGATGTTGTATAATTGTAGCTTTGATATCGGAGCCATGGAAGTTAAAGCCCCCTGTGCGAGACGTAACCTCGGTTTGTTTTCATTACCCGGATATTAAACGGCGTGCGGCGCAGAATTTTCTCCCAGATATAGGTATAACATATACATATATATACATATAATATATATAACAGATAGCTGGATAGGATGGATATACACGCTTTTTATTTTTCTTTCTTCCTTTGTCTCGCCTCGTACTATATATACTAGATGTGCAATTGTATCGGTTTATGTTATACTATATATATATACGTGCACGGCATGCAGCTGCCCCTAACTTTTTGTTGGGCCCTCGGGGATCCGATCGGGAGGAGCCGAGGTGCCCTTGGTGTTGGTACCGAGGTACATTGTGTATATATCCATACACTGCACTGCCAAGGGTCTATCAAGCCGCGTTGGTTTTTCCCCATTGTTATAGTTATGCTTTTGATATTGATACTCACGTGGGTTATGGGGATACGCGCGCATCAGACATCCAAGGTAGATATATCCCAGTCCGTCTGTATGTACGACATCATCGATGATCGATACTTTCCAGTGTCCATTCAATCCTCGTCCGACGGTCTGATTAAGCTGGATTAAAAACGGGACTCGATCCCCGCGTCTTCTGAATCTGGTCGTCAAATTCGTCGTTACATTATGTTCCCACGAGAATAAATGCAGAGATTCTTTCCTGCAGTCCTCTAGTTCTCCACGCTGCTATCTACCACCGCCTCTTTCGTCTCACCGAAATCTCCCGCGGCGTAATTCTCTGTAATTAATAATCCGCAATAAGTATAACAATAAAGTAGGGAGTTTGTAATCCGGCCACCGCCTCGCCGGTTCTTAATTCTAGATAATTAATACAAAGACAAACACGAAGGATTAAACAAGCGCCGAGTCTGTCTTCCCTGTCTTCTCGAAACAGTATATATATCTATCGGAGGCGCCGGAGTCGAGAATTAAAACTCTCCATCAGGTTCGAAGTTGTTTCTGCGGGTCGCGTTATCGCCAATTTCAAACAATTCGCCACCTCCGACGAATATCGGATAATTCATAACACTATAAGGAACCTCCAGAGCCATATCACGCGTCGGACAAATCCATTGAACAATCACGTTACGTGCAGTAGCCGAGGAAGGACCAAGTGGCGGTTATAACAAGGATTCCCTCGAGGAGAGCGAGGCGTGGATGGACGGATGCAAGTCACTGACGATGAGGGAACGAGATACATATCCAGATTGAATGGGCCCCGCAGTCTGATCCTTTCGTCGAACGTACGTTATTATGAGAGTTAGTTATTGTGTCGAGAGGAAGGCGCCAGGCTCCTGTGCTGTGAAACTGAAAACAGATTTAGCCACACAATGAAAAGTAACAAACGAAAAGACGCCATGCAGCTATAGGCCATGCCATGCGGTAGCAATGCTTGGAAAGAAAGAAGGAACGGTATGTAGGTACAAGAACAAGCGGGGGTGGAAATCTCGTTCGGGCTTCTCCCTGGGGTCCTTGGGTCTTTTAGCTTGCAGAATGAGCCGGTCCTCCCCTGCAGTGATCCTCGTGCATCGATTGTTCCGTCGGAGCCACTGACCCACATAAACGAACGCGTGAAAACAGCTGACCGCCGAGTTCCTCCTCCTCCCCCCCCTTTGCCCTTCTTGACCCCTCCTCTTGTCGTCGCTCTTCTTCCTCGCCCATCGACCGAGGGTCGAATCTCCCCGTGTCCGGCGATAGAGTTTTCGCAACCCTCGCCCTTCGTCGATCCACCGAATTAGACTCCAATAAACGCCTGTATCTGCAGCCTGCATGCAGTTTGAGTCCTTCGATTGGACGTATCTTGTCGGATCTAGCGCCTACTTGGCAGGCCAAACAAGGAATGGAAAATCCTCGGACTTTGGTCTATGGAGGGTGTAGAGGTGAGGTGAAGACCTCGTATGGGTTTTAAACTTAAAAAGTGTCGCCAATCTGATTGGCGCTCAGCAATTAGGGTTCAATGTGATTGTCGTTTTATGGAGCTTTTGCTCCAGCAACGCCATCTTAATATCCCTCTACTTTACGGACACTTTCTAGTCACAGAGATAGTCCTCCTTACCTCTACCCTCCAGACTTCACATACCAACTTCAGTCACAGGGTACCGGAGTTATGGAAGCGTCTTGGTGTCAAGGCTTGGCGTCATTTCGTTACATCGCGATCGACTCCAACGCCGACATGTTCGAGGGCCGTGACGCGGTTCGTGTAGGTACGTGGTGTAGTTACATAGGTAGGTACACAGGCTCGAGAGGAAAACGAAACGGACAAACCCCTCACAGCTAGAGCAGTTTACAGAGTTCGCGTGCCTCGGCACTTTGTTCGCACGGAGTTGGCGCTAAGTCGTGCGTCAATCAAGACGAACACTTAACACTCTTACTCTCCCCCTCTGGTCAAAAGTAACGATCACCAGGCACCAACACGCCCGCCGTTCACTAGCGCACGCGCACGCTATGACTGACGATGAGCACGGCCAACGAGCCGGTTGACGTGCGTACTTATTGGCACCCGTGTACTCTCGGCACCTTGTATATCCCTATCCTATGTCAGTAGTACCTATGACTGCATGATATTCCCTGAATTATGCAACCATGAAGCGAACCAGGGTTGCCTGCTTTCGATTGTCCGGTCCGGACGTTTACCCAAAGCGGTACGTTATCCTTCGTCCTGTCGTAGGTGTAATACTCTGACCGAAACAGTCATCCCTTGATGTAACCTCGTACGTTGTTAGAAGTGCGCGTGTTACCGTTGCGTGAGACATGCCAAGCTGTACGCACTCGACGCACACGACGCACTCGACTTGTTACTTTCTGTATACGACGGAGGGAAGCATTTTGTTCGACGCTATACCTTGTCGTCGTGTAGATCTGCCATGCTTGGGAATCATCGACCCGATTCTCATCACTCTGCTACTTGACCAGGACCCAACAAAGTAATCCAATATAGTAGCATCGAGTCCGTAACCGGTAAAAAACCTTATAGCAGATATGATGATGAAGCTGAATCGTCTGTCATCATCTGAAGAAATTTGAATCAGTTGATCAAATGTGAGGATACTGTCAGCGATTGACGGGTCTGATGATCGGCAGGATTGGGGTGAGACACGGGGCCAAGTGGCGAGAGCTGCCTGAGGTAGCTATATAAAAGTGGGCTGGGGTGCCGGCGATGTAATCTGACGATATTACCTGTATTATGATAATGTTAACGTTTACGTATCGATTGTGTCGGCCATCTTGACATATGGTACATGTAACGCTGCCCCGCCGCGCTGCTGTGACGTAATCTATCCAATCGGGAACGGACGACATAAGGGAAGTACTCGCCCCAACCGGTTGAAAGGGATCTCTATACAAATGCACCTACACCCATAAGTAGCCAAGCATAACATTGGAAATGTGCTTCGTCAACGTTTCGGTGACACGTTCGCGTCATCCGTATATAGATGATTCGGATTCTTTTCTCAAACTCGCGAGTGTTAGGAAAGGGTGTAAATCAGAGCATATCAAGTTTTCGTGGTCTTGTTGGGTATCCGAAAGACCGGATGATTTCTCTCGAGAGTCAAAACGATCGTCAACATCGGGCCAAGTTTTCTGTGAATGCCGGTGGCGCCGTACCTACTACCGACGCTTTTTGTCAGTTGAGAATTTATCTACCATTAAATTACGATTTAATTTCCGATACCGTCTGCCTCCTCGGTCCTCCTTGCGTGACTGCCGGTCAAAGCGTTTCAAATCGCATTACCTTCTCTTCGGAGGTCCCGCGCACCTCGCCTCGGGCTTTCTTCGCCAACGTTCACCTAGGTTCGCGACTAGTCGGTGACCCAGGTCGTCTAGGCCACGCCGAAGTGTGGGCACTTTAAGAAATTCATCGTGCTTTCACAGCGACGCTGTAAGTCGAGGGAAGGTGGCGTGTAGTTCGAACTGCGTCGTACGATCAGTCGCAGAGAGGAAATGTCTGTTGGTAATCCCATTCGATCAACCTTGGGCTACTCAAATCGGTCTTCCATCACTCCTTATATACACGGTCAGTCACTTCGCCGTGCAGGCGGTGTATTTTTCCAAGTCCTATAGCCCCATGGTGGGTAGCCCGGAACGAATCGACAAAGAAAGAGTCGCTAGAGACAATCCGTGGAGCAGAACGAATATGTAAATAATACAGATCGATTGACTCAGCGTTCCGTCTCCCTCACCCTCTTCGTATATTTTTTTACTCCATTTTCCTTTTTTCTCACTTCCATCACACTCTTCGTTATAGCTGCAGCTTTCTGGTCGAGTGATGTAGCCTACCTAGCAAAAACCGGCAATTTATTTGGGCAACGTCGCGAGCGGAAATCGGATCTCATTGTACCCGCCACACTGCGTGTACAACCGATCGCGCGAGGAGTTTACCCGACTGAACGAGATTTTCGTCGGGGTTCGCGTTTTTGGTCGACCGTAGAATATACCGCCGGTAAAAAGCACTGGGTCCTCGTCGTCACGTGGTCTAAAACTCCTAATACATTCTCCGCCTTCCTCATGCATATTAAAATCCACACCACACATCCATGGGTCATAGTTGTATGCCTACGAATACGTCGGTGACCACGTCGACGGGTGTCCGAAGCATTTCGTTCGACATGGTAGAAGCCTGGTCAAGCTATCAGCTGCCCGACTTTGCCTTCTTGCGGGAATTGTACGTAATTCACTGGGATTCGTGATCATTGAGTGACAACATGTCGCGTGCGATTTATGGGTCGCGTTGTATTATATAGTTCTGCACTTTTGCAAATCGGATTCGTCCAAATAAATGTTTTAGATGACAACTTGATTGGCTGAAGATCCAGTCGAATCTAGCAGTTTTTGGAACGATCAGCTGATCGGTGCGAATTCATAATCAATCATTTATGCTGCAGATCGCTTCGATGGTCTTTGAACGAAAGCAGCATATCAGTGTAAACATAAATTATGTATATATATATATATATATATATATACCCTGGGCAACTCACGGTATACCAATTACCTGATATACCTATATAGTATAGCAACGAATTCCGGCGTGCAGCGACATGGCGAATGAAGGAAAGAATCACGAAATCCTTACATTATCGACGCCACCGATCCGGCGCTCGCATGCTGCGGCTTTCCATGCCCCCATTACGCAGAGAGGCCCGAAATTCCGCGTCGAGATCGACTCACTTCGAACACAATGGCGGAATGAAGGTAGTTGTTTCTCATTACAAACTGTACGGTTTCACGAAAGGTCCGGACTATACATATACACAAGCAAGCGTGATCGAAGAGCGGGTAAAAAGTAATGTCATCAGCACAGGTGCCTCTGATCAAACCGCGCTTGAACAGTTCTGACCATCGAACCAGCTTCGAAGTAGATACGTACCTAGTTATTCCTCGAAACGACAACGTGACTCGATTCGATCGTTGGTTTAGAACAACTTGTATATATATAATTCAAACCATTTTTGTAACTGCGAAAATTATCGTCAAATCGCAACAAGCGCATGCTTAATTTACGATGAAATTATCCAGCAATGCCAATCGGAAAGCAGTATTACCAACGGATACTGACCATATGCGCAATCTTATATGAGTTACAGTGCATCTCGAAGTTGCACACTTAGCTATTGTTAAGGTAATAAACTCGAGCTATCTTACGAAGTGTATATATATAATTGTATACAGAGAGTTCGAGACTGAAATTTGTAGTTTATAACGTTGACTGTTGAGACGGTTGTGGTACTATTACGCATACAAACTTTGAAATGTCTTTGAACACGTATGTATGCACGTAGAAGGAGAATTGCAGGACGTTTTTTCTGCACTTGAAAACATACATACGTGCAACGCGATGTTCAACGAGATAAATATCCAACGAGTTGTACAGCGGGTACGTATTATAACGATGTAACACGCGTAAAGCAGCACATGCGCAGGCACAAGAGCGTAAGTTGGTCTATCCCATATCCATTGCGGTGAGATGTCGACACGTAACAATAAAAGTACGGTGATCATGGACAGCCCTGAAAGGTGGTCCCTTTGTATAATGCGAGCAATCAAGATAATGGTGAACGATATGTAATTATATCATTGTTTCAAATTACCCACCAGCCTGAGACACGGCTGTTTCGGAGGGCTGTTCAGGGCACTCTTCGCTTGCCCTCTCTACCTGTGCAACCATGCGCTATAAATACACACATACATACATGCACGTATACTATACGAAGAGCCAGGATCTCGAGGCAAGCGGAGGTGTTATTAGGGCCTGACATTGATACATCCAACCGTAGCCACAGTGGCGTAGGCAGTTCTCGACGCCGCTTTCTTACGGACACAGAAATTCGCCTGGCTGCGTCGTCCATTCGAACCCCGGCTCGGACCGAGTTCTAAACTCGTTTCACAGCCGAGACAACTTCGGAACGTACACGCGAGACCTTCGCCTCCTCACCAGGGCCACCTTCGATCATCGAATCCCCCGATTGTTTTCACCCCATCAGTCGCGCAATCGTTCCGCGATACTGCAGGAATCTGCAGTCTTTTTCGTTAGTCTGAACGCCCACTTGTGCAGTATATGTATATCTATACTTCGTTGCGAAACATTGATCAGCTGTGTACTTGATAGTGTATATATTGATACGCGAAAGATATCTATGGCACAGAAAAAAAGGACTTCGAAAAGCACCGAGTTGAGATAATTAAGGTCATCAATCGCGTTTGATATTTCGAAGGAGCAAATTGGGTCCGTCTGATTCTCAGGTTTCTTATTCTCAGCTTGTATGGTAATCTCGTTGTTTTTTTTTTTTTTAGTAAAAGTAGAAAAGGGAGTGAACTGCAGGGGTTGAAACGAAAGACACGAATGTTGGGAACGTTCTAGTCCAAGACCCTGCTTCATTTTCCGCGAGTAACTGACCCATTTGAACGAAAACAACCGGTTCCTTAGTGGCCCCATGAAAAGGGGAACTGTTCCGAGTATCGACGAATGACATTCGAACCCTTTCGAGGTGCACCTGCGGCGTCTTAGCGAGGCTTTGGAAGCGAGAAAATAAGCGCCAGGAGCAGCGCACGCTGGTGCTCGATGATGGTTGCAGACTGCTGTTGTAATAAAGTCGCAGGTCAGAAGAGTATAGAAGAGTTCAATGCGTCGAACCGACGATCGGGCAAGATCGTTGACCGTGCAATGCGCGTCATGCAGCCTGTGTAGGTACGTACATCACGATGTGCGATGCAGCAGCATCAGCAGCAGCAGCAGCAGGGAGAAGATGCTGGAAGGCCCCTCGAGCGAACAAGGAGCTCGCTCCCGTAATGCTCCCGCCTGGTTGCACGGTGCTCGACGACGAGGAGGACCAAGTGTTGGTAAACCACGGGCCCGTGGGGCGTTTATACCTACCTAGTGGTGCTGAGCAGGGTTGCTTCACGGGGGAATCGCAGCCGGTCCGATCTTCGGAGATATCGGAAATCGAAATGGAAAACAAACACGGGGCCTTGATAATTGATAGAATGAATTAAACCGTTTGTCTTGCTGGAGATATTGGAGGGTGGGTGAAAATTAAAACGTTGATTTATGCACGATTGGGCGTTGCTCTATCCCCATGCATGGGTTGTTGTGGATATAGACGAGGGAGAGAATCGTGTTTTCTAAAATCCTCTTCTTTTTTCTTTCTTTCTTTCGGGCGGGGGTGGAGGGTTCGCCGTGTTCTTTTTCTTTTCCCTTTGTTTTCAAGGTCTCTTTCGATTTATCCATCGCTGATGAATCAGGTGCGGCTTTCGACTGAGAGTTGAGATTACTTTGGTGGGCGGGTCTCTTTCTGTCAGAGCCTCCGCTGCTGCTGCTGCTGCTGCTGCTGTTGTTGCTGCTGCTTCTGCTGTTAGTGGTGCTGCTGGCTCGCCGAGGAGAAGAGATACGTGGCGCTTGATCTGCCACAGTGTATAACATCGGCCTCCTGTTGCAGGTATAACTCCTCTCTGACCAGAGCTTCTTCTTCTTCTTCGTCGTGTAGTTTCTTTCTTCTATACTCGCTCGCACTGCTCGGGCTCAGGTAGAAATATTTACGTTTAATCTTCATTTTAGTCTCGTCTACGTCAGCGGCCAAAAGCCCTCTCCTTGTCTCACTGCGGGCTTGATTTAAATTGGAAATATAGTATATGTATATGCAGACTCATGCGCCTCCGCGTGAACACACCACCAACAGTCATTATACTCTCGCCTATACCGCAGGTATCACTGAATGTATTCTAATTATTACCGTTTACACCGGAACGAATCCCTACTCGCAAAATCGTTTCATTTTATTTTTTGCCCGTCTTCATACTTGATAAATTTATTCATTTTTTCTCGGTTTACATGCACTGTGCGCACTACCTATATCAGTTGCTTAAAATTTATCCTTGCAGACAATAATTGTTCACAGCGAGCTCATTTTCCCTCCACCGCTGCTCCTGGTTTCTTGGCATATATTCTGTGCTTAGGGTGAAATCGCAAGTATAATTAGTACACAGGATTACACGTAGGTATACCGGTTGCAGTGCGATATATTTATACCTTTGCATCAGTGAGGCGGAACTGATATGCGAAATCATCCGAGCTGCTGCGGCTGCATTACGACTTGAGTTCAGCATAAGTGCGGGAGTTTTTCCCTGGCTGCCGCATGTCTTAGGTGCATCATCGGTAGGTAGAATATAAGATCGGCGGCGCGTCTTACTCGGAGTGCATCGTCGAGGCAGGAGCTATTTTGTTCACCGTGTTAGCTGAGAAAACAGGCGTGCTCGAACCAACATGGCGGGCGCCTGGCGTCAAACCCGCGAGTATATTGTATATGCATGCGGAGAACCCGAAGCGTTCTTCTCTCCTGCCAGCCAGACTAGCTGCCAAGGGAGGCAGACACCCGATGCTAGTTATAGACGAAGAGAGAGAGAGAGAGAGGGAGAGTATTGGAGGAGGACACTCGGCCGACTGCCTGGCATAACATAACCTCGTTATTTATTAGTAATTGTAAAAATGATGCGCCTAAACCAATATCATTAGCGGCTGCAGGCTCGCGAGGGGCCGAAGTGCGTGTCATCTGTAAAAACACTGCCTTTAATTGGCGGGATATTTATTGTAATTTTAAACACGTGAGTCGAGAGACGCCCGCCGCCGGCTCGAGAACCTCCGCCTCTCTAATATCCATACCCCTTTTTCTTCTTCTCACCATCATTCTCATACGTGCAATGCGCTGCCCTTTCTAGCTCTCTATTTCCATCTTTTTATATGCTTTCTTGCGATACCTCCTCATATTTTGTCAAAATATTTCAATCACATTCCTGCATCTTGTTGTTCGATATTCATTGGAATCGTACGACGGTTTGGGAAAATTTTTCTAATAGAAAATATAAGAGGAAAATCGCGGTAGCTCAAAAGCGTCGATCATTAGTTTCGCCGCGTTTCGTGTTGACGATGATTTTCACATTCTTTATTGCGATGCAGGGTTTCTTTTCATCAGAGCAGCTCGTAGGTATAGGCAGGTAGGCACGCGGAGGTTAAAATTTTGCGCTATATTAATGGGTTTGTTTGCCCGTTTGCTTGGGCTGTTCGTTTCGAGTCGTTAGCAGGAAAGCCGGCAGCTTCGTCCGCGGTCGAAAACGACGCTTAAACCTGCACTGCGGTTTGTATAATAATAAGTATAAATATACGTGATTCGAGCATCTTCATCGAGGATGAAAATGAACCCGGCCTCGATTTTCTGTTATACTAGCTGTTCGGAAAATTAGCTGATCAAAGATTTGAGAGTATATATTTATATATTTATATATATATATATATATATATATATATATATATATATATATACGTATACACCTACAGAGATGCGGTCGTTTCAACTTTCAACGCACGAATGACTCGGCTTAGGGTCCCAAACGAGGTTCACGAGCAACCTGCAAGGCCCGAAGATCAGGCCCATGAAACAAGGCCAGAAGGCCCTCCGGCCTAATCCCAGAAAAATCAAAAACAAAAGCCGCCCGAAGCGGCAGCGAGGGACGATTTGTTCGCTCTGCGGGAGGCCCGACTTAACGAAAATAAGCCAACTTCTCACATAATTCACCGGGGAGTGAGTGGCGAAGAGGAGAAAAGCTGAATACAAATAGAAATCATTAATAGTTTTGTTTCAACGGCTAGCTCACGCGCATCTTCCACAACTAAACCATCAGGCATTCGGTCTATACGCACTGTAGGAATGCAATCCAATTATACATTCGAGTTTCGAGTAAGTAACGTTAACGTCACGTACGAAACATCAGGAAGACCTTCGTTATTTTGCAATTTTAGAACGACTTTCAAGGAGTTGGATTTTTGAACAATAGTTTACTAAATTACACGGACAATTCTAATAGTGCGAAGTGAAGTTTTTTCCTCAACACGAATTGCGTTACAGTATAACGTTACTAACTTGAGTCATATAATTATATGCATTGGAATAGACTGCATGTTACCGATATTCCGCAATTTCACCGATTATTTTCATCGTTCTTAAATTTTACCACAAAAAAAAAAAAAAATCAACAAATTTGACACGGTTTTCCTCTCAAACTCCGTTAAAACTTATAACTGTGCAAAACTTTTTCAACACTTCCGAGAGCCTTTACATTTTTTGTTTTCCTTCTTTAACTTGTATAGATAAACAGTCCAAAAACTGTTCGGAGGATTGCAATTTTTGTTCATCACTTCCACGCGCAATATTTCGGTTTCTACCTCGTGGAGGTTACACATACCTACTATGTAATAAGCATGGGGTCTAGATCATGGGGTGAGAAGCTCAACTATCCACAGTAAAAATTTTTCCCAGAGCAGCAGCAGCTCGATCGTATCAATCAATGACACGTACATTTCGTACAATAGTCCTCCGATTCCCTCTCTCTCTCTCTCTGTCTGTCCGTCTCTTCCAGTTTCCTCAGTAGGTATCTCCCTCTCCTTTCCTCTGTTATTTTTTTTATCACCGTCACCAGTATGACTATTGTCAGCGCAGGACGATCACTGCAGTGGTGCCCTTTTTATCCTCTCCTGTGCATGTTTCTTCACGCATCCTTCTACTGCACCAGCGTCATCATCAGTCACTCGGTAGTCGGTATATACACATGTAAAAACGTATATACCTACATACATACATAAATATTAAATTCGCTAAAAAACCGACCGCTTCGAGTAGGGCTAAAGTTGCAACGTCAGCCTGGTAAACAAAAACGTCGCAGCTGACCGGGTGAGCCAATCGCTCGACGACGCGGGCCCTACGCTTCACTTTCATCGGCTCATACGCCGATCATCACGCGTGCTCGGAACTCCTCACACCCTGAAAGTAATGCGACTCCTAGAGCACAACGTTGTGTGAAATTGTCCTCGGTATCGTCACGCTTGTAGGTATGTCATGTTATTACACCAGCATGGCAGCTTGCAGGTCAGCTGAACGTCGATATTATAAGGATTACTCCAACAAATCAAACCGAGCCTCATGTCCAGCGTCGATACTGCGCAGGTCGCCAATTGCAGAACGCGCAGCGCCAATTCGCTTTGCTGTGATTGGCTCGGGGTCAGCTGGGTTCAACGTCGCGTTATTGGCTGTCGCGCAATCGCCGATTTCGATCGCAACGTGCCATCTGGCTAGCGTGTCACGTGTGAGAGGAGAAAAGTGGTGAAAGAGGAGAGGAGAGGAGAGGAGAGGAGAGGAGGCGGTGTGTTGAGAGACGAGGAGATCGAACATGAATGACCGAGGCACGGTAACACGAGTGCGTCAACCGGGATTGAGGGGCCCTTATTAAATACATCTTCTTCGCGTGTGATTTGAAAATATGTATATCAGTAAGCCGCTTCAAACCTACATGCGAATAAAGATCCCTTAAGGGTGGTTCATTTTTCAACTTTTATTTTTAGGGTAACACTTGAAAAGTTTGTGACGATTAGTGAAAAAAAAAATTGGGAAGTAGGAAAATGTATTTTTTATTTATTTTTACGTCTACACTTTACTGACTATATTTTCCTACTTGCTCTAGGTTCTACGACACTTTTTTTTCAGTAGAAAAAAGTGAAACAACGAATCACCCTAATATACTAATACGCTCTAATTTTGAAGTTGGTGATTAATATATCGGCTGGAATATTTGTGAAAAAGCTAGACGGAATATCGATTTGGAATCTTGAGTTTTTTTCAAGCATGACCTCGTGCATAATACAAGTGTCACGTTTGAAAAAAATTGTATACAATATATGTAACATATAATGTACACATAATGATGATGGTGGTTTGGTGTCTAGTTAAATTGGTTACGTGCAGTCTTTTTCAATTTATAGAGGGTAAATTTGTATCCTATACCTATTTGTAAAATTCCAAACCTGCTGATCGGTACAAGGAAAATTTTTCTATTATTTTTTTCAGATGTCTCACAATGAAAGCGACAGACAGGTATGTCTACAGAGAAATCTCTGCGAGTGTGTCTCTAGAGAGACCTTTAAGAATGGTCGTCGTCTATAGCTACCCTATAGCGCTCGGTAATCGGTACCGTCACCCACACCTATAATGCTATATCGATATTATCCGATATTCAAATTTTTCGCCCATCTTCACACCTAACTTCTATCACATCTTCTCCTCTTCGGCTTTCTTAGGTACGTGTTTGCACAAATTATTTTTAAATCCATTATGTATCCTCTAGATTTCTATATTGATACCTATATAATATAATATCTCTTTCTTTCTCTCATTCTATTCCAATTTCTCTCTTTATACATAAATATACATATCTCTTTCATTTGTGCTGCACAAAATCTTTCTTTCTCTCTCTCTCTCTCTCTCTCTCTCTCTCTCTCTCTCTCTCTCTCTTCTGTCTGCCCGTTGTCATTGAACATATCCGTAGCTGCCTATGATTATAATGTCTCGCCTGCA
This sequence comes from Diprion similis, assembly GCF_021155765.1. NCBI lineage: Eukaryota > Metazoa > Arthropoda > Insecta > Hymenoptera > Diprionidae > Diprion > Diprion similis. The sequence goes on from NC_060110.1 coordinate 23,983,673, forward strand.
TCCCATAATATATACGTTACATTACATATATTAATGTATAAACGCACTAATCGTTTATAGTTTATAGATTTTTTTATAAAATATACTACTAATCGCACCGCGTAGTACAATTTTGTGTTATAAGTTTGGCTGTATAATATCCTATATATATATATATCACATGGTGTACCTATTGCATTAACCACCTCGAATTATTATAATTTCATGCACTTACTTACAAATTCCGCAGTATTGTTGTACGCGCTCGTTAACGTAGAAAACGTATTAATATATCACGTATATCGTATCTATATAGGTATAACAATACATATAGATAGATAAGCGAGACGTAAATGCGTAGTTGCTTATACACTTACATATATGTATATTGTATATATACCTTCAATTCTTATGATATTCGGGCAATGGCTATAGCGTCTCCGCTATGGCTATAAATAAATATATATGTATATATATTATATATATATACCAACACGTAGCGCATAAAATAGGTGTAAACTGAGGTTACGCGTCTCGTTTTCCCCCTTTTCCCCCGATCAACCGAATGTCGCCTGAAGCCGGTTGGGCCCCTCAAAAGAAAAAATTGATAAAAAAGAAAAAACAGAAAACACACCCCATCCATTCCGCAACCCCGTGTGCATGCTGCACAGGGCACACTGCAGCAGCAATATGGCGGTAGTCCGTAATATATGCCACGGTCATTGGCGCGTGCACATATACCTGTGTACGTATATGTATACATCTATATATACATATATTTATACATATATATATATACCAGCCATGCGCTCGAACGGGGCTAATTATATGTCGGCCATTTTGTTTTCGTATATGCATACATATATTCACACACACTCTGACACGAACATGAGAAAGAAACATAATTCGTGCACGATGCACACGCGGAGACTCGGATATCTGTATATATGGTAAAGAAAAAAAGTATCATCGGTTATATTATGTTATCCCCCCTCCCCCTGCCTAGCATGCGAGAATTATCGCTGGAAACACCGGATTTTGAATACGACACGAAGGGTTTATCAAAAAACGTCTATTAAAGAAAAAAAATGTCCCGCTCGATTAGTGTAATTAGAGGCCGTCGCAGTTCGAATTTGATCTATGGTAGTATACGCTGTTCCTACGCCGGTTGATCTGCATCTCGTGCCTGTCTGGATCCGCCTAAATCCGTGGATCAGCCCCGGCATGCATGGGTATTATTATAGCTGGATATGTGCATCTGTACCTAACGTCGGTAGTCCGTTTCGCGCGATTACCTCTTTCGCCCGTTTCTCGTTTCTCGTTCCTCGTTTCTCGTTCCCCTCTAGTTCGCTCTTCCGAAACGTGGTTGGCGTGTTTCCTCGTACGTATAAACGCGCGGACAGCAGCGACGAGGCGGCCACAGTTCGTGACGGGATACCCATACCTGTAAACCTCTGCACAAAACTACCTCTCCGGACAATACTTACAAACGAAAGAAATGGTGAGGTGCAGAAAAAATGCGCGAAAAAAGAGAAACAGAAGAACAGAGAGAAAGAGAGAGAGAGAGGGTTAAAAAAATAACCACGAAAGAAAGAGAATTAGATTAAACCACGCCTCTAAATCTGTTTCATAGGTAAGTGTAACGCTTGTTCCGTCCGTCTGGCCCTCCCCTCAGTTTCAGCCCCAAACGGGGTTCACCCACCTTCCCCCACGGCCTCTGTGTATAAGGTAATCCCCCTCCTATCCCCTCCCCTCTTCCTCCCCCCTTTCCGATCTTTATCTCTTTTTCTCTTTTTCGCACACAGCTCCATCTTTGACGCGCGAACATAACCTCTCTCGTTGATACGAGCACGTGGTGCTCTCGAGATCGAATGAAAGCTGGGAATCCCGAATTTTGCAGTGCAGCAGTAGATACGTCGTTCTGTATACTACAGCATTTACTGTTGTATAACTTATAATAAATACAAATCATCCGTCGTTACTATACACGATTACACAGACAATAGACAACATGTTGTATGTAGTCAGGCGGGAGGATCGATTTACCCCTGATATGAGATCTGACGTTGAATTATACACCCTGTGCAACGATCATTCGAGGCGATTCGCATTGTGTGACAAACTTTAGAGTATAGGTTACATGTAACTACATTTGCTTCTCAGGGGTGTACCTACAAACGTTGAAAAAACGTATTACTTGAGTGGCGCGTTATGTCGTTCTCATGCTTTGTACTACATCGTCATGCGTGGTTATATTCTGTTCGGCACGTACGACGCGACACGCCTCGAGGAGCTATAAGGGTATCAGTAGCTCGAAACTCGCGTAGCGACGCTCTTCAGGCCCGATGTAGGTACCGATGTGGGTATTATATTAAGGTAACTTCTACCTATAACCTATACCTTATACCGTAAGAGTGCGGGATGAGAGACTCTCGAAAAGAATCCGGACCGGACGGCACGGCTGGTTGCTCTCGCTTAATTCTAAAGAAGCGTTTGATTAACAATGCCATACCGCTTCTACAAATCGTCTTTGTTGCGGTTGCAGTAGTAATTAGATCGAGTGCTCTGGAGAACGGGGAGCCGACGAGTCGATCGCTTCCTACCGTTAACATAACCTAACCTATACTCTAACCCCCCCCCCCCCCCCCCCCCCCCCCTTTGGCAATTGTTTTTGTCATCGTACGAACGACGTACGGTGTCAGCTGCCAGCCAACTTGTCTCCAATTTCAGATCTCTTTCGTATACGACGCATTTTGTAGCGCAGTAGACAACTGTTGCTAATAATTCTTCCATTATTGCAAAAAAGAAAAAAAAAAAGACATGCAGTTTTAGGTAATTTATAGAAAAAATGCGTCAATATAACTACAAACTTTTACAAAAAGATTTGGACAAAAAGAGTTCGTATAATATTCTGCAAAATAAATTGAATTTGGAGAAGAGAAATTGAAGGTCGAATGATAAGGTCGAAAAAATAATAAGATCAGTGAAAAAGATAAATCATCGTGTGGGTGGAACGTTAGTTGAAACAAGGCTAAAGTAATCGGAGTTGTTCAGAACGCACGTTATTTATTCATTGAAACAGAGTTATCGCAATGTTTTAAAAACTGCTTACCACTCTATCAATTTTACGTTTTGTTGCGCGGATGCAGTATGAGAATTACGTGACGCATGAAAGCAGGCGTTTTTAACGTGCAAACTTTCAAATTCTCTCGAAGCATGAGAGCTTTGACAACAATATACACGCGCAAAAATATCTGTCGTGAATTTTTTCGTGCGATCTTTAATCGGTTTTCTTTTTTTCAAATCTTAAAAGTATGCTATAAGTTGACGACATCCGGTGTGTCTGAACAATTGATCATTGAACGAACTGCACATTCAACAGAATTGATCATCCGAAATTTGATCAACTGAAATTGTAGATCTTCCGATCACGCAGCTTAACACACTTCATCTATATCTGATTCTGAGAGATGTGAAAAGCCAGAATGCTTAATAGTCCGAGTGAGCTTTGGAATCGTTTTCGTTTTAAGGCATCCTCGGAATCTTTTTCGCCCAGGCGATATCCCCCGGCTGGATTGAATGCGCCTTGACCACCTGCGTTATCCTGTTTTACACGATCAACTGTATCCTACGCGCCAAACTAACCTCGGACAATGTCTAGCCCGTGTGCAGTCTGTACGTATAACCTACGTCTGCTCAATTTTTGTACACAGATATAGATATGGCGGGTATTTTTAGAACTCCGGAACCACGTGTGAAGGTAGGTAGGTATAAGGTACACAGAGTTTATATTCCCACACAGAGACTAGGAGGCACGAAGAATATGAGAGAGAGAGAGAGACGAGACTAAGATATAACCGACATGTGGTTCACGTTCAGGAGCTCGAAATTAAAGAGGCTGGACGATTACGAGAGAGCAACGAGCTGAAAAAACTTACACGAAAGAATTAGAAACCATAATATATCGTACTAGTCACGTTTTTTGTCCTCAGAACTAAGGATAACAAATTTCGAATACTGTATACTACAATATAACCGCATGTTTGCAGGTTTATTTTATTTCATTTTATTTATTATTCGTTTGTTCATGCATGTAAGTGATCGTGAGAGGGAAGATCAGTCGTTGGAATGCTTATCACACGGATAGATGAGTCGATTTATATACCTTCTCTGTGAAGAATATTGTAAAATCACCGTGCATAGAAAAAATCTGTTTTTTCACGCTGGATCAGGAAAGAATTTCCTCGATTAAAACGGAGATAAAGGTGGAAACTGTCAGCGAGAGAGGCTCAGAATTTTACCGTTTGGATCTCGAAGGTTACACATGCAGGAACAAAACGCGACGCGACTCAAGAGCAGCGCCAGATCGAGCATAAAGGAAAGAATCGTTACTTAAATAGTGGATCTAAGAGTACCTAAGGATCTAAGGTGCCCAGCCGTACACTTCATACCTTTGCACACTCGTGCTTTTCACTGTCTCAGAAGCTCTGCAGTGCCACAATGGAACTCTCTTGTAGGTACATTAATTAACAATTAGCATCGTAGGTTACCGCTCGCAGTGATTATATTTTAATGATATAACAATTTCGCAACGGTGCTGCTGCGTGTCGGTGTATCTAAGATCTCTCTTCTCTCTTCTCTCTCCTCTCTCTCTCTCTGTCTTCCCCTCGCACTTTCCGAGATCGGGAGTAGGGCTGCAAGTACCTCTCTTACAGAACTCTATGCTAAATTCACTTGAGATCTACTCGAGTCTCTAGAGCCGCACTCACGTCGCGGTGAACGCGCGCGCTCCGCTCTCCCTGTCTGTAAACCAGCTCTGTGTAGGTACTTAAACTTGTAAGAATATCCTGACAAGTAGATAGATATTGCCGCGAACAAGCCTCAGAACAGATCCGACCGTCAACTAAAACACCCTGTCATTTCCCATGTTTCAGATCATCAACTTCTGCTGTATTCTAATTTCTCTGTTATTATATGTATATTGTTGATTCCATTTTCATTTCCGCGTTGTAAAGATTTTTTCCTATACCCAAAATCAAAATTGCAAAAATTTCTACTCACCTTGTATATACATGTGAGTTTAATTGTTATACTTGAAACCTTTTTGTGCCGTTTGAATTCGTTATCTTTAATCTTTCTCATTAAACACTTATAGGTATACAGAGCTGTGCCATGCCTTCATAATCTATGACTCGACAAACCGATTTCCCCGCGTCTTCTAAATTAGCTATATAACCTATACCTATATAACGACCACCGCGTGTCGACTTGTTTACTCACCGATAGATAAGAGAGATACCGAATTCGTATATAATAATTATCAAACCCATAATCATTTCGAAACTTAACGCGCCGAGGACAAAAATATTTAGGTAATAGCTTTATTCGTAACCATTTCTAACGTCCGTGATGCCCGAGAAGAGTTAAGCACTAATGATTGAAATGTACACTATGATTTCAACAGTTATTATTATTACCCTCATTTCGCGCTATATACGCGCGATTCCATCTTACATATACATATCTGCATGTACATACACATACATATACGCGAAATTGTCGCCTTATTATTTCACTTCTTTCTTTACTTCCACTCCGCAGTACAGTATTAAGAATCTAAGAATAATTGCAGCGAACACGCGAAGCACGTTGCACTTTATAAATGATAATGATAGTCAGATTATAAAATTCAGGAGTAAAAATTCAGGCTATATTACTATTTAAAACGGACATGCGATATGTTATCACAGTCTCAACTTATTACACTACAGTACACTTGAGCTTGTTTTACTTTTAATCTACCTGAAGATCCTGCGCATCTTGCTTTTATGAGGATAATATAGCAATAATTCACGAAACGATAAAGGAAGAGGGAAAAAAAGGAGAGAATCGCGCATATATCTAAGGTAATATGTATTTATTCTCATCTGCTTTATATACTAACAACTTACACCATAATCTGTACATCTTGTACGCCTGTCGACTTTGCTACAAACGTGGGAGAAGCTCTTCACGTCTTACGCCTTACGCCTTACGCCTTACGCCTTACGCCTAATTGTGATACGCACGTACAACGTAGGTATAAAGAGTTGCATATGGTCGCTGCGAGGTGGAACGCGATATCCGATGCAGAGACCAATTAGCTGCCTGCTCCTGCGCTTCTTCGGGATTCCTTCTACGTTATACCTTTGCATACCTTATAACCGCTGCAACGGGTTGTCAGTTGGCACGCGAAACTCGCATTTATATAGCGGAATATAAGGCCGCTACTTAGTAGCTTGTGTCGCACCCTGACGAGTTAATTATTTGCTTCGTAAATTGAAGCATTTTACATGCTGTATACTTATGAAGTACCTCGTGATCCTCCTGCTCTTATCTTCGTATTATTATGATTGCACTTACTCGTGTCGAAATTTAGCGCCTATACTTTAAACATTAGGTACGTGTAAGGGTTTTAAGGTAGTAAACTAGGTTCTATACTTCAATGCAATATCAGATCCTAATTTAATAAAGGTCCATCGAACGAAATTAACTTATGAAATTAAATTAAAACCACAATAAATAGGAATTGGATTACCTACAAATGCGTTTAATCGTATTTTATGTACCTTCAATCAGTTACAAGGGTTTTGTATTCGTAAGATCGTTGCGTAAGTACCATTGAAATCAAAATTTAATTTTCATATCTTATTGAAACTCATTATGCGAACACTTCAATGTTCCTGCAATAATAAAAGTATCTATTATAGGAGGATCTGTAGACCAAATAGTCTCAAAATAGTTTCAATCGTCTATTGGGGGCATAAAAGTAGAGTTTTGTACTTTAATTTTTAGGAATTGGAGGTAATTTCGACTCGGGTCGACCCTCGATCCTCGATCCTGGAACTCCTTTCGACACCTCGTTACGTTATGTAATCGCGTCCTTCGATGAAGTTCGAAGACATTTTTTAATCCGTACATTGTTACACTTAATGTTAACGTATTACGGCCGCGTGTCTCGCGTGTATTATACAATATATTTCGAATCCAATCGGTCACGCACGAACGACCAGCCGTGCGAGATGACTACTTGTATGTACATACATACATACATGGATATACGCGCTGTACAACTTCCCGATTCCCAAATCTAAATTACGACCGAAGCAGTGATATCGAAACGCGTTTGTCCTCGCAGCTAGACACTCGCTGTTTCCAGTAAAACTGGTTTCTGGGTACGTTTTCAACATTGCCCGGGAATCGAGCAACCGATTTCTCTAGTATCAGGAACGCGAAGTCAACGTTAGTCGGAACAACGATAAGGAGACGTTCTACTATTCGGCAGGGTCGGAAGGACTTTGACAAATCGAATATCGCGAGCAATCTCAAAACTGCGAATGAACTCACCAAGATTCCGGAAATCGTTTCTTCAATTCTCATTTTCAGATCCGCCAAATCACCGAGTGAAACCTCTAGCTTCCGCCTCCAGGTGCAGACGATGACCCGGAAATCGGGGATCCTTAGCTCCTCCTCGTCGAGGGATGTTTATACCCCGCCGGCGAAGGCCTCGAGGAATTGTTAACAGTCGCGATGGTGATCGGATACTCGATCGGCGTTGGAATGCGGGAAAATTATTACCGATCTGATCGCCGGTTCGCATGAGATATGTTGTTACTCCCTCATCGAGGAGCTGCAGCAGCTTGCAGGGACGGCTCTTGGCTCTTGGCTCTTGGCTGTTAGTTGTTAGTTGTTAGCTGTTAGCTGTTACACCGTCGATGATCGTTTTGCTACGGGAGGCGAGAATTGGCGGATATCTGCACGATGCAGTTCGCCAAGCTCCTTCCCTCCTCATTCTTATTCCGGAATTAACTCCTTGCGCAGTGCTCGATGTATACTTTGTAAATTCTTGTACACGCCTCGAGGTGAAGTATCTGTTAAATATATATATACACGCATGCGTCCTCTTCGTCCACCGTCTACCTACTTGAGTAGGTAGGTGCTGTAGGTACTGCACTTTCTGCGCAATCGTAATGGTTGCACCGCACACCATCGCTATGTATATATAAATATATATATATATATAACATACCTGTGACTGCGGTAATAAATACGTGTGCGGTTCGCCGATATATATTCGCATGCCGCGAATCTGATAGTTTCTCTCGCATGACGGAGTGACGTTCGCCGTATGCAACCGCGGGTTAATTGTACCTCAGTACACCTGCGACAAGCTAGATATTATGTGTACCTTGCACCTAACCTAACCTTATGCATACTTGTAGACGCATGGAACGGAAGTCACGGAATATACATATTTTGGCTGGGTGTAATATTCGTGGATGAGGTAGAGATGTGGTATATTGCGAAACGAGTGGATAAAAGTAACGATTTTAAGCTAACTTCTGAGAAGTTAGCCGCAATAGTCGATTGCGAGATTTTTCATTGCTTACGAGTTGAGTGCGATATTTTTCACAATAGATATGTAAAATTAAGCGACTTTGACTGCAGCTGCTGAAAATAAAACATAGACGCTATTGCAGTCTACCTATTTTTGTCTATCTTCGCGTTAATGGGTGAAAACTGTTTTTGCCCACTAGTGGAGAAATGATTCGTTATTTATCAACGCGCACGTGATTTGATGAGAAATAGCGATTTTCGTTCACTTTCAGCAGGTAATCACAGTCGCTTAAATTTATGTTTGAGTTGTGAAAAAACAATTATAGAACGCGACTCCGATAGTCGAAACGAATATTCAGAGTGAATTTTTAACGTCTGCATGGTCCGTCGGATGATAAAATTTAACGCGCACGCGTAGTCTCACGATCACGTGTAATTTCGATTAACTTCAAGCAATTTTATAGGAGAAACTTTAAGGCGGACTGCAGATGATGGATTATCACTCTAAAGTGTCTTGACAATTAGATACACTTTTGCAGGCATGTTCGAAGGGTCACGTGACAAGAGTGCTCGTGCCTTGTTTTTATCGAATATCGTTTCTTTTTGGCTAAAACGTTTTTAAAACTCCCGCGCTTTCATACTGTTTCTGCCAAAAAGCATACGCTTGAAAATAATGCAAATGGCGACGATCCTCAAGGTTTGCTTCGTAAAATTGCCGTCACATGCGTCATATAAACTAAACCGTTTGAATTATACGTAAACTTGAAGTAGTTGTGAAAAGCTTTTTAAACACAGCGATAATTCGGTCTCGGCGAATAAATTTGTGTTTCGAACAGTTTCGATTGAATCAGTCTTTCACCAATCTTATATCGTTATTTTTACATTTTATACCACTAGTTATACTACCACTAAATCAGTTCTATTCTAGCTCCGTAGATAATTTTTTAACGCTCTTTGACTTAGGTTCTCATATATCTTCGACACAAATCGATGTTCAAGAATTTTCGTCTCATGACTGAGGCAATTATTTCAATTTCTCCAGATCGAATAGATTAATTAATTTCACCAGATATAGCTATAGTATAACACAGATTCTATTTTTCATGTTCCAAAGAATTCAGTCGATATTATATAGTAAAAAACTCTTACAGTCTGTTCGACAATTTCTTTCGTATAACGGTTCTTCATTTCCTACATTCTTCATAAAAAAGTTGCGACTAAGCTTCCTCATTTTCCGAATTAAGTGTATCAATAAATGCGAACAAATTTACTTACGCAAGCCTGAAATTTTCGAACCAGGATGCAATTCGCCGGGTTATCCTGCCTGATCTCGATTGCATCAGTAAATCTGAATAAAGTACGTGTCAGAGGGACAAACAGAGGCGACACCGGAGGACATCGCATATACATATATATATAAGGGAAGCATTTCCCATTGGTCGGCGATTTTCAAAGAATCGCGTCGCGTTGAAAAGCTCGGAGTGCATAATCGCGCCACGGGTGTCATTTTACATCGAGAAAGGTGGCCGAATTCTCGCCCTCGTTTGTCACAACAGCGGGACGTCGAGGCGGCGAAAACTCTGCTTTCCGCTCTCTAAATCGAGCCCACGAAGCGCCCGATCACAATGGAAGTAAGCAGCCTCTTAAATTGTTACGCCCTGTTTGCCCGCCTAAATGGGCCGATGGATTTTACGCATCCACGAATTATTTGTGATCCGGATGATACAGGCCTCACCCCTCACCCCTCATCCCTCTTCCCGAATCCAGGCGGCCTGCTTCCTGACGCAACCTTGGAAGGAAAACTATATATATATGTATTGGGTGACGTTGAAACCCCGTCGAGTGCATTTGCAGTTGCAGTTGCAGTTGCACTGAGAAAAAAAGATCTATTTTAACGATCTACGTTGGAAATAAAAATTTATTTCATCGATTCTGTAGAATCACATATTTACTTGATTCACTTGAATTTTTTTTTCTTCCTAGTTGTTAAAAGGTTACTTTTTGAAATTAAAAAGGTTATGCGACTGACATTTTTTTTCGTTTCAAACAAATGTTGATAAATTAATTTTCGGATGAATTATTATACAGCAGAAGAAAATTATTATTCACGAACAATAAATGTTTGTTCGGAATTATTTCTCTCGTCTTTTTGATCACGATGATCGCGTAACTCGGCGATAAAGTGCAGCAGAATTGGAAAAGGCAAGGGGCGATGTTTTCTCTCGGGGGTTAAACGCACCCCTCGGACTCAATTTATCTCCGATTTCCCCCGCAGCTGACCATCGGTCAGTTTGCGAATTGAAATATTTCTCGATTTACCGTCGAGATACACACAGAGTAGGAGGATAAATATTGGTTGCTATATTGGAAACGAAATGCCTGGCATATTTCATACGATGTCCGGTGAATAATACGCCCGAGGTTTTCCTCTCAAGGATATTCATCCAGAAAGAACAGAAAACCAGATTTTACTTGAAACTCCAGAAAAAAGAAGGAGACATCAGATTTGTTAATAAAAATTCTTGAAACAGTAAAAAATATGGTTAGCACGTTTTTTTTTTTTATTTTTTACCAAAAACTATGATTAATTTGATAACATAAAATTATTCAGATGCATGCATTTTTTGGATGAATAATTATTTTACTGATTTTAATTAATACAGTTCAAACCGGTTCAAGCCAGATTGGTTTTTATTCTTCATTGGTTTAAATTAGTAATAAAAATTGGTGAAATATAAGATAACAGAATTTTTTTTTTTTCAAGTTCGTATTAACATCAAAAATTGCGACCTCGATGTTGGATTGAAATTTATTTCAGTAAAATCTGCTCGATTTCTTCTCTCCGTATACAACGTGACGTAGGTATTTACCTACTTATATTAGGTATGCATACACAGTACAGTGGATATATCGGAGCTGTCGACTAATTTCTCCGATTCGTGCGCGATATGGAAGTCAGGCCGGGAAGCCGGGATTGGTCGGAACCCGAAGCATAATGGAACGTTACAAACGAGCTTGTGTTTCGTTAGAACGTAATTTATTCAAACCACCCTGTAATTAGCGGGCAACCCAAAGCTCGGGACGTCTATCCGAGTCTCGAAACCCGCGCGCGCCTTCTCTGAATTTCATTTATCAAAAATCTGCAGCTGCGGCTCAAAACTTGTTCGAATTAAGATGAGCCTCGACGCAGCTCGAGCCACTGCATAATTTAAAATCTTACTTCAAGATCCTCGGCTCATCATTCTCCCTTCAAAAATTATTACGTAGGTACTATACGTGTCTTTTTACTATGTTTTATAGTCAAATCAGTTGCCTTCGATTTTGAACTGTAGAAAATTATTGTCAGTCAAGGATTTTATTTATCGCGACGGTATTGCCTGAAGGATTGAATTATTCGGATCATATCAGTTGCGTGAAAAAATTTTTGACTAATTTTTGTTTCTAGATTAATCGGTGGGTGATTGAAACGCAGAAGAAGTAGAGAATACAAAGACATCTTTAAGAGAGAAATTTAGAAAGTTCGAAGCAGAGAAAAATTGCTGTTAAGTATAAAATCGAGAAAGATTTTTTTAAATTTTGACTTTTATACATCTCGACTTGTCTGTATTTCACCTTTTTAAACCTAAGTTATCGACACTTTCCGGTACGTTGTTCGATTTTGAATAATCCGAGGGTAAAATTCCTTCCCAAAAAGTCTCTCTTCGTTACGAATGTTTGCTTTCCTTTCGAAATGGTCTCCTTGTTCGATTATCGCGGGTTAGTTTGGAGGGTCGCAGAAAAGAGGAGGAAGGCATATACACTCAGGGCTTGAAACGCCTTTTTAGACGACCTTCTTATTTCCGCGACTCCCCTCTCGAGTGACAGATTTCGTAACTTGTACTTTTCCGGTTCTCCGCGGAGCTCAACAAGTCGAATAAAAAGCTCATAAATAAAGACGAGAAATTCTTCGGCTCGCCCTTCGCGGTCCCGCGGCGCCAGCCTGCCACCCTCGATTCCCCGTTTCTCGTTTCCCCGTTTCCCGTTTCCCGTTTCCTCCGGATGCCCGTGTTTCTACAAATGTCCCTGCGCCGACACCTGTTGCTTCTTCACGCCAGCCTGCACTCGATTCGCCGTATCCGTACTCGTCCTCCTGCTCGTCCGTGCGAATCGCCACCCCCGAATCCACTTTTGCACCGCGTTTCAGGGGTTCGCGTCAATCCGTGGCTAATGCGCCCCCACATCCGTATATCACCGTGTATCTTTTTCCCGAAGGAGCCGCCTGTCAGAATTTACACGTTCTAGTATAAAAGTATTTTCTGAAATTGTGAGGGTAAAAACTGGTGGAGAAATGATTCGCTATTTTCCAATGCGTACGTGATTCGATAAGAATTAGCGATTGTCGTTCATTTTCAGCAGGCAATCACAGTCGCTTAAATTTACGTTCGAGTTGTGAAAAAACAATTATAGAACGCGGCTTCGACAGTTGAAACGAATATTCAGAGCGAATTCTTAACGACTGCATGGTTCGTTGGATGATAAAATTTAACGCGCACGCGTAGTCTTACGATCACGTGTCATTTCAATTAACTTCAAGCAATTTTATAGGAGAAACTTTAAGGCGGACTGCAGATGATGGATTATCACTCTAAAGTGTTTCGACAATTAGATACACTTTTGCAGGCATGTTCGAAGAGTCACGTGACAAGAGTGCCCGTGCCTTGTTTTTATCGAATATCGTTTCTTTTTGGCTAAAACGTTCTTAAAACTCCCACGTTGTCATACTGTTTCTGCAGAAAAGCGTATGCTTGAAAATAATGTAAATGGCGATGAATCTCAAGGTTTGCTTCGTAAAATTGCCGTCACATGCGTCATATAAACTACACCGTTTGAATTATACGTAAACTTGAAGTAGTTGTGAGAAGCTTAGATTCTGAAAAAATTAGAATGGCAGATTTATAGAAGGGTCAGAATACCGAATATACAAAGTCGCAAAAATACAATTCGTAGAGTTGTAAAAATGTAAAAAATCCAGATACAGAAAATTGAAAATACAGAAAGTCGAAAAATATCTAAAAGTCAAAATATAGAACGGCAAAATCTAAAATCTGTACACGATTCTACATTTCGGCATTCTAAAGTCTTGACATTAATTTTTTCTTGCGCCAACATCAAATTTTCGCAAAATAGTTATGAAAAAATATACAGTAAGAGTAATTCTCGTTCTTTATTTTTATAAAACAATCATAAAATCGTTTCAAATTCACGTGAGAAAAATTATCGTTAAAAGAAACAGCCAGGACAAACGAAATTTCTTTTCTATCGAAAGAAACTTGAAGTGTTTTTTTTTGTTTTTATATTAATTTATTTATTTTCTTTACGACAGCAGCCGCAAGTATCAAAATTACCGAAGTATCTCAAAGTAGTTTTTAAATTCAACACTCATCTTCACACGAATTTTCATCCGTTTATATTAAATCTCGCAGCATGTCGATCAGCTGCAGGCCGCGCAAGGTTCGAGTCGTGTGAATCGGATCAGAGCAAAGCTCTTCCATACAATAAAGCTTTTCCCGTTAAAAATAGGGAGGCGAATAAGGGTTTATTAATTTCGTGTTATAGATATTATTACAAGCCAAGCCTCGTCTAATGGAGGGGGATGTTTTTTTGCCCGGGGGGTTTGCAGGGGCGAAGGGGTGGACGCACGTCGTCATCCTTGATGCAAGTAGCCCAGAAACGGGTTGCAGAATTCGGTAGCCCTGCACCTTTACTTTACAGCTTTACCCGGATCGCATTCATATTCTCAGGTAGAAGCGGCTGCTGCTGCTGCTGCTGATGTCTGATGGCGCGAGATGGATACGATTTCGGCCTAATCCGTCAAAGGAGTCTCTCTCTCCGGAGACGATTATCTCCGATCTCCATTAAAGTTCAGTTTACGCCCTCTTGAATCTTGACCCTGCACGCTCTCGGCTCTCGGCTCTCGGCTCTTGGCTCTTGGCTCTTGGCTCTTGGCCCGTAGCAGCCCTGGAAAGCTCTCGGCAGCTTCTGCTTGCACGAAAATCACTCACGCCTCGATTTTAATTCCCTTATTCGATCCCCAAAGCCCAAACCGCGCGCCTCTCAAACTCAAACTCGCACGCTTCTCTGACTCCTGCGAATTTTCCTTATACCTTCAGACACTCTTTGTATCTGTAATCCAAGTATTTTTGCCGCGCGATGGGTTTTTTTTCTTCCCTTTTTTTTTTTTTTTTTTTTTTTCTTACAACAATTCTTCAGGATTTAGCGCTTCGCTGAATAAAACGCGGCTGCCCTCGAGACTTTCCATGGAAATGACACTCTGTGATGGCTGTTCCTTTGTGGTACAGGATCGTAATGGTTTTATAACTGTACAAATTTTTGGTTTCGCATTATTTGCATCGTGGTTTTTTTATAATTTTTTAACGGATCATTCATTTTAATGAGGGTTGGTCAGACAGTTTTCTTTTATTAGATATAGTTGCATATCGAGTGTTTAATTTATACTCTTTACGTTTTTGCAAGCTAAGATAATAATCATCCCAAAAATGGTAGACAATGATGTACTGAAATTATTATTATGAAGAAAAAAAAAAAAAAACTAGCCTATTTATTCGATTTCCTTGTTTCATTTGGACAAAATATTCTCATTTCCATAAACAAATACCAGCGTGGAAATATCGAAACAATATCTGTTCCAGTAAATCAGTGAAAAATAATTTTTCCAGCAAAATTTGAGTCTTCATTGATTTAAATCGAACGAATCTACTATAGATTAATTCGTAACGAGCTTGCGTTTCAATTATTAACAACCGTTTCGAGATCCATGAAAAACCCACGCATCCCCATAACGTACGATAAAATCATCCCTTACGACTCTGACAACCCTTGAGATCAGTCTGCGGAGGATTCGAGCGGTTTCAAGCCGTGTGTAACGCAAGTTACGATTAGCTGCAGACTTGGCATTGTAATTAAAACCTCTTGAATAAACCAAAGGTAATTTCCCCGCGCACGCGGCTCCGTTTCGCCGTATTCCCGGTGCAATGAAAACGTGTGTAGGTATAGCTGGCGAGTCGGGGTTCCTTGTTCCTCGTACATGGGTCCTTACGTGCAGCCTGGAACACAGCCGCTTATTCGTGTTGCGTTTCTCCGCCCCCTCGGCATCGGGCATACATACATGTAACGTGCGTGCGAGTACAAGGGTAAGTAGTGCCATGCCTGACGAGGGGGTGTGAGAGGGAAACTCGGGTGTGGTGCAACCCTTCCTTCTTAGACGCGAGAACCCCTTCGACGAGGCTCAAACTCCACCCTTATACTCTCTGCAGAACATATCGAGTTACCTCGGAATAATTTTGTTAATTACGATTTCAGAGAAGGTTATATTATAGACGATTTTACCGTAGCTATATATGTATATAGTTGATGTACTTTATCGTATATATATATATATATTATTGCGCGACATTCGATAATTTATTCTTTGGATCATATATTCAATAAAAGAATTTTCTTTACGTACGATACGATGCGTGTAAGGCAGAAGAATCGAAAATAATCTAGACACGTAATAATTTTGAACATGATTTTTTTTTGTTGCGATTATAAAAAAATTTGAACGAACTCTGTGTTTTATACTTGCATCATTCAATCAGTGAAAGTTGATTATACATATAATTTGCTTTTTTTGCAATGCAAATTTCAAGGTATACCCACATGGGAGGGAAAATTTTTTTACATCGAATATAAGGGTGGTAATAATTAAGTAATTAAATAATTAATTACACACCTCGAATTCGTTTATTTTCACGAGATTCTACATTTTCAAATCAATCTTATTTTACATCGTGAAATAGTTTTTTTTTACCGAGAAAATTTTCTTCCGTGTATAATATAATTAGATCCAGAAATTCATTAATTGCGAGAGGTTGTTAAAGTATTTCAAAGGAGGAGAATTCCTGAATTTATAGTGAAATGAGAGAAACTTATTCCATGCAATCCACGTGATTTGATTGTTCATTGAATGTTTAATACAAAGCCTATAATAATAAATTCGGTTCGTTAATACATAGATCATCCGTAATTTTTTCAATCCAACCAAACAACTTTCAGTTCTATAAGGAAACATAAATTTCTGTCGTGCAAATGGAATTCATTTAAAGTTGTGCTTTACTCTCAACACATCAAAGTGAAATAATTTTCTGAACTTAAATTTATAATTATTTCTTCTCGAGAAAGCTATATAATAATTAAACATAATTGTTTATATGAAAACTAAATATTTTATTCTGATTTTAGGTATTATTTTTTTACGGGGCAGACTTTGCTCCACCCTTCTCTAAATTCATTTTCCACCGTCAGCGTAGAAAATTTTTACCTAGATTTTCAGTTTTTACGATTTACAGAGAAGCGCACGCGCGGTTATTTAAAATCCAGAAATATTTCGGGAGGAGGTAAAATTTTTCCCCCGTTGAAACGAGACGCGATTACGTTACTCGAATGGGAAAAGTTGGGCAGTTGGCGGAATGCCAACGTTTCGAGTTGAAACGTCAACCGTGAGACCACTAAAATTGTCCTCGGCAAGCGCAGGACATAATGAGACAAAGTTTTAATTCGTTAATTTCAACTGCGCAAGCTCGAAAGGGTTGCGGAATTGGGTTTATTAAAATTTATATTCTTCTGTCCAGCTTCCTTCCATCTCTTTCTATTTTTCTCTCTCTTTTAACCCTCTCGAAACACGACCGCACAGACTATATAAGATAGAGTAGAGTTTCATTTTAATACGCAATAAAAAAATTTTCACGCGAAGAAATTACACTTTTATACTTTAATCCTTGGAACAATAGGAGGAGGAGGAGGAGCTGAAGGGGTGCAGAATGGAGCTAATATTTTCCGAAGGGTTGAAATCTCGTTTCTTTTCTCTTGGCTTATTTCTCTTCCTTTTCATTTTCCTCTTTCTTTCGTTTTCTCTCTTTTCACCCGCCCTATCCATTTCTGTCCATCGGTCTTCCTCCCCTTCCCCATCTCTGTAACCCTTTGCCCACCTCCTCCCCTTCGGGGATTCGAGACTTCGCTCCCAATAGACGCGATTAAAACACGATGTAAAATATGCATCCCTTAATAAAACCGTCCAATTAGGAAAGAGGGAGAGAAAAAGAAGAATAAACAACGAATGAAATTAAGTATTTAGGGTGGTGTCAGGAAGATTTGGCCGGGACTCAGGTGCGAGGGAAACCCTTTTCTGAAAAGATTAGTTTCTCCGTTCTTATATACTATATATATATATATATAAAAACACACACACACACACCCAAACACCTTCTACTCGCGGCGCCTCCGCGACGGAAGCTGAATTATTTATGGCCCCGCAGGATTTTTCTGTCAGTTTTCCTTCTTAATGTTTGGATTTATGGTCGCGCTTCTACGTGCGCAAAGGGGGCGAAGAAACCGTCGGAGGTGAAACGAACGGTGTACCTACAAAGCTGAATGCGGCGATTGCCAATGCAATATATACATATATATATATTAGGGTGGCGCAAAAAAACCGATAATTTTTTTTTATTTTAAGTCTCGTGTGACAAAATATTAGTTTTTGATGTTTTAAGAGCCCACTCCAAAGGACAGCTCAAAACAAAAAAATTTTAAGAGGTCGCTCAAAATTTGTTAAAATGTCAAAAATCGTTAAGAAATTAAATTAAAAAAATTATATTTTCAGTATTTTGTTTGATTTTTAATTCATATCGTGGTGTATTGTTATCGTTTCTTTCTTACTAAATTGGAGAAAAAAAATTTATGAAATTTTAATATGAATATTAAAAGGTCGCTCGAAAAGATCTAATCAAATGCACCAAAAAATTGAAAAAAATTATGAGCGACCTTTCAAAATTCAAATTCTGAACTGAAACTTTCGGAAACTTATTTTTTTTTTTGTCTATAAAATTATATCGTAACGAGAAAAATAATTAAAAAGAAAAAAAATCGATTTCTGACGATTTCTGACGTTTTAAAAAATGTGGAGCGACCTCTTAAAAATTTTTTTTTGAACTGTCTTTTGGAGTGGGCTATATATGTATAATATACATTATACAGTACATTAGAGAAAAAGTATTTCTCGGTTAGTTTCGAGGACTGCGAAGGACTCGCGTGATTGCATATATATATATGTATGTTTAAGACGTAAGTTGTCGGTTACATAACAAGTGAATAAGACGCGGGAATCCCGGGGGATAATAATTGTGCCTCGGACACGTTATCCAAAGCTCGGAGTTGCGCCGCGGTGTATAAGATTTCAATTAAAACAACCCCTCGCACGCCGGGGATTAGCAGTCGCGATTCCACCCCTAAGAACCCGGTTATGACTCGGCATAAATATCAATGTAAATGGGCGCTTCTCTGCGCTCTGCCTGCTTATACAGCATCGCTGTCTTTGCGCACCGGAATCAACGCAACGCAACGCAACGCAACGTAACGTAACGCAACGCTAAGGAGCTGCTGCTGTTTCTGAAAGGGTGGGTTTTAAACGCGGACAGGGTCTTACCTCCAAACAAGCCTCGGGTCTCGCTTATTAACGCAATTATTACCCGCGTTTCTACATTCATGAGGTTTAAATTGTCCAATTCTCTCCTTATATATATACATATATACATACATATATATATATATATATATGTATATAGCTACTACATCACTACTGCGCGTGCAGAGATCATCGACCGACGTAATTTTCCGCGTGTTCCTTAGAATTTCAAAGACGCGATACAGACCGCGGAATATAATTTCCAATTTTATTACGTGCCGGAAATTGTTATTCACGAATTGTAAATTTTCCGTAGCTCTGTGAAAGAGCGGAAGTAAAGCGGCTTGTCGATGTGCGCGCGTGTTGTTGTTGTTCTTTGTTTTTTTTTCTCCTTCTTCTTCTTCTTCTTCTTCTTCTTCTTCTTCGGCATTTAATCAAGCCGCGTTATAAATCGTGATAAAATAAAAAGCAAATTAGGTGAGGCGGGACAAACGCGGTCGCAGGTTTCTGCAGCCGCGTAGCAGCCTCGAGTGGTTTGATTTATCTACTTTTCATTCAAATACACTCTCTCATCTCGCATTTATGTATTCCGTGATATTGCAGTTTTTAAAACTCTCTGTAGTATGTACCTATGTCTGCCTGCTGCAAGGGGCTGCGTCGAATATTAAGACGACCCGACTCGGTTGTAATATCATAGAGTGGCATAATAAATTCACCTGAGAACGCGGTGACGTTAATTTTTCACCTCAATCTTCCGCCAGCAGCTCTCAAGTTTCTCGTGTCTCTCTTATAGGCTGCAATGAATTTCTCTACCCTTTAGACATGACAATATATCAGTCGATGAGAGCTGAAAATCATGGCTCGATAAAGAAGAAAATATCTATCCCGAAACGAAATGTTTTTGCCATTTAGCATCCGCGCGTTTTTAGCATTTTTAATAACCCTCCCCCGCACCCCGCGGATAGAATTCTTTCCAGTTAATTGCATGGATTTTCGATGGATCCCGACCCCGTGGAATTTTTACAATTGAGAGGGGCGGCTCGGATGCACGCATATTACGAATGAAATATTTCAGGCCTCGTTCCAATCTCTGACTCCACAAACGAGCAACACTCCTCTCTTTCTCTCTCACACACAGACAATGCTCGTTTGTCATTAGCTGTAGGCCGGGCCTCCCAGAGTCCTTCGGTGATCGGCTTCGGAGCCCGATGAGCATCCTTTGGGAAAAGGATACTTTTTAACTGAACCGCGGGCGTGTCTTCGAGGCAATTAGTAGGTAAGGTATACCTACATACCTGGACGGCACTCCAGGTGCAGTGCAGTGTCTGCCCCCTCCTTGGAGAGGAGATGAGAGTATAGAAGAGAAGAGAGGAAACGGATGGAGAAGAGGTTATGTGTGAGGTGCTATCATGACAAGAGCGAAAACGCGACGTGCCGTAGTTCGATCGATAAAGCAGGTCGAAACGGTCCGCGAGATCGCAGAGAGATCGGCAATCGTGAACCGGTGAGAGTTGAAAGAGAGAAGAAGAGCGAAACGCAACGCGATTTGCCACACAGGCGGAGGAAGATGACTGATATCCGGGTGATGAGGAGCGGGAAAAAAAATAGAGAGAGAATCGCACACGTGGGGAGTGAACCACCACCTCCCCCCTCCCCCACCCCCTACCACCATCCCTCACCTTCGCCCTGCGTATATTGTTGCACAGGGGCTGCTTTCCATGGATGCTCACTCGATATACGTGCCCGGAGCCCGAGATAAAAGAATCGAGTGGGCAGGACGTGACGAGACAATGGACCACTAGTCTCCGTATAATACAATCGCATCAGCATCTCTTTGTACCGATACCACATCGTGTCGAGGTTCGATATCACACCGCCATGCCATCCTCTCGGTAGAGATCGGATCCGTTCGGCTTTGTCGATGCTGATGTATAACCTAATACATGCAGGATATCGTCGTACTTTTCGTCGTTACTCGACTCGAGTCGTCGTCTCCTTATTTTCTACTCTTCGATGTGGACGTTGCACTTTGTTTCAAACCTGCGTCACGTCGTGGTGCCGCCGGTTTTAACCGTTTTTGGGGTGATTCTGTTAGAAACGATTAGAAACTCGATACATACATAATGCTTACTTGATTGTGTGGTTGAATCGATTTTGAAATTTTTACACCTTCAGCAGCGCTTGATTATTTTATATTCATTTGTCAGATGTATGGTTACTACTGATTTATAAAAAAATATTTTTTATACCGATGTTTGTTGAAGTAAATTTGACGAGGGAACAGTGTAAGTGAAGATCATCAAGTTGAATTAAATTTAAAAAGAAACTTTCAATGTTAAATAATTTGAAAAATTACATTATTTCGATTTATTTGTTGTTGTTGTTGTTGTTTTTTTTTTAATCGAGAAAATTCGTAACGTTCGCCCGATTCCGAGAAAAAAAGTAACTCATGGTTTATATTCATGAATAATTTTTGTATGTGTGTGAAAAATTTTTATACGAAGAAAACCCGGTAGGCATATTCTAAAATCGTTATAACTTATAGTTGATAAAATTTTTGTTCAACCAGCAGTCCAATGTTTTTTTTTATCTAAAATATAGTATCTCACGTTAATATAACGAGGTATTTAGAGTTAAATACTTTGTTTAAAAAAAAAACACACAGATTTACCGTGCAAAGAGGAAATTTTTATTCAAATATATAACTAGACTAGCTAATTCAATTGTTACACTTTCTAACCTCTGTTCGATACTTTTCTCCATTTGATCCCCTTAAACGACGAACGCTTTCGACGACGATGACGCTGTGTGAAAATGAACGTTTTTCGGCCGAAACACGGAATCAATTATACATTCATTCGAGTCACGCGCTGGTTGCGTGCGATACGTAAGGTTATAGCGCATGGTCTTAGGTACGTACATACATGCATACGAGTAGGTACGTTTGGTTGTTTTAACTATGAACTCTGTAGGAAAATGCCCGCAAACAGCCTGACACGTGCACTGCACGGTGGTTGTAGAAGCTTCGGGGGTGCGAGTCGCGGGGCGTTTGCTGGGGGTGGCGGGATTAGCGAGGTGCAATATAAAGGTTCAGTATATCACCCTTGTACCAAGAGACCCGCCAGGAACTCGGCAGACTCGGTCTGAGATATTAAACCTTGATAAATTAGATAGACAGACACCTCCTGACGTGTAGGTGGGTACCTTCGCATCGTATATATATACAGTAGCTACCCTTAATACTCGACGTCGCTGCTGCGTGTTTTACATCCGCCATTTTCTTCGCGATATAGTTGTGGATAATAAACAAAAGAGAACAATCACGTCATCGACTTTTATAAAATCTATATTTTTTTAAATGCATTTCGATGGCTCTAGGCTGTGATCGTGACTCGTTCGAGAAGCGAAAAGGGCGGGATCAACCCCCTCTCGTCTCACCCCCTCTTCATCCATCACCGCACATCGCATCGGGAAGAGTTTCGGAGATTAAACGATCGAGCCCTTCACCCCTTCCACCCCCGCTTTGGGAAGTTCGGATTCAAGCGGCATCCCGTCTTAGCTCAGACAAACAAATTAGTACAATTAGAATCCCTCAAAGAAAATTGATAAATTCCTTCCGAACAATTTCGCGACTCATTTCACTCCAGCGTTGTTGAAAGGGCCGTCGTTTCGCGGTGTGCTGCGCGGGTTTCCCTTCTTCTTCTTCTTCTTGTTCTTCTTCGAGAAATATACATACTCTCGAATGGAATGGAATGGAATGGAATGGCGGGACAGAGACGTGGGGGGAAATCGAAGGGCGAGGGGAGCGAGGCTCATCCGCGGCTCGCGAGGAGGAACGGATCAGACAAATGGGATCGAAATTAGCGGCAAATTGAGAACTCATTTTTATTCCCGGAGTTCGGAATTTGTGTAATGGCTCCCCCCGATAGGATATAAATTGCTTGCTTCGGTTTAGCTGCTCGGCTGAGGCAATTGCCAAACTGCCATCGCCATGTTGCTGCTGCTGCTGTTGCTGATGCTGAATACTTTTTGCAGCTTTGCCGAATTTTTATTGTATTATATACGAGTAATAAAATAAGGGATGTTCTTCTTGGTCACCTCATCTTCACTTAAAAGTGACCATCTTAAGGGATCCTTTATTGCAGTTACTATTCACCGACATAATATCCTGTTCCGACCCGAAGGAAGCGTTATTTTCAAAATCACCCTGCGGTTGCCTCACCTTAAAGCGAAGCACGATCGGAAGATGAATCACCGAGTATTCGAGGCGGGTCTTCGCGCACAAAGATCGAAGAGGCTGGAGTCACTGTACCATTTGCACCGCGAAGGAGTGGAGAATGAATCTCTTCCGAAAGTTGCGGGGCGGCAAATACCCCTTCGCCATACCCACCCCAACGAACCGTTCGCGCCTCGACGTAATAATTCAGAGAGTAAAAGGGGTTGCGCCGAGTATGGAATGCGTAAATGTAGTTATAAATAAATCTAGGCCCTCTTAATGTTTGCCAAGTCTCTCAGAGTTCGGCGGAAAACCGGGCTGCTCTGTGATGGGGCAAAGTCTTTGCCTTCAGCACGTGCCGTTCGCCGAGCCTTCCTTCCTTCCTTCCTTCCTTCTGTATTTCGCTGCTCATTTCAACCCCATCGCTTTGTACGTCTCGTCGTCACTCTGCCTCAACTTTTTGCCAATTGAAACAGCCTCGAACAGGTACACTATGGTGGTCCTTATTTAAGGTGTTGGCGAATCGCCCCCCTTCGTCCCAAATCAACTTTAAATAATTAAAAATTCGTCAATATCCTGAATAAGGACCACACAAGCTATGGCTGACGTTACGGTTTTGATTATTGGAACAAGCTCCGCAATGTCGACGGTAGGATATTCGCGGCGAAGATTCGTGTTCCATAAGCGGAATGCAAAGCACGAGTTCTTAAGCCATTTCACATGTGTCAGTGTGTTTCGCCCCGTCCTCGAATATCTTCCACCCTCGTCTCGTTGGTTGGGAATGGCGTAGGTTTGCTAGCTCGCACGAATACCTACCGACATACCTGGCAACGTTTCATCGGGAATTATTTAGGCCTTACATCAAGTCTTACGACGTTGTTCCCCGCCGTAAGGAATCTAATTTGAATAACACACGGACGTTGCTGCTGCTGCTGTGCTATGGTATTATAACGAGGTTAGGCGGAACTTGAACTCGTTTGTCGCGGAACTTGAAGCGCGAAAGTGACGGAAGTACCGAAGCTCAGGAATGGACTCGGCATCGACGATGTGGTTCGATATTCTCGGTGACGATGTATTATTCAGTCTGAGTAGAACGTGTAGGTCGACGGATTTGCGGTGGCGTCGCGACGGCGGCCGGACCGGGAAACCTTGGGGCTGCAAAGGACCCTTAGGTACCGGGACGGGAGTCGGGGCACAATGCAATATCATCGAAAGATCTAAGACAACATTTGGCGAAGGACTTCCGACCAGGAACAGTGTAATCCGCGAACTGTGTAGCGTATCGGCATTAATTCTCGTACCCTATGCTTTTAACCGGAACAGACGCACCCTGTAATAGGCAAGTTGGAATCCAATCTGCAAGTTTGCAAATTCAATCCAACCGTCTTACTACCAACCCAAGAGATCCTTTGGAGCACGCAGCAAGAATCACCCTTGTGAACGGATGATAATAATCTACGGAGAGATTAGAAGCCGCCGTCTATTATTCAAAGAAATACAATCTCCTCGTTTAGACACATCAATGATGCAGTCTCTCTATCTGTCCGTTGTCCACATTCAGGAAGTGAGACTCGAATCTTGGGAATGACCTTATCGCACCGATGGCTTAAATGTCAATCACCCACCTCACCTTTTCCAAAGCCTCGTGGACGTCTGATACCAACGCCATGTCACTGGTCTCCATAAGACACCGTCTTCCATACCCTGTCCAGGCACCAAGGTGACGTCGTTTTAATTCTGGTACTGAGAATGAAGCCTGAAAACTGAAGTGATTCCGGAGGTAATCCGTGCTTCTAAGTTCAACGTCGACACAGGGAATCGGGAAAAAGCATTGAGCAAAGCTTGGAAGAGGATGCGAGCTGCGGAGCTGTAGGTGGTATTCCATTTCAAGTTGTGTAAACCTCTTACAGGCCTGCAGTGGGTAATATTTTCCCTCGTGGAAATGAGCCTCCAGTCCTTTCTCTCTCTCTCTCTCTCTCTTTCTCTCTCTTTTCAGTGTGTATATACGCAGTCATCAGTCGAGTCGCGTGGCAAAGAGCGGCCAACTTTGTAATGCGTTTTATTTATTCACAAAGACAAATACCCGTTTACTTCTGCGGGACTCGGGTGTTTGCACAGAGCTGGCCAGCTCAAAGGATAGCGAGTCTTTTCGGAGCCGCTTTTACACGAGGACCTGCAATTGTTCGATGGGCAGGCAGAACGACGTCGAGTCGAGCGTGATATCGTCGATAAATGCCGGCGTCGATCGGCACCTTTGACTTTTCCCGCGTCAGTTGAGATCGTTCAGGTTCTGCGACGTCATTCCCCGTCTCTCTTCGTCACCGCGGCACTGGCTTGTCCGTGTCTCCGCCACCATTTCCTTTGATGGGGTTTCTCCAAATGGACCCTTCTAGCTTCGCCGGCTCGCGTTGCCTTTCAAAGGCTTGCTTGCTTGCTTGCACCGGGCATTTTTAATTTTCCAGGATTACCGAGGGATGATTGTTGCCTCTTTGACTTCGATGCGCCTCTTTGCCTGCAATGCCTCTCGTTCTCACTCTTCTTCCTTCCTCTCCTCCACCTACTTCTAGTCATCATCTTCAATATCGCGTTGCCGCCCGGTATTACGAGGCTCCCGTTCTTTTGATTCTCGGATTATAAACCCCGTCTATTTGCTCTCTGGGTAGAGTTCCTTGTTCTACTTATTTGCAATTTGTACCCACTAAGCACCTTGTGCGCGATCCATCCTCCACTCCGTATACCTTCCACACCGCAAAAATACGTCGCAAACGTAGATATACGCAACGTGGTCAGACTTGCGTCGAGGGTGCCGAAGGCTGGTATAACCTGATCCTCTACCTTGCCCGTAATTACGATGCAACAAAGGGATAGAGACGTTCTCGGCGAGGGTCGCCGCCAGCCGGAGGGTGAGTTTCGTGGCATTTAACGGAAACGTTGGATGTTGCGGTTCATTGCTGTCTCCGTAACTGTAACACTCAGAGCCCAGAGGTTTTCAACCTTCTGTCACATATAAGCGTTTGATCGCCGTGTTCTTTTACGCCGATTACAAACACACGTCAGTGGTACACATTGCAGTCGATGGAACGATGAAAGTGAACGACGAAGCCTGGTTCCAGGTGCTTCCACACGAACATACGTCCACCAAAAGCTTCGTTTCGTAGATAAAGTGCGATATTCCGCCTGACAACCTCTGTGGCACTCGCGATGCTCGGTGAGTCCCAGCGGCAAGCTGAGCGAGTATCGCAGCAGCTTTCATCAGGACTTCATTAGATTGTGGTTAAACGAATTATGACTTCTGATTGAGTGGCGCGGGCTGCGTATCCGGATACCAACCACGTCGACGTGGTGACGCAGTGACGTGGTGACGTGGTGTTCGGAGCGAAAGCCCTTCCAAAAATCCGTCCACCCTGGTCTGGATGGGCTAGATTCAGTTTGGTCCGATAGCTGTACTGTACACACGATGTCACGTCGATAGAGCGGTGCGTGGGTGCGTTTCGCGAGTGTCGAAGCGACCGCCGGACCGGAATGGGGCAATATCGATGGCAAAGATATATAATTGCATCAGGCATTGAATTTAGTTAGGTCGGCGATATGTGCCGGCATGCCACGAGCCGGAGCAGAGAGCGAGAGTCCGGCGCAGCATAAAATGGTACCGAAATTCAGTTACATGTAGTTCGCTTTACAAAGCGCGGAAGGCACGCCCGCTGTGTAATGTCAGAATTGAAGGGCAGTGGGGGGTGGGGGGGGTGGGGGGGGGATTTCGAAGAGAAATTTACGCTGCCCCCCCCCCTCCCCCCTCACATATACAGCCTGCATAAATGTACCACCCCCCCCCCCCCCCTGCGACGGTTGCATCGTTACACGGACGCTCGCGTTTTGGTTTATACTTATGTACGTCGATTCTTCTGTTTAAATGAATCAGCTGCGCGTTTTTTGAAAAATGATGTACATTTTTTATCTTCTGTGGTGAATATATTTATATATATATATATTAGGGTGGCGCAAAAAAACCGACTGTTGTTTTATTTTTTTGAGTCTCGTGTGACAAAATCTTAGTTTTTGATGTTTTAAGAGCCTACTTCAAAGGACAACTCAAAAAAAAAAAAAAAATTTTAAGAGCTCGCTCCAAATTTTTAAAAATGTCAAAAATCGTCAAAAAATTAAATTAAAAAAATCATATTTTCAGTATTTTGTTTGATTTTTAATTCATGTCGTGGTGTATTGTTATCGATTCTTTCTTACTAAATTGAAGAAAAAAAATTTATGAAATTTCAATATGAGTATTAAAACGTCGTTCTAAATTATTTAAAGAAATGCATCAAAAAATTGAAAAAAATTGTGAGCGACCTTTCAAAATTCAAATTTTGAACGGAAATTTTTGGAAACTTATTTTTTTTTGTCTATAAAATTATAACGTAACGAGAAAAAATATTTAAAAAAAAAATCGATTTTTGACGATTTCTGATGTTTTAAAAAATGTGGAGCGACCTCTTAAAATTTTTTTTTTGAAGTGTCCTTTGGAGTGGGCTCTTAAAACATCAAAAACTAACATTTTGTCACACGAGACTCAAAAAAAAAAAAAAAAATAGTCGGTTTTTTCTGCGCCACCCTAATATATATGAATAAAAGTTGATTGGAGTTAATTCCATAGCGATTGTGGCAAGAGTTACAATATGCTCAGGTAGATCTGCCACAAGTGATATGTATGTAGATTTGATTCGAAAAAGGGCTGTTCATATATTCGTCACAGGAGATGTAAAATCTACATTACATTTTTTTCCGCGTCAAGAAAAATTGATTGCAACGGTGCGGAAAAAACGGTAATACTACTTACCTAGAAAAACTACTTTCCGTTAACTGTTTTCTTTCATTTTTTCTATCGTACCTGTGTATCTACAAAATTTGGTAATTTCGTGAATAAAATGATAAAAATTAGTTTAGAAAATTTGGTATGTGGAATATTATATACCAGTTTTTTTTTTTTTAATTTTTTTAATTTTTTTTATTTTTACACACATTTACTCGCACTACGATTCTTCTGACTGTTGTGATAATTTAATGTCAACTCGGAGAATCATAAATGATATGTCAAGGCCTGCTGATTTGACTGATAAAATATTTAACCATAACAATAAGCTAAGCAAACTATGTTAATGTTGGAATTATCAGAAAATGTAGTACATTAACGAGTGATCAAACCAAATATTCATTAGCATCACATATTTCATATACATTCGAAACTCGTTTAATCATATAAATTTCTATGATGAATTGGACCTACAGCTTGGCGTGCAATGTTGATAAAAACGCCGCAGCGTTTCTCACGGAAAGTTTAAAAAATTGATTAAAGGATGAGTCGAATATTACGCTTTCCGGTATAAACCATACGCAGCATGAAAATTTCTGTCCCATATTTCGGAACAATTTCACCCAACTTTATGCTGACCGTTGGCTTATTTTTTATCGGCCAGTGTCGTCGGGCGTCGCGTCGCGTCACGGTGTTTCGGGTTTTCTCCTTCCACGATCCTGCGGGGCAGAGGAGGGTGGGCATATTAATACAAGCCCTAAACGTGTCCTGGGAATTGTTCAGGTGTCGAAGCATGTCGTCGCCCTGCACCCTTGGGCCGAGCGAGCGGCTCGGTTAACCCTTTGAATTATTTCAACTCGCATTACTTTTAATGAATTTCATGATTAAGCATTTCCAACACCTTGACGCTTCCGTCTCCGTCTCCGTCTCCTTATTCTTATTTTCCTCTTTTCTCTCTCTTCGTTGTTCGTTGCTTCACGTAGGTACATACATATTATTATACATCCTAACGGCGAATTCGTTCGATAAACAGTTTTGTCCTCGTGTGTAAATATTGCGTCAATTGTCGACGCAACAATCGCAGTGCGAAACAAAGTCTAACGTAAGCTTAAATGAAGTTCCTTCGCGTTTTTCAGTAGCTCGTTTGTCTTCTATAAAGCTTATGGCTTTATCGCGATGTCGATTATTTTCAGCCTTGTCTTGTAGCGATAGTTTCGTTACTTCGTTCAGCCATTGAAGAGACCCAATCATCGTTTTCTCGCTCATTTTCTTCAGCCAAACAATTTTCACGCGTATTTTTCTTTTAACTCGTGCCAAACGATCGTTAATCTGAAGTACAAAAATGGCAGAACGATGCTTATTCAAAATCTGTTTTCACCCTCTAAACACGCTCAGGATTCCAACGGGCTCCGTTTCGTTGTTCATACAGCAGGGTGACGTTTTGCAAATTAATGATTTTATCCCGGAGCGAATGATCGACGGTTTGTCTGTCGCGAGAAGAGGGGGGGGGGGAGGGGACAAATTGACCAGCGCTCGAAAGGGAGAGAATTATAAACGGATTTACAACCGTCCACAAATATTGGGCTTTTAACGCAGAGACTCGATCGAGTGATCGGTGCCGTTTCTTCGTCACCTTTTTTCCTCGCTATTCTCTCCTTCGGCAAGTGTACCCCAGAGATAGAGAGAGAGAGAGAGAGGATCGACGCAAGAAATTTAACTCGAGACGCATGGCTGCGCATCGCGGAGGCAAAAAAAAAAAAAAACATTCGGGAAGGAAAAAAGTAGTTACCGTACCTACACGGGTACTTTGAAACGGTGGATCGACTCTCGGCCAATTTGTGTATTTAATTATAAAACCCCCGATGCTAATTAATCAAGTAAGACTTTCAATGTTTTAAACTGCAATTAATAACGGAGGAGAATCGAAGAGTGCAACCCGCGAAGGAACCGGCTTTGTTTTACACGCTTTGACGGACTCCATTAAAATTCCTTACTACCCCGCGTGACGAGACGAGATGAGACGAGATGAGATGAGATGAGATGAAATTAGAGGAGATAGAAGCGCGAGGGGAACGCCGATGAATAATTTATTTGTGCGTGCCTTTTTTATCATCACACCTACTCTGCCGTTTATGTGATTGACGGAAAGATATTCGCGAGGCAATTTAACATTTTTGAATCGTCACGGACGCTGCTTTCCGCAATCTTGTATACAGCAGCTGAAATTGATAGAAACTGGATGGAATTGAGCCTCGACGGTACAACATATATTTTTACGGAAAGAAATACATCGATTCAAGGGTGATTTTCACCCTCCCTCTCTCAGCGGAGTATTTCTTGCAAATATTTCCGTTTTTACGACGAGGTGCCGCGCGCGGGAAGGGAGCGAAGCGGGAAATTCTGATTTCATTAGGCTCCGTGTTATGCGATTAATTAAGTCGCAGGGCAAGAAAAATAAGAGAAAAAGCTCTTGGAAAAAAATTAACTCTAGACATTCCGCGATGGCTGTTTGCAGCGAGCAGGGTGAATGAGGGTGGAATAAAAAGTTAGCGGGTGATGATAAGGAAAGAGGGGGTGGAGGGCTGCGCAGGAGGAAGGGACGAAAGACTCTCGGCAGCCCGGAGCGAATTAACCGAGAAGAAAATATATCTTCATTTTGATCGAAACCATTCGCTACCGGCTTTCCTCCCTCTCCCCCTCCCCTCCCCCCTCCGCCAAACGCCAAAATCTTATCCTTACGTTTCTCCTCGGCACACGCGACTCTTGTAACTTAATTCCGTGCACTTCAAAGCGGTTTTTGGCCGACTCGTTGATCACTGAACACGCCGAGTATATACAACGAAAATTACAAGTCCATCATAGGAATGGCCCTGCGATTAAATCGCGTTGTGTTTTTACTTCGATTCTAATTAGTGACTGTAACTGAGGTCCCGAAACATGTTATCAACGCTTTTCAAATTCTTCTAATATTACGAAACTGCCAGCTCAGCACTATTCACGTATATGTATTCATTATTTGAGTAACATATATATCTCTGTTCAAAAAAACTGCCTGTGATAGAGGGAAAAATGATTAAGGACACTGAGTTTCAACTTTACATTCTTCATGTTATCAGAATATTAGAATACTAACATAATAAAAAATCCGAACTGCTTGTCGAATTTTAATGCACAACGAAGCTCATTTTGTACCAGAAATAAATAAATTGTCGACAAATAGTCTGACGAGTTTTTTTTTTTTTTTTTTTGTCCAATCATAAGTTTCGAAGAAAATATCGCATTTTAATCACCGATCATCGAGATAACGAAATAAAAAACAAAAAAATCCCATTGATATGATCTATGTAGAAAATTTATAATTCGTGAATAAGGTTAACTGATTTTCATTAGAATTGAAGTAACTTTGGGATTTTTTGGATGGAAGTATAGTAGAGTAGACAAGGCTTCTTTCAAATTTTTTTCGGATCATCGAGAGATTTTTGACCCGACTGTACTTCGCACAGTGTTACAGTCCACCTATAACAGTGTGTATTTACATGGCTGGATAGGCGTAGAATCGTGTCTTGCATCGGGTTAAATCGAGTAGGTAAGCCTACCGATAGTGATAGGCAAACTGTATGACTCGGTGTAGAAGTAATAACATCACATCTAATTGCAGTACCATAGATATCGTTTAATAACGAACTTTTTCAAGTGTTTACCCCGATCCTCGTTTTCCACCCTTTCTGTATGCCTACATAGTCGAGCTATCAGATATGCCTCGTCGGCAACGGGACGCGCAATATTAGAAGAAGTTGGACAGCAGCAGCAGCAGTTCCAGTGTTGCCAACATATCGGACGAATATTTCTCTAAATTGTGTGATTCAGATCTAACAATCTGAATTTATTGCAAGTATAAAGATATTAGAAAATTTTACTTATATATAATATATTTTTATTTTTAATATTCAGGACTACCAACTGGTCAAATAATTGCGTTTGAAAATTGCAGACGATATCTAATTGCTGTACATTTCCTTACAATTTGTTGATATTTAGCTATCATCGTCTTGATATTTCGTCAGAGATCTTCAGATTCCATCCAAAAAGACAATATTTCTTAACAATAAAAAAAACTATCATTTTTCTTTGAGCGGAGTCTAATTTCTTCCGGGTTGGCAACGCTGAGGAGTTCACAGCTTCAGGTTCACCCAGCCATTAAACAAATGCGCAATTCGATTTTCAGCAACGTAGGTACCGTAAGTGAACGTGTGTCGGCTAATCTGGTTCCTCTAAGCTCTTGACCAGCGTGTGTGTCGGACATGGACGTGCAGCCGGGAATAATAACGATTGATAAGAGAGTCGGGCGTTGATTGATACGCCATATCCCTTGCGAGGCGATGAACGCGACGCGACGGGCGGCCTCGACGATCGGCCGGACATTCGATCGTTTCACACCTGCACAGTTCTCATTGGCTTCGATCTCTTCCGTCTGTAATTGGTTCATTTCTTTTTACCCCCCCTCGGCTATATTATGTTTGTCGAACCTCGTCTCTGACGGATATTAGCTTCTGCTCGATTCCGTGTAATTTGGCTCTGATCCCTGTAGGACAGGCTCACAATCAGCACACAATCAGCCGCAGGTGACAAACGCACACGGTATCCACGTCGGTTTTGGGCATTTTTTAAATTAATTATATCCTAATTAATAATTACAGATGTAATTTGTAATCGAAAGAAAGAAAATTACTTCTAATTACAATTTTGATTTGTAACTAGAAGAATGAGTGATACTAATTACATTTTTAATTTGTGATTAGAAAAATTTCAATTACAAATTACGAATGTAATTAGAATTGATTTTCCCTGTGATTAAATTTTTCCAATCTAATTCATATCATTTTTCGAAATAAATGCAATCGCACTTCGGGTATATATTAGTTATTCCAATGATATATGAGTGATGTATGAGTCATTGAATGTAAGTATCAATAGTTTAGATAATTTTTCAGTCATCATAATGAAATTCAACTCACTTTTAAGCTCACTCCGATTCTGAGTATAGAACATAACTGATTTGACTGAATATTGTTTTTAAAAAATATTGTGGGAATGTAATTAAATTACACGAATGTAAATAAATGGTACCGAATGCTCCAAGTAATGAGCAATCGAATGAATTTCAATCAGTGTTGGGCATCGCTAACTAATTTGTGTAATTAATTACATAGAAATTATTAAATACATTTGTAATTTGTAATTAGAAGAATAAGCGATACTAATTACACAAAGCAATTAGTGGTGCCCAACACCGATCCACGTCATGTTCCAGACAGCGAAATTTTTGTACGTGGAACTTTTTTCTCATCCACGGTTCACCAATATCGCATAAGTTTCGACGACGCACAAGCTCGTGACATCTAAGCTCGCGACGAGAGTAAAATTCTACACGAACTACAACGACAAGTCGCATCTCGCTTCGATGATGATGAAAAGCTGACAACTACTCCATTCCATTACTTCTCTACTACAAACAATAATCATGTCCGAAGTAAATAAAATTCGCTGTACACGGTCATTTGCCATTTCCCTCGACCCTCTCTCGGTCCCTATCATACATCAGCGCATTCATCGCTCTCCGGATCTAGAGGGATTAAAATTAGGTTTTCCCTGACGCTTTGAAGCGAATGCGAGTTGCTACGAGAAAGGGATGCTGGGAAGATGGAAAGGGGACTTGAAAAGTCGGTGGAACAAACGTCGCATCGACGTCACCTTCCGTCGGTTGGTCTTCTTGCTGAACGACTGAAACTGATGCTGAACTGTGACGTCCAGGATGCGGAAAGACGCCTGCTGAGTGGCTCGTGCATTATTTAGGCAGTCAGAAGACTGCTCGGCGATGCCTGCATCGCCGTTAAGTGTACCTACATACTGCGTAAGCGTACAACGAGTCGTGTGTGTATCTCGTTGGTCTGGCGCACGTGTCAATTGCCGAGTTCCATTTGGAGCTTGCGCGCGCGCCATCTGGGACCAAAAGCAAATGCTGATAAAAATTATGGGTCTACAAGACTACATCGGCAATTAAGAGAGCGACGGCTCTGCTCGTCTGTTCTCCTCTCCTATCTTGTTTCAGCACCAGCTTCCCCCTCACAATGAAGAGAGACCAGTAGCTGACTTGACTGACTCTTCTGCTTTTCCTGATTACCTATTTTTTCGTCGCCGATTTTGAGTTTGATCAGGTTTTGATAGCGCTGCTTCAACTTACTTACTTGCTTAACTTCTAGTTAAGGTCCGAGTGTCACGCGTACAGCTGATTTTAAACAATCTTCAAAGCAAGTTACTTAGGGTGATTGAGTTCAATTCTAGGTCAACATAATATTCCTGTAATATGGAGAAACATGAAAACTCGGTCGTCACACCGTTCATTCAATTTCAAGATATCATAGTTCAATTTTTTTTTTTTTTTTGTAATTGAATTAAGTAAGAATAGCACCTGAAATAAAAATTTGATTTAGCTTTTTATTTAGTACTGATCGAAAAAACAACTTATGTAAAATAACTAATCTTGCATTTCAAAATACGTTTATCCACCTCATCAAAAATCCTTATCAATCACCAAACTATTCGGCCTAAATACACTGATAGTATCTCGATGAAACTTGGCAGATCTCTGACCATTTGATGACTTAAATTAAAGTCTCTTGTTAGTTATTTTTTCCGTTTCTACCCGTTTTTGACTGGAATGTACAGCCGATCCACCCTTAAAGCATGAGTGAATTGCGCTGCAGCCAGTGAGCAGAAACAAGCACAATAAGTTGACAGAGTAAAAAAATCATCGAGCGGAAAAAAAAAACGCGAGAGCAACATTTCAGTGAGGTGTTTTCGGGTTTTTCCGATTGATCGAACGATGTGAAAGAGAAGAACGACACCGTTAAATAATAATCTCACATAGCTGTACCGGACGGAATTGTATGGAATTCGAGCGACGGGGGAGGGGGGATTGACGTGTAAATGAACATTTTCATTCAATGGGTTTGTTTGGATTGAATACACTGTGGCATTTAGCAAAGGGGGTGCAAAATAAGCTGTCAAAACCGGCGGATAAATTTTGTCCTCTTTTCAAAATTCCCTTCAATTCCCTTCCCTCTCGCCGAGTCGCCGGGGTGGCGTGCCGACGGCGTAAAAGAAAAGAAAAACAGAGAAACAACGAACCACCCTCGACACTGGCGGACGTCTTTGCGTTTTTTACACCGTCCGTCCGTCGGCTGGGTGCGGGCTGATAATTGCGGCCAGTGTCTTCTTCAAACAATGCGCCTCTTCCCGAATCGTCAATACTTCCAACTGACCCCGCCTAGTACCTCTACCTGCAGCCGTCAATCAGCCCGGTTATTACGCCGAATCGTGTGGAATCCGCGTGTGGCTGTGTTTTCATTCCCAGGCTTCTGCCATTGTTTCCTCCGCGTGTGTAGCCCGTTTGGTAATTGACATGACGCCCCCACCCCCTATATAACCCTTCGACCCATTCGACGCCCGCCTAAATTTCGCTCGAAATCAATGGCCAATGAATTGATGACAAAAACTTGAGGAGTCGGTTCGAGAGGCTGCTGCCGCAGGCTGCTTGCATGCTTCTCGTTCAACTGTCGTTTGTTAAATTATATTAGAACCGGGTTCATTGGTTCGAGTAATTTTGAAAAGCTCTTGACCATATCCTACGCTCTCTCGACTCGCACGCTTGAGCGACCTTTAACGCTGCTTGGGGCCACCGTAGGAGGAATTATTTATAGTTATGTCGTTGTCTTCTCCTCCTGATGTTCCTGTTTACTGGACGGTGTAAACACCGGCCTCGGCCTCTTTGTAACCACCCGATCGAACATACGCGCAGTGCGTCCTCGGCGCTGGATTGATCGGACACTTCAGAACAAGAAGCGAGATATCGTCTCGTCCGCACCTTACTCTTACACCCTCGGAATTCACACTGCTCGAAGTCAAAGTTGCACAGGTGTGTCTTTTTAACCCGGGGCTGGAGGTTTGGTTCGGGGAATTAAAAGCTCGTAAAACGTCGAGGAAGAAATAGATGACCGGGTGCGATGGAAGCCTTGGGTTGGTTGGGTCTGTGGTTAAATGTCCTTTAAATGTTCGACGTGCATGGACAGACCAGCAGCGTTAGAAGTTATCTGGTACCGCGTTGCTAATTGCGACCTGAAACAATATATAAAAATTTTTTACCGCCTTTTAATTACCAATTTTATTGTCCCCCTAGCGGCGACACTTTCGCCATTCCATGCCGCACCGTCCACTCACCGTATACATATAGTCGCATATGCACAATGCGGACGTGTCGTAAAACCGAGCTAATGGAGTCGTTCAATCGCATGTGCAGTTTATCGCTCGGCACTCCCCCGCGCGTATAGAAATTGGAGACAAACAACCCTTTTTCCGGGAAGAAGATCCGATAGATAGGAAAGAACTTGCTGCAACACCAAGAAAAAATCTTTCGTACTCGGATGGAACGAACCCGCCTTTTCCTCGACACGACACAACTAACAGGGACTTACAACTTTGCCCTATACCTCGTACACCAAGTCTTGGTAGCCAGTTATTGATCTCTCGGTGAGCTTTCCTCTAGAGCAGGTAACGCGGGCATGTGTAGTCGAACTCGTATAAGAATCATGCAATCCCACCCTATCGCAATGATAATAAAATTGTGAAATGGTTTTCTGTTTAAAGGAACAGCTATCAATTGGGGTACAGCATCTTTCCAGAAGTTTATAGACGAAGGCAAGCAATACCAAATATACCTTTATATACCTTTATATAATAGTCAGGGTCGTCCCGAGTTACCAAGGCATGCCATTCACCATAAACGAACGGTCGGACTTGTAAATCGGTTGGTTGAATCTCACGTGGAACGAAGATTTAACGAGTCTCTTCGCTCTCCGAAGCTTATCGATTGATGGGTTATACAGGCGTTATTTGCATGTCACACCGTTCACCGTGCAGAATGAAACCGCGATGAAATTTCGCGTTATTGCCTGTATTCTCAGAGGTTAGATTTTAATTACAGGCTACCAAGGCGAGTCGCTATTCGAGGATTTCTGAGCCGCGTACCCACGTCTGAATGTCCGGTGTAACTCTCTTGGCCGTCACCGGAGCTTGTGAATCTCAAGTTAACTAGGTGCGTGCGTTCGTTCGCGTTTAAATGAAAGGGTCGCCGTCCACTTGGCAGGGTTTGTCATTGGCCATTGGCCACCTCTAGCTAATCATAGACTACTCTCGACACATTTGTCTGTCCACCGTGTTTCTCCCCTCTTGGCGCCCGACTCGCGGCGTCCTCGATGCCGCCCTCTACAAGGGTGTCTGATTGTAATTACTTTGCTTAAGTGCAGTAATTAAAGCTCTCAGGTAGCCACTGTCCACCCTTGACGTTGCCTCCGTGATAATTAAGGGTTCGTTTACCATTGCGTGAAAAATGTCAACCCCCTTCGTCCTCCCATCCTTCTTGTTATCCCTTACGGGGTATTATTTCCGTCGCCACGAGTATCGCTTCGTCCATATACACCGCCAGACTACATTACTGGGTCAGTTTCACACGTACCCCCTGTTTTTCACCACCCCACGATTTCACGATTTTCTCTCTCCCTTCAGCAAAAAGGAATGCGGGGAACATCTTTTTCATACTTGCGATCGATTGATTTTTAAAGAATTGTCTTTGAACGTCGTCGTTATGACGTTCTCCGTGTGCTACGTGACGCGCAGGTGATTCTTCCCTTCTTCTAACGGTTCGAATCCAGTTTATCCAGGACATAACTCCTGGTATGGTTGGTAATATCGGTGTCCATATAAGAGCGTTGATCCCTCTGGAACGGGCGGCACGGATGACAGAGCACTCCAATCAAAAGGGCGGTTTATATCTTCGGACCGTTTCTTATGTAATTCACGTGTCCCGTAATTGGCTTTGCGTGAGTCGTTCGCCGAAGCGATTGCAGGAGCCTTATTTCTTTTAAGGTTGCCGCGGGACTTGGAGGGTATATCTAATTCCGCTAAGAGTTGCATTGATTAATCCAGAGCACAGAAACAGCCGCGTTATTCCTGTAGGTATGCTGAAAAAAAAGGAAACAAAAAAATAAAATTGGGAACAGAAATCGCTCAATATCGGGAACGACGATATATATCTATATATGTATATATATTTGTCCTAGGGGAGTGGAATTTTTTCGGAGAGGAATAACTCGTAACAGGGTGAATGCCGCGAATTCCTGGGAAGACACACACTCCCGTGTTTGAACGCGAAATGTGGACAACATATGTAATGGCCTGTCCACAGGTCTGACCGATCGGGACACTGGATGAAAGATATTTGCCGAGCAATTCAGAGGATTGCGCGTCGACACGACTCAATCATGTCGCCAGCTTTCCGGCGCGTTCTCTCTTACCTCGAGGAGCTGCATTCGCAGAAATCAAGGATGAGGAATTTTCCCTCCCAGGGTTCGTCTTCCGACTTTTCATCATCCTCCGCCTCGTTCTCCTCTCACCATTTTTCGCTCCATCCCCGAATCCAATTGCTGATACTCCAGGGAGGGGCGACGAGTGGGTACTTACAGGATGAAACATCAAATAAGTCCGTGATGGTTGACGGCGCGAGTTAAGGTCCTGCGATCGCGGCTCCGGAGGGGGGAGAAGGCGATATCACACCAATAACAAAAATCATAAACACTCGGACCGTTGATTAAGTCTTCTGATCCTCGCAGGGCTCTTTTCCCCGGCACGAGGAAACGGCCATCCGGCCGTATCGCACTGCGACGACCTCGAGCAGTAATACCTACCGGCTACTACTCTCCCGGGGGAAAAATATTACAGAGCCGCTTCGTCTACGGCGTCGAATGCCGTCGACTTATAAGAGATTAGCGTCTTCGCAAACTGCCGAGTAATCCGTAACTTCAGCAGTACCTACTCTTTTGCAACTAGTACCTGCCTCCGGCAGTAGGTACCGACCTCGTGGTACTTTTCTTCCTATAATTCTCTTCAAGTTTTTAAGATTCTACTCAACAAAGAATCCAAGTCCGTCTTCATCTACTTCCGCGCGTCTCATCAGCTACGCTTAAAACTTCACACACACACACACACCAAGATTCATTACCTGCAATTATCATATTTCCTCACTCGCCACACCACACCGCTACTGCACACGTTGCGCAGCTGCAGTCGCAGTTGTCAAACACACTTGAAGCTATTTGCCACACGCAACTGACCAACTGTCTAGCGCTTGTCGCAGACGGTTGACCGTGTAGTCCACTCCAAACCCTCGTCTTCCAAGTGGATCCAGTGGTCCATGACTTGCACACCAAAAAGAAGAAGAAGAAGAAGAAAAAGGATAAAGACGGGAAAGAGTATCATCTCTTAGTTACCTAAGAGAGAGAGAGCTGATCCAGAGGTCAAGGTGGAAGACTCGATACACCCGGGGCTTCTAGTTTGCCGGAAATGATTCACAGGCAGGCTGCAGTACGGAGTCTAGACTTGGCTCGTTATCGTCTATCGTTCCATGCGAGTCTGTTTTCTCTTCGAAATGTGACAGTAAAAGTTTTGTTGTCTCGAGTGGCGCGCGCGGCTCGGTTTCCATTCCGCCCTCGAGATAGAGAACTGAGACGTTCTTGCGGAGAGGAGAAGGGAGATCAGGAGAAGCTACTCGAAGAAACAGACGGAACAGAAACAGACCCTCGTCGTTATCGGGCCTCGACGACCACGTCCTCTTGGATTTTCAATTCCCCCTCCCTGAGGACAGATGCGGCCTTGCTAGATCCGAGTCCAATTTTTCATCCACCACCTCTCGGCTTCTCGCGGAAGAAGGCAAAACTTCACCGTAGACTACAAAGCCCACCTCACACAATGTCGTGAGAGACGGGAGTCTGATATCTCGCTCATTTCCGTTCAAATACCGCAACGCCGAGTCCTCGTCTAATATCAAGGTACAACAGCAGGTGTCAACTCCATTCCGCTTCCGCATGTGAAGGATTTTTTCGTCACTCGTGTTCCCGGTTGGGTCTCCATTGTTCCTCGGAATTGTGCGCTTTTCCCAATCACGCGGCGTATTCTCCTTCCTCCAGATCGGAAGAGACGTTAGAAATTTATCGACTACGATAACAGTAGTAATAACCAAGTGTCAATAACTGTTAGCACCGTTAGGCGAACCGGAGATAGACGACACTACATCGGGATTCGTACGTTCGACGACTTCTACTCGGCCTACATACGCGGCTGATGATCCAGGCTTTACGATTCATAACTCAAAGAGGGTCGGCGCCGAGGTCCCTGGTATAAAACGTTTATTTATACGTCCCTGCGCAGCGTTGCAGGGTTCCTGGCTCCACGGGATGATGTGGCCCATGGGCTAACGGAGAAATTCCCCGTGTCCTTACGACGACGACAACGGATACTCGGACGCAACTCCCGCAACTCCCGCAATTCAGGATTGCACGATTGCACCCTGCACGCAACGTGATCCAATTGCGGAACGAAGTCTGTTTGTTCGGTCAATGAGTCCGCATCCTCTGCTCGTCGATTCAACCGAGGTATCAAGTTGATCTGATGTAACCACTCGCTGCCTCCGTCTGTCACAAGCGGGTAATGACGGCCACTTAGCGCTAATAATTATTTTCATTGGGGTCCGCCGCATCGGACATCGCCGATGTACCCGGAGGGTCTCCGCTGTTTACCCCCCCACCACCCCCTCATCCTTCTACTTTGACGGACTGCACGGTCAACTTCCTGCATACGAACGGATATAAAAATAGAGCTGCGGATTGAGCGATTGAAACAGGCAACTATAAGCAATTCGGTCGTGGCAATTCTCTAGCCACGGAGCTTTGAGGATCAATTATAATATTCGCCTTTGTAAACATGTGATTTTTTTACATGTCTGTGAAGAGGAGAGAATGGAAATGTGAAAACAATGGAAAGAATAAAGATCTGTGAATTTTCTCATCCTCGGTAAACACTAGGCAAGAAACTATGCGGCGAGGTGTCGAGGTTTGAGGAAGGCGTGAAATCCGAGAGAGAGAGAAAGATACACGCGCCATTGTATGGGTGTAATTAATGAAGGAACAACAAGCCCGTAAAACAATGAAAGAACAAGCGTCGGGAAATCGCACCCCTAAATAAAGTGACCGGCCGCTATTTCCGCGACGAGCCCTTGCGGCCGAAGGGAGAAAGAGAGGCAGTCTCGGGCAATAAACCTCGGCTGCCTTCGGGGGGCGCGAGCCAGGCCGTAAAACTTAGAAACAATTGCCTTTTATTGTTTTGTTGATATTTAATTTTCTCGGGATTGGACAAAGAGCTTGACCAGCCCCTGTCCGAGGACCGGGGCCGACCACCTAGGATATCCTCCTCCTCGTGTCCCGTCGCCGTATATCCTCCAGCTAGTCCTAAATAATTTATTGCTCACGCCGGCAGATTTGCGGAAAACGACTCCTATTGTGTAGGCACTATATAGGTAGGTACCTTATATACCCTCCTACCTTTTTCCTTCCTTTTGCCGCATGGTTTATGGTCCACGCCTTACTTCTCGCCTTGTACTCGCGTCTTCGGACACTACTTGTCAAAAGCACAACATCGTGCGGAAAACTCCTCGTATGTATCCTGAAAGGGTTAGCAAAGGATACCCACAGGGTCAGCGTGAATTGAATTTCACCCTCGAAACACCCAAATCCGGGTGACCTTCTTTATTATCCGCCATGCAATCCAAAGAATGAAACGAATCTTTGCATGGGTTACACTGGTTGTGATACGCTTAAAGTTCCTGAGCAGTTAAGGACTCCGGGACATTAACCGAACGTATTAAAGAACAGGACTC
Organism: Diprion similis; assembly: GCF_021155765.1. Classification (NCBI taxonomy): domain Eukaryota; kingdom Metazoa; phylum Arthropoda; class Insecta; order Hymenoptera; family Diprionidae; genus Diprion; species Diprion similis. The sequence goes on from NC_060110.1 coordinate 24,025,371, forward strand.
GCGTCAATTGCCGTCAGTTGTTCAATTACGCGACTAGCCGCGATAACATGTCGGGGGGGAATTAAGGCGGATTCGCGCCGTATATCAGGCGGTAAGATTTTTATTTTGACACTAACGGCCCTGCAGGAGTACCGCGATCCCGTCTCCCGGAGCGAGGACGCTATCCTCGAGGACTCTTGTACTCCTACCTTCTATACCTATACCCGGCTTCGATCGCCTTAATCCGCCCTCGATATTGCCCGTATAAATCCTTGAAAGATCCCGCCAACATAAACAATTATTATTATTATTATTATTATTATTACCATCATCGTCATCGTCACAATATACGACATTCGTAATATATTTTCTGATTAGAACACGTCTGCGAGGGTTTCATGCTCCTTAAACTAAACTTACGTGATTTCTCACTAAATAATATCTATATTTAACGTAAGCGAATATATTACAACAAACAATTACGACAACTTGATTGGTCAATTTTTAGTATTCAACTTAAAAAAAATATCTGAAATATTTTGTGCTAGACATTCTGACTACCTTCAGTAAATAATTATACTAATTGGATTATTGTTTTTTTTCTGTTGCAGGTAGGTAACGGATTCAAATCTCGCGATCAGCTGCACGGGGACCTTTACCAATGTAATACCAAAGTCGATAAACTACCACGTGATTACCGTAACGTATGCTTATCACATAAATCTACACGTATAAAAAATGTCATGAGATCAGTTATCACGCGCGTTCCTTCAATTCGGATTACGGTGGGGATATTTTTGGGGTAGCGGAAGATCCCGCGTTTCTAGCCGGAAACTACAGCTATACGGTCAGCATTCCGCGAGTGGGAACAGAAGGTGGAGGAGACAGTATCAAAAACAATATTCCGGGTCGCATTGTCCCTGACAATAGGCAGTCATAAACCAGTACGCGTTTCCCAACCGTTGTGTCCTCCAATCATCTAAATTATTCCATAAGACGCGGGATTCGGGGGACGCGAACCGGCGATCGCAGCGGCGTTTACTGCTTCATAACACCGTACAATCGGGCGTTATGTGATTTCGTATGGTGCAGCAGCGCTATTTTGACTATACTCGTCCTGGGTGGCCTTTCGCCTCCGAGCCAGAAATATTATGCTATTATCCTACGGCAGCTATGCTCTCTTCGCTCTTACTAATGCTCACCCATCTCTATCTCTGTGCGCCATCGTAAACTCACCCTTTATTGTGTAGTGTTTAAATCTTATATATATATATACATATAAATATACACTGTATACATATACAGGTACTACAATTTCCGTGTACGGCTTCAGCTCTTCCTCGCAACATTTCCTCCCTCAGCACACCGAATGATAATTATTTATTCGATGCCCACAAAAAAAATTCTTATTCTCTCCAAAAAGAATCGTCCAAAAAGACTTTCAATTTCAATGACAATTTACAGTGTAGAAATGGTGGTGTGCTAAAATGGACCAGAATTGGCTGATGTCTACTATTATATGTGGAACAATTGTTTTGGTCAGTTTGGGCTATTCAACATCGGATAGTGTTTACAGAAGTTCATTACACATTCCACTTGTGTAGCACCATCACGTTTTCTACACGGAATTTGGATCAACGCCGTTTGTATAGCCTTTTCGATCACTGGAGCTCAATGTATTGCGAGTTGAAATATGCACTTTGCGGTAGGAGCGAGCAGAGGGTGGGAGACAAGATGGATATCGCAGCTCTTGTTTTGAAAAACCGTTCAACCGTGCGGTTCTTTCTTATTCCTTAGGATAGCCTCAGGCACCGGTATAACCGAAATCAAATACAATTCCTGCTTATTATGTATTCAGACGTACCGTGGCTTTATCCCTTGCAGCTCTCCCACAGAGAAATAAATTACTCAGCAAACTTTGTGATTCCGTAATGATTTCCGCAATGCCCCGAGGTGATAGTCGTTTCTCAATACGGGCGTTTTATACGCGATTCCCAATAAAAATCGTATTCATTTTACGTCTACCAAACAAGTTTTTACTCATTGGCCGATTGCGTCTGGAAACCGTAAATATTCACGCCCATTCCTCATTTGGAACTGCTGGAATTTTGCTTTCGCCACTTTTCCTCGACCGCATCGTTACTACTCTCGAGCAGCTCGTGGCACGCAAAATTTTCAAGTATCTTCCTACGCAGGTGGCATAAATCTGTTGAATAATGTGGAGCAAACAGCTAGCGGTATTCTCTCTGCAGCTCGGTGCATCTCGATCTGTACACGCCGAAGATCTTTTACGGATTATCACGCGGTGCAGCGGGCGTCAGTCGAAACGAGCTTGCAGCCGTGGCGTTCGTAAACACAAACAGAAATAAATATTCGTGTAAACGGATGGTATGACGATAATGATAATAATTCGTGAAATAGTACCGCGTGAGGTCATACTGGCTAAATATACATTTATATCGAAGATCGAGCCAAACTACATGCATGTGTACGAGGTATACATCAAACACTGACATGTGCGTATAAATACTTCGCAAAACATTTGTCAAAAGTAGTATAATAAGGAGATTTCTCGGTACAGATCCCGTTACCGACATTTTACCGGCTAAAATGTTGGTAAATGTCGGTATCGGTATCTGTACGTAGAACCACGTATCTCCTTATTACACTACTGTCAAAAGTATATTTTACCTTCACCATTCCGAGTAACTCGCGAGTCACCGTGCTGTAGATTGTGAAAATTCTTTTCCCTCAAATATTTGCGTTGTGAAAAATGGAAAGTTCGTACGACGGGCTCGTGCAAATTGTACCTACTTAGTCGTCAGGTAGTCGAAATTTTTGACAGTGATATGCGGCTAGTTGTAAAAATTAGGCGTTAAACGCAAGAGTGAATTATGTGACGAGACAAAAGGCTACGCGACGCGGTGCAACGCGACGTATAAGCATCGTAAACGATATCAGTAACAAGGAAGGAAGAAGACGCGGGTGCGGTCTGCGGTTGCGGCTGGCGCCTGCAGGCCGGGAACGAGATTGTCTAGGGTCGTTGCAGCCGACGATTCGAAAACGCATGCAGATGGGTGTGCAGCAGCTAACGTCGCTGCGTGGCGTCTTGTATTTTTAGTTGGCCGCTCAACGTAGCTACATTGTACATCACGCGTGAATTTCACCCGAACGTCAGAACGTTAGTCTCGGATATGCAGTGCAGTAGCAGCAAACACCGATGTGTAATAAAGCCGAAAGTCGTTATACTTCGGTGCCATGTTTTCCCGCCTCGAAATATGCTTCCAGGCTTTTTTGTCGTCCGCGGTAGGGAAAACGAGGAGTTGGGAAAACAATCGAGACTACTGCGATTTATTTATTATTCGACTTTAGTCTTGAGTCAAGAATGATTTTTTTCAGGCAAACGGTTGGTAATTGAATTTCGCGCCCTGTTTTTCGCTTCCGACACTTGTCTTCTGCACGAGTATAATATCACTCGTAGGTATAAGGTAGGTACACACGCAACACTCTTGAGTAATCCAAGTTTCGTTATCTCAAATCGTACGCTCGAGACCTGCAGCAGCCCGGTGTGTATAAAAGCAAAGTTGAAAATCTGGAGTTTTCCCTCGAAACTGTAACGTATAACAATAATAGCAATAATGATAACAATAAGGGAAGAAAACGCGTCTTCATCTGGAACGTGCAGCGCGATCGGGAAGAAAACGCTGATGGGGTATTAAAGGGGAGGGGAATGGAGAGAAAAGTCGCGGAGGCGTAGAAAATAATATTAACATAAGCTTTATCTAAATGTTAATACGGGCCATTATATATCGAGTTCTCGAAAATATCACAAAGCGTCGCGGAGCTGGGCTTCAGGGCAGGAAAAGGGGGCGGGAGGGAGGGAGGGAGGGAGGGAGGGAGGGGGATGAAGGAATCGCGCCTTCACCCCCGGCGTGGATCCGACCGGGATGTATAAGTGGGACCCCGCGGGCTTAAAAAGCGAGCGTTTAAAAATGGAAAAATGTAATATCAAGTTGAAAGTCGCGAAGCAACAGGGACGCGCCCGCTCTTTATTTTCCCATTATTCAAATATAAATGTAAATGTAAACGTTGATACAAACGGATAGGTAAATGGAAAGAGAGAATTCAATTGTTGTCAGGGAGGAAGGAAAATTAGTTTATAAGGAAGCGACGCGGGAAAAATGCCCCCCCGGAGTACAGGAACTGCTGTGCATGTCGCGTTTTTGTACCGACGCGACGTTATGAGGAGCCTTCGATTCTCTCTTTCTCTCTTTCTCTCTTTCATTCTCTCTCTCTTTCTCTCTCGTCCTCGCCCTCGTTCGAGTCGACCGGTACAGTCCGTCGCGAAAATAAATGAAACGCTCGAGCAACGATGTCCGCGACCCCTCCGAGGTCCGACCCACCCAAACAAACAGACTGCACTCGTGGATAGGGAAGGGGCTCTTTATCTCAGTGCCGGAATCAAATCAGCTAGTCGGAATTAGAGATGGCATTACGGGCTATCAGCACATGTGCACCCTGCACCCCAGAAAGTGGGGGAGCACGAATTCGCCTCCTCACCTCACTGGAAACAACAATGCGAGGCGGGTGGACGTCACGTGATTTCACGAACCCCCCTTACGCGTATATTCGGTCGAACGATGCGTTCAGCACGCCGAAGGGTGACATGTAAACCTACCGAACACGACGTCGAAAAGTGTTTTATACGATTTCGCTTCTCAACTCGACGCTGCAAGTTTTTTCTCTTCCAACTTCAAAGTGTTGTAATCTGAATGCAAAATAGTTAGACCAAGGTCCGGTGCACAAGTTAGACACACATTTGTGTGAGGCGTCCTTTTTAAATAACAACCCTTCCATAGTCGATGCCAATTGTTGTCAGTTGGTAATGAGACGCTCAATGAAATGGAATGTAAGAGTTTATCATTCGTTAATAAGCATTGGCTATTCATTAAAATACGAATTTCTGTGGGAATTTATTTGGGCCAGACGGTCGAGTAATCTCTTAAACGATACCACAAAAGTGTGAATCTGGTCAGAGGTAACATAACCTAGTTTGTAACCTAACCTTTAACCTGACCCTTAGTCAATAACCTAGGTGCGAACCTAGCCTATTAATCTGACATGACGTCGCCTAACCTATCACGATTATTATTATTGATTGCTGAATAGCAGCACTGCAATATATTGCCTGAAATTTCTTCATCTCGAATTACGCTGTAGGATAGAGCCGTGGATGCCTGCGGTTTTGATAGCCGTTCAGGCAGAGCAAAGCAGAAAGCATTCCTTTCCATTCGATCTGACGAATGACGAATCGAACGGTTAACGTGAAACGACTGGCCGGTATGAAAGGCGCGAAAATCGGCTGACCAATTCTACTCGAAGGCGTCGCTTCATTCCGGTTTGTTGCAGATCGCCGAGGCAACGACAGGTTTCGCTCTTTTCGGTCACACAACGGCTCCACGGCGCGTGGATATTCCGCGCGTCCAATACACGGTCCGAATTCCATTTATCTTTTTGCTCGAAACGATGCACGATGCGACGCCTCGGGGTGGCCGCTTCTCGCATTTTATACCCACATGCACGTGTATTACGCCACTCGGTCTCGTGACCGCAGAAAAGGATCGAGAAACGATGCATGATCGCGGCTCAGACCGCAACGAAATGTCCACGTGCCCCTCCGACTCTCTTCTCTCTTTGTTCATCGACGAAAATACCACCGAGGCTGTTATTAAGGGGACTCATTACTCGGATAATGAAGTTTCTTCAAACTTTGGCAAATGACAGGGCTTACGATTGTGCTTGTTGTAGGTTGACTAAAAAAAAGTTCGGAAAATTAACGCTAAGATACTAAAAAATATTTCATTCGGCTGCAGTAGCGAACTGTAACCTCAAATCAAGTGGAAACTGGCCGCAAATACTCGAGCGTTTTCGTACATTTTCCCAACTTTTCCTAGTTAATCCACTAACGCGATCGTAAACCCTATACATATTTCTTTTCAAAAGTGAACCTTCCAACATTTTACTATTCAGGAAAAATAGAATCCGATTTACTGTATTTGACGGAGCTCAAATTACTCCTTACCGACCGAATAAAATCCACTTATTTTTACTATTACCTACGCTCAAGCATCATTGCCTGTAGAATTGCGTGAGAGTGATGCGTAAGCGAGAGTATAAACAGTGAATATAAATAAAATTTTACTCGGTCGGTAAAGACTGAACATATCATCCTCTTAAGCTGTAAAAAAATGGTACCACAGGTAAGATTTTTCGAGATTTTCATCCGGTAAGTCTGCCCGTTCTCATCGATCAAGTGTGGCCGCAGCCTTACGTTAATCGCAAGTCACGGGGCATAATTCAGAGACGCATGCGACGGGCGAAAATCGAGTGGAATTCGGGCATGGACGGCTATATTCCTATAATTTGCCCGAAGGCGATTTTACCACTGCTTTACCACAGCCGAGGATACCGCTCCTGATCTCTGTGCAGTCGAAGTGAGAATAAGAGACGCAGGATGGACGCCGGGGGAAACGGGGCGATTCGGAGGCACGCGTGGGTCTCATTTCTGCACCGTTTGCGGGGCTGCGTGGTCAGCAGGAAACGTTAATTTATCTGCGCGCACCGAGGGGGCACAGACCGATTTACGATTGCAGGGGACGGACTCCGTTTCGCGTCGTCTTCACGTCGCCCCTCGTGTTTTTCATACGTCTGCCTAATCGCAGCTCGTCAACTATCGTAGGCTGCGCATTCCGATTGGGACGTGCGAACTCGAAGCGAATCCTTAGAAATTTGCAAATATTTTATACGCGGAATAGGAGAGCCTGCGGAAAAATACCAACGCGGGGAATACAGGCGACGCGCAGTTGATGCTGAATAATTACAAACGTTTCATACTTAATTATAATTTAGTCGATTCAATGTTCTTGTCTGGGAAAGCCTCAACTTTGTTCTCTCTTAGTCTCCGTTGATGCCGCACAGCGTCACTCTGGATTCTTTGAAACAAATAATCCTGTGTAATTATTCTCTCTCCCCCCTCCCCACTCCCCTTTCTCCCGGTATTTCCTTGAAAAACTCCTTTGAATCATGGTCGAGCTATTTAATAACGGTATTAATTATGCAATTAAAACCCGCACAACACTCGGTTCATTGCTGCTATCCTGAATACGGTTTCTGCGGGGGACAGCATTCTCTGTCCGCTATAATTCGCCTTGAAGTAAGTATCTAAAGGCAAGTATGAGGAGAGAGAAAATCAGGAAAATGAAACTCGAGGAACAATAAATAATAACTTCGTTCTTCCATAATAGATGAATTGCATATTATTTGAGAATCTTTGGTAAAATTTATGTCTCATTTTGCGTTAAATCAACGAGCTTTAGGCTGCAATCTATACATAAAAATATTACTTAATCCTAGGAACGAAAACGTTCCCAGAGTCGTAAATTATTGTACTGAATTGCATTAATATGGCCCGCTAAGAAGAGCTTTCATTTCACCCCTCGCCCGAATACCTGCCCCATGTTTCTTTCGACTAACTACACGGGAAACGGCCGCGAGAATTAGAGCACAATAACTCATTAGAGAGGGACATCATGCCGACGGCGAAGGGGCGCCGTGCCGCGAGTTTTAAGCGGGAAGATTCACTGGAGAAAAATAAGAAAAGAAGAAAGCGAAGTGCGGGGTGAAAAAAGTTTTTGGGGGATGTTGCAGGGATTCGTTAACACCTCGCTATTACGTCTTTGTTCTACAGTACGCGGCTAGTCTTTGTGAAATTAATTAGAGGATGTCGGACCTTCAACTTTTACCGACAAGTCCGGTAAATCTCATATCTTATATTCTTACACTCTTTTCATCTCCGCGGAGAGATGATATCGCTTCAAACCTTGGGAGTTAGTGGATTTGTCGTTGATGTAAGGGAAGTTCGAAGAATTTATGAAAAAGAGAAGCAAAACGTGAGATTTGGCTACAAATTAGCGCTCCATAACCTCAAAGCCAGTGAGAATCAGCTGCAAGTGAATTCTGCAAACTTGCATCACGTCTCAATTAGCTTGCAATGATTGCGTTACTTAGGGGATGAAAAAATGTTTAAAATACAATTTATTTACTCGGTGGGGAAAGAAAAAATTTCCCAGATGAATAGCTACCCGCATCACAAGATGGAGGCCAATTCGTATCCTCCAGTTTTCCTCATTTCGCTTCGATCGGATTTAATTATGCATCAGAAACGCTTGCGATTTGATAGAGAAGTACGATTAATCTAACTAGACAAATGCTGGCCGATGTAGGTATCACACGTTACACACATCGTGTGTTCAGAAAGTAGCTAAGCAGAAAAAGAAAGTTGGTAAATAATGAGGAAAAAGAAAAAGAAAAAGAAAAAAGGTGGCGCGCTCTCCTTTGGCCAAAAAATACTTTGTTATCTTTCAATTACTCGTATCGTACGAGCGATAATCGATGTAATAAATTTAAAAAACACACCCTGCAGAGAAGGCTCGGAGTGTAGATCTTCTTCCTGGCCGCGTGGGAGTGGAGGGAAGGCTCGGACACCTCCAGGTAGACGACGACGTCCAGCGAGGCGCCCGCGGCGCGTTTCAATTTCGGTCCCTCGGAGGTGCAAAATATCTATATTACCGAGCAAACACGCGATACGTCGCACGGCGTAAGGTATAATATATATACCTACCTACCTCCGAGGTTATACGCGGCGTCGAAACTTGGTCAATAAAAGTAATTGAAAACTCCCGCCACAAATGGCGCGGTCCCACGCAAGAACAACTCCCGATGTTGCTGCATGCTCTTTACAGCTTCGGCTGCTGCGGGACCGGAATCCAGCCTTGCTTTTTATGAATCCACACCCTCTCCGATGTATCATCTACTTTTCCTTATTTACCCTCACGGGCAATCAGCCGACACACACACACACACATATATATACATCCATGTTATACATGACGTACACATATTCGCCCGAATGTACAAGAGCCGCTTCGTTCTCCTCCTCCTCCTCCTCGTCTAATCCTTCCAATTTCAGTGTTTATTTGAGGAGGCCGCACGTCTCAGGATCTAATCCTCCCGATTTGTCCCGCGAGAGGTTGCGGATTACCTCGAAGGATCATCCGAGCAGATATACTCCTCGCGTGCTTCCCACCGATGCTAATGTGTCTCGGGTCATTCTTGTTAATCAAACTGGTTAAACTGAAAGTTGCATTTTTTTATCAAGTCGTAAAATCGTCATAATTTTTTCATAAACAGCGTGATTAAGGTGTTTTGGGCCTGGTGTCACATCTTACATTGAAGTTAGTAACGTCATCGTAACGATTCATGCTGAGAAAAAAACGTTATTCTGGGATTTTGGTTCTTAGTTAATTCCTTCAAAATTATTGTAAAATTGGGAGAATTATGATTTTTTCTCCAATGTTGGGTTAAGATAACGTTACTAACTTCAAACTCGTGCCGATTTAAGAGTTTTTACGAGAATCTATGCCATTATTTCGTTAAACTTTGAATCGAATCGGAATCTCTCGTGAAATGAACGTCTTACTTGCGAAACGCGCACTTTGGTCAGCTGAGCTTGATTAAATATCCTGCAAACGTTTCATCTATTCATTTAGCTACGAGACAAGCTTTGAGGGAATATTCTGCTAATTATTCGATCAATTATGGATTCGTGTGATGATTTATCGGTCCTGGCTGACCAAAACGCACTTTCTAACATCTCACCGATGAAATCCAAAAATTTTCAAAACAAATCGATGTTCATCGAAAGAATTAGATAAATTCTCATTAGAAATCTTAAATTGGCCACGTGACACAGCGCAAAAAATACTTGAATATCATATCGGTAATTCGATTAAAAAATAATTTCTCATCTCATCATCAAACTTCTGGCCATAACTCATATCAAAAGGATCAAAATTCGAGCCAGCTAAAAACATTCCGTCAAATCTCGTTTTTGTGAAATATCGTTATCCCCGCGTTTCGAGGACCCCAGCAACGCAGTGCTATAAGGAAACGTAAATAAATGAGCTTACACACGTACCGAAATGATAATCCCGAGCCATCAGCCGCTCCTTTTTCGTCGGCCACCCAAACTCAGCAGCAGCAGCAGCAGCAACAGAAGCCTAAGAATTAAAATTAGCTTCACCGACTGCGCTATGCAGCAGTGTAACTTCTACTTGCTTTATACAGCCATCGCCCCACCGAATATTATGCAAAGCCACGGCAATAAAAATAACATATTGCAACCGAGAAGCGGGAGTTTTAATCCAATATTTATACCGAGATAATTTCACCCCCGTCCCTTATTTTTTCTCCCTACTTCTACTATCGCTCGGGTATGATCTGCACCAACACAAATTCGTTTATACGTATTTCATTATACGCGCAAGTTCCGAAAGATTTCTTTTGTGTTAGTCCAACCCCAATTTTTCTCGATTGCGGTTTTTAGACGGTGAAATCCTAAGACTTGCCTCGGCGAGTTTTCGCAACCAATTTTTTTTTCTTCCTTTTTTTTTGAGTACAAGTACCGTATACAACATTTGGGTCAGTGATGCGATGAGTGATCAGCAGAGCTTGGAATTACACCGAAGGGTCTGGTTTCCTTTTCTCTATTTTTTGTCGACGCTTGAGGTTCAAATACGATCAATATACATCATTATGTACTTCAGCAATTCATCGTTCACATGTGTTTTGGAAATAGTATAACGCTGTGGCTTATACCTCTGTTAAAGGGGATTGATCTCAATAATCTGTAGCGTAAAAACGAATTTCATTTTTAATACATAGTATAAGGGTGAAGAAGAGAAGACACAAAAAAAAAGAAAAGAAAAGAGAAAAAAAAATATTCCATCCCTGTGGCAAAAGTTTGGAGCATTGTAGTAAAAATTGAAGGATTCGAACCGTAGGGGTGTCTGCCTGGCAGAAGGGATGGGGCGGGTATAGGAACCGTAAAAAGAAAGTATAGTCGATCCTATCCAGCCTCCTCTCCCTTCTCTTCCTCCTCCACCAACGCATTTTCCGTTCATCTCTTTCTCCGTTTTTATTTAACGTGTGAAATCGGACAAATCCAATCTGACTGGATAGTCGTAAAAATTTATAATTTGGAAAATATTGCGGGTTCGTATTCGCGCTGCAGGGTACATATGTATATACCGGTTATGTATCTACCGCTCGCGCCTCTTACATACATACTGACGTAGCGGTCGGTCGCTCCGATGCGAATCAAGTTTATAAAGCGGGAAATCGAAAGGGCACGACGAACGAGAGAGGGAGGGGAGGGGGACGTAAAGGGCCGATAACGAAAAGCGACTTTTGACGAAAATTGAAGTCGTTGTTATGACGGGAATTGCATCCGACGACGGGGCTTTACGACGCCTTTCCAACGGCTGGATACATACGGGCCAGAAAACCGGGAAGCAACGCCCCCGTGACGATGATAATTCGACTACTGTACGAAATGTCCCTGTCGAGGTCCTAGGAGAGTGCACTGCCTGCAGGAGACGGGGGTGGTCGGATCGGCCCGAGTGCGAGTACAGAGGGAAATCAATAGCGGGTAGCTTCTCATGCACTTCGCATGTAAGGGTTGCTGCATGGCTGCAACGTCGGCCACCCTCATCTCTTCTGCGTTGGTACAACGTAGCTCCACCGATATCGAAAGGCTACATCATCCCGACAGATGTAAGGTCACGTGTAATCCGACACCGCAATATTATACACCCAAGGGTTGGTTGGCTGGTTTTTCGAGGCTAGAATGCGCAAGGAAACGCATTAGTATTGAAATACGGCACGCTTGACATTCAACGCGAAAAGCATCGAGTTCAATTTACGCTAATTACTTGATCGAATGCATATGCATTTGTCACTATACGATTGGTAGACGTATTCGCTTCATACTTTTGCAGGAAACAAAGTTGTTTCGTGTTGATCTTGAAATTAATTCTGAGCATTTGAAAGTCGTGTGGATAATCATAACGTAGAAAGAAAGATTAAAAATTATTCAAGACGTTCGAAGAGTTTATCTGAGAAACTTTTAAAAATTCAAATATACGGAAATTTGATCCGTTCGGAATTTTGACTCGTTACGACTGATGAAATTTTGCATAACAGACATTTTGAATTCAAGTGATCGTTCGGCGATTTGATCTAGATTCGCGTAGGGTAGAGAATCAGCAAAAATAGAAAGGAATTGGATAAGCTCTAGTATCATTCTCAGGATTAATTATCATTGAAAATGAAAAGACAAACATGAATGTCCTTTAATTGTTCACGCAATAACTGCGTGATAAGACGGTCAAACCATAAACGATTGCGTACACCCAAGGACTACGAATACAAGCATTGGAAGAATCGAAATGTGATTCTCCCTCGAGAGTTGCCGTTTCGATTGGTTTCACGGTGCAATAATTTAGTGCGCAGTGCATTACATAACGCGCAATAATATTCAGCGATATTATAGGGTAATTGAAGAGGTTGATGGCATCATGCTATTCGGGATTGGATCTCGATCGGTGTGCAACCCCTTGTATACAATCGTCGATGAGGCGTGACGTTATACTCCGAGTATTACAGTCGTATACTGCATATAATACCGCAATGGATCCGATCGCCACTAGAACTCGGTGAAACGCGTGGCACGGAACGAAACTCGACGGGTAATCTCCCGCATTAATATCCCGTGAGAATAAAGCCCCGGATATAAAAAGGGATAAAAATAAAAAAGAGAGAGGAAAAAAAACTCGGCAGCGTCGAGTTGCTGCCGGGACGACGATTGTAAACGGAAACTCGGGCTCTCCTCGCTTCATTCTAGAAATTTTTCACGCTCCCACACGTACCGGGTTGTCGAGGGTTTATTTGACTCTCGGTTGTACTATTTGCGCGCAAGACGGTAGCCGTATACACACCCTGTGATAACGGAGGCAGTATTTTAAAGATAAAGTGCTGCTGCAGGTAGGCTCAACACGGATGCAGACTGTCTGACTCTACGCACACACGGCTTCAACAAAGCTCTCCCTTGTTCAGCGCTAATTTGAGATTAGGCCTATCTTTCTACTCTCGACTTCCGGTTGACCCATTGTTTCCTGTTTCTCGCGGTCGCCGACAATCCCATCGTTTGTAACTCATACTTGGAATTAGACGAGGATTACCTAATCAATGGGCAAAGAAAGAGAAGACAGGTTGAAAAAGTATTCAGCAATGTTACTAATTATGATGATGGTTATCGTTATGAGCAAATTAGAATTACACGTAAGCGTTTAAATTATGAAACCTTTTATCGAATCGGTCACGTCTTGCAAGGTGGGGGTAAAAATGGTAGAATTATCAAAATATCGAAGGGCTGCTGCATCGAATTTTTAAAAAAGAGCAAACTTTATATATGGAAGTTAAATTTTTTTTGAATCGAAGTATGAAAAAGTAAATGATTAAACAGATTAGAACATAGAATCTGCCAAGTTGAAGAATCGTCAGAATTCCTCTTGATAATATAGAATCGTATACAGATTTCAATACTTTGTCTGTCTGTACTTCGACTGACTATGTCTTCAATTTTTTCTACTTGAACTTTCAGCATCTTTAAATTATCTACAAACAAAATTTTCGTGTCCAAGAAAATTCGTGTGTAAAAATTCATTTCTATAATATTATTTCTCAATTCAAGCCGACCATCTTTGACTCAAATAACGTTTCTGAGGATTTTTCAAACGGTTTTTTCTTTCCTCTAACTCTCGGTTCATTGCAGATGGTGGAGCCCATTCATATGATTTGCACACTTAATTCCTTCCGTCAGAATTATACCTGCACTCCGATTTCGATCCATCCTTTAGACTTTTGCTCCACTTTCTTCGCTTCGTACACTTTTCGCTCCGCGAATATCGCTGCCTGCTCTCCCAGATCATTTAATTGAACGGTGCAGACGAAGCGCGAAAACGGGGTTTCGCAACCCTCCGCACGCACAGCCAATGCACCCCTGCAGAATCGCGTCGCCACCACCGCCGCCGCCGCCGCCGCCGACGTCCATTAATAATACAACCGTATACCCATATTGGACACAATTCACCTTGAAATTAACTGAAATTACTGGTACCCGATTGCTAAACCCTTGTGCCAAATTGACTTCGAAATTGACAATTCGCCCCTCGAGTTATACTACATGGTGAAGAAAAGTCATCAGCTTACGACCCGCGAGTTACGCAATATCGCATATTTTCTGTGCGATCTTTTTGCACACGATTCGGTTTAAATTCGCCGATGATCCGATGTTGTTTACTTTTTATTCATCACTCGAGAAGGCGATTCGAATTTTCTGTAATCACAAATTTATTAGAATGATGAACTCTTGTTTCAGGGAAATAAGCCTGGTGAAAATATTTACGGTAGAGGTAACGCGAGTGAAACGAGGAAATTTGCTAGCAGCCGTAGATTTGCGTTTAATAACGTATATAAAGGTGTAGAAAAAACACAGAAGAACAAAATCAAAGCGTGAATATGTGGTATAATACACTCAGCCTCGTATGCATATCAAGTAGGAAGAGTCTTGGCTGTTTTAATTACAAACGTAACGAATAACAATAATAAAACAGTAGAACTACAACAATGCTAACGCCGAGGTTTTCTCGATCTGATAAAGCGTCACGATTTGTTGGCTGAGTTTTAATTGATTTAATTACGCACCGTGAGCAGCATCGCCACGCAGTTCTATATCGTACGGTGATATTATAATGAAGTGTAAAAAGTTTCCGTCGAGGAATAAAAGAAACTTCTCAGCCGTTGAGGGAAGACCGTTTATTACGTTTCTTGATTTTACACAGTGATTTCCGGACAGAATCACGGAAAAACACAACCAATCACTGGAAATTACTTAAAAAGCTGAGAAATGGTTAAAAATCAATGAAAAAAGCCAAAGTCAAACCATTTAACGTTTAACTAACGATAATCAAGTTCCTTTAGATCCACTGTCACGTGGGTTTCAATCGATCGGCAACGATTTTCAAATTATCAAATAATAAATTCAATTACTCAAATAACATCCGAGTCGTTTGAATGTCTTCGATTTCATGTAATTAGCCTTCCAACTGTTTACGATTTAAGACTTCCTCCGAATACGCGATGCAGTCGATAGCTAGATCGCTCGATTTATCGCCAGTTGAACATCGGTACAGGATTGTTTGATCGAGACCCTCTCGTATGTGGATAATATATACGGCGTGTACAGCGTGATCGAGGATCTATACATGCTTGTGTAATTTGCCGGTAATTTCGGCCCTGCCTCGCTCGAAACGACGCTCGGGTAGATATGTTATACGAGTGATAGATCTTTTCTCGCGAGAGGCGCATGTGCAGGAGGCAATTAAACCGATCGCCAAGCACCTGGCGACGCGAGCTCGCAACGAGTTCGACGATCGTTTCCTTTCTTTTCCTTTCGTTTCGTTCATGTTTCTTCGACGTCGATTTGCGGGCAGCGTGTATGCGTGTGTAAGAAAAATGAATAAATAAAGTAAATGGAATAAAAAAAGAATAAGATGAACGGGAAAAGAAACGAAAACGCATCGTCTTAATCGACCACCGTGTAGGACCGTTGAATTTCGTTTTTGAAGACAGCTGAACGCACCCTACATGCGCTGCACGCGTCTCTAGAGTCGTGTATGTGCGCACCTTGTGAATGGTTTTGGGCCACTGAGCTAAAAATAATCGATTCATCGATTAATCGAGTCCAGAAAAAATAACCGAACACGAATCGATCGAAGCGCTATTTTTTTGAAACGGTGAATATGAATCCAGAATTTCGTAAATTTCAGTACGTAGTCTTAATAGCTGAAAGTTTTTTCATAATTTATAGTTTATTAGTCAAGTAAGACAATAATAATAATTCATATTATAATCGCATAAATTGATATTGCATTGCGTCGGTCATGAGAGTAAAAAACAAAAACCGATTGTGAGGAAAACTAATCGAGTCGGTCGATTAATTGAGTTTGAAAAATAGTCGATCATACTTGATGAATCGGGAAAAAATAATCCGTAATTTTTCGTCATTTTTAGGTTTTAAATAGCAAAGCGTTGACGCCAGCTCCCGAAAATCAAATCATTCATCTTTTTTTTTATTTTCGTTCATAATTATACAGCAAAAAACAATCGCCTGACTCAATTTCTTATCATTCTCTTCGGTTTTACGAAAGGAATAACGTTTGTACTCGGTTATTATCCTGAAATTTTTCATTCGTTAGTCTCGCGTCAAATTGAGCTTCGCGGCCATCTTGGATTCATTACCTCAGTCGCCGGTTTTCGCGTATTTTTTGCCGAACGTGAAAGTTGGCGATTCGACTCCGTCCTCAAATGTGGGAAACTTATAAAAAACCTGAATGAATTGCATCGACATTCATCTTCGCCCAATAATTCGAACTACTCTTACCGATTTTTTATGCTTTACAAATCGCTCCTGTCGCTTATCCACATCGATTATTATTTCGATTTTTCATTTCTCACCAGAATCCGAGAGCAGTTTAGTTTACCCGCGATTATCACCGGTGGAAATATGACGGTTAGACGAGTGCAGGTATTATACGAGTTAAGCGTTTAAGTGCGTTTCTTGTTTTCGGTGTAACCCGAAGCTAAGCGGGTTAAAGGATCACGCGGATATAAGCGGCCCGCGTAGTAAGCCACAATCTGCAGACCCTGCAGTCCGCCTGAGAAACGTCTGCTGGATGGTGACGAGCTGCAGCGTGTAAGACGAGCAGTCAAGAAATGGGAAGGGAAGTGACTTGGGATAAAAAATTGGATTTACAAATCGGTCCCGAGTCTCGCTGAATCCGCAACGCGGCAAAAATTGCGGTTAGATCCTTGATCACGAATTATTGACGAGGTAATTTTAGTTGGCCACGAATCGAAGCCACTTTTTCCCAATTACATTACGAGATATTAGAGTACGTCAGGTGTGTGTGGAATTATTGTGTTCGTAAGCCACGAATTTGTTCTTTTTAAAAATTGAAAAATAAAAAATATTGAACTACGAACGCAGGTACATGGTTAGATATCGATGCTTTGTTTCAAATAACTTGATATTTTTGGAAAGTTTAGAAGATCGATCGATTTTTTTCTACAATTACTCATTTTATTCAGAAGATGACTATTTATTTGAGAATTTTGTGAGACAAACAGATTTCCTATTTTATTGTTTATAGTATATCCATTTGTTGATCGCATAATAAATATCGTTGCGATGTTGTAAAATTGAATATTGAACGACGCAGTTAACGCCATAAAAACAGTTTTTGTAGAAAATTACAATGTACTGGAATAAAGTTAAGCCACCGTAGAGTGAAATTGAACGAACTTACAATGATTTTCAACCATTTTCAAGTGTTTTAAACTGAAACATGACAGTTTATAATTTTTTCGCTTTCGTTGATAATTCTAGTACTTTATACTTTAAATTCGTACATTTTAGTAGATTTTCATGGCTTGCAAATATAATAATTTCATGAATATTCACTTTACGATCAGTATTTCGTAATAAAATTAATAAAAAGTACAGATTTCTGTCCAACCAACCTTAATAAACATATATCTGAAATTTTGATCGATCAATTTCGATCCAAGACTCAAGTTTTCGAGAATTTTAGTGGGACTCGGATAGACAACTGTTTAAGTAATAAAACAATTTGTTCGTCAATGTAATTATTTGGTTGCCTTCATAACTTATGCGTAAAAAATAATATCAACAAGTAAATTCTCAAACCTTTTTCCATATAATAACCAATCAAACGGTGTTAAAAATTTTACTGGCTAAGAAAGATAAGCCCTTTTCATCTATCGCTGTAACTAAATAAATATAAATTTATAACAAGGAAAACTCGAATTCAAATCTGTTATAAGAAAATTGCGTGACGTAAATGCGAAACCGAAAAACAGAGTGACAAAAACGCAAATTATTTACTCCCCTCGACTTTCGCGAAATATTTTTCAACCCTCCCTCCCCCCTTTCGTTTAATTTCACGATATACGTGTACGGTTAGTAAAAATGTGAATTAAGCCCAATAGTGGAATGAATTTAAAACGAATTCATAATACATTGTAATAATATTGTAAGATGTTTGCGATCCTTGAGGCTCCCGCAATACAACGCGATGTTTAAACCGGTCTTATAATTGCCAGGTTCTACGCCGTTCGATGGTCTCTGATCTCACGGCGCGAACTCGACTTTAACTTTTCGTCTAACGCAACGGGAAGGTTTCTTCTAGGCACACGGACAGCTGCCGTGCCATGCCTGTTTTGTCGAAACATCGTGTCCTCATTGTTTTGTACGAAGAGCTAGAAGCTCGTCATCTCCGACTTGCAATGCGCGTGAGACCGTGACCTCCACTTCTTTTTTCGCCCAGACCAGCATCATTTTTGCACGCCCATTTCCGCGACTCGCCTGGCCAAACATACAACTCGAAGGTGATTGTCGAGAGGTACGAATGGTTCTTGTGCCCCTTTATACGCGCCGCGTTTAATAGACAACCGGAAACTGCGATGATCCTCGCGGCTGCTACACGACGGACGCAAATATTCCATCTTTTCTACAACTCCGTCGGTCATTCCATGTTCTTTTCTCTCGCTGCACGATTATATTTTTGCACAGCATTCCGGGCCTCTCACGTTTGCCATTGGAATCATCCGCCTTCAAGACTGCATCGTTTTTTTCACCACCGTAACGTTTCTTCTTATTATTATGTAGGTTGTACCGCAACGGGGTATAGAAATCGTGGGATCTTCTCCTTTCGCATCTCGGACGAATCACTCGCGCGCAATTACACACTTTACACCCGAGGGTTTGAATCAATCATCGGAAGACCATCGAGTGTAATCTCACGAGAAACAAGAACGAGTACTTGCATATAGAAAGTGGAAGAAAACCAAACGGATTGCACGATTCAAGTAGAATCCTCCGATCCTTCGATATCCTTAAAATTAAAAGCATTCGGATTGGACCGGTTCAGAATATAGTTAAGCGCGACCTGATTTGACTAGGATTAATTGTAAAACGCGTGCCTGATTCTCGTGGCAAAAGCAAGTAAAGGCGACGACCTCTCGGGTAATCCGGTAACTCGATGCCGGGTGTCTCTAACGACAGTAACTCTCTACCATTGTGCAGCTCCAGGCCCGGGAGACCCCCGAAAAGAGCCTCCGTCGGCCTCAGCCTTGCCGCCAGCCACCTCGCAGCCGCTGCAGGACACCATCCTCATCATCCCCTCAAGAAACATCGCATGGACAACGGTGACTACTACGAGAACGGGCATCTAGGTGAGGAGAATCATTATTTATATCATTGACATGTTAGTATCAATTGAGAACTACCTGTAACGTGTACTGTAGAAAATGTGAGGAAAGAGTCACGTGACCACTCCTCACTTTTCCTGGTCCTTCGGGTTTTCCCCTAATACCATTGCACGTGATGATGAAACGTTAACGAAATGATTCCAAGTCGAGATCATCTGCTGAGCCAAATTTATGCTTGATTATATCGTTGAATTGGTATAAGTTAAGTGTACCAGTTGTTGACACGTTGAGACCCAATTATTATCGACCCTTTTAGTTTCCAAACTATAAATTAGATGCACGAATTGTGAGTTTCTCGATAACTAAAACCAATTGCTGGAAGACTAGACATTAGATATTTATTGTTTGGTAATTGTTTAGTTAATAACTGGTATAACACTTGCGCTAACAATAACTTTTGATTTTCAATCAACCAACTTTTTCAACCACGACAAGCCATCTTGATTTCAATCAGAGTAGTCAACACGTCGAAAGTTCTTTGCTTCGGGGGTTCGTGAATCAGTGCTAAAACGCAATGACGTTTCGGATTCCTCTGCAGTTCTCAATTACAACTGCAATATGTGCATTGAGAGATGTATACATATAATGCAAGCAAACATCGAGACATGCAAACACCGCGTAGGCACTGGCATTTGATTACGATCGCGTTGACCCCACTGCAGCCCACTGTTGCAATAAAATCAATTAATTAGGGGAATCAAACGCACTTGGAGTAAGCAAATTAACTGCAGCAACTGCACGCACTACGTGTTGCGGCTTGCGGCTTGCGGCTGCGTCCAGTCGCCCCGTTTGTAGGTGCACAAGTTATGAACGTCCCATGCACATTGCACACCGTATGCACATGGTGTATGTATACATACTGAATACATCAGAATACGGGATCGCTGATATTTATCGCAAACGAACGGTTCTCCGAAAAATAAAAAACAGTCGGACTTGAACCGCGTTGTTGGGTTTGCGCGGCTGATGATCGTTTCAATTGGATCGTTTTGGATCTCATTGTCAGTCTGACGTTTGAACGGCGCAGAATCCGCACTTTTCAAGTTTATTAATTTCCGCCCTGTCAATCACTGGCTAATTGAAGTTAACTCTTTTAATACTGTAGGTACGAATACATATATCCGGAATACTGTGTTTAAACAATAAATCATAGATGTGACGCGCGGGGTTGGGCAATCAATTTTACGAGCAAATACTACGCTCCGCGAATTGAGTAATGAATTAATAGTGCATGCAGGGTTTGTGTGCAGTACATAATATTCGGGTTGTTACGCCGCTGGTCAAAGCTTTTACACATACCTTTGTATTATATATCCTCGTGTGCGTTAAAGCTTCATTCGAATACACGCTGCACAGTGATCACGATATTGTTTCATTACTCTCTGAACCATGATAATAGTTCGAGTTTTCGGTATTTACGTTTGCCTGGCAGTAACCACGAAGTAGGTTCACCTACACGAGAGAGTTGGCAAAAAAAGAAGAAAAAAAAATGTCGTACATGCAGCGTTGCTACGTATCTCTACGTTATATTGATTTGATCTCATTAGGACAGCATTTCCCATAACCGTAATTAATAAACCGAACAAGCTCGATCAATTTTCGATATGGGTATATATATATATATATATAAGTGTATGCGTATGTATGTATGTATGTATGTAGGCACGTCATACAAGCGTGCGGTCTATAGCTTAACCATTCAGGGAGGACAATGGGAACACAATAGCTGTTCATTGTTGCCGATACGCATCTATGCTGTCTCTACGAAATTAAAAGTGATGAGAAAAATAAATAGCGAGTGCTGCACACATCGGGGGAAACGGGGGGGGGGGGGTGAAGGGGGAGGGGGTGGGTTGTTTAACTGCCGGCGTCGCCGCGTGTCTGACGTCGGGGCGAAGAGGTGCAGTAAGAGAGAGAGAGAGGAGAGGATACAGAGAGAAACGGAACAAAAGCCCGCTGTGAGCTGTAGCTACGTTATCGCCCTCGAGCAGTTTCCTTCCCTTCTCTTTACAGAGACCTAGTTAGGTTGCAGTATCAATGCACACTGGAGTAGGTACAGTGCAGTGTGCAATGCAACAACACGTACGTATGATAATTCGCGGACAAGAGAAACAACGCGTCAGGTGACGAGAGACGAGCAGAAAGCCATGAAAGTTGAAAGCAGAAGAGAGATGAGTATACCTAGTGACGTTTGGGGGTGGAATGAAGGAAGTCGATTGTCAAGCAAGCTTCACGACGACGACACGACGACACGACGGCACGTCCTTCGTCAAAACCGACCGACTAATTGATGAGCGCACGCCACGCCACGCACGCTGTCTGTCTGTCTATCTGTCTTCTCACTCTTGCACTAAATTATAACCAAGTGTTTTCCTTGGCTTCTACTGTTCTTAACGAAGGGTTATTTCCTCTGACGAATCGATTCCAACACCTATACTTGACGGTTCTTCCTCATACTTGCGGTGCTAACTCACGCTTAGGTACTCGGAAAGGGATGGACGACGTCGCACTATTATCATGGAACTGCCTGTGAGTCACGCCTCGATCATCTTCCAATAGTCTATGCAAAATCGAGAAATCGAGACTCTTAGTTCGGACACCATGTATAATGGAGAATTACTGATTGGAGGAGACCACGTTGTCAACAGACGATACTCGTCCACGAATCATAAGCTGGCAGGCAGGCAGGCAGGCAGTATTAGCCAGGTTTTATTGCTACAAGCTAGGCAGAGCGGCGAACCGAGGATCGGGAACAGTTAATCAATGCTTTTATGAGCGGTGCACACCCACGCGCGAGTTGTACCAGCGCCAAGCCCAACATCGGCCGACACTCTGTTCATCGCCTCATTATATACCAGATTGATGTCTAATATAGTCACACCGTTCTTTCGACGGCCAGAATTCACCCAGATGCGGGCACCCTTTGCTCCTTCCTCGATATATCGCTTCTCGAGACAAGAATTTTACACCCCTATTTGGACCTAGAAAGAAAAAAATTTCTGTAAGTCAAAGAAAAAGATCTCAAAACTCTGCAAAGTTTGTTTGAGGTTCTAATGAGAACCTAAATTGGCGTTCGTTTGGCCTGAGTTAATGGGAATATTCGTAGTTCAGATCGCATATCCAAAGTTCATTTTTGATCTTATAGAATTTTTGAGAACTTTATTGTGGAGATATGGTGGGTAAATGGGATCTAAATTCGATCTACGTTATAAGATTTCGACTATGATCTGGATCTGCCAGTGGATTTGTCAAACGCCGTAGAAATGCTTTTTCACTGCACCTTTCTGGGTTGCATGATTCTTCTTCGGAGTTTCGAGACTTCTACACCCGGACTGAAAGGGCTTGACACGCAGCACGCGATGAAGGTATCAGCGTACCTGAGGGTCGTCGTGCGTGTGCCGAAGGGCGACTTTGTGTTGGATCGTGGGACAATAATTTGCTAATTTGCGATCCAAATGGCCCGAGGCCACGACATTAGGGCGAGTCTGGCGTACGTTCGGGTGGCTGAGCGGCGGTTAGCCGTAGTAAAGTATTTAACAAATTAGGAAACACCGATTCACCCGCCACCCGCCACCCTCCGGCCTGAATCCATGGTATATAAGAGATTTAGCGGTTACAGGGACTGCAGGGGGTGCTGCTTAGCCACGCTTTGGCCGCTCGCAAAGCGATCGAAGGAATGCGAACCACTGGGGAAGTGTGGAATTTTCACCCCGTCCGCGTGGTTGGATTACGTATGATTTAAACTCTGCCTCGAAATTTATCCGCGTGAAATACAATGCTGAAATACCAGGCATTTGTTTAATTAAGACTGGATGGAATCGAAATTTCCTCGTTCCTAATTCGTTCAACCCTTTCCGGTATTATCTTACCTCCTTCTATCGGATTATTTCCACCCTTGTATCCGTGTCTCGCTTGGGTTTCACCAAATCCCTGGACCACGTGACGTCGCGTCTTTTGACTATATATGTATGACATAAAATTACATGGTTGATGGTCAAAGGAAATAAATCTGCACGCGTGAAGCTCGAAGTTGCGTTAATCAGAGCTTCATTCCAACTTCGGTAAAAGAAGGAGATTATTCGATCCTAATTAGAAGAAGAAACGAAACACGAGACGAAGATGAAGAGAAGCCGATCCTGGCCGAGAGACGCGGAGGACAATTCGCGGCGTTTCCATCTTGTGTCATTAAATATGTAAAGAGAAAGGGGCGGTTCCGGTCTGTCCACACGTCATTCGATATTGTTTTGCGCTTTAAGTACGATACATGCGGCGAACGCGTGGGTGGATGGCGTGCGTCATTTGTTTGCCTTGCGTGGGTTACACCGATTACGGTACTGGGAAACGCGAAGTACAGAGACACTAGGTATATACGTATTTCAGACACGTGTGT
Organism: Diprion similis; assembly: GCF_021155765.1. NCBI lineage: Eukaryota > Metazoa > Arthropoda > Insecta > Hymenoptera > Diprionidae > Diprion > Diprion similis. The sequence goes on from NC_060110.1 coordinate 24,049,051, forward strand.
GACGTACGTACATGCATATACAGACACACACACACACACACATGCCAAGGATATCTGCGAGTAGCTTTTTCACCTTTGAGATTATTTTGACGTATTTTATTTACATTTTCAAAAAAAAAAAAAAAAAAAAAAAAAATGTACAAAATTTTTCCGATTCCATTTCTCTCTCTCTTTCTCTCTCTTTTTATCTCGATTGTTTATTCGATTTGGCAAATAAAAGACTCGCGAAGATAACACGCGGAGCGTTGTACACGTGTGACGTGTAACGCGTGATCGTTATAGGTATGTATACATAGATACATACTAACACTCGCAACTACGCAGCCCCGTGCAATTTGAACCGAGCTCTCTTTTTCGGGAAGCCTTTTCGGTTATAAATACTTTGATATCTTCATTTACTCGATTGGCCCGGGGGAGTGGGGGGGGGGGGGGGGGGGGGGAGGCAAAAAATTGCGAAACGAGAATTTTTGCGGCTGATTTAAGAGGCACTAAAACTATAACACTGTTACCAAAATGAAGAGGTTTAATGCTCGAGGGCCAATTAGATTTTTATTTTTGCACAGCTATCGTAAAAACGATCAAGCTTCTCGCGCACGCAGCCATTGCAAGCCCTCTTATTCATTCGGACCAATTATACTTTCCGTTCCCTTATTCTCTTTCTCTCTCTCTCTTTTTCTGTCTCTCACGCAACCTCGCTCTCTCTCTCTTCCTCTTTTACTCTCCTTTCTTATAATGTTTTTGTTACCGCGGCATCCTGGTCAAGACTTTCAACGCGCGCGGAACAAACTTGCGAAACATTATGTCTCTCGTTAAATTCGAAATAGTAACACACACACACGCACACACACACAATACACATACACACCTATATAATCTTTTGCCTCGAAAGTTTTTGTACAGAAATATTCCTGGTTCTTCTCTCTCTCTCTCTCTCTCTATTTCATCCCAATCGTTACGACTTTTGCTGTTTGCGATGCCCAACGTGATCGAGAATCTGTTACTCCTTTGGAGCATTCGCCACATCGACAGATGAATGTAATTTTCTTCTTTCCACGTCTCGCCACTCATTTCCAAGAGTGAAGGAACCTGCATGCACTCAGTCATCCAGTGCATGCTCCTCGGAGACGATCTTCTCATGCTTTCCGCGGGTCTCTTCCGCGATACACGTTTTCGCTCTCAGTCAGCCCTACCAGAGGCTGTAAACTCATCCTGGGTATAACGAACCGAAACGAGGAATCGTCGGTGGGTCAGGGCGAGCACGAGCCGATGCGGCGTGACGCGACTGCAGTGTGACTACGTCCCGGAGTCGTAAAGTCCCTCCCCTCCGTCTTCCCCCCAGGACACGGGGTATCGTGTGTACGCATGCCTCTCGCCTGATACACGACTAAATTACACCCCGTCGAACGGAGCTGCATGCAGGCGGTGGTCAAGGGTGCGGGATAATTTTTATTGACCCCGAGGCCGGGGGCGATTCACTTTAAAAATGTTCGCCCGAGAGAAACACGGCGCCGGGCGCTCGTTTCCGGTCCGAGAAACGGAGGAGGTGTGAGAAATATTAATACTCACCTCCCCCCCCCCCTCCACCGGGGACTCAATTAACGCGTCTTCTTATACCCACCTATTGTCGTTTACACGGGGATGTGGATCGTGATTCAAGTAAAAATTCCGACAGACATCCAGCAGAGTGCCCGTAATTTCCGGCAATTAAAAAACGCGGGTAATTGACCAGCGGAGGCGGGAAATGTGTAACGTGTGATACGGTATGTACAGTTTTCGATCCGCGTACAGGCGTGGCGTGAGAGGAGAGGAAAAAGCTGGATTCATTCAACAATTTACTTGTTAGCAAAGTGGCCGAGCGCACGCTCAATTAACCAGCGAATCAGAGCCGCTTTGTTCGAAAGTCGGAATTTTTGTAATCTACACCGGGTATTATATATAGTGCGGGACACGATACGCACACCGTCAAATGGGCAAGCCGCGTTCGAGTGTTGGCCAAGGGCCGACGGACGCTCGTTTGGAACAACGCGAAAAACGGCGGGAGAGCGAGAGAGGCAACGAAAAAGTGGCGAGTCGGGGTTTGTTTTAATTGTAAGCGTTTTATCCCGCTCACGTTTGTCCACGATAACGTCCCGTGAATCAAAAGGCTCGCAATTTATTTCCGACTACGTTTACATACGTTTCGTTAAAACGCAAAGGTCTATACTGTATACGCATATTCTACCAGTCGGCACATTTTAAAGGGTTATTGAAAAACAGCTTGGAAAGTCTTGCAAAGAATTTTAACCAACTTCTTTTTTAAGTTCCACGATCATTCGAACTCCGATCAATCATCACGCGATATTCTTTACCCAATACTTCGATCACTTTAGCCAGATAACGACGATGTCAAAGGAGTCCATTTCCGTATCGATTAGCGATTCCAATGCTTCAAAATGATGAATATCATTGATCAAAAACCTTGGAAGTCTAACGTCAACGTTTAAAACGGGAACTGGATATATCGAGAAATGTCACGGAGATATCAGCATAACTCATCCCTTGGGTGTCTGTAAAACAAGTACCCTGATCTTGCGACGTGATGCCGAGATGTGCGAACAGTGTTTTCACGTAACGTCGAGCGTTGTAACAACGACCGATTATCACCGGGCTTCAGGGTTAAGTACAATGACTGCCGAAGTGTGACAGATAGAGCTCGTGAACTGTTACCGCATAACGAATGTTGTACGAGACTGGCTGGCTTTTCTCAAACCTTAACCGTGGGAGTCGGACTTTCTTGCGTTGGATATTGTAAACTCTCGTTACGCTGCGCGTAAGGAGCGAATGAGAGAAAGAGAGAGAGAGGCTGGAGTGTGTGAAATATACATATTTTTTCTTCGCCAACCGGAAGCCGGGAGCGCCGGGCTACAAATAGTCTTACACTTTACGCGATGTACGAGCGCAGCTCTTTACTTTAATTACGACGTAAAATTATAAACAATGTCCACAGATGGTCGCCCGCTTCGGGATCTGTGAGATTAAAGTGAGCTTGGCGGGTATGTCGCGGGTTTGAATCGCTCAACAGTTGGACTCATATGGCGCCCATCAAAAGACATAAACTTGGCCCCCATAAAAAGCTAATAAACCGACGACGATGCGCACACCTACCTTCGCCTCTCACGCGTGCAGATATGACGCGATTTGACGAGCAGCCCTCAACCTCGGGCTAAAAATCTCCGTCAGCCCCGTTCCCTTCGACAGGGAACCACCTTCGATCGGTAATTCGAACGTTTAATCTCCAGGTTGAATCTGCGGCCGTGCGGCAGCAAATCGGTATCGAAACTAAAATCAAAACTAGCTTCCTCCACGTGCATGCAGACCGAAGGCGAGGTTTCCGCTGCATCTGCTCAGCTCATTCAAGTCCTGCGGAAATAGTTTCGTCCTTCAAGTCCAGGTCGGAAATTTCGCCGGGCGTCTCCTGGCCCGTCAATACTTCGCAGTCTCGTTTCTCCCTTTTCTCTCTCTTTTAGCTCCTTTTCCTTCTCTCTCGCACTCCTGTCCAACCGGTAGCGGCGTCTGCTGATCCGTAGCATAAACAAGGTATTGTATTTCGCAGGGGATCCTCCTATTATATCATATTTTGTTATTAATATTTTCTGACTGGCTGAACACGACGAGGATACCGGCAGGTATAAGAGAACGCAGGAGCAGAAGAAGACGCAAACAGACCCGTCGAATATCGTTACAATTATTACTGCACATTGCGGACGAAAGTTGGACTGCAGGTATGCCGATCCTGCCGCAGGATCACCGCGATGCCTACGCATTGAGACGTTTCTCTCTCCGGAGACGATAAATCCGAGGTCCTTCGGCCGCCTCTGACGCTAGAACCGACAAATCTTCTCCTCCTCCTCTTTTTTATTCTTTTTGTTCTTGTTCTTCTCATCCCGGCTCGTTTCTCTCCGCGTTTTAACGACGAAGAGATATCCTGGCGCGTGGACCTCGCGCGATCCTCGGATCGGCCAAGGACCATGCACGGGAAGAGTTGCAGGTATTTGTTCTTCCATCCCGCTGCCATGCACCGCGTCCGCAACCTCGTCCGCCCCGGCGTCTCATCCGAGGGCAGTAAACCTTTTGATATATAGTCGAAACTTTTTAGAGTTCTGTCAGCCACGCCCACAATCAGCCTTACTGTTATTTACACTCCGTGTTGGGCTGCGATCTTCACCAGGGCATTCCTAAAACTAAACGCGGACGCGTTTTGTCTTCTTATTTCGCGACGCGACGGTCGTTTCGATTCGTTGGAATATTGAATACCTGCTTCAGAGATGAACGGCAACCTGAATCACCCCTGGATCCCAACTAATATCACGGACGACAGCTTGAATCATCCTATTTCGAAAGAAACTCTTTATATACACCATTCTTAAAATAACTATACACCTCTAAATTCATTGTAATTATAGTATATACCTACTTTAGCGTGAAATCTTCTCACACTGTGATGACAATTGTTCGTAATTGTTGAAAAAAAAAAATCTCTTCTCGATCATTGACAAAATTATCATTCAATTTTCAAACCTCTGTCTTAGAAATCTGAGCTACAGGATCGGAATCGCGAAGTTTTAAGAAGCATCGTTCGGCTCTAAATCGCAGATCTAGACCGCATGTGGTTAGATAGAAGGGGACCCCCGTTGCAAGAATACGTAGGTGTTGAAAGGGTGTGTGGATATAATCCAACGTCTGTACATACGTGCATAAGGTATACATATTATACATGCATTGAGTCTGGTTCCAAGGCGCGGATGGATATATATTATATATATATATGTATATATACATTATATACATATAAATGCGAAAAAGGCAAAGCTGGCTCTCCGATCCGCACACGCTACGAATTTATGAAATTATGGCTGGTCGCCTTGGCCAAATTATCTATTTCAGACGTCCGCGCATCTACCCTAGGGGCCTCGTTTGATTTCGGGTTCTGATCCACGAGCATTCTTTGTTTCTTTGTTGTGCGAGGGGGTTCATCCATAGCTATATTTTATTGTGAGATACAATATGCAGCTCCAGGATCTTCTTCGTCCTGCCATCTTTTGCGCAGAAAAAATTTACTCGTTTCACCTCGTTTGTTTCTTTCGGTGAGTGATTTTATTTTACTTGAAATGAAAAAGTGCACTGGAATCTGATAAGTTTGTTAGGTTTTTTGGTCGATTATTTTTACCGACGATACAAGTAAATATCGTTTTATGACTATTCGAATAATTGAAGCTCACTTTTTCACAGTGTGAATAAATTTTATTCGAAACAAGTGATTATTTTACAGATTTCAAAAGCCTATAATTATTCAAGTTGTACTCTTCACGCGGTGATTAGTCGTCCTCGGTGAAAGGGAAAAAATTTAACGACGCAATTCATGCCTTGATCCTAGTGAATTCATGATCCGTCCTATTTAAATAAATAAATTATTCATCGAATAAAGCAGATCGAAGATGAAAGAATTTTCGCTCTCGTCATTGGTGCACATAATGTGAAAACGAATTACACCTACACGTTTGTAACAGAGTTGCGTTTTGCTGGTAAAATTTAGCCAACTGGTTTAAGTCGTGGCAAATATTCATTTATAGGCAAATGACGCGTCGAGAAAACCCGCCTTCATCATCCTTGCAGTAAGAGAAGAACCCGGGGGCCTTAAAAGACCCCGCGGACTCCGCGTTCCCACCTAACTTGGGTCCAGATTGGGCCAGTAGGCATTACGTGAACGCGCGAACGTGTGTGAGAAGCGAGAAAAAGGAGCTGCGCACGCATCGGTAAAAAAGACTCGTCATTCCAATCACCGAAAGCCAAATGAATGAAACGCGAGCGTCTCAGCGATAAAATACAATTTGAGCTAAAGACTGCCTCCACCTAACCTCTCTTCTCCTCCCCCTTCTCCACCCATCTCGCTCCTCTTCCTCCCCCTCCGCCGTCGAGCTGATGAGGTGACAACCCATAATTATACAGCCCGCTGTCTGTCGGACATAACTGCAGTGGCATGCACGGACCTCGCTGTGCCCAGCCAGATCCACTCGAAGATCGCATTCCCTCCTTCCCTCCTTTCTTAATCCTCACCTTTCCCTTTTCCCTCTCTTTCTTACTTCTTGTTCACGAATGAGAATTGCAAATTTATGAAGGTACTTGGCCATCTCCAATTAACAGTAGAACTACCAGACCAGTAAGAATGGGTGGGTTTACAATTGCATTTTGAAATTTCTAATTCACGTCACACTTCGTCTAGGCAGTTCTGGTGTTGATCTATCGCTAAAATTCAATCTTTTCCGCAACTGTTTTTCAGATCATAGAATTGATCGAACATATAGATCCTTTGTACACCCGATGGTCCGGGATCTAATCCGAGACCATGGCCAGATATCGACTTTCGATTTCCAACACTGGGTTGAGTTGGAAGTCGGTATTTGTTCCTCAGCTTTGATCGTGCCTTATATACAGACGATCTCGTGGTTTGGGAAAAACCGTGAAATTCTCGTCTTAGAAGAAATTGTGTAGATTTTTCCGAATAGGTTCACTGCAGAGGGTTAGCCGCCGCCTTCTCCCCCCTCTTGCGACCACCTTACCGACTCGCCTCGGCGATCCTGATCTTTTGTTTGGCAAATTCGTTGGCGCGTAAGAAGCGTAGTCTTGTATTTGGAGATAAAACGACAAGACCATGAAGCAGTCGAGGAAAAGCTGATTGTGAATGGAACGTTAACGAAGGTCGGTTTGGGCTCTTTTTCGGGTGGTCAAAACAAACTTTGACAGAGTCTTCAAGAGTAGCTCATCTCTTCTCCTCCGATCCGGCGAGTTTAACCTCTTCCCATGCTTCTCGAGAGCTATACGTAAGAACTTTTTTCAGGACGAAGGACAGCCCATCTTTGGACATCTGTGCAATTCGTGAATATAAACGCACGCAACGATCGCCAATTTCGCGTGCGAGCCGAGGGATCGATAGCTAAGATTTTGCATCGAGCAGGGCAGCTGAGCTGCGGGGACGCGGATATTAAGCGGCGAGTTTAGAGAGATTTCATTAAATCATATGAATTGAGGATAATGTATGTTATTGAGCTCCGCGTCCAAATCGCGTTCTATAAGTTGTAAAGTCCAATTTTAGGGTTCGTCACGGACGGTACCGGCGGGGCCTGTTCGACCCATGTGGTTCTCAAGCCTCGGGACGAGGCCTCTTCCTCGACCTGGCACCACTCGAGGGTCCTCCACCTCCAGTCATCGGTCCGACAGTCACTGGTCGCGACCGCAGCTTTCCGAACCCGCCACTTACACGTCAAACGGCCAGCCGGTCGGAATCACCCTGGAATCACTACCATTTAGATAATTTGTAATGAATAGGCAGACCTTTATTCTATATTGCCCACGAGCTATGCAACGGAATGACAATAAGCCGCTTGCGACCTTATACCTCCTGCAGCCCACTCAGCTTGCGCTGCGTTTGAGTTTGAGGTCCCTGCATGGTGGCTCCTTTCCAAAGTGTGCCTTCATCAACGTTCTTGAGCTGCTGATTTCTGCTCAGTAAAATCGATGAACAACTGGAAAGTTTTTTAGTGATAGAAATCATGAATAGATGAAAGTAAATGATTATTGAAGAGAAAAAACAACTTTTATATAGATTAGTTTTTATGACCGTCTAGCAAGGTAAAAAAGGACAACGATTGTCTTCGGATTTGGTCAGGCTTTATCTTGATTGAACCGTTCGTGTTATCTGAAGGTCTATATACAAGGATATCAAGTTGGAAGATCAACTATCAACACAGTTCGTCAACCATTCTGTTTATTAAATGGTATAAATTATTTTACAGATCAGTAGTTTCAAGTTTTAGCCACTTAATTATTAAGGTTATGTTGCACCCTCATGACGGTATTCTGCTAGTTGACTTAACGTGCACATGAAACCTGGACTTTAATTTCTTACTCCAAGTATAATTTTTGAAGCCAACTGCTTTGTAAACTTTAACTGAGTTACACTACCGGCACACGATTGACTATTGAACAAAAAAAAAAAAGAACGAACTGTTTTTCACTTAAAAATATCGTAGACATATCATCGTCGATTTCTCATCCAGTTTGCTATAACGGTATAACAAATTTAGGACTGTGCATCACTCTTGGGAAGTCATGACTCGACGTCTGAAGGCTGCTGCAGCAGCGTTTCCAATTTGCATACCGACGATGGTCTCGCGAAGCGGGTATATATAACAATATTTCCCGCGGACTGGAAGCGGTTGATAACTTAGCCGAGCGATTCTTCTTTCTCACAGTGTGAACGTGTCCGAATTCTGTCAGGGTTTCCCGTTCAGGCACCCCTCCTGTATTTGACTTTCTCGGATCTCTGGAGCGGCGCCTGGGTTCGGGGCGATAATGTATGCCCGGTCACGCGTCTCGATTGATGCCCACACAGAGCCCGTCACCGCAAGATGTCATTCCCTCGCTTCTGCCATCATTTGTTAGCCAAACTTGGAGGTCTGGCCAACTGATAAGTCGCCTACGGTTGGAGTCGCCCCTGCTTAATGCGTTCTTGATCTCCCCGTGAAGATCTCTCCTTCCACCCTCCCTGCAGTTCTCTCTATGTGATCCTTTCCAAAGGCGTCCAGGCTTCAAGGTGCATTTGGAGCTTGCCAATCGACCGAGACTCGAACCGAATCGCAGTTACTTTTTTTCGAAAAGACGCCACCGCGTGTCCTCTGGTCGAGGAGAAGAGAACCGTACGTGGAGATCCATCAACGCAGCTGGCTGGAGTTTATAAGTCGAAGAGCAAACAATGCGCGGAGCCTGGATTATATGCAGACTGCGAGGATGTGATTGATATTTGGTTAAGTTGGCTGGTGCGTTCGCTCAGCGCGTTAGCCCCGATCCATCAAACCTCTTTATCCGCGACTCGGCGCAAGCCACACGTCTCTCGTCGCGATTTCGTCGAGAACCGCTTTTCGTTCTTTTCAACGTTCAACGTTCGTCTTCGTTGGAGTTATTCGAACTTCTTTTAATTCCGTGATCCTTCATTCCGTTCTAAAAAAAAGACCTTATCTGTTCTAATTTTCGCCTCTTTCATTCCTGTTTCAGATGTGCCCAGAATGGAGAAATCCCCGCTTCTAGCCAATGGATACAACCATCCACCCACACACTTGAGTCACATGCAGTTCATGCAGCTAGGAGGACATCCTGGCGCTGGTCACACGGCGATCCTGTCGCCAGCCAGCCTGCCACACCACCTTCAAGCTCAGGCAAGAGCCGAGCAGGGTCTCAAGGTCAACCCGAACATGCCGAACATGGAAGCAATCGCAAGGTGAGCATTCCCATTCGCTTTTATATCCGGGTCTATAATGTATGCAACTTGCGTCTCTCTCTTTGAAAAATCGAGTAAACTTTTCGGACGTCTTGCCGTGGAAAAGAGAAAAGGATGGCTCGGTGCTTTTGGGGTATTTAAACGAAATCCTTTGAGAGCAAAATGATTCAGGACGTTAAAGGTAGGGGGAGGGGAGCAGTTAGGAGTGAAATTGGCGGCGGGGTTGGGAAGGGAATCAGCCCGGAGGGGCAAAAGGTGTCTCAGGCGAAATGGAACGAGCAAATGCCTCGACTGAAGGTCTAAAGATCGTCAGACTAATCTGATTCACCGTTGGCTTATATTAATAATATTTTGGAAATAACCGACCACAGCGGGAAACATTTTCATTAACTTGACTTTCCGACTCCCCCATTCGCCGCGGTTGTTGCCCCTCGCCATCATCGCCGCCGCCGCCGCCGCCCCCGAGGGCCTGTCCAACAAACTTTGGACAACTTTTCAGAGTGTAAGGACCAAAAGAGAGTGAGAAAGAGATATAGAGGGGGTGGAGGGGGTGGAGGAGAAGGGATCCGGTAGCGGGGGAAGAAATTGGATTTATTTGTTTTAAGTTCTCTGATCCTCAACCCCCGTACACCTCTTCTCGCGATGACGCGTCTGGATGCGAGTTGGCGAGGCCAAAAGAATACAACTTTAAGAGGATTGCAGAGACGAAGGAAGCCGTGGAAATCCAAGGGGTCTCGACACTGCTTGATCTTGCTTCGCTCCTAAGTCCGTTTCCTCGCGTCTTGGCGTCGCCTTCGACCTGCCCTCGAGCCTAGGGTGATGGCCCTTGCACCGCCGGCATTGGGGTATTCATTTCACACCATCGGGACTACTATTAAGTTAACTTAGACCCGAAGCGCCGCCGAATGGGAATAACGACGAAGGAAATCGGGAACTAGGATGTGAAAAAATGAGGAGTTGGTATAATACGAGGGGCGCCGGGGGCGAGGGGGTGAAATTAGAGAGGGGCCATTGAATTATTTCGCGAGGGCTTAACTCCCTCGCCCGAGCGCATCTTAAGCCAGGTACATAATTCAGCGGTAACGAACGAGTACTAATTCAACTATATTTAGGCATCTTTGAAGCGGCGGGGAAATCCTTCGGCTAGGAAAGACTGGCGTTCACCCTTTGCGCATAACCTCCCTCTCTCCACTCCCTGTATTATATGCTGCAGACTTGCGGTTCTCAGACGAGGCGAGATTAAGATTTCGCGCCTCGAACGCCACTGCGCGAAGGGTTAATCCTCGGCATTTGTTAACCGACTTGCGCTATTGCGGAAATGTCTTTCAGACAATCCTCGCTTTATGACGGGGTGTCTGCCGCTGCATTACCGATCGAGCAAGCAAATCATATTTCACACTCTCTTTCCACCTTGGGCGTAAGTGCTTTTCAATTGTGCTATGATCAAGTCTCTATCGTAGAGTGAATCACATTTTTAATTATTCCAAAGCGAATTAAAACGAAAATCCGATGTCTAAGCTCTTGTTTACAATTTTGGTAATTCTTTCTTGCGTGTAAATATTCAAATTGTGCGATTATCCCGTAATTAAATGAACAAAAAATATTTACTTACAAGCCGGCAGCGACCTTCTTGAATCATTAACAAGTCTTCACACGCTCTTTGTTCGTTCTTCGTTTGAATTGTCACTTATCGCTTATCGGGGCTTTGGTAGACGAGTAAATGCGAGATCACGCGACACGTCGTCACGTGCGAGTTACACACTCGTCGAGGATGTTGTACATTGTACACGTACATTACACATGTAGGGGCGGGAAGGTGTAACACCGCAAGATAGAACAGTGTCCGCATTATGATTTCAGAGCGCTTTGCTTTTAATTAAAATGCAAATCTATATCGCGCACGAGGCGTGAGTTCGGAAGGTAAGACGGATTACGTCTGGGGCGCCACGACAAACACCGGAATATGATTAATTCAGCACAACCCCATCCTTGTTATTCCCAATTCTCGTCACCCACTCGCTGGACTCGGTCTTTCGATCACGGCTTGTTCACCCCGAGCAAATAGGAAGCCCTGCCTTCTTCAAATCTTCGCTCCGTCGATTCCGGTGACAAGAAACGAAGACAGAGAACGAGGAAAGAGATCGCGTCGATTGGTATTTGAATGAAAAATTCCATTAAGTTCGTCAGGAAGAATGTGAAAAAACAATTGACACTTATTTTTTCTTTTCAATTTCCAATTACATTTGTTTATTAACAAAGATGTATAGCAGTTTGAAATTTTTACGTGACGTCACGCGGAATCCAACTTGCTGTCTTTTATTTCTCGACGTTCTATCCGACTTTTCATTCGAATACCTAATTCACCCCAAGCGAAAAGTTCGAACCGGTGATTCTGCGACGGCCCTGTATAAACATGTGTAAAGAATAATCAAGAGAGGCACGGTAGATTGCTTTCATGGATTAGCACTGCACGGCTGGACGACGGACATTTTTAATCAGCGACATCAAAGCTCTGCTTTTGCCTACGCCGTGTTATTCTGTTTTCGCAAATATTTTTATTTTTATTTTATTTTTTTTTTTGATTTTTCTCCCTTCAATTTCTTATTTTCTGCTTCTTTTCACCTCGCGTCTTTAAGCACAAGTTGGCAAGGAAACGACGAGCCTCGATGGAAATATCACGAGGCAACCGGATGCCAAGAAAAGACTCTTGCTAATCAGAACGCGTATATAACGCGAAGCGCTGCTTCTGAAGATCCTCGGTTAATTAGCTATTTCGTTTCGTATTTCCGAACGACTTCAATGTTCGTTAGTTTATTAACGCACGCCAAATTTTCCATATCTTTTCTCCGTCACTCTTCTCATCTAATTTCTCTGTCAGTTCCGAATCCGTTATAATATCCCTCGGATTTCGCTCATCCAATGAATTTTCTCTCATTTCACAGATCCGGGATTTGGGAAAACTGCAGAGCAGCCTACGAGGACATCGTCAAGCACCTTGAAAGGTAGGATTTTTTAAATAAAATATATGTACATGTGTTGTGGAGTATGAAAATTCAACTTGTCTTCTTCCCTCGGGAACGATGAGAAAATCGCGATTCTTTCGTCGATGCAACAACGAACGAAATTCCACGGGAAATTACAAAGTCTCCGCTATACATGAGTAAACGTATAATTCTGTGGGACGGTGCTGCATCGTTGCATCTGCGATAAATCAGCATTACCAGCATACAGTCGCGGCGGTCGCGAAACCCTGACGGGTTGAGTCCGCTTCGGACGCAGTAATGCCATCATGATTTGTACCCCGGTTGGACCGAAAATTCGAGCGGCTTGATCCGTGCCGCTTGTCACTTCACGGGGCAGAGATCATCGCCTCGACATCCCGTTCATCATTCGGGGATTAAATCATTGGATTGTAGAACTGGGAACGCGGGAAGGGTTGATCTCCGGGTTTCGCCCCGATTATCCGCAGCCCTTTTCACCTTTTTCAGACTCCTCAAATCCCACGTGTATCCGATCCGATCCGATCTGATCTATATCTACACGGGCGGTTTCGAGGCCCAAAGTCGCGAGAGTTTATAAACTCCGGATGGTCAATTAATGGGACTACGGCTAAGTTTAATTAAAGGAACCCGGGCGCCTTGTTCCGCCGAGACAAACGTCACTGTGCAGCAACGGCGGGGTCTGGAGGAAGGGATTAGCATAAACAAATCATCGGGATTAGAATGCGGGGGCCGTTGCTCGGGGCGGCCCACCGCGCTTGTAAAATCAAAAGGACAAACAATTAATAACCCGGGGAAGGACGATTAATCAGAATTCAACCTCGCAGAGGAGTTAAATACCCGACGAGGAGAATCGGGCTATACGGATAAACAAAGGTTTATATCAGTGTCAGTTGCAACAAGTCAACTCTGCCGACACCCCCTCCGATGAATATTCAAGCGACCGCCCCTTCCGACATTCGAACACACATGCGTGCCGAGGCTGCCACGTGGTCGGTCAGTCGAGTCAAGCGACTCGAGTCAACTCGAGTCACACTGCACAATACCGGTACGCGGAAACGCGCGAGGGTCCGGCTGCGAACAGCTTTGAATTGCTTTGAATTGGAAATTGAATCCCAGCAGCCCGTTTTGCCCCCTTCTTGCCTCATTCCCAGCCCTCGTATAACGAAAACACCGCGAGTTATTTAGTCGCTATTTGCAATTTGGCACGAGAAAATTGCCACCCTCGGTGCGCGGTCCACCTTTCGCTCCGTATGTTGTCACCTCTGATGATTTCAATCTTCTCTGCCCTCGGTGATGTGCGGAACTTTTCATCTCGAAGGTTACAAAGAAGATGATGATAATAAATATAAACAAAGTCCGTTGCTGGGCGTAAACTCGGTGCGAGTTACGTGTTTCTACTCTGTTCCACGGCACATACAACACGGCAGAAGTAAGTAATATTAATGGTCTCTCGCAGAAACGGGGCCCGCTCTGCGCTATCAATGCGCAACTCTGCTAATGTCGGCTTCCTGGCTTTAAAACCAGCCAGTCATTCTACGCTATAATTCGTGCGCATTGTCGCTTATCCATCCCCTCCTTACACCCCCGTTAGCCGTGATCCTCGGCCAGGGTTTGCCGTTCTTATCACCCCCTCCCTCCTTGCCACCCTTCCACCCTCCGAGGGTCATTAATTACGACGGTGACGCGCGTCTTATATCGGAAAAGACATCTGCCGGAAAATAATATTCACAAAGTCAAGAAGTCTTTTGGGCTTCTGATGACGCGGACCAACTTCCTTCATATTTCAACCACGTCGCAGCTCCGTTTCCGGTGATACGATAGAATCGTGGAACTGCAGAGATTGTAACACAAGAAATATTACCGGATACCGAGTTTAATTCATCTCAGTCCTTCTCGCGACGTGAAAATACATTGCGAGAATATGCTTTCTCATCGAAGTGGAAATTTCCTCAAGCAATAGATCGAAAACTTTTCTCTAAACAGTCGAAAAACTTATCGAATTGAATGAATCAATAATTGGATTGTAACGACGCGTTTCAGCATTGCTGATTTTGTTGGAAAGCTTTTTGGAAGACGCTAATTCTTAGTCTGAAACGTGAAAGAAACTCGGATTTCTATTTCGTTGTTAGGTTAGGTTAGGTTAGGTTAGGAAAAGCTTTTTTGGAAGAAGGTAATTCTTGGGCTACAGCGTAAGAGAAACTTGGATTTCTATTTCGTTGTTAGGTTAGGTTAGGTTAGGTTATGAAAAGCTTTTTTGGAAGATGGTAATTTTTGTGCTAAAACGTGAGAGAAACTCGGATTTCTATTTCGTTGTTAGGTTAGGTTAGGTTAGGAAGGAAAAAGAAAAGAGCAAAAGTGAGAGAAATTCAGATTTCTATTTGGTTGTTACACTTTGATACGAATCGGGCGTTTTTGGTTGATGTTGAAGGTCTTTGAGCAGTCGTGCAGACTCGGAGCTCTCGGAGCACGCGTTGTGATTAATATTACACGCGCATCGCGGGCCTTTGGTTGAACTTGTCAGCGGTTGTAACAAGATATGATGATTAGCGACGAGGCGAGGGGAGCTTCCGCGTTTCCGGTTTTCCGAGCTCCCCGCGGGGAGTTGGAACTTCCAAATGAACAGCAATCAGCGGAGCGGCGACTTCATAAAGCGCGGTGAAAAATGCAAGAAGATAATTAAAAAAAAAAAAACAAACATTCAAAGTTTTAGTTCCCCGACGATTTATAATATTATATGCATTGTATAGTATGATAATTTAACCCTGAAACCTTTTGCGATCGCGTTTTAACCTCTCGTGATTGGTTCGCTATTTCTTTTCTGCTCGTTTTGCAAAATTCCCAATCGCATTGTGACGCAGCTAGACGAAAATAATAGTCAGCCCATATTATATCCGGAGCTCGGGCAAATCCCCGATTGATAATCACGAGATCCGTTTAAGGTTATGTAGTATTCCTATCTTCTCTGACCACCTTTTCTTCCTATATTGTATAAATACACGAACGGAAAAGATTCAAATTTCGACGGCGAATCGCTCTTTTGCAGTGAAATTTCGGAAAGTTATTCATATTCCGAAAATCGTAAAAAAAAAAAAAATGGTTGGTTTCTTGACGTGTGTTTTTTTAGTCAATACAGGCAGAAAAAGGGTGAGTTTGTTCGGTCGGTAAAGGTAGGACTACTACACGACCCCAACCCGACGATCTGAATTTAACCCCTCAATCGTTTCACGTTATCCCGGATATGGATTCCTTACATTACGTATATCAAGTAGAGAAACATATCCGCACTGTCAAGTGACAGGAGAATTCCGTCGAGTGATTAATCACCCAGGGTAGGAATTCACGCGACTTAACAGACTCGAGTCGAACGAATCGATGCACGCGGTAGAAATCGGATGATACCGAACGGATGCGTGGATCGATTTTCAAACTTCTTGGAACGCTGAAATTTTGCCTGTCGATCGCTGGATGCATTTGTTGATTTCTCCGAAGCCGATCGAGCGGATTTTGATTCCCTACCTGGAGGTCGCCGCGCGATTTTTTGCACGCAGATTTTTGCGGTAGGTACCTAAAATAATAGCGAATGGAAGATGAAAAGTCGTCGATGACTGCACACACCAATACCCATGTTGCTATTTTCATGACGCATACAATATCGCCGTTAATTAATACAGATTTCGGAAAAGACGTCGAGAGGAGTGTAAAAAAAGAAGGTATTTTGACGCGGGACAGGAGGGCCGTAATATCTCGTTAGTCGCTCCCTGCGGCCAAGAGAACCTTGACTTCCTGCCAATAGGCGAGCACAAAAGCCGGGTTTTCGTACCGCGTGCCTGGATTATACCGAAAATAGCGAAAATACCAGAAAACCGTCTAATGAGACAAAAAATCCTTGTCGAATGACAATTTCACGGTACATTAGCGACGTGTGGGAGGAGCCTGCTTGTTTGCCCGAACTCCAGCCAGCCTCCTGCTGTACTCTGCGGAAAACTAATTATGTTTTTAATTAATCACTATTTTGTCACCTCCTCGTCTAGTCTTTGTCCCCATCTGCGGTACACGCTTCTGTGTAGTTGAATATCTCGTGTTAACCGATTGCGCTTTGCACTTCTTAAACAAACCCTACGCCTGCATGAGACAAGATATTATATATACACTCTGCAACATCTGTCTTTGTCTTCTATCTCTCTGCTGAAAGATATGGTGTAAGTCGTTCTTGCAGAGTGTTTGTGGACTGTACACTCAGTTTCGTTTTTGAACTTTGGAAAAAATTGACAAGGGAAGTTGTTGGAATTGTCTCGAAAATGAAAATTTGACTTTTTATTCGATATCCGTGTTTCTAGGTCCGTAGAATCACCGAAGACATTTTTTGATGGACATCTGGATATGTGTGTATGCGTGATCAATTTTTGTGCCACGATTTCCGGAGGATAAATGAATGGGCTTGACTCAACTTAAAACTGACTAGTTTTTGGATATGACCGATCCGGTAATTTTCGAGTCATCGATCAACAACATCAAAAATAAAACGATAACGATGATATCTTGAGAGTGGACTAACGGATTTTGATGATTTTTATCCCAACCTTCTTCTTCGAGTTGCTTTTATAGCTCGAAACTATCTAAATTTTGGATTCTATCGATCGTGTAGTTTTCGAGTTATTCGAACAGGAAAGTGAAAGAGGTTAAAAAAATGAATTTTCCAATGGTTTCAATGGCTCGAACGCATCTCAGTGTAACAACTTGTTTTTGGCGAATAGAAGAGGCAAACGGATCGCAGAGGGTGAAATTAAGCATCGTGTTGAAGTGATAATTGCAATTTCATGGCGACAAACGTAGGCACCCATAGGTATAAGGGAGGAAAGCGATACAGGGACAACGCACGTAGGTGAAAAGCATAGGCGTAGAATTTAATTACAACCTTATACCGTTTGCCCTAAATCAACGGGGAACAAATGCCTCGACCTAGCAGCCAGCAGCTCCGCAGGAGCGAAGCACAATAGCTGCCTCTTTTCGCCTTGAGGACTCGCGAATTCCCTGCTGGAGCTGGAGCTGGAGGAGCGAGGAGCGAGCATCCACTAGCTGCGAGCTGCAGACTCTCTAGCATTGTGGTGGCTAAGATATATTGTTATTAAATGGTCCCCTTCAGCGGTACACACGCCAGTATATTACCGGGGGATCTCAGTTGTCGCTACCCCGGGCCTTATTTATGCCCCCGCGACATGCGATCGCAATTCTGCAGCCGAAGCCAGGTACCATCACCCGGAGAAGAAACCTGCGATTTTTCCAACACCATCAATTTTCGGACTTATCAATCTTTCCTTGCAAATTGTTAACCAAAATATTGCTTCGAGACTGCTTCGAGGTTGACGAAAAATTTGCTCAAATTATGTGTTGCACTCATCGACTGACGCGAAAATTTGGTAAACTTGATGGAAGAATATCATCGAGTGTACTTGGACTTAGTCAAGATTATCGAATCAAACGAGAATTCATAGAACTGAAAACCTTCGACCATTCGGAATTTCGATGTCTTAGATTTTGAAATTTTCTCATTTTCGCACTTTCGAAACTTTGACTTGTTTGTTGTGTCGTAAAAGTTTGATTTCTTCACTTCAAATTTCGCCACCAAAATATTCGGAACCTTCCAAATTCGGATTATCAAGCCCGCCCCGGAATCTTGAAACTTTTTTTAGTTAAATTGAAAAAATATCTCTCAGCCATTAGGTTAAAACGATTTGATCCGATTTCAAAAAAAATTTCCTGCTCCGGGAAAACAGTTCCCTACAGATTCGCCCGCGGCTTTAGCGCGGAAAAAAATGGCGGGGAGTCAAATCCGCTACGAGCTGCGGCACTTGTCGTAATTAACCAATATTTGCGATGTCCGTAGTTCCGCTGGCCTTTCTCATCCCCCAACCACGTGGCTGTGGTCCATTCGTCGCTTCGCTTCGCGATGCCGACTGCTCGTCCAGCCCTCCGTTTTCCAAGACAAACACGACGCCCGCGCGTTATCACCCGTGCCTCTTCGCAAATACGGTCCTGCTGAGGGGCCCTCGGTTTTTCACGTTTGTTCTCCCCCTCGGACGCCCGTCAAACTGACTGCCAACCCGCTACGATATGCATACAGGTCAAATAGCCCCGCTTCGTTTGCCCCGTGATTCGAGACTTATTAATTGTATACGCTGGCAGACGATCCTGCAATACGCGCGTCGAGTTACCTCGATCCAAGGATCTCTATTCCGTTGAACACGAAACTTGAATTCCTTTTTTTTTCTACGAAATAACAAATTGAGAGCGACCAAATTTTAGGCAGTGAAATATCACTTTAGGAATTAAAACTGCGAACTATTGTCATAGGGCTGAGATTTCAACCCCCCCCCCCTCCCCGTCCTTTAAAAAAAAAGAAGAGATTCAAGTTCTCTTGAATTCTCTGAACGTGTTTACTAAATTTTCTTTTTATCAGAAATTTTGAACAATATTAAAACGCGATTACTGTAAAGATAGTTATATTTTTACAAAAATTTCGTCTTCTGCACTGTAATAACGAAATTGAATCGTTTTATTTTTGAAGTAGAAGTTTTCATTTCTCCTCTGGCGTTTCTGAAGCTTCCCATGCTTCTCGCCGTGCCGAGTGGTTTTGCAAAATAAGGCATCAAGGTAGCGAGGGAAACGTCTTTATGGTCTGAAAGTGACAGGAGCAGCACTCGAGGAAGGGACGAAGGGGGCGAGTATTAACTTCTGGTGACAAACGACCAGCCGGCAACCCGGCGGTCGATTCTCGGCTCTTTCGCGCGGTCACTTCGCTCCGGAAGAATAATCGTTTTCCAATTGAAATCCAATAGCAACTCGAGGCTGGCGATGCCGCCGCCGAATATCATAATTCGCTGAATTTATACAGATCTATCATAATTCTAAAATGCTTCTGACACCCTGCCGAGGGAGAAGCTTCGCGAAACTTATCGGGGGTAGATTCAGATGGAGGATCTTGAAGTTTTAACACTACGAACTCGCACCACCGTCTGGAAAAAATTTTTTACGAGGAGAAGAAAACCGTTTGAAAAATCTCTGTAACAGTCTTACTTTTCACGATCTACAGGGGAATACAAACAAACAAACGAGAAGCTAAAATATCACCGATTTTGAATACAGATTCCTACTACCAACACTTACCGACGTCTTACTTAGACTCGAACCCTTCGCCGTGATTTTGACCTTCGGGTCGGTACAGCAGGGAGTTCATCGCGGTGACGTTATCGTGGAGAAGGGTTTGGATCTGAGGAAATTGTCGGTAAGTGTTGGTAGTAGAAATCTGTATCCAGAACCGGCCTTGTAGAATTAGAACTTTTGAAATTATATCAAACCACAGTGTTTTCCACCGATTTTAGCCGAATTAAACTTTACAGAGAAACACTCTGAAATTCTCTGTGATAAAGGAAATGAGCCGAAAAAAATTTGAATTTGATAAAAAAACACCAGAGTTCAAGCATTTTTTGCGTTACAATTGTGAAACCTTTTCTCAAACTGTCGATGAATTGAGGCTCGTGTTGCTCGAATTAGATATCAAGGACGTCGTCGAGCATCATCGGTGGAAATGACACCGTGTTTCATCCTTTCCTAACTTTTGGATCAGCCGGTGTGTTGAATTGGTCCTTAAACTCCCCCAGAAACGTTTAACACTATGTCGAATCCTGCAATCCTGCTTGGCTCGGCATCCGGCCGAAAGTCGGACGAGCAACGCCGACGTGCGTCTGACACCCGGACTATAAATCGCACAGGCACAGGGAGAGAATCTACAATTCTAAAGCGTTTCATAAAATGCTCGACAAAACGCTTTCGTTGCACTTTTGAAGCGCGGATACCCTTCCTGAATTCCCCTCGCGTCCTCTCGTCGCCCCATCGAGAGGAGAACCGGCGCCTCGATCGTACCGGAGGCCAGATTTTGTTTAAATATGTAAAACTGTGTAGCCTCTTCAATTTACATAGCCCCATACATTACGATCCTAATGAAAAGTGGCCGAAACTCTTCTCCGTCGTATTTAACATCGAGTCTGCGATACTCTTTGCACCGCTTTATCAACTCCAGGCGAAAATCGTCTGCAAGTTTAATTTTTTTTTAACGTCATATTCACCAGCGCCCTGAGAGAAAAATAATTACACTCTTTTTGGAGCATTAAACTCCGTATTCGTAATATTACGTTTTTGATTTCACCATTCTACCAATCGATACATTTTTTATGTCACGTCGAAAATCGAAACTCCGATTAGAAATTTAAAAAATAAGATCGTAGTAAGGAATTTTTAAGGCTTGTATAAACATTATTTTCAAATAATTTTATATTGAACGTTACTTTATTCTTCTCTACACCGATCGAAAACCTATTTAAATGCACGTATAATATCAAGGTATAAAAATCGCGGCTATTTCGAATGTCGAGTGACTGAACGGTCCCCTTCATGTCTATTAATTTATTCCAATGATCGTTGAAGTATCTGTACAGCCGGTGTGGCTGCAGGAATCCGAACCCTCCGAATTGGACAACTCTTGAACAAGGCCAGCGTCGAGTCAATCCAGAAACTATAAAGCTCGTTTCAAAGTCTACATCGAGGAAAATCAGACAGAAGATGACGTCGATGCCCCAAAACGGCGGGCCTGCAGCAATTATTTTTCAAATTTTTCACTGCACAGCAAAACAAGTTATCGAAATAGAACGTAATTAAAAGGAACACCAACATATATTTATAGGTAGAAGCTTTTCCTAATTAATCTTCATTTCGTAGCCGGAGTTATATTTTTTCTGTTACAATGAAAACTGACAATGTAGGTAAGGACTGCATATATACTGAGCTTATACCATAAGTATGAGGAATTTCTTTCAATGCACGCGTATGAATCTGAACATGGAACGCCAGTCATGCCCGGAGGCAGTGAAGCAGCCGGGCAATTCTGCACAGTAAAGTCGTTACATTGATTATTTACAACGTAAAGGACGAGACGAAAGACTTGTTCCACAAGCAGTTATACCTACATAAGTGATAAAATATGAAAGATACAATGCACCCGGATACCTGTAATAAACGCCCAGTCGACGAGACGTTTATTATCTTTGTCTGCATTCTGTCGTCGATCCTAAGTGAGAAGCATTGATTCCAGTGCGAATCCCATGCGGTTGGTTGGAGGCTTCATGGTTACACTTAGGGTTGGACGGTAGGGCAAAAAAGTGGTCAAGAAATGCTCAAAAAGGTGAAAGTCTGGTCAAATTGTTGCCACGATTTGAGTGAAATACAGCGGACTACCGAAGCGTCCTCACGTCGGTGCGAAACTAAGGAGGAGTTATAATGAAATTGCAAAATGCAAACAGCAATTTCTGGGCTCGAGACGGTAGCCGGCAAACGGCGTAGCGTGGCGTGGCGGCATATGGGAATCAGTTTTGACCGAAGTCTCGGAGCGATGTAGACGCTAATAAAATAATATTCAGTTCATACGGAGATGCCGCGAGTGGCCAATAATGTAGGGGAACAAATGTGCCAGACGACATTTATGAAATGGCTCAGGATCGAGCTCGCAGCTCCTCAAGCGAGTAGTTAAAACGCAAACTCCTAACCCTTTGGAAGCGGCTAAAGGGCGGCGCTCTTCGGATCTCAGCTCGTGGAGGGAGAAATATTAAATTTTAAATACGAGCGGAAAACACCCGAGGCTCGTCAATAAAAACATCGTAAATACTTGTCCATCTGACCAAGGCTGAGCAGCACTTGACCACCGGATGTCGATTCGGACACTTGTTTCAAGCTGCCGCGATCCGTTCATACCGCGCGAAAATTGAATTTAGATATTCGTTCGCAAAAAGTTCCGTAGATGTAGTACGTCGTTTGTTGTGTTTTGTTTTGTTTTGTTCCTTTTTTTTTTCTTTTTGTTTTTGTTTTTTCAAATTTTAATTACTTTCTGGAACGAGATTTAAACTCACAAAGTATAATATATGTATACATTGGCCTTTAGGTGAAAAAAAGTATACCATAATACTTGCCGTCTGGTTTCTTCTCGGTATTTTTCAAAATAATCGTGTATTATAACGACTCGTCAGTTGGACGGGTTTCAAGATAAATTTTAATTACACATTTATTATAATGCTCGTTATATAGGTTAAAGATTTTAGAAGGTAGTTGTAAAAATTTTATTATTTTATTTTATTTTCGATATGTTATACAGTGTTTTGAAAATGTAAAACGGGAAAAGTTGACGAATTATAATAATAATAATAATAATAATAATAATAATAATAATAACAATAACAATAATAATAATCACTGACTACTTCCGCTTCTTCTTCTACTCACCGTCAGCAGCAGCAATTGGTTAGCGCACTGTCATTACGCCTGATTGTTTATACTCGATTAACGGCAGAGAGGAGTGTGATGACAAGTTTGGAAATAACGATCCACAACTCAACGAAACACGGCAGTAGCAGTAGCAGCAAACAGCAACAGCAGCAGCACCGAGGTTGATTCGTGATGTATTTTAGGCCTGAATAACTTCCAGAAGTTAGAGTGGCTCGCAATGGCGTTGCAAGCCTCCCCGCGCATGGCCAATAAAACGGTGAAATATTACGCTGTTCGAGAGAGAGAGTGAGAGAGAAAGAGAAATGACGCGGGACGACAGCGAGTCCCAGTCTCCTCTCTCTGTCTCTCTCTCTTGTGGAAAAATAAAGAGAGGAATATAGGGGGAGTGAATTTACGTTCGTGATGACAAATCGTTTTTAAGTCTCATCCCGGAGGAAACGAGCCAAGAAGGAACTTTATGCCGGTGCATTATAAGGCTCGAGATGGAAACAGTTACCCAGTATCCCCTGGACGAATGAATGGTACATACATATGGCGCCTGACTGATGATGCTTCCTACTTCCAGATGTAAAACCGGGACTTTTATCACCGCTTATTTGTTCAACTTGCACTTTTACTCCACGACTATAAGGGAATGGACCTTGGATGATTATATACCTAATAGAAAATCACCTCAAAACACCGAGATTTTATATGTAGGCACACGAGCATCGAAGTGGATTATCTCGTCTCGTATATAGCAAACCTGCTTAACCACTGACAAAACGATAATAGAGACGTCGGCATGATCCGTGTGAAATGTCTTGTCGCATGTCTCTGTGTGTGTGAATGTTTAGGGTAATAGTAGTAGTAGTAGTAGTAGTAGTAGTAGTAGTAGTGGTAGGATCAACAAACAGTGCTGATTGATAAATTTCCACTGACGACTAGAGGAGAAGCTTATCTGGTTGTGAGATATAATCGCTTAGGACTGTTCGCCGCGTTTGTTATTCCACCTTTTTAGTATCATATGCGATATTGTATTTATTTTCTTGGAACCGTATGGCGACTGTTGTTTGAGTTGCAAGAGGGAGAAGCGGGGATATTATACCCTGAGAAGGAGGGATGAACCTTGAACAGCTTCCGAATGCAGGAGTAACGAGTGGTTAGAGAAAACACGGCGAAGTTGGGGAGGGGGGGGGGGGGGTTAGGGAGACGAAGTAGAGAGAGAGAAAGAGAGAGAGAGAGGAGAGGTAGGCATGAAAGAGTGGCGAGAGGCACAGCTGCGATCACAAAATTACGACGAGGTAGAGAGTCGCATCTTGAGGAAGCGTTGACAAATGACGAAGGCAACTTTTATTATTTTAGATGTCAGCGTCGCGAGTCTCGATGTGTTTTACATATTTCGTTACGTCCCACCACCACCACCAAGTAGAAGTCGCCCCGCGTCCTGAAGGAGCGTGCGGGGCACGGGAGACGAGTCTCGCTCATAAAACCGGGAGCGAGAGAAAGAAAGAAAGACGTGATAAGAGAGCGAGAGAGGAAGTGGTTGGAAGGGGGTGGGAGGGGGTGGGAGGGGGGAGGGGGACCCACGAAGCCAGTTTGACAAATGGGACCGGGTTTTATTAGACGAACTTTTTAAGGTACTCCCTTGCGAGGACGTGTGGTTACACTAAATAAAGATAAGCTGTGTTTCTTCGGGGTTGTTGGATATTATTTCATTTTCTTTTCTCTTCTTCTAAACTCCCTCCATCATTTTCTATTTTTCGATCCCTCGGTGTTCTCGACGCTTTTTTATATTTCGCAAAAACATCGAGACCATGCTTCTTCACGTTTTACCGAAGCTAATTTAATTGCTTAAAAGCTTATACAACTTGTAAAATGGTCTTCAAAATTTCGACAATCACTCAATTTCAAATATTCGTTTTTCTCAATACTCTCTGGTTTCTGCAAGAATTTTTTTAACATTGTGTTAAAAACACTTCGAGTTCAGTTTTTGTTACTTTTACTTAGTCGAAGTCAATTCCATTTGTTAAACTTTTGCTTTGTTACTCTCTATTTTCGATACACTTTTGATCCGAGTATACCTCTCACGCGTTATTAAAACTGGATCTACTTCAGATGGTCTAATGAAGCCAAATACACCACGTGGTTCAGGAACCATCTAGTGGTTGATGGTGAAACTTGTAGTCGAAGAAACGCATGGTCGAAACCTTGAGTAAAGGTTCCATTTTGGTGCTTGGCCTCCATTAAATCCCTTCGCTCTCCCGCACAAACGCCTTTTTCAAAACACCTCCCCCAATCCACGTGATGTTTGCACCCTTTTCTGCCCCAAGAATGATCGAGGATCGCGTGCGGTCTTCCGGGTCTGCATGGGAACACTTACATGGACTTGAAAATCCCCGGAGTAATCTGCGTGCAGCAGTCGACCCCGCTCGATCGGTTAATGTATTTCTTTGAGGGGGAAACCGAGGCGAAAGCGCACCTAACGTTTCAATCGCTATTCACCTGTCGAGCTGTTTTCACCGCCGAGCCACTCGTATAATCCATCTAACTCCTATTCAGGGTGGAATTTTCCCTCATTTTATAATTCATCGTGCTGCAGCACTGCTCGTGAAGTATATCAACGGCAAACTTTTCTTCGACTTTGCCGCGAACCCTCGAATTTTCGAATAACTTCGCACTCCGATTTTTAAGGGTTGGGGTGAAAGTCTCGTTAAATCGAAAAATAATTAGAATTTATCGTAGAAAAAAAAAATATATTTTCTCAGATCCGTCGTACGTCTTTGAAGTATAAAAAAGTCAAAATTCAGAAAGGCTAAAGTACAGAAAACCTAAATTTAGAATCTTCACGATTCTCTATATTATTCGTCTCAATTCTTAGATTCTGACTTTTCTTACCCCTTAAGAAAATAATGCCTAAAATTAGAATAAAATATTTAAAGTAATTATGATTTGTTGTTGTCTTGTTATTTAAA
The DNA here is from genome assembly GCF_021155765.1 of Diprion similis. Lineage (NCBI taxonomy): Eukaryota > Metazoa > Arthropoda > Insecta > Hymenoptera > Diprionidae > Diprion > Diprion similis. Next base: position 24,074,646 of record NC_060110.1, read on the forward strand.
AAGTTTCAGGAGCCCACTTCACCCCCAAATTTAGTGCGATATCAAAAATTTTAAGGTACCCACTTTGCCCCACCCTCCCCTATATACAAGAAACATCCAAACTGTAAAATTCTGTCAACCAAATCTTTCTAACAACTTTTTAAAAGAATCCGAAATTGCAACCCTGTTTTATAATCCTTCCAAGTTTTTTTACAACCACCCAATTTCCACCCCCCCCCCCCCCCCCCCCCCCCGCCTCTCGATATCCGTGTAGAATTATCTCGTAAGTCGTGTAGAGTCGGCGATTGAAAAGTGAGTTGTAGAAAGCATCAACGCTCAGCACGTGGTGCAGACGACGGGAAAACCCGGCAAATGCAGGGGCGAAGCGCTGCGCACGTGGGGCGAAACTACGGGGTGCAGGTTAGCCGACAAAGGCAATTTGAAAAAAGGGGCGTTCTGAGCCCGGCCCCTGATTGCTAAATATTTAATTTCGACCCCCCGAATCGTTTCGACTCAGGTGTGCGAGCCACGCGAGCTGCTGAAGGGTTACTCATCCGCGTTTTTGGCAGGCCAATGAGTATCACTCGAAATTCATGTCACGAAAGGAAAATAAAAATTAAAAATCCGAAGACCTGTTTTAAAAGTTTTAACTTCTACGGTTTTTCTTTTCTTCAAACAGAATTTCTGACACATTTATCAAACATAGCAAAAAAAAAACGTTATTTTGACGTAGAAAAAATAAAGAAATTTCACTTTACATGGGAAAAAACTACCACCAGAATACTATAAATCAGGTTTATTTGAATGAAATCAATTAAGTCTTTCGTCATGTTTGATCATGAAATTTGATGTATTCGTAGTCTTTTTTTTTTTTTTTTCATCTCATGTTTTTGAACGTTGAGTACCCTTGGAGTTGGACGGATGGTGTGTATAACGTAGTGAAAACATTTAACCAATAAATAATAATAATAATGAAATAAAAAAGTTCCATCAAAAAAAAAAAAAAGAAAAAGAAATTATGAAAGCGCGTGGTGCAAAATTAATTTCATTTTTTCAACGCTGCGAAAAAATTAATTATGTATTATTGGCTCTGAGGTAGGTATGTGGTCGGGTTTGAACGCGGATACCCGCATCCCTTCTTTCTCTCTCTCTCTCTCTCTCTATCTCCCTCTCCGGCGGTCATATTAGTTTATAGATCCGGCTGGAATTCGCGCGATGCCGCAGCGACGCAGGACCAAAGTATTGACCTACACAAGCCGTCAATCATTCCGCTTAGAAAACAACAGATTTTCACCTGCTGCAGTATTAATATATAAACCGGGAGAATCTGAATTCTCATCTTTTTACATCCCTGCAGTAAACAATCCAGCCGTAGGTACGCGGAAGAAAAAAATTCTCCACTTCGCTAAATATGTTGAAAGATGTGTTTTCTCTCTTTCTCTTTTTTTTTTTTTTGTTGTCTTGTTTTTTTATGCAAATAAAGGTAATTTTATACTACAAAATATCTCTTCCGCCATGTTTGATCGCCGTAATATGTACTCGTAAAATTAATAACTATAGAAATTCTCTGTGTGATGCGAGATTCATTTGAGTTACTCGACGAGATGATTTGAATATTGCAAAATTCATCTGAGATCGACACGAATTGTTTCTCACCTGCAAGTCCAGTGATTCGGATGCTGGACCGAGTAAGTATCACAGAACCGAAAAATTCCACCGCGTGTCGAATTTTAAATACTGACGGAATTCGAAAGTTTTAGGCGCGGTATTAATTGTAAGTCAGTCGAGTTTGGCGAATGACGTAGTGCCAAAGTTGGCAAGTCGGCGTAGCTCTTCGTCTCACCCTGAGCTCGGTGCGTCCCGTTTAGTTTCACGGAACGGAGTGTATATACGTATACAATATATATGTATAAAATATCTATGTATATACGGCGCAGCTTCCAGGGTAGCAATCTTTTATTATTAGTGTAGGCTTTGCCAGACAATGAAACGAAAGGAACGGAATATGATATTGTACCGCGGGATGTAAGAGGAGAAGAGCGGTGGGGGAGAAGCTGGGGGAGTGCGGGAAAGCTATTGTCGGCCTCTTTGAATTTTAAAGTCACCGATCGATACGGCTCAGTCAGGGATCCGCCTTTCCTTTCCCCGCGCCTGTTTGTTCGGGACCGACCGGCGATGAGCACTCGGTGATCCGCCGCTCCAGCTTCCTCGACTCCTCTTTGATTGCGGATTACGCGGTAGAAGAATAAATTCTCGAGGAACGTTCCCGCGCCCCCGACGATCATCGGAAAGACTGAAAATCGGAAATTTACCGATCCAACTGCTTTACCATCAGTCGGTAAATTTAAGACTACACGGTTTTGGTACCTTTGACATATTTTATTTACTTTATATTTGTGTTTATGTTAGTGAATATGAAACACGTTTTTGAAGATTAAAAAAAATATCGTTTTTTAATATCGTTCGTGCATGCGAATCATGGATCTATATTTTAGTTTATTATCACGAGTTAATGTCATTTCATCAAGCTAGTCGAATCGATATCTCAACTTCTAATTATTTATTCGATTCAATTTTTCCTTCAGTCTCGAGAGGAATGATTTGAAAGATGTGCAGCGATTCCGTCATGCGAAATTCCGTGTTAATCGGGGTGGAATTTGGAGGAGCCGCTGTCACCGAATCGTCGACTCTGATGATAAATTGCTCCCTGCCTCGGGGAATCAAACTGCAATTTGTTATTTGTAATTCCGAGTGTCGCTTAATACACTCGCTCGGCGTCGAGACATGCAGGCTGCTCGGAGGCGCACAGAAGGGTTAGAAATTAACCGAAACCTCCCCCGACTCAACGCCCGTTCCGTTCACCCCTATCCGAAACTGAAAAGGCACGGAGACGAGGAGAAGGCTCGTTTTTATTCTCATGCCGATATTGGCAGGAACGCGTTGGATTTTCGCGTCCCCGTTCCTTATCAGTTTTGCGCAAGAATAGGAGTCGACGAGGCTTCCGAAACCCATAACCGAAACGGTAACTGCCACCCTCTGACTGATCGAACTTATTCTTTTTTCCCTCGCCCCAACCGATCGCCGTATGAGTTCTCTGATAATATTCCGATGGGTTCGGATGAGTTCGGATGGTTCGCTTGAGGGTTCGCAAAGTGGTATTTTTCTGGAAAATTGAATAGTCAAAATTGAATGCTGCTGCGCTCCTCCTCTTCTTCTTCTTCTTCTTCTTCCTTTTATCGCCGCCTCGCCTTCTTCCTCGATATATATAACTTTAGCCGCCCGCACATCTCTCGTCTCCCTTTGTGCTTCCTCCGATCTCTGCATCGGCCGATTCTCTCGATCATTTTACACGAGTCAACCTGCAACCCCTGCCTCAAATTTATATAGAATAATAAAATAGCTTATTCGCGCCTAGTAGCTCTCATATTTTTCTTCAATCTATCAACCGCCGGCTGGGTTTATTTGCCTTTTGCCTTTCGGCGCTGCCTCATCGATCCGAACAACCAGAGACGGAATACATGACAGATGGAGATCGAACTTCGAAGATTATCGCGGACGCGGTTCGAATTATTCGTCCATTCTGGTACCCCGAGAGAGAGACAGAGAGAGAGAGAGAGAGATCAAAGTTTTTGGAAGAGACTGTTTACTTTTGATCCTTACATTGAATGAAATTAATCACCGAAGAATTAAATCGAACGAATAAATATAGTGACTAATAGATTTCTTCAACCATTTCGATTATCTCTATACTTCCGGTATTTTCCGTTTCAGCATTTCCACAAAGATCTTTGCATGAATGGAATCCAATAAGTTGATGAACTCTATTATACTCAAGTAACGACTGTCTAGTAATTAAAAAATAAATAAAAAACTATCAACACACTTTCAGCCAAGCAATAATTAAATAAAAAAAGGTACCTTTCGGTTCGACCGAAGGTTGACTATTGCGGTGCAAGGTCGAAGGTAACGAGCCGCAAAAGCGAGAGAGAAGGAGGCGGAGTCTAAATTCGGTATCCAAGATCTCTTTCCTCGAATCGCGAGGGAGAAAGATAGAATAGGAATATAGCTTTCAGGTTTTGGCGGTGGTGAAAGCGGAGTAAAAACCCGCTGGGGAATGGAAGGGAAGCTGGGATTCCGGGTGCTCCCCAGATCCTGGGAGTGCAGAGGACTCGGCGACGGCGATAAGCCCCGTAACGACTGTCGATAACCCCATAATCGAATCATCCGGCGGTTCCACCACAATGCTGGAAAGTGATTTTTATTATTAGCTGATGCTGATTTATCCCCGCGGGACGCGTTTTCGGCAAAACTCGTGGGAGGGTCCGGCTGTTATCTCTCTCCTCTCTTCGTCTCTCCTCGTCTCTCCCCGCATATGTTTCCTCCACCTCCACCCCGGCGAGGGTCATAATTTCCAAATTTATGTACAAATGTTTCTTTCGCTCGCTCTTTCCTCGCCCATTTTTTCTGGGGGGGGAGATTTTTATCGCGACATTCTTTTTTCTCCTCTTCATCTTTTATGAAATTGAAAAATGCTCTCTACTACTACTGCTGCTTATATGTAACATCAGCGACCACCGCAACTAGGGGGATTCGCACAATTGTAAATGGTCGAAAGCTGGAATATATATGCTGCAGGGGACCGTCGAGCTACATATTTTATGTCTTTCCTTCTCTTCGCTATCTTATCTATACCACATCTAGGATCTATTGGACGTTCAGTAAGCTTAAAAATGACGTGTCGAAACAGACGAACGTCACACGAAATAATTATTTACAGGTCAAGCTACTTGATAATAATCTTTGATCTTAATAAAAGAACAAAAAGTCCTCGTAATATAAAAAACAAAAAAAAGAAAAATCCATTCGAAACGATTCTTGTTATTAATACAAAAAAAAAAAATATGTATACATAAAATAATTATTGAATGAAAATCACGTACTTTCGAATAATTAATTCTAGTTCGCGTATCCTGAAGGATAAGTCGATTCGTCGACTGTACTTCGGTAAAAAAAAAAAGAAAAAAGACAAAAGAGGCAACCCGATTCTGCACGCGAATGAAATTGCAAGTATATAGACGCAATCAAGGGTAGCGCCGTAAAAAGACTGAGCTCGCGTTTCTCCGACACTCGCGATCACCTTCGTGCGGTGTTAATGGCGTAACAAGTGTGTCTCGATTCGTGCATTAATTTCACGACCTGAAACCCAACAGTCTCTGCAGTATACAGTATAACGAGTCATTATCCGCGCGATCATCATATCGCAACAGTCGACAGTTATCACGATTTTATAGCTATAAAATCTCACGCCATTTCTATACATTTGCATAAGACCAAAATCTTTACGAAATATTCTTATTCCGAATTGCATTTCACATGTGGCTCTAGATTTTCGATATCTATAAACTTGGATATTTACAATTAAAGATGTCCAAGTCAACATCGAAATTGAGCACAGCATCCGCTTAAGGGTGACGATATTTAGTCTTACTTAAGTCGCGCTTAACAGTAGCATCTTAATTTCACGTGAAACTCCAAATCGATTCAAACTTTCACGAAACAATGAACCGGGTGTTCTCGTACACACTCTTAAATCGGTCACGTGACACCGCGTTTGGACCATCTTGAGCCTCCTATCGCCAATTCGAAACACTCATTTGCCTAACAAGACGTTATCTATCTCTCTCTCTCTCTCTCTTTCTCTCTTTCTCTTTCTCTCTCTCTCTGCAGACTCCCGGAGAGCGGAAGGTGGGAAGTACGAGGCGCGAGATCGACGACTCACGGGCATTGTGAGCAGCTTCCGGGACAATTTAGTTCAATCAGCATTAGAAGGGAAATCTCTGTCATCTAATTAAACCACTGTCCTCCTCGGACGTAAACTCCGCTTATCTCTATACGAGAATCTCGTTTAATCTGCAGACTGCTGCACCGCGTTACGCAGATCCGAGCTGCCGTTTATGTAGCTACGGAGCGGATAGAAACCCGCTCGCCCCCGTCTCATTTCCTGTCGGCGGGGGTTCCGCGGGTTCCGGGGTTCCCGGGGGGGTCTCTTCGCTTCCAGAGGGGGGATCGACGCCTAATTATCCGACCTACTCCGCTCAGCTTGTTTAGGGAGCGCGAGACTTCGTCTTTTCACCCGCTGCTCGTCGATCCTGGCCGCTAGAAAAAATTGACTTTTCCTCCTCGTTGCACTGATTGTTAGGTGTAAAAAAATCATATAAAAAAAAGCAACAACAACAATAACAAGCAACGGTTCTCGAATTCGAGAATTGAAATCTCTCGCGTATTGTTATTAATTTACTCGGCGATCTGTTCGAGGGTTCGGGTTTATCTTTCGCCGTCGCGCGTCTCTATTAAGCAGCCAATGAGAGAGAGAGAGAGAGAGCAAAAGAGAGAAAGAGAAAGAGAGAGAGGAGGGGGACGTCTCTGACGGCGAAGATAGAAATATTAGCTGCCGCGTCATCTTCCCGAAGGAGAGACGCCTTCCATTACATCTGTACGTTATAGGTATACATGCTGCAGAACCGTTTCCGTCCTGAGTCTGAAATATTGAATGAAAGATTCGAGACAACATCGGGAGATAGAAACGAAATTAATCTCAATAGCGTGTGCCTCGCGTCATTTATCACTCTCCACGTTTTGCGCCTGCAGGGAGAGAGAGAAAGAGAGAGCGGAATCTCCCTTTTCTCCTCTCCTCCTCTCCTCTCCTCGTCCCTTCTACTCATTCCATTCCATTCCTCCCTCGAAACTCCCGTCAGTCGACTGATGTATACAGATTCCAGCTTTTACACAGTTCGCAGAAAAAACACGCTGATATTAACATTTTTTTAATAACCTCTCTGATGGGTGATCGAAAAGGTACTTCAAATTCAACGCGATATGAGTAATCATGGACATCCAAATAATTTGGATAAGGATCCAAAATATTTTCGACGTCTCGATACGATAAAGCGTTTTTTTACAGTCTGGTCAAAACTTCATATCCTCGTGCGCAAGGCACTTAAGACTATAAATTTACGTGATAAGATTCCCAAAGATCCATACTCACGGTGCTTCTCTCTCACTCGTGAACAATATGATACAGGGAATTTGACCATCCCCTTAAAAATCTTTCGAATATCCGTAGCGGCGATGCGATGCAGATGTTGAACTTCGGAGCAAAAAAAGATTGATGACTGCATATACATAATATATATATATATATATATATATATATATACATTTGTACCATAGAATTAAGGATCGCGAAACGATATGGGGGGGGGGGGGGGGGGATGATGCCATTCCGAAGCCGTGGAGGAAAATTGGGCGAGACGTTTGTATCGGAAAATCGAATTTCCTGTATGAAAACCGACTCCGACGGATTGATCATCGTATATGCCGCGGAAAATTCACGCCGAGTGAGAGAGAAATTCCCTGGAGTGATCGAGGGTGCTGCCAATGGCAACGTTCATCTGTGATTAAGCGTTCGACTCGAAAACATTACCTTCGTATACCTACGACTTGCATATGGCGTAGCAATGTTCTACGAAGCTGGCTTTGATGACTCGGAAAAATTGACTTCGCTGTACCTATAAACTGTTTCCGCGAATTCGCGCTGGCACGTTTAAATTGGCGCATACTCCCTGCGCATTCATTTCCGCACATTCCCTCCCTCCACCCCTATCGTGGCTCCCTTTGTTACCCCGAAATTACAACCATTGTTGTCATTATCTCGTGCTATGCGGACGATGCGTTTGATTCTCGAGGCAAAAATGCCCGCTTGCATATCGATGCAGCCGTTTGTACACGGTGCTGATATCGTACCGCCTCGTAATCGATCACCTACGATCATCCCTTAAGAATGCTTGACGCGAGTACAGTCCGCACGAAAATGTCATTCAAAAGGGGATCCAAAATTGCAATCGTGAAGCTGATCAACTCGAATAGAATCAGATCAAGCCGTTATATACAATCGTTGTAATTGATAGACGACCAATTCGTGATTCAGCAAAAAATGTATCATCGTTAGCCGTCTGAGATCTACTTCAGATAATTTGTAGATACAATTGATTCACGAATAACGTATGAAATTAATAGATCAGTTTCAATGAGACTTCTTGGATCTTCGTATCGCCACGTTTTAGTCTCAAGAATTTTTTTCCCCCAATCCAAAATCTTCAGTTTAGGAATTGCTTCGTAAATGGTGGCAAGTCAGCGAATGATTTTTTGAAATAACGACGACTTCCTGCAGCTTCACAGAGCAGAAACTACTAAACTTAAGAGACGGCGTTGCGGAAGTTTGGCGTCGGTTCTGAAGTAACTAATTTATTCGCATACATGTAATACGGTATGAGGGCCGCATACGAAGTGATAGGTACGTACCTAATGAAACCCGTAACATATTAACACCGTCGTCCCGTAGCTGCAGCGGCAGCAAGAAAAGCAGAAGCAAAAGCAAAAGCAGCAGCAGCAGCAGCAGCAGCAGCAGCAGCGCCGCGACGCTCGACGTAATATTCAACTAATTACAAATTTAATAACCCTGCGACGTTCGTCGCTGGTTATTGCAACCTTGCGATGTCTCGGCTCGACTCGAACGCCGGGTAGTAGAGATAGATATATATAGAGAGAGAGAGAGAGTGAGAGAGAAAGAGAGTAGGAGAGACATTGTATACTCGGATATAGACGCTAGATACCCGTCGCCTGTCTTAATCAACTCGAATTTCCAATTAAAATTTAATTATCACCAAAATTAAGTCGTTATGATATCTGGTGCTGGCTCGAAACGCGGGGGAACGATGCCACTGATATATAATCCTCAAGGAACACGAACCCTTTCGCCGACGGCAGCTGAGGACTTTCAGATATAATATTTTTGAACGAGTGCGAGCCGGAGTCTTTGACGATGAGGGCACGGTCTCAGCGTACGAAAAAACGTTTTTTGCGACAATGGTGTTCAAATTGGATGAAGCAACGTCCTTACCTTCATCCTGATCTTTATCAGGATTAGAATAACCCAAGTTGCAGGGACATCGATTACAATTTCATAAAATTATTTTGCAAGTGAAGCCATCGAACGAACTTCGCGATCTCTAGACTTTTCATAGCGCTATAATCGTCCATACAAAACCTGAGGCCATGCGGCTTTTTCTTTTACCCAGAAGCCAGCTGAGCTTTCGGAAGGGAAGGGAATAGAGGAAGCCTCGTAAGCTCGCAAATAGGGACGACGGCACCTATTGCTCGTCGGATAATATTTCTCTCTGGGTCTTTAAAAGCATTTTCTCATTAAAAAATTAAAGCATTATAACCGGGGTGGAGGAAAGATGCCTCCGCGAAAACCGCGCCACATAAGAGGGGGAGCAGGACGAGTCGAGTCGAGTCGAATCGAGTCGAGTCGAGTCGGCGGCGTTAGCAAAGTGCTCCTCGCGGCTCCCAGATGCGCCCGATATTATATAGCGTAATGATATTAACTTTCTACTTAATGGACCGCGGTTCGATTCGAGGTGCGAAGCAGTGGTAAAAGAACTTCCTGATGCCTACCCTCGGGAGTAATTTGCTCGGAAAAAAATGTTCAAGGCATCGTTCAGCCGCCCACCCTGTATTCTATATATGCAATAGAGTGCGAGAAGAAATTCATTTACTTATTCATCCCCTCGTTCTGGTCATTTCAGAATTAATTACCAAATTTTATTCTTCATTCTTTTTTACCATCTCTCGAGATTCAAATTCAAGAGTGTCACTTCAGCTTTTCGTTCGAGGAGGAAAAATCTTGCCGCTGAGAGCAGTCAGAAACGGGAATTTTTTACGTGGAGACTGTTTCTTGATGCGGCACAATGAGATAAGTTATTACGCGAGGTAAATGCCTTCGAGCTAAAGGCGCAAACAGTATAAAAAGTGAAATTAAAAGTTTCCCTGCTATGTTGAGAATCGTAAAAAATAATAAGAAAAGTAAAATATGTATACAGATACCTATATTTAACGCATTTATAACGAGGAACATTTTTCCGAAGTTTGACAGCCTCCATTTCGAGGATGTTCGCCATTACATTGCATCAGATTTTATCCCGCATTCCGGAATCGACTGACTTCAGTTTCAGCCTCCAACTTCCATTTCCGCCCCTGAAGCTGATCGCTGTTTCCTCGCTGATCCGAGTTTTTCTTCTTCTTGTTACAGACTGAGAGAGGAGAGAGGAGATGCGGAGCGGGCTCTGGCACTGGACCACAAACCCCGTGACCTCAGTTCCCACAACGGTGAGTGTACGAATTACCATTCGAGACGCTTCGGCAGCTTCGCGGGTGTTAACAAAAGCTCGATCCTGCAACGTCATCCTAAGGTCAAGATCGGAAAGCGCGATAAATCCACGCGGGATTCGATTACCATCTGGATCTTAATTGATCCGGAGTAAAAATCGATTTCAATTACCTTTATTAGACTTGTAAAACGCGAGCCGAATGCTTATTAGCAATCATTTTTTTTCTTTGCACCATATTTTTTATTTATTCATTATTTTTCTTTACCTTCTTTTTTCATCCTGCGGATGAGGATCACGCGGTATTGTTTTTTCTTTCAATTTTCAGCGCAAGTACCGCCAATCGTTTAGCCTCGCGCAGAGATTAAGTTCGATATCGTGTTTCAGACCGTTCGGAGCCGGGTGATCGCGATGACCGCGTGCAGGGTTTTACTTTATTTTTCTTTTTTTTTTTCTTTCCCAATTCCCCTTAATATTTTAATCTGTCTAGCCGCACGAACCCTTTATCTCCGGCGTTGGAAGGCCAAGATAAATTCATTCCAGGGCAAAGCTGGTGCGATTAAAGCATTTCACGGACGAGGCATGAGGTAGAAACAGAGGGGTGATGGGCGATGGGCGATGGGCGATGGGCGATGGGGGGGGGGGGGGGGGGGGATGAAGGGGGTTGACGGCCCAGCGGCGCAGACTTTATTGCAGCTACAAGTACGGATTCGTGTCCGCGTGCCGCGCCTTGCGGATCCGTTTGCGTTTTTGGGGGGTTCGGGGGACCCGAGTCCGTTTAGCGAGGAGAGAATCCCCCGTGAAGGGCCGTCGATGCGCGGTCGAGTGGCTCATTCGCTGCCCAAACAGAATCCATCCACGTCAGGATTAAAATGCTAGGATATCAAATACGGACGAGGCGGACTCGGAAAGTGGATAGTTGGCTTGTTCCACTCTAAATGGGGATCCGCGAAGGCAAATAAAATCCATCAACTTGTCAGCCGGGTCCCTCGTGCTGCAGCATTCGGGGAAACTCGACCGGCTTCATCCAGCGCCGCAGGAAAGCCCGGACTCAACCCGTCTTCTTCTCGCTTTGTTTCAGGCTCCTCGAACGGACACAGTCCGGTCCTCAACTTGTCGAAAACCGCCGGCAGCGGCAGCGTCGGCGAACAATCCGGCAGCGAGGCCGGCGCCTCTCACCGTTCGCAGGACGACGAGGACGACGAGGACAACTTGACCGACGATCTCGAGGACGATAATGTCAAGGACGAGGGTAAGTTCATCGCTCATTATTCACACCTTCAGGTCAGACGGGAAAACGCGTTTCTCGCAATTAGTGACAGAAACAAGCGATCCTGATCCCAATAGGTACAGTCGGTTCATCGGTTGTTTGCATAATACAAGTACCACATCGTGATAATGCTAAGAAACTGAAGACCCAAATGCGCATGCGTCCAATCACGTGATTCCGTAATGGACGGTGCAGTTTACCGTCTGTTCTTCAGGTTTACCAACTCGCTAAATACACAACAGGTTCCGTTTTCCATGGCCTAGTAAAGAAGGGGTCAATGGATGAAACTTCACATCAGAGACTCTAGCAGCATCCGTCATACGGAAGTCCGATACTACGAAAATCCGTAGGAGTCTCGAGATTATGTTGCATGGAGAATTTGAGACAGCCAAAATGTGACGGGTGTAAACTCGAGTCTGGTTATAACCTCGAAACGATTTCAAATGTTGATAGTTCACGCCGGGGAAAAACCATATACAGTTGGCCAGCCTGTCTAAACAGACGAGAAACTCTGCGCATGCGCACTTGGATGTTCGGTTTCTCGAGTGCGTCACGTGGGACCAGCCGTCGATTGTTCTTCATCTTCGTCCGGCGAAGTGCCTTGGAGAGTATTAGTCCAGCGTGCAGACAGGGGGTGCCTAATTTACCCCTTACAGGGCTGAAGTCTGGGCCGAGGGAACAGATTTCGTTGCATATATGCAAATGGAAAATAATTATATCGGTTCGAGTGTTGCGCTGCTGCAGTCTTCGAGGCTCGTGGATGGCGTGGTGGTGGTGGGTCAGAGGTACCTCACCTCTCATCGATCATCGCAGGCCCCAGACGTTCTGGGATTCATTCAAGTTGTTCGCTCGAAGAAACACGTCTGACGTCCCGGTCCAGCGGTTGTCAAAATATTTCGAAATCGATCGATTCCGATCTTCTCTTATCCTCCGCGAGTCGACTTTCAGCCCTCGGTGCGTCTCTTTTTCGCTATTCGCTTCGGGATAATCGTGGATCGTTTCGCCCGTTTCGTCTGGAACTTCGCCCCGATGATCGTTGACTCGGATTCTGCAGCATCGGAATAAAACGAAGTAAGAACCACTGAAGTCTCGCGTAGGTTCCGAGGGATTGTGAGATCATTAGTGGCAGATCTACGGTATATTTAGTTTCATTTTAATAACCAAAGATAAGGGACGCGGGATAGGGATCTCAACTCTCGACCACGACGACTATCCTCTTCACGATCCGGCCTCACACCTTGACTCGACCGAGCGTTATAATCGCATTGATTTCTAATCGATTCCTCGATTGTCGCTCATACGGGACGCGTTAATTGGGACTCGGTCCTGCCCAATTAAAGACGGATCAAAGTCGAGGCGAGCGAGTTTTTCACCCAAGGAACCGTAAATAAATCAAAATGAGGAAAAAGAGGCATTAGAATCGTCTCAGTTTCTTAAACCTGGTCGAAATTTCATTCTCTGATCCCAGGATTTATACGCGGTCACTATACAAACGGAACAACAACGAGAATGAATCAATATTTTTTCGCGCACTGGCTATACGTACCTCCAATAACCCTATATAAAAGATTCTGTCTACAGTTCCGTTTTAATGAGGTTTGTAACATATCGCCACGTTCTCTTGAGAACAACGGAAGAGCTAGCGGTGGGTTGGAGGAGGGAGACCGTCTTTGCAACTTGCTGGACCAGCTTGTCTTCCGATAGAAAGTAGATTGTAAATTCGATTCGTAAATTGAAGAACAGGCCGGGTTGTCGAATCGCCAAAAGTTGACGTAAATCACGTTGCTGCAAATTTCTCCAACAGGTTTTTTTATTTTATTTTTTTATTCAAATCTTTTTGATTCAGCCTTAAACCAGTGCCGCGAAGAAGCCGATGACTAATTCTTGGGCCCGTTGTGTTCGGGCGAAATGAACAACGACTACTTGACCGGTATCCAGAGATAGTGCTTGGTGTGGGGTTCCACCGTTACAGCAACGATATTATTTCGCGTGTAACATGGCTCGCTAAATATCAAGTTGTACCGATAAATCCCGAGAGTTGGTGGGTGGGTGGGTGGGTGGGTGGGTATTTGGTAGGTATACCGAAATGGGCCTTGTATGCTCAGCGTGGAAGCTGCGCGCGCGCCCCCGAACAAGGGGAAGCCTTGTGGGAGTGAACACGAGTTCGGAATGCAGTTCTGATTTAATGAGACGCACTGCAGTTTCTTAGAAATAATATCTCTCCCTATACCCTCGCTATAACACGACGATAATAATTTGCTCATTTACTGCGCGGGCGCCGCGCGGTGCATGGCTCATCGCGCATGCGCGGAAGCGTTGAGCGAGTCTCAGGCGCCGGCGCGCCGGACAAAGGGCGAAAATGACGAGTCCTGCAGCCGATAATTGTAATGGCTCGTTGTCGCCGGTCCCTAAGTTGCCGACTGGGGCGTTATCGTCCCGGGTCGCGAGTCCTGCGGGACCTCCGGGATCGGGATCGGTCTAAGTACCGCCTGTAACGAATGCGGCGCTGTAGGTGCGCGCTGATAATTAAAAGACGATACAATAAACCACCTATCATTGGCCATAAAGCTGCACCGCCGATCCGATGAAAGCCACTTAAACCAAGCCCCGCGCAAACGGATCTCCTCGCTGTCCACGTGCACGTCTGACTTTATTCCTCTCCTTCTCTCTCTCTCTCTTTCTCCCTCTCTATCACTCTTTCTCTTTCTCTTTCTCTTTCTCTCTCTTACTCCGTCGCGCGTGTGCTCGACCCGCAATATCATAACCGTTCGTAATGCCGCATTTCTTGGGTTTCTTACGCTCTCGAGTCGGCCCCTCGGGCGATCCACGCCTCGATCTCGAAGACTAACTTCGACCGTGTCACTCGTAATTTGTCTAATTGATCCAGCCTCAGGATCGACTTACATAGCCACGTGGGAATCTGTCCAATCTAATCTATGATCATAGACGTAATTTCCATCAGAGTGATCATCTGAATATGATTTTTCCGACAAAAATCCCCACTTTTGTATCGATATCGTTCTTCTTGAACTTCATTATGTACTATCGTAAAGCTTTTTAGAACCTTTTATAGAAACTGTAATTTATAATCATCTATGAAGCCTTGAAAATTTTTTATTAAAATTCTCTAAATAATAACGAATCATTTTGATCATCTTTGATCTATAAATAATACAGTTGCCCAACCATATTGATCAAATTATAGTTGCCTCAAGATATTATCGTTATGTAAAAAGAGAGAAGATGAGAAAAAGGAACGATTCTAATGGTCAAATTATCAACGATTCAACTTACAGCAGAGTTAATAAAAATTATGATATAAACTAGCGGTTACGATCAATTAAATTAAAATCGGTAGGAGCGCCTATTTCTCTGCATTAATTTCTTTCTCCGATTTCGTGACGTATATTCTCGAGCTGGATGAGAAAATTGTTCGTTTCATCGACGGACATCCACTTAGTAGGTACTTCGGGAGCCGATGAATGAATAGCCATACATATAGATAGACGTCGAAATATCCCGGGAGGACATGTTAAACGAGCATGGTCCTGCCGAGGTACAAGATCGGGATGAGCATGGGGGGTTCGGAGGCGATGTTGCACAGCGCGGTGAAAGTTAAATATTACCAGCGTTGGATTAATTCGAATTGAAATAACGTTAAATCAAATGTTCGCGGATAGGTAACAAGGGGGCGTCGCGACGTTACGGCGTCGAGACACGCACGAAAACCGCCATAACTTTTTTTCTCTACCTCAGTATAAAACTTTCGCTAAGTATATGCCTGCGCCACCTTAGGGGTATTTGGCCATGGATAAAATTTATCATCGACATTTAACCTGCGGTTTTGAATCCTCTGAGTGCAATAACAGATTGCCGGAAACTCCTCGGAGACTCGCTGTATAATTCGTCTGTAAGGTGGTGAAAAAATGGCCGCGGAATAAATAGATGGGTACTTTAAGGATTTTAAAGTGTGCCATAAGTCGATGTATGTATGTACAAAATCAAGTGAAAATGTAAGAAGCCGAAATATAAAATCGTTAGAATTAGTGGAGAAATATAGAAAAATATCGTCATTCAGATAGAAATGTATAGAGAGTCGAAATTTGGAATACTTAGTCCGAGTAAATGTATTGAATTTTATATTCTTCGACTTTGAAACGACGATTTTTAAATCATTTAACGAATTGGATTTTCGCAAATTCGCTTCTAGCTTCCTAACCCAATTTTGCTCATACCAGATTTTGGATTAGAAAATCAACTTCAATCTTTGAACAAAGAAAGAGAGGTTATATCATGATCTCTTTCCGCCTTTCGAGCGCGCCATCTTGCTCACAATCAGTTTATTACATCTTTCACAGATCCTTGAGGTAGAGAAACGCGCGTGTATTGTCCGAATATCACTTTTCACTTCCTATTCCAATTTTTCTGATAACTCATTTTGAATTAAGAAATCAACTTCAATCTTTGAACAAAAAAAAGAGAGGTTACGTCATGATCTTTTCCCGTCTTTCAAGCGCGCCATCTTGAAACCCTGATGATTCACCAGTGGTACACCTGTTCAATGTAGCCTTTATTAATTTTCCAGATCTCTCGGACGTCCCGGAGAACCTCCCGCTGCCAGCACCCGGCTCCGAAAGTCCGCAAGCTTTAAATTACTCCCAAATAGCCTCGGCGGCGGTGGCCGTGTCGCAGAGCGGACAGGACCCCTCGGTTTCCAGCACCGAGACCCTCCTCAGGAACATCCAGGGCCTCCTCGAGGTCGCGGCGGACAACGCGCGGCGGCAGGAGCGCAAGGTCAACCACGAGAAAGGTCAGTGGCAGGGCTTTCTTAAGACCCTCGAGGGCGCTCTCCACAATTTCATTATATTTCAACTATCCCAAAACCACATTAGCAGGAGGCATTGAATATATCGCCCGATCCGAGCTTTTATCCGGGATTCGGAAAGCTCTGTGCCGCACATGTTTCATGATTCATGGCTCCGATCCGATCCGATCCGATCCAATCCAGTCTCCGGACTTTGACAATCTTTTGACCTCTTCTCGCCACCTTTCGAAACTGGTATTGAAACTTATTAGCTATATTATACAGAAATGTATCCAATCCTACATTGCACGGAATATATTAGCAGAAAATTGACGAGATAGCGTGCGGAGTGCGATATGGGATTCGGTAAATCTACCATTTTGATGATCAATGATCTACACCGACTGAATGACGTCAGCGTACGATCTTTAGATTCTATTCTCGTCACCACAATTATATCTATACCTGTATAATTATTTCTCACATGATAGACGTTATGCGAATCCGTCGATGATCGACAGTTTTTTTAAAGTGGCATCACGTGTCTCTCTGAGCTTTGCTACAGTATTTCTCTGAAAAATTTAGGTATGCGAACGAAAGATCTTGAGAATATGATTATGAAAAATCGCATATCTCGTCAGATATACTTTACGTGCACAGGGTATCTGAAGAATTGGATTAGACTTTTATTATTCGCATACATAGTATAACCTGAACGATTAATTTAATGTTAGTGTATAATTTATTGAATAGTTTGTACCTATGTTATACATCCAAGCAGAATAACGCGTATATAGATAAGAAACAGTAATTCACGACGAATAAAGAGGAAAGAGAGAATGAGCGAGAGCGAGAGAGAGAGAGCAAAACTGGATAAAAAATCATTTAGAAAAGCATGAGACTCTGAACGAAAGTCGATCGTGACTCGATAGATAAATCATAAAAAATGAGTCAATTTTTCATTTACCCATAACGAGCTGATCAGATAGGCAAACCATAAGAAAAAGTATAGATATAGAGAATTGATTAAGTTAATTAATATAACCATAAGTCTTAAATCTCGATGTGAAGCATCTGACCATTTTATTGTTACCGATTATTGCGAAATCAACTTATCATGACACACGTAAATAACAGAAATTGGCAACAATAAAATGGCACCGCATGCGTATAAATGTTGCCATTTTAGTCATAAATTATTATTATTATTATCATTATTATTATTATTATTATTACCATACACATAGTTTCATAGATTTTAAAGATTTTGAATTCATTAAGTATCACTGTAACAGGTCTTATATAATAATTATCGTACTTTAACAATAGACATACAGAGTGAGTTTCTTGAAGCGAGCCTTTCGGACTGACGACGGCGAAAGCCGCTGAATCTCAAGACTCACAATCAGAGTCACTTCAAGTGGCACGAAAGGATCGCGTCAAGAGACCCTCAGGGTATATAGAAAAACAAGCACACCTACACGATCATGATATACATACATATAAATTCGATGTCGATACGTAGGTATACATAAATATATATATACATATATATAAATATAAATACAAATATAAATATGAGTAATGAAAATAATAAATGAATTATAAAGACAAGAAGTTCTGAATCGAGTTTAGTCTTTTGCTTGATCAATCACAGCTACGTCGAGTATTGTCGTATGTTTAATAATCATTATTCACAGCTTCTTCAGACGCACTGCATTGATCTAAAATTTACTCACCGCATCTGCCATTGATCATGCAGAACTTAACTTGTGTATAAAAAAATTTGTCACTCATCATTTCAGTTGTCGGGTTACGGTTGCTTTAAAAGTCGTAATCAGCCATATAAAACGTTGAAAAGAAAAGAAAGTTGAAGACTTTGAATTCGTTACAGTCAAGGTTTTCCAAATATTCGATGGAAATTCGGAAAGATTCTTAGAGAATGGAATTGTAGACGCGGTAGACTCGGTGTGTCAGCTGAAAAGGGATCGAAGCGGATTGGTGATAGAACGAACGTCGCGTCGGGGCAAATAGTTTCGAAAGACGGCCGGTGCAGGTACGTTTAAGCCGTTCAAGCAGTGGCATCACGTGTCTCGAAAGACCCAATTTAATACTCGAACGAAGCGGCATCTCGTTTTACACCATATGGTTTTACATACGCGAGCGGCGGTGTCGAGTTACACGGCGTTATGCCTTATTTCACCTCCTCGAACCTCGCGGCCGTCTTTCGCTCCGTCTCGCTGCAGCTTAGAAGACTTTAGAGGCTCTCATTTTCAGCCCACCTTGCGACCGGCGTGACGTGACGGCGGTGCTTCTGCACCCACCACGAGCCAATTCACCCGGGATGACCGGGTGTATTATCGACGACATACGCGTTGCCCTTCTTTGTGCCAAGATGCTCCTTTACTTCACTCCACCCATCCACCACCTTTCCGCAAAAGGACCAAAGTCAGCGCGTCTCTTGTACCCCCCCCTCGCTACATTTCATCCTCGCGTGCCGTATCCGGTTTCAGAAAATACACCCCGCATTGCTCTTTATCTCTTTTGCACCGCGTACCTCTGCGTGTCCCTGGTTTATAAGGTATCTACCTACTCCTTGCAGCAGACGCCATAGGTTGAGGATATCAAACGTCGCATGATCGGAACAGAGGAATATTTATCGACTTCGATATGTATTCGCATATGTAACAGGATATTGTTGGAGACTGATGATCTGCACTGACCACAATCGATACTTGTAATCAGTAATCAGTCATTCGTTTTCTAATACAGTAATTTATTGTCTATACCCAATGCCCACAACTACCTGACATTCAAAGTTCTGAATAATTGTGAAGTAAAATTATTTTTAAGCAGTCATTATATCGATTAAGAGAATTCTGAGATAATAATGTGGTACGAACTCTGATTTATCATCTTCACGGTCGACTTCTGTTAACAGTTTCGATGGCTTATTTCAAAGCAAAGCAAAGTTTAACAACTTTTTCAACCCTTCGCAAAAAGATAGTTTGTCGAAACAGAGCCAAGAATGGACTTCAAGTCAAGCAAAAGCATGTTGGTAATAGAATTACCCATTAGAATGGTAGTATTTTCACTCTGATACTAAGGCATCGTTAACGTACCGCGTGCATGTAAGAAATATGGAATCACCACTTCGCCTTCCTTACATAAGGAGCCAGGAAAAATGCAGGGGGTGGTTATTCTTGACCCCCCGGTTGTCGCCGGTGTTTGGTTCCATTTTTTATTTTTCTTCCTCCTTTTCGAAGAATTTATTCAAGCAGACAATATACGGGTGTGAGGCATGCGTAACTGCGTCCAGGTCGTCGCTGCCGATGGTGATGATGGTGGTGGTGGTGCCGATGCCGGAGTTGCTACTATCTCCGATCTCGGAGATAGCGACGTATGGCGGTAGGTGGATATCGGACGTGGGTGAGCCCGCACACACGCGTGTCTTGGCGATGGGAGAGGCGCCCCGAGGACCAGGGGGCCCCCGGAGGGAATTGAGTTGTAGCCGGGAGTGGAGGATCTTATGTAGATTCCTTGTAGATCGTGCGCCCGATTCGATCGCGATTGGCTACCCGGTACCGGGTTAATTAAAATTGTAGACTCGCCGTGGCTCTCTCTCTCTCCCTCTCCCTCCCTCCCTCTCTCTCTCTTTCACTCTGTGCACTATACGTGTACATACAAACCTGCGTGTCTCTACCTCGCAACTTGCGAGTATCGCGATTTTTGGTCACCGCTTGTGCTCCGCGGAACCGGACTTTATACTCACTAGTTCGATCTCTGCGTTTATCTCGACTCATCGGTCCACCAACCAGGTTCAGCTTATGGTTCAGTCGGAAAAGCGCCGGCGTCTTAGGCGACTTTCGATGTGACTCTGTTTGGCGTGTTCGACTCCTCTACATCTACACTGGACAATAGACCACGATGTCGGGAGAAAGACAAAACACAAGTCTCTCTCTCTCTCTCTCTCTTTCTCTCTCTTTCTCTGTCTATTGCATCAGTGAGTAGAAAATCTAATATTTTTTTGATACACTTTCGTGAAATATTCAAAGTAAGTCTTATCACCAAGGTATTGTCGCCGCAACTGAAAGGGGGGCGGACATCGGAGTCATTTCGGTTCCCGGTTATGAGAAGACAAGGTCGCCGGGGGTCGGCAGTGAATTACCGGTATAAGAGAGGCAGGAAGCCGAAGGAGAGTTCCGTGATCTCGAGGCCGATCAGCAGACGCGTGAGCGAGAGAATAACTTTTACAACCGGACCGCCGAAGCGGCAGCATGGCAGCGTGCATGGCATCAGGATGCAGGATGCAGCAGGACCTCACTCTCTTATAGCCGCAGTTTATATTACACCCGCGTTTGGAGACCGGTTTTTATTGTCTTTAATGTTTACTTTAATTAGTTGCCGCATTGTCTTGGATTTAATTAAGACCGAAATTAGTTTATTAGCCGGGACACACCCTCGCCCGTAAATGCTTCTTGTGTAGATTCAATATCGGAGGCACACATTCGTCTCGGTAAACGGCACTCGCGTGGGTTGTCCTGCAGGTTTCTACTAGGCGCATCACAGGTACCGATATCTATCTACAATAGACTCTGCGGACACACGTCGGATATGCTTGGCACCCATGGGCATTATATGGTGGCGCTTGACGTTAAACATTTTACACTCTTATCCCAAAGTAACGCGGGGTCGAAGAGCGAATTGAACCATCGATGAAAATTCTATCTCTTATTCTAGAAGACAAGACTGAGGTCTTCGATCTTTACAGTATTAGAACAGGTTTGAGCTAGTTGGCACATTTAACCGCACTTCTGAAGCTGTAGATACATAACCTATAAAAGCTGAGTATTTTCGCAATTAGTCCAAGTGTTATGTAATTAGATCCCTCAGTTTTGTGATGGTGTCTTATTGATACATTGATTCTATTCTTCTTTTCAAAAGAACTAATCACGAGAAATCATTACTACACAAGACTTCTTTTGATCGCTTGTAACTTATCGCAACGCGTTATTTTTTTGGATAGGTACCTAAATCCAATATTTACTATCGAGTCTCGAAATCGAATCACGTCGCGTTTCGTTTGTATCATTTATTTGTAGAGACTGAAACCATCCCGATAGATTTAGCTTCCGTTGCTTTCAATGTTATCAGCTTGGCGAAGACAGAATTGAGAGAGAAAGCAATTGGGTGCCAACTAGCTCCGGTGTCAATACCCAATACAGGATTGTTCGCGAATCAAAAATTATGGATTCGAGTACACATGACACGGCCGCGAGAATAACAAAGGCTATGTAAAGTATTAGTTCGTGTACGCGTACACGGAGAGCTATAACGTGTAGATATAAGACCGCATCAATTATATCAGGCTGGTTCCCATTATTAGCTGCCTATAATTTATTACTTTCCATCTTAATAAGCATAATAGTTCCCATGCTATTCTGCATCACCGGGGCTCGTATAACCGCGACCGAGTAGGGTATTATTTGTGCGATGTGTGCGTGTGCGACCTCTGACCCAGAGACAATCGTTAAGGTAGCGCGTTGGGCGGTTGGACTCTGGCAACAACCGGCGGATATTTAATTACCTCCAACGAAACGGGGCGGCCGAGGGGGGCGAACAACGCTCTCGACAGAGGAAGAAACGTTCGCCACGAATTCCGTATGCATGTGCATTATATCTTCCTCCTCCACCTCCTTCTCCACCTCCGCCCCCCAACCTCTATAGTGTGCGTATTTACGCCGTAACCCTAGCGTGAGTCCATCCAGGACGGGCCAGAGATAGAGTGAAAAGAAGTATAAAGATTTCCAGGGTAGAGAGGGGAAGAGCGAGAAAGAGAGAGAGAGAGAGAGAAAGGGGCAGACAACAACGGTACCGCACGTCTGTGTAAAAGGATTCGAGAAATATCCTCCATTTTTTCGTCTCGATCTGTTTTCTTTTATCGAGATGGATTTGGGAAATTGTAGAGAGAAAAGTGCAGCTTGGATGAAACGCGGAATACGAGAGATTAAGACGGAATAGCATCGGTCTTAATTAAACCGATCCGCAGTATGATGTATAATACGATGATTAATTATCCTTTTATAAAATTGAAATCGTTGGGTAAAGTCAAATCGAAAAAGAGCTTTTTTTTAAGTATTTAATTATTTTTCAAGTCGAACTATTCAAGAATAAAAACCATTTCTCTTCCCGTTGCTGAATCTGAAAACTAGAATGTGGAGAGCCGCTGAAAATCTGTGTATATTCCTTCTGAACTAGAGGCAATAAAAACTTTTATTAAAACATCGATGAAATATGAACGCGTGAAACAGAGCGGAACGAATAATCGTAGACTTGGTAAAATCTTTGGGAATAACAAAATTTTAAACAATATTCTTGACAGCATTGAATTTACTTCTGCTGAGTTGAATAGTGAGGCAGAAAATTGCTGTTATACGAGCGCATAAATTCGAATAGGCAGAGGCGAATGTATAGTGTAATTGAAGTAAGACTGAGAATCGGACGTCTACCATATACATATATATATATATATCTACTATACGACAAGTGCGAATGGTGATTCTGATGTTAAAAATGAGAGTTGAAATACCGAAGGAGCAATCCTCGCGGTTAACGCTGTACGGGGCATTATGTTATAGGGGGATCGGAGGCGTTTATTGGCCAGAATACAGAAACTGGTTGTACGGCGAGGCTGGTTGCCTTATTATTTTTGCCCTCCGCGCACTGGCAAGAAGTTAGCCAGTTGAGATCAGCTTAAGAGTTGGGCGAGGAGAAGAGAAGGGAGGAGAGGAGAGGAGAGGAGAGGAGAGGAGAGGATCAGGTATGTCGTCTCAAACGGGGGCCCTCAACGAGGCCAGAAGAGCGCATATACCTCGGTTCGCGTAAAATGAGTAAAAAGAAGAGGTCGCTGAAATAAAAAGGAGGAGAAAATCCGAAGACAATACGATGTTGCCGCGGCCGGTCGCTTGTCGGATACCACCTCGGACCCACGAGCAGGCTCCGGGAGGGCGGCCCGCCGATTGTCAATTAAAGAAACCTCGGGCCTTAGCATATAGCACCACTTAGAAGGCCCACGGCTCGAGCGAGAAGGCGGAGGACTCGCGGGGAGAAGAAAATAAACGCAACGCGGCGCAGCGCAACGCGCGCTTTGCACCCGCGCGGAATTCAAGAGTTTTAACGCGCTAGAGAGAGAGAGCGCGGGAGAAGGAAGGGGCAGGAACCCCGGGAGGATAATAAATTATCCCTAACATGGGAACAACTAGTTGATTATTTACTTAACAATAAAAGAACTCACCCCGTGCAGCCCGCCAGCCTCGCTAAGCTGCAACAGCCACACCGATGTGAGTCCTCCCTCTCTTCTTCTTTTAAATTGACAACGAAACCTCGCAAGGTGTCCTCCTCCGATGTTAACGAAACTGTACCGGGTTGTAGATGAGGTGGAAACCATTCGAAACGAATTTTTTCTCTATTCATGACATTTGAATCGTCACAATAAGGTCGGTTCTTCTATTGTGGCTTCACCACTTCGAACTTGAAGTTCAGAGAGTCGTGATTCTAAATCACTGATCCAAAAACTCTCGCAACCACTTTTGTCACACTAAAGTATCTTCGAATGATTGTCATTTTGAAAAGATATTAGAGAGGGGTTGATTCCACCCTCTCATGAAAACATACATGTCAAGTGTTTTCATCCAACACTGATATGGGACTTCGTTGGAATGCTGATGAACCTGCGACTTCACGCGTGGCTTGTTACTTCCGATTCCGAGGAATGTGAAACACGACCGAGAGTCCCTTCTTGAGCTTTTCACGGAACTCTATACCATTCCGTCCATCGGCGATGATCCGATCATCCGGGCTTCGGAACAGAAACTCTGATCGAGCCTTGCCTGTCGTGTCTGGCAGGCAACGGAAGTCGACGGCGGAAGAGGCAGCCAAACAGTAACTTTGGTAGGTCGCGACTCGTTGAGACCCCAGCATCTCATCTTACCTGCAGAAGACTCGAAGGTGGGTCTGTTTTTCACTTGACTTGGCCTGATCTTTTTTCTTGACCTTTCGTCTCATTCATGGGGTTTGGAAAGGGCGGCTGCATCTGACCCGAAGCCATCTCTCTTAGCCATCTTCAATGTTCTACCTCATTCGTCCTTTTTCCTAGCGGACGAATGACGGCTGCATCAGCTTTCGACTTTTTACTCGATCGTTCTTTGTGACAGTCGATGCTCCTCGCCTCGGCCTGGTGCAACAGATCGGGCTTCGGTGACCGTAAATTCATCAGCCGAAGGAATAAAGTGGTTGGTTATGTGCGATTCCGTCTGAAAGCGACGACGCAGCTCGAAAAGTTGCACTGTAACAAAATCCTCGTTTCTTGTGGCAATAAAAGGCATCGTTAACCACGACACGAACTACAAGTTGCTCTTGTGCATATAATTCCTCCTTCACCCGTAACCCTGTTTTTAACTGTCTGTAAATAACTCCTTTTATTTACCCCTTTTTGATGCCGGTGAGCTGCATAATTAAACGGTAGTTAAAACTCTCCCTGTTGCCAGTCTCGGCTGTGCATGCAAGGTGCTTCTCTTTTATATTAATCAACGCGCACTTTTGCCGAGGGCCACACGCCACGGAGAACGCAAAGTTCCAATTTCTTAAAAATCGCAGTAACACGACCGCAAGTCACGACTGGGAAAATGGATGGAAAAATCCAGCCATCGTTTGGTCTCGAATTCCAATGCCTATTGCAATACTATATACTCACCCACGAAAAGGGCCATCTGGAAGAAGACACGGGCAAAAGAAGCACGCGAGGAGTTTGTGATGATGGAAACAAAAGTGTGCGAGTGAAACTTCCGAATCGGCATCTACTAGTCCATAAAGATCATATCTGTGGGCTGGCAGTTGGGCGTCCTGCGGGTCGTTGTTGAACGCGCGTTGACGTCTTGTTACAATACCAGGTGGATATTTACGATCTAAAAATAAACAAGAAGGTCTGTTCACCACGTCTGCAGTCGTTAGCCGACTGAAATATAAGGGCCATTGCTAGTGTGGGTGATAGTATTCCTGTCTACTCAGCGTGCGCTGTTGTATCATGATCTTTTCCTTCCAAGTATAGTCTGAACCGCCGAAAACTCTTTCGCGAAATCCACCGTAACGTTTCCAAGGAGTGCACATTGACAACACAATCATGTTCTCTCGGGAAGAGCCGGTAATATCGCAGATCGAGATCGAGCATCGCGAGAAGATCGCAGCTGCACCGAGGAAAGCGAATCGCACGATGATGAGAAAATAGCATGATTTGCATCGTAGGAATTGAGGGTATCAATTCGCATTTCCGGTGTCAGCTCGTGTACGAATGCGAGCCATAAGTGGTCGGGACATGCGATTCGAGGACGTCTGGTAGGCACGAAGGCGAGTAAAAGGACTCGCGCGACGCGAAATTTTCGACGTTTCGAAATCGGTCTGGCGAAATCAATAGCTCGCACCTCGTAATTCTGTGATCGTAAGCGGGCGGCCGCCATAACTCGACAGATTACCACCATCGGAAAGGACCTGCTCGAGGATGGCTCGCCGAGGCTATCGGCTGAACCAGAAAATGCTTTTGGCCGTATCGCTCTCCGCGGTCCGAGGCGGAGAGCCGAAGGTTAGCCTTTCAGGAGATAGACATTACCGATATACCACTCGGCGATCGGTAGGTACCTACGGCGAGCGTGCACTGTAGGTATCGGGATTACTAGGTGTCCACACACGCGTGACCGTTCAGCCTATAATTCCGGTTTGACAGACGCTTTTAGTCCGGCTCTAGCTGCACCTATGCAGCCACCTCCCACCTCTTTTAGCCCCGACTGACACAGGCCGCCGCCGTAGTCGCGCTAATATAACTATTTACTCAGTGTTAACACCTCCCCGTATAATAGACCCTGTTTAATATTTGATCGGCTAATGCTTTGATCGAAATCGAGCCTTGTCCCGTGTCTGTAGGACCATATGCCGTCTCCCGTCCTCGACGACGCTATCTTTCGCACGCGCGTGTTCCTGCTTGCTTGCTCGTTCGTGTTTTCTAGACCGCTGACAAGCCGAACAGAAATCAGGAATCAAGAGCGCACTTGACGTGCTAATTGAACGTGAAAACATCGTTAAGCTCAAACAACCGTCGAGCTAGGTATCCGCATGACTCGACGTTTATCTCGGTCTGTACAGTTCGACGCAGCCAACCTTACGGAGTGCGAAATTCCGAAAGACGCAACGAAGCGACAGGCCTAAGTCGGCCATCTCTTCCGAGGATCGCTTTTAACCGATAAGGTAATTAAGAGTGCAGTAAAACGCGTGCTGTCCCAGCGCCGGCGCTGAAACGAACCCAGGGACCATCTGCCGTCCATTTGAGCAACGTACGACAAATATGTACCTACATATCTGTATCACTCGACTGACCACTTACAGCCGACTCTAGGGACGCGGTGAGCCGGGCTGAAAACCACCTGTATCTCTTTAAACGTCAAAGTGTACCTGCTGATAAGCCGGCACATTCTCGTGTTAACAAATGGATTTGTCTATATTACTTATGCACATACGCGAACAGCGGGAACAGTTCAAAGTGGCTGGATATCTGGACAAACGTCGGAACCCGCGTGTGATAAAAGTGTTGATCACTTCCAGCTCTGCAGATTACGGTTTCATTGGATTTTTCACAGGAGTGTATGGATGAATGGATAGCCTAGTCGACAGCGTTTTCCATCAACTCTGGAATACAAGTGTAATCTCAAAAATAAAGTCCATTTGGAACGGTAATCATGATTGAACGAAACTTGAGAAGCCCTTCGAGGGTTGTTTCTTGGGTTCGATATTATAAAGCTGAAAACTTTTCGGCTTTCTTGACATTCGATTGCTGCACTTATCCTGCGGAATAGGCGACCTGCCATAGGGAGCTGGAGAAATGGTCGAGTTACATCGAAAGCCGCTATTCGTTGTAGCGTAATCCTATTTTCGTTAATGGTTAATGGGAGGCAAAGTGGCCAGCGGCCGGAACACCGGCTAAGTCCGTCTTAAACCCGGACCGAACCCTTGTAGACTATTCTATTCTAGGCCAGGGTTATAATCTGCATCGGATAACTATTGGCTTCTACGAGTCGCGTCAACGTCCGAACTTGGAAACATGTTTCCATCCCTTGGCCCTCCGGCTGAGCTGTGCAAGAAACGGCGGACCATGAAAACGGGGAAAATTTTGCAGCTTCCAGAAGCGTGGCGAAGGCATTTCACCGGACTGCTTAACCGGAGTCTGTTTCTGTGATCGTGGTATCCAGCCCTCGTGAAATGACAATTATATTTCAACCCGAAGGGGAGGGAGAACCCTTCGGGAGAAAACGCTTAATTACTATTCAACTATAATATGCAAGGGTAGAAACAATAATATTCTACAACCCTTCGCGAATGCCCCTACCGTCTAGGCAAACACTGCAACATTAGGATTAGCTGGGATTAGGATTTCGGATTTATGAAATTCAAATCCAGGCACGGGAAGTAGCGGAAGCTGAGCTTGAAGATAAGGATCGATTGATCTCAATTCGCGGTCAGCTTTGATCAAGATGCCTCGATGAAGACTGGCTGCACTCGCATTGAGTTCACAAGTACGAAACCAACGACGCCTCACCCTTACCGCTCCTCCCTCCCTTCTCGTTGTAAATTATAAAATAATCCCCCGGTTAATTCCTATCCATAGTTTATTACCGCACTTAATCCATCAGTTAAATTAAATTCATAAATACCTAGCTAGAGTTCCGAGACGTCCCCCCCTCCCCCCCTCTCTCTCTCTCTCACTCTCTCTCTTTCCCTCATTGGAAATACACTTCCACTCAACTCTGTTCTGCTGTGTTTTGCAAGAGGCGTTCCGCGGTACCAAGCAGATGGAAAGTTGGACTCCAGCACGGTAGTTGGCTCCCCTTGATTGAATTATATTAACGTTCGCATTATTAATACCCACAAAGTTATTTATCCTTTAAATCTGGATGGCCATTGATGATGATCAGAGTCGGAAATAATTTCTGTTAAATTCGTTTCAACATTTTCTAAGTTGATTTCACCTGTTCCAATGTGTAAGAAAATTAACATATTATTTCAAAAAGCGTTTCACGCGTGCCCAATATTTATCCAACGAATGTCTTTCCGCCCCCGCGATATTCGAAACACGGAAACCACATTATACCGGCGGAGCGATTGCCGATCTATGCCCCCCCTTGTAGGTACATCCGCCTTATTTATACACGTTGCCGGGCTTCTCTGCGTGTGTGTGTGTGTGTGTGCGAAAACGCACACCAGGCACATCTACACGCGCGATATTTACTCGTGTATAGGCGAATAGCCGCGGGCGGTTCGCCTTGTTGTTTCTGAGGGTGGGCCTCCGGGCTTGCGAATATCTTAGCACGTGGCCTCGCGAATGGCTCGACTTGACTCTGGGCTAAGGACGGTGGTGCAACAGTCGCTAATCAATAATCATGCCCTTCCGATCCACTCACCTTACCTCGCGAATTCGCAGCCGCGTTTTCTTGGCTGGAAAATTATTGGGCCAACCGTTATACCACCCCCTCCCCTCTATCACCACTCCTCGAGTCGTGTATGAAAGTGGAGAATTTTTCATCCGCAATGGAATTTGCCGCGTTTTTAACATCTAATGAGAATCTCCCGACACGTTTTTCAAAGTTTACGACGTGAGACCCGGTCTAATTGAAATAAGAATGATATAGAGTTTGCGAAAGAGCCTGAAAATTAGGGGGACGCGGCGATGGTTCACTTAAGAATCGGATCCCCCGTGTACCAGCCGCAGTGGAAAAGTAACTGCGTGCTTTCGCAGCATCACACATTTTCCCGCATATTAATCCCTGCAACTTTAATGCTCACGACCCCGCAGGCTAATTTCAATACGCACATTTTCCCGCATAATTGATTTACGATTCTTCTCATTCTTCTTCTTCTTCTTCTCGTTATTCTCCCCTCACTTGAAACCTCAAGGTGTTTTTCGACCGTTGAAAATTATCTCAAGGTCGTAAATATGCTGGCTGCACGCGCATTTGCCAGAGTGCATTTGAAATGATAACGCTCGGGAATCGGTCAAGGGGTGGAACGACGAAGGTGTGTAAGTTAAGAAATGGGTAAAGGGGCGTCTGAAGCCGTCGCCACGGAGGTGTGGAAATAAAAATTCACGGGTCGTTGAACAAGGTCGTTCGCTGAGACGATCGTATCCCAATTCCAATCGAGTGAAGAAGGTGGCTTTAGACCGGCAGGCGAGTTGAGAGGCGGAAGGTAGAAGGTGGAACTGGTAAACCGATAGAGTTTTAAGTTCCACGTCTCTAAATCAAGACGCTTTAATTCGGTTTGCGGAAAGGGACGAAGACTCGCCTTTTTCTCCCCCGTTCGATTACCCTTCGGTGCAACGATCCGTCGCCGCCGAGGCTATAATTCGGTCAATTTACTACTCGGCAGTCGATAAAATGACGATTATGGCCTCGTCGCATGAAACTCACTCTCGGGTGCTTTGAATACGGAGAAAAAACAGTCCAGCATCGAGAACCCGCCTCTTATATCCCGCGGAGGATCGCGAGTAACTTCGAAGATGGGTCGAGGGATGAACGAGGGGAAGAAGGAAGGAAGGAAGGAAGGGAGCTCGAGGTAAATTGGAGCCTTGGTGGTTGTGTCCGGTAATTTTGGCCGGCGACCCGGACGTCGACCGGCTTCATTCCGCAGGTTGCACGGCGCAGCTCGATCGGAGAGATTCAATTTGAAACGCCGTTCAACGTAGTTAAAAATCGCGGAGAAAAACGTCGGTTACTGCCAAATTAAACGCGTTCACCAGCTGTTATGCCCACTTTAACCTCGTTATCGATCACCGTCCAGAGTCCCTCCTACCCTCACGCCTCGTTAGACTGCATCCGAGAGGAGACGTCGTTGATTAATTTATTAGGCAGCAGCAGAGCCTGATCCTGGCGGAGGATTTTCGTCGGAGCATCCCTTCGCCAGGTGAAGTGACCCTTCCACTTCGGAACTCGACCTGCACTCTACCTATCTACCAGGGAATAATTCAGTCCGAAGAAGACTGGGTCCAAGATGGAGAAGGTTCGCAGCAGTTAGCACCGGCTGAGGTCAGGTTAATTTGGCAATAACAGTCCTCAATTTCATCGTCGGAGAAATGAAGAGCCGGAGACCCGCAGGACGAGAGATGGGAATGGGAATATCGCACGGTCGACTGGCTCCGTGATTAAATCCAACGGTTCGCGAGCTCGGATCATCGCAGACCGACCAGCCAGTTCAGGGAACCAGAGCAGCTAGGGCGAGCATAGTTACCTCTAATAGAATTATATTAAGACGCGGAGCAGAAGCTGCGCTGCACCGAGCCCTTCTCTCTCTCTCTCTCTCGCTCTCTTCCTCTCCTCGAATCGAGCAATGTATCCATCCCACCGCCTCGACTACCCTCTACCCTTCGGTGTACTCGTCCCTTGGCGAGCACTCTCGAATGTTCCGATTCACCATCAGCCAATGTCCCGTTCCCTTCAAAGACGATCCTTGCCTTGGTGGAAGTCGCTGGGTCCCCGGAGAGCCACTGGGAACCAGATTAGGCATTTCGAATCTCGGAAGATGAGGGTTCCTCGCAAAAGTCCGAAACAATCGGGAGAGAGACGCTATTAGTCGCGTCAAATTGGGCTATTCCAGTCTGCTTCCAGAGTGTGGTGCGAAGGAATTGGGACCGTTGTTGGAATGACGATTAATTTGATGAAAAAAAAATGTAAAGACAACTGTTCATAATGGATTTTTATCACGTTTCAGCCGAACTTAGGATGGACGTACTCAGGGAGAAAGAGGTTAAAGACAGCTTGGAGCGGCAGCTACAAGACGAACAGAAGATCCGTGGTAAGTGCGAATTATACTTCAGACTTTTGACCGCGGTTACATCGATTGGTCCAAACTTCAAGCTGTTGAAACTCCGAACGTTATTAACCTTCGCAATTTTGTGGTAAACTTTCCACAGCACATGTGCACGTTGCTAGCGTTCCGAGTTTTGATCACTCGGAACTTTGACCCGAACCATGATGACCACAAGATTATTCCCTTATTTACACTCTGCAACAATCTGTGCATCGATTATAATATCGGGCTGGCTTCTCGAGACTAGAGGGTTAATTTGGTAACGAACCATGAAGCCGTACGTTTTAAACTAGCTACGCACATCGAGTCTGCCGGTTTAAAGTCCCTCGTATCCTGTTGCCTGACGCTCGAGTCTCTCCTCGTGGAATGAGGCGGGATCACGAGACGGCAAATTCAGGCTCCGCGATCGCTCAACTAAGTTTGTATCAGATGCCACTTCGGAGTATCGAAATAGTCGACGCATCAGTCTTGGCCTCCTACATGCCTTGTGGAATCCAAAGGACCAAAAGGATTCTGATTAAAACTCGACATCGAGATCGCGATACGCTGCAAATGTACATGTGTAACAACGCCGTGTTTGGGGACGCGTCAAGGGTGCGTGGTGAAATATGGGGGTGGACAATGCGTGTCAGATAGGTTGGTACCAGCTTCCCCGATCTTCGATTCTCTCTTCTCGTCTTCGACGTCGAGTTCGCGTTACTCGGGTTCGAAACCGGACGAGCAAAGTACACGCGTTCAAAGATTGATGACGCCACTTTTTACTCCAGGACGATTTTTCACTACAAGATTCTTCCTTTTCATTTTTCACCTCCTCGATCTCTCTCTCTCTCTCTCTCTCACTCTCTCTTCATCCGGTTCGCGGGGTTACAAAAGCCGTTGAAATTCACATCGATTTGAAAAACTTTTCCCGACGATATTGACGTTTCTCTCGTTACTTCCTATTTCGTTGTTTTTTTATTTATGTTTTTCTTCTTTCTTTTTTTCTCTCTCGTCGAACCTTAGAGCGTGCAGCAGCACAGAGACCCTTAATGTCACACTCGCAATCTATATAGTTGCGTTCAGACTCTGTACCTAATATAATATCGTAAAATTGTATTTAAAATGTGACATCGGTCTGACAAGCGGACAATAAAAGGTTTATAAATATGTAAAGTCGAAGATAAGAAAATCCACGGGGTGAAATCCTGCACCACCGCCACCCGCCTTTATTAAAAGACCATTTCAACGAGCCCCGATAATCAATAAATTCAACCCCGACTCCGCCCTTCTAACATCGCAAAGCCGTAGCTCATCGCAGTTGCACATACGCCTTGCTGGACGCGGAAGATTCGACCAATTCGACAGAAACGCGGCTCTTGGCTCTTGGCTCTTGGCTCTTGGCTCTTGGCTCTTCTCCGGCAAAGCTGATACGAACTGCAGCCGATGGAATCGAAGAAATCGCGGAAATCGAGGGAATCGACTGCCTCGCCTCGGTTCTGCACCCTCGCGGTAACGCGAGCCTGGGACAACACCGGTCCATTAGTCAACCAGCTCGGTGTCAATACATGAATATGACAGGCCAGTCACTGAACCCAACCCTAGTGTCTCACGATGTCGAGTAAATAGAGGAAACCGTCCGATCCTGCACGTGCTAGACTCACGAACGCGACACACGTCCTTGCAGCAAGTCTCATCCTTGCGGTTTGTCGTCCCCCTGCCGCCTGCAGGACTCGCTGACATTCGGACATTCGCAAAGCACATCAGCAGTACGAAGGAACCTTACCAGGATTCCTTCTCCTGTATACCTGTAAGTCCTATAAGATCTTGTCCGAAGTCTGCGTCGTATCGTCTTCACAGTTGAATGATCGAGGTCCTGAACCGTACACGTGAACAACACACTGCACATCAAAAACGAGCCTAGGTGGAAGGTGAGAAGCGGTGGGGGTGGTCTCCGAGAATTTTGAAGACGGGAAAAGAAACCACCCTTGTTAGTAACGTCGTTAGTTTGCCGGGGCGAGGAAGGGTGGCGAGAGAGATGAGAGGGAGGGGGAGGAGGAGGAAGAGGAAGAGGCGGGTGACACGGTGTCTCTTACAAGACAGTCATTAGTCGAATGAGAGGAGATATTTTCGAGAGTGTGGGTAAATATCCGTGCGACTCGTTCATCAATCATCTGCAACTTCCAGACGACGTCGAAGACGTCGACACACATACAAGTAAAACCGGAAGATGCACGTCTCTTCCTTTCCTCACGTGTGTGTTATTATACATGTATGTACATCTGCCCGTGAAGGTGTATGTGCATTAAAATACCTATTAAAATACGTAGACGAAGGGCGGGAACATATGAACGCCTGCTCCGGAGCACCGAATAACAAATATCAACTTACGAAGGCTGCTCCTTAAAACTACGGGATCAGAACCTTCGATTCCACGTGTACGACACGCAGCTTTCATGGAAATTAGATCGTCGATGCTTGTATATTGTCAAACACGGTTGTATGCGTTCAATTTTAATTAGCGATATATTTTGATGACAGGGCTTGTTTTCTCGACTTGGCCCTTGGCACGGCGTTAACCTCAAGTTCCATCAATTTAAATGTCCAACTTCGAGACGAAACAACCTCAACATTGACTAGTGGTAGAAACTCCATCGGATTGTCAGCAACAAAACCAAAGTCTGAGGTATGGGGTGAGTCGTAGAGCCTATGTAACCTCTTCAAGAGGCAAACATGAGGGATGGAATGGCTGAGAGAGCAAGGAGGGGGGATATTAGCCTACTTAATAAGCTACTTGGCATTTCGATAAAGGTTGAAAGTCGCAGGGGCGTACGCACGGGGCGAAAGGGGGATTTATTGTGTCTTCTGCTAGGTGAAGCCGCGTTTCGTCTTTCGGAACAATATATAAGGCGACCTTTATCACCCAGACGTACAAGCTTTTACTGCCAAGGGGTTCTCAGGCGACATCCAACTGACAACGATTGCCTGTTCCGGGTATCGATCAGCCCGTTTCTAGCGGAAATTGTCTGACATCACCTTCTGCATCTCGAGCGTGTGGTGCAGCTGTGGTGTGCATACAAGCATCAGTGAGACGGTATTGATCGAAACTGAGCACATAACTCTAGATTACAGAGACGATCAAGGGGGCGAAGGGGATTAACGTTTGATACGCGATGTTAATCAGGTTTACGACTCGAAGAACGAGTCGGGATGTATTCCATATACCGTTTTCCTCTCCTAATTTAGTAAATGTTTAAGTCTAAAAACGAGCGTAAAAATATACATCTTACGAAACTTATCCCGCGTATATACGAGTATATGTATATGTATGGATGATACGCAGGAAGGAATTAGTGTTTTCACGGTTTCGGTTATGCAGCCTCTCGCATACTTCCGCGTTTCTTTTTTAAATCTATATAAACTCAAAGTTCGTTTACGTAGCCTTCTTACAGCTGGCAGTCAAATTATGGCCTAAAGCAAGCCGAAAATTACACCCGACGATGGATATTGACGGAACGCAACGCAGCCGCAAGAAAAAAAAGAAAAAAAAAGAAAAGAAAGGAAAACAGAAGTTAACGGAAGAAAGGAGAGACAAACTTGTGGTTACTGAATCGTAACACAGCTCAACAATCAGGTCTGGGTATAATTCTGACCTCTTCAATCATCAGACTGCACTGACAATCCTTCTTATCAGCAGAATTACGAGTGATGATGAAATTTGGCAGAACCGAACGAGACGACGTGAATCTTCGCAGGTGGCGGAAACGCAGAAAAACGTTTCAGCGACAAAGGTTAAGGAACGAAAAGCGATGACTTGCGGTAGCGAACGAGGGCCGTTGACGTCTTGATTCGAAGCTTGGTTCTTACGTCGAAAATCCAGGGGGAAACCGGGGGGCGTGGCGGTGTTCTCGATGGGATTTGTTTAAGGCTGGTATAACCCCGCAAGAAAAGCAAACAATTTTTTGGCCATTTGACGTCAGGCGGACCTCTTCGACCTCTTTTAAACGAGTTGGGGAAAATTTTTATCCTGTATGTGCTGTAGACTCCTCGGCGACGACGCGACGCGACGTTGGTATTTATCATCTCGCACCGACTCGAACGATAATATTAATATTATAAACCCGGCAACAACGTGCCTTCGATATCATAATAAATAGGCAAACTTCGAAACCGACCTCGGAGTTTCCCGCGCAGCCGAGTAACGCCCTATAGTCTATCGCCACCTCTGGACACGATCCAAAACCGGATGTTCTGGCCGCCCGCCTCTGTCTATAAGGAAAAAAATTTCACTCCTACAACTACCGGGGCCAGATGCTGGTGCCCGCATTTGGTACGGGTATTGTTTCACTCCTGGAACGAATCCTGGAAGTCATTGATGCTCACTTAAGGATGCATCGACACTGTCCATAGCCGTGATACGGCCGACAACTTTTTATGGATTCTGCACGTTTTTGGAAAAAAAATCGCAGTGACCGGTGAGCTGATATCGTTGTATGTCGGAAGTCGTCGATTTTTAGTCGCGTAGAGAATTGGTCGAACGACTAGAAGCCGGGAGAAGCGACTGGGGTTGCGGAAAGAGATTTATACGACCCTCCCCCAAAGCGGGTTCGCTCGCGAATTAGCCAAGCTGTGACGCCAGGATCGAGTGTCGGAGTAATTGGGCCTCGGGGGACCTGCGGCGCCCGCTTTTCCCCTCGCCGTCAACCTGCGACGCCATTTCTCGAACCTGGACGCGACGCACCGCCGAGCATCGTCGGACCGTGATTATTAATCCGCCTGGAAAGAGTTGAGAAAAAAAAAATATCACAGAATTTCAGAAACAGATTAGCAAAGATAAAACCCTCTTAGATTATCTTAGCCTCAGGATAGTTGAAAACTGCAGATAACTTCTCAGGCTAGACACTGCGATGCAACGCTTGCACTGTTGGCTTGCAAATTGATGGTGACAAAATATTTAATTATAATTCCTCTCGCCAAGATCGAACTATATTCTAAATAAAAATGAAAAGATTTTTAACCACGTATTTCTGCAGTGTTTTTCAAATACTCCGAGTTCAATTGGAACAAATTACAGGGTTCGATATATGATACAAGATTTAAACTTTTTATCAGAAATAAGTTGACATTGGCAACATTTGTTGTGACACAACACAGAGGAAGACGAGTACTTAGCTGCGCGTTGAAGAGACTGAGAAAAATCCATTTCATCTGGCTTTTGAGTAGGAAATTTTTTTTTCTCTATCGGTAAAGAATCATCCTGGATAATGGAGGGGGGGGATTAACTTCGACTCTGACACCTTTTTCCCAGACAAATAACGCACGTTTTATATGGCCAAGAGCATTACACTGTATCGTCATACATAGTGTATTCCTCAATTTCCAATGAGTCGGAATAGGAAATGAAACGCCGTTGAAGCATGTCGACAAAGGGGATGTAACGCCGAGCAGGCAGAGCAGAGCGGCGCTTCGGCTTCGGTCGAGTATGAACCTCCTAATGTTCACACGCGACGGTCATCGGCGTGACTTTGTTTCGCGACCAGCACCCCCGAGCACCCCGCAGCCCAACGAAAGGGTTCAATGAATCAGAATACGGCACGTAGGTACCTACCCACCTACGTGCCCACCTCGCCTATCCTGCAGCGGCCTGTCGTCGCCGCGCCTACCTTCGCACCTACAAAGCGAGCGTGTTTACAAAGGCCTTCTTCCGCGAATTTGCATTGGGGGGCGGGGGTGTCCAGTCCTCTCGCGCCTCCGAGCTTCGCCACCGTTTCGTGCCAGCCTGCCGACAGCTTACTTCAAAGAGTCGCGACGCCGCCCCCCACCCCCACCACCGAGTCTCTTTACCTCGGCGAAACTCACCCTCGAAGGGTTGTCAACCCGTCGCAACCGCGACCCTCTCTCGTTCTGTGCTTCACGATGATCATCTCTACTGCAGAAATGTCACTGCGATGCCTGGGATTAGGTAGGCGGAAAGGAACTTCGAAAAATGGCAAAATAAAACTATCTTAGCCTATTATTTTAAAGTTGGAATTTCACATTTTCTGCATTCAAAAAACGAAACTTCCGACTGTAAATACTTTGCTAAATCTCGTACATTTCGAAAATGTTA
This sequence comes from Diprion similis, assembly GCF_021155765.1. Classification (NCBI taxonomy): domain Eukaryota; kingdom Metazoa; phylum Arthropoda; class Insecta; order Hymenoptera; family Diprionidae; genus Diprion; species Diprion similis. The sequence continues at coordinate 24,111,911 of NC_060110.1, forward strand.
CTTCAAAGTTCAGAGGACTTTATTTTCCAATGCTACTGTTCAACCGAACAAGAATTCTGTGTTTTGAGTTTTCGCAAGGTTCCACATTCTCAGCTATAACTTTCTCAGTTTTTGGAATTTGCCGCTTGTCAAGCCACGAAAATAAAGCTGAAGGATTCCACTATAACGATACGAAAAAAAAAAAATACAAGCAAGTACGTTTAACGGGAGCGAGTTAGGAACACTGCACCAGCATTCCGGGAGCCTGTAGAATGAATTTCCGGCAAGCGTTCATGTTTCTTACGGTGTTAATCGGCCGCATCGTTTCGGCGCAGGTCCGATGGCAGCATCAGAACAAGGAGCTGAAGTACAAAGCATGCAAGGGAAGCTGACACGGCCGGGGTCAACGGGCGATGGCGGTGCGGTCACTTTGCGAACTAAGCTGGCTTTGCTCTCAGTGTTTAATTAAGTTCAGGGATGTTACGGGTGTCGCTGAACACTCGCCTCTCGACCGGACGCCCCGCGCCTCTGCGGTCACCTGGGCGTCGTCGTCTGCGTGAGGAACTCGAGCTGTGCAGGGCGCGAAGAAAAACAGAGATCGAACATTCCCTTGCGGAGAAAAGCTCTCGGCGCGAGCTTTTGCTCACAAAGGCTTCTCCGCTCGCTTGCAGGTGTCATCACGGCTTGCTGGATCATCGACTCACGATCAAGCGCCCGATGGATCGGCACACACTTATAGATCCGCCTGCGTACGCATGATGCCTACTTCTCCGGCCTGGCTTGATGCTGCGTACCTGCCTGATGACGCCCCTCTCTCTTTACATCCTTATGTAAAAATAGAACGTAGGTACTTCGACGCCTGATACAGAGCCGCGAATTACCCACGCTTCGACCGGCTCCTCCACTCGCCGACGGTAATCACTGGTCAACCGAGAAAATGAACCTGGCACGATCCGGCTTAAGGCCGCGCTCGGGACTCCGTTACCGACAACATTACGAATTCATAACAATTCAGGGATTGTTGGACCGTCTCAGAATCCCACAAAAGTGAAAGCAAATTATTTAAAAATACTCTTTGAACGAATTTTTATTGTTATACTAAGATTCGAAAATTATCGTTGGTCTGACATCAATTCATAGTGTCCAATGGTCCTGAAGATGTCCTAGAATTCTGCTAGTGTCCTGAAAATATTCTAGTTTTAATGAATTTGTTACGGATTTTTTAATAGACAACGTGCTGAACGTCTGAGTAACTGTCGGTCTTCAACTCTTCAGCGAGGGTCCTGACAGCGGTTTATCGATAAATGGCAGGTGCAGGTGCAAAAGTTGAGATTGCGAGGAATCGCGGCATCCGGAGATGCAGAGAAGAGAATTTGCGAGCGTAAGCCAGGGTGCGGATAGGTTGGAGGCGGATGATAGGGATGGTTTTCAGCGGATCGCTGCGCGCGCATATTCTGATATAATATTTCCGACGAACACGCTGGTAGCGGGGGGCGGACTCCGCACCCCGCTGAAAAATAAACCGTCATGTGAAACGTAGCGAAAAATGAAATTTCAAAGCTTATTCTCATGCAACGTGAAATACGTGAAAAACGACGTCTAATCTCCCTTCATCCGCAGCCAGCCAGGCAAGAATCGGCGCGCATGATGAAAGAGAACTTGCTGCTGCAGGTATTGCCAGAGTTTCTCTTAAATTGATACGAATTTCATGAGTGCGCTGGCAAACGAGCGAGAGATGAAGACAAAAGAGAATAAAGGAGATACATGCTCATGTAATATCGTCAGGCGATTCTTAACCTAATTTGAGAAAGGCATTGTAGCGTAAACGTGTGTATATAGGTATAATAAATACTAAAGGTATTACTGTACCTTAGGGTGGTCCTTAAAAAGGTAATTCTTTAGTTTCGACCTGCATATCTCGCAAATTAACTTCAGATAATTCGAAAACAATTTCCTAATTTTTCAGATTTTTATCTCAATTCTGACTCGTGTCTCAAAGAGAGTGGATTCCATTTAACCCTTTTGGGGCACATCAAATCGATCGACCAGATTTTCATGAAATTTGGTATTGGGGAGTTTCTTGCGTCACTAATTACGAAGCTGAACTCGAAATTTGACAATTTGAAATGACGGTTTCAAGATGCTGGAGTGAAATACAAAAAGTCATTTGCTTTCGATAAAACTCGGTACTCCGGAGTTTTTGAGGTCACTGATTACGAATCTGAATTGAAATTAAAAAATTCAAAATAGTAGATCCAATACAACAATATCAAGTGACTCTTAGGGTTTTGGTTCAGATATTTGGTGTTGTTAGATACGTCAGTTTGAATTTCCACATTTGGAGTTCAGATTCGTAATTAATGACCCAAAAAAACTCTTCTATACCAAATTTCATCAAAATCCGTTCGGTAGATTCAATGTGCCCCTGAAAGTGTTGGATGGGGATAAAAATCTGAAAAATCGGGAATTATTTTTGAATTATATGAAGTCGATTGGGAAGCGAGTCGGTCGAAATCCAAAAATGATCTTTTCAAGGACCACCCCCACTGTGCACGTATTCCCGTATATATTATCACCAGGGAATATACACCTCCGGAGGAATGTAGTTTGGTAGCGATAAGCTAGTTACCCTCGCGTCACGCTTCAAAGCTCAAATATTTAGAATGCCCTAGGCAGCGTTGTTGCGAAGCGAAAATCTATCTATCCACACAATGTGCCGTCCAACTATACGTGTAGATACATTCGCACACATGCAAAAAACACACCGTTGCACTGAAAATTATACCTATTTCTCCATACGTACATATATGTTCATGATGGTTATGCGATTTACTGTCATGCCATGAGTCTGGGATAATTCCTCCATAACTGAGCAAGTAATAGCTAGAAACTAATAGAAAGAATTGCACTCACTATCGGCATAACTAACAATAAGTCAGGTGGCGACATGCTCCGGTAAAGAGATCTGCAATTTCGTCTAACAATCAGTGGTATAATAAGCGCAGTTGCGTTAGATCTGCTCTACAACTGCGAGCGAGGGAAAGTCTTAAGTGGACCAATTTTCGTCGAGCCATTCGTCGTTCGTAAAACGGAATTATTTTTCCACCGCGCTCGTAATAAGAGTGTCGAAACATGCGTGCGACGGTTGAAACTATCGACGGTGCGAGGTTGCACAATCATGATCATCCGTGGCAGTTGTTGCTTTGCTTCGATACGAATCGACCTCAACGAACCACATGTGGAAGGTGTTCAAAGGATTCGGAGGTCGGATCAGTACACCGAGATAAAAAAGTCATTGAATCAACTCTATCGTACGTTCATGGATGGCGAAATGAAGATATATGTCAGCCAATTCAAGATCTATTGGTCTAACAAAATGTTGAGTAACTAATTTCGAATCGACACACATTTGGTTGATTCAACGACTTTTTTTCTTAATCAGTGTATCTACATATGACGACGTGTCTCGAGCCACAAGGAACCGGAGGTAGCTAATGCTCGAGCTACAAGACGGCATCCGGACTTCGCCGGAGGCCTGAAATTGCCCGGAATTAGTACGGTGTAAATAGGTGAAATCACACAGACGGTATAATAAAGGGGGTGGGTGGGGGTAGGTAACCGGTCATTAGCGATGTCGACGCACGGTGTCAGTGTCGACGGGTGGCACGACGGGTGGCAACCAACCGGCGAACCGCCGTCACGGCAGGGAATCACGCTAGCCGCCGGTTGTCATTACCTGCATCACCTACGACGAGTTGGCCGCGTCCCACCATCAAAAATAGACGCCCCGCCGTCCATTAGCGGCGACTAGTCCTAGTAGCGGAGGGCGCGTGCCTCGTCCTTTCCTTCGGGAAGATCTTTCGTGGCGAGGCGAGGAGGTTGGGGGTTGGGGGTTGGTAAGACGCGTCTCTGGGAATGGCCGGGTTCGGTGGATACGCGTAAAACATTGAGGTTTGTACCCACTTCCCTCGGAGCGAGAAGCTCGAGCTGGCTTTCTATTATGCATGCCACCCTTATTGGCAGTAAACGGGCTTACGCAGCCCTCGGTGTCCCCTTCGCATCGACGAGCCTGCACGCCGCTAACCCCTGCATCTCCTACACCGCGTCAACCATTTCGCTCGAAATTACGACCGTAGACATATTTCTAATTATTACCATTGCCGACGAGGCTGAGGATGGGTTATTCGAGTGCAGATGGGGCTGCTCGAATCCCGTATATATACCTACGTGTATATCGTGGTGTGCAAGTGGCTACACCTGCCATAAGGTTTAACGCCTCTGTTCGAGAGGGGCGAAGAAACTGATGAAACGGATGAAACTGATTTCACAAACGAGGAGCTAACGGGACGTGCACGTATAGCCTGATCCCAGATCATCATGAAAGCCCTGCACTGGCTGAATGCAGGTAGTAGAGAGCAATTTCGCTCGGCCATGATCGTCAACAGTCATCAGCAGTCATGGACGATCATCAACGGCTCGTTCCGGGTAATGGTTATGCCACGTGTCGAGTTTGGGCTGTAATCGTTCGGCACCGATTGTCCAAATGATCGGTTTGGCGGTCGAGTTCCAAGCCCTGGCCGCGTTATGACGCGCTTGACGAATTCGACCGTGGTTTAAATTACACACACCATGCGAAGCATCCGAGAGCGATGCGACAATCCTGATCAACGACGCGGCGTTATTCAGGATCGCCAGGATTTCGGCCGAGACGTCGAGACCTCTTCGTCGGAATATCTTGCCCCTCCGAACATTTAAGGCATTTCGAGAAGAAGGGGGCGTAAGACGGTGAGCTAAGATGTTCGCGGTTTCTCCAAACCCACCGAGCCCGGGTCCCTATCCGTAATTACGTCGACCGCAAGTGAGTCCACGGCGCCGAGGTTACAGCCGAGGGTGGTCGGTATTACAAATACGTGCGGATGCTCCATTTTTTCACTAAACTCGACAGTTTCGACGTCAACAAAGAATTAATTCCGATGCTTGGATCCGGAAAAGACTCCTCCGGGATGTGGGCCATTGCGCACCCTGTCACCTTGGCGTGGATGTAATAAGGATAGAGGATTTACCGGGAGTCCGTACCATCGGCAACTTCCACATGTATACTTTAGCGTGGGTTTAGTTTCGGGACTCCTCGTTCCGGAGAGGCATAATATTGAATTAGTAATACCTAAGGTCTTACGAAAGGGTCTTGTAAACTATAATTGCATTAATTGCGGTGATATTTTGGGCTCAGGTGGTGGGCGCCTCGTCCTGGCGCGGTTATGGCCGCCATTACCGTTCCTACTTCTCTCCGTCTCTCTCGTGCTCTCGCTCTCGATCAAATTATCCGGGCGCCACGCCACCGCCGCACTGTTTCTCTTATTAATTATTCAAAAATTTCAAAATTTACTACTACTCGAGAAGCTCTCTCCCTCCCTCCCACTCTCGCTTTCGTTCGGCCGCCCCTCGAATCAGGAGGTTGATACTTTCTTTTGCTGCGGCTTGCGGAGGAAGAGATGGGGCATAAAAATGAATGAATAAACAGCGTAATAAGGGCGCGAAGTGTTCGCTGGAGAAAGGGAAAGGCCATATTCTTCGGTAAGTGCGGAGCGACAAATACCTCGCAATTTTCTAAATGGTCTCTCATCTTCACTCGCGTATTCAGAACGCGCGCTGCCCGCAAGTGTGCGTATCCTCCACGTTTTCTAACACACTCGGTTCCTCCTCCTCCTCCTCCTCCTCCTCCTCCTCCTCCTCCTCCAGGAATGCCAGGATCGATTATCGCCAGCCTTGCATATCGATACACTCCTCCCTGCCATACATCATGCCAAGCATACACAAGGGTATGCGGTTTGCCCCGCACATACAAAGCCTTGGTACATATGTGCGCACGCACGCACGCACGCACACTCACGAATGCACGCGGATAAATACGGGCGCGGATCCAGGGTCCTGTGTTCGTGTATCTGATGTTCTATCCGCACGTTTGCGATACGTGTAAATACACACAGTGTGCAGAGCAGCTTCCGGTGTGTGCCGCAAACTAATGACACCGCCAACCTCATGCTTCGAATATCATCGCCGCGATATTGCCCTCGTGAGATTAATGTTTTATTATAATGTCTATCGCTAGATCGCGGTGCAGGCTCGCTCTTCTATTATTATGGCTGACCGGAATAATTTTACGACTTGTGGATAATAATGAAAAGCACCGCAGAGTGTCGATCCTGCATGTGGTCAAGTGCCGAGGGGGAAGGGGGGGGGGGGGGGGCAATTAACGTCGCGAAAAGTCCAAACATCACTGAACCTACACATTTCATCGATGAGGCAAAAAAAATCCACAAGGATTCCAAGAATCGGATGCAAAACGTGATCCTCCGATAATTTGGCACTCGGTCGATTCGCGGTGTTCGTGCATATTGAACGAGTGTAGCAGGAAACGTGGACGTTCGTCTGCAGGGTTTGCAACGAGGCAGAGGCACGGCCGATGCAGCCCTCCTGGACTCTCGCTTATTGTTCACGTTAATTGATGCGTTATGTTTGATGCCGTTGTGATAGCCATTGTACGCGGGGTGTCCACTGATAACTGAGTTACCGACTGCGGCTAGCAGAGTGCACTCAAACCTAATTATCTCGTACCCGGTCTGGCACCACCATGGCCATGGCACCCGATTCTGCCCCAAACCCGTCGCCGCGCTGATAAAACCTGTCCTTTTTCCCCCGAACAACGCGACGATATTTTTCATCCAGGAAAAGATGGAAGCTGGGTAATTAAGTGGAAGTGAAAATCATCGTTCCAATTGACCATGTATAAAGATGTTTCTTATTTAACCAACTGCCGTGAGACGATTCTGGGATCTTCGAGAATTCGAAATTCTCTTGGACTGCTGGTCTCTTGCCTTTGAGGCCCCGTTTGGTGGAAGAAACGTGAGCGAGGCGAGGTCGAGGAGCGTTTGGTCCCGTTTCATCGACCACTGTGGTGTCTAGTTACTTCATTACAACGGGCGCCAGCGGAGGGTGTTACGCTGGTGGAGAGAGATGGGGACGGAGGGACGGAGCTCGACCAACCGACCAGTGGTCACTTGCATGTATAATACATAGATACCAACACACATAGACCAGAGCTCCACAAAGCCCCGTAATTAAACTCCGCGGAGGAGCGTCTTAGATGCAAAACATACTTAGTAAGGCGAGCCTCGCCACTCTCGGTCGGCCGATCCCCGTCCTTTCCAAGTACGCCACAGACGAGCAAAGCTCCGGTGGATGGACGCCCTTTGGCCCTCCGCTCGTCCGACCTTCTGCTTATCTGTATGTGCTTCTCTTGGAAGCTTGAACCCAGGCTGATGGGGTTTTCCAACCCGAAAAGTACGCACGTGGCACCGACAAGTTTCATGTTCACTTCGGATCACCTTCCCACTTGCGCCTGCCAGCTTGCGTCATGGTCACCGACTTGATTCAACATCCGGCAATCGTTGAGGACACATTTAACGAAGGTGTAAATAGTAGCGTCTTCCATTACTTAGTGACCCTCTGGCCATAGCTCGAATGAACATGGCTTGCCAATTACGATGCGAATGAAGTGGCGATAACATGCCGTATCGGAAATTCGGGAATAAAACGTTGATGCGAGTTCGTGCCGAGGGGCGATAACATTTGGCATTTATTTAACCTAATAGAGATAGATCATATGGATTGGAAAAACGAAACGCGTGCACCGGAAGGTGCTATATATGGGATTGAGTCGTCCAAAAGTGAAAGGCACGTAATATACACACATGACGTATGGTTTTAGTCGGTTGCAGCCGCATCGAGGGTTGTGCCACCCCCGGTAGGAGGAGACCAATAAAGTAATGGACACAGGAGCGTAGACACCTTCTTTCTCTAATGTCTGTGTAAATAATGCGCCGTGGTTCTCACGGCTTTTTTGGCTGCTGGCTATCAGGATTCGGTGTTTGGAAGGAGGCAATGAACATCCGTCATCTTGTTACTCCCCTTATCATTCGCCACTCGCTGTTATGTCGATTCGAAGGGGGTTTTGATCTCAACGATTTTCGCGATCATCTCCTCGCCACAACCACCCTCGACTCGATGGTCCTTCTCGGTTGGCTATCGCTGTTTGTAATTACTCAGCTGTTAACGAGATGCCACCCGAGAGCGAGAGGCCGTGATGGATCACCCGCGACGATGCCCATCTCGCTTTCCGCTTCTCTGGCGATCCTGTGCACGCCAACCCCGACGGACGATCTCGTCGATCGAATCGCCTCGAGGCACTCGCCCGCGTTAAGCTCACCTTCGACTGTCAACCGGACTAAGTTCCACCTCGATATTCATCGCTGCACGAATCTCTTTTAGGTATGTGGTCCTGCAGACGTTGGTACTCGAACATTGGATGTCTCCTCACTTTCCATTGTACGGTTGACACTAAACGACTCAATTTTCATAACAGACATTCCAGTGACGCGGGAGGGAGAGTCTTGAATTTTCTCAAAATCAATTTCTTGCGCGTGTTTCGGTCCCAGGATGTGGACTTAAAAGGGAGGTGGTTTCGATTGGGTGGCGAGGTGCACCCTTCCTCGACCGTTAATTGTTGGCAAATATTAATGCCAGCCCACCTAACTGTGTGCTTCGGTGCCGAAAACGGGGCGATTCAAAGACTGGAAAATCCTTCGGCCGGGTGAACCGGTTAGACTTGAGAGCAAATAATAATGCCTGGATGGTTGGGCGCGTGTCGGTGGGGTGAAAGGGGCGCCGCTCGCGAACTGATTGAAATTTGGAAACTCGCTTTGACACAATTACTCGACCCGCGTAGCCCGATTCCTTAACCGAAAATATCCCCGCACCTATTGCACACACATACACACACACACACACACTACATCACGACTCACCGTGCTTACAATATTAAGTCTTGGCGCGCTCTCAACGCCCGCGGCTTCCTTCCCTCCACCCCGATTACTTCGAGGATGAATTCATCCAGGTGACACAAACGCGTTTGTAATTCTAGAAGCGCCGCTCATGCGGCAGCTCATGCGTCCACACATCTGTTCTTACTTCTGTACCTACTCATTCACATTCATGGAATTCCGGTAATGCCTATTGAAGTGAACTTTCGTTCCACCGTCACAAGTCAACCTGTGCACGACTTTGTTCGATGCAATCAAGTAGGTATCCAACCCATTTCGAAAAACTTGTCACCCACTTCAGCATGGCAGACGGACATTTGGTTCTTGGCAAAAAATTTGATACAGAGAGGTGTAGATGACCGTTGGAGGATCATCCAGCTCAACCTACCGACCACCAATCACACGAGACGTTGTTAGTATAAGGAATTTGGAGTGTCTAAAGAGAATTAGTAGGCGGATGTGACAGCAGCAAAGTTAGTTGGCCAAAATCATCGACGAGTAAGTCCGGGGGCGAGATTCGTGGAACCCCGATAGTTTCTCGGAGGTCCGAAGGAACATATCGGAGGCTTCTTATAGGCATTTAAGGGGCTTCGTTTTATAGCGTTCGCCGGTCATTTTTTCAATCCGCATCCACCGCTGGACGGCGCGCGATGCGGTGGGTCGGTTGATCTTTCTCTCACCAGACCGCAAGAGGTCGGCAGCTATGACATGCCGGTGTGTGCACAGCGCACACAGTGACTGCAGGACGGTTGTCTGTGAGACCATGGCATGGCGAGGAGGGCGGGAGGGGGGGGGGAGACAAAGAGCGAAAGAACGTCTTTGGAATATGAAAATTCGAGTCCGGCTCCCCCTCCCTCCTACGGCACGGTCGTATTCTCTTTGCTGGAAGTTTAATGCGCCAATCTGGGGTGAGATAAAGAGCGGGGCAAACAAATGTGAAAGAGAATTCCATAGCGGATAGAGTCGATCCCGCTCGGGCCTCTCGGCGCAACCCATTACATTGTATAAACATAAAACCGCAGAGGTCCTGCAGCCAGTTGCAATGTGGTTTTTCATCTCTGGTGTAGCATTGCACCCCGACTGACTGGTTGGGGCTCGATTTAGTCAAAGGACCTCGGACGGACCCTGCAGCGCGGTGCTCGCGTCTCCGAAACAATCAAATTCGCATTCAACAACGCGGTCTTTTGATCTTTTGATCTACAAACCGACACTAGTCGGAGATAATCGTGGAACAAGTCTCTCGCTTCTGCGACATTACGGATCCTCTTTACTGTGGCAGGTCTAGCGGACGTTTTTCTCGTGCAGGTATCAAAGGCAGACACTTCAAAAGGCTCTGTCACGCTGCTGGTATGCCGTCGATGTCTCCGAGCCGCATTTTTCTTATCTTTAAATATACGCACGTAATCCCTGGGTTTTGAAGCCCGTTGGTACGGAGGAAGCGGCGAATACCGAACGGTTGCAACGGGCGCAGGGAGGACACGATGTGTATACTGTGTACTATATCTGTATAGAATATATACGTATATCGGTATCTTCGCAAGCCATTAAATATTGCACAAGTTCCCTCTTTCTCCCTTTCTGCAAAGAAGAATTACGTTCTTTGCATATTGGGATTAAAAGGCAAACAGTCCGCCTCGAATCGCGGTACTGGAGGGACGGGGGTTGGGGCGGATCCATTGCTCGTTGAAAGGAAATTTATGGGAATTAATATTGGCTCCCTGGGGTGGAGCCCGAGGAATGGAGGAATTCGACTTTTCTTCACGTATGAAAGGAATTAGTTTAAGAATTTAATTCCTTCGTCTCTGTTTCCAGGCTTTACTGCGCCTTACTTCACAGTCCCACATGCATTTGATACACCCTCTTACCTCTCGGGACACACAGAGCGCGGCATAAAGAGGACTTGAGAAACGCATTCAAATATCTAACAACACAGAGCTCGATCAATATTTCCGGATTGTCACTGACTGCTGAAAAGCTTGTACATATGTACCTAGAAATTATTGTATTCGTGTACGTACGTATTTGCATGTATTTGTACATGTATAATCTCTATTCTGAGGTAGCGAAATTACAAATCCAATTTGCCTCGTCTCTGCCGTGGAGAATGTTATTATTTTTACTTGTTCAAATTTGCCTTCAATTTATTTTCCTTGCCTTGGCTCAAGCCTCATAATGCTTCCGCACAGCCAATCCTTTCAATTTTCAATTTCATTTCTTCTCCTCTCGCCTTGTACAAAGGCACGGTGCACACGCACCTACAAACAAACACACACAAACACACACACGCACAGCCAGCGGCTGCATAGGTACAATTTTTAACCTTCCCAACGCACGCGGAGTAAAAATAAAATTATTAGAGAGACAGAGAGGCAAAAAGAAGAGACGAAAAACTTCTTCACCGTAGCTGCCATAGCTCGTGTGCTGTCGGCCCCTTTATACATGTAATACAAATATGTGTATGCGGGGTACCTCGACGATATGTTTATTTAGCTGAAAGCTGAGGATCTTCTCCCATCCAAGTCCCCACATATCCCACTGGCAAATATAATAGATATGCACACGCTCGGTTATACCGGGCGGCAGACGAGCGACTCCTTCGACGACACCTCGCTGTTTTCCAACCCCGATCTACCGCAAAAACACTCCTCGACTTCAGACGCTCCACGCATTTCCTTACAGGCCGAGCACCCAGTATAGAGAAAGAAACTGAAAAAGCTCTGAGCTCTTCGAAGATGTTCGGTTTCCATGGCGGCACGTCACGCGGCCAGAGGAGGACCGGAAACTGGAAAAATGACAAAATGGGAAAAGGGAAGAACGGGAAGAACGGGAATCGGCGGCGCCCCGCGGCTTGCGGCCCGGGAGTGTTTTAGCTTATCGCGTTTACGCGTTTAATACCTCCCGTCGGGCCTCGCTCCTCCCCTGGGGGACATGCGAGCACTTAATGCTGACTTTTTTCCCACTGTGAATACGTCCATATCTATTTATGGACGTATCGTGTACGCCTGTCCAGCTTCGCTGTGTGTTGAACCTACTTTGCGCCTGGCTGTAGGTACGAGCATTTTCACTCGCCCAGCTGCACACGATTCGCTTCTCTGTCCTCGGGTGGTCCGAATTTTTTCCCAGCTCGTTGCACACGCCAACTTTTGCAACTTTATTACATCGTTCGCGATTGATTTATATTCCCGATCGGTCTAATCATCTTCTTTTAGTTGTAACTATAGACAGCGATACCAAAACACAGAAAGTTGGAGTTTTTCGCCAAGTTTTCACTTTCGACCATCTTATACAAGAACAGCATGCCGCGATATTTCTCGCTTCCGAAATTCACCCTCGAATTTTACCGGGGCGCGCACATAATCCTGATATCTGTTGGTTTTCGCGCAATAAAACACGCGTCGTACACATCGAGGCACCGTGAACGGCTGCTGCTTCCAGCTGATAAAGAAGCGAGTAAAGATACCAGGGCCATTTCGACGAGGCCGCCCCTCCCGCATTTCGGCATCGCGGCTGTAATTGATAAGACCCGGACAAACTATCCTCGGCTACAGCTGTGCTCTCCTCCATCACGATTATGAGTATACGATGTGTACCGGATTCCCTTCCCTTCGCTCCACCTGCGACGGCAATCCGCGCGCAAAAGTGAAAGGAAGATTCCCGAATGACGATTACTACCTGTCGTCGCAGGTGAACAGGGAAAGCACTTTCGAGACTCCGATCGGCAGTCAACCGCCGGGAAATACGATAACACTTCAGTCACTCAAAGGAACCATAGTGTTACCAAAATCAGACCATGTGACTTTAATAATGTGATCTTGTTGTTGTCGAAGGGCATTATTCCGTTGGGAACGATAAACTGATGAAAAACATTGAAAAAGCTTGGCTATACTTCAGGTTTCGAGCAATATCCAAGCTCTTGTGATGATTGTTAGAGTTTAATTGAAATGCGACATTGATCACTTGCAGTTTAAAACGAGATGATATGATCTGAGTTGATGATCCATTGAAACGTGGACTCGAAAACAGTTTCTCATATCGACTTTGAAGCGTTTGAGTAATGGGTGGGAGTCGAGTGCCGCGCGTTTGTTGTGAGAAAAAAGTGATAAATATGTGTAAGGGTTTGGTTTTGACCGTTGAAATCTGTTGCCCGTATCCTTCCTGCAGCAGCTCCCCGATTGAAACCAGACGCCTGCGAGTCTCGGGTGACCCAATGTGCACGGTTACACGTGAATGTAGTAAATATTTTCATATTAATTTACCCGGGCGTAACACAACCTCCGTAAGTCGTAGGTGCACTCGAAACCCCGTCGACGACACACTGAGCAGACCACACAGGATTCCTGTCCTCCACACAGCGTGTATAACGCTTTCGCCTCGAGCTACAGGGAGAGATGAGCGGCTACTGCACCGGAGGAAAATTGCAGTGACGTTCACGGTGCGCATTTTGCACGAGTCAAAATAAGTTCAGTATTCTTAAAGCCTGAAGACAAGGAAACCAATCATGATGGACTGTAAGGTAAAGACTTCAACCGAAGCAGAGTGCGCATGTCTTGCTATCTGGAATCGACTCTAGGCTGAAATTTCAACTTCTTCTCGACGTCGTTTCCTTTCCTTAGGATGAGGATGGGGCTTGAACTCGTGGTTTGAAGTACCGCCGGATTGGCATACGCGTACAAAAAGGTGCGCGAGGGGACGAAAGGCACCCTCCTCGGTTTCGGTGTTCGGGTCAAGTGGAAGATAGATGTAAGAATAATATGTAAAACTGAGAAGCTTTTGAGTTCGCGTCGCAAGTTCGATATCAGAGAAAGTGGATAAGCTGACCCCCCCCCCCCCCCCTCCCCGTCGATCCCTCCGGGATCCTTGAGCGGCGCAAAACTGGATTTCCATGACCCATCTCTGAACCTCTGTCTCCCTTCCGCTACCCAGCAGTTTCTAGAGTTTTTCTCTGTCGCTGGCGAGACCCGCTCATCCACGATTCTCTATTTCCATATGGTCCCAGGGAAGGTTGACATTTTGAAATTGATATTTGAATGATTGGGGCACGGCGCTGGTTTCGGGCCTATGGGCAATTCCGATGGATTTCCTTGATACGACATCGGGGAGAAAGAGTCCCGTGGAAAGCTGTCAAAACGGTGAACTTCAAGGTCCCTATCTTTCCTCGACTCCCCGCAGGGGTCCTCGTTTTTCATGCGTGATTAATTTGTGGAATTAGAGGCAGCATTTTTGGGGTGAGGAAAAATGTTTGAAGAAAAAAAGACACATTGGACTTGTTCGTTGCTTTCTTTTATTTAAGATACATCGTGAGAGCAAAGAAAAAAACTATTATTGAGAAGCCCAGTTTGAAGATCGGCTGAGAACGGCCATCCTCGACGTTCTTTTTGGTAATTCGAAGCCTCAAACTCTTTATATTAGCATTCACAGGATGCACGCTCCAACTACTATCGACGTTGCCAACTATAATCATCCGAGTGGCGAGGGTTAAGTGTAATATTATTCAGCAGACAGCTTTGTATGGATATCGAGGCCTCAGCGCACAGATGCTTCCAGCTGAAACTACTGCCATGCGTATAATAGTTGTTACATTGTTCTAACTGGCTGAGTGCCTTCTATTAGACCCGCGTCGACGATGACGACGACGACGACGACGTCGTTTTATTAGGTGTTTAGCTGGGTTCAACCCTCGCAACTCCGATTCCCCATCCAGCAAACTTATACCCATAAAACGATTCCTCTAATTACATATCTCACAGAAAGTGTAAACGTTCCAATTACGTCTCCCAGAAAAAAGCTTCCTTTCAACAAAAACTTTTCGTTTTTAACATTTTGTCTCAAGAAAGCGCGAGAGCTGATCAGAGAATTGCAAAACAAAGTCGTCGATGTCGGGAAATAGTTGAGCCAAGTATGCAAATGCGATGGTGTATAACACGTCCAAGGGGAAACGGACCGATATTAATTTCCTTCAAGACCCGCAGGCAGGGGTCATTCTTAGCCGAAAACCTCGTGGGATGAAGGCGGCCTTCCGGGCGTGTTGGCGTGTTGCAGGTGCCCGGAATGGTCAATATAACCTCAAAATGTAAATCATATTGCTATTCCATAGTCAAATCATCCTCGGCAAGGCGGTTCCGGCGTGCAGCGGAGCGAAGACGTGCGTCTGAACATCGCTATATTAGTTTGTACAAGCCTGATTAGATTCGGTTATATTGCCATCGGACTTTGACTGTTTGCCGCTGATATATCCCCGTTGCTCGGCCACACCGTCTGCCACTGCCAGTCAAAGTCGAAGTCCCCCTCCCCCCTCCGAGCTTCACAACGGCATTCCGTTCGCAGGATGTTATTTCACCTATTCAGTCCTAAAACGGATCGCGTTGCTCGATCTCGATTTCCAATTCGGTAATAGAAGTCAAATGCGCAACTCAACGGAAGAAAAAAGAATTTTCCCATCCAATGGAGAGAGAAACGATCGGTTGGTACCTACGTCGTATGGAGTATGTCATACACACCGCAGTCAGGTCGCATGCAGTAGAGATCGCGTCGATTTATTACGTGTACAACGTGTATCTGTACCTACATTCCTCCTTCTATATCGGAAATCTATTCCTCAGATCTATAAGCGACGTGGGGAGTCCCTCGTCCCGAGGAGCCAGGCTCTTCGCCCTGGCTGAAGAGCCAGTTTCTGACCGAGCGCACAGCGGTAGCTGATGTATTTTGACAGGGCCTCCTCCTCGACGAGAGATCTCGACCCGGCGGTGCAGCAGTTCTCCCCGTTGACTGCGTTATCTAATGGCTTTTCCCCACCTTCGACCGGAGCCTTCAACTCTGCAGGACGATCGGTCGCCGCCTCAGGCTCCGATTTGTGTGTATGGGGTACCATAAGAATTCGGTCCTGCATTTGTGGACGAGGAAAGCGGCCCGAGAGGTCAGAGAAAAGGGACCACGATTTGCACTTCTCGAGTCTATGAATCGGCCGGTTTCCATCATCATTCACGACGCATGGAAGCATAGTCGAGTCGATGCCTCTAGTTCCTTGGCAGAAGGTTGTTACGGACGCGGGAATATCGCGAGGGACTCCCGGGTGACTCCGGTCGACTCCTGGAAGAGAGCAACGGCGGTGGCGGCCCCCGTCAATTCTTTGCCAACTGATCGCGTGCATTCTTAGTATGCGGCGTATGCACTCGGTAGTTATACCATATCGAAGGAGTGGTTTGCAAGGCGGCCAATGGCGAGTGCTCCGGCTAATTCTAGGGTGCTGCCGACGCGCCATCTTTGCATCATAATGCCCTGCTCGTGCTAACCCCCCTACCTCTGCCCCCCTCGACCCCCTCGCCGTACTCCCGTTGCGCCAATCTCTTACTCCTCCCGCGTGTATACCTACCTTGGCTTTTCTGCACGCCGACCATAGCGTAGTCTTGTTGTGGGTACACCTTGTGTGCAAGCGCTTGGTCTGCCCGGGTATTAATATGGGGTACGTGCAAGCGTGTATGTGGTTAGGTAGGTGGATACAAGACGAGCTGCCCCGAGGAGGGGGTTGTCTACGCCTTGTCTGCCAGGAATCAATCACTTGACAGCGGTTTTCAACCGGAGCTCCTCTTGCACGCGTGTCAACCCTTCGCATATTGCTGCGACGGGTCGAACGGCTTCGGAGAAAAAAGTAGGAACGGTTTATAGCTTCACGACTTCGAGGTGAGGGTGGAAAAAATAATTGCGTTATTCTCAAGGGTTGACCATGGGCTTCTGGACGAAGAAATCGGCGCGACTTTTTACACGGTGAGCATCAAACGGAATCGACCGCGCAATGTTGGCTCTGAAAAAGAAGCTTCGAGATCGACGCTTTGTCGATTACAACGCTAAAGCTCCCGCGGAATACCGGGACGATGAATAACACAAAGCCTTTCGTTCTTATCCTCGCCGAGCGCTGCGGACAACGTGAGCTCGCAGAAACGATCCGATCTTTGGAAGGCTTGCCACAATGAACGTACGGCGCTCCTCAGGTTCCACCGTGCACCGCGAATCTCGCGCTTTATCCCCGCGCCGGATAACAATGAGACCGCGAATGATTATATTCGCAATCTGCGAAAGGAAGAGAAGCCGCTTTTTCCACTGCAGAAGTGAGAGGTCGAAATCCAGGGACACGTTTAGCCCGTCGAATCGATCTCTGACAAAGAGCACCAAGCCCGTGACTAATTCTCGATGCAGACCAATCCCACTTCTCTTTTTTCTCTACCCTTTTTTCTCCCCCTCCATCATCCCGCGGGTTATCCCGTGTCAGAATTCGTAGGTCAAGAAGAGTCGGATTTTACGACATTACGGTGTAACGATTCGTTACAGTGTCTTTCAGTTTTGCTTTGATTCGAATGACACTCCATCCACATCCAGGTATTCATTCGCATCCGCACATTTATCCATCTTAAGCTCTAATGGTCCGATTATGGACGTCGTGGTCAACACCTGGCCAGCGTAAGACGGTAGCGAGTCGCACAATCGGACCCCCGCCTAGAGATCACCTGGGGGGTGAGCGCCGAACCCCTGTGGTAGCCCGGAGATAATCCAGAGGCATCGCCTGCACGCGGGGTTTCGCCTCCCGCAGACGACGATCTCCGCGTCAATCAATCTTTCTCTCTCTCTCGAAAGAGAGAGCGATTATTACTGCCGTTCTATCGTTGCTGTGGTTCTCGTTGCGCGATACCCGAAGTGTCTGGAAATATATTACTTCCGCTAATCTCGTCCATTTTTTGTTTTCTTTTTTCAGTGGCCTACCAGAAACGTCTGAAAAAGGAACGCAGGGTCAGAAAACGACTCCAAGATCAACTCGACCTTGAGATGAAACGACGCACCCAACTCGAGGAAGCCCTAAAGGCCACGGGGGCATCGACGGAACAAGTCAGAGCTCTCACGGGTAAGTCTTGAAAACATTCGCAACAGTTCCAGTTCCAGTGGAATCTTGAAATAATCCTGCGCCTCCTTCTCCACCTGCAAGTACTTGATTTGTGAATGGTCATGGGTCCTTGTTTAGACGCTAGCATATGTCGATTAGGTGGCAACAAGTTTTTCAATCACACAGTGATCAGTGTAGTATCGAGTTTCGTCAAGTTTCCCCTAATTCCAGCATTCCAGCAGCGGTATCTTCTCGCAACTCGCGTTACTACCCCTCGTACTTACCCCGCGGTGAGATATCTGGAACTCCGTCGGTGTAGCCCCGAGGGCAGTTTTCGTAATCTCGGAATAAATTAATTAATTCGTCAGACAGAGTAAACACTCTGACACCCGGCAGAATATGATTCGGTGCTTACTTACCTCCGCCTCTTCGTTCCTCCATTCCATCTCGCCCTGCCCCTGAACTCCAACTGTGTGTAACTCCTTCTCCGTCCCTTTCTGGCGGAGTCGGGCGCCCTCCTGTCACTAGCAAACTCAAACAGGAAACCCTTTAAGTGAAATCTCTTATTCTGATAATATAACGTTTCGGTATGTAGGTATACGCGTGTACATAGTAGGTGTACGATACACCGACCCGGAACCTTAAGGCCTTGCCGTTTTCGCCGTTGATTAATCCTGTCAGTCGCAGAGAATTGTGATATTAATTTCAAACCAAACGCGAAGCACCGTTTCGACGGCTGAGAAATTTGAAACGTGCAGCTACACTCGCACAGGTATAACGCAGTGCCTACGTCTTGACATTCGATACATCTCGACTACGTAACGAGCTCAGTCCTCAGTCGTCAGTCCTGAGTTCTGAATCCTGATCCACCCAACTTCACCCCGGTTTCTCGTACCTACTCGTCGTCGCGTACCTCTGATAACTCTGATCTTGACTTCCTTCTTCCAGACAACATATCAACGGAAGCACGCACCATCGCCGAGCCTCCCGAGGAAAGCCCTGTGCATCCGCAACCCCAACAGCAGCAGTCTCAACAACAACCCGCTCAGCCAGCCCAACAGTATAGAGATTCGCAGGCGCCTCGTCCACCCCAGCAACCACCTACGCCGGAAAAACCAGGCTGGGGATACAGCGGGCTCGACCTAATCGGGAACCAGGCATCCGCCTTTTGGCAAAATTACCAAGGTCAGGATCAATCTGACATTCCTATGATCTATGCAACATCGTTCGTCGGGGCAAAGTCGGGAAAAGTATCTTTGCTAAGCGTAAAGTCCTTTAAATAATCAACCTGACCTAATGCTATGAAAATTAACATTCTCACCAATGAACAAATGATACCCGTTAATGAAAATCGCACGAAATATCATAGCCGACCATATTTACTATTCCCTACTTTGTTCGTGTGCGTCTGAGTAACGAAAAACTAAATATCATGAATTCGAGACTGCAGAATGGTGACGTGGTCTTGTTAGATGGTCCATTTGCGTAAGAAAGTCAGTTCGAGACTGGTTTCAAACAATTACCAACTCGTCCAGATGCCGGACGAACTGTGAAAGAGGGTGGCGAGTGCAGGCATTCTTTTCAATCCATTATCATATTTCTAATCTTCCCGTCAAGTTAACCGATGCGTAATTGCTATCGCATGCCGATGAACCGTCCTCGACGGATGAAATAAAACAAATTCACAAGCACGCATGCACGAGGCGAAACGATTCAAGTTTCAGCCGAGCTCAGACGCAGCTCGCTTATACTTTACTAAGGAAATTCATTACAGACCCATACATATAACAACAGTCGAGAATCGTGAGGAGAAATAAATAATACGCGCTGTAAGAAGCGGAGACGGAGACGTCGTAGAATAATTGTCGGTTTGCGTACTGCACAGCACTCGTAGAAACGTCGGGTCGTAACAACGACGATAACAACCCTCGTGTGTCAGGGGCTGCAGCGAGTCCTGCGCGTCCTTACTTATCCATCGCAAGAGTTACCCGGGAGTATCGTGATGCGGAATCCATTTGCAATAAACAACGCAGATTTAACCGACGAGCTGGCAGGGGAGGGAAGCAAGCGTCGAGCCGCGTCGCAGGGGCGGGAAAGGAAGGGGCCGTCGGGGGTGGGGGAAGAACGGGGCGCCCGAGGGGACCGAGCAGTGTCTTCGCTTCAAGTCATGCATTCTATACGAGCAGCGGTTCTCACGCGTATGAAAATCCTCTCTGTCCAAGAGGCGACACTTTTTTGTAACCAAAGTGCCTCGCGGTGCGATCCGTAAATCAACGCCTCCGAGGTTTTTCAAGATTCTGCTCCGCTTCTCGAGAGCAAATCCAAAAGTTATGGCTCGACTTTGCCGCCGTTTGAAAGGCTAGAGGTAAACCTGCCAAGAGAATCACTGCGGCCGATGCAGAGTTTATGCACATCTCTCAAGTAAGGAAGGAGCCGTAATTTCCCCGGCGACCGCGTCGCCTTGGTGGCGCTGCAGCGGATCCTCTCTTCTCGTTTCGACGCGCTTTAGTATTCAGACTATATGCAATAATTTCGCCAAGACCGTGTCAGCCGACTACGGAATTCGACCGCCGCGAGACGTGGCGTACAGCCCATAAACACCTTGCTGATGATTCTGAAACTCTGCATGGGCAGGATCGACACCCGATGGGAACGGTTTCCGTTTATTCGCCCCGAGATGAGGAAGAAAAATAAGTTCGCGGACTTCCTCGTACTCACTTCAACGCCAACGAATTTGCCAAATCATATACAATAAAGTTATTCCATATACAAGCGAACGTGACGCGGGCTGGTGATGAAGCATAACGCGTGTGTATACGAGCGATGCAACGAGGGGAAGAGATACAAATGTAGATATGGGAGAAGGAGGGAATGAAATCTTTCGAGCTTGCTTCAACCGGGGCGAGGGTAAGTCGGTAAACAACTAGCTGCAAGAGGGGGGGGGGGGGGGGTCTGAGAGGATTACGTGGGGTGGCGTATTTCGCTTGTTTTCGTTTTTTTTTTACGCCGACACCCTGCAGTAGCGGCCTTAGCGTTACGGATCTTCACAGCCTATCGCTCTGTTTTACCGACGACACCCTTTCGTCGTACACGTGTCGGTAAAACAGATTTCAAGATCATTCCGCGAGGTGCATTATCGTGTCAACGAAATCACCCGATCACCTCGGGAACTTTGGATGTGAAATAAAAACGTAGAAACAGTATTACAACCGCGGTGTTGTAGTGAAAATAAAAAAACGAAACGACGAAGGAGAGGGAAGGGGGCTGCCGATTCCCCGCGCGTTTATAGTAATATTAGCATCAGACCATAAAACTTAAAATTAAAAAAGAAAACCTGCCCGCCATCTCCGTCCCCGTCGAGCTGCACCGTTCCCGTTTTCCTGTTTGCCCATTCCCGTTCTTGCAGAGCGTAATATATTGCGAGAGTAGCGCCCATCTGCAACAGCCTTACTTTCATAAAACTTGCGTGTTTTTTGCCCCGTTTTGAAACGTACGTAGAAAATCAGAAGGTAGCCGGTTTTAATATAAAAATATTATATAAGGATACGAACTTGCCAGATAAACTTTCCTCGCGTCATCCTCGCCCCTTCTTCTTCTTCTTCTTCTTCTTCTTCGTTCCGGATATCCATGCACACTAACAGCAGCAGGCGGTGCCACCGCTACTATTTCACCTTACAAGTCGACCTCACGATGAACTTAAGAAACTTATATGACGCGCTAGGCGAACGAACGCAATAGTGTCTGAATTTTCCGCATACACTTATGAATTACCAAAGATCATTGATCAGCGGTAATTGCCGTTCTTAAGTGATTTTCTTTTAATTATTATACCGCCGAGGGATGCGATAGATTAGATGCAACAGGCGTGGAGAGTGAGTCGTAAAGACGAGGGTCTGCTGCTTGATCTAAAAAACCTGAATACGAATAACCGTAATTTCTTCTCCGGACTTTGAATCTTCCATATATTAAATCCCTTTTCATTACATCTTTGCGCCGGCGGCGTTGTAAATGCAACGCGGGGGAAAAAGCTCGCGCAGCAAAGTACCGAAGAAAACAAAATGCACGGAGGCAAGAAGGAAGGAAGTGAGAAAAGAACATTAAAGATTTAGAGGCGCACGTAACCTCGCACTCTTTGCAACTGCGCTTTATGATTATTACCAAGAGGCTCGAGAGCGAGCTATACCTAGTTGGCGAAATTAAAAACTTTTTTTAAGGTTATATACTCGAGGGATTCTCGCGCGGTGATATTACCGCCAAAACTCGCTCCGGCTGGCTCTTTGCCCCTAAATTAGTTTTTAATTTCTACTTTCTACAATCCGATAAACCTTGTCGCGAAATCTTACAACTATCAAAGACCATGCAACAAAGAAGGAGAGAATCAAGCAGGTGGATTACGAAAATCACCCGAAGAGCCCAGCGTCGTTAGATGTAAGGGATGAGGATAAATGAAGCGTGGAATAAAAGAGGAAAATAGCTCTCGGTAGGAATGAAAGGAGATGACTCGAGCCTGCGGAAATTTGAAATTATAAATTATAAACGAGTCGATCCGAAAGCGAGTGTGCAGCGGCAAGTATTCGGCCTCTTTTGTTTTTTGTGTCTCCAGTGCCTTCTTGATTCATACAATTTCACGCTCGGCTTGACGCCCAAGCGCGCGATCCTCGAGTTCGCTTTACATAAAGATCAGAGCATTAAAAACGCAGGCTACACTAAACCCCCCACCCCCTACCCCCACCCCCACCCCCACCCTCCGATCCCCTTCGAACCCCATCTTCACCGACGAAATCGCAAGTGTTACGGGGTTCCCTCCTTCGAACGTGAACGCGGCAGGGATTCAGCCAATTATATGCGACGCGATACCTATACTCAAATTGCTTTCCGTCTCTCCCTCCGACGGGAGTTTTATATCAAACCTAGTCGGAGTCTGATCGAGAATGGGCTGAATAAGACGAGGCAACGGCCATGCGGTGAGAATGAAACGGGCCCGAGAGTTTATATGGTGGCAAATCGCGTTTTCTCATTTGACAAGTAGACGTTGAAGAAACCCGAGAGCCTCAAGTCGGCGCCACGTACACACAATGCAGGAATTTTTCAACACCGGTCCCGATGATCCTTCTCTCTCCAGTTCTTCTCCCGCTCAGCCCTCTCATGCAGGCAACGCTGCTGCATTGTTGGAGTTAATTACGTATAAGCGCAGAGTCATAGCTCGGGCCCCGGGTCTTTCGGGCGCCTCGAAAAATCGGGGCCCCTCAATGACCGTCCGACAATACGAACCGTTTAGGTCTACTCAGTCTTCTTTGAACCGGTTTGAAATTGTTTTCATTGTACCGTCGATTTGTTAGGGTGTGTAAAACGGTAGCGAAACTATTAACTCGCCCTTTTTTACAACTCGCACGATATTCTCGTCGGCTCTAGGCATCGACACGGGCTCAGCGATGGCCGGCTGTCGAGCAGACGGATCACCGTCTTCGAATCTCCTGTATAATAATCCAACAAGACTCTCTCGTAACGCCCGTCGTCGGTTTGATTTTTCGCGGAATTATACATCGGCACGATGCACGTCCTCGGGATTGATTCCCGGAGGAATCTCAAGGCCGTCGTGCCTCCGGTGCCCCGAGATGAAGGAGAAAAGAAACCGCGTTTTTTCCTCCTTCACCTCTCTTTCAATCTGTTAATCGATATAATCGTACCCTTGCACCTAACAGAGGGACCGATTTTGCTGGGAACGGAGCGCCCCGAAAGTTGGGATGCGTTCCTTAATAGGCTTAGCCCCCCTCCTTCCCCATTCGAAACCCTTGCTCAACGCTCGAATCCCATATCTTGAGCAGTTAAATTGTCATTTAGATATCAAAGGGAGTCGGGCGACAACGCTACACCCGGTTCGCGGATGAGGGCGTGAGAGGTAATTTGGCTCAGTGAAACACAAACAGTATATTCGCTCGCTTCCACGCACAATTCACACCCACAAAGCCCGAAACAGCCCTCAGCTATTGTTGCTCCAAGCATAATGGAATCTCTGCTTCGCTCTGCTCTGCTCTGCTCTGCTCTGCTCTGCTCGGTTGTGTGCCTTGCTGCCTGTCCGTCTGCCATTTCTCTGCTTCGCTCTTTCGCCGCCGCCGTCACACCGTATGGGTATATAAAAGCAGCGAGAAAGAGAGAGAGAGAATTAACTGCGGCTTAATGGGTTTACAATTGGATTTTACCATTGCTTCTAGGCACCAACACAATCGTACAACGACACGCCTCTCGCACAAAGCCTTTCGGATGGATATGGAAATAACACTTTGGGTACAAATAAATGTATGAGAACAATATAGTGAGACTGCTGACGTTACTTATATTCTTCTTTCGCATCGGTTAATAATTTCTTCCGAAATCACTTTGTCGAAACTCTCATGAATGTTCGACAATTAGGAATTAAATGTCGATAACTCGGATTAACGTAACTGAAAAATATGGCGCCGATTGTGGCTGTTGAATATTTAGTATTTGGTTGAATGAGATAAGATGAGATGAGATGAGATTAGCCAACTCGATCTTAATCCTTCTTTCAAGATCGTCGAACCTTACGACACTTTGAATGAGTTTGAAACTTGCGAATACGAAATTATTACGTATTATTTCAATTATTTACGTATGATCGATGATACGGTTAAGCACTTCGTCGCAGTGTCAATGAAATTTACAACGAATGATTCTCATTAAGAGGGATAAAACTTTTCTTGACTCGACGAGTGGTTGTAAATTTTTTTTATTCAGACAGAAAAACTCTATCGGTCTGTATTACGTGTATAACGATGAAAGCTCGAGACTGATTCGATTTCTCCAACTAATTGGCAATCTCGACTCTTTTTGAGGGTCGATAATAGAGTTTGCGGTTTTCGAAGTAAGAATCCGCCAGCAGAAGGGTGCGAATTGAGCTTTGAACCACGTTGGACTGCAGGTTTTCGCAGCGTTGTACTCAGAGATCTTTTACCTTCCAGTCCGAATGGTCGATCGCCTCGCATCTCGACGTCAGCTAATAAACGCACGGAAGAGTCCCCCGTTAATTCGACGTGATATTATTAAAGGACATTTTCCAGTTTTCACCCTAATCCGTGGAATTCAGTGAGCTGCAGACCGCGTCGCACGACTCGACGCCGAACCTTTCCACCCTCCTTTTCACCTCCTCTCATCTCCTCTCCTCTCCTCTCCTCGCCCTCCTCTGCTCCCGCCGCCTGTCGGGCGAGTCGAGTTTTCCACTAATTACTGCTTTGTTTCATCGCGGTTTCACACGCTGCTGAACATGTCCCGAGAGAGATAACCGAGCTTTATAAATATACACCCCGTGCGTAAACTGGCTACCAATGAAGCTTCGCGACGGGATTTGGGTCACCGCTTCCTCTTCGTCAACTTCATACCTACGCCCGTTTTCTAACCTACGGGATAATTGAACACCATGAACCTGACTAATCTTCTCTTTTCTTTATATGTTCCAGAATCCCTGGCACAGGAGCTCGAACTCGAGAGGAAATCCCGACAGCATCAGGGCGCTGAACGGGAACAAGTCAAATCCCCACTACAAGGTACGTTTTATAACTTCACGCAACATGTGAATCTACGTTTTCAAAATGGACGTGGATCAAAAAGAAATTGCTCCTCATGCACTACGTCGAGAATCCATTGAGACAATAACAAATAATTTTTGCAAAATCACAGAATATCACAGTAAATAAATTTTTTTCTCTGCAGTAATCGCACCGAGTCAATACGCTTCTATAATCAAAACAGAAAAATATCTAGGACAGAATTTCTTTGTATACGGTAAATAGAAAAGTTATAGAGGAACCACTTGCATGTATCAGGCGACTTTCGTTTACGGTGAAAATTGCATTAATTCTCTATGTTCGATGCGAAAGATGGCGTAGCGGTGAAATAAACTTAGTCGGCACGTGCGGGAATCAGTCATTGATCTTTAGTCGGAACTCTGGCAAGTTTGAAAGCCGGGCAAATTTCAATCGAAAGTTAAACTCCGGCTCGCGGTCTTGAAAGATATATCCCGAACCCTCCACCGGCAGAAGCTAACGAATGACGTTGTAGCGGGAAGCGAAGACGAGAGTGGTAGCAGTAGTTTCTTACGATCGAAAATAAATTTAAATATCTAATTAGAAAGTACACAGAGGAACCCCCGCCGCCTCGCCTCGCCTCGCAACGTTTTCTTGCAGCAGGTTCAAAACTTGGAAGTTCGCGGCCTGAAACTTGGTGCAAGAGCGAGCGAAGTTTTCTTTCGCAAAAAGCCACGCCGCCATTTTGGTACTGCTCAGAGACTGTTGCTGCTGCAGTCTAAGTAATCTTGTTGCCTCGCCGATGGTAATCCTGCCAATGACGAAGTGAATAATTGTTTTCTCATGCGTCGCGCGGCACGCTTCTTCTAATTATAATCAAAGAGTTCCTCTAACTTAACCCAACTTAATTACTTAATTCCTCTTTCATCAATACGCCTGAATTTTCAATTCCCTAATTTATTTTCCCGTGTACTATATATTTATAGTATATATACCGTCTTAGAATTAGTTATCTCTCATCACCGCTAGCCCTTGGCGTAAGTTTTTTCGTATTCAGGCTGGAAGGATCCTATCAATCGTCTAGTCAAGAACACGCATTGTGTTCTGATCATATATACCGATGGATTGATTGAATATTTAGTATTTTTGTACAGGAGAGATCGAACTACGTATCGGACTGAGATAAAATTTTTTACAAAACTATCAACTATGCGATCCCAAGCCCCGTTTGATTCGCTTTCCAGTCATTTATTTGAGATTCCGTTATACGAACTAAGTTACGTTGTAATGTGACGAGGCGTTCACAATTTAATTACCGTGTAAAATATCATGACACATTCAATTTCCCGCGCACTTCTGGAATTGAGAATAAAAAAATTCGTTCCTGAAGTAATTGAACCTCGTAATGATTGGTTGAAAATAAGACAACATCGAAACGCTCGTAGAATTTGAATTCCTCGAAAAAAAAATCCACGACAATGAGTTGTTTGATTTTCTTAATTGTTCATTGTTCATTATTCCTTTCTCCCGTCTGTGTAATTCACAAAATATTTTCAGTCATGTTAGTTTAGGTTAGGTTAAATTGGGAAGCAGCTGGAGGCTGTACTCGCCTCTCTCTCACTCTCTATAGAATAACAAAGCATTATCGTTATCTTAGTTACTGTCTTATACAATATTATACTATACATATTACATGGATATTTGGAATAGTAACGTTTGCACAGATTTTCACGATATTCTGTTATTCCCAAACTTCTAGTATACTTTGATTTTTGGCCAAAATTTTGGATATTGTAAAACGTTGTAAATACGAATTTTATATAAATATTATAAAGTAGATCATGTGAATATTAACTTTGATTTGTGTCAAGTCTAGATGATGATAAATAACAAAAAAAAAAAAAAAAAACTTATCACCTGATTCTTTCGCGTAAGTTTGTCCAAATTAACAACAACTGAAGCTAATGCCTTTAAATTTCGACATATCGGCCATTCGAATTATTGACCCTCCAAGTGTCGAGCACAACTGCCATCGGTAAACGTAAAAATTTTTAATCTTTCATTCGTGACGGTTGGTCGCCCTGGCAAACAACTGATCTCTGATTACAGCGCATGCGTATTTCATTGTAGCAGACGACGGACCGTTCGGCCGTTAGATAATCACTCCGTTTCGTATTGTGCGATACAATACGCGTCCCGAAATGTTCGTAGACACGTTAGCGGTGGAGGGACCGTATAAACGTTTCTTAGATATCAGCACCTTCCCCTAGGCTTATGCGGACGTTGCGTGGGTGCTGGTGGAAGGTAATGAACGTGAAGCCGCGTCTTGGGGGTGTTCTGTATAACGGCAGAGATATCTCAAGGCCCTATACGAAGAACCTCTGACCCGCGAGCCTATTAATATTCGATAGCTGACGCGGACGGCCAGAGATCGATTGTCCGGGTATCGCGGTCGGTCAGGAGGGCGGGAAAATAGTCGGAGAGAACCGACAGGTCATTCGGTACGGCAGGCGCCGCTCACTAATTACCGTTGGCTGCAGCGAAAGAATTAGTCGAGGCCGAGGACCGGGGCGAAGACGAAGACGGAGACGAAGACGAAGACGAAGACGAAGTCGAAGACGAAGTCGAAGAGGTGCAGGCCGGGCGCCGATTTTCGTCCGGGGCGGTAGAAGCGGCAGCAGCTAGTCGAGTCATCGCCTCGCGTTGCTTCGCTGCTCTGTCCCTTTGAAGCAAAGCCGCCCCTTCAACTTTTTATCGAACTGTCGTTTATGATTGAAAAAGACTACATTAATAGTCCCTGCAAGACTTTTTAAACCCGGCCTCCGCACACCCTCCTCTTCGCCTCGCCGCTCCCTCGCACTTTCTACTAGCTCACTGCCACTACCAGCTTCGATCCATTCGTTAAGGTCTAACTTTACGGTCGACCTCCGATCCTTTGGCTCGGATGTTAGCTGGCCAAGGTCCTGCGATACGAATTTTAGACACCTACTCGCTATTGGTATAACGAATTCGTACGTTTTTAAATCTGGCGCCACTTCTCTATGGGTAATAGTTGACGATTGATTGACCGACAGGCACACCGTGCAACTCGCGTGCACGCATTAGCGCCGTTTGCATCTTATTCCGGAAATTGCCGAGCTGATACGAACCAAGCCGATTCTTTTGTTTTGATTATTTAACAATAATTTGATAGCGGAAACAAATTCATTTTGAGGTTATAAGGTAATTCAAACGTAAAGACAAACTTTTTTAATGAAATTTCGTTATCAAACTAATGTTTCTTTGTCTAAATTAATATTATTTTCACAATTTTTACAAGCAAAATATGAAGTATTTGTGACAGTCACAGTCACAAAATATTCGAACGATTTTGTTATTGAAAGTTGTTTATTGAGAGAGAATATATTTCCTGCGCTACCTCCGTCAATAACTCGACTATACTTTATAGTTTTCTCCAGAAAGTAGCACAGAAAATAGGATTTGTGGCATGTACGCATTAATGCTTACCTATAAGGACTTGCCACGAAACTAGCTACTTCCCAACGCATGCGTGCGCGTGCGTAAAGTGCCCCATTTCCTCACTGTGCGATAAAATGACACTGGCGCATGCGCTAAGCCGAAATTCTCAATTTTACACACTAGGACTATTTATTGGCGCATGCGCACTCCGTATAATTAAATTTTATTCTTCTTACACAAACTGAAAAAACGAACCAGTCACTGCAGTCTACTTGTTACGATAGACTCTTTAAAATACGAACTGTAGAAGTACCACCCAGTAATTGCTAACGAATCTTCGTTTATTTTTCATTGCAGAGTCTCGGACGGGTTACTACAAGAATTCGGTCCTCTTCACGAGCGCGACTTAGATAGTGGATCGCTCGACGACGATGGAAAAAAGTCGTCGTGTAGAAAAATCTAGTTACATAGGTATAAATAAAATACCACAGAGAGGAGCGTCGCGCAAACGCACAGAGCCGATGATCCGTCCTCCGGACTCGAGGATCACCTCAAGGAGGAATCAACGCTGACTGCAATGAGCCTCGAGTTCTTGTACGTTTTTCATCATACCGCGTACATACTCGTACGTATATTGCGTGTGAAGTTGGGTAGCGATAACTTGTGGCGTGAAAATAGGTTAGCAAATAAAAAAAAAACAAAAAAAAAAAATTCAAAAGAAAGCCGGACATTTTTTATCGACGATATAATTGACACGCTGCAGATATGCAACAATATATAATAACATATATATATAATGAAAATATATCCATCGATATACGTACGATATGCATATATAGTGTGTGATATGACGTACGAGCAGAGAGTATATATAAAAGGTATTTCCAGCGGGGCTTACGGACGTTCGACATTCTATAGATAAGATTATTAACAACTGAATTGAAAAATTAGATTAACGTAAACAATACATATATTGCGACGCTATCTCAACGTATAATAATAAAAATAATAATATACCATAATACTATAAGTGTATCCTATAGCTCGTGAACTGATTGAAAATCAGGCCAAGAGGTGTATTATATTATATAATATAGCGTATAAATTAATTACTGCAGTCATCAAACGACAACTCGTGTAGGTGAATAGATATATATATAATATACATACTACAGATTCGATATAAGTTGGATCGACATTCATCATAATCATTTTCGTCATCGTTATCACGCATCGTCATTATCGTTTACGATCGTTAACTCAATTATTATTATTATTATGATTATTATTATTACGTCATTATATACTATCATTAAACGCCTAGTATTACATTACCATCAAGAATTGTAGTTATCAAGAATTTTGTTACGTAACACGCGAGTCGCGTTTAAATACCCGTAATATTATAGACAGCAAAAAAATTAAAATAAATAAATAAATAAGTAAATAAATAATAACAAAATAAAAATTCGAATCGAACAAGAAGAAATGAAACAACAAATTTCTTTCCCCCCATGCGTATAAATGTAATATGTACGTATATGTGCGTATAAGGAAAAAACGTTTTAGTTCAATTACACCATTATACATATATACATATATATATACAAATATTATACCTGTACAGTGTGGGTAACATATCAATTACAAATCGGATCATCATATTTCGAACGCGGATGATTAAACCAATTATATATATATATATATATATATATATATATATATATATATATATATATATATATATATATACACACACACACATACATATATATACCTTTTCATTTCTAATATCAATGTATAATTTATTCGTTAGCGCGTATGTAATAATATTTAACGAAGCGATCAAAGATGTGACTTTTAAACCTATAAATAATAATTATTACATGAATGAAAAATTTTAAAAATGAAAATAATTGATAATAAAATTTAACAAAAACGAAAAAAAAAATATTTATAAAGACTGCTTGAGAGTGTGCGCGAGCGTTCCTAGAAGTACTAATTATTATATCAATTATGTATTATTATTACATTATTATTATTATTATTGTTATTATTATTATCGTAATTACTTAGGTAGGAGTGTGATGAGCGCAAAGTTTCCATTTCCTTTCCATTATTCGCCATTTTCGATTCTTTATTCTTCATCTCCTTACAGTATTCTAAATATTTTATAACAGTGTGCAGTGAATTTGATCAGTGCATGATTATAACTATTAAACATCGTTGTCATTCATTTTAGATCAGATTAGGATTTTGTAAAATCGGGATAAATGAACCGATCAGACGAGCCCCGTACGATGTATGCTGAATTCGATTTAATGGCGAAAATTTGTCAAGATTGCATTTGACACCCAGTGAAAAGCCAAAATTACAATTCAGTCTGCCGATAGGTGTGCAGTAAAATAATTGTGAGTAAAATAGAGAGAATGAGCGGGAGAGAGAGTGAGAGAGATACACACCGAGCAGCTGAATTGTATTACGCATACATTGTATTATTATAAACGAAAGTCTTCAACAATTTACCTTTAAACGTTCATTTATACACCATACCATTATACTGCAGTTATATATCCTATTAAAAGTAAATATCATAAGCACGCGGGAAATTTGCGCTTCGCGTTTCGCTTTCGACTCGAGGCTGATTAGGATATTTGGAAATATTAGGTACGTACGGACGTAATATCTACGAGTATTTCCGTCGATCCTCGAGGCATCCCGCGTACCTATCACACATATACATAATACATATACATATACATATAAATATAAATATAAATATAAATATAAATATAAATATAAATATAAATATAAATATAAATATAAATATAAATATAAATATAAATATAAATATAAATATAAAATCGTGTACAAAGATTATCCTCTAAGGTTCTTGTGTTGTAAAGATCACATAATCATAGCGATTAGGGTATGAAATAACTATAAAAAATTTAATACGTAGACTCGAGAATTAACCACCGATATCTCAACTTTATTGCCATTATATACCTACCATATATACATGATGCATGGATATATGCATTATAGTATATACACTGTCATGTCGGGGTATGTAACTTATCAACGAAGAATCCTTTAAATTATACCCACAACTCCAAGCCTCTCACTCATCATCGGTTATCCAGCAGTCGTCGTTATATTGCGGTGTCATACAACCTATACAACGACAATCCGCGTTAATTGTCCGCACAAAATGTTGTATATACAACGCGATTCGTTTCTCCTTTGCACATATGTACAGAGACTTCAGGCATTTTGTCTTTTGCGATAAACCGATCATCCACCGTCGATCTTGTTCGATCACGTCGGAATTTTTCGTCAAGGCCGGAATGATTTTTGGCCACGGGAGACGATTCTTCGTTTGGTCCTTATTCTATTATTATTATTATCATTATTATTATTATTATCAATATCATTATTATTATTATTATTGTCATCGTTTCAAAACCCGGCAAATTTAACGAGAGAATGGAATAGAAGAGAAATTTTAAAGTAGTTATGAGTAAATGCAGAGTGTAAGAATACGGAAACGAGGAAAAACATTAATGATGTAAAACAAGTAAAATAAGCGATAAATACAAAACGCGCTGTTGACGCAAAATGAAAATTACCATGTGAAAATCGCCATTGCCTATATATATATAATATATATAATATATATATATATGAATTATATATATGTGTATGTATATTATATATATATACCCGACTCGTTGCACGATTCGACTAATTATTATTATTATTATTACAACATTATGTTATTTGCGTTAAAAATATAAATAAAAAAAAAAGTGGTGGGGATCAGTGGCGACTTTCATCAGAGCTCAGACTTATACAATCTAGTATGGAAAGTAAAAAAAGAGAAGAAGAAGAAGAAGAAGAAGAAGAAGAAAAATAAACCAAAATAAAATAAAAATAAATAATAATAATGTATTCATGTAATTCAGCATTATTAAATATAAATAAATAGTTGTTATTGTAAAATTTCTTCAATATAATACACCAAATCGTCAAATTCATTCGACCACCTCTCTTTGATAATTCCTGAAATTCAAACTACCCGCCATTCCCAGTTACGTCATACGTACAATCCTTTGACTGTTTATACCTAAAATCCATCTGAGATGGAGATTTTTTTGGTAAATTTGAATTTTATTTTCTCCAAACCAGCAATGCGGGACGGGAATGAAACAGTGGAGGAAAAGAAAAAAGGAAAAATGTAAAACGTAACGAGTATGACGGAGTACCAACCTCTCGTATAGGTAGACACGTAACAACGGGACAAGGTGGTAGGTAGGTAGGTTTTGTTCAGCCTCGAATCCTTCCAACCGCAGGAGTCACGCGAGGCTTTTCATTGGTCAGCCGAGTCTCCGCCCTCCGTTCTTTCGTCGTTATAATAATAAATAATAATGATAATGCCACTCCGAGGTATGTAGACACGCTGCTTATACCTACATCTACACGTGGACGCACCTAAGAGGGAAATGCCTCGGCAATACTGTCAATAACCGCGAATACCGTCGACGCACGTTAATTGGACAACCCATCACACCACACCTGCAGGAACATCGCTTGAACATCGAGATTTACGCCCCCATGGATTTTCGTCCGCTTTGCATTGACCGAGGATCATGTGATCTAAGAGGCGAAGAATGAGGAAAGAGTTTGTTTAGGTTTTTTTTAACAATCGCATGTATTTGGGTTTTTAATACAAACGATAATTTCTTCACTATAAACAACTACGAAGGATTTAGAATTGATAGAAATTTTGAAAATTAGTTTTTAAACGTTTCCGGTGTTTGGTTCACATAATTGCAGTTTTTGGGAAATTATTTATCGGCAACGACTCCAAGGACTCTAGGATATTTGAAGATTTTCATAAGAAAATGATTGAAAAATCGGTTTTTTATTTTTTTAACAATGGTGCACCTTTCACAAAAATTTCAACAAATTACAGAAAATCAAGAATGACGAAATATACAAACTGAAAAAAAAAAACAAGTGAGTCACTTTTCAAACTCAATAGAAGATCGATAATTTAAATTCGAAAAAATTCTTGAGTATGTACATCGATACCCGCCAGATCTCAAATTTTTTTCATATTCCTAAAAGTAAAAATGGCGTAGGAATCACGAAAAACCGAAATCTACGTTATTCCAAGTTTCCAGCTGATAATAAAGATAAGAAGTTTTAAACTTAGGCCAACCAGGTTCTTGAAGTAGCTCTATTCATATGCAACCCGGGATAGGCCTTTTAGTTGAGCCAAATAGTGATCGATAGAAATTTTTCAACCGTCAAAAAATTATCTTTGATTCAGAAAAAAAACAGGAGAATAATAACAATTAGGTGTTTGCAAGTAAAATTCAATGTTAAAAAATTATCTTCTGGATCAAATAAGCACTTCCTCGAATCAGATTCGAGATAATCAGCTCAGTTATCCTGTTTGACTTCCGTTTTTTTATGTTTTTGATTCGGTATATAATGTTACATCGGGATGTCCTTGCCTTTGAAACTCGGTTCGCGTGGCGCAAGCTTCTTCACTAATTGATCCGTGTTGGTTCGCACCTACGTGCTGCACAGTCGACGATCACTTTATCGGTCCGATACGAACCACTGAATCTCGTGAGTTAATAAGGCGGAACGAAGGAGGACCGAAGTAAGCTCCGCTATCTTCCGTGAAATAAACGTCAAAGTCGTTTGTGCACGTGCACAATGTGTAGGTATGAAAAATTTATGCACGACGCACATTGCTTTGTTAATATTGTATAAATTTTCTCCTGTAATTATAGTAGCCCAGACACAACGCACGCTTCTTACTCCAAATTCTCACAAATTATATCGGGTCGCGATAATTAGTCATCAAAAACACCCGTTTTGCCCAAACGTTTGAACTTTTTATATTTCTAGACCTCGTACACGCCTCCTGCAGGGCTTTTCAGAGATAATCGGTCTTAAAATTTGGGCTCATCCTCCAGCTACGATTCCCTCTGTATATACGATACGCGATACTTCCTAGAAGCTTCACAGAATTTAAGAAATTTTTCGGTAAAATATCTGCGATCGTAAACTCCGTTGTATATACTTTTACCTTCGCTTTGATAAGGTAAGCCAGTCGATGCAGCGAAGGGTAATCCCCGTAATAAGATATATGTTTTGTATTTTTATTTTTTTATTTTGTGTTTTTTTTTACATTTTATAACTGCAGAGCTGTGACCAAGACTTTATTTTTACAAGCGGAGGAACGAGCTCGAAATTCTGACGATGCTAACTTTAATTGCTGCGAAGAAAATTGAGCCACGGAAAGGATGAAAGCGCAAAAAGTGTTCAGGACCTTGAGGAGATTGTTCAACTAGTTCGTAGCCCAGACAGCAGTCTGGTTTTTGGAGTTTCAAGCCACTTTTAGAGCTTGAAAATTACTTCTGGCCACTTATAGGTAGGGCTATAAATCATTGGAACAACCACCCTGATCACTCAATCTCCTGGAAACAATTTTTCCGTGCTCGTAGAGTTTTTGCAGAATCGTGAGAGCGTTGAATAATTAGCTATGCGTTGTGGGCGGCGAGGAGGGATGGAAGAAAAAAGAAACGAACGAATATTTTCGAGAGCTTTATACGCGTAGGTATATCGCGATGGGAATAATCCCGCGACGCTATTACAACAAGACGGTATATAATTCTTCGGGGCATCTGGAGACTGATTAAAATAATTTCGCGTAGAGTCGCGTCCTCCGGGCGTATAAATTAGCCGCGGCTAATCAGGAGAAAAAGAATCAGGTCTCTCCCCAAATGTATCTTCCTCTCGTCGGACGCCCTCCGCCGGTGGCCAGGACGTAAAAAGTAAAAGCATGAAATTAGCCCTACTGAAAGCATTAGAAGGGTAGTTTGACGGGGGCGTAGAATTACACGTAGGGGGTGGCGGTCGGGGGTTGCGGCGTGCGGCGAGGACCCCGGCCTGGGTTTTATATTTTATTCGATAATTATGTAAATGTGGGAATGATTGTCGGGCAATATGTCCTCGGAATAAAAAAGGAGAATGTAATTCGGTTATCTTTATGATTCGAGCGGGGTGCGTCGGCTTGGAAGCTCTAAAAAAGGACGATAAAGAAAGGAAGAAAAGTCGCCGGGGGAGTCGAGTCGAGCTGAAGTCGCGCCGAGGCCGCCGGGCCCTTCATTTGCATTCAAACGTTCATTTTTTTCTTACGCACAAATATGCTGACAGGGCGGCGGGTCGCGCTTTACATTTTTACATTTTTACATCAGCGCTGTGGTTAGGTGGAGGGGAGGAGGAAGAGGAAGAGGAAAAGGAAGAGGAAGAGGAAGAGGCCTCTAAAATTCCGCGGCTCGCGGTTCGCGTTCATCTCCCCGAAGCTGGCAACCTCACTTACACACCCCGCGTCAATCTGTTCATCGGTGTGGATTACACACGGCCAGCCGACTCTCTGTGTGTAAAGCCTTATTCTCGATGTCACGCGGGAAAATTAGATGGATCGTACTTCGAGCGAAGAAGACGACTTGATTCTTGATCCTCGATTTATCACGGGGATCCTCCAAACTTTGTCCCGTACCCTCGCGCCCTTCGTCAAGATCCCGTTGCCGTCAAATTAGCCCGGCTATATGCTACCAGAGTTCATCTAAGTATACCGTCATTTCCTCGAAATGTTACACGCGCAATTTAACACTGGCCTGCAAAACCGCCCGCATTTATGCAACCCGGGTTACATTTTACTTACCGATTGTCATTTGTCTGATAGACCGCCATTTAAAAAATCGGCAAAATGTATTCCTAGTTGCCGAAATGCAGGCGAATTTCCTTATCAGACATGCCCTGAATTGCATAAATGCAGGCGAATTTTTTCCTCTACTAAGTTAACAATTTCAAGAAATAACTCGGTGAACGATCAACATCCGATAGACGAGCAGCTTGCACAGTGCAGAAATATTAGAACCCAACGCGAAATGTAAAATTCAACGTATCAAAGTAATTCGTACTCAATTTCCAGTTTTCGACGCTGAAGCCCCCGTCTACCACGGGTTATCTGGTCGTACGTAGAGCGCATCTCGGTCTGCAGTAAACCCGACGACAGTAGCGTCACCGTAATTAGAAAATGCAATTACAGGATGTTGTTGGGAAATTAATTGATGCAAACGAGTTTCCAATACTTGGTGCCAGTCCTGAGTTATCCCGCTTTGCAACTCTGCTGAGTCCACTTTGCACGACCACCAAAAGCACCCTGCAGACAGTCTGCGCTGTCTCGGAGATGAATACAGACAAGATAGATAAGGAAATTTGAGTGGATGATCTGCCTCAAAGATTTGATTGATGAATAGGAAATTATGATTTTTCAAGTCGATACTGCGCTTGCTAGAAAACTTAGTTTTTCGACATTGTCACTCGTCGGGTTTTTGGTCATTCCGTTTCTACGATCCTTTCAGTTGATCTAAGAATGAAAACGAAAATATTTAAACGTCCGATAATGCATTCGATCATCGATGTGAATTTTTTTCGAGAGAAGGGTGAACGGAAAAAAATTGTATAACTCGCGGGGTTGAAAGGAAAAAATATGGGAAGGGAGAAATAAGGACAGAGTGAACAAACCGCGTGGGAGTTCTCTTGGGGTCTGAATGAATTTTGTAGCAACCTCTTATTTTTTCGCTCTCGCGGCGTTCGTCAAGATGTCACCGTTGCTAATGAGCGGAGTTAAGCACCCTTCAGACGAGGCAAAACAAGAGAAAATTTTATTTTCATTGCGCAGGGACCGAGCCTTGTAGAATGCGGTTGAACAATTTATGCTAAACACTTTTCCGAAGTGAAATACCTTTAATCGGATTCCTTCGCGCGGTCGCAGACAATTTCAAATCTCTGCAGACTGCAGCCACCCTTTTAAATTCCAACACGAGGGACAAAAAGAGCCGTTCAGACACTTTATCCGTTCTCCTTAAATTCCACGGTGAGAAACGTGACCTTATCTAGCGTTCATGCGTGCTCGCTTTTTCATTGGACTTATACAACTGCAGAGAAAGAGGCTCGGTATATTTATAAGCGTGCACTGAAGGTCGTAATCCCATGGTAAAAAAACGTGCACTCAAACCTATTGTTAACATTTTATATGACCAGCTGCAATTAGCCACGATTCTACCCACGATATGCATACCCAGACGGCAGGCAACAAATTGCTCTGGATAAAAAAGCTCCGCTTGTGAAACCACGACGGCATGGGACTGGCTGGAGAAAATCCAGAGCACTATAACGCAATGGATTGTTTCCTGTGCATTCTGCCCTGCAGTCACTCATTCAGCACTTTCATTTTAAGTCATGATTTAGTGCTTGATTTTTGACTTATTCTTTATTTTGAAAAGCCGCTATAATTGACGGGAAAAATATCGGAAAAACAGAACGATTATGGGGCTGAAAGACACTAGTTTCGTCCTTACTTAAAACATTGATATTTGGAAAACGATCTATGATCATAATCTCTGAACTCGTTTGACTGAAAAAGACGTTTTTGGAGCGACGTTGTTCGCACCTTACAGTTAGACCGACAGACCGGCAAGCCCTTGGTGAAAAAGAGTAGCAGCCCGACAAAGGCTGCTGGAGTAAAAATCTGCGGCTAAGAGGATCGAGAAATATGAAGGAGCGCGTGGATCAACGATCAGGCCGCGTTTACCCGCCATTAGAGCCGGGCGCAATCAAAACGGACTGTTGTAAATCACGACCGAAATTCTGGGGCCCGACGCGTCTGCCCGAAGTCTAGACTACGGGACCTAGACGATTCGAGACTCGAGTGTTCGTTCGGCCGCGGAGCCACGTAACTCGTAATTACAGGCTTTGCGGGTTTACGGGCTTGCGGGTCCCCCAGAAAACGATCCTGGACTGCCGCTGCTGTGGGCCCCTTTCCGATGATGCCCCGGCAGCCTAGGTCAGCCACACCGGGTCACCTCGTTTCGCCTCCCTCCCCTGCTTTTCCTTTTTCCCCTCCCCGCCCTAATTTCTCCTCCCCTCTGCCCCTGCCCTCCCATTCTTTCAACTCTCGATAAACGTCCTCGACTACGAACACGTGCGCCCCCCTCCAACAACTCTCGATTTCGCTCTGCACTTCACCTGCGCGCGCTGTCAACCGATCGAGTTGTGTTCTCCCGCCTTTTTTTCTTTTCACAATTCATTTCTATGTTGTTATTGTTGTTTTTTTCTCATTTGTTTCTTCTTTTGTTCGTTGGTCTTCTTTGTTTTACGCGTCGTTTCGGCATTTTAGCGATACGTGTGGTAGGAGTAGGTACACTTGACGCCGGTGATTATATCTCGTTCCCACTGCAGGTCACTGACTTACCGACCGATCATCCGCGTTGTGCAATCCACGAAGTCGTCAGTGTCGCACGAGTGTGAGTCAGCGTTATGCATTTTATTTACGATACGCTTTTGATCGATCTTTTTTCTTTTTCTTTTTTAACTGACGCTCTCACAACGATTCTGAGTATTCATCAGATTGATGTATGCACGAACTACGATCGTTTTCTTCAAAATTCGAAGAGACGAAATAACAAAATTGTTAACAAGAACTTATGGATATACATAGATTTTTCATTTTAGACCATTTTGAAAATGTTCGAAATAAAAGAAAAGAATTATATATCTAATGTTTTAGTAATATTTTTCACATATGCGTGTTTCTTGACAATCAAGTTAGAAAAATTCACTCATTTACAACTCATTGAACTCCTCAATTTAATGTTGCCCCAGAATTCAGACTCCGTGATGCTTTCTTTCGATTATTTGTTTCCTTGCTTTATACGCCTGGAACAGAAGTATGAAGATATTTTTTTTTTTAATTGATACAAATCGATACATGCTACGATAAATTACACGGCAAAAAATGCTCAATTCAAAATCTACAAGGTTAAATAAGGAGGACGTTGTATATTTGATTCGGGAATAATTGCAGGCATTCCGAAAGGTGGGGATAATGAATCGAATTGAGTAAAAGACGACTGCGGGGAGATCGATTTCGGTAAATCGTAAAAATTTCGTAGAATTAGGAGTGGCAAAAACGGACCCGAGTCGCCTCGACATTTGTAGTGTGATCCGAAGCGCCGAGAGGCCAAAAACAGAAACGAAAGACAGAGCAGCTTAATTTGGTGAAGGAGATTCGGTCGTTGAGTTGACCCGCGGTATAATGAAAACCTTTTACGGGTTAATGATTGGGGGTAGGGGTAATTCTAGTATGGTTGAGAAAATTACAGGTGTCACTGCATCGGATATAATGAAAACCTCTTATAACACTTACGCAATCGCGGTTTCGGGGCGGTGATTAGGGGCTCCTTTTTACAAGCGTGCCTCAAATTCCTCACGGCTCACCAAATGTTTAGATGACTCGACCTAATTTTCTTCTCCCTCTCCTTTCCTCCTTTTCTCTTCTCAATCTCTCTTCCTCTCTCTTTCTCTCTCTCGTACTCCCTTTTCCACATCACAATCACACTCTCACGGTAAATGTGGCAGCCTGCACGAGCATGGTGACTGGATTAATTTTTCCCCCCCAGATGCATTGTTCCATTGATCACTTTCGGGTTCTTGTCATCAGGCTTGCGGTGTGCCAGGCGCCGGGATCGGAATGAATTCAATTAATAACGCTGACCTTCCACCCCCGCCCTATTCTCTATCTCTCTTTCTCCGAAAACTCGAGGTATCTGTCACCCCGATTTTAAATTAAATATTTCCGTGAGTTTCGGCTGCCCAGCACTCGTCGTCCTCGTTTTTGTGGAATGATGGCTCAGGGCGGGCCAAGCAGGAGGATGGTAGTAGACATCCAGCACATCCAGAGATTATACATGATAAAGGGGGTGGAAATAGCCGTGATGAAGCTGAGAAGGGAAGGAGGAGAGGGAGGGCGGAAGGGGGGGGGGGGGTGGAAACGTCGATGGAATTCGCGATGAGTGAGTGGGTCACGTGGAAATCCGATTTCAAGATATTGCTTCCCTCGATTTTATTCTCCGATTCAGCTGACAGATCTTATTTATAAACTATATTTTTTCAATCAATTTAAATCTGAATTCCATCGAACAATATAAGGTAATTAGCTTGTATATGAGACTGTATCAGTACGGCGTTGAAAGTAAAATTTATCACACTGACGATTAGTGAAAAATTCTGGTCAACATCACACTATAAAATAATTGTTAGACTATCATTAAGGGGACAGTTGATGATAAGTATTAATTTACAGTTTATAGAAATTGTTGAACTTTCAACTTATCGTGTTCGTGCCAAAAGAAAAAAAAAAAAAGAAAACTGTGACTAAAACTATTGATACTAAAATGATTGAGTATGAATACAAGAGATAATAGAAAGTAAAAAAGAAATAACTGAACGATGTAAAAATGTAACAAGAATAATCCAAAATGAGAAAGAGTAAAGAATATGACGTCAACGGCTGAACATTGCAACAATTCTTTGGCCAAGGAGGCTCCTTGATATCCCTGCCGACGGGAGCCGCATTAGACAAAGTATACCGAACGCTCGGTATAAGACTGAGGGGGTGTAGAAGGGTGTAAGGAGGTGGGGGGTGGGGGGGGGGGGGAGTTTCTTCCCTGTAATGTTAACCAAACTCGAAGGTGGATTAATTTTCGTGAGCCTCGGCGGGCTGGGTGGGGTAGGGGGGTGAAGTGGGGTGAATGAGGGGGTGGGTGGTTAAGGGGGGAGAGGGAGGAGAGCCACGCATCGGAAACACATAAGACGGAGCCATGCCTCGCTCCACCCTGGTGTATCGCTAATCTGTTTAAATAACGAAACATCCCTTGGGGGGGTTAAAGGGGGTGAAGAAGGGGGAGGGATGGATGGGGGTAAACGAAAATCAATGCATCCGACACCAACCGAGCAACGAACGGGCGGCGTGAGGGAGGGGGGACAGAAATCTTCCTCCCCCTTCTTCCACCTCTCTCTCTCTCTCTCTCTCTCTCTCTCTGCACCCTGTGTATCTATGTACTCATATATATATACATATATATATACGTGTAGCCACCCCGGAGCATCCAGAGGTTAACCTTAGCTCCCTTTGCGAAGGGGTCCTCCCCCTTCCCTTTTCCCTTCTTCACCCTCCCACCACCCGTTCCAGTTATAGGGCTCCTGTCTTCGCGAGATTAGCCTTTTTATCGAACTCACGACGGCACTTATTTAGCCTACAAACGGCGAACCTGCAGGATTCTTTCTTGATTCAGGAGACTTCTAGACTCCGTAAAAATGCAGATCTTCCAATATCGTTTGCTTAGATCGAATATTAACTGCGGTAAAAAAAAATGCCAAAGAATTGTTTTTAGTCCAACTCCATCATCGGAAAACATTACACGACGTAATTGGTGTAATATAATTATAATCGCAGATTTATCTGTCAAAGCCAATTCACGAAAGATTGGGATTAATTTCATACAGTTTCAGCAATCGCGTAATGTACTTGTTTTTATTTATATAGAAACATTGATCCCGAACGATCGAGATTCTTTTCAACTTTTTCATCCATCCGTTTTTCACCCCCCTTCGAATGAGAGAAGGAAGCTTGATATTACAAGATCATCCGCGTTACGAGTGCATCTGTGCATTATAAGCAGCTGAATAATTAACAGGTACGAGTATACTTGTTCGATAAATTCAGACTATCCACGCAGACTTCTTCACTCATCTTCCGTTTCAAGATCAGATCCGATCGCTGACGATGCATGGCAGGTGAAGTGAAAGATTAATTCCCTCGGAATTTTTCTCCCCGTGAAGAGCGCTGCACCTCCGACCTCCGGGAGGCTTGAAGAAGGCCGAAAAGAAAAAAATGAGGAAAAACTGCACGATCGCCACGATATTCCGGGCAAAGTGTACTCATGATTTCACAGCGATCGATCTCGGCTTGTACGGTTGTTCGTTTAATCCCGGCTCCCGTATACGGCAGGCTACATTCAGGCAAATACACCTTCTTAGACACCTTCCTCTGCGGCGAACAAGGCAGTCGGTAGTGCCTACGGCACGGCAACGGATGTGGTGAACGTTTAATCGCGCAGGTTGGGAAAAATGTCTTCCGTGAGAAACTCGCGCGACTTCCCACATCATCGATTATATATACCAACGGTTGCTTTACGCGCAAAGAGCATGCGGCGAAAAGATATATTCACAGTATGGTATAGCTGCTGGCATGTAGGGTCGAGATTAAAAACCAGAATTCCTCATTGATGGAAGGAACGGAATATCGAATGTTCGTATACGAAAAAATCTCATTCATAGAATTTACAAGTGTGAAAAAATTCAAGTGCAGATATATACGATTCTATATTATCAAGAGGAATTCTGACGACTCTACAATTTGAGATTCTATGTTCTGACCTTTCTAATCTTTCACTTCTCCGTACTTTGACTTTCACCACTTTTAAACTGCATATTTTAAGTTTTCCCTTTTTTGAAAATTCGATATTATGGCCCGTCGATTTTTTCATTTTTCTACATTTTTACCCCGCATAAATTCGTAGTTAGAATTAGCGTTACATACAGTAGATTTGTTCTTATACTTGGGGTATATTTAAATTTTTCCCATTTTCAAATTAAAAAAAAAACTTTTAACGGTAATGTCTCAGATCCAACGTCTTATATTACGGAAGAAATTTTGATTCCGCAAAAAGAAACGTTTGAACCCACCCCATTCGAGCAAAAAGAAAAGAAAAGAAAGAAACGTATGACGAGCAGTGAAAAGCGACAACGTTTACACTGAACAATGCTGCACGTATAAGGTGCGGTAAAAAGAATTGAATTCCTATATATAACCCGCGTAAACGTGGCCGCAATAACGTTGCAGAGCGGAAAGTAATCGCGATAGGGGATGGGATTATAGTAGATATAGCTTGCGGAGTTCTAAAAGAACAATACCTTGAGCATCGAACTTGTTTCTCTCTCTTCCTCTCCCTCGACTAGGTCCCCCAGTCATCTCTTTTCGGGAATGAGACGCGAGTGTAGCGGAGCAAAGGGCGAAGATTCCTTCCATATTTTCGATCCCGGGGAACAATATCGCAAAGTTTTCGTATATATGGGGGAATAATTCGTTTGCCATATGGCCCGGCGATCTCCCGACAATGCGTAACTGTAACCACCGCCCCGCTCTCTCTTTGAAGGATTCCGAATTTCTATGATATTCGGCCAAATTGAGTTCACGCTTCATCGAACCCTCTTGCTGCACCAGGTTCAGAAAAGCCCCCGAGCAAACCACCCGCCTCGCGGTCACCGGACGAGAAACTCCGTCTTCTTCTATTCACCCTGCGGAGCAGCTATCGAATTATCCTTGATGGAATTATTCACCTCGCTTTACCCCACTTTCACATACCTACGTCTTCGAATTCGATGCATTACGCTTGCAGACCAAACGCTTCGTCGTCGGATGAAAAAATAGACTCGTAAAGAATATTCACCTGCGT
This sequence comes from Diprion similis, assembly GCF_021155765.1. Taxonomy (NCBI): domain Eukaryota; kingdom Metazoa; phylum Arthropoda; class Insecta; order Hymenoptera; family Diprionidae; genus Diprion; species Diprion similis. The sequence goes on from NC_060110.1 coordinate 24,156,087, forward strand.
TTTCAACAAATTTTATAATATCTTGGCGTTCAGGATTCCATGACTGATTCACGGAACCGCAAATACCTCATGTGTTATACGAAATCAGCATATTTTATCGGCCAATATATTTCCAGAAATATATAACCTACTTTCGAATGAACGAGATAGTAAGTGACGAAATAATCTGCTCATTTTCAGCTAAAACAAACATCGGACTGACCATAGTGAGTATAAAGAAAGAATTCAGCTAATCTGACGAAATATTTTCCCGCGTTTAAAAATGTCGATTCCTTTTTCAGAGGTACATTTTTTTATCCATTAGAATAAGCAGATCAGGAATTGTTAAACGAGTGGAAAGATTTTCGTGTCAATGACACGCGAGGTATGAAGCCACACGATCAAACTTCAGTCTGCAGAGCATCCAGGCTGTCGAGTGTGTTCACTTTCTGCATGGAGAAAGAAAAGAGTGAGAGTGAGTGAGAGGGAAAGAGGAGAAAGAAGAAAAAAATGCGAAATCAATACCGGTTTTACCCGTTTGTTGAATGAAAAATAAGAACCACGAGTCTATACGCAACGCTTAAGTAGTGCAATTACGTCGCGTAAATCTATCCGTCGCGCGCGCCCCGCAATCTACTCTCTCGCTGCGTATAGGGACTGACTTCAGAGTAAGTATACATATACATATACATATACACCTATAACACCGCATGCCAAATCCATGGCCAAATCTCTGCCTTCACATTCTCACAGTGTAAAATACAAAATTTCATTCCTGCAGTTTTCTGTTTTTTTTTCTCCTTTTCGAGTCTCATGCAGAAATCGGTCCAATATCTGATTCGTAAGTCTCTAAAAATGGCAAGATTATGCTTACGAATTTAAGACAAACCTTGCCTTTCGCGACTCTCTTGATATTGTGGAACGATGAAAATGAGGGAAGGCATTCGGGGTTCGAAATAATCAGTGCCAAAAGAGGGGGGGGGAGGTAGATATTCACTTACCCGACCTCGGGACTCGCAAGTCTCGTCATCGTCGTCGAAGTTTGTCGTTATAGAGAGCAGGGGGCGGGCTTTCCAACCTCAAAATTCTCCGTTACACAGAAGCGAGGCGTGGTTGTTGTTCGACGAATGTTTAAGCCACGCGGGTTGTTCCACCCAAAACTCGCTTTCTCAATCTACGCGGTAAGGCGCACCGGTAATTAATTCGCAAAGTTATTTCACAGCGCTCGCAGTGAGGAGATGTTTCCCTACCTTTTCGGGTTTTTTCTGCAGTATCTACGTCTGTGTTTTCCTTCCAACGCTGCAACCTACGTACAGTAAAGTCCGTGTCTAAGCTGTTTCGTGTATTATGTATTAGAAAATAATAGGAGGAAGATCTATCGGAGCGATTTTATCGACCGAAATTTTTTTACCCTCGGTCGGTAAACGATTGAATAAGAAACTGACGAGTTGATTGTTCGACGAAAGTTTCGTGCGTGCAGGCAAATCGAGCTGCAAGGAACAGGACATTTTAGTATGTAATTGGATTAATTGGAGATGCAAATTGTTGCGATGGATATAAAGTCGCAATTCTATTGTCTCGATCTGTAGGATCCACTTAAGTAAGGTAATTGATAGATCGCTGTTGCGGGATCCCCCGATAGCAGAGCCTTCGCTGCCTGGTGGAAGGAGAGGAAAGGGGGAGAAGAATGACAGGTTATGAGGCTAAATCTCCTTGCGGTTCGCACGACCCCACTTCGTAACCATGTTATTAGTTGATTCTTACAATTACGCGACATCCCTGTGGTTATTCTATTACTGCAAGCTTTTCAGATCCTCTCTCACCGCGCCGTCCAGGCCATCCAGGGCTCGTCTCGAAGCCCGAGGACTTCCCGCAGCAGCTGTGCCTTGTCAACCAGCTCTGTACCTATATGTGTGTGAATTTTTCCATCATCGGGGAAAGGTATCGCGGAAGGATCTATGATCGACGCCACCTTACACCGGGGGCACGAACTTTCGAATTCCACGGAGCTGTCTAGGCGCAGGGCGGGTCTGGGAACAGGATCGACGTGGTTCGAATCGGTCTGCAAAGGGACGCGGCCGACGCCTCGCGATAAAGAGGCGGGTGTATAATGTTCCTTTGGTCGGATAAAAATAGTTGAAAAAGAAATAATTTTCCAGCTTTTATGGTATCGTGGTTATTTCACCCAATAACCGAATACCCAGAGCTCGCCTCGAACGGTGAAGATGCTCTCATGATTACGGGTTTCGACCCGGGACGATTATAATTTTATTTTATTTAGGAAATATCGGCGGGAGGCCCTGCAGCACCAACCTCGGCAGCATCACCGCCGTTTTACTGGAAAAAAATCCTTTTGACAGCTTCGTTAGAAATTTCAAGATCTAGAAATGATTTACGACCGGCTAATTTACATACATGTAATCTGCCAGCCAGCGGACTCGCCTCGGTTTGTATAGCTACACGTGTATAATCGAGGCTAGGTATACCTTATATATATATAGAATCTATATACATATGAATATATGCATCCTCGTGGTATTTTTTACCCAACATCCGAAGGTCCTGCATCTGGACGCAGGACCTCGTTGCAGCCAGGCCGTTTGTCGATGAAAAAGTAAAGTCTCGAAAAAGTGGTCTGAGAATAGTAATCGAGCCTTTTAACATATATATATATATATATATATATATATATATATATATATATAAACCTACGTGTGTAAGTGTAATAATGCCGAAGTGGACCGAAGCGGTGCGAGAATCGCCTCGCAGCTCCTCGATCTGATAGAACATCGTCGAGCCTTCCTGCGGGATTCAATCGGCTGGTTCACCGGCCTGTATTATTACCCCGAGGTATCCTTCTCTTTCTATTCCCTCTTACACCGAGTTGGGGGAGATGCAGAGGAAATGATAATGAGCTCTCGCCTTGTTGCTTCGTTCTCTAATTGCAGTCGCGTTGCCACGATCTGCGATACCAAACCGCAGTGTCTTTGTTTCTCGAAACGGTATACAATGTCGTTGTTAACTCAGAGAAAAGCGATAACCTTGGCCTCGACGTCTTCGCGAACTATAACCTCGTATTACCAAGCTCTCCGCAACAGTTGTTCAACTTTTTTTTATTTAAAGTCATCTTTCAAGGCTGCAGACTTAATGACACGACGAATTGATTTACTACTGTCACAAATGACAAGTGACACTGTACGTGCTTATAGTATTGACTCTATCCACCTTTCCTTAGGTCACGGATTCGCGTCCAGCCTTGAAAGGCAGAGTCTACTCTGCAGCATTGAAAGGACCGTTTCGCAAGCGAAACGGCGACCCCCAGGGACGTCTGTCGATAGTAATATTTTCCGACTACGTGGTTTTCCACTCTTCGCCTCTCCCTGCACATTCGGTCCTGACCCTCCTTTCCCTTCAGCTTTCCATTTCTTCTCCGAAACGACATCGGAACGTTTTCAAATGGTCAAACGTCGCGCATCCCGTGATCGCAGGATCGCCGGACGAAAGTGTATTATTTTTCAATATACATGCACGAAAAGGTCCTTCCTTCCTTCCTTCCTTCCTTGCTTCCTTGCTTCCTTGCCCCGCGCCTCCAGGCAGACGCCTATCAGACGTATGAATCGCTCCGGTAGATTTTCAGTTTCCGTGGCGAGGGAAAAGCAGATAGCTGGCTTGATCCCCGGGGACCGATGGGGGAAAACAGACCCTTGGGGATCCCTGCGAGGGGCCGACTCCCTGTAATCAATTGGTAATCAATCGGCGAGCCGATGCCGAAATAGTGAGGATTTTTATGAGATATTGGCGAAACCAATCGAGTGTACAAAACGTTCCAACAATCTCTGCATCCGCACCAATTGATGAGCTGGAGACTTCCATTTCGTTATAGAATTAATGATAATAGAAGAGTTGGAAGGTATATAGCTATATACTATTATAGCTTGAGAGAAGTAACGCGGCAGCATAAGTTGTGCAACAGATGATTTGTTTGCACTTTGTGTAACTTTCCCCGTAGACGCCGTAGAGTAATTTCCGAGCCGCACGACGCAGGGAGTTATTTTATAAATGATACAATTCCAATTTCCTTCTTCAGCCTATGGGTGTAATAACAATTGCTAACTACCGTTTGAAGCGTAGTTGCAGAAATGGGCAACGCATTGCAGGCCTGCAGTTATCTCAAATCTTTCGAGCTGCATAGACGTAAACCCGTCATCCGGTTTAGTGGCTGGTAGTAAACATTAACACAGTTACAAATCACGCCGGTCCCCATAAACTCCATACACCGCACTTTCGACATTTTAGCGCCGGTAAAACTGCGCCAACGAACGCGGGAATGGAAGGTAAACGTTGTTACCTTGCGCACTCGGACGTATTTGCGTGACCCGGGGGCAAAAGTCCGGCCGGAGGGGAACGTCGGTGTGGCAATTGAAGGGGAGTGACCGAAGAAGACGAAGAAGACGAAGATGAAGCGGCGGGCGCCGGGCAGCTGTCGAAGATTAAGATAATCCCGAAATTAAGCCGAGTTTCGGGGGTACTTGAAGAGCCTTATTCGTCTTTCCGATCGATCGGCTGCCCGATAAATCGAGACGCTTTCACAGATTCAGTTCGAATTTTAGTCGAAACAACGGCCGGCTGATGACCTTCTCGAAAGCTCCGACCTTGAAAAAATCCCCAAACGTAGGACGAGAAGATTTGTAACACGGTTCTTGGGTCCTGGAGATCCGTCCTCGAGAGTCGAGAGCTGGTCCATAAACGGGAAGAAGAAACCTGCAGGTTAAGAGGTCCGCCGCCGATCGTTACACTTTTTTTATAATATAATTATAATTATGTACCCTCCGCGAGGGCAGGATGAAAGCTCGAGGTTTGTGCATTGCAGAGACGGATAGATGGACGGAAGGATATCGTGCCGCACGAGCTTCGGCAAATACTCCCATCATCGAGTCACCAGGGTCATCCGATCGGCACGTCGACCCTGCAGGTTCTCCGGGTTCTTCGGGTCGCTCTCGTCTTCCTAAGGTGATCTTCATTACCTCTTGGTCCCAGCGTCCCTCGATGGATCAACGATCCTGTGCTCCAGCGGCTGGAAAGAGATCCAGAAATCATCGAATTGGCACACGTTTTTGGTGCGAAATCGCAGTCGTAGGTGAATACTAGTAGGAAGAGTATATCCTTGACGCCGATCATCGTTCGTGGTTCTGAAATTAAGCTCAGAAAGTCGTGAGACGAGCATTCGCATCTGACAAGGTACGCTCAAGTTGCTCCTAATAAGCACTTACTTCGTGGCGATATGACTGCGGTAATGTTTACTCAGGATCTAACCAATCGCACGTTGCCTGCCCACAGCGAGGGTGGAGGTGAAGGTGAAGGTTACTGCAGAGCAAATATCAGGAGAGAAGAGCGTCTGCCGTGAAGGGTATGGTGCTTCAGCCACAGACACGAGCACTGTGCATTTTGGGCCTGGCAAAAGATAGTTGTCACTTCGATAATCGATGGATCTTGCCTCATTTACAAAGATGATGACATACATTTCCAATATTTCCTACAGATTCGTGTCATCAGTCATTGGAGTACTGACCATCGTTGTCACTGTAGTGTTTAGAGTATTCTTCGACAACGATCAACCATTTCCCAAAGAATTTTGTCTTTTGTTTCAACACTCGAACTTTCACAGTCCGGTACTTGGATGGAAAGAATGTCCTTTCCAAAATTGATATAAGGATATAAGAAACTAGGCTTGGAAAAGAAACCACGGAATGAATTAACGAGAGATTAAGAAGAGGGAAAAGCTGCAGAGATAGAGGGAGAAGAGAAAGCAGAATTGATGAAACACGGTGAAATAATGAACCGCAGGGGTCAGGAGTCGTTGACAAAACAGATTATGGTAAGATTGCGAAAGCGAGTTTGGGGCGGGGTTGGAAAATGGAAGAATGAAACGGGCTGGGATCCGAGATGGCAAGAGCGAGGCTGTCCAAACAACCCTTTTCCTTAATCGTTTAAGTGATTCGACGTTCGGCAAGCACTCGCTGGATGTTTTGTCGTTCACTTTGGATTGCGTCGACGCATTCGGCAGCCGAGAGTAGGTGTAAGACGCCTTATAGAACTCCCGTTTAACCAACGCGACGGAGCAGGAATCACCCTTTCTTCTTTCACGGTTTAATCGAGAGTCTCTTCGTCGCCCGTCTCTTTGTCCCCCGATCCGTATGCCGCCGCTCCACAGCCTCGCTGTCTCTACCCTCTAATAACCCTTCGGATGCCGCAGGGAGGCGACGAACAGCGAAAGGGTCGCCGTCACTTTGGGGTCACGGATGGAAACGGGCGGCTGAGATTCCGATAAAAGCTTTAATCAAGTCGCGTTTAATTCTGCTCTAGAGGAATCAAATTTATCATCACGTTTTTCGCGTAGGTATACCTTATGCGAAAAAGGGTTGAAATCCTCCCGCGAACTGCGAGTTTCACTCTGACAAAATAAAATAAAAAAAGAAAAAAAAAAAAATTATGCCCTTCTTCCAGCCGGTTGAACCCTGCAGAAGTTACGGCAGCAGTGGCAGTTGGGGTGTTTTTAAAACTGCAAACCTCCACTCCAGCGTGGGTCCGGTTTTTCTCGAGGGTTGACATTTTGACGAGGCTCTCAAACGCGAAGCGACAGGCCAATATCGGCTTCGATTAATTTTCCGGTCATTATTTTTTATGACTTCTTATCGTCCTCGGTGCGCTCGCTCCTTCGGCTCGCTCCAACTCTCTGCACCACCAGTTGGTTTATTCCCGGTGATTATCACGTCGAAGGGGTGATCCCAGGGGTGGTTTCGAGGGTGGTGGCTTTACATAAACGTCGCTCTCGATCTCCGACGGTTCTAAAGATGTCCGAAAGATAAGCCGGCGTTCCACCAAGTTATATATATATATATATCGATAGCTGTGCGAGATGGAAGCCGGAGTCTTTGGGACTTCGGAATTCGTCGCAACTCCACTCTTTCATATCGAATATACCCGGAGATGAACGCATGCATCTGGAGGCTGAGAAAAGCTCATATGATCCTCGAACTTTCCAGAGAACGAAAGAAAAGGCTTCCAATCTTTCCTCTCGACGAAAGATTTGTACCCGATTCGACTCCTGATTAATTATACCATTGAAAACGAATATCTTGTGTTACAGCCGCCTATATCGACGTGATCGTTTGGTGTTGATACCGTCAATCGACACCCTTGGAAGTTAATTTGACAGGAAAAGTTATGAACTAGGATATTGAACAGTGTAACTTGTGATTGATGTTATACACTTTCCATTTCTGGTGACAAATGGATTGATCAACCACACTTGACGCAATCCGTCCATGTTTGATGAGGTTCGAAGAAGAGGGCCGGTTCAGCCGGTGGTCCACATGCTCTCGGAGATTCCCGAGTCCTGGTCCCCGGAGTGTCGAAGTGTCTTGGCAGAGCAAAGACCGAACTGAGGGCAGGGAGGAGCCGGAGGTCTGGCTGGGCGGAGCCTCGAAGACGAAACACCGCCGACCGCGACGTCGATTCGATCGCTCACTCACTCTTCACCAGACGCCAGAAACTCTTTTTCAAGTTAAGTATTCCTCTCACCGCTATTAATTATTTACGTAGTTTCCGACTGTGATCCCACCAGCCTTTTTCGCGAACAGACGCTGATCAGAGATGCAGCCTTGAATGGGTGCTCCGTACAGAGGTGGATGGACGGATGGTGACATGGATTGCGATAAACCAAAGCCTGCAGAGGTGGTGATCGTCGAAGCTCTGCCATTTCAAGTTTTAAAAAGACTTGATCGTTTCTATGAATATGTAGCAAAATTGGACCCTGCTACTGAAGGAAAGAGGCAATGTTAGATATGCATAAATGTCGTTGCACATACTGTACCTACAATATGATGTAAGGATGTAGGTGAATGTAATGCGATGTGTGGCTGCAGGTGTATGGTTTCTTCGACAAAGGAAAAGAAAGGAGCATAGACGTGGTGGACGAGTATACGTATACAATGGGTGTATACAAGTAATTTGTATTCATCCCGATGATCCATATCGAAATTCAAATCTACTTAGTTCTGAGAAGCCGGGCCGGTTCCCTCGCCAGTTTCACCCGTTCGCCCACTCGGTTGGTTCTCTCTCTTTCTCTCTATCTCCTCTATATACAGCTTAATATAATATTATTCCCGGTTTAGTTTAATGGTTCTGGGCGATTATTACATGCCCGAACGTATAAGGCTGACCGTGCACCGCATGCAGGAACGCCGAATACTCGGGAGTGGCAGCCTCGCTCCGAACGGGATCCCCGATTGGGGCAAGGAAGAAGAAGAAGAAGAAGAAGATGAAGACGAGGATGATGAAAAAATAAACAAAGCGCACATCAGGGGGAGAAGAGAGTTGGGAGAGAGAGGAATATAATAAGAGAGAAAAGGCACGAAAACAAAACGCTATTATGATTGGTTCGACGGATTGGATGAACGAACGAACGAACGAACGAACGGATGGATGGATGGGTGGTCCGAATTACCAAGCTTGCATTCCTGTCCAAGTAATTCTCTCCTCCACTTTCACCCCCTCCACCGTCTCTTCGAGTCTCTCAGTCTTCCTCCTTGCACCGCAACTTCCTCCCTCCTCTCTCAATTCCTTTTCACACGCAGTCTCTGACGCCCACTCGTCACAGCCTAAGAGATCTGCCAAATGTTGCCAAAGCTTGTCTCGAACAACTGTTGAACAACTACTGCTGCGTCTGTCTTACACTTGCAGTGGTGAAGTCTTGATGAAGAATTTTTCGACATGCACTTTGATATTGCATGATTCCACGACCGAATCCCAAGATCCACAACGGAAAAGAACGTACCTTAAGACCCAAACGAGATAATCGAAAAGATGATGCGAATTAGATGCAGTAAAGTGTCGAGTTACGAGCTGCGAGAGTCGTTGACGAGGAGGATCAAGGTGGAAGTGAAAGGGGGTAGGATATTAATGAAGATATTCAAATGAGACAAAAATAAGCGCGACTCGCGGCCCTTTGTCGGTCGTTTGGATCATTTAGTGACTTGGCCTATGTAGATTATCCCGTGCACACCGGCGCAGCCAGCCTCCGTCCCGCTCCTTCAATTTCAGTCCTTCGCCCCCCTCGGCCCGACGTTTCTTTCCACTCCTTTCCTCCGTCTCTTTCTTTTCCTGCTGTTCCTCTTTTTTCTCTTATACCCTTGCTTTTTTCAACCATGACAAGAAGTCGTGCAGCTTGCACTATACGCTGAGTACTATCGAAGGCGTTCCCACTGCGAGCCATAGGCGTTGCACGTTCTCGACTGCACAGCCAAACCACTCTTCGTGTTTTCCTGACCCGACCTCGATTTTTTCCTCACCAATACGGAAAGCGAGTGACCGGCATGTCGTCAGTAGCGGACAAAGCGAGAGGAATCGAATACGGCGAACATTCTGCATTTTTATGGTCTTGAAGAAGAGGGAGAGGACAGGACGACTCTGCTAACACGATGGTCACAGTAGCTATTGGCCCAGGTCAGCCATTGGCTCCGTCGACTCGACATGATCGTTGTTGTGCAGCAGCTTTCCGTTTCTTCTGCAATTCAAGCTTTCTGCTTTTCGCTTTTAACGAGCTTAATCACCGAAGGCGATCCGAGAGGCTTTCTAGAAAGACGTCTACTACTCCCGGGTCTAATTTCTCCGGAGAAGAAAACAAAATCGAATTATCCACCAGGGTGACGTCTGCTAATTCCGGATCATGTTCTCGCCACGGACTTAATGCTTGATGTAATTTATTACCAACTTTATCATCCCGTTGCAGGTGTCCCGTCCCTGGGTGGCGTATGCATAATACAACGAGCGCGCTTTCCTCGACTGATCATCCCATCCCCGCCGGAAATCGAATTAATATGGCTTCCAACAGCGGGTAGGTAGCCGGGAATCATCTGAATCCAAGATCCATCGACGATGAGAGAAGTATGCTCCGCGGATACGGCGCCATTCGAAACAGAAGCCGCAGACAATATTCAAAGCTTTATCTCCGTCCGTGGCGAACGGTAGCAGCGCCGTTTCACTCCCTCATGGACCTTTCTTCGGTCGCACAAAGGGCACAATACCTCTATTTATACACACAACCTGTCCGCGTGTAGAGATGCGGGATATTATTTTCTTACATTGACTTGCACGTGTGTGAATGTGTGTGGATGCCACTTTCTTTCTCTCTCTCTCTCTCTCTCTCTCTCTCTCTCTCTTTCTACGCTTAGATCGTTCCAATTTTAATTGATATTTTGTTGCCACCTATTGTTTCCTTTATTTCCATTATGGATACCTTTGTGGCGGGGCCGATACGGACAAATCATTACGTTCTGGGATCATCCGAGGGAATGCTTCACTTTGCCAAGTCATTTGGGAGGTACCTGTAGGGCAGCGTTCCAGCCTCTTCACCATCCGCTGGCTCCTCTTTTCCTCACACTAACACTCCGAGCACCGTCGAAGCTTCGGGAAAAAATACACTGAGCACAATTGTACCGTTACCATTATTCCACACCCTTGCCTTTTTCCCCCCGCACCGACGATCGGGCGATTCATTTCTCTCGAGAATAATATGCGACTTACCTAGTCTTCGATCTAGATCTAGAAACTTGATCCGCGCAGTGAAGCACGAGAAGTCAGTTTTTCAATGTCGAAATTTGTATTTCTGATCATCGCTCTTTCCAATCACCTCAGGTGAATGAGCCGAGGTGTTTGAGGAAAACTAAAATGCGGGATTATCGATGCAGAGCGATCGCTTAATTGCGGCACGTATTACCATCGATCCGTTGCAAATCCGTGTCTTTTGTCGGAGAGTTCGAAGGTAATCATCGAAAATTACGTTCATCTTCCGGAGGTATATGGAGTAGGTATATTGTAGGTATACAGATAATCGAAGAGCGGCGCGTTGTAGGTTAGATATTTGAAAACAAAAGAGAACCGTTCCACCGGCGGGACGCGCGGCATCGTTTCGAGAAGAAGAGAAACGCAAAGCACGACGGGGGTCTGCGCGATCCTCTTTTGTTTCGCGTTCTTGAGAAACCCGAAGAGGCCCAGAGGCGGCGTACGGCCGCCATTGTTGCCGATTACATGCCGATATCATTAACCACTAATTCAGAAATCATTAGGTTCTCATCTCTCTCAACGTTTCTCAATGTCTCCCGGCTCACGTTGATTGCTCAAGCAACAACTTATTACAGCCTGCGTTTGCCTGCGAGGCAGCTAATTAACTAAATATGTTGCACCGCTTGCTCGTGTATTTAACTCAATGTAATCTCGCGAAAAAGTATAAATTTATAACGATTATATAGCTAGGGGAACGGAAAACAGATTGTTACTGCAGGAATACCGTCAGCGAGATGGAATATAATGTGAATAATAATATGTGATTCCGACGAAGTTGTATCTCGAGTTCTTATCTCGGGGTGAAAAAAAAAGAGGGATCGGAGGAAGGGGGGAGGGGGGATTGAAATTTCTGTAATTATATTGCACTCTATATGCTAAATATGTCGCGTGTCCGCGGGGATCTTGCCAGTGTGGCTGCCAAGAGAGTTATGACTCAGTTGCCGCCTTCCCTCGAGCAGCCATGCGACAAAACTATCAACGAAATCGTTCCTCGGACGTCGACTATCGCGATGAATGCCACGTACATACATATAAGAGAAATTAAAAATTCCCGGAAGATAATCTGCACGGTTTCGAGTCGACGCTGCTGCTCAGTGTTTACATAAAAGTTTAGCCACGGTGCGGGGAGATAAGAACCTTGGAACATTTTTTTTTTTTTTTTTTGTTTTCTGCAGTTATATCGTAATAATTTCCGTTCAAAGACATACTGTATAAAATGTAAATTCTATCGTGAAGATATACCGAATGCAAATGCGTAATATCCTGGAATTGTCCGTATGACACAAAGTGATGGTAAATAAAATCCAAGGGACACATTTGAGGTTCCATTTCCATTGGGGAATCCCGTCCGTCCGTCTATCGAATAATCGTATATGCATAGGACAGGGCATATAGTATGATGTATAAAAACTTATCGAATAACCCGTCGGAAACCAAATCCTGTACCCTGTCACTCAATATTCTGTCAAAACAAACTTAACCCACCTACCGCGTCGTCTTTTGTTTCGCAATGCGGGCCATACAGGTGGCACAGCCTGTCACCGACAACCTCCTCCTCCTTCTCCTCCTCCACCTCCTCCTCCTTCAAAGCCACCACCTTCTCCACCTCCACCTTCTCCTCCGCGCAAACGACAAAGAGCCCGAAAGGAGCTGATTGTGAGAGGCAAAGCGACATGAAGGTACTACTCTAGCCACACGTCGACGGAAAACCAACGCCGAGAGCCAATCGTTGAACGTTCAATTTCCACGACACGTCAACTCGTGCCATGCGTGACGTACCTTGAGTACAACGCTACCACCATCAGGGTAGTATCGTGTATCTCTCTTCCCGACCTCCATGGCATTGTCCCGATTAATAAGTTGTCTTCTCCTCGACCTCAACCTTCTCAAAAAATTTCCTCAATCTAATTGCCGGAGTAACGGTGACGCTCTTTGAGTTGAACCTGGTGGTTTTTCCCGCCAAAAAAAAAAAATGTCGGACGTTGATCAATTGATACGAACAACCGTGACCTGGACCTTGGAGTGCAGCTGGTGTAAGTATCTCAGAATTCGCCCCATGCGGTAACCCAATAGTCCCCCGACTCTCAAACTCTTAAACCTTCGCTTCGCCCTGGTCGAATTAACCGAAGTCTGTATCGGTTTACCTCAAACATTGTGCTAAAACCATCGTTCACTCTACACTGTGATGGAAGGGCTGTTTTTGTCGAGACTCAATCCTTCAATCGTCAGAATTGTTACGGTGATGGAATTTCTCGGTTATAGTAAAGGGTTGAACTCTGGTTTCCACCCTTACCTGCGCCATAATATAGACAGATTAAAAATTGGGCATTTCTTTCAGAGAATCTGTTTCGAATCTGTTAAGAAGAGTGTCCTGATCGATTAATATCGAAAAGTGAACTACAGGCCAGTTTAACCAACCAAAATGACTTTAAAGTGCCTGATGAGAAAAACGCCAGCCTCAAGCGAGCCAAATTTTTCAGAGGATCAAAGAACAATGTATTTTCACAAATGTAAACTGAATTCTTTGAAAAATAGGGTTTACTACGCCACTCGGTGAAACTCATCCAACTAATTTTGCAAGTATTATTGAGTGAAAAAAGTATTTTCAATAGTAAAAAACAAAAAAGAATTAAAAGAAAAAATGAGATTCAGGAATCGAGGACGTTCCTCATCACGAAGAGGGTAACGTGAAGGTTAGAAGAGGCAGCAGCAGCAGCAGCGTATAACGAGGAGGGTAATCACCGCAAGTGGATGCAGACCGCGTGGTGTCCGAACCGTATAAAAGGAGTTGATCGATGATCAGCCAGTGGATTCTGGGTTATAGCGATAAATAATGGTAAAGATAATGATTGGAAATCCGAACATTGTGTCGAGCCTAAGTGTAGGCATCGAGGATAGGCGGATGCAGGAACACACGCACGCTGCACACGCGAGAATCAAGAGCTGCAGAGAGGAGAGGAGAGGAGAGGAGAGGAGTGGTTCGCCGTTGCGGACAGGTATAACCTATAGTAATCAATATTAATTACTCGAGACAATGGAATCTCATTGGACTCGATCGTTCGATGGGTGAGGTTGTGTCGGCGGTGCGGCGAGTCCCCCATCTGCTGTTGCTGCTGCTGCTGCTGCTGTTGCTGTTGCACTCGCCAAGGGAGGAACGAACCAACGAACATCCCGGTTCCACGGGAACCGCGAGCCTCTGCTCCGCCACCTACTGTAGCCAGGCATAATCTATTGTTGTTGACGTTATGCGTCGTGATGTGCCCGTGCAGGGGGAAACAACAACGCCATGCAACCCCCGAGTCACGATTCAAAGGCATCCGCTCAGAGCGAATGCATGCTGCTCCGCGTTATCACTCCATTATAACCATCCACCGGCTCCGTTTCCACCCGACCAGATTTCCCGGATTTGCCACGGCGCATCGATTCCATCCTGCAGGACCCACTTATTAGGTTTTCAAAAGGAACCATATTTTTCAATCTAATCACTGCTTCGCAATTAGGTCACGTTCGATCTCCTCAGTCTCCATACAACGAGTTACTTACTTGAAGATATAAGTTTTCTACATCAAAACTATGATTGTGAACAAATTAGTGTTACGCGGAAAGTTTTTCGTCGATATCTTTGTAATCAGTTATAGTAACAGACGAATATTGAAAAGTGTGATAATTAATTATGGAATCGAGGCTTTTGGCAGGGATAAAAGTTTATATTTACACTTACTTGTATAGTGAAAGTATAGTTTTTCTATACCGTATCAATAAATTTCAAGCTAAAAGCGTAAGTAATAACTTCTAATAAATCCCGGCTGCTTTCAGCGTGAGCTTTATTTATGTCTCCACTTATTGGCCGTGTAGTTTCGATCGAAATTTTCAAGAATCACGAGCAGATTTTTATCATCAAGTCTTTTTTCCTCGCGAGGAAAAAAACAGCTAAAAATTCTTTTCAACGTCGTTATTCCATTTTCAATTTCCAGAACATAGTGTTTCTTTCACTTGCAGGGCTTACAAGATAAAGGGACTAAAAAAGCAAAAGCGATTTTCCCGGGTTTCAAGTCGGTGCAGAAAAGCGCGCGATAACAATTATCGCGATGGTTGAAACCTGCGAGCGGCTGAAGAGGAAGGCGTTTTAAACCGGAAACGATAGGCGGCCGGAAGTTGTCTACGTACACCTTTGGTCTCGGGTGCCTTGCGTTATATGCTCGGGGTCAAAGGGCTATAAGAAAGGCCTAGCCGACGACGTCGTTACCCGCAAAATAGACGCGTGCTGCAGTTCAGCGCTGCGTCTGCTTCAGCTGCAAGCTCCGCGGTGCATATATAAGTATCGGGGACTTGATGACAGGCGGGCACGCGAGTGCGAAACCCTTCTAGGAAGTAATTTTCACGGCGTTGCTTACTCAAAGGCATAAAAATGATAATGATAATAA
Organism: Diprion similis; assembly: GCF_021155765.1. Classification (NCBI taxonomy): domain Eukaryota; kingdom Metazoa; phylum Arthropoda; class Insecta; order Hymenoptera; family Diprionidae; genus Diprion; species Diprion similis. The sequence continues at coordinate 24,171,113 of NC_060110.1, forward strand.
TAACAATAATAATAATGATAATAATAATAATAACGACGACGCCCTCCTCCTCTTCCATCGCCGTTCCGCTACCGTTTCAGCTCAAGGAGGGTGAGATTTTGCCGGGAATGCACCCAGCCTTCGCACCTGATGATCCTTGATAGTCGTCGTTAATCGGTTAACGTCTCTGCAAAACGGCAATTCGTACGCTGCTTATCTGTGGAGTCTGAAAGAATTTATTATTTGACATGACGATGAAGATGATTCTGTTTTTTAAATCGTAAATTGTTCGTGTATGGAGATGGATTAAATTTTGTAAGGGGGACTCTTTAAGTTAGCTCTTTGAGGACGGAGGAAAGCAGTATACCAATTATGGTAATCCTGGTGAAATATATGTTAAGGACATTTTTGTCGGATCACTGATTGCGAATTTAACTTGGATGGATATATGTATAGAGAGTGAAAAAATTGTGTTGTCGTCACAAGATTGTACTAAGATGAAAGATTTTTTTTCCAAGATGTGATCTTAATAAATATGATATCGAAGATAAGGTTTTAACGCTATCCTATTAAACCTTGATTTTCATTTCTTGAAGAAACATAATTCCTGTTGTTCATATTTCATTCCTCTTTCATCATTTCTACGAAGAAAACATAATTTTAACATCACTGAAAGAAATTTCATTTTGTTAGTCACCAGGGAATGTTGTAAATATAGTTGCCAGTATAAGGTGTGTATAAATTTCCTTATAATTGCAATAATAATTTATTTATACCATTACAACAGTTAGAAGCAAATATACCAGGAGTAACTAAATATAAAGAAAAATAGTTATACCACTCACTAAATTTTCTGACCTCAAGTTAACAAACTAACTTTCATTTTCCATCCGGATGTATATTCCTCGGTTATATTAAAAAGCGAGAATTAGTTAAGGACTGTATAATAACCCTAATTAGAAATTTTCCTCGGTTGATAAATCGTGCTTTCAAGCTTCCCAATTTTCAACCACCGAACGATGCGGGCTCAACCAGATGTCACCGAAGTTGATTTTTTCAATATCAACCAGCGGGATAGCGGTAGCTAGCTGGTATGGAATTGATTCAGGTGAAACAACCGAAACCCCTGAGAACGCCCGCGGTGGCAGGTGCCAACAATTTCAGATTATTTAGGCTTTGACCCCCAGAAAGTTGTGGACAACCGTGGATAACAGGGTCGAGACCGCGGCCGCCATATGCCAGAACCAATTTTTACGGTGTCAAAAGGCCGGTGAAAAATTGAGCCCGCACGCTCGAGCTGTGAGTCCTGCTCCTATATCCAAGGCATACACGATCCTGCAACACAAATTGTAAGTAGGATACCGCAGCATTATCGCCACGCGTTGCTTCCACTTTAAACCCAAAGTACAAAGCAATTTCAACGAAAATTAATAAATCTTAATCACGATAAACATTCCCAAATTTTTCTTTGGGCCAAAAAATCTTCTACTTGATCAAATTTTTTATGCGAAAGAAAGAAAGAGAAGAAGTGAAAATTAAGTTGGAACTATAGAAATGGAAATATATTTATACAATCGAATCAGGCTAGAGTTAAAATCGAAAAACAGACACCTCACAAGAGTGAGATATATCGAATGAAGCTATCCTTCCTGCTCTTCGGATCGTATAGTGAATGCATAGGCGCGGTTGACTGCAATGTGTGCAAAACATCATTCATACCCATCTGGCGTAGGTAATACGCGGTAGGTAAATTCGATGCACATACACACACACGTATCATGTATCTAGATACAGCCAACGTAACAAACGTTGGGATGCCTAGCTGAAGCGAAGTTGTAGCATGTCAGTGAGCAATCCAATTACCCGTGAAATCAAAACCCACGGTTAGTCAATTAACAACAAGTAGCGTAATGTGTCCATTAGTAAAAGCTTGCACGCAGCTTTCACGTACGTTGCCGTATTGAAAGCCGCTTTTCCGACCCAAGTTATGGTGGAAACTCAGGCCAAAATAAGAGAAACTAGTGATTCGAGGAATGCTTCTGACGCTGTCTCTTCTATTAATATTAACTGTGCAGAGCACTTCGATGATGGTTCCTCGGCCAGATACAACCTCGATGATGTATGACGATGAGTAAAAAATGGTGGCTAGTTAGGTGAGTGGAAGGTATAGTAGGTTCGTCTACGGCAATACAGGGTAAAATTTGATATTTTTTGCAGCCCCCCTCCTCTCTCTTTCTCCCTCTCTCTCTCTCGCTCTATCTATCTTTCGGTGTAGCTCAGGCAAGATATACCAACCTTAAATAAGAAATATGATGTCAATATCGGAATTCATTTCGGAAATACGCACCTAAATTTATTAGGGTATCATTTTATAACACGTACCTACCACGTGCCTCGCGCGGAACGAAATTAGGTTCCATACCCTCGTATAATAAACAAAAAAAAAAAAAAAATGAAAATAAAAAATAACAGATGGTACCTCGTCACTATTCATTACTGCCCAAACAGTTGTTGTGACAGAGTAATATTTTCCTATTTAATCCGGCCTTCTATCTAAATTGATTAGCTACTCGATCATTTGTTATATCATAGCCGTAAGCCGCAGGTTTGTATACCTTATTCTCCAGAAATTCTACTGACAAGTAGAGGACAAGGCACGGTACGAATTTCTTTTTTTTCGTACTCTACCGCACGTGTAAAAGGACACTAACTCATATTTCATTTTACATTGAATTTCGGTCAATGAATAAATCCTCAAACCTCAGCTTCTTTCCATCTCGTTCCCTTCAGTTGATATGTCCGTGCACAAGGGTGAACGGCTCATTGTGACAAAGGAACTTTAAAGCAATACCTACTGGGAACCTCCGACAATGGTGTACACCAATGAAACTCTGTAAGCATCAATTACTGCGCAGACATTGAACCATCAAGGTTTCGTGGGTTTTATGGAAATAAGAGGATTGGAAACTGGACTCTGCGATATGGAATGGAATGATTGAAGCCAAGATTGAAATGCGTGTTCCTGTACTGCGACGGTTAAACGATGAAGACCTCATCAAGGCGAATTGCTTCGCTTAGCGCCGCGTCGAGAAGGAAGCACAGCGCAATCCTACGGATAGAAAACATAAAGTCTTTCATTACGCTAATCACCAGGAGATAGAGAGGGTAGGAATCGGTGTTTTCATGGTGCCCTAGCCCCATGGTAGCAGGTATAATCAAGGAGGGAGAGTCACCAGTTACACGCTTAAATTCTGCTCTCTCTCTCTCTCACTCTCTCTCACTCACTCTTCCTTCTCCTCTCTCGCTCTCCCCTCTCCTCGATAGACCGCCAGCACCAGCCACCGTTGGTACATCCACTAGCAGTACGTCCCGTACCGACGTAACAACTTTATCCCAATAATTATCTTCGCGTACAAAATGCCCATTTGCGATTTCAATTATACACGCAAACTAACCTGCTGTACGGTTCAATTCTCGTCTCTAACGGAATACCAAAGACCTCGATTACTTTGTGAAATTGGTCTAGGTTGGTACATCATGATGACCAAAGTATGCCTGCAGCATTCGGTTGTCTTAAATCTTCGCGCCAGAAATCGTGAACATGTGAGTACTTTCTTAATAAGATTATGAAAAAAAACACACACACACACACCGCAAAGTATGAAATCCTCCAAAATTATGTATAACTTTGCACTTCGTCAAAAGCTCTTTGCTATTGTGAAATGATTACAGTAATGCTCACCATACTCGCACCTTATATACATGTCTGCAATTCATTGCCCCTTCCTTCCTTCCTTCCTTCACCTTTTGACTGTAGTCGTATTATGACTAGGTAAGCACTTAGCTTCTGGATCAGCGCAAGCGCTAAATCTCCTTCCTCTGGTCGTTGTCACGTTCGCTGATTCCACCTAGATACCTATACCTGGCATGTTTTGCCCGCAGAAAGAACACGCCGATGATAATAATGATTAGAAAATAGAGAACGTCGTACGATCAAACAGCCACACCTCGACGGGTGTCACGCGCATAAAACGTCTACTATCCATAGCCAAGCGTGTGTACAATAATGTACACAAGCGATTTGCGACTTGAAATCTGTAAGGTATGACGTGATTGGCTATGGCGTAGGCATGATCGTTATTATTTTTTTTTTTCTCTCTTTCATAGTCCTTTCATTCCTTTTTGTAGCCCAATCTGTGTGAACTTAAACACAGTTCACACTAGTGGACATGCCGGTAGCAATTGAGGTAGTTGAACCAGTCATCGACGACCTTGGAGCAAAAAACTGACTTTCAAACCTGGGCTCTAAGAGTCTGAATCTGAGACGATCGGTGAATTGTCTTTCAAGCTTTGTTCTGGAACGGTGAACATCCGAGAATGCTGAGCACTAATTACCCGGGGAAGCATGGACATCTAAGACACTATAAATTAACGTCAGAATGAACAGAATTAATGACTAGTTGCTTGAAGACTCGAATCTTTCTGCAATTTTTTTTTGCCTCAGGATTGCCATTTCGTATCACAGTGATCTGAAGAGATGATAGTGATTCATCATCAGTTTCAAGCATACTTTTTTGATCCAATTTTTTTTTTCTATTCTGCTTCCATAAACAGCGACAAGATTTTTTATTCCGTTTGTACAGTTGGTAACAAACAACGTCCGTGACTACGGCGTGTGTCTAGATAACTGGTAGATACATCCAACTCATCTGTTCTTCCCGTCTTGAACCCAGCGATTCGCTCACGGCAAGAATTAGATACGGTTGGAAACTTCGATACGCTTATTAATTTCAAATTCTAAACAGGATGAAGTTTCGAGGGAGTTTATCCAGCTTCACCCGGCAAATCTACCCCACGTTCTCCTTCTCTCCCCAATCTTTCTTACCGTTCTCTTTCTCTCTCTCCCTTTCTCTGTCGCTGCCTTTCTTCACCTTGGCCCGAGAAGTTTTATCCGAAAATCGCCAAAAATCGCTAAAGAAAAATAAAAGAGAGTAGTAAAAACTGGTACGAGATTGGAACAAGGATTTCCAAACGTCGAACTCGCATTCCCCACATCACCAAAGGCCTGCCTAGTCTCGGCCTAGACTCGCCCCAGTCGAGGCGTTAATGAGGTTCGGTTTTGATTAGCACCGAGACTGTTTAACGGTTTGATACCTCGCCCGGTAATCGAATCCAGACCTAATCTCTCAAGTTATAACCAAATTATTGCCTCCTCCATGCACTTGGCTCTGCACCGTCCTCGTGATGCTCGCTCCCCCCTCTTCGCCTCCGTTCCGACCCGTTTATGGCAGGTATACCCGTTTCGATCCAGCCTCAGTGCTCGATGTCACGGCTGCTCTAATTCTCGCCCCGTTGACACGTTCGAACCACGTTATGAACACACCTATTCGACTATGTCACATCATTCTCGGCAGCTGGATTTCGACGCGAACTGCTGCAGTCTGACATCGAATTCGATTCCACGGAATGACTGGGGTCAGATATGAACGTTAGACTGAAAGAAAAATGTGATATTTGCAGGTATTAAGTATCAGGTACAGCTTCGCAGCCATGCATAATGCTTGGACTTACCAAAACGACGCCACATGGTTTACACTTTACATTAAACTGAAATCAAAGTTGAAGACAACTGTTACCACATTTGGCTTGTGGTAATTTTCACCCCGATCGGTTGTCACCCGCAAAACTATCCCAATACCCGAATATGGCAAACTGGAAATCGGTAGTCAAAGATTCGAATTGGAGCAGTTGTCAATGGTCATCGGATAAAGGACACTGTTTAAAGGTCCGACTTCTTGTGAATCTATGAGAGTGTTTAAAGGTGTAATAAACGATGCTCATGAAAGTGAACATTAACAGGGTGATTACTTTCACTATTGTGATTAAGCGAGAGAGAGAGAGAGAGAGAGAGAGAGAGAGAGCGAGAGAGTCGTCAGGACGATCGTTCAATAATTAATCACCCACCATGAAGTACGTAAGACGACGTGATAATTCCAATGCGCCAATTCCACGAGAGGCTGCAAATTAGTTGCCGACGATCTACATCGGCGAATGAAATATTCCACACCAGCGTGATCTAATTCCTATAGTATAGCTGCCATCTTGGATCGATAATAGTCGTATAAAAAGAACTGGAGCCCTGCCCGTTGCGGCGGAGTGTTGGGAGGCATGCAGGGTGGATGTGCTATGGGAGGTGTACACGTTATGGATGCTACTCGTGTGCAGCTGAGGGCCTGTATGGAGGGAAAAGCGACGTGGCGGTATAAGTGCTCGTCGCATTAGGTTATGGTTTTAAACGCGCCAAATTATACGTTCGCGAGCCAGCTTAAAATATTCCAAGCAACGTCGAAGCGAGAAGGGTAAAATAAATGTTGAGGCATTACAACCCGAACGAAGGAACGAACTGACCAAGGAACAGGCGGCCCGGCTCTGCACGTCCGTTTTGTTACACATACGCGTTCAATGTCGCATGTGCTTCTGTGTGCAAAATGCATACGTTGCAGTCAGTATGTTGTCCGATGGTGCAGCAGCAGCAGCAGCAGCAGCGGTAGCAGTGCATAAAAAAGTCACTGACTCGATTGGCGGAAATAAATTCAAAATGGCCGGTTAAAATGACCGGTAAAATGGCGTCCATTTCGCATGTACCCCTATAGTATAACAACTATACATGTACGTAATAACACCGCGACGAACGAGTCAAGTTATTCGTCGTATTACATACCCAGCATGGGTGCGGCGGTCGACTTCTGATGGATTATTATAAGCGACGCTGCAGCGCGGGATGGGGAAAAAAGAAACGTCGAAAGCTACGATTTGAGGAAATCAATTTAATATTAACACTGATATTTAACGGTGCAGGAGTATAAAGACCCTGCAGCCGCCATCTGCTCGATCATCCTTGAGGATGTTATTATAAGCACGCTGTGTATGTATATGTATGGACATAATAAAAGTACCAAAAAAGAGAGCTGAGCAGTGAGCTGGTGGCTCACATGTATACACATATATATGCAGGGTATGTGGTAATCGCAGTGAAGAAAATATGTATAACAACAACAAAAATACGAACGCCTACTCTTAATTTAATTCTGAAAAATTTTTATGGTTAACCCAGACTGCACAAAGGATCGAGGATCGACGAAAAAACCCATACCAAACTACCCATAATTACAAAGTTCTATAGAAAATTGCGTCCATTCGAATCTTAAATGGACCGCATTGTCTTAGGGGGCCATAACACCAAAACGAAACGGGAGAAAGAGATAAAGGGAGAGCGAGTGAGCCAGCGGAGTTTGATTTATGAGTTTTCGGTTTCGGAGTAAAAAATACGAATTAGTTTTCGGGATGATCGCGCGGAGATAATAGGCCCGATTAAGAATCCATCGCGGGTGAACGTCGAGCCCGGTCGAGTCCTCCCTATGCCGCGTATACCCCCGGGGCCAAAGAGAAGCCACGACGAACCAGCGTCTCCACCTTCGCCTCATCCACCGGCTTCGGATTCCGACGTCGTGGCGCAATAAGGCCTCGCCTTCGACGTCGAACGTCCCATTCCTCCAAGTGACATCGGCAAGCGATGGACCGTAGATCCGCAGTTGGAGATTGCAGTTCAAAATTGAATATTCAACCTTTCACCCCTTTCTTAGAGCATCAAACACTTGCGATAAACATGATTTTACAAATTTGAAACACTCGATAATAACTGCGAGTTGTTTTTGTCTGATTGTAGCCCCAGAGTCCGTGTTCTAGATCTTTATTGATTTTTGTTTTTGGAAAGTTTTTTTCACGGTCGTACCGACAGTGTCGCATAAGTAGGAACAGGGTGAACGCTGCACGGCACGAAAGGAAAATGCGTTATCGCTATTTCCCCTCGGGACGTCACGGCTCGTTAGTTCGACGACCTATAAATCAGTGTTTAACGAATCGATTATAACGATCAGAGTTTTCTGGCTACTACAATTTTGTGCACCTTCTGACACACGTAAACGTTTCACTTAGGCATATAGACGAGACCATGCGCGCCTAACTCTTGCGGGAACTCGTTCGCCTGAGATAAATAAAAAGCGGAGGAGATTAGAGCGGGAGATTGATTGGAAACATTTATCGAACAGACTCTTCGGTCCTCCGATACACACGGACCGGCAGCCAACCAGTCGACGGTTTCCTGCAGTAAACATGCTCCGGGTGTAATTCGGTTTTCGGTATCATTAAAAATAGTAGTCCTTCAAATTTTACGACGCAAGATTGCCAGCTATCTAATGCCACGTCCGTTTCACCGCCACTCGATCGTCACTCATCGATCGATCGATTTGGCCACATTGCGCAGTCAGAGATCACGCGTTGGATCTCAACCACGATTCATGGTTTGGTATCACAGAGGCTGAGGACAATGGCCAAGGAAATGTCCAATATTTTCTCTCCTCACTGCATAAATCCAGCATTTTATTGTCCATGCTGTGCAGAAACCTGCGAGGCTTCGGTTGAAGTTTGAATGGGTCAGAACGACAGCGTGGCCGACATGCCTGGCTGCCTGTACCAAAGTGTGCACGCCATGCATGCACGCGTCACTATATCAGGGCTGAAAACGGTTGCTCGAAATTAGGTTTGATTTATCGACTGACTGTCGGGGGCTTAAAACGCAGACCGAAAACGGCTCAGCCCGAAATATAAGCTGCGTTTGTGACTCGTCGGAATTTCTTTCAAACCTGTCTACTTATACGATTGCTGCACTGCCGCTGCGTCAGTCGAATGATGGTTTCTCGGAGCACGAGGCAATTTTCGCAATTACGTAAATCGTCTAATGTACATCCCGGCTAATGATTTCTCATTACAAGTAATAAATCTCCTCTCTTGTATCTCTCTCCTTTTCTTTCTTTCTTTCTTTCTTTCGGTCTTTCTTGCTTGCTTCTCTTCAAGAAGTCAGACGCCGAAGACGAAAGTATAATTCTTCACCTCCTATCCGCCTTTGGGCAACCCGGACAAATTACCGTCATTGGCCTCAAGTAGTACGTGTAAATAGACGAATTTTTCAAGGAAAATTTATCGACGAATTTCATTTCTCTATTCAAATCAATGCCAAGGAAATTAATGGGCTCGGTGCATTTACGATTGTCCTTACTTGCCCCAAGGAATCAACTGTATCTAACTGCGGTAGTTGGGTGAAGACACCTTATTTTACATCGCGGTCTTACAGGGACCGTATTTATTTGATAACAAACTTGCCAAATATGGGGTGGAAAAGAAGAAAGGAAGGAAGTGAGGGAGATCAGACGAAGAGACGAAGGAACGGGACGGAGACTCTTTTATATCAATTATTTCCCGCTATGGGGATATTATCTTACGACCTAATTACAGCCGCCTTTGTGTTGAAAATAACTGAAATAAATATAATTATCCGAGCAAAGGGAAGAAGGCTCGCAGGGGTTGAGCAAAGGGTAGTCGCCGAGGCTCGGTCGAGCCTTAACGCCTTGGTAGACTTTCGAGCCTCCGAGTTGGAGCTGGAGCTGGAGCTGGAGCTAGAGTTGGAGCCGAAAAAGGGGAGGAACAGGGGATGGAGGTTCGACGGGTCGTTGGCTTGCCCCGATGGCGTTTCTTGTTACATTAACAGAGTTGATGAAAGGTGTTTTCGGTCTCTGATCAATATCTGTTATTCTCCAATCATGCGAGCTGCCAACGCCTTGTATTTTTTCACGGCCGTTCTTCGTCATGGGGAACCAGTTTCTAAATATCGGGCATAATTTATTTTCTATCTACTTTTCACGTCACACGCATCAATTTCTCGGATACTCTTCTTACATGATAATTTTTCATCGCAACATTATATGCATACATGGTCAATTCCGCAACTTGTAGATAAACTATATCAGTCGCTAAAACTTGAATTTTACGCAAATTTTCGTGTGTTGATAATCTTTTTTTTTTCTCAACACAACAAAACGTGCCACATATTGTAATGTAAAACAGCTTCGTACGTATAAACGGTATTAGAAGGTCGAGAAGTATAATTCGTACTTCAGTCCACGTTATAAAGCATAAAAATTGTGGTCAAATTAAAATTTCTGCACCTGTAAGTCACTCATAAACTTATAATCGGCGGAATTGCCTGTACATAAAAGAGAGAGCCGCAAGCTCTTCGAATCATCAATTTTCCGAGGAATAAACACGCTCGTTCACCAACGGTTACATTGTGACTAGAAACCCAAGCTTGCTGCAGCTTGGAGTTATTAAACATGTAGCGTCGAGCCGGTTTCATTCACGTTTATCCCGTGCATACGCTTTTCAGAAGGTCTCGAGATTGGGGAAAGCGTTGACTTGATTCGGCAAGGTGTAAGTAAAACACTAGAATGACCGATTGATAGAAGGATCCAAATACCGGATTTTCAAAGACGGTAAAATCTAATTTGTAGAATTATCAAAATGTAGAAAGTCCGAGTGTAGAAAATGGAAAATACGGAAAGTCGAAATACTGACGATGAAATATAAAAAAAGTCAGAACATAGAACGGCAAAATCTAAAATCTATAGATATACGACTTCACGTTATCAAGATGAATTCTGACGATTTTAAATATCGAAATTCTGTATTCCGACTTTTTTATTTTTGTGGCCCTTCAATTTTTTCATTCCTCCATACTCTGACCCCCGAAAACCCCACAAAAAATCAGGTGAAATTCACTCACGCGTGTGTCTAATTATTCGCCTCGGCCGTAGTAAGTAAGCCAGTAAAGTTGACTCGAGATGCTCTTCAAACCGTGACCGGGAATTATTCCGTCCAAGTTTCACGCGGCGTGGCGAAATGGCGGGATGAATAATAGAACGGAAATCCTTGATAACCCGAACATTCGAATACAAAGTAAGCCGATCCCAGCTGCTTAGGCGTTGTGCATACACGTGTAAGCCCGATGATCGAGTTCAATCACCGCTGAGCCGCGATCGAGCGCATCTCCGTGTAAACTTCGGTTCACCTACATGTATGTTATACATTACAGGGTTTATTTCATAGTGTAAAGTCGTCACGTCTCCTTGAAATTAATTGGCGTGGCTGCGAAGAGCGAAGTGAATTAGAGATTGGAACAAAATCGCGACAAGCGATTTCCCCGATTCGGTAATTACTTCGCTATTGCGATTGAAAGAATCCAAAAAACAAGCCTCCGCTGTATATAATTACACAAATATTGTCTCAAATTGACAATGACAAAGACAATTGCCGAGTCACGTTGCAAAAAGGAGAAGAGAAGACGCGAAATGTTGGACGAACGACAGGAAGAAATCGGATCGATGGACCCGCCGCAGGATCCGCGAAGATATTAAAAAAGTGGACGCGGCACGTAGCCAGTAACATATGTAGCCTTCGCACTTGTCGGGTCCGAGAATCGGGGTGAGAAAAGGGGGAATTTGCGAGCCCTAGTCGTGTAAGTGTAAAAATCAATCATACGGGTTGACGCGTCTCCGATCTAAAACAGTGCGCAACGTGTCAATAAAGAATAGCCCACGCTGCCCCTTGTGATCGATGTCTTTTCTCTTTTCCACTTTCTGTTTGCCGTCTTGTATTCCTCCCCCCGAATCGCGTCGAGAAGCTTGGAATTTTTCTGCCTTCTTTCCATTTTCTCCTTTTGATAATAAGAATAATAATAGTAATAATAATAATAATAAGATACTTTCTTCCCTCAAGCTGCTCGAGTAACGCGGAGAGATCGGAATTATTGTTATTAAGTGAAAATACCGATTGAATAAGGGTGGGAGAGTGCAGCAGCAGCAGCAACAGCAGCAGCAGTGGGAGCAAATGCGATACAGGATCGAAAGGGGTGGCCAATCTGATATCGCGTATTCCAAGTGGTTCGCGTTGATTAATGACTCCTGGTTCGTTTTTTGTTAATTAGTTGATTGGGAACGCCCACTATGACATGCAGATTTTCAACAGATATAACGTCATAGTAATTTAATATCAATCACAGCTACCTTTTGGTGTTCGGTTATACTCGCCGGGTTAATTTGAGTGGTTACAGGCCTACGTACGTACGTACGTCGATACCAGTTATTTACAAGCCCTGTAGCGCCACGCCATGCCAGTGGATAGAATATCGTTTTTCTTTCTTGTTTTTTCTCTCTCTTTGTTTAGCACCATACCGCGTAGTTTTCCCGCACCTGTAACCCGTTTTATTTTCCTCTCCGGTGCTGCGAGAGAAGAAAGAGAGAAACTGCAGTTGACAGCGAGTGCAGATATCAGCTAGGACTAACGAATCGAAATACTTGACCTTTGATGTATGCGCAGGCACATGCGACACTCAACAATTAAAACACACTGTATGTATCTCGCATTCGCAGCATGTGCTGGAATAAATTTCAACTTCGAGATGTCTGTCGCATGTCTCTGCATACGTTCGACGAGGGGGATGAAGAATAAGAAGAAGAAGAATAAGAAGAAGGACACGAGGAGGAATAAGATGAAGAAGCTACATCGAGCTGAAATTTCGTCCCAATTTTGAACGTCAACGAGTTATGCTAACGTCTGTTTGTATATGTATGTAACGTTCGCACAAGCCTTCATCGTATTATTTCGATGCAACCCGTGAAATGATTGCTTCACTGCAACCAAGTTCAAAGGGTTAATTCCAGGGCTAATGTATTCACCCCTTTTTACTTAAAACGGGGATATTTCGTATGTATTGCCAATTTTGCATTTATACCCGCACCCGTACGCTATGAATAAATTTATTTCGAATTCATTTCAAATACGTCCTTTATATATTATATTCCCAGTTACAGCGTAAAGCGTGTTGCACGGAATTTCTTCTCAAAACCATGTAATTATCATAAGAAAATTTTAATACTCGATCTCCCAGATATTATAATATCATTATATTCCGAACCATATTTATGTATTCCGGTAATCATAGTTTGCTGGAGTGATTGAGGGGCCTTGAATTGCACTTTTACGGTCGAATTAATCGCATTTCAAGAATACCGTAAACAATCCATCTATTAAAGAAAAGAAAAAAAAGTTGAGTATAACATTACGGGAATATAACACCGGATGACCACTGCAATTATGCTTCCAAGGTGCTTTTCGAAGTTTTCTGTGAAACAAACCGCTCAGCGCCATCAGATAGGCAACCAATACCAAATCTACACGTATTACTACTAGATATTGAAAACGTCGCTACGGTTGTCTACCTGACGGCGTCGAGCGATAAGTATCACAGAAAACTTCAGGTACACAAGTATACGGTTTACTTTATCACAATAACAGTAAACTAAATTCCTGCTGAGACATTTATTCCCTGAAACACAGTTCAAAAACTAACAATTTTTCCTAAAAAGAAATTCAACCTCATACATACCTCATTCCTACTCAAAGCTCGTAAGCCAACCGTTCACTCCATATACCGGATGAGCCGAAAATTTCACATCCATTTTTTTCCCCCGCACCCCAAGAACGTTAATTGCCAGTGCAGGGGCTCGACTCTCGAGTGAAGTGGAGGGAAGAGGGGATACATTCGTTGGTCCCGGAGGAGAGGGAAGAGGGGTTGGGATGAACTAGACATGGAACGAGACGGCAGGAGGGTAGCGGAGGGTGATGGGGGGAGGGGGAGGGGGGTTCGTATCAATCAGGGCAGTGTCTTGCCCACGCATGCTTGCCAACCCCCGTTCCCACCCCCCCCCCCCCCCCCCCCCCGCCGCTCCATCCCACGGCGGCGATCCGCGATTCTCTGTGATTCGGATACGACCTGGTTGCAGGGTGCGACGGGGGTCCCGGGTGCCATTTATCAACGCGGGGAAAAAGTGCACGTCATCGGGGCCGCGAAGCCAAAACCCGGATGACTCCGTGAGACGCCTGTCAACAATATTGTCGGTGTCCGCAAAAAGGTGTATATACGTGTATACGTATATACGTGTGTGTGTGTGTGTGTGTGTGTGTGTGTACGTAGGTACGGGGTGCAGTATGCCGCCCGTCAGCTATTATAGTGTGTATCGCGGGGGTGGAAAGGGGGCATTATTGCCTCCGACGCGGTTCGAGGGCTCCGTTGGTCCGTTCGTCACAGCTTTCAAAGGCTTCGCTTCGTACCCTGCCCGAAATTCCGGAACGATGAAACTCAAAGGTTAGTCGAGATCTTTCAGGGATCTCGACAAGATTTCTCAATGCGAATATAGGTATAATATCCTATGTAACATGCGCCAGGTCCTCCTACCGCCTGGTATACGGGACGTCTGTCACCCTTTATCGTAGAAATTTCGTAACTCATGCTTATACGGTATGCAACATACGATGGGGGTCGGTATAGATGATCCGTTTATATGACTCGTCGATGGATTATCGCAAAATCGACGTGATGTCTTTATGATTGTTCCTGAATGTAAATCAGAGTTTTTTAATACATTCGTGGCAATGTCTCTGCGTTGACGAATCGAAGGATTTTATTAGGTTTTCACCTATTTGAAAATAATTTAGCATCGTTATACAATAGGTACAAGCTTTTCTTTACGGTATAAAATATTTTTCAACTCTGGATCTTGAAATGGAACTTCTAATTAGCTCGAAAATATAATGATTTAATAACTGTTCTCCATTCTCGACTACATCACAGTTAAAATTAGTTAAAAGTATCGAACAATCCCCTAAAACAACCTCCTTGGACTCAATGGGGTCACCAAAACTGAAGAACCAACCCTTGTGGACAAGTTTTGGTTGCATTCCAGGTCCAGCGGGGGTCAAAGGATAGCTGCAAAGAGAAGTGAGGAATGGCGGCAGTCTCGCGAATCTTTGCGGGATGAGGGAAACGGAAACCAGGGTGAAAAGGATGGTCGGTCGTAGGCGGGGGTGACGGAAAGCTCGCGTGGAGAATGTCTTTGAGTAGCGAAGGCATCTGAGAGTCCACTGCAGGGGAGGGTTGCTCTCAGGTTGCCTCTGGGATCCTGTGAGCGAAGAGAGGATCACGTGCGTGGAGAAAAATTTCTTCGCCAAAGTATGCGTCCCCCGATGGTGGCTGCAGGCCGCATCGCGATAGAAAAGGCCGGCCTGGCACGCGGCGCGTGAGCCAAGCAGCGGCCTTCCGGCGTTCTTGCACGCGGCCCAAAATACGCCTAGGTATCCTCAAGTAGATAAACGGCGACCCGGAAGTCGGGATCAAAGCGTTTCGCTGCTCCGTTTCGCCCTCTGCGTTCCTTCCGCGCTCTGCCGCATATATGCTGCAGCCATTCCGCGACAGTTTTTCGGGTCGTACACTAGTGGGGGTCAATTTTGAGAATGGCCAAAAAAAAATTAATTATTCTACCTGACAAATGGTATTTGCTTTTTGCTCCCACGAACGACGCAATGCAATATCAATTTATGTGATTAAAGTATCAATTATTATCATCATCTTACTCACTAAATTAAATACCTATTTGATATACTAAATCACAGATGAATGAATATTTTCATCTGGAATTGAAGAACGTTTTGAATTTAACTACAAATCATAGAAACTTTTCCGCTATTCAGACTACATGCTGAAATTTACGAAACTTTGGTTTCATACTTTATGTGTGGAACCTAATCTAATCTAACCTAACCTAACGTAACCGTCTCAAAAAAATACGAAACAATCGATTAATTGATACAAATTCAAAGATAAAAATTCAGGTAATGAGTTGAAAAACGAAAGTGTAGAATTGTTAAAATAAGACAATTGTATGAATATAAAAAAGTATTGAAACTCATAGGTAACAAGATAGAAAGCCGAATCACAGAATTACGAGAATAAATACAGGAACATGTATGAATATATGAGTACAGATAAAATACAGGAAGTCGAAATTTAGAACCATCATAACGCATGTAAGAATGTCAAAATCCAGGTGAAACAATAAAAACTGAAAATTTGTAATCGCCGAAATGGACGCAGAAGTACAGAAATTGTGACTGTCGTACATTTTTTCTTTTTGCGTATTTTCGTCTTTCTATATTTCGACTTTCCACATCTCGGAATAACTTGAATTAGTTTCCGCTACACCTTTGAACATTCGACATCACCATCATTTCGTTCCATGGTGTGGCCATTCTACTCTTCGTTCTCCGTACCAGGACACGAGCTGCAATCTTCGTTACTCTTTTCCGTCTCCCTGGCAATCATCTCCCAACCCAATATCCATACTCGTCCATGGAGTCGGCGGAAAATGAAAGTATATAGTCGATGGTCGGGTCAGGGGAGTATCGGCGAGGTGTCGCACGCGTGATGAACGAGCTCGCTAATTGTCATTGTCTGTGACAAGGGCCGCGGCTTGACGCATGTGTGTGTGTGTGAGTCTCGCCGAGCCGGTTACTTACATTAGCAAGGGGAAGTCGATCGCTTCGAGTGCCAGATAAAACCGTCAAGAGATCCACGCAGCCAGTCATCCAGGGAAACAGAAAAATCTCGGCCTTTGAGTGTCGGAAGGGTAAGTAGTAGAGGGATTTTGAAAAACTCGATTTTTCTCATTCCATTAAACGACATCTTGCAATCTCAAAAACAATATCCAGTTAGCTCTACGGTGAGATTTTTTTTTTTTTTTTTAAGATCAATTCTCGATTTTGCCACAGTTACAATTTACTGCTTATTTTTTGGCCAAGAATCGATTCGTTTTTTCAACAGTGATAGTAAAATTTTTTCGGTTTTTGTTCCAGGTCTTATACTTTATACGAGAAATCCGACTTTCCGTGGAGGAGTTTAAAAAAAAATCGATTTCAAAGATTCGCTCTGTCCACCCTCATTTTACATGAACTTCATAAACAAAAAAAAAAAATTTTCACACTTCAATACGTGTTAAATAAACCCTCTGAAAAAAAATCCTATTTCTTTTTCTTAATTGTCAAAGTTGGCCCTTTTTTCGGCGGTTAGCTAGAGTGCTGCCTTAACCTTAACGGCTAACCCTTGAGGCTGCGATTCGATCCACACTCCGCGAAAACAATCGCGAATCGATTTCGCTCAGCTTACTGCCGAATTCTGCACAACGGCCTGTTCCACCGAAATTAACACGCACTCTGTAATATCCAGGCGTAGGCATAAGAAGCTATAAATTTTCGTCGGTGTTGCCTAATGTCCTCGGTTAACCGAGCTGCTGTGCATCGCTGACCGCAGACCGCAAACCCGACCACCCAAACTAACCGTAACTAAATAACTGAACTAATACCTTGCCCTCTAACAGCTGTGCAGACGCACAATGTTAGCGTGAATTAGAATTGGGTGAGAATGATTTAAGAATTTTCACCTAAGAGCTTGCGATTTTGGGTGCCGTTCGAAAATGCGAAAGAACAAAAAGTCGACGGGACGATATTTCGAGAGTCAAATAAACCGACGGTTAAAAACGTGGGAAGACCAGAAATACGAAAAGTCGTTTTGGGTACAAATAAATATTGCAGAACGCAAAAATGTCTAATTAAATTTATAGCGAATTTTTTTTTTTTCAAATTAAATCACGATAGTATCGAAGAATCGAAAATTCGACTTTTCAAATGCCAGACTCGTGACTTTTTTCAAAATTTACCAATCCGGATTTATCAATAACCAAACCACTGACAAAAGACGAATTTTACCAACTTGTGATTTTTCAGGAGATTCGGTATTTCATTCCTCAGGGATTCTGATCCTTCTGCATATTGCAAATTGAGATTCTGCTCCTTCCGAACTGTGATTTTCGTCTAATAATATTTTTGTTTATTGCTTGTTGTATCAGCCACTCTCAATTTTTCATTTCATTTTTCCATATCAACACATTTTGTGCCTTCTTCATTCGGAATGCCGACTATTTTGAAATTACTTTTTAATCTGATAAAGGAGCGTTCGGTCAAATAAGCTTTCGGAAAATCGGTTATTCTACTAAACGATTTATCGAAAATCCCAATTTCGGTATTCTCAAAATTTTGTATTTTGGACCAGTCCGCTTTTTGATCTTTCTAGATTTCGACCCTCATCCACGATGTTTTTATTGATTGGTAGAATATTTCATCCGTAAATTATTACCATTATTATTATTTTTTACCGCACAATCCACTTACGCTTTTTTTGGAAATTTTCCAACCGGAATATTTCCACATCGAAAATTCGTAGTAATATATCGAGCCGACGTTGAGGGTGTTAAATCAAACATTGTACAATTATATCTCAAAGTAGGTGCCCCATAAAGCGAAAGTTATGGCTTTTCCGTAGATTCGCGCTCTCGCCCTAATAATGGATAAAACGATCATAAATTCGTTGGAGGGGGCTTCCTCGGCCTCTTAGGAAATATTAATTAAAATGTAATTGTTCCGAACGGGGTTATGTAAGGGAGGAAGTGCGGGGCCGTAAGCTTGCGTTCTTTGGTTCCCTTGCAGCTCGCGGCACTCAGATCTTAGCCAGACCTCTTTGTTTTCCCATTTGATATAACTTGCCATCTCGTCGACTTTACGTTTAGAATTAATTAGCCGGCTTAATTTCTAGAGGCGAATTATTATACCTGCCTACCGACGACGCTGGCAAAAGTTCTCTCCGAATATCCGCTCACCTAATACCGGAATCGTTACATCGCCGATGATACGGCGTAACGTAAATCCAACCCAGAAAGGATTCGCGGCTAATCGCACGGTTGAAATACCGACTATCGACCTGATTGCAAGCAGCGACGATAATTCGATCCATGTTGCGGTCCGCCGTTAAACCGACTACTCGTGGAACAGTTTATATACGTACACAAGTGCTTTTCACCGCGGAGGCAACTGGTTACAATATTCTCGATTTTGGTGGTCAGTTCGGGCCCAGACAGCCACTATCTTTGGCTCCCGAACGCGGTGTGGCAGCAGATGCATATTGAGACATCAAAGAGGCGCAAACAACGAGTAAACTCAACGCGGCGGAGGCACAAAGCGATGGCGGCGGCACTACCGGCCCATCAGAAACCTGATGACGATGACCATCGGCCACTGAGAGCTGCATCGGCGATTGTTTGCTCGGTCGGTGGTTTGGTTTACAAGTTCATTGCACCGACTCCTTCCTTCTTCTCTCATGGCAACAACTCAACCTGCGAGCAAACACACGCCAATGACGATGACGAGAGAGACGAGATACCTATATACTCCCGAAGGACCAAAGCATCGATGATGAATTTCGGACCACCATCACCATCACCATCACCACCACCTTTGGGAAGGAAGTGTTTGTCCCGAGGGCGAGGCGTTCCGACTGCCGATCGACCAGCGCCGAGTTTCAATATAGCCAAATCTGTTGACCACCACTCACCGAGGGCCTCGAACGAGAGTGGACAACGCTGGGTACCGTAGCCAATTACACTGCAGTTCAAACGCATGCAAATCCCGAGAATAAGCTTTATTTGTTGTGCAAATTAGCCAGATATTGGAATTGGAACGGTGTTGTTGCGAAGGATCGATGTGGCTTATTTTGTGTATGTCACCGGATGCTAATATGCCTGGTACACGTATACCTGGGGCACAATATCCAATCCATCGCTAATTCCGATCGATTTCCGGTACCGTCGGTTCGCCGATCCGCCCGAAAACGGAACTCCTCGACTCTGTGCAGACGTTGTTACTCGTGTTCAACCGAGTCCAAAGATCAAGTAGAAGAAGAAGGACGGCGAAGTGGTGCAGTTATGGTCTTGATGTGTAATCGAAATCAATAAAATTTTACTTTCCCTCGTTTGACTCCGCGAAGGTCCGATGTTCGCGTTCTCCGAAAGTCGAGGTCTCGAGGTCTCCAGGGCTCGATCTATCCCGAGGGTTGCGAGGGAGCTTCCCACCCACTCCCACGATAGCCCCTGACCCAGGGCTATCCTTCACGAGCATCGAACTCCTACACAGGTCCCTCGGGATCTCTTAGTCAAGATACCGGAGTAAATGTTTACTCCGAACTCCCGGGTACCTACAGAGCTGCGGTATAGCAGTTAAAAATGATCCTCGTGCATGGATCGTCGCGCGGGCAAAGTTCGTTTTTCCATTTTCTTTCCGTTTATCTTCTTCTTCATCCACCTTCTGCTCCGTTGTGGGAAACAGTTCGTGGGCGGAAGTTCTTGACGGTCGAATCGGAAGGAGTCGCCGTTTTGACACTCGCTTATATATGTATGTATATATATATGTATAGTGGCTGTGTAAGGAAGGAAGATGAGCGACGAGTTGACGTGCTTGACGCGACTCGAGTCGGGCGACATCAAAGCGGACGAACCGCAGGGCCAGGCTTCCGTATAATTACCGTCAGGAGTATTTGCATATTGATTGAAGAATGTGTCGCCAGCACTCGACTCCGGCTCGACTCCTTGCTGCTTCACCGCCCGCTGCCCCCTATCATCCCAAAGGAGGATTTATCGCCACCGACTACGTTTGTTTTCACTTTCCGGTATAATCGCCGAGCCCGGAATGAAATCGGAGTTGAAATTCATCCCCTGCACCCTGCGAATACCGTCGAAGTCTTCGCCGAATCAGTGTATCAAAACACGAACCACGCAAATCGTGATGCTGGCTTTTTTAGGATAGAAATTTGGCGTTTTCAATGGCACTCTGCAGTTCGCGGGATTTGAAGGGACATCTTGGATATCGTAGGGAGAGCTTTTGCGGTCACGTAATTGTTTCAACGCGAAACTCGAAATAAAAATCTCTCTCAAGTTCAACTACGAAAGGAATGGATAATATCGGGTCTCCGTCAAAGGGTACAATATTCGGGAAGTAAATACGGAGTATCTATAGCTATAGCTATACATCACGCAGGCAGGCCGCAATCCGGCGGCGGTGCGGAGGACCGACGAAGAGCGTGGCTGTGTATACATATAAAGCAGCAGCCCACTTCTCCCATTTCCACTTTCATCCTTACGCACGGGGTGAGTGCGTAACAGCTAACATATGAACGTCGAGTGAGTCGGCAGAATTCGCGTTGATTCAAATTCAGCACGGTGCGGGCAAAATCGGTGCGGATTTAAAAGAGAGGAAAAAAAAAATGAAAAAACGTAAAAAAAATGCGAGAGTGAGAGAGAGAGAGAGAAAGAGAAAAGGGTGGGCAAGGGGTGGAAGAGGGAAAAAATGAAGAAGAAAGCAACAATGGTGCAAGTGCAAGTCACTCAGTAAACGACCGGGAATTGTTAAAACACCCCCAGCGCTATTTTCATCTCTACCGAAGGCTCGGCTCTCGGTAGGGTTCACCGACAGACGGCAAGCAAGGGTGGAATGGAATTGGCTGTGGTGGTTGCGCGACCAAAATCACCAGAAAGTCAATATCACGCGAGATCGGTTATCAACGCCACTTGTCGAGTAATTATTGCTCCCTGATCGCTCGACTTGAACCAGCGAGAAACTCGTTTTTCATTTAATCTTTGGCTGATGAACGTTGGGCAAAAAATGTGGCGGGAAAAATTTGTACTGAAAATGACCATTTCTTAAATCGTATAAATATGTCAGGACGGAAATCAATGTGTAATTTAATGCATGATTTGTCTTGTAAATTCGAAAAAAAATATGTATATAAAAAATCGCGCAATGAGTCACGGAAAATGCGATTCTTTAGATGTACTAGATCAAAAATTATATGCAAATAGTTAACTGTATATGATTTTTGATCTAGGATATTTGATGATACGTGCTTTTGTAATTTATTACGTGATTTTTTACACATGTTTCTCCAATTTACAATATCATGTAATAAATTGCATGTTTATTTCTGTCGTAACAACTTGCGATTTATCACGTGAACATTTACGGCAAGACAGATTAGTTTAACCTGCATAAAATGATGAACAGCCATTACATTGAACAAATGTTGGTAACTTTGTTGTTTTGCCCGAAGAATATGCCTCTCATGTAAGACGAAAGACGTTACAAGTAAGGAGGGTAGAAGGTGGTCTGCAAAAGCTTCGGCCTCAAAGCATCGCGGCAGCCATCTTGGCTGCACTTCAATTGTTTCAACCTTAATTGGAACTGTAAGCCGTCCCACTGCAGCGCGCTGCTCCTTTGTTTTATGCACGGTCGCATATCGGGTTATAATACTGTGAAGAGGATTTCGTTTTATCGCATAAAAGCTATGCATACAGCTGCGTAACAATACCAACCAACGACATAGCTTGCAATTTGGTACACAAATTCAAACGTCGCCGCTGTTGCGGTTATTGGCCAGGATGCGGAAAAGAAGCCGGAATATCGTGCAGGCGAAGAGTGCCTGCAGCAGCGGCGGGGATGAAAAGCTCCGTGCGGTACCCCATCGCCTTGGCATCCCCACCTCGGAACCAACCGCCTTCACGAGAAATAATCCCATTTTATATGCATATACGATTTGACGCGTAAAGCCATGATTTTTCCGCCGGGGTTGCTCCATGCATATGTGAGGGTTATACTGCCGGTAGAAAAGGAGCGAGGGAGACGTCGAGCTGATCGCGAGGCCGCGGGGTGTTTAAAAGAGAGGGCGAAGAAGGTGCTGCCTTCTTTACGGTTATTACGCGCAGGGGTGACTGACTCTAAGTTGCGGGTCTCGTGGGGCGCGAACCCGGCCTTATTCGAGACGTCCTCGAAACTTCTCAGGGTATGAACAAGAAAAAGAAGAAGAAGAAGAAGAAGAAGATAGTCGTGAGGAACCAAGATCCGCATTCCCCTCTCTCTCTCTCAATCTCTCTCTCTTGGAAGTTGGCGTAGCCGGTCCAGCGATCGTCGAGGAAGCCGATGTGTCACACGGAAAGAAGGGTGCGAGTGTGAGAGGAGACGAAGGGGCGAGTTGCGGAAGAGGTTGAATGGGTACCAGAAGAGGGTCGGTCCGCGTGACGTAGACGAAGCGACCCACGTCATGAGTTCCAAGACTGAGCCCCGGCTAATCTCGGTAGTCTTAGACAACACGGCGTCTGCACCACCGCGTCTTATCTCGGGGGGCCGACTGGCGAGTTTCCTCGGACAGTTTGCCGGCGCTAATGAGCTGGCAAGATAATTAGCATTATGTTAATGCGCGACGTGCCGCGGCCAACTCCGCGGGGTAACCTGACATAGGTAACCCAACCTCCGACGGCTGCTTCGGAACCTCCGGTCTCTCCGCCTCTCTAATGTTTGTGTCTAATGTTTGGACAATCTTATATACCTGCACGCTCTCCTCCCCCTCCCCCTCCGCCGAAACACCTTCCACCAACTCTCGCCCTCGGATCGCACGGAAGGGACGAGCTTTGGTGCTTGTGTATGTATGTATGTCTATGCGTGTGTGCCGAGGCCGGGTCCCGCCAAGTTTCAAACTCACCAGCACATCATCCCGCAGCCCCAACCACGCCAAAACAGCACCGTACATGCTTCCAAGACTCCCTGAGAACTTGGCTCGCCTGCAGACTTGTGTACTGGGTACAATACTGACGAGTAGTCAGCCAGTTTTGACAGTTTAGGGACAGAGTCGGACGTCCGTAGAACTACCGCGTGTTTGAGTTGGTTCGAGTTGTACGGTATAACCTTGGAACTTGGGCTCCTGCACCTCCGCGACCAATTCAATGACCTCACAGAATCAAGCTTTGGTCCAGACTTTTTATTACGGATTTGTTTGTTCTCGAAATGCCCCCCCCCCCCCTCGTCCAGGGGGAGCATACAAATAACCAACGTGATACACACACCCCAATACCAGCATGCCCAAGTCACCCTGCTAATTAATTAATCATTCGCCGAGAGAAGTTGGCTGCTGCCTTGCGAAAGTTCACCTCGAAGTTACCTATCTTCGCGTATTGTCGGTTCCGAGGAACCGAGGTGTTAGGTGTCCCACACAGCCGCTCCTGTACGCTCCTCCGCGCACACTCTCGCCTTTCATTATCTTGATTAATTGACCGATGGCCGTCTTGAAACAGCCGCACACCCTGTTCCTGCACTCTCCCCTTTCGTATAAACTTCGGGAATCAAGATTCGCCAGGGTATCGTTAACGCCAGCGCGTTCCTGGCGTCTTAATTGTTAGGACGGACTAGCCGCACTGTAGCTTCGTCGCTGATCCTCGGATTCGACTCGACGACGACGTTCCCCCTCGTTTTCTACATCCTATTCCAGAAAAATTGGCAGAGGTAGACTGGATCGAGGACCCCATGAAATATACAGCGAACAAACACCCGCCGGATACTGAGGATGTTGGAAGAGGATCGGATGGGGGCAGTTTATGCATGAAGAGGAAGATGACTCCTGGTCAATCCTATCTGGCGATCCTATCGTTGGCAAATATCCCCGCTGAATGCCGGCGAATACGTCGAGCCTGATACGAACTCTTTCGAAACCGGACAACTCGCCGAGCGATACGGACAAGTGCTCTGTTTGCCTACTTAGTTTCTATCCACTAGTACTCGGTAATCCTGCGGGACCCCTGGAGATTGATCTCCTTCGTTTAGTTTCGTTTCCTCCCTGTTCATTCGCTCAACCTGCCCATTCTGCACGACCGTTCAACCTCGAGGGTCGTTCTTTTTAATTAATCAAGCTTCCATTTTGACCGATATGCCTACATAAGTACTATACGTATCTCTGCGTACAGCCTCTCAACTTTTATCATAGTACCTTATCTACCTTACCGACCGGTCATTCAAAATTTTTATCTTCATCGCAAGCTTCGAGCTTCGCGAATACTCTCTAACAATTGTAAGAAACTGACTTCTGATCCTGTAACTTTCAGCGATTTATGCCTCAGTATTTCCTACGTATTATAAATAACGAGTCCTCCAACATCATAATGCAAAGGGTGTTGATTGACACGCGAAAGGGAGTGGCGAAAATGTGGATTCTTGAGATTCCCGGGGCATGGGGTTAAACCGTAACTCCTGGCAGGTAAGATCGTTTATATATTAACATCATTTAGAGTAGACAAAAGCGCGGGAAAAGTTGTAATTCACCCTGTTCGACGTCCCGACGCCTTCGCCTGGTAGCCGGCAACAAAGAGGAACTCAGGTATCGGCCAGGCTCCTAATTTAAAGTTAAAATTAATTTCTGTTCGGCGTTTGAAGAATCAGGATGGATCTCGACGCTGGCTTATTGCCTGACTGTGCCGATGCCGCAGCGCGTCTTCCTCCTCGATATTCGTGAATACCTAGCCAATCAACTTCCGGTAAAAGTTTGTCCTTTGTTTCCGTATTCCGTTTTACACCTTTGGACTACCGCGTCTACTGATCAGCGGTTTTTCTCCCCCCTCGCCGTTCGCTTTGGACCAATGTATAATCGAGCTAATTCAACGGTTTGCAATCAACGTGCTGATTTCCTTCGCCGTTATTTACACTGTTTCGTGCCCCGCGTCACTTTTCGTGATTAAATAAATTTCAGAAAATCGTGTACAAGAGGGCGCAGACGGACTGGCGTAGAGACTGATTAAAAGAAAACAGTAAACTTTTCGTTTGTTAATTATGTCGCCCGATTTGGAAGATATTTACACCCGAGCAACCGCCGAGAGAGCGAGAGAATGGCGCGAGTCGTTGTGGGGGTGAGGGGCGAAGGAAGAAGAGAGTTTTGAACGAGGAAAGTCGGGCGAGCGAGTCGGGTGGCCAAATTAAAAATCTCAAAGGGACTCGATATAATTAAATCGCGATAATGACGCAAAGAGTATCGCCTGCGCCCCACAAAACCCAGAAACCCTCATCAGTACAGTTTCATTTTTCCATCGCTCACCATCTTCCCAAGGCTTTGATACCCAAGAACAAGGTTTCGTGATTACTAAGTTCTTCGGGGCAACTTCTCAATTCACGACGATCTAAACTAACGCTCGACTAACCTTTTCCTCCCTTTCGATACGTTCGTCAAAACGGAGGGTATCACGACTTTTCAAACTCCAAATGACTACGGAAATCGAAGTGATTCTAATGCCATTTCGAGTATTCTTCCGGGTGCTTATAATTTCCGAATAATAGCACCCCAATGTGATCGGTAAGAAATCGAAATAAATTTCGGTCAGCATGATGCAAGTCAGGAAAAGCATTTTGCGGGGGTTCGGTACGTCTAATAAGCGTTCGAGGCAGTTTAATCTGCGCTCGATGAACCAGGGAAAATTTTCGATTCGGTTCGGTTGAGAATCAAAGCGTTAAAATCGCCGCATACTGGGGTGGTAATAGTCTAACTATATACCTAGGCACAAGGTAGACAAGGAGGGGATGAAAAAGAGGGGGAGAACCGAAGAACTCCATGCATGCAAATGGTATGCAAACAAGATACATTTGTCTACGGGTCTTTGGACGTGCGGTTTCCCCGCACCAACACGAACGCACTGGCAACGCGCGTTCTCTTCCGGCGCACCCGCGAGTGCATCCAGAATGCACTGCGCAGCCATGCAAAGTGCCCTCGAGTGCGTGGTTTAGGAGCGCCGCCGTCACCCCATTTACAATATATCTGTATAAGCAGTTTTATAGATCGATTATAGACTCCACTCGTGATTGGAACGATTTGCATGAACTACGGCCGGGGCGAGTGGAACGGCTCGGTTATGAATCATGAGTCAGTCTAACGCCAAATGCTCTTATGGTCTCGGTGATAACCATTCGATGCCTGACACCCCTTAATAATTCTCATGCATACGCTTCTCCTCGGGCGGTTTTCCATTTTGAAAGAGGTCAGAGCCGTCAGAGGCTGCGACGATTCAAGCTGGAAACAAAAAATGTTTGGATTCAAATGAATTTGGATCGAATCAAATGAGCCGAGTGAATTCTTCAACAGGTTTGTATTCGAATGAAAATTTTTTTTTCTAGAGTGTTGTAAGTATGTGGAAACATCTTTAAAAATATCATCGATTTTGCAGATGTTTTTTCACTTGGATTAAGATTGAATTAATAGAGTTCTCAGGTTCCCGCGTTATGTAGAGATCCGCTGCAGGGAATGAGAAATCGCCCTTTTCCCCCTGCAATGCGAAAACCGCCCAAGGCAAAGAGAAAAAACAAATATCCACGCCCTTGAAGAAAAGCAGCGATGTCTCCGAGCTTATGATTGATTAACTTTTTTCACGATGAAAAATGTAATTATAATTTTTATTCATTAATGGTCGAGGGCTGAGAGACGTTCTGTGAGACGAGGAGGGTGCGGGTGTTAGTTAGATGGTTTCGTTTGATTGCCTATTTGGAGTCAGTCGCTTGTGGTTTTAAGATATCATTCTTTACTCCGCGGCTTAAAAAGTGATCGATATGTATAAAGCTCAGCTAACGTCGAGCTTTTTCGCATTCTTTTCTTATACGTGGGTACTTATCAAGCGGATATGGTTCTTCGTAACCACTTCCAAGACTTCCGTTTCCACTGTGCGCCAATCACCACATGATCAACCATCGCCGCCGTGATATTGCAAAAACTTGAAACAATCACCGTTTAATTTAAAAGATTACACTCGTAACAACAAGTTTAGAAAATTGACGAGAGCGTTTCCCCCATCGGCACAATTCCAGGGACCGAATTGTAGGCACATGAGGGTGCAGCTAATCGTGCAGACGCGTTAATAAAAGCAAGGAGAAAGAATCTTCCTGCGTTCCGAATTGAAAGTCGAAAGTCTTATCTCTGGCTCTTCAACTCGGCCCAGCAGAGAAGGCAGTCATCCATCTTGTAATTAGTTCCGATCGCGTTATTCTTTTATCCTCTGCAGAGCCTCGACGACGTCGTGAGTGAGAAAAATGAGAGAGCTTGAGTCCCGCTCGATTCGCGTCACGGGAATGCATTCAAGAGCAAAACTCTCCGACAATTTTATATTTGAGTCAGTTGATGGTGAAGGTAAAGGAAATAATATCCCTTTTATGTGGTAGAAATAATTCTGAAGAAACTCTAACAAACTAAGATATTATCAACAATTTGAAAAAGTCCTTACAAATGACACGTTCAAGGTAATTAAACTCAGGCATTTTTCTTTCCGATTCTATTTTTTTGAATTTTTTTTTTTTTTTCTTTAAAGTAAACCCGGAAACATTAGAATCCTATTAAAAACACTACAGATTTTGATAATCATTAACGTTCTAATACCCAAGTCTTTTCTCGAGTCGCTGATGTCTTAGCATAAATAATTCCAACCTCCGCAGATTAATTTGTAACGCAAATCAGAGACGTCGTTTCATCCGCCCAAAATAGCGTTGCCGGAGCTTTTTTGAACGGTATTTTCTTTTTTTTTTTGTTCTTCTATTTTCATAACTTTAGATTGAAACAGTCCACCCTGTTCATCCTCAAATCGTTGTTCGAACAAGTAAGCATCCACGTCCTGGAGGCGAGCAGAGTCGTGAGCGTCAAATTCTGTATTCGTTAACGACGACTTCCTTCGACGAGCAATAACTTTAAACCGAATCGAACACCGGAGACATCCGGGAGTGGCTTATTTGCATACCGTCATCCCCCGTCATCCCCTCGCCCCCTTGGCGCTACTGAGGAAGGTCTGGGCGCCGCGTCATTCCAAGTCACCCGGTTGACATAAGGCGAGGGCGCCACCCCCAACCCGCCGATCGTTTAGCACTTTGGCGTAATTTTTTTCTTCCACCCCGCCGCGGTATTTGCATAGCCGCGAGCGACACCGAACGACGCCCGAAGAGGTTCGCCTGTTTCGAACCCTCGCTGTATACGAAAATCGACGTCATCTAATCGAACCAAAACACTCGGGTCTAATTATTATTATCGGTTTTTTCTTTCTCTCTCTTTTTCTCTTCTTCATTGTATACGAAACCCGTATCGAATGTTTTTCGTCGATATTCCGACACCGAATTCTTGGATGTTACGTGCGGGTGTTTTTTTTTTTTTTTTTTTCAAAAGCAGTTGGTATTGGAAAAGGAACAAAACGCTGCGTTGAAATTTACGATGAATGAGTGAAATTGGATTAATGATTTTGAAATTGCTGTGTGTAGGTGTGGAGAAATAATTAGGATAGAAATCTGAATCCACGAACATTGAAATTCCCGCTATCGCATACTTATTTGGGGCGGGAACCCAGTTCTGAATTTAAAAAATTTCGAATCTGCCTAATCCCGAATTGTTTGGTGGCCAAATTTGAAGTGAAGAAAGCAAATTTTTACGAAACAACAAAGTTTCGAATGGTCGGAAACCCGACGGCTCAAAGTTCCGGGATGCAGGATTGCGAACATTCAAGTTACGATATATATAGCAAAGTTTCCACCAAGCCGGAAATTCAGAGAACTGAAAAACTCCGATTATTCGAAATTTCAATGCTTCATATTTTTAAATTGTCTCATTTTTGCACTTTCAAAACTTTGATGTTTCGTCAAAGTTTGATTTCTTCACTTCAAGTTTTGCCACCAAAAAATTCGGAACTCGGAGCTTCCAGCACTTTTCAAATTCAGAATTTCAACCCCGCTCCGTATATCTCCGCAGCATTTATAGCTTCCGCACCTTGAAGCACGCATTCGTGTGTATGTGCGTGTGTGTGACATAGACGCTACGCTGGCGGATCCGAAGATCCATATTGATGGAACATCCCAGAGGCTGGTCCATGGTTTAGTGGGAACATTACTTTGAGGATAACACTCTGGAATAAAAACCTTTATAACCTTACATCGTCCTGCGTTACACTCTTGCTATCATTTCTTCACACTTGGTCACATCGTTGTTTTGTATATCTATATACGTATACATCAATCTGTGTCTAAATACGATATGCATACGTACACAGTCGTGAAATATTGACGAAATATGACACGTTCCTTATTCTCTACGTCAAAACATTTCACCCAACTTCTCGAAATATGGGACAAGCCAAGACCATGACTTTCATAAATCAATCATCCCAATCTCTACTATACATCTCATGCTTTATGTTCTTTGTACCGTGCATTCGTCAACTAATTGTAAAATGCAATCACAAGACTTTGACCATAGAAAATCACAGCAGCTTATAGATCTGGAAATTAGCCCTTAGAGGACCGGGGCTTGGAAAATTTGAAAAAATGTTTTCTTCTATCGCAAAGTGATCTAAAGTCCAGAAACTTGGACACCAAATGAAAGTCAAATGTTGGTAGGTCAATGACCTGACGGGGTTAAAAGCGTCGAGTTCCATGCGACTGATTCAAACAAGTCCGAAAGCTCAGAATACCAAATGTGGAGCTTTTCGAATTGTAAGAAAAATGAATCCAACGAATCCTGTGCTTGAAATCCGCGCGTGGAGTCACCTAGGAAGCTGCTGGTGCAACACGATGCACCGATGGTTCGGTCGATAACCGCCGCTGCCAAGTAAGAAACGTTAAGAAGACGATGCAGCGAGTCGTTATTCTGTAACAAAGAATTCACTCCAGTCTTTCTGACCGCCTAAAAGATCTTGTTTAAAACGTTGACGTCTGCAGGAAACTTGTAAACTCTTAAACAGCTCAGAGCTTACCATATCTCTAGAAAAATGTTAACATTTCAACGAAGAGTGAGAGATCCAAAGATCACGCATGGATTGTGAGCGACAAAAAGGTCCTCCCTAATCATAAATAAGCAAATTTGCGTCGATGGAATTAGAAAATGAGTAGATGACGACCACTCATCACGAGTCGTCGAGATAAGCTCGTAAACTCGGTTTGATTCAGCGATACGATTCACGTCGACGGTGGGAATTGGAGTGATTGCGAGCCAGCGAGCCAAGATTCATATTTACCAGTCTCAAACACTGGAAGACGTGGATGGAGTGTGTGACTCTTTGAAAGGGGATGAAAAAGCGCGAAGGGTATAGTCACCGGAGCTTGGAGGGGGGGAGGGGGTGCAGCCCGCCGACGACACCTAGAGGGTAACAAAAACGATCTCATTCCCATCTCAATCTATATTCGCACGTCCAACACACTCGAGATCATGAATGCGTGGCTCTAATGAAACGGGGAAGGCGTCTGCCTTTACACCCGGGCACCTCGGCTTCTGTACCTCAACCCGTCCAAGGTAAACACGAGCGACGTTCGAGGCGTTAGGAGTGCCGGGAAAGCCGGTGGATCATGCATCCATAGACGTGTATATATACGTATACCTCACTTGCCCTCTTGAAGAGACAAAAATCTACGCCGGAAGGATTTTCATGGATTTATTTTCATGCTTGATAAAATTTCTCTTCGACTTTGTGCCCGATGGAATATATATACGTTTACTATTTGGGAGTAGCCACATTTTCCTGCCGGATATGTCATTCTGTATATCACCGTCTGTTAATGACGGTCTTTTAAAGAATTCAATGGAGGTCCTGAACGAATCGAAAAAGTGATATTTAGACTTGGGATTAATCTAAATCCTGCACATTTTGTGTTATAGGTACGTGATTGCGAATAGAGTTCGTTTGTTTTTTTTTTTTTTTTTTTTTGTTCAAATAACTTGTCTATTCGGAGATTCAAAATTACAGAGGATTCGTGTCTTTGTAATTTTTAACATCAAGTTAAAACATTGGCTACTTCACTTTTTGCTTTTTCAGCCATTAATTTTGACGACTATACTATACATATAAATGTCCTCAATTTCGAATGTATTTCTATTGACGTAACGTGATTCCCTGTACCTTTGAAAATCGGTCTTGTTTGAAAAGTGATGAGACAAACCGTCATTGTTTTATTAATTCTTTACTCCGTAAGATTATGACTAAAGTAGAAAAATAGCATTACCAATCCGTCACTCATCTTCCGATAAAGTCGAAGGTATGTACTATATATAACGGTAATTCCCTATAGACTAGCATCTCCGAAGCCGGTGTCCGCGGACTCGTCTCGATTCGATGTATCAAATCCCTAACCCAAATATATTTATCATTTTACGCCATAGGGTGAAAAGTTGTTAAGAAAGGTTACCAAAGGCTACCATAGAATGATATTTCACCAAGTCGCATAGCATCGAAGGTGCAGGTCGTCGGCGTAGCCGAGGTGCAGACACATCGAGGATATAGTATAACATAACCCGGGTCGGCAGAGCGACGGGGTCGGTGGGGGGGGGGGGGGGGGGGGGGGTAGGAAGCGAAGGTGGGAAACGGAGGTGCGGAGGATTCGGAATGGAGGACGTGGAGGAAACGACCGAGGACTGCAGACGATTTGGAAGCGGGGGGTTGCGGGTGGGGCTGGGGGGTTAGGAGTGGCGGCGGAGTTCGGGAGGGAGGGAGGGGCGGGAAACGGGGAAGTGAGGCCAGGAGGTACGTAAGAGAATACGAGAGAGGTGAGGAGTGGCGAGGAGGAGGAGGGGGTGGAGGAGAAGAGGCGAAGTGGCGGAGACGAAAGGACGTCGGTGGGTCAGGGGCCGGGGGCGGGGGCGGCGGGGGAGGAACGCCGTCGGGTCGATCCAGGCCCCCGGGCACTCGCACTCCACTCCGAGGCACTCGCGGAGCCACTCGGAGATCTGTATTCTCCATTTCTCTCCGCTCCGGTGTAACTCGTCTCTGCACGGCTTCGAGGGCAGGAGCGAGCACCATATAACCAACATCCCTCGCCGGAACCAAGCTGCACCTGCACGTTTCGAAGATTTCCGCCTATCGCTCGAAAGCTGCCGTCGACGCCATCTTGTTCTGACTGAACGCGAATGGCTTTCTACGGCACGTTCCATTTCTTTTTGCAGTAAATTGTCACGCGATATATGCAGCGTACTACTTGGCAACTTTGGATACCTTCCGATCTGTGGAAACCGCGTCTGCAGGGCGTAACTTCGAGGGTCTTCTACGCAGCCGTCGTCGGCCTCGCCTCCACCACCTCCTCCTCCTCCTCCTCCTCCTCCTCATCCTCATCCACCCACAAAGCCGCCCGACGACTCGTCCGCGTGCATTGGTTTCTATATCTCTGTTCCACCGTCTGTACGTCTGATGACGTAGAAAGCTCCGAAGCTCCACCCAAGGAGCGGAGCTTTCGTTACCCAAAGCGTCGGCGCGGCTCCGCCAGGTCGTCTCGTCTATTTGTATCTGTCATTGCCGCTACTGTGTGCTGCACAGCCGGCGAGAGAATTGAGCGGCGGCGAGAGGGATGGAGGGAGGTCGGTACATAAGGCCAGAGGAGGCTTTGTTCGAGCTTTTTCAATTTTTTTTTTTTTTATTCACGTTTCCATTTTTCGTTCCCTCTGATCTTTTCACTCGCTACTACATATGTATACAATAAATATATATATATATATATACATGTATAAATTCTTTTTCGTTTTAACGAAATATTTCCTTTTCTATTTTTTGTTTTTTTTCTTCATGTTTTCATTTTTTTTTTTTTTTGTTCTTGCCTTTTATTTTTCATTCCCTTTCCGTTTCGTCGCTTCGATTCGTCCTTTTTTGTTTTCCAGGCGAAAGAACCGCCTCCCGCGAGAAAGAATTAAGCTTTACGGAAAATTTAAGCTCAGGTTAAAATCCCGTTGAACGAAAAACGGCGGTTGCACGACCTCCGCAGTTGTCCGTTCACTCTGCATAGGTCACCGCTACAGAGGGTCCTGTTCCTGTGGTCCAGACTAAAGGTTCGCGCCGGAGAAGCTCGCGTGTGTGGGCTGAGGAGCTTTTTAGCGCGACCAGTCACCTATACCTACCCTCCACACGATCACGTGCAGGGAAGTATAGACGCGAGAGCTTGCGGTCAGCGGAAAATTGTCGACGTCTTTTTAAACTTGGTTATAAAGGAGCTACGGGGAATATGAATTTTGTCAAGCAATTAACTAACGCTGCAGTGTATGTATTTTATAAGGTACACACGCTGTATGAGAGTATATAACTTATTACACTGTATACTTATATATGTATTGTATCCAGTGTTGAAAAATTTTGCAACGCTTTGTTGTTTTTTTTTCTCTTCTTTTCTTTTTTTTTTTTTTTTTTTTTTTTTTCACATCGGCCGTATGAATTGAGAAATAATAAATCAAGTAATTACGACGACGCGGTGGCAAGTGCAGTTACTTTCGATGCAGTTTATACACCGTAACTTTCCCGTATATTTTTTATAACCGCACTTTCATCCCCTGACTCGCCTGTTAATTAGACGCTAATGAATCAGCCCTGAGGTACGAAAAATGAAAAACAAGAAAGCCAAGAGCCCGGAGAAAATGAGATTATTCCTTATTCTGTGTAAGACGTGTCTCGATATTTCGGTTCGTAGAGTCATGCCTAATTTTAATAAAGTTTTTTACTCTGCAGGAGAAGTATTGTTTGTAGGTATTGCACGAATCTACGTGTACTTAAAGCTCGAAGCTTTTGTGAACTTTTCAAAATGATTAAAGAGATAATGGTGCTCTTACTCGACGATTTATAAACGTAAAACGAAAGAATTGGTGGGCAACACTATGTGGCAAAGCACATCCTGAGCTTTCGTAATTGGCTCGTCATTACACCAATTTGGTTATTTATTCAATATATCAAACTTTTTTCAAAAAGTTCGAAAGATTCCTATCGCAGCCGAACGTCGCAAGCTCCGCACTTCTCTATAACATAACTATTCAATTTATACGGTGGCTCGCGCAAGCTCTTCGGTCTGCTTTATTCCTCGCGAGAACGGTAGTGCTTTTCGGATTCTAGCACCAGCTGCATGTGGGTGGCTAGAAAGAGTTTTACCATCGTACTAAGGGATCCCACTAGGCGTGCCACGACTCGGCGATTACCTACCTCGACGAACGACGACGTCATGGGGCTTAATTCGCGGCATGTGACACATGCAGGCCTGCGAACGACCTTTTCCTCATTTTCTTCCACTCTTTTCGATTATTTTTTTCCGATTAATACAGTGTAATTAATTATTTTTCCTTTCATTCGGTTTTTGGGTTTTGACTTTTGGTTTTTACCGATTTAATCGAGTCGTGTTTGACTGTTTTTTTAGACTCGATTATTCGATGCATCGATTATTTTTAGCTTAACGATCATCGCTACTTGGTCCCTTATAAAAATTTGAAACTTTAGTCTAAGCCGCACAATTTTCAGCACCTCAAGAAAATTTTCCAACCACTACATGTTTTTGATTTTTACTATTTTTTTCGGATATAGTCACTCGTACTGTATTTTTTTCTGACTGTGATCACACTAAATAGTTACGTGTACCACGTCAATTTAGTTGTAATCGAAATTT
Organism: Diprion similis; assembly: GCF_021155765.1. Taxonomy (NCBI): domain Eukaryota; kingdom Metazoa; phylum Arthropoda; class Insecta; order Hymenoptera; family Diprionidae; genus Diprion; species Diprion similis. Next base: position 24,205,979 of record NC_060110.1, read on the forward strand.
GATATTCGAAATACATTACAGTTAGACTCGTTTTACTTTAATTTTTTGACCCCAACTAAATATTTTTTTTTCTCTAGCGTGAGGTTGGAACGGAGGAATTTAATCAATTTCACAAGATGTAAACACCTCGAAGGTCGATTGACATTTTAAAAATGGGGTATCTCAACGGAATTTTTCGAACATTCAACTTTCCATCAGCATCTCCCGCTGCCTTTCTTCAAGTGAAGTCAAGCCAAATTAGTCAGGATCTACCCGGCGTGTGATGATTTGCATCCGTCAATACTTGAGTCTCTATAATTATTCAGAAATGGCGCATCTATGATAACACCTACGCAATTTTTGGAAGAACAATTACGGAACTTTGCGGTTTTCCATGGTCATCAAGATTGCTACTAGATAACGAAAACAGAATTTTTCTTTAATCGTCTTCACTGATTAAGAAATGAGAAAATAGCTAACTGAAAAATCTCTTCTCAGCCGTTAAAATGATTGAAATAAAGTTCTTAAATGTGTCTCACACGAATTCCAATATCAACTTTAAATCAATTTATCGAACGAAGAAAAAATCGAAGCTATACGCAATGTTTGATATTTCGCACGTATATAACGTGAGGAATAATGAAAAGTTCCTACAATTTCCAGCATTGCTTATAAGGGAGATGAACTGATTTCTTCCTTGTATCATCACTTTGTCGCTAACAAAGACGAGTCCACTTTCTTGAAAAGCCTCCAGCAGACTTGAAACCGAGTACTTTGTGGATTCTTGGCATACGTGACGCGAGGCTTGCAGGGCTTGAAGGTACAAGTTTGAAGTCGCGGATCTCCTCGAGCCCCTCGAAACATCGCGTGGCTCACAAGGCTGTATGACGGTGCGTCGAAATTCAGGCGACCGTCGACCCCCGGACCTATTCAAACACCGTAGAATAACTTTACCGCCCCCTTACCGCGTTCCTCGAGATGCTAAAAGTCGTTGGCAGTTTTCTCATTCTCGCACTTTTACTCACGTACGTATGTATGAACGTACGTATACGCAGTCTCAAGCTCTACCAGCGATGGCGGCCCCTGGGAAATTACCTTGAATTCCAAAACATGCGAGACAGGTAACAATAGTATAGTAAGAATGCACCACATGGGAGTCCGGAGGTATAACTACGAGAACTTTCCGAAACTAGGAAGAAACGGTAAAGTCGAAAATTCAGAAGAATAGAAAACAGATATTTATAAGTCGATACTGACAAGTAGGTTATTCTATACATGGGATTCAAGGGTTCGGGAATTAGTAGAATGGCGACGATTCCGGTTCCCAGAGGTGTTCGACACCGGGTGCTCTTAAGGCCAATGAAAAGGCTTGTTCTAGAAAAGAAGCTTTCGCGCAAACTTCTCCAATAAAAAGCTTCGAGGTACGGAGTGGTAACGGAGAAATCCTCACCAATGGGAGAATTCCTCCGTTTCCGTTGCTCGGACCAATCCGAGAGTTTCCCAGATTCGGATGTGACTGCGGTACCGGATCGAACGTACGTTTCTAGGGGGTAGGAGGAGTGGCTCTTCGGGTGGCGAAGTCGTCCTGCGCGCAGCAGAGAGAAGTCGCGAGGATTTCGTTCGCGGCGAGTTTCCCGTATTTGTGCTCTTCATTGGTCTGTGAGTGTCGCCGGGACCAATGGCATTCCCCGATGCCGACTGCAGCCCTCACCGACGGCGGGGTGGCAGCGCCAGCTCCGGGGGCTGAGGGTGCCAGCCGGAGGTCGGGAGGCGGTAACGCCCCGACGTTCCCGCCGAGAACAGAGAGGGCGACGCTTCGATCCCAGAAAGAGGGACGCGTCGGTGGGTTGATGGGGCGGCGGTGGGGTGGCAGGGAGGAACGAGCCGGAGGGAGGGAGGGAATCCTGGAGAGAGAGTTCTGGGTTCGATCCCAGAAGGAGACAGACACTCGGCAGCGAAGCACTTAAGCTCCCAACCCTCCACCCCCAACCCATCCACCTCGCGACGCCCTAAAGCTCACCGGCGAAGCTAAGACCCACCCGAGTTCTCAGGAATACGAGGATTTTTTGTTACTTCGAGCGAGCAGATGGTGTGCTTCCAGGAAAATGCCGCGGAACTGCCACACCTATACACATATCCACATTTCTGTGTGTGGGTCTGGGTGTGGAAAGGGGAAATGCGAGGGTGCAGAATACTGCAGAGCACAATCTACGAACGCGAAATCCCCCCCCCCCCCCCCCCCCCCCCGCCACTACTTTTATGATTCCTACATCAACGCGTGGATTCTTTCAAACTTTCACATAAATACACATGCCAACGCATGTCTGCATACCTACTACGTTTACAAATACCAGGTATCGCAAAAAAAAAATAAAAACTCACTAAACGAGAATATTGTTGAAACGCAGCGTCAACATAACACCTAACGTTAATTCGATGGAAGATCCATGCCCATATTGACACTTACGATTAGCTAGAGTTGAACCATTTCGTCAGAGCCCATAAATTTTCGGATCTACTTGGTTTAGACTTCAGAGTTTGAGCAGTTTTTCAACGTGACACCTCTGCAATCGATCTGAACTCGAATCGTACCGCCTCGCACTGTTGCCTCGAAGAATCCACATGTACCTGGAAATATGATTGCTGGCCGTATCGATCTAGAGGCACTGTCCTCTTAAAGAGATAGGACGTCTTTCACTCTGACATCGCGGAGCGGGAGCTTCGCAGTGGATTTTGATGGAAAATCTCGACAACGTGACATGTTCACATCCATTTTAGTGCTTTGACGGGCGTTTACAGAGGACCCAAATATCCATAGGCGTTTGATTAAGTTACGTGATGAATATTCAATGAATGAACACAGACTGTAAAAAAATAGAAATTGATGGTAAAATCTTTCTGAATACGTCCACGTTGCTTTCTATGATTGAAAGCTTAGCTAACATCTTCGCTTACGCGAAATCACCGGGTATCATGGATGTGGAAATGAAGTGAAATTGCCGTAATTCTGCAAATTTGTCACAAGTTACTACTGCAAAATTGATGGTTTTCAATTTGTTGTCATTTTCAGCCTTGAGGGCGTATCGAATGGTATTGTTTTTACCACAGAGCATTGTCTTGATGCCTGAAAATCGCTTTACGGGATACTGTGG